>NC_083232.1:74696626-76076626 GCF_032191835.1 Heteronotia binoei
TCCAAGTACTAACCAGGCCCGACCCTGCTTAGCTTCCGAGATCAGGCGTGTTCAGGGTGGTATGGCCGTAGGCTCTGGGACAGACGCCTGCGCCTCACTTCAACCTGAGCCCCTCCTTCTGCCTGCCTCCCGGCCGCAAAACATTTAACACCCGCCGCACCGCATACTGCAAGCCACTGTCCTTGCAGCGGGAAACCTAGTATAGCTTCCAGAGCAGTGCCTCGAAGCCTTCTCGGCGCCCTCCTCTGGTTTTCCAGGGTTAGGGACGCACGGGGTTTCCAAGGTTTTCCTTCTCTTCAGCTGAGCCACTCCGTCTGATGCTGCCAGGATGGAAGGAGCAAAAGAGTGGGCGAAGGATGGGACGCCACAGCGACCCCAGCAGGGCCAAAAGCCTACAGCACCCGGTATTCCCAGGCGGTCTCCCATCCAAGTACTAACCAGGCCCGACCCTGCTTAGCTTCCGAGATCAGACGAGATCGGGCGTGTTCAGGGTGGTATGGCCGTAGGCCCTGGGACAGACGCCTGCGCCTCACTTCAACCTGAGCCCCTCCTTCTGCCTGCCTCCCGGCCGCAAAACATTTAACACGCGTCGCAACAGCTGCAGCAGGCCAGTGTCCTTGCAGCGGGAAACCTAGTACAGCTTTCACAGGAGTGCCTCAAAGACTTGCCGGCGCCCTCCTCTCGTTCTCCAGAGTTAGGTGACGCACGGAGTGTCCAAAACTTTGCCTCTCTTCTAATCAGCCACTCTGCCTGATGCTTCCAGGAGGGAAGGAGCAAAAGAGCGGGCGAAGGGTAGGACGCCACAGCGACCCCAGTAGGGCCCACAGCCTACAAAAAGCCTACAGCACCCGGTATTCCCAGGCGGTCTCCCATCCAAGTACTAACCAGGCCCGACCCTGCTTAGGTTCCGAGATCAGACGAGATTGGGCGTGTTCAGGGTGGTATGGCGGTAGGCTCTGGAACAGCCGCCTGTGCCTCACTTCAACCTGAGCCGCTCCTTCTGCCTGCCTCCCGGCCGCAAAACATTTAACATGCGTCGCAACAGCTGCAGCAGGCCAGTGTCCTTGCAGCGGGAAACCTAGTGCAGCTTCCAGAGCAGTGCCTTGAAGCCTTCTCGGCGCCCTCCTCTGGTTTTCCAGGGTTAGGGGACGCACGGGATGTCCAAAGTTTTCCTTCCCTGGCGTTTTTGGTCCTGGCATCTCATCGTTAGGAGCAGTCCTAGACTTGCTCTTGCTCATAAACCCAGCAATTGGGGGGTCTTCTGGCAGGGAGACTCGACTCCAATACTCAGGGAGGGTCTTGGAAGGCAAGCAGATTGACAAGGCTCTGGAGTTTGGTGGCGACTGGCTCCCTGAGCAGCTGTTGCTGCGATGCCCCGCTGCTTTGACCACCATTTGTGAATGGTAACAGAGGTGACTGCCAGCTTCTCTTTTTTATGCCCCAAAATAAAACCCCTTCTCAGCGGTTGCAGCAGGCCAGTGTCCTTGCAGTGGGACGCCCACTTGTGCCTCACTTCAGCATTGGCCCATTCTACATCCTTATCCCCAAACTGAGAAAGAACAAATTTCACATCACCTTTTCCTGGCTACAGTGCACACAGTTTGTCATTCATCTCCCCTCCCCAGTAAACCACATTTACCTATGCCTGTCCCCTAACAAGTAATACAAACATGCACTCTCCCATAAAAATGCTAAAACAGAATAATATTAAAATTCATATAGTGTGATATCTGTTACAATTAACATCCAAAATCAATAAGTGAATCATAGGATTATAGAACTATACTATATCAATAATCTATGCATGAGTCACTAATACTATATAACAATCCAAGAGCACCAGGTCACATGGGTATCAAAAGTTTTTAAAAACTGTAGTGAATCAAAAGCAAAAAACCATGTAAGAATCAGAAAGAGCAATATGAACACAGGACCCACATTGAATCGTGTTCTAATCTCAAACAGGGGACCAAAAACTAATAATGATGAACAGTCTTCTTAAGTTCGTGTTGAATAGTATTCTCATCTCAAACACAGGGCCAATGGTGAACAGTCTTATAACCTCTATGGTGGTTTGTACGTAATTCTTCTACACCATTTTAGATGAACTCCCTTTCTCAAGAGATTCAATTGGTGTTCAAGAGCACCAAGCCTGATGCCCTGTTCACTACTGAGTTGTATATTTCCCAGGGGCTTTGAGTCTCCATGCTATTTATATTTGGTCCAGTGGTTATTGTACCACGAGTTATTAGTGGAGGTTCCTGAAGACCAATTGCATTTCTTGAGAAGGGGGGTTAATCCGAAACAGTTTCCGGAGCACTGTCTGATGCTGGCAAGAAGGAGGAAAAGAGCTGACTTCTACCACAGAAAAAAAATACTACAGCATCCAGTATTCCCATCCAAGTAATAACGAGGTCCAACCCTGCTTAGCAGGCGTGTTCAGGGTGGTATGGCCATAGGCCCTGGGCCTGCCTCCTGTGCCTTACTTCAATGTGGTGGTGACCTTCCTCCCTTCCCCAATGAGAAAAAACGTTGTAGATGGAGCTACCAGTGTCATGGCCAATTCTTCCCCTCAGGCTACTCCCATGTTCCTACCAATTTCAACTTGTGAGTCTCTTATAGCCTCACTAGCAGATGTTGACACCCTTCAAGATCAGGCCTCAGAAACAAAAGGTTCCTACTCTTTGCTTCCTGTCATTAAACCATGTTTTAATCCATAAGAGAAACTGTCCTCTGACCGCATGACTGCTAAGTCTTAGGTGAGTTACCTTTAACAGCCTTTTGAAAGTCCAGGTATATAATGTCTACCAGGTCGCTGTTATCTACATGCTTCTTCAAAGGACTTCCCTTTGCAGAAGCCATGCTGATTTTTCCATCAGCAGGCTTTGTTCCTCTATGCGCCTAGTAATTCTCTTTGATTAGTTTGAACTAATTTGCCAATTACACTACTATACAAGAGACACCCCCCCATAAGTTACATCCACAAGGACTTCAAAAAATGATGTTATCCTTTAGTATATTTTCTATGGATTTATACTCACCATCATGGCGGTTAGAAAATGGCAATATTGCAGCATTTCTTTGCTCCTTCCATGTATGATTGTGGAGATTCCGTGTTCAGTAGTAGCGAGGCATGAAGAGGGCCAAAGTTACATTTCCATGTTTGGTATCACTTCAAAGCAATGTGTTTTTTTAAAAACCCCAATCACTGTTTTCCTCTTTATCTCCAAGAGAAATTTCTTCAGCTCCCTCCATATGTATTTCAGCATGTATGAACTGTGTTAAAAACCTGTAGAATGAAGGGGGGAAATTATTCTTAGGTTCAGAAATTTCACCACTGTATAATGAAAACCTTCCTTAAATGCGAACATTCAGGGCTTTTTTTTAAAGCAGGAACTACTTTGCATATTAACCAATGTAACCAATCCTCCAAGAGCTGACAGGGCCTACTGTAAGCTCCAGGAGGACTGGCTACATCAGGGGGACATGGCCTAATATGCAAAGGAGTTCCTGCTACAAAAAAAGCCCTGAGCACATCGCATAAAAAGAACACAGTTACAGATATAAGAACAAGAACACTTTTGGAATTCTGATATAGCAGCACGGTCAACACAACCACAAAATGCCATTTTATAGCTGTGCTCACCACAGTATGTCAGAACACCAGAGGTGCCTACAGGCTCAAAAAGGTTGAGAACCCCTGCTATTGTGCATTGATAAAGCAGTATTCGACATTTGCAAATTAAGTCCAAGAACTCGGTGATAAATTAAGCTCAGCGATATTGTTGTGGTTGCTAGAAACATCCAAAATGGCTGCTGAGAACTCAGGCATTCTTTGCTTTAAAAATGTAGGCACTGTTTGTAATGCATTATTGTTCTAATCCCCTCAATCATGTAATATTATTTTAATTTCAGATTATTTTTCTGCAAAACATGGCTCTTCAAATTTTCTAGAGAAAACTGCCCCCCCATTCCCCCTACCACTCCATTTTGCAGATCTACTGGATCATATCCTTTATGGCACAGTTCAGTATCAGATATATAACCTGTAAAGTATCCCAACACTTTATTGTCTCCAGTCGTGGGGGGGTGTACATACTATCCCACCTTTTTATCAGTACAGGTCAGGGCCTTTTTTGTAGAAAAAGCCCAGCAGGAACTCATTTTCATATTAGGCCACACCCCCTGACATCACCATTGTTTAGCATAGGGTGTTTTGTAGAAAAAGCCCAGCAGAAGCTAATTTGCATATTAGGCCGCGCCCCCTAATGCCAAGCCAGCCGGAACTGCGTTCCTGTGTGTTCCTGGCTCAAAAAAAGCCCTGGTACAGGTCAAGGCACCTTACAACACGCCTTGAACAGCAGGAAAAGGTGTTGAAAAATCAGTTCTCTGAGGCTCCAGGCCGAAGTTTCTCTAGGAAGGCGCGTCTTTGAAGAGCTTGCTCTTCCCTCCTTTCGCCCCTTCTTTCGTTTTCCAAGGCCGGCGTTGGAAGCAGGTCCAGCCCACCGCCGCCACCCCTCGCAGCAACGGGAGGAGGAGGAGGGCTCTCTTTGCACGTCAATCAGCCCGCGTCTCTGCCTGGCCCCTCAGAGCTGGTTGGAGAATCTCTGGACTTTTTTCTCCCCCTTTTCCTTTTGGCTACGTGGTGTCCGGTTGCGCTTCAAGCCAGGGAGGATGTGGACCCACCGGCTACTCTGGGCCGCCTTCTGCCTGCTCTTGGCCGGGGCGCGGGCTCAGTACGAGCGCTACAGCTTCAGGAGCTTCCCGCGGGACGAGCTGATGCCCTTGGAGTCCGCCTACCGCTACGGCCTGGACCAGTACGGCAACGAGAACTGGCCCGAGAGCGTCAACTACTTGGAGGTGAGCCTGAGGCTCCACCGCCTCCTGCGGGACAGCGAGGCCTTCTGCCACATCAACTGCAGCACCGTCCGCATGGAGGAGGAGAAGGAGGAGGCGGAGGGGGCGACGGCAGCGGTCGAGCAGGGGCGTCTGCCGCCCGGCCGCTTCCAGGGCTTCCCGGAGCTGCGTTACTTCGGGGACCTGCTGCGCAGAGCGCAGTGCCTCAAGCGCTGCAAGCAGGGGCTGCCGGCTTTCCGCCAGTCCCAGCCCAGTCGGGAGGTGCTCGAGGAATTCCAGCGCCGCGACCCCTACAAGTTCTTGCAGTACGCCTACTTCAAGGTAGGAACGCCCGGGCCCTTCATAACCCTGCAAGGACCCCCACCCCTCCTGAATTCGCTTGCCACTCTTCTTTCCCCTGCTTTCTTGAACCAACGTGGATCATTTCAAATGGATTCTCAGCGGAATAAAGGAGTTCATTGACACTTCACAGGATAGCAACATTTTCGTGAGCCCGAGCCGCTGATAAAGTGAATTTAGGCGGATCATGAGAGGGAAGGGTTGCATCAGTGCTTAGTTCTTGTGGCCCCTTCTTACACTCCCAGGGAAATGTTGATCGCCACTTTATTATTATTACTACTACTACTATTATTATTATAGTTATACTCCACCCATTCCTCCATAGTGGCTCAGAGCAGAGTACATCATAAATAATAAAATCACAACATCATAATAAAAACCAATTACAGTATTAAATACAACAGGATGGTCCAGCAAGACGGTATAATAAGATGGTACAGAAGATCAACGCAGTAGGATACTACAGTAGGGGAGGCCAACCAATCTAATAGATAGATACCCGCCGCCTCACCCGAAAACCTGGCAAAACAGCTACGTTTTACAGGCCTTACGAAAGGCTAACAAGCCAAGTAGGGCCTGGATTTCCATAGGGAGCTAACTCTACCAGGTTGGGTGGATTCCACCTTTGGGCCGGGGACAGTCAACCTGCCCTGAGCCACTTGTGGGAAGGGCGGGATATAAATCCCAAATAAATAAAAAAAATCTTGGGAGTCTGAACGAAGTGACCTCCAGGGCATATATGGGAAACTATATACCCTGAGGAAGCCATACTTTGAGGCCAGGAAGAGGCAGTTTTCTCCTGACCAATTTGGCCAAGGATCTTGGAAGGCTTTTAGCCATCTTCTGGGCATGAATCGGGATCACTGGGGTGGAGGGGAGGTATTTGTGCATTTTCTGCATAGTGCAGGGGGGTGTACTAGATGACCCTGGAGATCCGTTCCAATTCTGTGATTCTAGCTCATGGAAACTGAAGTTAGGATAAATGTTGTTAGTCTTTAAGGTGCAACTGGGACTGCTGCTTTATGAAACAAATGTTGTACCTCTTATGCTGCACATTAGGACAAAGTTTCAGACCTCTAACAGTTCCAAAAGAGGCCTCAACAGGTGATATTTTGCATGATTGCTGCATCTCCATAATGGAGAGGGGGAACTTTCATGGAGTAGTATACGCCTACCGTGCAGATGTAAAAAATAAACAGTTTCTGTATATCTGTTATGCATACCATTCCTGGGCTTTATTGTGAATACCAGGCTTCCCTGCATGACCTTGATCATAATATAATTGCCCTTCCCAGTGTGTCACCCTCTCTGCATTTCTTTTCCTAGAGTGCCTTCAACTTTTCTTGATCCTTGGACTGAGCACTGTCTCTCAGCCTAACCCTTGTACCCGATTTTAGCCAGTGAGGCATATGTGTTTTTGTACTGCTCTGTGCCTGCCTTTCTTCAGTTCCTTATAATGTAGGACCAATGTTTTCAGTGCAGCAGTCCCCTTCATGTGCTTCACATCAGGTGCCACCTGCTAATTCATTCTGGAATCCAAGATTTTGTTTGTTTGTTTGTTTGTTTGTTTGTTTCAGCACTGCATCCTGTACTATTACTGATATTGTGTGGCTTGCAGCCATGCTCCCAGCTTACCTTTTTGAATCCAACAGCCCTGACTGTCCATGGTTTGCTTCAAAATGTACCACATGTTGCTTGTGGATTCCTGGTTTCCTTGCAACCAAGAATATCTGTTACGTACAACACCCCTGATATTTTGAATATCACCCAAAGAGAATGCACTTCAGCACCTGATTGCAGCAGAACAAGATGTGTTCTCCTGTGAACTGCCCATCTCCGTTGTCCAAAGCCGGTAGCGTGTGCTTCTGAAGAGAGTGCAAAATGTTTATCCTCCTATCAGGCTTCATGTCCTTTTTCATTCATTATGAGTATCTTCATGTGTCATAAGGTGCTAGATATATTCCACATGGTGCTCTGCTGTTCAGTAATACTGCACATTACATTCCTTGCATCATTGTTCTCTCAAATGTCACTAGAATATGCATTTTTTGCCCCACATCTCTGTTTGATTGTTTACAATGTAGCATTGCAGGCAATATAGCTACCTTTTCTGAATCTATTTTCAAGTTTAATTGCTTTTTTACACATATCACTGATTCTTTTCTGGACAATGCAGTGTCTTGTTGCATCCATCTAATGATCATCATGTTTTTCCTGTCCCATAACTCCTATTACCATCTTGTCATCAATTTCCTTTCTTGAGTTTCCCACCTTAAAAAAAACTTATTTATACCCCACTTTTTTTTCCAGTGGAGACCCAAAGTGGCTTACTACAGCATTCTTCCCTTCTCTATGTTATCTTCACAACAAATATGAGGTAGATTAGGCTAAGAGAGTGTGATTTGCCCAAGGCCACCCAATGAACTTCCATGGTGGAATGGGAGATGCACTTGGCCCTCCCAGATCCTACTCTAACCACTGTCTCCTTCAGTCCTCCTTTCCACTCTCAGCCAAATCATTTAATATGCTCCTTTGAGATTTGCAGGGTCTGAAAATAAATTTGATTTGTATATCTTGCCATTCTGGCATTTTATTCTGCTAAAAGCAAAGAAACCAGTTCTAAGCAGGTTTACTTAGATCTGTTCATTGAGGAAAGTGTTCTTGGGACTGGGACTGTGCTGTAAAACTCCAGAGGAAGGGGAAAGCTTGTAAGAAATGAACAACCTTTTAAAAAAGATATTCTAAGATATATTGTTAATCCTTTTTTGGTTAGGCAAACAACTTTCCAAAAGCAATTGCAGCAGCACACACATTTCTTCTGAAGCACCCTGATGATGAGATGATGAAAAGGAACATGGCATATTACAAAAGCATGCCTGATGCTGAGGATTATATTAAAGATCTAGAAACAAAATCATATGAGGTATGTTTCCCTTCCTACTTGTGCTCCAAGACTGTCTCTGAACTACATTCTGTTTTTAAAAAGCTGTTTTTGATACATTCCGTTTTATCTTGTCCTATCCCACTTGCTGTACTTCTTACAGTGTAATCCTAGCCATGCTTTACTGGAAGTAGCAGGGCAATTATAAGCAGGGCTACTCAGAATCCTACTGAAGTCTACTCAATATTACTTCAGGAAAGTATTTTTAGGATTGCACTGTTGCATTCAATACTGGCGCAAGGAGTGGACGCAATCCAGCTGTTGCAGGTGGCATCTTAACTAAGCTAGCTCCCCTTTCACCAACTTCTTTTTGCCATTTCATTTTCAGTGCATCATTTCTGATCTCCTGTGTTATCATGGCACAGATGCACGTGGCATCCCAAAGCAGGTCTACTCAGAATCCTATTCAGCGCTGTTCAATGAGGATTACTTGAAATAAAGTGTTCTTAGGATTGTTCTTTTCTGGTTGACACAACTAAGAACAGAACTGCACACCCTATCTTATAAAGTGTATTTTCAAATGTCTACTTTTTTTAGCATTCTTGCAACAACAGATGTGTTAGTCACTACATTTTCATGTGTAGCTGTTCAGTTTTAATGTTCAGGAAGGCAAACAGGACTGAGGAACCTCAAATAACTTCAGAGTTTTGTATAATAGAATGTTTCAACTTTGTGTCCTAGGAATGCAATGACTGTATAATTTTGCATACAATTCAGCTACAGTATCCTGTCTTATTTCCCAGTATTCATTAGTGATGTTTCATTTATCTGAATTTTTTTTCTGCACCATGATATTGACATATGGAATTGACTGAAAAAAAGAGGGAGCCTGACATGAGGGCTATTTCACATAAGATGAAATTTCTTCTAAAGAAATTACTTCCTTGCCAGTAATATCACATGTTATGTGTTACACGTGTTTATTTTGTTGCATTTACAAATAGCTGGAAGCAGCACTAGCTTCCTGCTGCATGGATATGTGATAAAATAGGCACGTCAGTCACGCACTGAATTTATGCCATTTCCTGCATCAAAGTGGCTTTTGTGCTGTAAACCATTCATTCTATTCAGCCAATATAGTATCCATGATGTATGATTCCTTCTGGTTTCCTTAGACTCTCTTTATCAGGGCAGTGAGGGCTTACAATGGAGAAAACTGGAGGACGTCCATCTCAGATATGGAGCTGGCACTTCCGGAGTTCTTCAAAGCCTATGATGAGTGCTTAGCTGCCTGTGAAGTCTCGCGGGAGATCACAGATTTTAAGGAGTTCTATCTATCCATAGCAGGTGAGCAGTTGTTGTTTTTTTTAAAAAAAATTGAGGTGGGGAGGACTGTAGAAGGCTTCTTTGCTGTCTTAAAACACTCCTGGTTGATGTTTTCAAGGTGCAGGCAGGAAAGGGATGTAAGAGCTCAAAGTATGCTTGGTGGTGCTAGAGGTTGCATGTAGCAATATTGGTCCAAATCAAACTTCCACTACATCCTGTAACACCTTTTCTTAGGACCAGACATTAAATAACACAAAACAGCATGTAAGCTTTTCGTTCTTAGAATTCTTAATCAGGATAGATGTTAAAAAAGCAAAAAAGGAGGACAGGAAGATTTTTAATTTATGTATTGTATTTTATTTTTATTTATAATCCACCTTTCTCACAGGGATTCAAGGCAGATTACACATAGTGGGCCAGCACAATCATAAAAATGAGACATTCAGAAACCAGTGCATTAGGATTTTAGAAGTCTGGAACCACCAGAAAGAACTGAAGTGCAGTATTCATATGACATGCTGTGGTACAAAAATTACATAAATAGGGTCCTACTCACGATTAGCTAAACACAGCAGTATAGACCACAGTCCTTAATCATTTATCCAAGCAAGTTTGTAAAACTATTTTGACCAGTGCAACTCTGTTACAGATGTGGGCTGCCTAAACAGTCACACAGAAACTAAGGAAATACTAGTAAAGCATGTGTTTTAGAGCGTAGACTTCCATTAATTGGCAGCACATATTAATGTAAGAGTCATCCTTTCTAGATCTTATCAGTAGTCCACATAGACTGCCCTTTCTCCAACACTGGCCAACCAGATGCCACAGGGAAGCCTATAAGCTTGGCCAGCTGCCAGCAGCCCTTATCTGCTGACTGCTTCCAGCATCTGACAATCAGAGGCAGAATGCTGGAGTTCCCATTCCGCTTTCATCATTGTTAATAGCATTGTGGTAAAAAGTGCCATCAAATCACCAGGGCTGGATCTAGGTGGGAGTAGAGGGGGCGCTTGCCCTGGGTGCCAACAGGAGGGGGGGCACCAAATTGGGTATGGAGTCCATTCTATTCTATGGGTCCATAAGATAGAATGGGGCCATACTGGGGCATCATTTTTTAATTTTGCCCCCCCCCTCAAAAAACATGTAGATCCGGTCCTGCAAATCACAGCCGACTTATGGTGACTGTAGTTTTCAAGACAAGAGATGAAGAGAGGTGGTTTGCCATTGCCTACCTCTGCGTAACAACCCTGGGCTTCTTTGGTGGTCTCCTAAGGAAGTAGTAACCAAGGACAACTCTGTTTTGTTTCCAAGAAGAAGACCATAGATTTATATCCTGCCCTTCTCTCTGAATCAGAGTCTCAGAGCGGCTTACAATCTCTTTTATCTCCTTCCCCCACAACAGACACCCTGTGAGGCGGGTGAGGCTGAGAGAGCTCTCACAGCAGAGCTGCCCTTTCAAGGACAACTCCTGTGAGAGCTATGGCTGACCCAAGGCCACTCCAGCAGCTGCAAGTGGAAGAGTGGGGAATCAAACCCAGTTCTCCCAGATAAAAGTCCACGCGCTTAACCACTACACAAACCTCACTCTCCAAGATCTGATGATGAGGGAGTGTGGCTCAGTGGTAGTGCATCTGTTTGGCATGCAGAAGGTCCTATGTTAAATCCCTGGCATCTCCAATAAGGATCAGGTTGTAGGTAATAGGGAGGATCTCAGCCCGAGACCCTGGACAACCACTGCCAGTCCAAGTAGACAGTATTAACTTTGATGGACCAATGGTCTGATTCAGTATAAGGCAGCTCCATGTGCATGAGATCAGGCTAACCTGGGCCATTCAGATCAAGGATTACAGACCTATCCGTCATAAATCTGTTCAATCCCCATCAGCATCAGTGGCTATCATCACTTCTTATGGTAGTGAGTTCTGCAAGTCAGCTACTCATTGAGAGAATCAGTATTTCCTTTTCCTGGTGTTGCATTTATTGCTAATCTGTTTCACAGCATGATTCTAAGCTCTAGTATTGTTTAAAGGGGAACAAAGATTGCTCAGTATGAATTCAAATATTTACCGTACTTTTCACATTTTCTCACTTGACAGTTGAGCATATAGTATTTTCAAATTAAGTTAGAAGACAAGAGCCAGCTCTGGAAATGTGTGAACTGGGGAAAGAGGGTGGTTCCCACCAGTAAGGTCAGGAAACTGAAATGTGGGTGACCCAATGAAAAGAAAAATCTAACCAAAGGATGCCTTCCTCCAAGTGAGAAATGTTCTTCTTTATCCATTTTCTCTATACCATGCACGGTTTTGTAGGTCTCTATCATATCACTTCTTCTTTTGCTTCTTTTCTTTTTTTAATGAAGTGCCCTAGATGCTTTCGCTCAAAGGGAAGGCACTCCAGCCCCGTGATCATTTAGGTTACCTTTTTCTGCACTTTCCCCAGCTCTTCAATATTGTTTTTGAGACGTGGTGACCAGAGCTGTACACAGTAGTTCAAATGTGGCCCCCAAAGGGACTGGTACAATAACAAAGTTTAAAAACGGAATGGAAAAAGTAATTGTGATACCCCTTTCCACTCAAAGCCTACCACCCTCCACCTCTTTCTTTCTCAGGTTCTAAGTTATAAGTAGGTCAGGCCATCACCCTCACTACCCTACTCATCTCTTTCAATATCATGACAGAGCCATGATCACTTCACCTCTCAGTGAGATAAGAAACCAATATCTCTGTTAAGCCCCACTTCAAAGGGTAAATGGACACAAATCTGACATCAAGATTCATGGAACGGAGAAACCTGTAGGAGAACATTTCAGCTTCTCAGGACACTCATTGAGGGATCTCAAAGTAGTTTTGTTTTTGTTTTTTTGCAAAGGAACTTCAAAAACAGACTGGATTGGGAGATTGCTGAGTTATAACTTATTATAATACTCAGGACAATGGAACCCCCAGGGCTTAACAGATATATCAGCTTCTTATCTCACTACACATATTAAGTAACTCAGTTCTTACGTATACCCAGAAATCAAACTTTGTTAGTCTTAAAGGAACCACTGGACTCAAACTTAGTTCTTACATCGGTTGTTGACTCTTGTTTGGCATACACATAATAACTTATTATAACTTTGAAATGGGTCTTAACTTGTTATTATGTGTATGCCAAATTGCTGCTACATACATGTATTATCTAATGTGTTATTCCAATTTTAGCTGTATTGATTACTCAGTTACTTAGGCATCTTGACTCTAATTAGCTCTTCTGGACTAATTAGCCCTCCCCACCTCTATATAATATTTGAGGAAATCTGTTTCAATGAATCTGAAGGAGTGTACATATACACATGCTAAGTCCCTCAGTTCTCACATACTCAGAACTGAACTTTGTCTTGAAGGCACCACTGAACTCAAATGTTGTTCTCTCATCTGTTTGTTAACTCTTATATATGGGGAAAAAAACCCTCTTGTATTTGTATGCTAATTTACTACCATTCACAGATCTTACCAACCACCTTAATCAAATCTCAGCTATAATCACCCAGAACTTAAGCATCTTGACTCTAACTGGTCCTTCCTGACAACCAACTCCCACCCTCTTCCTATATGTAATGGTTGAGGAAATTCTGTCTCACTGTATCTAAGGAAGTGTGTTTGCACACAAAAATTTATACCTTGAATAAAAAAAATACTTTAGAGAGGGGTTTTCCACATGCTGAAAGAAATCATCCCATGCCAGAGGGTTTTCGCCAGCATGATGCAGAATGTGCATTCTGAGCTTTGCAGAGGGAAGACACACATGGAGTGATCTGGAGTGGAAAAGCAGTAGGCTCGGAAAAGGTTAAGCACTTCCCCACTGCTGCGTCTACACCATTTTAAGCTGGTTATTTTTTTTAAAAAAAAGAAAATCTGTGCTAGGGGTCCATTATCAATATTTCTCATCTTTCTCTGGGTGTAAGCATTGTCACCTTCCCCAAGAGAACTAATAAACGAAACTATGAAATGCTAATGACTTAAGTAATATGAATCTTCTGCAATAATAAATACCCTATGGTCAGAAATGGTCTGAAACAAGGACGTGTAAGACTCAAGCAGGGGGAATCCCATCTCTCTCCCCCCCCACACACACACACACTGAGCCAGGTGTGGCCCCTGGGCTGTTTAGCAGCTGCTGCCAGGCCCAGCATGGTCCCTAGGCTGCTTTGTTGCTGCCACAGCCACTGGGCTCTCCAGCAGCTGCCACCAGGCCCAGCGTGGCCTCCAGGCTCTCAGGCAGCTGTCAGCGATGGGGTGCTTTGTCGCTGCTGTGGTCTAACTGTGGCTCGGGAGTCACATGTGGCTTTTTCACACATATTGTGTGGTTGTCAAAGCCCCCATCACCCTGTTGGCCGGCTTGGAGAAGGCATTTTTCTCTTTAAATCACTTATGCAAGTCAAGCCAGCTGGTGGCTCAGAAAATGCATTTAAAGTTAAAGTTGCTTTCTTTCCACCTCCCCTCCCCCTGTTTTCCTTCCTGCCTGCCTGCCTGCCTGCCCTCCCTCCCTCCCTCCCTCCCTCCCTCCCTCCTTCCTTCCTTCCTTCCTTCCTTCCTTCCTTCCTTCCTTCCTTCCTTCCTTCCTTCCTTCCTTCCTTCCTTCCTTCCTTCCTTCCCTCCCTCCCTCCCTTCCTTCCTTCCTTCCTTCCTTCCGGCTCTCAAACATCGGACATTTATTCTGTGTGACTCTTACATTAAGCAAGTTTGGCTATCCCTGATCTAGGCTTGCTGGCAGCTACCACCTAGCAAGGCTCCTAGGCTGACTTCACCACTGCTGCAGCTGTCGCTATGGCTCTTGAGTTCCAGCACACAAACCTCCTTTTTATTTTTATTTTTGGGGGACATTTCAGATTTTTCTGCAAACCTGGGGTATCCCCCAAGTTTACTGAAAAATCTGTTTATCCTTCATGTGACCCCGATCCACAGATTTAGCTGTCCACAGATGGGGGCCGCTGATGGCTGAGAGTCAGTTTGGTGTAGTGGTTAAGAGCAGCAGTCCCTAATCTGGATAACGGGTTTATTCTCCACTTCTCCACATCCAGCCAACTGGGTGACCTTGGGCCAGTCACAGCCGTCTCAGAACTCTCTCAGCCCCACATACCTCATAGGATGTCTGTTGTGGGGAGAGGAAGGGAAGATTTTAAGCCACTCTGAGACCCCAAGTGAAGGGCAGGATATAAATCCAGCTCTTCTTTTTATCCTCCTCCTATATAAATACCATTTTATCTAAGAAATCTCTGACAGTTGCTACCTATAGATGGCACTACAGTCAAGAGTAATTTTTTTTGGGAAAGGATGCACAGCTGCTGATTGAAATGATTTATTATTATCGTCAATGTCTCCTTGACTTTAGCCTTACAAGAGACAATCAAATTGGAAATTCTGAAGATTGGTGTGTATAGAGCAGAAATGTTTGTCGGTAAAATGAATTAAAGAAATGGCTATCTAATGTGCAGAACATGGTTGTTGTCTTTTAGATCATTATATCCAAGTTCTAGAATGCAAACTGAAGTGTGAAACTGATCTGACACCCGTTATAGGAGGCTACGTGGTGGAGAAATTTGTGGCAACCATGTACCACTACTTGCAGTTTGCCTATTACAAGTGTAAGTAAAAGACTTTGCCGCAGAAGTGGATTGTTACTAACTCTGTAAAACAGTTTTTAATATATCCATTTGATTTATGTTGAGCACATATAAAACGCTGCCATTCTCTAGCAAAGAAAATCCTACTTTTGCCTTCTAGCTGAGCCGGTCCATGACAGCAGGATGATAAATTTAGTAGATCTCTAACCAATGCACAGAAAACTTAAAATGGGAATAGGCTTTGCGAAGATATCCCTGCAGATCCTAATACTGGGTTGGTTCCAGTCTAAATTAGCAGTTTCCAGTGAGTTCCCCTTTCCCCCTTGTGTAATTCCCCAAGGTCCACTGTCCCTTGGGAGCAACATTTTGTGGATATCAGTGAGCTGCAGGGGTAGGGGGAGGTGCTCCATTCCACTTATGGAAAATTTAGTTGGGATCCAGCCCACTGACTTGCATATATATGTTGGCATTACCATGGTATGGGAAGGGAGAAGAAAAGATTTTGAGACCTGTCTATAAAATCCTATTATGCAGATCTTTAAGATTTTCAGAATTAGAATTCAGAAATGTGCATACAGGTAGTTGAAATACATAATACACGCCTATATCCCTAGCTTGAAATTTGTATTCAGATTGTTGAAGTAGTAGGTGCTCAATAACATTCTCTTGAGAAGCTATCTTTTGTTTTGTTCTATATTAATTCAGTGAACGATCTGAAGAACGCAGCACCATGTGTCGCTAGCTACATGCTCTTTGATCAGAAAGATGAAGTGATGAAACAGAATTTAGTCTACTACCAGTATCATAAAGACAAATGGGGACTAACAGATGAAGACTTCCAACCTAGACCTGTAAGTGAAATGGGTGGATTGTTGCAGTCTGTAGCTGCGAGAGGCACTAACACATTCCGTTGCAGCAGGCATTAATACACTCTGCCCTGTAGCCTTATGGGAAGTGATCTGGGGCAGTAGATCACATCTCTGTCATGGATGTGGAAAGCTGGGCAAACGAAGTTTAAAGCAGCTTTATCTTCCAAATCTGACCCAGAATTTTCCTATTGTCTTTCTAGGAAGCAGTTCAATATCACAACATAACAACGCTCCAAAAGGAGCTGTATGAATTTTCTAAAGAATATGTGATGGATGATGATGAGGTAAGTATACTTTTTTTTTAAAAAGTGCTGTTAGCTTTTTTAAAAGAATGCTTTTTAAAAAATTGAAATATCATATTGCTGTGTTTTAGGAGGATTGCCACTTTTCCCCCTCAGTGGTTCTACTTCCATGCAGTCTTACATGCAGAAATTGAGCCAGTTAAACCTTTCTTGTACTTTTCCACCTTTTTTATTTATATCAGACTGCATCAGATCCCAGAAGCTAAGGAGACTCTGCACTGGTTAGTAGTTGGATGGGAGACCACCATGGAATAGCAGGGTCGCTATACAGAGGCAGACAATGATAAATCCCCTCTGAACATCAGTTGCCTTGAAAACCCATGAGGGTTCTCCATAAGCTGACTGTGACTTGATCGCAGTTTCCACCACAAGCCTGCTGATAAACAGACAGAAACAGGCCAGAAAACTAGGTGGCAGCTTAAGTCTTAGTTAACTTTGTTGCACAATTTCTAATATTTTACATCAGAAGGGAACATTTTGGCAAATAGACTGGGCAAAGGAACAAAAACTTTATTTCATTGACATCAGATATTAATCTGATCTGTGTAACATACACTTCCATTTCTTTTGGCAACAGTATATTAAAATGAGTGTAGTTGTTTATTCTTCATAAGGCTTAACTTTTTTTCCGAGACCCTTTGATGGCTGTCCTCATCTATTAGGTCTTGCCACTTCTTCAATATATCTCATTCTGTTTCTTTATTTAAAACATTTATTAGCCACTGTTCTACCTTATAGGAACTCAAGGAGGCTTAGAACAGGGGTGGCCAAACTTGCTTAATGTAAGAGCCAAATAGAATAAATGTCAGATGTTTAAGAGCTGTAGGACATGAACATCAGATGTTTGAGAGAAGAAGGAAGGAAGGAAAATTATGATGAAGAGATTGGATTTATTTATAAGAGGTGAAAAGAAAGCAACTTTAACTTTAAATGCATTCTCTAAGCCACCAATTGGGTTGACTCAGAGAAGTGATTTAAAGAAAGAGTTGTGGTAGGGGCTCCGAGAGCCACGCAATATGTGTGAAAGAGTCACATATGGCTCCAGGCTGCAGTTTGGCCATCCCTGGTTTAGAATGTAAATAATAATAAAATACATAAAAAATCACTAGTTAAAATCTGTTGGTAGGGCCCTGACCTGGATAGCCCAGGCAAGGCCGATCTTGCCAGATCTCAGAAGCTAAGCAGGGCTAAGTCTGGCAAGTACTTGGACAGGAGACCTCTTTGGAATACCAGCGGTTTTGAGGCAGGGGCAGGCGTTATTCAGCCACCTCTCTGAATATCCTCCAGACCCCCTATAGGGGTCAGTCACCAGAGGTTGCCATTACTTCCAGTGCACATGCATATACATACACATAAGAAATACAAACAAAATTGTTGGTAGGCTGTTCCCCTTATAAAAGTTTCCCTCTTTTTCTCTCAATATTGTTATGTATTATTAAAGCATTGGGGGGATTTATAAGAATACAGTGTATGGTTTCAAGAATGACTCAACTTTTTAACTCCATTTTCAGCATTCCATCATTTCCCCCTCTTATTATGCATGCAAGTAGTTTATTTCACCAGTCCTGATTGGATTGCTGTTTGAAAATGCATAACTACATGAGGATATTATCTCTTACAGTGTCTCTTACAGTGATGCTTTCTCAGTTCATTCATGGTCACTCATAACTTATTACAAGCTCCCGAGCTTTTGACAACTGATGTAATATTCAGAAATATTTTTTTTAAGAGATAGATGCCAGCATCCACTACTCCTTTTGAAGGAGAGTGGAGCTGAGGGCACCCAGTTTCTTGCTGCATGGTCTAATAAACACACATGGAGGACCAGGTGTTTTACGGTGCATTCATAAGCAGAGTTACACCCTTCTAAGTCCGCTGACATCAAAGGGCTTAGAAGGATATAACTCTGGTAAGCATTGCGCTCTGAGACAGCGGGACACCAAGAAATCTAATAAGTATTTGTTGAGATGGTGTTCTTTCTGTGGAATTGACACAAGTGTTCACCAACTGGTTGCAAATTACTTTCCCCACTTTGGTTCTGCATTCCCAGTGAAGGGATAATGATGCCATGTCGTGAAAGCGCTAATGAGAAAAGAATAGCAATCTTTTAATGAAGGAGTGGGATTTACTACACTGCCATGTTGCTGCATCCTAGAGAGCATTTCCACAAACATGTGGATGCTGGTTCACAATAGATATTATGAAGAAATGGTGAGAAGTAAGGAGAACAAAACATAGATCATAACACATATATCAAAAATAGCAGTGTGTAGAACTAAATGACCTGTTGAGATGGAGGTTTCTCATTTCAGTTAAATGTGTGGAGGCATGCTAAAAGGTGGAAGATGATTTGTACCTTTGCATATGATTTCATTAAGTGGGGGAAAGTAAAAAAAAATCAAGGTTACTGAATGAGAATGTGAGGATTTATTTTTGCTAGTTTGAAAAGATTTCATTATTTTCACTGTAATCACTCCTTCCACAAATATTTATGTAAGCCAAAGTATGCAGTGTTTTGAAGGCCATTTCAGTAATGGCAAACTTGCTTACTTACCAGAAAGGTAAATAATATTTGGCAATGTGTCTGTTTATTGACGTGACATCTTTATGGTGCCGAGGGAGTGAAGAGTAAAGCAAACTTTACTTTATACATTCCTGATACCACACTTTTGCAAAAGTCCTGACAAGCCTTTGGGGAGGAAGGAAGAATAGCCGTTTATCAAATCTGCTTTCATCCCATCAGTCTTCATTGACCGGCAGTATAGATGGTTGTTCAAGGCTCAGTCTTTGAATCCAATTGGGCTCAGCAGAGGCTCCCAGCAACAGCAGATCTATAGAACTGTCTTTGCTGCAGCAGCCATCAGCAGATCTTCAGGCCAGCTGTTCTAGACACTCTGTAGCCTGCTTGGTGTGCCAAGGCCAATGCACTACTGACCCCAGGGGCTGCCTAACAAGTAGTGTGGTGGACCCGCCTCCATACTTTCTTGCCAGGAACTAGCTACCATTTTATTTATTTCCAACATTTATATGCTGTTGCTTCAGAGAACTATAACATTAAAAATGAAAAACATGAAAATAAGCAGCTATTAAAATCCAGACAATAAAGCCCCAAAGCATAAAAGCACTTAAAGACTCAGAGCATAAAACATCTGATAACCTGAACAATCCTTGTTACAGTTCTCAGGCTAAAAACAGATTTGGTAAACAAGTAAAAACAGTAAACCCCTAGTTAAAGTCTGGGTGAAAAGAAATGTTTTGGCTTGGTGTGTTAAAGAGAGTGACACAGGTACCAGGGGAGCCACTAAGGGAAGGGTATTCCATACATGAATCAACTGTCATAAAGCCCTCTCTCTAGTCACCATCTTCCTCACTTCTTGGGGAGAGGGGGGCACAAAGAGGAGGATCAATGGGAAAGATTTTAGCTGGTGAGGTGGACAGTAAAGGAGGTGGCAGCCCTTTAAATACTCAAATACAAATATTTTGGGCCTTACAGATAAGAATTATAGGTAATTTTCACCGCAGGAACACACCATATTTTCAGGTTCTGCACTGCATGAACAGAGGAAATCCCTTATTATAAACACAGGATATTATGTGATAATAGGTAGTTGTGTTGCTAACCTAATTAGGAAAAACTAGTGTGGGCTGATTCTCTGTCCTTAGCAGCAGCTTGATCTGCAGAAATCAGAAGGTGAAATCTTTCACAGCATATCAATCTCTACAGGTCAAGCTGCTTATAAAAACACAGCAGTAAGGTTTGTCTGTTTGTTTTTTAAAGGTGGCAACTGTGCAGAAACGTGCACATGCTCAAGAGCCACTCTCATCCTCATCATGTCTAAAACAAGGTAAAAAAATAGTGGTTCAACCAGGCCCACAACTAGAGGTACATCAAGTATTGGTCGGGAAATTTTCCATCGACACTCAGACTTGCAGTTCTATCGTTAGCAGAGTTACGCCCGTCTGCCCATTGAAGTGAATAGGCATAGAAGAATGTAACTATGTATAGTTGACTGGAGCTTCACCAGATACTTCTCTTATTTAAAAATGACGCTTTTGTTCTTTACAGTACACTGTGTAGATTGCAGAATTAACTTCTTCTCTTGTAATCTTTCCTAGGGTGAAGTAGTAGAATATCTTGATGAACTTCTGGAACTAGAAGCTGGAACACAGTGATTCCTAACAGACTTTTTAAAAAAATACATTTTTCAAGAAGTGAATTAACACCATTGCTCCTTCAAACCCTCAGTCAGCACTTGAAGGCCAGGTGTTAGAAATACCTCAGATCTTTATGACACTTTCTTGCATGTCATCTGGACCATCCTGTGAGTTCTTCACGGTGCCACATCAAGCAGTTTCTTTTTTTCATAACCTGTTTCACTTGGAGCTTTCTTGTTCTTCGCAGCAGTGTTTTTTAAATACCCTCTTGAAATTTTTGAACACACCAAGCTTCATTCCATTCATTCAGCTCAGCAACTGTATCACAGCTTAAGTCAAGCACAGATGTTTGTGCATTTGTTTCCCAAGGGAATATAATCAAAGAAAAGAAGGAGAAAGACAGACACTCCCTGTACGTTTTCTTAACCATGCAGTGCTGTTGTATATGTTGCAAATTGTTTTTTTCTGACAAATTTGTTATTTTACACACTCCCCAGGAGTCTTTGGGAAAAGGTGGGATTATAAGTATTTTAATAAGTTGATTCTTAAAGCTTCAACAACTTATTCAGGAGAATTAAGTTTTCTCTGACATCCCTGGAGAAAACCATTTGAGGTCTTTGGCCATAACATATCTAAAGGATGCCAGTAAATCAATCAGGTCATCCCTTATGTTTGGTTTCATTTTAACATCCTTATGTCTCCCAGTTATACTCTGAAGGGAAGTGGGGATAAGTGAAGTAAAATTTTCTTGAGTTTAATTTTCTGCATCAACAGATGAAATTGTTTTTGATGTTCATCATATGTATGTCCTAGAGAAGCTCATTTCTAGTTCCTTGCTTCTGACATAATATCCACAAGCCAGATCTTACCTCTGATGAATGCCATGAATCATGCTCTGAACATTGCACCAGAAGTGAGGAATTAGTTACCTTTTCCCAGCTGAGCAATTCCTGACTCACCATGGTAGATCAGCAATGTGGAAAGCACAGGGGTGGGAGGTCAGTGTGATTTTGTACTTCCAGTATCAGAATAGGGGGGAAGTCTTGTAGTCCTGTAACCAATTCTTCACCTGTGTGACTAGTTCATCTTAATTTTTTTTCTGTTTATTTCAAACAAAAGTTCTTATTGGACAAAAATAATGGAAACAAGTTACAGTTAAGAGACCAGGACTAGCAAGATTTGAATCCAGTAGCCCCTTAGAGACCAACAAGGTTTTGGGGTGTGAGCATTTTGAGAATCAGAGAGTCAGAGCTGTATCAGATATATGATAAAAATGTTATTGGTCTCTAAGGTGCTACTGGACTCGAAACTAACCATTCCACTGCAGACCAACTATCTTCTGATCAAGCCAGTGATTTCTGAGGAGCTCTCCAGCCACAATTTCTTGCAGAAATAACCAAATCTGACTAACTCCTTTGTGCCTTAATGCTTCAGCATAGAACAAATGTTCAGACTCATGTTTTTGTTACAATACAGACATTTATTTATTGTAATTTCCCGGGGGGCGGGCTGTAGAAAAAGAGTAGCAGGAACTAATTTGCATATTAGGCAACACCCCCTGGTGTCACCATTGTTTCATACTGGGTTTTTTTGTACAAAAAGCACAGCAGGAACTTATTTGCTTATTAGGCCACACCCTCTGACACTAAGCCAGCGAGAACTGTGTTCCTGCTCAAAAAAAGCCCTGGGAATTCTATTTGTGAATTTACTTTATTTGTATTAAATACACAGGCAGTTTTTACGAGATTAGCTTCTGTTTCACACTATGATGAATGATTTTATCAGTCCCCAGTCTTCAATAGGAGCTTGATTTACAGATCTTAGCAGGTAGTCATGCTTATCTCCATGGTGTGAAATAGTTTGCTTTTCTGTTCTGTATTGTCCAATTTAATGTTACAAGCCCAAGAGCAGGCCATATAAGTTTTTCTCTAGTCAGCCAAGAACCCAGTTTTAGGGTAACTACACACCTCATTCTCCTGTTATTGGTGAAGACTATCCTAAAAAATGGGTACAAATTCATGGGCAGAGGTTTACTTTTATATTAAAAAGAGAATGTGATGAAATCCCTTTTCACTACAGGAAGCCTTTGTAACTGGTCACTTCTTACTAACAAATCCAAGACTGGGGTTGCCAGCTTCCTCATTGACCTACACAGCAGACATAATTTGCTAATAACATTTATTTCCATGTTGTGAAAAGCTTCATTTGAACGGCATTCAAACATCACTGACTTGTTACTGGGTGTTTGTGTGCATCTCCTTTCACACAAATTAATACGATTAGCTTGTGGAGAGGAAATTCTGCTGCATTTCTGCATCATGGGTAGCTGGAAGTAGTTTCTAACTGGAATTCTCTGCAACAGGAAACAAAGAGAAGAGCAGAATACACGTGAGCCTAGCAATAAGCAATATTTCAAGCAATATGCCTATGGCAATTTTCCTGTCAGCTGAATGCAACCCTCCTGGTTTCTGCAAGTCAGAAAACCGAACAGCAGGCCTCTCATTTTTTGCCTGGCCAGTTAGCAAGCCTTTCAGCTCTTTCCAGTGGAATAGACAGTCCGCTCAAAAGGAACCTTAGGCTGAAATCTTACATGTGCTATAAAGTACAGGGAAGTCCTACACTTGATAACACCTTTCTGTTTTTCACACTTTCGCACTAATGCCATGAGAGGAACTAAACACACTTTTAAGAAGCATGTGAGATGTTTAGTCCTATTTTTTGTTCCATTCCCATTTCCCCTGTTATAATCCAAGGTCAAATTATTAGTGCCTCAAATGCCCTTTCATGCTGATATCCTGAAATGTGCATGCTAGAGAAGGATTAATATTTTTTAAAAAAAAAAATTGTAATCAAGTTTCTTTAACTTACAGGGGTTTTTTCTTTGTAAAAGGTGAAATTGCCTATTAACTTTTTCCAAGGAATACTTCTGTTAAAAGAATGGCAACTGTGATTTGGAAGGGGCTTTAAGTTCCCTGACATGCTAGACAGCAATTCTTCTAGCTTTTATGCATAGATGTCTATAGTTGGTTAATGTTCTTGTTGTATCAAGAAGTATTTATTTTGTGTCAATTTTGGCAGCTACTAAAATTGTCAGTATCTTTAGTAACGGCAAAATTCAGCAGGTAGAACCTTTTCTGGTATGCCAAGGAAATGATGAGAAAAGCTTTACCAGTTGAATTTCTGCTCACTACATAAAGAAATAAGAACCTTGCCAGACTAAGCTGGCAATCCTAGCTGCTTCTTCAGTACAAAACTATTCCATGCAAAATAATACAACTCTGTGCTGTTAAGGTTCATGGTGCACTTTGATCTGTAGGGGAAGAGCCACAGAAATCGCTCCAAGTTTATAGATTTTGTCCTGTTTTGGTCTGAGATGTTCATGTTCTGAGTGTGTGGTTATTGCAGAGAGATAGTGCTGTACCTGTCACTTAATTTCTATTCATTGTATTTCTGTCTTGCAGGTTTAAGTTCAGTCTAGAGACTGAGTTGTCTGACATAAGGATGGCTTCCTGTTTATTTTCATTTTTTTATTGAGAGGTTGGTGCCATATGTTGTGCCTTATTCTGATGTGGGTGAGTGGCATTGAGTGTTACAGTAAAGTGCCTTGAAAAGAGTTCTGGTGGTTCTTTTTAAAAGTACGAGTTTCCTGGTACATAGGTGAGGTTTATCTGCTTAGTGTGAATGTGAATATATGTGAGGGTTGACAAGAGCTCTGAAGGCACAGGCTGTTAGAATCATGGCGCTACAATTTTATCCACACACTAACTAGACTGAACAGTGTGGCTTTGGGACAGTGTGGATCTTCCTGTCTTCAGGGGAACTAAATTAGTTTAAACCAGAGGAGCCTCTAACAGAGTACACATGCAGTAATCAGAGCTTTAAATACAAAGCTCTTTTTAAAGGGGAGAGGGCCATTTTGAAAACAAAATACTCCAGGTTTGCTCCATGATGTTTCCAGGTGATGTCAGGGATCTGATCTGCAGAAGAATCCTAATTGAACTCAGCCCTATGCTCCTGCTCCCTTTCCCAGATACCTGGTGAGTGGGGGAAAGCATGTGTTGGATTGCAAAGGGCGGCCACATTTGCAGCACTTACTTGCAATTCCCCATCTATGCAGGAATGCATGTGCAGAGACTTGCTTCTGTGTGCAGATAGCCCAAAGCTGGATGAAGATGACAGACAAAAATTGGATTAAATTATGGATCAGACCAAAGGAGAAAGCTGCTTATATTATAAAAGCAGATTGATTCTCATTAGGGTAGGAACACTTTATTATTTAATTCATTTATACCCACCTTTCTCCCCAGTGGGATCCCAAAGTGGCTTACACATGCTCCATTTGATGCTCACAACAAATTTGTATGGTGGGTTAGGCTGAGAGAACCTGACTGGCCCAAGGTCACCCAGCGAGTTTACATAGTATGAGCAGGGAGTCGATCCTGAGTCTTCTGCATACTAGTCCGACGCTCTTAACCGTTTCACCACACTGGCTTTAACAACACTTTAAGTAAACATTCCAGGCTGTTTCTTAAGCCAGTTCAGCACTGTGTCCATTTACTGTGCAAGAGCTGCTGCAGATTTCTTCATAAGCTAAATTCCACTTGCTGAACTGCCCCATCAGGGCAGTTAGGGATACTGTTGGAGGAATTACCCCTATCATTTTGTATAAGCAGCTGCATGACCGTCAGACAATTATTCTGTAACCTGTTAAGCCCAAACTGTTGATAATGCCAGTTGTTACAGATTTATATGTAAATTCCAATATATTCAATAAACCAAAGTTATTTCAGGTTCTATTTAAAAAAAATTAATATACAAACTGTCAGGAAAAGTAGATGGTGCCAGAGAAAACATTCCCATTTAATAATGTTTGAACATAGAACGGTGATGCAGTTTGTAGCGAGGCAGTGAGAAAAACCCACAACTAATCCTTCATAGCAGCTGTCTGAACTCTTGGTTGTCTGCCATCCTTTAAACAGCAACTTCATTTTTCTGGTAGCTTGAGGACTGAATGACCTAGTGTGGGGGAAACTAAGCTACATGCTTAAAAAGAAGCTAAGTCAAGAAATCGCCTAAGGAGTTTTGTAAATCACAGCTCACAGCTCTGCAAATCAGCATTCTGTATCTCAACAGTCTTCAGTGTCTACATTTAAAGCATTAAAATAAACAGATAGCTTTAAAATAAGTTATCTCTACACACACAGTTCTAACCCCCTTTTACCACTACTGCTTGCTTGGAGACAGAGGTGTTTACAGAAACAAAATAGGACATTTTATGAAATGTAAGACCAAATATATATTCTTTTGTTAGGCTGGGGTGTGCGTGGCTCTGCTGAGCTGCCCCTAGCCCAAACACACACAACCATTTTTCCTTGGTATTCATATTAGTGAAACTTTTAGGTAAGACTCTATGAACACTATGAATTGTTGGTAGCATATTTACTACCTAATTTCTACCTTCAGTATTTATTTAGAAAATTCATATGCCACCCCTTCCAGAGAACCTGTCAGAGGCAACTTACAAAGTAACACACAATAAAATCAGTAAATAGCCTAAAATCATCAAATTTAACAATCTGTGTTTTTTTAATAAAAAACCCTGGAGCATAAGAACAGCATGAAATATTTAGCAGCCTAAAATAGTTTACATAAAGCAGGCCTCAGGCTAGAAGCAGACTGTAAAAATCTAAAAGTATGAATTCCTTGGTTTGGTTAAAAGCCTGGATGAAAAGAAATGTGTTTGGCCGGGCATCTAAAAGTGAGCAGGGTAGACATGCCAGGTGAGTCTCAAGGAGAAGGACAATCTACAGGTGAGGTGTTGTCACTGAAAAAGCCCCATCTGTAGTCACCACCCACTCATGTGTACATGGTAATAGTAAAGTTTAGATTAAAATCATCATGATTGACGGCAATATTCTATTTGCCCAGCTTTAGCCAATCTCATTTTTGTGGCTTTTTATGAGAAAAACACTGATCATCAGGCTTCAAAATGCAATAAAGAATGTTTTATAACATAGTTAGCAAACACTTAAGAAAACTACAAATTGCAGAGCATTTTGAAACAGCAGCTGCTGAAGCACTAATGGACCAGAGCTGTAAAATCCAAAAGTTATGAAGTGAGACTAAATATATATGCTGAAAAGATTGTTGGATAAATTAATCGAGACAGGGAAGAAAACTGCATAGCATCTGCTCTAAAAAGGCAGCCTGTGTGTACCAAAACAACCCTAAAAAGCTGTGTCCAAAAAAAAAAACACCCCAAACCTATGCACTGACAAGATTTATTCATTATGTGACCAAACTGAAATTTACATAATCTAGCTAAGTACTTAATTAATTGTTACAAGTCATCATAGCTCTTGGAAATGAATATCCAACTGACCCTTAAAACTCCAGGTACCTAGAAGTGATGTCTTGCTCACACCAGAGACAGCAGAAGAGAAGCTAGGGTGAAAGAGGCAGTCATGGCCTCCATTATATTGTATGGAATGAGAACAAATGGTGAGAACCAATCTATGATCAGAGATAAACACAGATAATGATCATCCAGAAATTTACCTCGTGGCACATCAACAGCAAAATTTTGTACACAGGAAAATGCTGTACATCTTCTAAACAGCATTTAAATTGCTACTTTATTGAATGGGTGGCATTCATTTAATTTATTAACATATTTATACCCTACCTTTCCCATAGCTCAAGGTGGTTTACAACAAAACACAACATACCCTTACCTTAAAAAAAAGGCTTGCAGCCTACACCCCATTAAAAGCCCTAGCAAACGGGGTAGCTTTTCTGTGCCTCCTGAACAACACTAGAGGCTGTACCTCCCACCCTTCGCCTCCCCAAGGACATCTTGCCATAGGGAGGGAGCAACAATGGCGAGTCCAGGGGCTCTTGCTGATGCCAGGTTTTTAATACTGTTTTAACTTTCTCTTTTTTTGCAAAACATTTTGCAAATGCTCTCTCTACATGCCTTATCAAATTATGTTTGTTTTACCAGTCACTGTGCAGCTCCTGACTTTTCTAATTTGGCCAAGAATCTACTTTGTAAAGGAAATATTGTCACTTTTTATGGTTTTGACTCTTGTTGTGAACCATGGGAGTACATCTGGGAGATACAGGTTCAGATCTGCCATAGTTTATTATCTATATTAGTCCAGGATGTAACAGGCTTTAAAAGTCATATCCAGCACCTTTAATTTAATGTGGTTTTGCAAGACTAATAAACACTTATCTGATAGACTGTGATGTAATTTGTGAAAAGCAACACACCCTTCTCTTGCTCTTCAACTGCAGGTTTACAAGGCTACCCACCTGAAAGTATCTCCATTGTGCTGGTAGCAGCACTTTCTACTGACACACATTGGCGGAAAGTTTCACCACAGGTGAAATAGAATCCCATAGAATATAATCCAGATTTTCTCATGTGCAAATAATAAACTCTCATGATTAGCCAATTAAGATTTCTTTAATAGGCATATGTTTTCTCATCTCCTAAAACCTCTATCATCTTAGATTCACTTGAACAAAAAATTGAGGGGCTGAAGGCATGTTGGGTTTCTTGGCCTCTTTTTGCATGACCCCCATTCAGTATGTGTCTGGTAAGTAATTGCCCAGATGTACAAACAGGATCCCAGCTGCAGGAAATAAAACTTCAGGTGCAAAAATAGTCTTAAAAGAACTGGCTGATAATCCAGCCATAATACCGGTTGATTGCTTTTTCAACATGGATTCCAAGGAAAGATTGGTATTTCCTTCCCATTTTGCCTGGGTTTAATTGAAAACATACATACGCAACACAAACACAGCCATTTCCCTCTTTTTGTGACAAAAGCTTTCCGTTCATGTACATCTTGGGCTTTTTAGGGAGAGACTAATTCCATGCAAGGATGCTGAACGATGGTGTATTAGAATTCTGCACATGTTTTTAACTGATGGAATGATAACATCAAGAAGTTTTAGTGAGCATTACTTCAGTACAGTGTAGAACTGTAGTAATTATTTAGCATGCTGAAGCCAAAGAAAACCACTTAAAAAAATCCTTGAGTATTTTCTGTAATACAGTTTTATACCAGCACTAAATAGTAATCACAGCCCAGAGCCTTGCCCAGGTATATGGATCCCACTGCCAGTTGTAACATACAGAGCTCCCCCCAATATGAGGCTCCTTATAACATAACCAGTACTAATGCCTCTCATAACAAATGATAAAATCATCAACCAATATTCCTTGCCTCATAAAATTTAGTTTGGAAAAATCTAAAGTCTTGTACTAGGCACAGGGCTAATACTGTCAGTTTCAGTTTTATTTCTGTTAAATTTATACCTGTGATGTAAAAAGTATGGCTAAGGCAATCGGTCTTCCTTCCTCATAGAGAATATCAGGTCTATTTCCATGTGTTCCAGATATGATTTGAGATTCTATAGAAGCACCAGGTATAAGAGGCAGCTAAACTATAAGAAAAGTTATTTATTTACTTATTCCTTATCTGTGTTCCATTCTTCAATCAAGGAGGAGTGGGTACAAGGGATTACCTCCTTTTGATCAACCTACTGCTTTGTGAGGTAGAGTAAACCCAGTGCCTGTTGTTTATCTAAGGACTTATCAGTGAAAGTCATGACTCACTATTCACTATTCAGGTCATGTAACAGCAGGTTGAGAGCCTAAGAGAATAGAAATCTATCAAAGTGTGTTACACCACCCAAAAATCTACAAACAGAAATAAGGGATTTTTCAAGTTGGAAGTTGACCCCCAAGGCCTGTTTAGACAGCAAAAAGTCAGTAATATAGTGCCATGTTTCAGCCAGTTAAGTCACTATTTACAACAACTTCCAAGTAAAATATTCAAGCAGAATACATTTATAGCATCTCAGTAGACCACAGCTAGTTCCAGTCATTTTACTTCCAACATACCTTATTTCATTGATAAAACAGTACTTGTCAAATTAATTTGATCCATAGATCTTGCTTGGTCTTGCTGAGCTGCATAGTCAGTAAAATCATATTGGGCACATTGTATTTCCTTCCAGTGGAACAGATTGGCTTTGAAGACACTGAAAAAAGAAGTTCTTCTAAGTAGGGCCAAGCCTAGACTGGTGCACACTAAGATTTACAGAGAGAGCCAATGAGAGTCTGTGAATCAGGCTGAGATTTTGACAGTTGTGAGTTGAAGGGTGGAGTGAGAGAAGAGTTTCAGGGAAAAGGTTAGTGCAACAGAAGAGTGTCTGAGAACTGAGCATTATATCTATTTGTAACTGATTGATCAAGAGTAGGGTTGGTAACAGCCCACCCACCCCCATGCAGTGGAAGCAGGGGTCCCTGTCACCAGGCCCTGTCCCCAGCTGTCCATCAGCTGGCCAGTGGGGGACTTACCAGTAGAAAGGGAAAGGTCCAATCCACATTGCTGGTGCCACACAGGAAGTGACATCATCATGCCAACGACTTCTTGGCAATGCTCTGGAATTTGGCAAAATCTCTGAGAAGACTCTGGCACAATTGCCACTTCCTATGTGATGCCAGCAACATGGACTGGGCCTTTCTCTTTCTCCTGGTGAGTCCCACCCATCCCCCACCAGTTGCCAGGAGGGATCTAGCAACCCTCCTCAAGAGTGTAATTGAGCAAGATCCTGCCTGGAAAAGGGTCCTCCCCCGGTACTGTACTGTTCCGCATGCACTGTTTAAACATTGCCAGCCATTGTTCACCATTTGCAATATACCTCAGTTCATGTTTCTTCTACAAACATTGTTTCTAGATCCAAGTGGGCAGCCGTGTTGGTCTGATGAAGTAGAAGTCAAGTTGCACCTTTAAGACCAACAAAGTTTTATTCAAAATGTAAGCTTTCGTGTGCTCTAAGGACACTTCATCAGATGAGGAATCAGGTACAGAAACTTTGTTTCAGTTCACGTTTGAAAGAAGCCCATCTTAATCCTGTCAAATTACCTAATTCTAATGATCTAGGCTCAGGAAGGTTTATTCCTAGGCCCAGATTCTTTCTCCATATTTTATTTCCCTGGTACACTGGGGAAGTCAGGAAAATGACAGGAATTCTTCGGGATGGAGTCTAGCCCCAGGAATTCTTTGGGCTTGGTTCATTCAACATTTATGTAATTTTTACATGAGAGTTAATGTTTCACCCAATACTTTCACTTCTCATCATTTTTCAACCACAACATTTCCTTTTCATGGTGTTTCTCCTGTCCAGTGTTTGCCCAGAGTTCCCAGCCCAGCCTATGCCAATGCTTGGAGATCTGCAGGAGGGTAAAGTTTGGGGAGGATGCGATGCTTCAATGTGGTGCTCTAGGAAATTCCCCATATCTTTGTGATAAATGGCATCCCTACGAAGCCATTTTTTCACTCATTCCTCAATTCCTCAAGAATGGGAGACAGGGGCCAGGAGTGGGGAATGTGTTCTGCATTGTATGCAGATTTTTATCACCTCTGGTGCATTTGTTCAAGATATCTCTGTATTAGCCACAGATTATACTGGTCTCTACCAAAACGTTCACATTATAATAACATAGCATATACAACTCCATTCTGCTACAGTTCCTTCCCTACCACCACCCCACTCCTCATTCCCATCTTTCCCCCAAAACCTTGGTCTGACTTGGAAGCCTTCAGGTCCATAACCCACAAAGATAATGGAAAGTGCCATCAAGTCACAGTCAAATTATAGCAACCCCAGAGGGGTTTCAAGGCAAGAGACGAACATTTATAATTTCATTTTTTTAAAGCACCCATTTAAACACAAATGCAGGGAATGGGACTGACCTCACAGATTCTCTTGTTTCTCTCTCAGTTCTCAACAAAAAAACATCCCCCTTCTTGTCAATGGCCTTATTGTTAAATGTTTACAGAAATATACAAATGCTAAGCAAATACTTACCATTTAATAATTTAACAGTGTACAACCCTACACAGACACATCACACTCCCGTGTCCTTCTCCCAAGGTCATTAATTCCTAACACATCTGGGAGACAGCAGTACTGTAAGGGCAATCATTTTCTATATTGATCTTAGAGCTCATGAATATTACGTTTGCTATATTAATTGAGGAGCACCCAACATTCAGTCATATCTTGTTTGGATTTCAACACCTCCTTCTGGTTACTGCCTAAAGGTGAAAGAATTCAAATGCTCATATGAAGTCCTACAATGTGCAAAAGTTGCTTCTTTCATCCCAGTGCAGGACTCAAATCCATATTTGCATCAAGACTGTGAACAGCAATGCAGTGATAGAGAGTCACAAACTGTCAGTGTAAAAACACCCTATGTGTACCTTGCAGGACATGCAACGATCCAGACTGGGAAATGGAAAGGTCTTTGCAAAGCCAGCAAAAAATAACAGAATTGCTTTCAATAAAGAATATTTGGGAAACACATTTATTCTATATCACATTTTAATTTTATCTATAGATCATGCTGAAGCAGTTCTTATTTTAATATTAGAAATTTACCTGACAGACAAATCTTCTTACAATGGTGAATGGGTTGATATGACCATGCACTTGGTGTGCCTTAACAAGTTTTGTTCTTTATGTAATGGTGCATAAACTTGGTTGGTCTAAAAGGTGCCACTGGACTCAAACTGTGTTCTGTGGCTTCAAACCAATATGGCTACCCACTTGGCTAGTTTAATCTGACAGTCCTTTTCCTCATGAAACATTACCTCTTTAATTTATCCTTTCTTTAAAAAGGACAAATGTAACAGTTGAAATAATTCCTCTCCACTTTGCTCTCAATTGTTGCTCCTGCTTTATTTATTTAGAGCTTCTTTCACATGTCACTGAATGATAGGCAGCTTATCACAGCAAAAGGAAGATTTGCATTTATGGTTCCATGTAAGAATCGAGGGCGGAGTTGCTGTTAAGTGCATTCCTCCCTATTATAGACACAATTATGCAATACTAATTCAAGGTGGTAGCTGTCAAATGGTATGAGTTTACTGCTTGCCATTATGATGGGTATTGCATTTACATGATAAGAAGTCTCCATCCAGGGTGGCTGATCTGTCCTGTGATAGTTACAATTACCAAGAGACAAAATATGCTTCTTGTTAAATCAGCCCTGACATCTTCAAGAAATTGGATAGATTAAGAGATACCTAAATTAACATCAATATATTATGCTGTGATTTCAAATAACTGCAGGACCTGCTGAACCACATACAGGTGCCACTCAGTCTTTAAAAAAAAAAAAACACCAGAAAACTGTTGGAGATCAGTGGCCATTTGTCATTCAGTTTTTCTCTTCTTCTCAGTAATGTAGACTGTTATATTAGACTCTATGCATTTCAATCTGTTGTAGTTGGTGATGATCCTTCCCATTCAGTTTATAAACAGAGGTCTTCTGTTGCCTCTTCCTAAAGCACCACACTGCAAAAATAGCAGCCAGTAGTAGCAAGCACAGAACAGTCACCCCAATGGCTACTGTGGCACCTTTGTCTGAGACTGAACACTCTGTCCCAACACATGGTTCAAAAGTGGTCAAAAGCTCTCCTCCGAGTCCATAGCTTAGAATTTCTCGCTCAACTGAATCATATGCCGATGGCTCAGTAAAGCCATTTTGAGAAGACACAGTTGTAAGTGCTTGCGTAGGCAAGGTTGTAATTTCTTCTTCCTCTGGCAATGAGATGTGGTCAATGAGACTGAGCACCGTAGAAGTCTCCTGTGTGGCCAAGTTCAAGCTAGTGACTGTGCCAAGTGATGCCCATTCCTGAGTGACAAATCTCATAGGGGTAGTTGAGACATACCTGATGATGTCCTCAGAGCCATTGCTAATGCTTACATTCTCTGGAGCACTTGTTGGTGTTAGTGCTACTGATATTCCTTTGATTCCATCAGCATTATGTGTCAGTGAAGGAACAGCCCCAACTGGTATGAAATCCTTTTCCAGGCTGCCACCGCCTGCTTTCCCAATGCCAACATGGTTTGGTTGGTCACTGGTAATGTCATCTTCTGTTCCCATGGATCCATCAATTTTATCTCCCTCCTCCTCTTCTTCCACTGCTTCTTGAGTAACAGGGTAACCATCTAGCCAGGATTCATCTGTATTAGAATCTGTACTTTTTGTTGCTCCTGTACCATTGTTCACAAATACAGGTCCAATGTGGAAATCTTCATCATCATATATCATTTTGGAGCCCTGATCATTATATATAGTTTTCACTCCAATGTGGTTGCCGCCATCAGCAAGCTGTGTCTTGGTGGTACCATCAATTATGGTTTTCTCTAGTTTCTGATCCTTCTTCTCCACCTCTTTGGCATTGTTTTCTTCTTGTGCCTCAATAGGCATAGAAAGGTCATCAGGAAAATTATCCTCATAATCAATATGACCCTCAATTTCATCTGAAAGAGGAAACATAATAATTTGACAAAAATAAAAGACATGCAAGGAATATCAAAGAGGAATATCAAAGGCATGCAAGGAATATTAACAAGGATTCAGATGCCTGTTTGCCATGAGACCTACAGAATCTGGGCCAGTAGTTCTCTATCATCCTAACCTTCCTTACAGAGTTGTTGTGTCAACAAAATGGAGAGGGAAGAACTATGTGTACTATCCTGAGATCCTTAGAGGAAAGGTAAGCTACACTTGCACTAACAAAATAATTATATAACACAAGATGTTTCACTTTTACGCCATGCAGTTCACTGCCTCCACCAATTATTTCTTCACTGAGAACAGTGACAGGAGAGAAAAGGGACCGAACACTTTTTCTGTTAGAGATCTTGGCTGGAAAGCTTGTTCCTCTTCACCACTCGCATTATCCCACAAAGAAAAAAAATATTAGTATGGTGGTTGAGCTGCTTGTACTTTGGCTCCTTTAAACATTTACCCATCAGATAGCAAACAGCAATGAAATATGGAATGCGATGCCTGGGCTATCCCTTGAATGAAAAGAATCTATATAAACATTCCCATAGATTGACAGCATCGCCTACTTCTGTAACCTATAGCAAATTGGCTGAAACCGAAAGCAGTCGGTCTCTCTGGCCTTACAGTTCTACACCAGTAGTAAAATTGCCATGAAGCAACTGCTGAAACAGCAGCAAGATATAACAAATACACTAAATTCTCACACATATATTATGTAATATTAGACTATTACACAACCATGTCAACACGCCATAGTGTTATAGACAAACACCACATAAAAAGAAATCTTGCATAATTCTCTTTATATACTCCAATAATATGTTTCAGAAAGCAGATGTTGTAGACAGACTAGGTGATCCCTGGACTCAAACTAGGGTTGCCAGATCCAACCCTGGAAACATCTGGGAACTTTGGGTGTGGAGCCATGAGGAAGGTTGTGACAAGCATGGCTGAACTCCAAAGGGAGTTCTGGCCATCACATTTAAAGGGACCATGGTTCTTTTTAAATGCCTTCCTTCCACTGGAAATAATGGAGGATTGGGGTACCTTCTTTTGGGAGTCATAGAATTGGACTCTCTGGTCTAATCTTTTTGAAACATAGGTTCCAGATGCTATGCAGATATGGTGCCTCTACCTCAAAAAACAGCACCCTCCCAGCTCCAGATACCCATGGACTGATTATCCATTATACCCTATCAATAGGGAATAATGGAGTGCTCAGTGGACATTTCCTTCCCCCCTGCTTTCTGATAACCTTGAAGAGGAGGAAGGGCCTCCAAATCAGGGAATCCCCTGCCCCCAACTGGGGATTGGCAACCCAAACTCAAACCCTCATTCAGGCAGGAAACTCACCTTCAGCCTAAACTTCTCTCTCCTTCAGCCTAAACTACCTCACAGGGCTGTTGTGAGGATAAAATGGAAGCCGCTGTTAGCAGCTTGGAAGAATAAAAATATGATAGCTATTCCAGTTGCAGCATATCACACTTTTGGGAACAGAATTTATAATGGGTTTTGCAGCAGTGGTTATAGATTGGAATAACTCAGAACAGGATTGTTTCAGTAGTCTTTTCTGCATGTTAACCTGAAATAATTTAAGAAACTTTCCACAGTTCTTATATTTTGAAACAAAGAAAACATTTTCAGCTAAATGCACATTTTCATTCCATTCTGAACTCTGTGAGGCTTGTTCTGTTTTACCTGTCTTGGTTGTGTCATGCCTACCCTCATTTTTTTCCCCTAAAGAAGACAGAAAGTTCTGCCAGAAATAACTTCTTAGAGGTCTGATACTTCTCAGAAAAAACACTGCAATGTTGACAAGGAAATTCTAAAATACTCTCTTAGTCCCAGACTTTAGCTATTGAACAGCACTATGCACAGTAATAGGCAGGGAGACAAATGCGAAGGAACTCTTATGAAAATTATTATTATGTCTGAAAGTCTATTCACTGTACCGTTTTGGTAAAGTTATTTTTACTTTTCTTAGAAATAACTGTTGGTATCAGGATGTGGCTTTATAAGGTCAGTTCTTAGCTGGCATATGTTGGTTTGGCTCCACTGAGGCCAAAAACTACACTGATTTGAGGATCTGGCCTACTATTTTTGAAGCCACAGACTTGCAGAGTAAAGGACAGGAAATAGGACTAAAAATTGCTTTCATAATCACATAAATGCAGTCAAAAGGGCTATTAGGCCACCCTCTAAGCCAGGAGTGGCTTACTCAGCCCTCCTTAACAAGTCATTTGTTCTGGGGAGCTGAGGAAGATGTTAAAGCCCAGGCCCCAGACTTTCTGAGTGACTCTAAAGGCTTGTCCCTCTCAAAATCATTTTGGGATTACTTTAAAAAAATCTTGAGGATAGAACTATTTCAACCATATTCAATCAGGGATATAACCCAATAGAATCAGCAGTCTTTCTTTCTTACAAATAATATAACATTGATTTTTATACTAGGATGGGGTGGGACCTCCTCAGATTGGGGGTGCATGGAGCCTGGTGAGGGCAGAGATAAGGAAGGGAGGGGGAGTTCAGCAAGGATACAGTTCCATAAAGTCCTCCCTCCAAAGCTGCCATTGTCTCCCAGGGAACTTATATCTGTAGTGTGTAAATAAATGGTAAATCTGAGAGAACTCTGGGCCTAGGTTTGCCAACCTTCAGGTGGGGCCTGGAGATCTCCTGGAATTACAAATTATCTCCAGACTCCAGAGATCAAGTCTTCTGGAGCAAACGGCAGCTTTGGAGCGTAGACTCTATGGAATCATAACTCCACTGAGCTCCCCCCCTCCAAATTCTGCCTTCTTCAGGCTCCAAGTCTCTAGGAATCTCCCAAGACAGAGTTGGCAACTCTATCTGGGCTCACCTGAAGGTCTGCAACCCTGAGGGGGAGGGGCGACTGGATAGAGATTCCTTGTATCTAAAACAGTCAATAATTAGTTGACATGTCTGCCAGAGAACCACTGCAGGGAGACCAAATGGTTCTGAGTCTGTGAAACAACTCTGCTGCATATCTTTCTTGTGCCCCAGGTAAGTTATTTTGTCATCCTGTCATCCTTTGTATCAAATGTACTGTTTCAAGTATCTGGGCAATGATGTATTGTTTTGCCAGAATTCTGAATTACCCAAGGGCAAAGAAAGAATGGTTAACTTTAGGAAACCATAGCACAATTCCAATTACTTCAATTCTCTGAACTTTTTGTGCTCCCTTTTTATGTCATCCTTCTGACAGAGGTGTTCTGCTGCTGCCTAATATAGAAAAGTCCTATATTCCCTCTTGTTTATCAAGAAGCCACTCCAAGAACCTGTATTCATCCTTCACAGATAGTGATGCATGAGGCATTTGGCTTGAGAGACAGCACTCTGGAAATAACACAGTGTCCAAGCAACTAGAGAGGATTTTTATTTATTTATTTTTGCAGTGTGATAAACACAAGCACTTAGAGAATCTGTGAGCACTGAAAACACCAGAGAATAATTTCACAAAACATAGGGTATGTAGTCCACTACAGATCTGTCAACTACTTGCAAGCTAAATTTGTGCCAACTGTTGTTGTTTTGCATAATATGCACTTGAACATACTGTGAAGTACTAGTGCAATTCACACCTCATTTTAGGAACATCCCTTATTTGTGCTCATCTTCCATATATTTCTCTTTTCATCAAACATTGGAAATTAGTATTTTCAGGGGCTTGTCTCCTTCCCTGCCTGCTGCCATGCTCATGTATGGGATATACCCTTCCTTTACTTACTACCCACTCATGTCCTTGCTTGTGAATCCTCCTACTGCCTAAGCTCCCAGCCTCAAACATCACACCCTGCCCCCTTCCTGTACTCATGCTGGGCAGAACGGGTAGTTAGGACTGCAAGTGGTGGCAGGGGTCGCAAGACAGCAGGGGAAAGTTGTGCCTGCCAACAGGGGAATGGCATGTGGGCAGGCTAGTGTTGCCAGGTCTCCTGCTATGGCACTGGAAACCCCTGCTTCCTGCTGCTGCTCCATCAGCTGGCACGACAAAAATGAATTCTGCCATTGGCAGAACAGCCTGATTTCACTTCTGGAGAGAACTAGTATTTATGTCATGATACTCAAGGAACTGGCAGAAACTCTATAGTTTTACCATAGAGTTTCTGGTAATTCCTAGAGAGAAATGATCACTTTCAGGTTTTCCTTGGAAGTGGCATAATAATAGCACACTGTTGGCACCCTCCATGATCCTGGCCCTCATCTCCCTGGGCTGGGTGGGCGGCCTCAGTAGTTGTCCCTAGGGTTGCCAGGTCCAACTCAAGAAATATCTGAGGACTTTGATGGTGGAGCCAGGAGACTTTGAGGGTGGAGCCAAGAGCATAGGTGTGACAAGCACGAATGAACTCCAAAGGGAGTTCTGGCAATCACACTTTAAACTCCTTCCTTCCATTTGGAAATAATGAAGGATAGGGGCACCTTCTTCTGGGGCTCATAGAATTGGACCCCCTGGTCCAATCTTTTTTGAAACTTTGGAAGTGTTTTGAGGAGAGGCACTGGATACTATGCTGAAAGGTTGGTGCCTCTAACACAAACAACAGCCGCCCTAGAGCCCTAGATATCCACAGATCAATTCTCCATTGATCCTCATAGGGTATAATAGAGTGCCCAAAAGACATTTTCCTCCCCTCCCCCTGCTTTCCGATAACCCTGAAGCGGGGGGGGGGCTCCAAACTAGGGGATCCTCTGCCCACACCTGGGGATTGGCAACCCTAATTGTCCCACCTCAAGTTATGTTGACACCAGCTCTGCTGTTCCTCATATCAATATTATTCTGTTGCTTCTGCAATATCGGCTTAGGTATGGCCTAAATTTCAATAACAATCTTTACAGCTACATAGGATTATATTAAACTGTCCTCATAAGAATTAAGCTTGTAGTGATGTCTTAAAGCAGCAGGCCTTTGTCCCTCCTGTTGCTATCCAGTCCTTAAGGAAGGCAGAGCACCAATGTCAGCACAACCTTCAAATGTTTAAAGATCCTCTTAGGTATGATTTCTGTGTGCTGAGGACTGCAACAGGCCACTGATGAACAGGAAGGCACTGTAGGTCCCTGGTGGAGCACATGCTTTACAAGGTCCCTGCCCTGGTTCAATTCCTGGTTTGTCCCATTAGAAGGAATACAGTAGGGCTGGGAGAGATCCCCGCCTGAGACACCAATAGTTATATCCTGTGGAGTAGGCAGCACTGGGATAAATGGCCTGATTCTGTATAAGGTGATTGTTTATGCCTTATCGATTGTCTTAGTTCAAATTTTATTAACAGCAAGTAGCTGGAACAATTTTTTTGCACGTACCATCTTTTAATTGATCACCACTGGGACACAATGGAAATAGCTTAAATAGTTCTAAACACCATCTTGCTATGGGTTAAAGTTTCATAGTTTTAAATGATTGATTTATTGTTGTAAACCAATATTGTAACCCACCCTGAGCCTATTCCTGGGAAGAGCAGGATAGAAATGGAATAAAATAAAATAAATAATCTGTTTTTAATCCCTCCCTTCCTCCAAGAAACTCAGGGCATTATACATAGGCTTCCTCCCCATTTTACCTTCACAAAAATCCTATTAATTAGTTTAGGCTGAGAGAGAGAGATTGACTAAGTCAGTCAGTTTCCTTCTTGGCAGAAAGGAGTTCAGACATTAGTTAATATCAGTTAATATGGATATAGGTAATTTGTTCAGATACTATTTTGGGGGAAGTTTGGCCAAAGTTTTTTTTGGTTCAGCCTTGACTCTTTGGTTTGTACATCAATAGCATGATTATAGGCCATATGGTTATGTGTACATATTGAGGGCTGTGAGGGTTTTCAAAAAAAGAACTGAACAGACAAGAAGAGTTATTGAACATACAAGAAGGAAAATGTTTGTATATATGGTAAATATGTAAAGAGACATTCTGGATCACTAAAGAATAATCCAAGGCACTAAGATATATGCTTCAATAGTCTTACCTTTGACACAGGCCTGGACTTGACCAAACCATTCTCCACAGGTGTGACAAAGCAGAGTGAAAGCAGTGTCTTTGTTGCTCATGACATATCCTTGGGCACAGGCATAGTGTAGTTCATCTCCCATTTCAAACCCAGTGTGACCATGGAGAACTGTGTGAGGAAATGATGGAGGATCTCCACATGGTCGACCTGAGAGATGGGAAAGTCAGGAAATAAGCTGTCTGGTGTTACAAAAGCCTAGTTAAGCTGTAGAGTTGTAATATGGAGTCTCAGATGATGTGATAACAGAAAATTAACCTGTTAATTAAGCGGTCTTTATGCATTATTTGTTTATTAAAAGTTTCAGCCTGCCTTTACCCCAAAATCCTCACCAGAAAAAGGGAAACCAATAGGCATAAAAGGTAACATGTTGCTCAAAATGTGTCACAAGCACAAATGATATATTAATTACATGAAGCTTCTGAGTTATCTTTAAAAGCTGCCTCACTTTAGAGTGGGTTAGAGTTGCCCATCCGGCCATCCTCAAGATTACACTGGCATGGATCAGCATGGTCAAGTCAGATGGGACTGGAAGAGGTGACTGTTCAAGAACAAGAAGTCATTGATAAAAAGGCACTCAGATCAACTGCTTCAGCCTGCATCTCAAACTGTAAGGCTGGGTCCAAAAGCATACCTAGGGTCTTCACTGGATCTAGAAACAAGAAGCATCTTCCATCCTAAACAGGATGATCTGTCCTTTTAAGACCAACAAGGAGCCTTCCCAGCCAACATCATCTCCACTATTTAACTTCATAATTTCCACTGTTACCCAGCCATAAAACCCAAACTGTCCTCTGAAGCTGTAGCTGATCTCTGGCAGGAAATGAATGTGGATGGTCATTCAAGGTTCTGACTCACTTCAGGATGTCCTTTGAGATACCAGGGGCTCAATATATCAGTCCATACATTGCATATGTGCAGCTTTTTGTTAATGCAGGAGTCACATGAATGTGTGAATATAAAGGAATAATGTTAATATGTGGCAAAGAAATTCTCACATCTTCAGGTCCTGCATTCAGAGCTGCAGTTGTGTTCCTTGTGGTTTGGTTCTATGCACACATCTCCTAACAGATAATCAGTGCAATCAGATATGAGAGTAGTAATCACCTGTGGGGGAGTAAGAGGAAGGAACTGAGTCCCCTTCTACTTTCCCTCAACCTGAACAAGAGACTAGTACTGTCAACTTTAGCTTGGCTCAAAGATGACGGCACTGGCCAGCTGTTTGGTAGGTGTCCATGGAGCTTGCCATGGACCTGATTCTTCTGGCTAGCATGTAAACTTGCCTTTTCTTTGCTCCTGCATGAAAAACCAAACAGATTTTGGAACTCAGAGAAAAATTACAAAAACCAAGTTCTGTTTGCATGCTTTATTCCTTGCTTGCATAATTTGTGTGTGCAGTGTAACGTGGAGAAGAAAACGCTGCACATCAGAAGCTGAACAACTCACACACAGTTAAGTATGAGAGCGAGAGATTAACTGCTGCGGAATTCTATGAAATTGTGTGGTAGTCTAAAATGGCACTCATATTTCTACCATATATGTATATACTAAAATGACTTGTGGGCATTGTGGACTACCCTGAAACATCTGCCAGATAGGCTCTGTGAAAGTCAGCCAAGAGACTGACTTTCTGAGGGAACTCTGAGTTTTGTGGTTGGGTAATCCTATCATTAAAAGTGGGGATAGATCTACACAATTTTAAACCCCCCCTCCCCAAATTGATGAGAGAGAGAGTTTTTGTGGAGTTGGGAGAGTAATAGATGCTAATGGAAATAAAAACCTGAAGTACAAGAAACACAGTTTTAACCCAAACAGTTGAAGTACAGCCAGTAAACCACTGACATCAGAATATCTGTATCACTCAGAAATGTACGGCTGGTTGGAATAGCTTCATTCATTAGTTTAGATGACATCACCAGGTACTTGGAAATTCAATGTCAGCTAAATTAAAGGCTGAGAGAGGGGAAGAAAGACAGACACAATGCTGAAGAAATTAAAAGTTTTAGAAGAAATGGAATAGTCTTACAACCAAAGAGCCCAAAAGTTATTCAAGACAAATGTTCACTTCTGCCTGCTGTTGGGGTTTGTTTGTACTGATGAGCTTGTCTGTCTGTCAGTCCTTCCTTCTTTCTTTCTCTTTTTCTTATCAAAGAAAATATTAAGCTACCTAATCCATCATTTTTGATGAGGAATTTGTGCCAGAGGTTTTGTCTAGCAAAATGTGATTTCTGTTCATGCCTAACTATTAAAAATGTTGGGTATATTTTCTGCAACAGTAATAAATTATAATCTATTTGCAGAACGGAGGCTTGCTTCTTTACACAATCTAGAATGACTCAAATGGAGAACAACAAGGAAAGCTCAGACTATCAGTAGAGGGGAATTTATTTGTGTGTGTGTGGGGGGGGCGGTAATGAAACTAAAATCCATGAGAGAGTGAAATGCCACTCTGACCTCAGCACCTGTCTATCCTCAATTTCAATAGACCTAGAGTTGGAAAATGTTGGATTGCGGTGCAAATTGTTAATTAAAAACTAAAAAGCCCTCTCAGCAACTCAGATCTGCACCAGGAGTGAATCCACAATGAACAATTGTCACTGTCAGGATGTAGCCCATATAATTCCAAAAAAGGTAAAGATAGTCCACTGTGCAAGCAGGGGGTTTTCATTTCTGACTCTGGAGTGACGTTGCTTTCACAACATTTTCACGGCAGACTTTTTATGGGGTGGTTTGCCATTGCCTTCCCCAGTCATCTATACTTTCCCCCCAGCAAGCTGAGTACTCATTTACTGACCTTGGAAGGATGGAAGGCTGAGTCAACCTTGAGCGAGTTACCTTAACCCAATTTGCCCGTACCTTACTTTAGTGAGAGGACTTTTAAAAATGCAGTGTTCTTTTACTTTTCTTGATTTGGGTGGCTTGGATTTCTTGGGGTTAGGGTGAAGGTTTTTTTGGGGGGGAGGGGATGGTAAAGTTCCTGTATTGTTAAAAGTTAAGTTTTTTACTGTTTTAAAAGGCTTCTGTGTTTGATTTGTTGCTGCTGTCTGTGTTGTGTTGCTGTTTTTCCTTTTCTCTTCTGTTTCTGGTTCTTGGGGGGGGGGCTGTTTGGCCTAATTTTCATTGTTTAAAAGGCCACTTTTTAACAGTTGAGTTTGTTGGCCTTCTGTTTGGATCTATTGTTGCAGGTTTTGCATCCTCTTGTTCTGGTTTTGTGGGGGGGGGGGTGTTGTTGACTGATTTGGCCTGAGGTTTCTTATTGTTGAAAAGGGGGGTTCAAAGTTAAGTTTCTTTCTGTCACGTTTTGGTTTTTTTAAGTTACCTCTGGTTGGTGTGAGAGGGTTGGTGTGTGGGCTGTGTGGGGTGGGGTTTTTATAGAGTTGTTTTTGGAGTCTGAGGCTGCTTTCGGTTTGCCTAGGGCCACTAAATAGGCTGACCCACTAATAAGGGTGTTTTTAGGGATAGTGTTTTTTAAAATTTAAAAAAATTAATCCAGTTTAGGGCTTTATCTTCTTTCAAAATTCAACTAGGCCAGATAGGGGTGATTTAAAAAGATTTTAGGTTTCTCATAAAAGGCAGCGTGACTACTAGGCCACATCAGGCTCCCTTTTAAAGAGACTAGGGTTGCAGTGCATCTTGCTTTCAGCCACTGAAAGCTGGTGCATCCTTAGATTTCCATAGGGTAAACCACAGCTTCTCTTAAGTTAGGGGACACCTGATTTCTAGTTTGCAAGGAAATCTGGTTTGTCCCAGGATCTAGTTAGGAGAAATTTCACTAGGAGGATATATCAAGGATTGCCTTCATCTCAAGGTAGCCTTTTAAAAACTGTAGCCAGGTAGAGGCAGGATCACCTAGTCTCCTAAACTTTAACAGATCACTGCTACCCCAACCCAAAGAAGGACAGGTTAGGGACCAAATAAAAAAACAAACAAGTTTTGGTGGGAGGGTTTTTAAAAAGAAGTCAGGGCACCTGTTGGTTCAGGGTACAGTGCAGTGAGTTAGGTTTGTAAAAAAAAACCCACTCTCAGTTCAGGTTGTGTGAGACTGGCTAAGGGTGACATGAGTGACAGGCAGCAGAAGAGGGGCCCTGGAGGCAAGGCCAAGGAGGCTAGAGGGGTGGAGGGGAGGGGGAGGACCCAGGTCTCCCCCCCACCTGTGCGTAGGGCCACTCCACAGCCGCCTACCAGCACTCCGACCTCTGGCCAGAGTGTGATGAAGAAGAACACCCGCCTTGGGCCCTTCATTGAGGCTGCTGGTGGGGCGCCCCCAGCAGAGGTGCCATTAGGTACTGGCACTGAGCAGGGGTCTGCTGCTTGGGCAGTCTCTCCTCCAGCTGATGTCGCTCGGCCTCAGCAGCCGGAGGAGGGGCAGCAAGAGCAGCCCTCCTTGGAGATGAGCTTTGGGGACAGTTTTCTATCCAAAATGATCACCCCACGGAGGGTGCAGAGTGTCGTGCAGGAGCTGAAGGAGAAGCTGGTTGAGGAGGACCAGCCCCCTTCTTCAGTTCCTTCGGGCACCAGCAGTCCTTCAGGGGATGGCCAGGAGGGGAGGCCGCATGGGGTGGAGGGGGAAGAGATGGAGACACACAAGGTGCCTCCATCTCCGCCCACTTCCCCCCGGTGGCCAGCCCCTCCTGCCACCCCGAGACACGATGTGTCTGCCCCGAGCACCTCACAGGAGGTGGCTCCGGACACCAAAGCTGCCAGTCAGCTTGGGTATCCGTACACCTCCAAAGTCTGGAAGTATTTCCAACTTATGGATGATCCATGCTATGTGCAGTGCCAGCTGTGCAGCGCCCGGATCAGTTGTGGGCGGGACCCTGCCCACCTGACTCCGGGGGGGATGCGGAACCACCTGCGGAAGTACCACCCGGCGGTGCATCTTAAGGGGGAGAAGCAGGCTGGTGCTGCGGTGCACAAGCGGCCAACATCACCCAGCTAGGAGGTCAGTCCCATCGCGACTACCTCCGGAGCTCTCCAGGAGCGTTTCGTGGGAGTACAGGAACGCCAGTCATCTCTGCCTGAGACGTTTGGTAGGGGTGGCACCAGTGTGCCAAGAGGGGGAATCAGGTACGACAGGAAGGTGATCGCCTGGAACCTTGCCAGATCGGTCACCCATGGGCTCCCATTTTCAGTGGTCGAGAATCCTAGCGTGCTAGGGTTGCTCGAGTACCTGGCGCCCTGGTACAAAGTTCCTGCTAGAACCACCCTTAGCAGGACCATTGTGCCAGCTGTTTTCAGGCCGACCAGATCTGTTGTGAAAAAGCATTTGTCCTTTGCTGCCGGGGGGACTGTTCATTTCACCTCAGATATCTGGAGCTCCCAACATGCATTCAAGGGGTATCTCTCCCTGACTCCCTGATGGCGACCATGTTAGACCCGCGCCTTAAGGACACAGTCGCCGAGAGAGCCAACGAGCTCGATCGCTGGCGAGACAAAGTCTCCCAGAAGGTCGAGCGTTGCAGAGTCAGGGAGGGCCCAGTGCCAGTAACTGAGGAGGAGGGGGGTGGAAGCAGTTCATCTGCCACTTCCACTGCTGTTCATCCCCAATCTCCCCGGCTAGGTAGTGTTTCTCGCCAGACTCACGCCACGAAGAGTCCTGAGATGACACTCATCGGTGGCTCATTGGCCCCTTTAGGAGCGGCGGTAGGCCCCTGAGAGCGGAGATGAGTGCTGTGATGGTGAGGGACTATCTTTCGGAGCCCATCGAGTCGCAGAAAATGTCTCCTTTGGACTACTGGGTCATGAAGGAGGGGGTCTGGCCGACCCTCTCCACCGTGGCCAAGGCGTTCCTCTCATGCCCACCAACGAGCGTGCAGAGCGAGCGCATCTTTTCGCATATGGGCGACATTGTCTGCCCACATCGCAATCGCCTGCAACCCTGGACAGTTGAGCAGTTGGTCTTCCTGAAGGTCAACTTGCCTCTGTTCAGCTCCCCGAAAGTAGACTTTGAGAGTGAATGAAGTGAGCACCTACTTGTGCCTGCATCCTTTCTTGGCCCGCGCTTGGAAAGTGGTTGTAAAATGCTCTCCCACTAAAAATAGACTGGAGTCCAAAGACAGCCCAAAAACTCAACTCACAAATTGATTGGCAGTGCATCCCCCCCCCTCTCATCCATCTCCAAACCAAAAGTGAATGTTGGTTTAAGAACTGCAAAGCGATCCAAATTTCCCCAGTCCCCATCTACACATGCCTAATAATACTGAAAGGGCCATTGCAGCCCCCAACTGTAACCAACAGCACCCACAGGCCAAGCCCGGATAACCCAGGTTTTTTTTCAGGGGCAGGAGGAAGAAAGAGGCAGGTGCCAGTGATGATGACAGGCAGCCAGCAGCCATGCCAATGCTGAGGTCCCTCTAATGGGACAGTGATGCTAGTGTGTTACTGCTGAGCTGAGAGAGAAGGAATGGTTGCCTTCCTCTCACACAATCTGAGGCCCTTGCAGTGATCTTCCTCATTTGGGGTGCAATTCTGGCTCACCTCCTCGTGGTGCACCCTGGGTAACGCAAAAGAGCCTGGACCAGCCAACCATCCATCACTCAAGGTAAGTCTAAATGCTTCTTGCTTTGTGTCAGATACAGAATGATGTGGAGCTAGGTGTGGCCCACCAAAACTCTTGTGTTGTTTGGGGCAGGGCTGGAGAGCTGGCATCTGTAGATTGTGTGTTCTGTGGCAGGGAAGCTGGCACATGGGTGAGAGACCCAGAACCAGAAGGCTTGTTGTGCTTGGCCAGCTCTCCCCGTGTTGTTTGGGGCAGGGCTGGAGAGCTGGCATCTATAGATTGTGTGTTTTATGGCAGGGAAGCTGGCACCTGGGTGAGAGACCCAGAACCAGCAGGCTTGTTGTGCTTGGCCAGCTCTCCCCGTGTTGTTTGGGGCAGGGCTGGAGAGCTGGCATCTGTAGACTGTGTGTTCTGTGGCAGGGAAGCTGGCACCTGGGTAAGAGACCCAGAACCAGCAGGTTTGTTGTGCTTGGCCAGCTCTCCCTGTGTTGTTTGGGGCAGGGCTGGAGAGCTGGCATCTGTAGATTGTGTGTTCTGTGGCAGGGAAGCTGGCACCTGGGTGAGAGACCCAGAACCAGCAGGCTTGTTGTGCTTGGCCAGCTCTCCCCGTGTTGTTTGGGGCAGGGCTGGAGAGCTGGCATCTGGGTTTGCTGCAGCCAGGTCTGCAGAGCAGACCTTGAGCAGATTGTGTTTTGTGTGGCAGTGACATTGGCAACTGGGTTTATATTGGTTCCAGGCCTGCAGGGTTCATAGAGTAGATAGAGGGATGTAGTGCATTTGGGTCCTATAGAGATTCTCTGGTGTGAAGTTAGGTTTGGTTTTGGGTGCCCTAGGAATTGGAACCCCTGGTCCAATTTTTATTTTTATTTTTTGCCTTGTGGGTTTTGTGTGGGACAGTGCCCTGAAGCGGCACAGCAGTTTGGGGGGCTCTCCTCAAAACCTCCTGCTCCCCAGAGCCACTTTTCCCACGACAATTACAGTGAGGAAGTGGCTCTAATTGTTTTTTTCTCACCATTGGGAGCAGTGTTCCTTTTGGGGTGCCCACTGATGGGTGCAGTCTTTTTGGGCCAGGGGGGTTTCATGCTGGGGAGTCCCCTGAAGCTGCCCTGCAGTTTTGGGGCCTCTCCCTCAAACCCCCCTCTAGCCAGAGCCACTTTCCCCACAGCAATTATAGTGGAGGATGTGGCTAATTGGGCTTTCACCATCATTGGTGGCTCCCCTTTCGGGAAGCCCAAAGACAGGGATCCCCTGGCCCAATCTTTTTGGGACTTGGGGGTTTTATAGGGGAGAGTTCCCTGCAGTTTTGGGGGCTCTCCCTCAAACCCCCTGCCCCCCACTAGCCTCTAATTATGCCCTATGTTGCCATTGATTTCAATGGCCCATAGGGTATAATGGTGGGATAGGGGGCACCCTCTTTGGGTGCCCCTGGAATGGGACCCCCTGGCCCAATCTTTTTGAGACTTGGAGGGTTTGTAGGGGAGAGTCCCCTGAAGGTCTCCTGCAAATTTGGGGGCTCTCCCTCAAACCCCCTCCCCTCCAGGCGGCTTCCAATATACCCTATTTTGCCATTGATTTTAATGGCCATAGGGTATAATGGGGCCATATATTAAAAAATAGCCACACATCTACCGTATATGCAGCTATTCTGAGTACGGTAATAGGAAATACACAGTATTCCGTATCTTTTTGGCCCCGTGTATTTCCAAATCCGTGTAATTCCGTATATATTTTTTTGTACACCCCTACTTAGGACTGCAGTACTGCAGCTTTACCAATCTGCACCAAGGGGCTTTACAATTCCAACCAGGTAGTAAATTATTCTACCCTACTGCTGGAGGACTTTTTGAGAGAAAATAAAAAAAACCCCTTTGTTCCTGCATGCTGCAGTGATTATTTCAGTATCACATCAATGCTGACCTTTGTCCTTCACACAAAAAACATCATATCTGCCACTTGGAGAAGGATCCATTTCAATTTTGACATCAGTCACTTTCACACTCTGTGGCTTGCTGCCTGTCCTGTTGCACACAGTTGTCCTAAAGGAAGAAGACAAAAGAGATGCTCAGAAGTTCTGCATGAAATGTACCCAAACGATGTTTTTTTAAAAACCCTGGTCCCTCTGATAAACCTTTTATATCAACACAGCACAATCAACTTTTAAAACAGGCAAATGCTTGTTTCATTTGAATTGTATTTCACATTTTGTGGGATCAGTGTGGCACTGGCTACAAATACTTGGATATCAATCAGTCCATCATTCAATATGCCATAATCTTGTGAGTGATTTGTACAGGTATTTAACAAGAATTATAGTATGTAGTAAATGTAGTAAACTGAAAAAAGGATCACAAGTGCATTGGATCCTGTTCCCCTCCCTTGTATGAATGAAAAGCACTTCCATTTATGTAAGACAGTGCCTGTGATTTTTGTGCATCCGCCCACAGAACAGCAACTTTCACTAAGGACCCTATAACCCTCAAGAGCAGCTTTTAAAGGAAGTGCAGGGAGCTTGCAAGCAGCTGAAAAAGATCCATTCCAGGAGTGTGGCTCTTAGAATCCAACCCAATGAGTTATAATCAGGAGTGTCAAAAGCATTCTGATGTCTTTCCACAACCTAAATGGCTAACTATAGTTCTTTATGATAAAAGCCTTAAAGAGGTATATTTCTTTTTAAAAGTCAGTATGCTACACTTATTTATTAAAGTTACAATTTCTTGCTAAAGAACAGTCTTAATATTTTCTTTTTAATCTTGTATTACTACCAGGGCTGGTCCTAGACTATCTAGCACCCTAGGCAAGTCTAACCTCTGGTGTCCCCGCACTGATAACCACATGGGGGGCAGCCAATTTGATGCCCGTAGAAGGATGGCACCCTAGGCAATTGCCTAGTTTGCCTAGTGGCAGGGTCAGCTCTGGTTACTACCAGAACAAAAATGGCCTTAAAATAAAAAACCTTCCCTCAGCAGACAGCTTCGCTGATTCAAAATTGCCACCATCTATTGGCTCCCAGTGACTAAGCAGTTAAAAGGTTAGTGCTGATTAAGATTAAACCATCTCTGGTATAATACAATTTAACCAATATAGTTTGCCAACTATGAATGGGTTGATATATTACAAAGAATTGTTGGGAGAAGAAGCAAAGGTAATGTTTGACATGAGGCCTGCAGATCCACAAATTCCAAGTGATCTATCTCAGGGTAGATGAATTATGGAGTGCTGTTACCGACATCAATTAAAGAAGAGTAAGTCACATGCTTCTCCCTCTTCTTAATTCTGACATGCTTAGAGTCTAAGCTGCAGTCTTGTGAGCAAAAATTCTACTTTGTTGTGAGCTACTGGCATTAAAAGTTGTGAGCTACTGCATAAATTATTGTGCTCTGGGGCCATTTTTCCTGAGCTAAGACAAAAAGGTGTGAGCTTGAGGCTAAAAATCTGTGAGCCAGCTCATGTTAACTCAGTTTAAGGGGAAAAAACTGCCCAGGAGAGCCCCAGGCGAGCGAGGCCTGCTCACTTGCTTGCCCAGGGCTCTTCTTTCTTGCAACGGGTTGCTTTTGGCTGGGGGGGGGCATATGCTAATATGTTATGCTAATGAGCTCCACCACCTATTTTTCTACAAAACAACCCCTGACTATAGGTTTTGTAGCCACAACACAGAGGGCTGCACTAAAGTGGCTATTCTGTATTTAATCTGTTGGTTAAGGTTTGCCAGTCATAATTCTGAATAAATGTGTTATCAAGATCAGATCTTTACACACAGTGTTTGTAACCAAGCATAGACTAAAGCATATTATCTTGAGCATTGAGACCTAAGGGAGAAACAAGTTGCTTGCATGAACCAATCCCTACAAGGAACGGTCCAATGATAGATTATATTAGAAATTATTTTAAACTTGGCTATAATGCAGAAGAAAATAAAGCCTATGTCATTCATGAACAGAAACCTTGCTTTTTCAGAATCCATAGGTGCCAGTTTAACCATTTAAGACTGCATTTTCAATCAATGTTGGGGGGAAATGAAGGATATTAATTCTGGTTTAGTCAGCACCCACTTGGACACTTCAGCACTATTTATTCAACATTACTGTTGAAATATCTTCATGTCACACCTAACACAAGCTTTTCTTTCTTTCTTGGTTGTGAGTTGATAGAAATCCCAAAGACCCACTTGGATGCCCAAGCCATGGAAACAATTCAGGAAATCATTACTCAAGCTAGGAAAAGTCCCTTCTTTATACTAGCTCTAAATAATTCAGTATTGGCATCTTCATGTTTCCATTGGTTTCAAAGCAGTTGAAGGGAAATTTTTAAAATAACCTCTTTCTTATAAAAAGGGGGGAGGGGATTTAGCCAATAAAAGCAGAAGTATAAATTGCGTCAACAAAAACGGTGTAATAAGTCTTAGATTTATGGCTAATTCTGCCCTATATGCTTAGATTTTGATGACTATGGGATCAAACTATCCTATGTGACAACTGAGGAAATGGTAATGTGTGTCTTGAATGACTGCTAAAGCCGATGCAATATGAGAGACGTTCCCTTATATTTAACAAGTATGTTGTGGACCTGGCCTGATATGCTACAATGACCACAGTTCTAGAACAAGGCTTAGAGAGGTCTGCATAAGCTGTTTTAGTTGCTCTTTATAATTAAGGTATTGTTCATTTTGATTATCCTCATCTGCGAACCAGAAATATCAATGTTAGGAGACTGCTCTGGCCAAGCAGTCAGATGAAGTTGTGAACTCCCAGTTAGGTGTGGGGGTAGCTGCTTACATGCAAGGAAGTGGAATGTTTCCATTCTGGCTGGTAACAGAGAAAGAAGGGTGATGCCAGGTGAAAATGTAGCAGCACAAATCTTAAAACCAGCAAATACTGTGATGTTCAGTGTACATTTTCCAGCCAATGAACCAGCTTTGTTCTGAGACCTGCCTAACCTTTGCAAAAAAAAGCAAATTTTCATTCATTTCTACTCTGGCACAAAAGCTCCCACCCTTATCCACACTGGGAATATTATTCAGCCTCTCATCTGGAGTCTGAAGTTTTAGCCTACATCACTCACATGTACAAAAACATATCTTCATAAACATAAGCACTAGAAACTCACTGTTCTTTTAAAAATGAAAGCTGAGGTTCTCAGGAGCCCAGATTCTGTACCTATAATTTTCTCACGGAGGTCACTTATTGCTCTCCCTGGGGTCAGCTGTCTTTCCACATTTGAGCTGAAGAAACCACCATCTGAAGGCCAATTTTGCAGTGGAATCGATGTGTAAAAGATCTCTGGTTTAGATTACTTAAGCAAGGGAGTGGTGGCCTCTTCCTCAAATGGGTATGTCCTTTTCACCCCCATAGTTAGCAAGAAAATAAAAAAGGAACCAAAGTGAAACAATGTTCAAGCGAAGATGGAGCTAATTAGTTGGAATGATACATGCAAAGATATTCTTTGCTCCAAAACTCCTTTTCCAAGAGGAAAGAGCAGCAGAAGTAGAATAACCTTTTGCAACTTGGAGAGCTTCCCAAATTCTCTGTACCGAGAAGAGCTCCACAAAGAAAGTTAGCAACAAAAAAGATAGACTCCCGATCTTCAAGGCCAATTGTAAATTAGTTGGCTGTGCCTGTCCAGGTGATAGCCATGATTAGACTGCAAACAATCAACTCCTTGTTAGTACTTAAAAATAATAAGAATGCCAAGTCCTTAAAATCACCAAGTAAAACAAAGAAGGGCTAAAAAAAAAAAACAGCTTCAAATATCTTGAAAGGATTTAAAACTACTCCGCGTTTATCGGAGTCGTGAATACAGCCGTCTGCAACCAACGCCCAGAACCGGAAGCTTCCCATCTGAAGACCAATTGCCTTCGAAGCCCAGCCTCTGCCTTTCATCTAGGGTTGGCAACTCTGGATTGGTAAATACTTGGAGATTTTGGGGGTGGAGACTGAGGAGGGTGGGATTTGGAGAGGTGAGGGCTATAATGCCATAGAGACACTTTCCAAAGCTGCCATTTTCTCCAGGTGAAGTGAGCTCCATCACCAGGAGGTTATAATAGTGGGAGATCTCTAGCCAGTACCTGGAGGTTGCCAAACCTACTTTTATCTGGGCAGTTTTACTTTCATTAATGTCTCCCAGACAGTGGGATGCTGTCTTGATTCATAAGTATATATTAGCTGAGTGTATTTTAATGAAGTAAGTTATAGCTTTTTTAGCCTTTTACAAAGTTTTATTTCTTACATCTACACTTGCCAGTGTGTTCTCCTAGTTACTGAATATGGCTTATGCATATTTTAAGCACCATAGGATTTTACCAGGTGGGTGTCATTTTAAGCACACTGCAAAAACAAATGCATCTGAAAGAACTCTTTAGAAATGTGTACATGAAATAAAATTACTTTGCATATTGGGCTGATGTGTGGTAGCCTAGCCAAGTATTTTGTCCTTCAGTGGAAGGGGAACATGTCAGCCAAGTGAAAATTCTCAGGGTACTGTTGAAATGGTTTCCTACCTTTCAGAATCACTGTATTTTCTTTTGAAGTATGATTAGACTTTGAACACCTTCCTCTCCCTTCATATTTAACATCTAACAGCTGAATTCATAAAGCAAATAGGGCTTACTTGGCCTGTTGAACATTCTGCCAAATTACTAGAATTGTGGAAGAGAGGTCTGGGTTTGTATTTCTATATAATTTAGCCATTCTGTCTTCAGCTGTAGGGGCTAGGAGCAGTCTTTGAATCTACTGGGATCAAGGCTAACTGGTTTTATCATCCTAAAAGTTCTAAGTAGGGTTGCCAATCTCCAAGTGGAGGCAGGGGATCCCCCAGTTTGGAGGCCCTCCCCCCACTTTAGGGTCATCAGAAAGTGAGGGGGAGAGAAATGTCTGCTGGGTATTCCATTATTCCCTATGGAGACCGATTCCCATAGGGTATAATAGAGAATTGATCTACGGGTATCCGGGGCTCTGTGTTTGTGTGTATGTTTGTGTGTTTTGAGTTAGAGGTACTAAATTTGCAGCATAGCATCTGATACCTCTCTTCAAAAGACCCTCCAAGTTTCAAAAAGATTGGACCGGGGGTCTAATTCTATGAGCCCCAAAGAAAGGTGCACCTATCCATTATTTCCAATGGAGGGAAGGCATTTAAAATGTGATGGTCAGAACTCCCTGTGGAGTTCAATTATGCTTGTCACAACCTTGCTCCTGGCTCCACCCCAATGCCTCCTGGCTCCACCCCCAAAGTCCCCAGATATTTCTTGAAATGGACTTGGCAACCCTAGTTCTGAGGCCAGGGTGCAGCTATGTCCAGGGTCACAGTTAGCAGAGCAGTGTACCGCTCACATGAATCGACTGAATTAATCAGCCCCTCTGCTAAGCCCAGGGCTTAAATAGGGAGAAGCCCCAATTTTCCTGAGCTTCATCTGGCCAGAGCTTCATTGCTACCTGACCCTGCAAAGCACTATATGCACATAAGCAGAGATCTGTCCCAGTACCTAGAACATAAGCCTGGTGCTTTGTCACTGCTGAGCTGCCTTGTGAGCTTGGGTGGGGGCAAAATGATGGGGGGACTGGTGGTCCAGAATCTGGCACTACAACGTAGTGGGATGGCACCCTGGAATTTGGCACGCTAGCAAGCTGAGCCTTCAGAGCAGGTCTGACAGATGCCTCAAAGTTCAGGGACGGTTCAGTGGTGGTGGATGTTTCCTGAGCATCCCCCAGTATACAGGGCTGGTGCATGGGAGTCTGTGAGATAGGTGGCCACCTCACCACGGGGCAGGGCAGGCGCCCCCTCCCTGTCCCTGCTCACACTGACCACCATGGTGCCTGCCTAGCTCCCTCTGAAGCGGGAGAGGGCCGGGCAAGGGATGGGCCGAGCCACACATTCTCAAAAAAAAAAAGAATGCATGGCTCAGCCTGCCCCGCCCCTTGCCTACCCCTCTACTGCTTCAATGGGAGCTGGGAAGAGGCTGCTTCCTTCTTTCTTGCGAAGAAAGAAGGAGGCGGCCTTTTCTCGGCTCTCTCTGAAGCCAGAGAGGGCCAGGCAAGGGGTGGGGTGGGCCGAACCACGCATTCTCAAAGGAAGAATGTGCAGCTTAGCCCGCCCCTTGCCCGGACCTCTCCAGCTTCTGAGGGAGCCGTAAAGAGGCCACCTCCTTCTTTCTTCACAAGAAAGAAGGAGGTGGCCTCTTCCTGGCTCCCTTTGACGCGAGAGAGGGCCGTGCGCACTTCGTGTGCATAAATAGAGTCCTTGGGGGGGTTCTGCCTGGGGCGCCTGAACCCCTCGTACTGGGCATGCCAGTATGGTCCCTGGTTTGACCTGGTCATCCTCAGATGACCCAAGAGGTGTCCTGATAATAGCTTTATATTTATATAGTGCTTTTCCTAAGTGATTGAACTGTTTCACCCATAGGCTGTTTTCACACAACCTTTTCGCCACTATTCAATTGCTCTTCTTTCTCATTCAACTGCATGTGAAATTGAAACAGGGATTCCACACAGCACATAAGAGATTATATATATCCCATTTTAAAGATATGTTTAATGTTTTAAAGTATTATTTACTTATAAGCCACTGTGAGTTCTTTTTTGGGGGAGGGGAGTATTTTTGTATTGTGCGTGTATGTGTCTGCACCTGGAAGTCATGGCAGCTTCTGGTGACTCACCCCTACTGGGGGCCTGGAAGATATTCAGAGTTGGCTGAATAAAGCCTGCCCCTGTCCTCCCAACTCCTGGTATTTCAAGGAGGCTTCCCATCCAAGTACTTATCAGAGTCAATCCTGTTTAGTTTCCAAGATCTGATGAGACTGGGCTTTCTGGGCTATCCACATCAGGGCTATATACATTCCACAAAAATAAATCCCCCATGGAGTTATGGACAATATCCTGCTGTAAGTCTACTTGTGATTTCAGTTCATGCACTGGCTCCTGCTTTTGGAGACCCTTTGGCCAACTTAGCCAAAGAAGGCCTGTCTGTCTGGGGATGATGTGGCTAGTGGGAGGCAGAATGGAACAGGGCTTGCAGACTAAGAGAGTACCCTAAAGGAGGGGTCCCCAACCATTGGGCTGCATGACAACCGAGTCACAGAGCGAGGCAGAGGCAGTACACCATCCCCACCCACCCAGGACCTGGGCGGACGAAAGAGGCAGCGCGGCCTTGCTCCAAGGCAGGGAGGCAGCCTCAGAGCGAGGCAGAGTAGTCCCACTGCCCCTCCTGTATTCTTGGTGCTTGGGGGGGGGCAGTGGGAGGGCTTCTAGTGTCCTGGTCCCAATGGTGGACCTCCTGATGGTGGTTTTTTTTGGCCACTGCGTGTATTGGACTGGATGAGCCATTGGCCTGATCCAACATGGCTTCTCTTATGTTCTTCCGCCCACCCAGGACCCCATACCGACATGGGGTCTTTAAATGGGAGGGGGAGGCAGATTGGCCTGCCTCCTGGCCACCTAGCAGGGAGAAGGCAGAAATAGCCTCAGTCTCCTCCTCATTTAATGACCCCCATTGGGGGCAGGGATGGGGCATGGGTGGGGGGGCATCCTGGGGTAGCAAAAACCCTAGTGCCGCCCCCTCCACCAGTCCATAGAAAACCTGTCTTCCACTAAACCGGTCCCTGGTGCCAAAAAGGTTGGGACCCTCTGCCCCAGAGGTCTCTGCATCATGATAGGATATTCTGGAAAGCAACTCAAATGGGTGCAGACAGTGCATGCAGCTTGTGACCAAGCTAGGCTCTGCATCAAACGAAAATCAAAATGGAAGGACGTCCCATTTTGGGTAAGTCCCTTAGCTGATCTAGGTCTTGCAATGACTGTTTTGTTTCAGATGCAAAATGATATCTTTATAACCATAATGCTTCTGTTATCATATTACACAGAGCCCAGATGCTTTTTCATTATTTCTTCTTCTTACCCAATGGTGCCATCAGCCAGCCAGCCTTTGGTGCACACAGCAAAGGAACAATACCAGATGGCTCTCCTCAGTTCTTCTGCACTGGCTAAATGAGCTCCTACAGCAGCACATGATTGTTGAGCCATTGCTAAATCCAGACTTTGAGAACCAGTCCTGGGTCCAAGGGCAAACAGTTTACCTGCAAGGAAAGATACACACAATTATAAAATGTGCAATAATTTTAGACATCATCAATTTGGAGAACTAATGCGTCTTCTGATAGGCTTAGATGATATCTTTAGAACACTAGGTGTGTTAGATTATAATGTTATACTCACTAAGAAGCAATTCCCATTGAATTTAAAGAGATTTACTTTTTAATAATCATACATAGGCGTAGTGATAGGTCTAAAGTTGCCAATCCCCACTGGGGACAGGGGATCCCCTGATTTGGAGGCCTCCTAGGGTTGCAGGTCCAACACAAGAAATATCTGTGGACTTTGGGGGATGGAGCCAGGAGCAAGGTTGTGACAAGCACAATTGAACTCCAAAGGGAGTTCTGGCCATCAAATTTAAACGGACTGTGCTCCTTTTGAATGCCATGCCTTCCCTTTGTTGGAAATAATGGAGGTATCTTCTTTTGGGGCTCATAGAATTGGACCTGTAGTCCAGTCCTTTTGAAACTTAGGGAGGTGTTTGAAGAGAGGTACCAGATGCTATGCTGGAAATTTGGTGCCTCTACCTCAAAAAACAGCACCCCAGAGCCCCAGCCTCCCCCTACTTTCTGATAACCCTGAAGCAGGAGGAGGGCCTTCAAACCGGGGGATTCCCTGCCCCCAACTGGGGATTGCCAAACTTAGGCCCTCCCCTGCCCCCAACTGGGGATTGCCAAACTTAGGCCCTCCCCCCACTTCAGGGATATCAGAAAGGGGTGGGGGTGAATGTCCACTGAGAACTCCATTATACCCTATGGAGACTGGTTCACATAGGGCATAATGGAGAATTGATTTGTGGAATTGAAGATGCCAGAAGACTGTAGATTTATACCCTGCCCTTCTCTCTGAATCAGATACTCAAAGTGGCTTACAATCTCCTATATCTTCTCCCCCCACAACAGAAACCCTGTGAGGTCAGTGGGGCTGAGAGAGCTCTCCCAGAAGCTGTTCTTTTAAGGACAACTTCTGCGATAGCTGTGGCTAACCCAAGGCCATTCCAGCAGCTGTAAGTGGAGGAGCGGGGAATCAAACCTGGTTCTCCCAGATAAGAGTCTGCACACTTAAGCACTACACCAAACTGGCTCTCAAAGTAAAAGATAATCTTTGTAAAAGATAATCTTTTACTATTTGTTATAGATGCAATTTTGCAGACGAGGACAATGTATGTCTAAATTCAAGCACTTGTGTAGATAATTCAGTTTAATTTGCGGTAAAATGGAGGACAGGAGAATGATGTAAACCACTTTTGAGTACCCATTGGGAAGAAAGGTAGGGTATGAGTAAAATAAATTACTAAAGATCACCTCCATCTGACTGGATTAAAACTCAGGCAACTGGTTCATTGGGTTATTTTTGTAAAGCAGGCAAATTGTGTGGAGTAGATGGCAATCTGAATTGCTAGCTCTGTCTGTTCAGGCAAAAGAGCTTTAAGATAGGAAATCAAAAACAGAATGGGATAAAATAAAAAGTAGTTCTCCTGGATTTGAATCACAGCTGTTTTATTATGTTATAAGGGCCCTATGTTATATGGCAGGTGTTTCATTCTTGACCCCTTGGGCAAAAAGCAAGAAAGCTTTTTTTTAAACAATCCCAAATTAAAAATGAAACTTTAAAATTTATACTCTCTTAAACAACTTCACAATGGTCTAACAAAATGTATGTAAACATACGTGGGGTACAGTTCATCCCTTGATCCTGCACACAGCGGGCACAAATGGAGTCTCCTGTATGTACATGGTTGATTATGTTATAGTGATCTCCCACTTGTATCCAGTCCCCAGGATCTACACATCATTCTCCTGTCCTCCATTTTACAGCAAATTAAACTGAATTATCTACACAAGTGCTTGAATTTAGACATACATTGTCCTCGTCTGCAAAACTGCATCTATAACAAATAGTAAAAGATTATCTTTTACTTTTACAAAGATTATCTAAGGCCCGATGTCTTTATGTTCAGCATTTTAAGTGGCACTAATGGCAGGATCCCTGGGAAATCCAAGTGGAAATTCCAGATGATTGAGTTTATTCCCAGCATGCAGGTTGTTCCTCCTCAATCTGGCCAGTGGCTGCTGCCAAATCCAGGCTGCAGCTGGAAGAGGAGCATTATGAAAAAGGAACATCTTGTGATCAACGGTGTTGAATTACAGTCTGGTATGGTTGCCCAGGAGTTGCATATAGGCAATTCAACACCAATGGCCCATCCAGTCCAACATTCTGTGTCACACAGTGGCCCCCCAAAAAAAGGAGGTTCACAAGTGGGGTTAGAAGCCCTTCCACTTTGCCCCCCCCCCCAAAGCACCAAGAATACAGAGCATCACTGCCCCAGACAGTTCCAATAATATGCTGTGGCTAATAGCTGCTGATGGACCTCAGCTCCATATATTTATCCAATCCCCTCTTTTAGCTAGCTATGCTTGTAGCCGCCACCACCTCCTGTGGTAGTGAATTCCACATGTTAATCACCCTTTGGGTGAAGAAGTACTTCCTTTTATCCATTCTAACCCGGCTGCTCAGCAATTTCATTGAATGCCCACTAGTTCTTGTATTGTGAGAAAGGGAGAAAAGTACTTCTTTCTCTACTTTCTCCATCCCATGCATAATAAATATCAGGGCGTTACTATTTTCCCTGGTATCTTGTTCATCTCATGGAATTGCTGTTTGACCCACCTATTTCAGTGGTCCCTGGAAAGTTCCCCAAACATGCACAGCCTTATAGGATGACTAATAATTGATTATCTCATTTTGCATAACAACAACATCACCAAATCATAATTTCAGATCACAGAGATTAACAAAGCCGTTCACGATAACTTTCCCACCAATTTAAAACCTTTCCTTGCTGAGTTCGTTTGCAACTAATTGATATTGAACATGGTGTTTATTACAGTGCTCCTGCCTTTCCCTCATATTTTCTAATGTTCATAACAGCACTGATTCTCAGTTGGTTCTGTGAGGATTCTTCAACTGAGTTAAGCTAACTGCATGTACTACTACAACTCGTTACTTAATAATGCACAGAGAACTAAGCACATTCCTCAAAGCTGCACTGAGCCTTTTCAGCTTTAAGTGCCAGAAAGAATCTAATGATTTAGATAGAAAACAGCAACTAATCAAGGATCAGTGTGCCATATGCACTTGATGGAGATATGTACTAGAGATGGACAACCTGAACACATAGTGAAAAATGCTCTGCTGTGATGCTTTCAAATGCAAACAGCCAGTATCAAAATAACCACTAAAAACCATTCTGTTACGTTAATGTCTGACAAGTACTTCACTTGAATGCCATAGTATGGGAGTTAACCACAAGGTTACATCACCTCTGAGCCACAGGTTAGGATCTTCACTACAGCAGCACCTGCTGCTCTGTTGATAGCTCCAGGTTTCTAAATGTCCACGATGCATAAAAACTGTTAGCATAATCTCTCACATGGACATTAAATCCAATGTCTGTGTTACAGTTGTATGAATCTTATGGAGAAAGAAGCACATGGTTTTCCTCTGGGATTGAATTAAGGCTTGGTTTCATTGGCTACCTTTTAATTCTAGTAATCAGTCAAATCTGTCTCTGCTTTGGAATTCCAGTAAATTACAGGCTATTTCTAGAACCATTTAGTTGGGTATCAAAGTTTCATCATTAATTTCTACATGAAAACACAGACCGATTTCACATTTAGCGTTTGCTACCGTTATCTGTGGAGCAATTCTTTCTGGATCATTTTCGTGGATTTCGCACCGGGGTCTCTTTTGCGAGGTTGCTTTGTGCGCAGCCCCACGCCAAACTGTTTTTGCATTAGCATCAGATTGGCATCAAAGTCATGTCAATCAAATTTGAGTCCCCCCCCCTTTTTTTAAGCGCATGCGTGGTTGTGTTATTGCGTAACAACATAACAATGAAACAATGAAACAAAAGTAACATGAATGGGATCCCTCCCCCCTTTTTTCGCGGGCTAACTGCATCACGTGTGATGTTTGAGCTTTACTATTGACTCTAGCATCCTGTGCTGGGTTTTTGAAAGACGAACCCACCCACTCCCCCACAGCCATTTCTATTGCGATATCCGCAATTACAATGGAGAATCTTGAGACCCAAAGTGTGGCATGCCTTTATTCCATGATGGAGGTGCTGGTTTTTTGCCTACACGCAGCAAGGCAACTCAGTCTGCTTAAGAGCATACGAAAGCTTACATTCTGAATAAAACTTAGTTGGTTTTAAAGTTGCACTCATCTAGCGCTTTGTTCTGTTGCTTCAGACCAACATGGCTGCCCACTTGGATCAACCTTTATGTATGAAAAAATGGATGGCGGAATTCCACTGCTTTGAAATATCGTTGTAACGCAATCAAGTAAAAATGCTAAAAAAAAGGAAGGGACATGTCGGCTGATGATTTGCATGTGACATCAAAGGGGGAGGCATTGGGAGGACTAACCGGCAATGGAGGGTAATGCCCCCAAAAGCAGTTGCTGCGAAATGGGATGATTTTCCCACTGCAAGTTCTGCGGATTGGATCCACAGGTTTTCGGAAACTCTGCAAAAAAGAGCATCCAGATACCGCACAGTGGAAATAGTTAAGCCGCGGATCAGGAGGAGGATGCGGAGTAACATGTGTGAAATTCAGCAAACGCCTCAGAGAAAAATGGGATGCCACCTCGGGTTAAACGCTAGTGCGAAATCAGTCATATTCTAGGCATGTGAGCCTTTACATATCCTGGGCAAATCTGATGTCTATTGGAGCTCTGCTCAGCATGCCAAAATGGAAAAAAATAAAGCTGTTATACTCTGGCTTTAAGTAAAGCACTGTGGTGCTACTGGATGGTCCCAGTTGGTGCTTGTTTTCTCCTTAACCAGTGTCTGGAAATTCGTGAAAGATCTGAGCTGCCCATTTAAGGATAAGGGGGCTGAGAACCAGTTCTCATCCCCCTCAAAGAGGTTCTTTAAGGAGTTTCCCTCAGAGTCCATCTCAAGTGTGTTTGGATGCTTTGACTTTTGGGTGTGGAGTCCCACAAACTCATAGTCTGCATCATGGCAACATGGGGAAAAGGAGGTAGGCAAAGAAAGCGAATATGTAGACTCACTCTCACTGCCTGAAGAACAAGTTGGAGTCCCGTGAAACCTTTAAGACTAACAAAGTTTTATTCACATATAAGCTTTCATGTGCAAGCACACTTTGTAAGATATGTTGAAACAGCTTCCTCAAGTCTTATAGGTTTCCTGTTTTTAGCTTTGCCTTGTGGCAGGTGAAAAGCTTTCACAGCTAGATTAGAGTTTACTTCATCAAATGTAGATTCAGGTGGGTAGCCATGTTGGTCTGAAGCAGCATGGTAAACTGGCTAGGTAGAGTTATCTCCTCTCTCCCTAGACCAGAAAAATACACTACTATTCCAAATTCCATTACACTGGGGAGACATACACAGCGGCCCCGCTTAAAAGAAGATTCTGTAAGGTTGCCTCCATGCTTTAGAGAAGACTGAATGCAGCGTAATGGCAGGGTCGCAGTTAATTACTCTCAAAATCCCACAATTAAAGATTCATCTGCCCATTAATCTCCAATTTTGACATATTTATTGCCTTCACAATGTCCCCACCCCACCCCCTAGTTAAACTCAAACAAATGGTAACCATATAAACTAAGCTCATTATTCCTGTCTGGTCCTTCAATTTGCTAAACATCTTAATTGTGTGCTACTTGTATGCATGTCCTGGTAATTTCCAGTTCATCATATCTGAAGAAGTGTGAGTGCACATGAAAGCTTATACCTTGAATAAAACTGTTGATCTTAAAAGGGCCACTGGACTCAAAGTTTGTTCATCAAATGCACTTCATAATATAGCTACCCTCTTAATTTTTCTTTGCATTTTCTTCTACCACTGGAGGTCACTGTAATCTTAATTTAATGTTTTTCTTTCCAGGTCTCTGGCAGTGTTTGCTGCTAAATGGCTGCTGCTTTGATTCACACAGCCAGTAAGTTCTTTGTCTTGTAGTCTCTGCCAAGATGGAAAAATTAACCATGAGTATTCTATACATCCTTGTCCCCATACAAATGTACTAAATTTAAAATGTTCAGAAACAGCCAAACTTATTCCTGTGTCCTTAGCAGTGGGACAGATGAAGACTTTAGACAGAAAAGTTGAAAAGTTTAACCTTGCATTTTCCTCCTCGACAATAAGCTTAAGATATCTGCTTTCTTGGTGGAAATTTCCAACTGTTCTGCTTGCGCACAGTCTTGCAGAATTGTATCTAAGGTTTATAATTTTAAAAACAATCAGTTATAAAGTGGCTTTGTTTGTTTTTTTAGTTTCCCAATTAATATATACAAAAAATGGGGGGAAGGTTGTTTTGGCTTCTCTATAAATAGACATCAATCACTCCTGAATCCATATAAAATGAATCCAAATAAATGCCATTTCTCATCTTTTTGCATTTTATATTCTATAGATTTTGTTCTGCAGCATAAGGCCCAATTAATACATTGCCAGACTGCTGAGAAACCATTCCCCCCTAAAGTTTTGTCATATCGCATCAGTTAGGGAAGAACTAGAAATGGTGCTTAAAACTGGATCACTGACCAAAATGGTGGCTTATGCTTTCTGTGATTTCACTGTGTTGTGTTTCTCTGTCCCCACTCCATATCACTGGCTGTCATGCAGTACTCCTGAGGAGAAACAGCACAGGTAAGAATCTAAATGTTACAAGGGAAAGGGAGAGGCATCTTATCAAGCATCATATCTAGTCCTGCCCACACTGAAGTCACCACGTTCAAGTTGTTCCTTTCTATGCCTTCTCATCTAGTTTGGTGTGAGAAGAAATCTGGCAAACTAGTGTGATAAAAGTTTCCATTCGTGCTGAGCTGATGTAATAGCTGCCCATGAGATTCTGGACTTTTGGGTGGCTACCACAATTTTATATTTAAATTGAGAAATGGATGTGCTGTAGTTATATATACCACATTTAATGTTTTTGTTTGATAGTAGTTACAATTCTTTATCTCATATTTCCATCTCCCTTGTCATGCTCAAACTTGATTTATTTCCCAGCCTGTTTCAGTTTGCAACACAAGGGTTAACTGTACTTTTAAAATGTTTAATTGAAAGATGTGCCACCCTGACCTGAATAGCCCAGGCAAGTCCGATCTCTCATTATTACTGTGGATCTAGCCAAATCTAGCAAGTAACTGGATGGGAGACCTCAAAGGAATGCCAGGGCTGGGATGCAGAGGCAGATCAGGCCATCTCTCTAAACATCCAAACCCTCTAGGGGTCACCAGAAGTCAACCATGACTTCCAGGCACACATACGAGCATACACACACAAATATTCACACATCTCAAATAAAAGAGAGGTGTGCCATCCAGGTGCTTTGTGTCAAGATAAAACCTTAATGGTCATCTGAAGCAATTTGACCTTGTGTGTGTGAGAAAGGAGGTGGGGAAAGCATTTTGCAGAGGGGAGTTAATTTGTTGAATGGTCAAGTGAAGACCATTAACTCATTATCTTTTTTATCTCAAAGTAACTGTATAATTGGCTTGAGAAGACCAGGTTGGAGAAGCACACTTGATGTGAAGGAACGGTGTCACTTTTCAGTGCCTGCAGGCAGTTTTTTTCCAGTTTTATATTTTGACTAAATGGAAGGTACCAAAGGTCTTGCCTTCGTAAGATTTCCTTTTATGCCCTGTAACTAGGAAGAAGTATAGTTTAGGCCTATTTCGATGTTTTTATTTTCTGTGTGCCTTGGAAACTTGAACTTGTACCAAAACTGGTATTTTTTACTGTTTTTTTCAAATTTTGTTTTAGAAGGCAGTGGTTGTTTGGTGTGTACCTGGATCCTGAAAAAGAACTCACAGTACTGGTGTGGCCAGGGTCTCATAGTATATTACACAAAACAACTGCTCTCTGGAGTTGGTGATATTCTTTGAGGGAGCAATTTTTTGCTCTCAGTGTACTCCTGAAAGCCTCTTGTCCCTGGTTTGGGTACAGGGTCTTAACTCCCTCCCCAGATCTAAAAGTTTCCATTGCAATAGGTTAAGAATTGACTGAGAGCTGACGTGGTACAATATGGATTAGGCTACTTTTTCTTTATAAACTAATTCCCATTTCAAGAAATATATGGGGTTGTATACAGCCAACCATGAGAGGTGTTCTGTTCATGACACGGAAATTTTCCTTCTTCCCCTGAATTGACTAATTATTGGAGAATCAGAAAGTTTAGTAAGTAGTTGGTTTCAGGGTATTCTGTATTGTTGACTCAGCTATATGCAAATAATTAATCTACATGGTTGATTAAAATACAGAAAGTAGATTTTATGTAGGTTCCCCTATATATCTAAAATTTAAAAAAAAACACCAACTCCACAGTAATAATTTACTTACCCTTATTTTACTAAGCTCTCTACTTTATGTTGAAGATCTGTGATTGGATCCCCCATCGTCTTTTAAATTCTAAAAAGCAGGAGATCAAAGCTCCCTTCATCAGGTACTTTGAGAGCTGTGACACTAAAGCTTATGTCTTCTGGAAATATTGTTGACTAGACTTGAATATTGTTCTTCCACTACAGACCAACATGACTACCCACCTGAAAAAAGTGGTTAACCCTCCTTTGCCCAGTGTTGGAGGGACATCACATTTTTCCCCAGGTTAAAACATCGTAGCTGCCTCTTCAGGTCAAAAATTTGCAGATCATGAATCTCCAATGCAACACAAAATGTGACTTTAATATGCTGTATTTGATGGAAACTGTATTTAAATACATAATTACTTTAATTAGCACTTTAGAACTAAATCAATATATGCACTAAAGCAGGGGTGTCAAACATGCAGCCTGGGGGCCAAATCAGGCCCCTGGAGGGTTCCTATCAGGCCCCCGAGCAATTAGCTGTCATCTGCTTCCTTCTGCATAACAGCTTGCTTTGCAAGGTTTGCTCAATAACACATGAGCTACAGAGCAAAGTCTCTATTTTCTCCATTGGCTGAGGCTCCTCCCTTGGGGAGGAAGGGGAAATGGAAAGCTTACTTTTTTAGGCTCTCTCAATTGCACAGTACAGCTACTGAGCCAAGCCTCTCTTCCTTCTATTGGCTGAGGCTCCTCCTGGTCGCCTGGGAAAGGAAGGAAAGAGCCAGAGCTTCCTTTGCCCAGTTCCCTGGATCCCATGGAAGAGATACAAAGAAAGCATAAGTGCTAATGTTTTAAGCATGTTTTATTTTAAGGGTTTTTTTTAACTTTGTGTTTGTTTGTGTCCTTTATAAAGTTTATATCTCTGCTACCTAATCTTAAATAGGGACACATATGTCCTGGCCCAACATGGCTCGGCTCAACAAGGTCTCATTTATGTCAGATTCGGCCCTCATAACAAATGAGTTTGACACCCCTGCACTAAAGTATGCACAGCATTCAGTATTTCGTCATCTCTAATGTTAAGATCACATTCACATATCATTGACAGATAAATGTTGATCTTGCTCTTTCAAGTAGAGATGTAACAGTCAGATAAGATTCAGCTTCACTATAGTGAAATATGGATGATGAATGAAGTTGAACTAACCCATTTACTACAGACAGGCACCAAACAATAGAGAGCAAGGGAGATCCCCTAATATATTCTTCTTGTTCCAGCTTAAAGATATACATATTGAATTGTTGCAGTTTCTCTATGTAATAAGTTATACAAAATTGTTCAACACTGTTGATCTCAAATGTTTCAACCCCATAAATGTCCAAGACACCAGCCAGTAAAAGAGTGCCGCTTCATGATGGAATGTAGAGCATGGTTCACATAATCTACAATCCAGTTAAAGATATTCTCATAGATGTGCTTAGCAAGAGCACCCCTGGCATTGATGGTCTGTAGTTTGGAAATTGGCTTGATGTATGTCTCAGTAGCTGTAGCAAGTTTTCAATGGCAAAGCCAGTGAGCCATCTACCCCAGGTGTCCCCAGCCCCCGGTCCGTGACCTGTTAGCAACCGGGCCACGGAGTGAGGCAGAAACCTTTGCCTACTCCTCATTTAAAGACCCCCCATGGGGGCAGGGACAGGTTATGGGCATGGGGGCAGCCTGCAGCAGCAAAAAAACCCAGCACTCCCATCTCCACTGGTCCTTGGAAAGATTGTCTTCCACAAAACTGGTTCCTGGTGCCAAAAAGGTTGGGGGCCACTGATCTACCCCACTTCATGCCCATGCTGAGGGAATCATGCGGGTGGTATTGTACAGTTGTCAGGATCTCAAGATGTGAATGACACACTAATGAAAATAGTTTGTGTTTAATAGGGACAAATGTAAAATGTTGCCCTTGAGTAGTAAAACTCAGTAATATTGGATGAGTGAAACCTGGCTGAGTAGTGCCATATGTGAAAAAGATTTAGGGGTTCTAATGGGCCATAATTTAATATTCTGAGCTACAGAATCTTCTGTAATAATTCTCTACCTAGAAAACAGCTAATAAAAATATATGCCTTACCCTTCTTCCCTGTGACTTCAGTTATTAAGTGTAATTGGTACCAATAGCAGCTTGTAGTACTTTCATTCTATTCTCCATTGTTGTACAAAGATTTTTAAAAGCTATTAAGTTCAATTGGGTTAACACTAATGATTTTATACCGGCCTTTCCTTCTGCATAGCATAGAAGCCATATCACTAGTAAATGGAAGTGAACCTTTTCTAGGAATTTGGGACTGGAATGCAAAAATGCAATAAAGGCCAAAGTAGGCAAGATTTTTATTTACAACAGCAGCCACTGAACAAATGTTGACATCTATAACCAGCAGGGTTGGAAAGGTACTTCCTTTAGCTCTCCTACACATAAGCCTTTAATGATGCTCTGTTTAGAAGCTTTGCAGAATGTGAAAGTCATTACAGGCACTTATAGCTGAAGAGCAGGGCTTTTTTTGTAGAAAAAGCGCAGGATGCGCTCATTTGCATATTAGGCCACACCCCCTGGTGTCACCATTGTTTCACACAGGGTTTTTGTAGAAAAAGTCCAGCAGGAACTCATTAGCATATTAAGCCACACTCGACACCAAGCCAGCCAGAACTGTGTTCCTGCGCGTTCCTGCTAAAAAAAAAAAAGCCCTGCTGAAGAGTCTCCTTCTAGTCCTCAGTTTGCAGGTATTTCAAGAAAAGAGACTGGACAACCATCATCCTCATCTTTTCTTGCAGATATTTCCTTCCCTGTTCTCTCTGATATAATTTGCTCTTGCCTGCAGTTGTCTACCAAGGGATGAATAGGTTCCTCATTAGATGATGATGAAGATATTGGATTTACCTCTGAATCTCAGAGTGGCTCACAATCTCCTTTATCTTCCTCCCCCACAACAGATACCCTGTGAGGTGGGTGGGGCTGAGAGAGCTCTCCCGGAAGCTGCCCTTTCAAGGACAACCTCTGCGAGAGCTATGGCTGATCCAAGGCCATTCCAACAGCTGCAAGTGGAGAAGTGGGGAATCAAACCTGGTTTTCCCAGATAAGAGTCCGCACACTTAACCACTACACCAAACAGGAATACAATATGAATCAAGTCTATGTCTTCTATGGGCTTATTTCTGTGTTAGCTATCCATTATTCCATTAATACAGGGTGCATCCATATTATTAGATGCATCATTCTGTCAATTGGTTGGAATTACAGGAAGAAATAGTGGGCTCAAAAGGAAGCTTAACTCTGGTAGTTTGTTATCACCCACCAGATCAAAAGATCTGTGATCCTGGACCAATGCACTCTCCGCCTTTTAATTCAGCTCAGCTGCTCTCAAGATTCTGTTGTCTCTGGAGCATATTCTCTTCTGGCCAGGCTTCCCCTGCCCCCCCTTTTGTTAATTTACAAAGTGATTTTTTTCCTGCATCCTTGGAGAGACCCCCAAGTATGTAGAAAGCCCTACTTTGTCTGTGGGTGGCCCTGTTGTTCACCTTTCATGATCCACAGAAGGGTCAACCAGATTACCATTAGATTTAGTGAATTCAGTTTAGAGGAGATCCTGTGGCCTTTACAGAGAAACAAATAGATTTACAATCATGAACTTTTACCTTGTAACAGAACACATCTTGTGGCTTCATCAGAAGAGATGAAAGTTTTGTAATTCTTACAAGGCATCTGAGCCTCTCTTTTTTTAGCTTATGCATTGTAATAACTTGTATGTTAAGGTAATTGTGCATTCTAAAGAAGATTTCACACTAGGGCTTTGAGAGCCAATCATGGCAGAAAAGGGAAATAATAAATAAAATGTATCTCAAATATTTGGTGGTTTTTGTTTTATCCTGCCCTCCACTCCTCACTGTATGTGAGGATAGCCATGTAATACAACCCTAAGAATGTTTACTTAGACATGTATTCCACCAAGTGCAATAGTACTCCCTAATAAGTGTGTTTTAAGATTGCAGTTTTAGACAAAGCATAATTGCATATTACTGTTTCCCAGTGAAATCAATAGGGCTTATTACAAAATCCCATTTATTCCAATGCAACTGGTCCTAGCTAGAATCACTAAAAGAGTCCTTAAGCATATTAACCTAGGAGTCACTTCCATTGATTTAATGGAAATTTCATTGACCACATAAATTTAGTATTGCAGTGTATCTTATAAAGCATCTGATTTTCAAATTATAAAACTGCTAGAAAGATTCAAGCATTAACATATACCAATTTAAGAGGAACTTCTAGAACCACTCATCCGAGAAGAGAAATAAAAATACTCAATACCCTTAGCAGAGCAAAGTCATTCATTTTTTTAATGCTGTATTTTCATGGAAACTTTTCCGTATATCTCATTCAGTTCCTTGGACAACTTTTCTAAAAACTAAGTAACTGATAAAACTTGTCTGGAATTGCATTTTTGCCCAAAGCATGAACTGAGAGGGTAGGAATGGGACTGAAGCTTTCTTCTTGTGACAGTAACAGAATGTGGTTCCATAAAGCTGTAAAAAGATGCAGATTTTGATATCTAGCTGTCCTTTCCCCTTTAGTACAACAATGTCTTATGTGTTTTTCTGGACTAACAGATTGGCATCAGAGTATGCAAGCTTTTATGTTTCACAGAACTCTTCATTAGGGACCATTTCACATGCTAAAGAGTTTTGGGAACTTTGGGATCTTATACTGCAAAAAATAAACTCTATTGGAACCAATTAGGCCATAGTCTCTGCTGAACAGCCTTTTATATAGTAGACAATGCAGGATACAAGGTTATGATAAAAAAGAGAAACAAATATTTTGGTATTAAAAAGTCTGGATCCATCAGTAAATTCTGATGTAGAGAATGTGCGTACCAAATATAGCAGGGGTGCCAACGGTAGCTCTCCAGATGTTTTTTGCCTACAACTCCCATCAGCCCCAGCCAGCATGGCCTATGGCTGGGGCTGCTTGGAGTTGTAGGCAAAAAACATCTGGAGAGCTACTGTTGGCCACCCCTGAAATGTAGCATCAGTTTACCTATATTGCATTATGCATTTGAGGGCAACAGCAGATACAAATGTGGAATTAAATAAGTTTAAAAGTTAAGTATTTTGCCTGGTTTAACTATTCTCTATCCCTATGAAACCCTTCCCTTCTCTCCCTCCCCACCTCATACAACTCAATCAGCAACTTGTTAGGCAGCTTAAATGCAAACGTATTTAGACTGTGAAAAGGGATATGTATGAGATATTCTAAAGGGGAAATGCCTAAATCCATTTCAGTGTCTACCATACATCCACTAAACTGTTTTGTCTCTTACATCCAGAGTTTCATTCTAATCAACCACAGCAGAGACAGTAGCCTGACATTTGATTCAGCAATGTATGCGTCTGTGTATAAAGAAAAGGAGACTATTGATTCCTGTTTTGGAAGAGGGAAAAATCCAGAATGGAGTCATCAGGGCTTTATTAAAGTTTTTAAAGGGGTTACCAAAACCATGTAGCTCATGGAAGGACTTACACAATTGTGTGTAAGTATTCTTTGAATGACAGGCAAACTGTTATATAGTTCCAAGAAACAGTACAACCCATTGATTTATTTTCTTTCCTTTGCGAAAATATTGCACTGCCTTCAAATCAATCTCTGTAGAAATCCAGGAGGCTGAACTGTAGTTTGGGAAATATTTCAGAATACGAGAAACTGCATTAATTGAACTGTGGTTTTATCCTATAAGGCTGTGGATTCTGGATTTCCCCACATAGCATCGAGAAAGTCCACCTCCTTTTGCTAACATAATTTTAGCTTCTCCCCCACCCCCTTCAGTTGAGCTTCTCAGTATGTGTGAAACTTCAACTTCAGCATTTCTGAACCTAAAATAACCAAACATATATTTCTCTAAACTTTTTTTCTACTTTCTGTGCTACATGAAATATATAGTTCTGGGGACTCTACAGGCAGCAGCAACAACAACCAAAAATCAAGCAGAACTTACCGTCAGCCTCGACAGAGACGATATGGAGGAGAAAAGCAAATCCCATACACTGGATCAAGGTGACAGGCGACTTCTTACAGGCTGGATCCATGGATATGAGATTGAGGTTGTCTAGAAAGAGCTTCCTTTGAGCTTGAAGGAGGGGAGGAGAGGGGGGGGGATGTTCAAGAATTTGAGCAGTCAGATTCCGTGCCTTGGACATTCACTGAGGGGGATGGAGGCTCAAGAAAGAGAAGGGAGTGATGGAAAGAGAGATGGAGAGGGAGGCAATCTTCCCAGGGCTACCCTAGGGAAGAAGGGGAGGGGAAGGCAAACTGTCCAGCCTGCTGGGCTTGGAAAGAGCTTTTATCCTGCCCAGTTGTGCATGTGGAGAACCAGTGTGAAAAGTTACACTGCTCTGTTGGTAAATGCTTAATAGAGAGTAGAAGAAATTTTAAAACACATATAAGGGAAAGGGGAGGGGAAAGAAGCAGACAAGGGAACCAGTTGGAGAAATCACATTTACTTGGAAGCAACCCTCATTATTTCAATGGGACATTTCAGGTACAATCCAAAAAGCATTAAGCAGAGTTCATATGTATGGATAGTGGGGCATGTGAGTGCATAGAATATTGGTATTAAAGGGGGGAGGCAGGAAGATAGCCACTGCTGTTTCCATTATTCCAGCAGCTACAAACAGTACAGCAATGACTGCTGCAATTGCTGACTCTCTATTAAACATGCATACACAGAGTTCACATTAGCATTTCTCCACACGGCTTTATATATATTATTGCTGGAGAAATGTCAGCTCCTGGCGTTAAACTGGCCCTCTCTCCACTGTTTATTTGCACGCACATGAAGGAAAATATGGAAACGGCCCTTATAAAGTGTGTGTGAACAGTAACCATGCATTCCTGACTAACCCTTGTAGAAGCACCTAACTTTTCCTCTGTTTACCTGTATTATCATGTGTTGTCATGGGAAGCAATTTTGGAGAGGCGGTAGGACAAACTAAGCAAAAGTCCAAACTGTGTGGGTTTTTTGTGTGTGTCAGACTATTAGCATCTTTTTCAGATCTTTGACTTTTCATATGTTACACTGTTTTCCTACTTTCTCCATACAACAAAATCAAAAAGAAAAGAAGGGGAACCCCCATTATGAGAAGGAAACTGATCCCTGCTGCTGCCAGAATCCTTTTGGTTAAAACACATACGTGAAATAGTTTGCTATTTCTGTTGGAACCAAACTGAGCTCAGAAGTTATATTTTCATATTCTTCTCCTTTCTTGCTGTTTTCCCCTTCTAATATTTTTCCCTCCTAGAAATGCAAGGTTGGCAAGAAACCTTGAGCCTCCTAGAAAATCTGAAACGCCTAGAGGAGGAATAACAACCAAAAGCAGTAGCTGACTTCATATCCTTTGATCTTGCCCTTCCACGTTGAAATGATGGTTCTTTCCATTAAAATGTGCTGATCTTGAACATGCAGAAGATTGTTATGAGCATGTTTGGGCTTTTAGTAAGAATGTGGTGAGACATGCATGGGGAGTGGAAGATATGGTGGTAAGGCTGGTGGAAGGTGTTCTAGAAAATATTAATATACTTTACAAGGAAACCATCAGAGGTGTTAGGTCTTTTGAAGATATTGTTGACCTTGTGTTATCATCATACCCTGCTTTAAATTTAGCCCATTTAGCATCACTCCTGGTCATGTCTTTTAAAAATTCTTGTTAACAATTAATGGGGTAGAGCTCAAAGTTCGCAATTAAACCCTTTCAGCTCAAAACTGGGAAATTATCCCCCCTCCACTGCTCAGCTTTATACTGCCTTTTTGTGATCCTGACAGTAGAGACTGTATTATCTTCTGTACTTAACCATTACTTTCCCCTGGTTTTAATCCAAAAGATGCAAGTGCATGGCAGAAAGTACTGACATCACTCTAGTTTGCCCTTCATAATGACTCCTTCCAGCCAAAGAGATTTGGCTAAAGGAGGATGCCTGAAGCCAAAACTTCCTGCCCTCAGTCTAGAATGTGAAGGCTGAAGATAGAGCGGGAGAGGGGGGGGCATGGTAGCAATGGGAAGCGCAATTGCTCTTATTTGTTTTCATACCCTGCAAAAATAAAAAAGTAAATGTTGTGATAAAACATGTTAATTTGAACATTTAATTAACTTTCTAATTTGTCACTCATTTGTGAACCTCACAATGGGTAACCTTGGGCCACACAGTCTGTCAGCATAGTTTACCTCACAGAGTTATTGTGAGGATACAAGGGAGGAAAAGAAAACTACATACATTACCTTAAGCTCTGTGGGAGAAAGGATATGATTTAAAAATGTGATAGGCATAAGGATAGAACCAGTAACAGAATTATTAGAACTAGAATCAGGTTTGCCAAGTTTTAGTATTCTTGTTTTCATGCCCTGTTGGACCATATGCAATGTACATGTTTTGACAATGTACTTCTTTAGTATATTTTTGTTTCTTTTGTGCCTCTTTGGTGTTGTAGTTTAATAAATTGTAATTATGTACTGTTGGAAGCCGCCCTGAGCCACTCGTGGGAAGGGCGGGATATAAATTCTAAATAAATAAAAAATAAATAAAAATAAATACTGAAATGGGTTATGTTTTTGATAGAAAGGCAGAAGACACAATTCAATATAAATAATTTAAAACAATGCAAAACAAATCTGGATCAGATGACCTTGGATCTATTTAGGCATTTATATTCTCCCATGAAAGTGCTTTTAATGTGGACCACCTCTGCCTGACAGTTAAAAGATCCTGAGTAGCTGTTCTTGCTTTGTACATTTAAGACACGCTGGTAGACACAAGGATACTGTTCAGAGAAAATAAACAGAGCACAAAATCTGAAGTCAACCTATCCCAATCCTAAGGGATAGGGAGGCTGATTGACTATACCGAAAACCCTCCTACCACAGTGTATTTATTACACATTTATTATATACCTACTATATGCTATGAAATTATCTGCAGCTCTGCCAAAGCTTCTTATGTTCCCCTTCACTCTCCCCTTTTCCCTGCCCCCAAGGTTGGGGAAGGGGAGAAATACAAGGTGTCTTTGTTTATAGAATCTGAATTATGAACCTATAGCAAGGGGATGCAAGCAAGCCTTTTTTTTTTTTAGTGCCTGGCAGTCATTACAGTCTGGTAGCTGCAGGGAGCTTTTTTATTTTATTTATACAGAGTGTTTTCACCCAATTAAATGAAAAGTCATAACATGCAGAGCTACCTGAAAGAAGTTTAGGGATAATTTGGCTAGAAAACAGTAATAAAAAGGCATCTGCACCAGCTTGCGGGTGGTACAGGAAACACTGGCTGCTGTGTTGTGGTTCTATCCATAGAGAGGCAAGGTGGTATATTGATAAGTGTCTTATGCAGGGTCAGTTGCTCTGTGTGACTGACCACAACTCCACATAATTCAAAGCAATGCAATGTCAACTGTAAAAAGTCACACTCCTATAATGGAAGACTGGCTATTCCCAAGAAAAGAAAGTTAAGGCTGTCTGCAAAGCCTCTCAAAAATCTAGACATATTTGAAATAAAAGTTTTAAAATGTGTAAGCTTTGGAGGAAAAAAATGTTCTGCAGTACTGCCAAGCCAGATACTTTTCAATTACCGGTAAAGCCAACAACTTGACATTCATTTCCTTCAGCATACAAAATGTCATTCTTTGTACCTTAATGAAAGATTGGAAAATAAGTTGGAAAATGTTGTTCCATAATTTGCAAGATTCAGATACATTCTGAAAATTATTTTTCATATTTCAAAATCAGATTATAAAAGCTCTAATCTAATTTTTACAACTTTCTTCACCTTCTTTCTCTTCCATGGTGTACTACAGAATGGTTAGTGTCCTTGGAAATGTCATTTCCTATTTATTTTAATTACACCTTTTCCTTTAGTAAGAGACAGGCCTTAATAATGTTTTTTAACTATATCTTGACATGTCTGTCAAAAGCAAACACAAATCCTTTCAGAACTTGTAAAAGCCAGATGAAACAGATAAACCCCCAATGATGTAGCAAAACAGATGTTTACAGTGCAGTCCTAAGCAGAGTTACACCTTTCTAATACCATTGAAGTCAAATGGCTTAGAATGGTATAACTCTCTTTAGGGCTGTACCGATAGTCACTAACTCAGTGATTTGCACCACTAGACTGTCACTGACTCTAGCTTAATGAGGCCTAATGAGGCAAAATGTGGTCATACTTTATGTTTACAGTACTCAAGCAGTGTTACCTGGAGAGGCAAGGGTCTGGATCATGCAAATTAAGGACAGTGCCAGGGACAATGTGGAGAGGAAAGAAGTTACTGCTTCAAAATGGGCATTGCCTGCATTAGGGATCTCAGGCTGTCACTATTGCTGTCATGCTGGACAAGACAGGGAACAGATATATTTTCATCCTGCCCTTCTGACTGCTCAGAGCAGCATACATGGTTCTCTCTTCCCTATTTTAACTGCACAGTGGCCCCATGAGGTAGGTCAAACTGAGATCTGCAGATCTGAATCACAGCCTGCAAGATCCTAGTTCAGCACTCTAACCACTATACCTACACAAGATCAGTGTGGTCACACCATCCTGAGAATGCTCAGTGATGGAAGCAAAGCAATGTTTAACACTGTGAGGATTTGGGTAGGATACTGCCTGAGAATAAAGGGTGCTGCACACTTTCTGTTCTTTAATTGTTGCTGCCTTCTAACCTTTTGCCTTCTCTTTCTCTTCCTATGGCCACTGGGTATACAGATATTGTTCTGGTGATCAGCTCTTCAGTCCCTGGATTCAAATGTGACTCTGAAAGAATGCTTGTAAGTTATGTGTTGAAGGCATACAAATATTTGTGATGCAGCTTTCAATTACATCTGCAAAAGAGGCTGAAATTCCAACACTTCTCTCTAGCATTGGTGGAAAATCCATGAATGGGATAAATTGTGATAATCCTAAACAGGGCTTTTTTGAGGAGGAATGCCATTCCAGCTGGCTTGGTGTTGGGGGACGGGGGTGGACAAATATGCAACTGAGTTCCTGCTGAGCCTTTTCTACTCAGAAAATCCTGTGTGAAACAATGGTGATGTCTGGGGGTATGACCTAATATGCAAATGAGTTCCTGCTGGCCTTTTGCTACAAGAGAAGTCCTGATCTTAAAACTTGCAGGGGAGCAAGAAGTTTCCGATAGCTTCCAAACTAGCCCTTTCTTCTAATATTTACTCTATCTATTTATGCCTGAGAAACCAGATGCCATTTCTCCAAAAGTGTTGCATCTCCCACCCAGAGTTGCTTTGATTTTTAAAATAGCTGTTTTTAAAGGTAGTTTGGAGCTATCCTAATGAAATCATTTGATGTCTGAACTACCACAGTGCTTTGTCTCATCTGGTTTGACAATGTCACTAGTCTCACAGTTGAGATGGTACATACCCTCCCTTTCTCTACTACTGTTATACTCCACTGTCATTGCCTTTCCTGTAGCAAATTACTAATATCAACCCACATATCTAACCCCTTGCCAATGTGGGCCACTTTCCCCCTCCTATACTCCATGCTATCCTGCTCCAGTGCTGGTGCATATCCACAATTTTGAAAGGAAGCAAAAACACAACTTCCAATCCTCCAGAAAGCAGCTACAACAGTCACTGCAAGCACAGAGCTTTGTAGAGGGAAGGAAATGAGTGGGTGAAGCTCCCACAAGCACCAGTTTTATTGATGAGGAGAGGAGTGGGTGGTGATGTTTCCCCAGCAGCCATCATGGCTGACATAGGGTACAATAAGCAGAACTACATATAACTGGTGGGTAGTGACTATGAGTGTAAAGTGATGCAAAGTAAGGATCCAATGGCAAAATAGTGTAATAAACAAACTGAAAGACCATTTGGTCTGGATAGCAGTTGTGTGCGAAACCAATAAAAGGTAATAAAAGTTGCCTGTTAATTGCTCTTGCTACTAGTCTAGGTACTCACTTGGCTGACCTGGAGCAATGCTTCCATAACCCATTTTCACTATATTTTAATTTATTCTTTTTTTTTCTAATGGCAAACTAGAATGATTTTTATAATGTATGTTATATGTTAAAAAGTAAATTAGGTGGACAAGAACATCACTAGGAAATACATGTCCTTTTGTTTTGCCTAAACTTGTAACAAGAACAATTAACAGGCAACTTTTATTACTTTTTATTGATTTCCCACACAAAGCTATCCAGACCCACCAGTTATATGTAGTTCCGCTCACTGTACCCCACTCCCTCGTCTGAAGAAGTATGCATACATATGAAAGCTTACATTCTGAATAAAACTTTGTTGGTCTTAAAGGTGCTACTGGACTCCTACTACATTCTATTGTTATTGTAACTTTGGCTCAGTTCAAAAATAATGCAAGAATATGTTTTTTTTAAAGCCTAAAGTTAGTGAAATCAAGATCTGACTTACAGGCAATTGTGGAAATCCTGATTTTCCTTGATTAATGTTCTTTCCCTTGTCTCTCCCACTGAGACCCTGCTGGTAATCCATGCTGCAATGGTGGCACTGGGAAAGAAGTGAGAATTAAACCAGGACATTAGTGTTTGTACATAATGTAAAATTATAGTTAAAACCAACTGTGGGCAAGAAACCAATTTAATAGGTTTTCAGATTCTGGTTCGGCATAGCCTAACTAACAATAGTTGAGTGGCAGCAGACATTTGGATAAGCACAGTATCTGTTGGTACCTTAACTAAACCCTGAGCCACAGTGCTAGTGGTAGCAGAGTGTGTGTTTGAGGAGAAACTAGTAGTCCTGCAGATCAGGAAATTATAAAATCCCAGTAAATAGACATATGGGACCAGCTGCATGCTGCAGGAGTTCATGCAAAAGTTGCTTTTTACTTCACATCTGCACAGTTAATCTTGCCCTCTAGTACTGTGTGCAGCATAAACAGACAGGACTGGGACAACACAAAGCTTATAGCACTGAGTTTTTGCCATAAAACCTGGCAATTAATCAGTTTTTCAGCTGAATAAGCTTTGCTTAAATCTTTCTTGGCAAAATATCTAGCTGCAATTTTAGCTGTTGTGTTTAGAATTCCAGGATAATTTATGATTTTAAAGTCTGCATTAAACTGTCTTTCCTTGTTATTAAAATCAGGAACTTTTTAAAAACAAAACCCCAAAATTAGTGATTATAAAATAAACTTTTACCAAAAGGGAAACCTGAACATTGGCCCTAAACTATGTGAATCATTTTATTTTGTCATTGTTTTGATAAATATCAGACTCCTTGTAAGTACTGTAAAAGGAAGAACCATTCAATTGAGGTCTATATTGTTACAGGTTTCGACTATGTTTACTGCGAATTGGTCTAGCCTCCATTCAGGGCCAGCCTGAGACCCTCTGGCACCATAGGCAAGGCTAACTACTTGCACCGCCCCCTTCCCGGGGGTCACTGTGAACAGATCTCTCCATTCTATCCTAAGGACTCAATTGCATGGAAACTACAGAGCAAAGCCCCTATTTTCTTCTTTGGCTGAGGCTCCTCCCTTGGGGAGAAGAAAAATATGGCCGTAGATTTATATCCCACCCTTTTTTCTAAATCAGAGTCTCAAAGCGGTTTACAATCTCCTTTATCTTCCTCCCCCACAACAGACACCCTGTGAGGTGGGTGCAGCTGAGAGAGCTCCCATAGAAGCTGCCCTTTTAAGGACAGCTCAATGAGAGCTATGGCTGATCCAAGGCAATTCCAGCAGCTGCAAGTGGAGGAGTGGCGAATGAAACCTGGTTCTCCCAGATAAGAGTCCGCATACTTAACCACTACACCAAACTGGAGAAAGGGAGGTGGATGGAGAGCTTGCTTTGTCAAGAACTATCAATCGCACAGCATAGCTATTGAGCCAAGCCTCTCTTCCTTCTATTGGCTAATGCTCCTTCCCCTCATCTCCTGGGGAGGAAGGAAAAGAGCCAGAGTTTCATTTGCCCCGTTCCCTCAATCCCACAGGAGAGATACAAAGAAAGCACCTTTAAGACCAATGAAGTTGTATTCAACGTATGCGCTTTTTGCCTTGCTACAGAGAGAGAGAGAGAGAGAGAGAGAGAGAGAGTTGGTTGGTTATTGGCTCACTATACCAGGGCTCTCCTGGATGCAACTGGGTTTGCCTCCTCCTTTTCTCTCTATTCAAGCTTTAATAATCTAGTCTCTCTCAGTAGGAACACGATGCAAACTATTTCGATGAGGAATAACAAGCCAGTGAGGTGGACAGGTTGAGAAGGTATGTCCAGACTAAATTCACCCAGCATATTTCCTTTCCAGACTGGGAATTTTAACTTAGGCTTCCCAGATAAGTAGGTTGATGCTGACCACTATACATTACTGTCTTTTTATTCTTGTACTGACTCATAAGAGCTGCAGTTATTTCTCTGGAGAAGACTATAGTTTTGTAGGCAAACAGCCCTCAGTCTGTGTCATGGTGCCTTCTCATGTTCTTGACCACTACATGAAGCAAAGCTCCCAATGCCCAGCCATTTCACGTTTTCCTCTGGGTCTTAGGCTCAAAGCATCAATCAGAAGATTTCTGTAATGTATGTAAATAAATCTAGAGTAGGTTTGCAACTTGCAGATACTCGCCTGAACAGCATAATCAAGTTTGCTACAGCACAGGCATTGTCTCCAGATTTTGGTGCAATAATTCAGAGTAAGAGGTGTTAGTTATCAGAGACTGTCAAATAAACAAAATATTTCAAAAGTGGTAATCTTTTAATCATGTTTTATTTTAAGTTTTAAAAAGTCTTTGTGTTTGTGGCCTTTATAAAATTTATATCTCCACCACCTAGTATTATATTTTATGACACACTTGGCCTGCCCTGACAAGGTGTCATTTATGTTAGATCTGACCCTTATAACGCCCCTCACTGGAGTCTTTAAATTGTGTCAAACTGCACATGCACAACACTTGGTACAAAATTTGGAATAATTCACCAAAATGATGGAAAATTTAGCCGTTATATATAACAGGATATGAGGGCAGTGTGGTATGTGAAGGGCAATCATGGACAGTTCAAAAGCAATCAATTTATCCTGGGGGACAGTAAGATGTTATTTGTAGACAAATATTCTTCCTGACAAAAGATTATTGATGTCTTGTATTTATTGTAGCTCTGTTTTTTGTTTTAATGATCTGTGTTTTGGGGGGTGGTTTTAATATGTGATTTTATTATGTAGTAATTTGTTAGCTGCCTTGTGGTCCTTGTGAAAACAGAAAGGTGAGATTTTGTAAAATAAAATACATAAAAATTGACAAGCATCGAATGGTCTGAACAATAAGATTGAATTCCACTCTGGAAAAATCTTCAAATATTATATATTGTACAAAATTTGGAATCTGGCAAATTTAATACTTAAATTGAATGATAAATACAAAATAAACAAGCAAGTGCTTTTAAAGGACAGATTGGATGTTAGTTAACTCTGACTTTTGAAAAACATTTAAGTTTATATGAAAATTCCAAAGCATCCATGCTATTCACAACAATCGAATGCCAACATAATTGTTACTTTTGTGTCTAGAAATGAATCTGCAAGCTAGTAAAAGGATGTCAACAAAAAAGAATTCAGGACTAATTTTATCTGATTGGCAAAAAAGTTACAAGAATTAAGATACTAAATAAACATTTGACCAACATTTTCTGGTATAATTTACTTCACTTATGCACTCTAGTAAAAATAACTGTTTCGTAAAACTGGACCATCTGCAGACAACACATTCACTAGAGAAGTAGTTATTATGTTACATCAAAGTTCAGTTCAAAGGTTATAAGATTACTAAAATAATAATCACAATCACAGCAAGCAAAGCAAAAAGAGAAGTTAATGTTTTGACACAGTGGTATTATTATAAAATATACACATTGAAGGATAAGTGAAAATAATCTTGCCATACCCTTCAGCCAAAGGGTCAACTGTCAAACAAACTGAGAAATCAGGCCCACATAATTTATTAGAGAGTCCCATAAGTTAAAAGAAATAAATGAATTACAATTTAAAATTGACAGTGGGAAAGTTAATAAGAGGGAGGGGGGAACAACACCTGTAGCAAAGGAAGAACTTAGTTGCCATTGGAAACAAGGATGAAAGAATCAAGTCAAAGCCTTACAGATGGTTGTTGAGGAGCCACTAAATAAAGAAATGTGGCAATACATACATGCTCAAGGTATTAGTTCCATGCATGGGTGTCAAAATTCTGAGATACTTGTAGGTGGCTACATCAGGGAGTAGATTGGCAAACATCACAGAGATATTTTTTTAAATAAATATGACCTGTAATATGTTTAATCTGATCCCTGATGGATCGCCAAAATGATTGAACCAGTGGACAGGACCACCAGCAATGCTGAAAAGAACTTGGCAAATCACAATTCCTCCAAAAAAAGAGGAAAGTAAGAAGAAGTCATGTGGTGAAGTTTTACAGGAGTTAGGTACCATTGGGCCATGACCTTGAAGGATTGCACTTCAATATTGATAACCTTGGAATGACTGATACAAGAATTCCAGATAATATGCCAATGATCAATAGTGAAATGTGTAACACCATCCATAAAGGTTTGGAACACTTTCCCTATGAAGAAAGGTTAAAACGCTTGGGGCTCTTTAGCTTGTAGAAATGTCAACTGCAGGGTGACATGATAGAGGTTTACAAGATTATGCATGGGATGGAGAAAGTAGAGAAAGTAGTACTTTTCTCCCTTTCTCACAATACAAGAACTTGTGGGCATTCAATGAAATTGCTGAGCAGTAGTGTTAGAACGGAGAAAAAGAAGTACTTCTTCACCCAAAGGGTGATTAAAATGTGGAATTCACTGCCACAAGAGGTGGTGGCGGTTACAAGCATAGCCAGATTCAAGAGGGGTTTGGATAAAAATATGGAGCAGAGGTCCATCAGTGGCTATTAGCCACAGCATATTATTGGAACTGTCTGGAGCAGTGATGCTCTGTATTCTTGGTGTTGGGGGGGGAGTGTAAGGGCTTCTAGCCCCACTTGTGAACCTCCTTTCTGTTTTGGCCACTGTGTGACACAGTGTTGGACTGGATGGGCCATTGGCCTGATCCAACATGGCTTCTCTTATGTTCTTATCCTTGTGCCATGAAGTAGTATATGTAGGGAGAATAAGGTTGACAGAAGAAATATTTTAAAAATGCAGTTTAGGAGATCACAGAGATGAAGAGGTGGCCTGTTACTCAAGAACATTGCAGAAACCCGAGCGCAACTACACGGAAATAGACAAGGAGGGTCTGGCAATTGTGGCGGGAGTAAAAAACTTTCATGATTACTTATGCAGCTGGCCCTTCACCATCTATACGGACCACAAGCCCTTACTCAGCCTCTTCGCCCCAACTGACAAACGCCCCAGATGTTGTCACCCAGGGTACTACGGTGGTCCATTTTCTTGGCGGGGTACCAGTATGGTCTTCAGTACAGGCTGGGGAAAGCCATGGGCCACGCGGATGCCCTCAGCCACCTGCCACTGCCGTCAGAAGATCCAGCTCCGGCTCCAGCACACCAGATCCTGCTTCTAGAGTCCTTCCCAGACCCCCCAGTGCACGCAAAAGACATCGCACGCTGCTTGGCCAAGGACAAAATACTCTCCTGAGTTCTGAATTGGGTATGGAGGGGATGGCTCATGGGCTGGGTGGGACCGGAGTCTCTGTCCATAAGGGTGGTGTCCAGAGTGGTGGTGTCCCTGGTTCTGAGACACTGTCTTCACGGCGCTGCACGAAACCCACCCGGGGATTGTGTGCATGAAGGCACTCGCCCACAGTTATGTATGGTGGTCCGGGATGGACAATGCAATGGACAATTGAGTCTTGGGTCGCTCGATGCCAGCCCTGCCAGGAGACCCAGCCGGCGCCTCCCTGGGCTCTGGTACAGCACTGGGAATCCACACGAAACCCCTGGTCCCAGTTGCACCTGGACTTTGCAGGGCCCTTCCAGGGACAAACGTTTTTCTTAATTGTGGGCTCATATTCAAAATGGCTGGAGGTGCTCCCAGTGGCATCCATCTCCTCCCGGGCCGCCATTGACGGCCTCCACCAAGTGTGCACCACACATGACCCCCCAGACACGCTGGTCTCAGATAACGGGATAGCCTTCACACTGGGAGAATTTCAGGACTTCTGCGCCTGCAACTTCATTAGGTACATCAGGTCAGCCCCATTCCACCCGGCCACCAATGGGTGCGGACAACTAAAGAATCACTCCGCCACATCATCCAGAGGGACTGGGAGGGCTGCCTTACTATCTTATTCTTACTATCACAGCACAGTATTCCCTCCTCCGGCACGGGCAGCAGCCCTGCCGAACTCCTCATGGGTCGCCGGGTAGCCACCCTACTAGACTGATTGCACCCAGACAGAGCCCTCGACCTGCAGGAGGATCCAGAGTCGATCCGGACACCTAGATACGGGGACCAGATTATGGCTAAAAACTTTGGGGGGGGTGGCCCGATTGGATTCCGGCAAGGGTTGCCAGGGTGCTGGGGTCCATAATGCACGAGGTTACAACAGAGGGGGGGTCCACCATAAGGAGGCACATTGACCAGATGAGGTCCCAAGAGCCCTGAGGTAGAAGTCAAGGATTATAGTCCTGACAACCAGACTGCCACCTCCACTCCTTCCCCAACCGCCACAGTGGAGGCAGGGGCCCAGAGCGGTCACGGAGCCAGCGGTCACGGAGGCCTGGGAACCGCTGGCTGAGAGCGATACAGCGACAGCCCCTCCACTCACTGCCACTGCAACTGTGTCCGCTCCCTCACCTTCTCTGGGGCTCAGACGGTCCACCAGAGAGCATCGCAAGCCAGCCTACCTCAATGGATTTGTTACACAGAAAGTCTGTGTTTCGTTGTGTTTCCCAGCCCAATTTAAGGAACACATGGAGAGATCCTGAAATGAGAGAATAACTAGAAAAAAAAAGCTTCATTAATAAGAATATACCAGTACTGATAGGAGAAGTCTGAGATCCATAGGGTGTAAAGAACCCCAGGACGTCCCAAACTACTCGATGAAACAAAGGGTTACAAGTTTTGTACCACTTGTGATGCATGAATACATTAAACATTCAAATGAACATTATTGGACCCAAAATAACGCCTCCTAGTTCTGGCACCTCTTTATTGGCAGGTCTTACTTGGGAGGGGGGTGGTGGTTTGGTGAAACTAGATCTTGTTTATCCATCCAGGAGGGATGGTCTGACACCCTAGAAAGGGCAATAAAATATACTGGTTTCCTGTTTTCCTGCTTTTTGATCTCTGGACCATTTGGTGACAAGTCCAGGCTCTTCCCTATAGGAATGCAGATTGATGCCCACATCAATGTATTGCAAGGATGCTTTCCTTTATGGCGTTGCTAGGAAACCCAGAGCCTTGATGCTAAAGGTGGAATTCCATCACCCTCCTTTTCTGTCCAACCAAGGGCCAGCTTCTGAAGAAAGATTTTTAAAAGGAACTATTTGCCTAAGTATTCCACCTCACCTATATTCCTATATTTTTTTACATGCATTGCTACTAACTATTGCTACAAATCAAGGTTGTCATAGCTGGTTTATAGGTAGTGATAGGAAATATCAGAATAAAAGATAAGAATGTGCTGAATCTGTATCTCAACTACGTCAGCTAGGCTTGTGAACTAAGGGGGGAGGGATGTTGTATATGTGCTTAGAATTGTATCTATAAGCTGGAGTTCTTGCCTGGCTCACTGGGGCCTGAAGGACAGAGCTTGGGGGACTCGGGAACAATAGGCAGCAGGATCCAAATCCTGCTGCCCTGTTCCAGTCAAGAGCTCTTTGAATGATTCAATCACAGGCAGCGCAGGAACTTTGGGTGTGTATATATAGGCGGCCCTGTGGCCCTAGTTTTCAGTCTTCGTACACAGCGCTATACCATGCTGTATTCAATAAAAGAGCTATATTCACTACCACCTTGCCTCATTAATGTATAGAACCCACTATATTATACTATAAATCCTCTCCCCCAAACCTCCAAGAAAAGAGAATGACGTACATCCAGACACCCATGGCCACAGACTCTCCCTCTCACTACACAAAACTTTTCCTTACTCAGTTGATAAGTGCCATGTCCCCAAAGGCTAGTGGGCAGTATGCATTTTGCAGAAAGAGAACTGCTGTGGGCAACTAACCTTAAACCCTACCATGCACTAGTGAAGGTGATGGGAACATAGCCACTTTTATAGGTGAACACTAGGCACTCTGATCTATGTATTGTCACTGTTAGCCAAACAACTAATTTTTTGCTTGAAAGATCACAGCCAAGCCACATGGAGCACAACCAGTGTAAGTGTTTCAAAACAACTCCCTATAGTGGAATCTGGGTAAATATTGCAAAAGTATTGTGGGTACTTTGCTTTGGAATTTGGCTGCATGGATATTTTTTTCCACAGTCGTGTATGAAGCACGTGGGTCAGAAGATGCAATATGCTTTTTCAACATTGCTATAGTTGACTGATGAGTTAAACATATAGGTAATGTGAGGGTGTCACTGAGCAATGTTGTGATTGACCAGGAGCCTGACAGTTGTCAGTGACACTGTGGGATTGTTGCAGTTGCTATATTAACTTTGGTCTGTACTGCTGACTCTGCTTCCTGGCTGAACACAAAATTGTAACCATATTATATCTGTGTTAGCACTGTTGCAGTGGCTGCCCAATGTACTGAGACCCTGAGGGAAAATAATTTTTACATACCATACATATATACACCAGAAATATTTTCTACCCACAAAAAACAGAATATAAACTTTGAAAATACATCTTTTGGGTTTTTATAGCATCTATTTTGATGCTGTAAGAATTTTTGGACCCATGAAAATCTTTCCAGTTACCCTGGGTAACAGGGTATGTCAGTTTGCTTTTACTCATGTCACAGCCATGTTTCTCCCTGTGTTATTGCAGCTGACAGAAAGGCAAGAGTGAAATATGAAAATAGACTTTGATTTTTTAAAAATATTTCTCATATTTTTTCCTTATTAGATGTTTTTAATTTTTTCCAGCTGGTAGCACCCCCACACCGATTCCTAGGAAATAACAACTGTGCATAAATGAAAGGGAACTAATTTTCCTAATTTCCCAAGGAACTTCAGCTTTGCATAAAGACTGTGCTGGAAAATAAAAATATTAAATGGTTGCAACATTTCCATTGGGATTATCTTAAATTTAAAAAGGATCTGATCAACTCTTTTTCCTTTAGAAATAATATTTGTTATTTAAAATAATAAAAATTATTAGTTATATATAAAAAAAAGAAATATTTGTAAAAATTCTGTCCTCAAATATTTGGAGGGAATATGTCAGCCTGAGGACACCATTTCAGGAATTTCCCTGCCATGCCTACAGATCTTTCCAATCCCCTGACCTCCACTATCCAGAGGAAATACCTGGAGGCTTTCCTAAACAAGTATTTTGCTGTGCAACAAATGCAAAGCTGTTATTCAGCAGCTTTAAGGGTTACAAATACACTTTCCTAAGGTATACTAGAGCTGAAGATAAATCAAATCTTCTGAGGATGCAACTGGCTAGGAAGGTTTTTTTCATACTGTAATATTCTTATTTAGAAATTCCAGGATTTGTAACAAGCTTTATGCTTATAGATGTGTACAAAGTAGTTTATAGATCTGTCTCAATTATGAAAGACAGCAGAAGTAATATTACTATCTATGACATGAAAATATTTAAATAACCCGCAATTGATTTTATCAAATATCTTTTTATCAACATCTAACAATAATCCTCTCAATAACCTCTAAGAACATAAGAGAAGCCATGTTGGATCAGGCCAATGGCCCATCCAGTCCAACACTCTGTGTCACACAGTGGCCAAAAAACCCAGGTGCCATCAGGAGGTCCATCAGTGGGCCAGGACACCAGAAGTCCTCACACTGTTGCCCCTCCCAAACACCAAGAATACAGAACATTACTTGCCTCAGACAGAGTTCCAACAATACGCTGTGGCTAACAGTCACTGATGGACCTCTAACATTAATTGCCATGTTTGCTGGGTATCCTTGATCCAGTCACAATCTTTCGGCCTAACTTTCCTCACAAGGTTGTTGTGAGGATAAAATAAAGATGGGAAAACATTATAAACTACTTTGGATCCCTATTGATGTGGAAAGTGGGGTATAAATGTAAATAAAATAAATGATATAAATAATGATATATATTCTTATATGCCATAGAATGTGAAAGGCTAAACACTTTGGGCAGTATGCCATCAGTCAAAGTAAAAGATAGTGCCAGTATATTATACTGTACAGAACATGTGCACCTTTCACTCCCTGCTTCTCAGCACAGTTATTCACCTTTAGGGTTGCTAACTTCCAGGTGGCACTCAGAGATTTCCTGCTATTACAATTGATCTCCAGATTATCAAGATCAGTTCCCCTGAAGAAAATGGCTGCTTTGGAGGTGGACTTTATGGCATTATACTCTGCTGAGTCCTTCTTCAAACCCTGCCTTCAGCCCAGGCTCTACCCTCCAAATCTTCAGGCATTTCCCAACATATTTATTTTATTCAATTTATATCCTGCACTACCCGCGAAAGCAGGCTCAGGGCGGCTTACACCACAAATAGAGGCAACAACTCTATTCAGCCCCCATCCCAGCTGCCAAGCTAGAAAGCAGATAGCACTCTGGCACTGTATGGGCAGGCAGATTTTCTCCTCTGTATCTGTTATCAGGGCTACTTCACAGTAAATGAGATGGTAACTACAGCTTCCAAAGAAAGGAACCAGCATATTACTAAAAATTCCCTTTATCAGGATTGCTGCTTTCCCCTTATTCTTATATTATCCTGACATGTGTCTTAGGTTTTATAATACGCATTTTTACGTAATAAGACATAAAACTGAATCTCAAATAAAACTGGAGCATATGTAGTGAGCTATATTAAAAAAATACCTTACAACACAGTAAATATTATTTGTACTTGTAGGTCTCTGTTTGGTAGTTCTAATTTTGACAGACCTAAAATTTCTTTAAGCATGTAACATATTAAAGCATGTAAAATGTAGTTATATGAATAAAGCAAGTCTGTGCAGGATGGAAATATTTGGTTAGAGATGTGTTCTTGGCAGTTACATTTTTATGCTTCACAATTATATTACCAAATAACATTTTTTCAAGTTATTTTCTAATCGGAATATGAAAAAGGTAATGGGGATACATGCGTCATAGACAACAGAAGACAAAGTGAAGACTGGCTATATATAAAATTTAAACCAATTGCACAAAGTTTACAAAGATGAGCAAAACATACCTGGCTGGAAGATATTACGCACAGCTTGTCTTATCCATATCAGGGTCACTCCTGTCACTCCTGGGGACAGAGATATAGCATTTTTCCTGTGCTGTTTGCCAAACTAAAGCAAATGTATGACAGAACCATCCTGTTATAGTAGAAGCCTCAGAACCGCAGCAAAAAAAAGATCTGGGGTGATTCCGCATTAGCCTTTGCTCCAGCTCCGACGCTGTGTTTCCCCCAGGGCAGAAGTTGGTTTCCGCACATTTTGACCTGGGGTGGCAGTTTGAACCGCCTCTGAAGCGGTGCTGCCCTGGATTAAGGAGATCGGCAAAATACCAGATCTTTTTTTTGCTGTGGTTCCAAGGCTCGGAATTTTATGTGCGGAACTCGCACCAATGCGCTGTCAAACTTCTTGCATCAGTAGAACACACCCACATAACTCCACGCCCATGATTCCGCCCAGTTATTTCGTCATACTTCCGCAATTTTACTCCCTTTGAAAATTATGCAATATTTTCCTGAAATGGATTTTTTAAAAAACAACAACTCATTTCGTATTACAACGCGAAAACAATATAACGATGTAACGCTATTTTCTTTTTCCGAATGCATCACTTACTTGCACCCGCCCCTTCTTTACTATATTCTACGTGAATTTGATAACGTGCCTTTACATTGTGATTACGTTCTTCCCCCCTCCGAAAAAAATCAACCCTGACTACTATATTTTTTTCCAAATAAGATCGTTGCACACAACTAAATAAAAAGCGATGTTGCACAAACTACTTTAAACATGCGTGATTGCCACCTTTATCGATCCCCCCCCATGGCCTCAAACGGGAGCGGAAATTTGATTATGTTTACAGATTTATATTTTTGATACGTTGGGGAAACTTTCTCCCATAACCCCTCTGAATATTTCTCCCCCCCCCTTTCATGCACCTGTTTGTAGTTTGTTATAGGTTTTAACAGAAAACTGTGTGCTTAACATTCAGCGTGTGTGGATAAAAATGGTGGATTGCCAACTCAGATTTCATGGGGCTTAACCTGCCAATGGCAGGGTAAAAAGGAAAACACGTGACTTTGCCAGTATTATGCCTCTGGCATTACGTTGTAATGCAAACAAAGACGTTACCTTGTAACGCGAACACGCATGCATGTAAAAAAAAAAAGGGAAACGTATGAGGGAGGGGGAAACTCCGGGAGCAGCGGTAATGCAGAATCAGAAAACATGGAACAGATTGGGAATTGAATCCAGGGGAAATCCTCTAATGTGGAATTGGGAAATCTGGCCCGCATGGAACAACCCCGGAGCGAAAGGAGGGCAAACGCCAAATGCAGAATCAGCCCTGGTATTTTGCTGATCTCCTTAATCTGGAGCAGCACCGCTTCGGAGGCGGGTCAAACTGCCGCCCCGGGTCAAAATGTGTGGAAACCAACATCTGCCCCGGGGGGAACACAGTGTCGGAGCCGGAGTAAAGGCTAATGCGGAATCACCCCAACTGGCCTGTAGTTTCCTGATCTCCTCTGGAACCCTTTTAAAGATGGGGGTGACATTTGCTACCTTCCAGTCCTCAGGAACGGAGGCAGATTTCAATGAAAGATTACATATTTTTGTCAGAAGATCCACAAGTTCAATTTTGAGTTCTTTCAGAACTCTTGGATGTATGCCATCCGGACCTGGCGACTTATTAGTTTTTATTTCATCTATCAGTTGTAGGACCTCCTCTCTTGTCACCTCAATCTGACTCAGGTGTTTCAACACCCCTTCCAATATAAGTGGTTCTGGAGCAGGCAAATACTTCTCATCTTCCACAATGAAGACAAAGGCAAAAAATGCATTCAGCTTCTCAGCCATTTCCCTACCCTCCTTTAGTAATCCTTTTACACCTTGATCATCCAAGGGCCCCACTGCCCCCCTGGCTGGTTTCCTGCTTCTAATATATTTGAAGAAAATTTTATTGTTGGTCTTTATGTTTTTTGCAATATGCTTCTCATTGTCCCTTTTTGCCTGCCTGATCACAGTCTTGCATTTGATTTGCCACTACCTGTGTTACCTTTTATTAATCTCGCTTGGACTAGCTTTCCACCGCTTAAAGGAGTCCTTCTGACCTTTTACAGCTTCCAGTTCATATCAAATGTATCTATATTATAGACATAAAACTGGTTTCATGCTGGCAAATCCAAGCATCCTGATTGGTTGGGACTGGGTGGGACTGCGCTGCATCAACCTTTGGCCCATCAAACTATCAATCAACATATTAACTTATTAATATTATTTATTGTTTTTAGAATTTTAATAGTTTTTAATTATCTGTTGGTTTATACTGTTAGTTATAACTCAATGTATGTATTGAATTTTGTTGTTAGCCGCCCTGAGCCTGCTCCGGTGGGGAGGGCGGGATATAAATAAAATGTGACTGACTGACAATCAAGAGTACTTGTGGGCCAGTACATCATGCGCTACACCAGGTGATACCTATTGTAATGCATAATAGGCCATTGAACCCGGTTGAGAAATTAATCAACAAAGGTATCAGTTCTGTTAAAGGAGTTATTTCTATGATTTATATTCTTTTAAACCAAAAAGCTTGGAAATGCCCCTCTGTACATCAAAATAGCTGGCAAAAGGACTGTGCAATCTCAATTAACGAAGACCAATGGAATCGACTTTGGGCATCGTCTTTATTTAAGTCTAAATCATTATACTTTCGCCTACAGAACTATAAAGTGCTTGCAAGATGGTATACAACTCCCCTTAACCTTTTCAAGATGGTATACAACTCCCCTTAACCTTTTCAAGGCAAGGGTGAAGGCCGATCCTCGGTGTTGGAAGGGGTGTGGGCTTCAAGGTTCATTCTTCCATTGTTGGTGGGAGTGTCCCAAGGTAACTGATTTCTGGAAGTCTATTCTGGAAATAATATCAAAAATAATAGGGATTAGTATCCCTTGTACCCCTGCAGTGGTATTGCTAAATCTATGGCCCGACCAGGTGCTCTCAACAACAAAACAGGAACTGGTTGCGTTACTTTTGCTTGCAGGTAAAATTACCTTGGCTTCATATTGGAAACAACCAGAAACGCCTCCACTCCAGAATTGGTGCTCAAAGGTGTGGGATGTCCTGATACAGGACAAACTAACTACTACTATTGCTATACTAGATGACACTAAAGCAGGAGATTGGTTCTTACAAAAGTGGTTCTCCTTCCCTAACTATGTGAATAGTGCAGATACTATATTTGGAAAACTGCCGGCAAAATATATGAATTTTATGATTTATTAACCTGGAATTAGATGTAATTCACTGGTTTACGAAATGTTACTTTTATGTACTCCTTGAGGATGTCTTTTTTGAAATAATATGCTGACAATATCAAATGGGATGGCACATGCAAAGCAATGTTATGGACCCCATGTTGGGGTGAGTTTTTGGTTATTGTTATGTTACTTAAAAAAAAATGCTAATAAAAAATTTAAATTTAAAAAAAAAAAAAAGAGTACTTGTGGGCCATTGGTTGAGTCCTCCTCTCTCCTGCCCAAGTGGCTGTTGCTGATTCTGTCAGTAAAATGTAACCAACTTAAATCTGGCAGTTATTGGCTCTCCCTACTCTCCCCCATTGGCTGAGCCGCTTGTTGCACTGATTCATAGAGGAAAGAAAGAAAACCTTTCTTTGATTGGCTGAGGGACAGAGAAGGAGGGAGACAGCTGGAGAAAGTCAGAGAAAGACTGTTGGTCTGAAAAGTACCACTAAAGGACCCTGCGGTAGAACTCATTGGGGCTGGTGCTGACTACGGCTGCCAGTTCCAGTTTGGTGGGAAATCCATGGAGATTCTATGGTGGAATTTTTGGAGTGCATAGGAGTTCAGGCTTCAGAGGTTCTTGCTGTGGAAGCTGACTGGGTGATTTTCAGAACAGTCACAGACTTTCAGCCTAACCTGCCTCACAGGGCTGTTGTTCAGATCAAAAGAAACAGAGGAGAATGATCGAAGCTGCTTTGCCCCCCCTTACTGTGGAGAAAGATAGCCTACGTAGAGGCTGCAGGGGGAGAAGGCTATGGAAAGATAACGGGAAGGAGACAGGGTTGCCAACTCCAGGTTAGGAAATTCCTGGAGATTTATGGAGTGCAGCCTGGAGAGGGTAGGGTTTGAGGAAGTTTGGTACCTCAGACAGGTAAAATGCCATTTCCTCCTAGGAAACTACTATTGTCAATCTCCAGGTGAGAACCTGGGGATATCTGTGTTCAAAAAACTAAATAAGATTACTCAAAAAATTCTTAATAAAAGATCTGTACCAGCTTAATGCAAGAATGGAATTTACTCCAAATACCAGTTCATATAATATAATATACACTTAAAGCATTAAGTCTGTAACCAGAAGCTTATAACTTTTACAAAGAAAATTACAACAGTAATAAATCATACAAAGGAACAAAGTCACTTAAAGAGTCCAAACAAGACAAGCTGCTACAGTGTAGCAGTATTGACACACAGACCTCTCTGTGGAAAAACGTTACTGTGCAGAGAACTCTTGAATCAAAATAATTGCAGTGTTATGAAGACTCGTTGAATGAAGTATAAATTATAACACATTTCCTAGGTAAGTTACGTTTTTCGAATACCAACTTCCTCTGATCAAAATACTTGAGGTCTCGTGTGTGCGCTTATATTATTTATGTGTAAAGGAATGATTGTATCGCAACACCTACGTTTATTTGAGTAAAACATTATAAAATACAATTGCTTGGACTATTCTTGGCTGAAAACCCGAACTCCGTATCATTGAAAGCAAATATCTTCACTCCTAAATTCGCTCTACCAAGTCTCTTAGCTAATTTCCTGATTAAAAATAAGAGACTTAAAAGCATTGCTGGTAACACAATGCTAAAAGACAATATGAACGCAGTTTCTCGAAATGGTATTAGCGGTTCTCTTTCGAGAAACTGTGTTCATATTGTCTTTCAGCATTGGTTCCACGTAGGGTTGTCTCTCCCCACAAGGCTGAAACCTGACCCAACCCTTGTGTATCTGGAGTGAGGGAAAGGGCCTTCTTCTCTGCCTTCTTGCTTTCTCCTCAGCACAGGGTTGCCAGCTTCCAGGTGGGGCCTGGAGATCGCCTGCTTTTACAACTGATCTCCAGCTGGCAGAGATCAGCTCCCTTGGAGAAAATGGATGCTTTGAAGGGAAGAATCTATGGCACTGTGCCATGCTGAGGCCCCTCCCCTCCCCAAACCCTGTCCTCTCCTAGATCCATCTCCAAAATCTCCAGGTATTTTCCAACACAAACCTGGCTACCCTACTGCAGCATGAGGAACAGCTGATCAAGGTGCCTGGAAGGCAAGCTAGCCATGGTGAAAGGGGGAGTAAAACCATCACCAGACCACTGTGGTCAGGTTGCTCTTTTCCTGGGTAGCTGCCATGGTGGTGGGTTTACTCTTTCCTTTGCAGCCAGTTGAGGTTGCTCTCTTCCCAGCAACTGCCTGGGTGCTGGGATGGAAGTGCAGAGGCTACGGAAAAGTATGTGTGTGGGTACTGGAAAGAATGGCCCTTTACTTCAATTCTGGGCACAAGCCTATAGCTCAGGCAGGCTCATAGCTTACCTGTTGTCTGTTCCCTTTGTTTGTACTGCCACCTGCAATGGCCTTACCCACTTCCCTGGAACTTGGTGCAGGTGCCACAGTTGGTAACTGAGCTCAGAAGAACCACAAAAAGCATGCCAAAGAGCCAAATCACTGATTTAAATAAACAAATATATCACATTCATAAGCCTTTTCATCACCATGTCATACAAAGCAATTTACATCTGAATAAAATGTTCAAAGTAACAGCTGCCTCACAGGTAGAAATTCAGCAGAAAAAAGGTTTTTATCTCCATGTACTTTTAAGCTTATCTTGCTTTCTATATATGAATTACTTATATGTTCATCAACGTTTCTTATTGGCTGCATAAGTTATTTATAGGAAGACTGGTGCCACGAAAATAAAAACAGCTAGATTCTCTGCCAACTAGCATAAGAATTATCAAGGTGGGCAGCTGTGTTGGTCTGAAGCAATGTGACAGAGTCCAATAGAAAACTTTGTTGATCTTAAAGGTGCTATTGGACTATAGCTTTGTCACATAGCATAAGAACTATGCTATGAACCTTGATCAGTTCCGCAGGGCCTGCAAGACCACCCTTTTTAAATTAGCTTATGAATAACTGGAAATCCGCCATCAGCATCAACTAGAAGAGTGTCAAGGATAGCGTTATAATATGTTTTAGTTAATTGTTTTAATTCAGGCTTTTAAGGTTAATTTAATGTTTAATTTAATGTTTTCAATGTAACTGTTTTATTGTTGGTGCACCATGGGGCACCGTATTGTTAGCCGCCCTGAGCCTGCTTCGGCAGGGGAGGGCGGGGTACAAATAAAATTTATTATTATTATTATTATTTAAAAATTGTCTGTTATACAGCACAGTATACAATACTGCATGGGTACTTATTTTGTCCAAGCTGTAGCAACATCAAATGCTTATTTGGTTTAATAAGAGTATGAAACCGCATCTCTAAGCCAGTGGGAGATTGGCTGTGGTTGTAGAGTTGGATGTTATCAGTTATATGGATAACACAACCTCTGCATGTCATGTTCTAAGCAGCTGGGATCAGCTGTGAGAACAGATGCTAGGAGAGTTGTCCACTGTGACCAGATAAATTCCTAGTGATTTGGGAGCAGGGCTTGGGGAGAGTACAGGGCCAGCTCAGCCACTAGGCAATCACTTAGGGTGCTAGCCTATGCCCATAATGAAGAGTGCATAGTTAGCCCTCCTGTGGCATAAATTGGCTGGTGCTCTGGACACTACCATACATTGATGCACCTGGGTGGTCAGCAGCCAGGGCCATCTCACATTACTGGGTCTGGGAGCAGTGACAGTGTGACAAACAGCAGACCTATATACCACAATACTGCACAAATGTATCCAGGGCCTTCTCCCATTGCTGAAACCAGGAGTAGTGGTACATAACAGCCATGGGCACCACCATGCCACATCAATGCACCCAGGCTGCAGGGTTCCCACATTATATTGTATTGCTTCGCACTAAGAGACAAATTCAGCTTTGTACTGGAACAAATCTTGAGTGTTTCTAATATTGTATTTCTACTTTAATGAATTTGTTTCAAGTTGATACAATTGTTTATATTAGTAATTTATTCAGGTTATAACCTTGAATACTTAAGTTTTCCTTTTCATGGCTGTGATCACACGCACTAAATAATGCACTTTCAATTCAGTTTCAATGCACTTTCCAACTGGATTGTCAGTTTGCACAGTAAAATCCTGTTGGAAATGGATTGAAAGTGTCTCTTTATTGTTAAAACTCACCTGAAGGTCAGCAGCTCTAGGTGACCACTACCTACCACTTCAAACTCCAAAGCTACTACCTATACGTTATGGAAGATGGCTAGTAGTTTAGTAAACATGAGCTGAATCTGGACAATGTGACCACATACTTAATTACAATATTTGCTACCCTTCCCCCATGGTCCCCAAAAGACTTATATGCAATTATACATCACATCAGCATCAAGGCTACCACATGCAGGGCTTCTTCTGAGTAGGACCGCAGTTCCGGTTGGCTTGGTGTCAGGGGGTGTGGTCTAATATGCAAATGAGATCCTGCTGGGCTTTTTCTACAAAAAAAGCCCTGGCCATATAAAATGAACAGATTATAAACCATACATACATTAGAAACAAAAATGCTTGGTTTTATGGTTTAGGTTTTATTAAATTTATACCCCACCCTCCCCGCCGAGGCAAGCTCAGGGCAGATTGCCAAAAGTACCACAAAGCAAGTCATCTAGTACAAATTAGAATTGTCAGCCTCCAGGTGGGGCTTGGAGATCTCCCGCTTCTACAACTGACCTCCAGCTGGCAGAGATCAGCTCCCCTGGAGAAAATGGCTGCTTTTGAGAATGGACTCTATGGTATCACTTCCAAACCCCACCCACTCAGGATCCACCCCCAAAGTCTCCAGGTATTTTACAACATGGACCTGGCAACCTTAAGTATAAAGTACGTCAGGTAGTACAAGTGAGTCTTTTCGTTTCACTAACCCAGGCGGCCACCTAGAAGGTGTATGTCAGGAAAAGCTGTGCCACTGGCTTTTGCTAAATGTTTAAACTGACGCTGGTTCACATTCAAGCCCTGGACTAAACCAGCCCTGTCCTCCTCTTTTGGCTTTGCTTTTCCTTTCAGAGAGGCCAGAGCCCGTTACAGTCACGCGCGCTCGCCCTGGCCCTGGCCCTGGCCGTTGCGTTTCCCATCCGCAAGGCCCCGCCTCCTGTCACGTGTGCGGTATGTCACCGCTTCCCCCCCTTTCTCCCCAGCGTCCTGTGGGCGGGGCGCGAGTTCCTCTCGCACCTGGCTGGCTGGCCGGCCTGTCGGTTGATCGCCGCCCTTGAGCGGCTGTTTCGTCGCCGGGACAACCTGCGGGCTCGCGCTGTTGCCGTTTTCCTTTGACAATGGTGAGTTCTCCTCTTTAACGGTCGCGCTTGGGCCGTTGAACCGTTCTTCAGCTTTCCCTCTCGCAGAGGAGGAGGCGGGGCTTCTCCGGGGGGAGGCAATCGCCGAGAGCGGCTGCGAGGAAACAGGCTGGCTCGTCAGGCGCCAACAACAGGGCGGGGTTCATGCGCTTGGTGGCTGTTGTGGTGTGGTGATAGCTGGGAAGGCCCGGGGTTGGGAGGGGCAAGCCTGTAAAGGTGCAAGAGACGGCGGGCGTCGTCATCCTAGGCTGGGTCTCTCCGCACAACTGTAGGCTAGAGTAAGGAAGATGTCTAGGGCTAATGTGGGTGCAGCCGGGGTGAAGAAATGTGGGCGTTCCTTTTATGAGACTGCAGGACAATGGGGGCGTGTGTAGTTTGAGAGGGTTATGGGATACATCTAAGATGGGAGGGCATGGGTGGGGACTTGGGTAGGATGGGATAAGGAAATTGTGAAGCGATCGATCAAGGAGGTAAACAGAAAAAAGTAACGGCATGCACGTGTGAATTGGGGGAAGGGTGGCTGCAGATGCTACTCCATACTCTGAGGCCCCAGTGGTCTGCTGACTTCAGTGGGATGCAGGGGAGGTGGGCAAAATGGGAACGACAAGATTGCTCTAATCCACCATTTGGGGAGGGAAGAAGCCTCAGCAGGGTATACTGCCATAGACTCCATCCTCCAAAGCAGCAATACTGGCTTAAGCGGGGTCAGGTCTGCCTTAGAGGTGGTGGGGTGACTACCAGTGGAGACCACAAATGTATGTGATGCTAAAACACATTTTTGCTGTTATAGGAAGGAGTTGAATGTTGCTAATTGCTGGATAGAAGAAAATCAAATGAAATGAGCTGTAGTTGATGCAGGCCTTACGTTACAACATGCAGGAAATTTAAAGACACAGCTTTAATTTTTGTAGCTGATTATGTCCTCTAGTCATATTCTTTCTACTGATGCTGTAGAAGTAATTCTGTGACAGTGTCTGGGGAAAAATGTTTCTAGCTTGATTTTTTTTAGCGCGTGTATTCATTGTTGCACAAATTTCTGTTTAAATAAAAACAAGGATTCCAAAATAGCTTTGTGCTTATAAAAGAACTACAGCTACATTCCTTGAAGTCCCATTTCAGTAACCTTGAAATTTTGAAAGAACAGGTCAGGACCTGCAAGAAACTTGTGGGAGTGGCTAGCCCATTACCCTAATCTTTGCTTTCTTTGCTCTTCATTTTCTCTCAATTTCTCATTATTTCTCCCTCCTGCTATCTCATTCCTGAGAGCCAGTTTGGTGTAGTGTTTAAGCATGTGGACTCTTATCTGGGAGAATTGGGTTTGATTCCCCACTTCTCCACTTGCAGCTGCTGGAATGGCCTTGGGTCAGCCATAGCTCTAGCAGAGCCGTCTTTAAAAGGGCAGCTTCTGTGAGAGCTCTCTCAGCCTCACCTACCTCACAGCATGTTTGTTGGGGGGGGGGAGGTAAAGGAGATTGTGACCACTCAGATTCAGAGTGAAGGGCGGAATATAAATCCAATATCATCTCTCTCTCTCTTCCACACCTGTCAGTTTTTCTATGTGCCCCCACCTAATCACTGTCTCTTTTTCTGCCTCCCCACCTGATTACTCTCTCTAACTCCGATCACTCTCCTGGCCTCCTGCCTGCTTCCCCCCACTTGCATAGTAGCAGCAGTGGCAGTGCTCCTAACCACCCACCTGCTTCCTCCCATCACAAAACCAGCAGTGGTGGCAGTGGCTCTCCAGGAGTCACAATGGATCTCCCAACTAGAAAGATCAATTCCCCTTAGGGTTGCCAGCTCCAGGTTGGAAAAATTATTGGATATTTGGGGGGTGGTACCATGGGATGGTGCCATTTGGGGAGGGAAGAAGCCTCAGCAGGGTATACTGCCATAGACTCCATCCTCCAAAGCAGCCATTTTCTCCAGGAGAACTGTTTTCTATCACGATCTCCAGCTGTCACCTGGAAGTTAGCAACATGAGTTGTCCTGGAGGAAATGGCTTATTTGGAGGGTGGAGTCTATAGTCATATCTGTCTGAGGTCCCTCCCCTCCTGAACCCCCCCCCCCAAACTCCACACCTCAAATCTCCAGGAATTTTCAACCTAGATTTGGCAACCATATCTTCTTTCTGCCCAACAGCCCACCTACATTTATCTGCCTGTCTGTCTGTCTTCAGCTATCCATTTCAACCCCCCCCCCCACACACACACACGCAGCCTCTGCCTAGAAAAGTTATGTTCTTTCTCAACAATGGGAGCCAAAGCAATTTATATTATTCTGTTCACCTTTGTACCTGTACAACAGAACTGTGAGGTAGGTTAGACTGGAAATAAGTGACTGGTCCTAAATCACCTAGTGAACTTCCACAGCAAGATGGGGATTTGAACCTGGTTCTCTCAGACACTACTCTGAAGCTCTAGCTACTACACTGGCTTTCATTGAGGGGCTGCTGGTGAACAGTAGCAAGCAGCCAGACCTGAGTCATGCAAGTCAGACAGTCCAAATCAGCCAGAGGTTGGTGCCAGGCCTAGGGTTGCCCACTTCCAGATGGGACTTGGGGAGCCCCCAGAATTACAACTAAACTGCAGACAACAGAAATCTGTCACCCTGGAGAAAATAATTGCTTGGGGTGTAGGGTGAACTCTGTGGAACTATACCAATAGCTTGATGAGGCCTCTCTCCGCCTCAGACTTCATCGCAAAATCTCTGGTGATTGCCCAGATTGCCTGGAGCTGGCAGTGCTAGCCAGGCCTGGCCCCAAAACAGGCCTGCCACCTCCTCTTGCCTTGTTACTCACAGAAACCAAGCCTTTGAATACTGTGGTTACCTAGCAACAGCCACTGAGGGAATCCATTGCTTAAAGCTACAGGTGCTCCTTTTTATAATTTTTGGGTTTTTAAAGTTGTCCAGTGTATTTTTCTAAAAGCTTTCACATTTGTTCTGCAAACCTGGGCCCCTTTTCAGGTTTGTAGAAAGATCTATCTATTCACAGCTCCAGACACTGGATTTAAGTATCCAAAGATTTGGCTGATTTCACTATTAGTATACAGATGTCCAAAAAGCTGTATATTTAATGAATGAGGTCAAGTAAATGATGCACAATAAGAGAAAGAAAGAGACTGCTTAAATTGCACATTTGTAATCCTGCTTTTCTAGGACCCTAATGAAAAAAGCAGATACTGATTTGGAGTAGCAAATATACATTTATAAAGAAAAGAGGCCAAGAAATAACCTCTAAGTTATTTAAAAAGCTGTATTCAGGCTATCTTTTGTACTTCGTTTGATAGTCATAAGATTTTCACACATCACATTTTGGACACATACCCCCTAAGGCCCAAGCCACATGTGATATTATAGTTTCATTATTGGACTTCCTACATGTGATATAGCTCTAAAAAATGTTGGGTGAATTCCAGTCTGCTATATTATTGAGAGGGGTTTAAAGAAACAAACAAAAAAAACCCCCTTCCATGCAGGTTGCCTACTCAGAGCCAGTGTGGTATAGTGGTTACAAGTGTCAGACTAGAATCTGTGTGACATAGGTTTAAATCCCCATGTGCCCAGGAAGCCTGCTGGGTGACCTTAGGCCAGTCGCACCCTCTCAACCTAACCTATCTCACAGGATTGTTGTGAGAATAAAATGGAGGTAAGGAGAATAATGTAAACTGCTTTGGGTCCCCATTAGGGAGAAAAGTGAAGTATAAATGAATTATGTTAATAAATAATAAATGGCAGTATATGTGGTACTTGTGTCCCCCCCCACTGCAGCTTAAAACAGCTGGAGATAGGGCAGTTCTGTTCAAATGATCAGTGCAGGCTGGAGAACAGGTATTGTCTTCCTTTTCTCAGTGCCACTGCCCTAATTCTGGCTTTTTAGAACCAGATTACACACTGGTAGTTCCTATTACGTTTTGTAATTTTGGCTCTTCTGCTTTTGCACTATAGCAGTCTTTGAAATCATCTGTGCTTGACTGAAGAAGAGCTGTTACCTGACAAACCTTTTCTGTTTCAGCAACTATCTTCAATCATTATAGGTGGTGTAGTGGCTGGGAGCAACCAGAAAAGAACAGAAGAGAAGCCATGTTGGATCAGGCCAGTGGCTAATAGCCACTGATGGACCTCTGCTCCATATTTTTATCTAACCCCCTCTTGAAGCTGTCTATCCTTGTAGCCGCTGCCACCTCCTGTGGCAGTGAATTCCACATGTTAATCACCCCTTGGGTGAAGAAGTACTTCCTTTTATCCATTTTAACCTGACTGTTCAGCAATTTCATTGAATGCCTACAAGTTCTTGTATTGTGAGAAAGGGAGAAAAGTACTTCTTTCTCTACTTTCTCCATCCCATGCATAATCTTGTAAACCTCTATCATGTCACCCCACAGTCAACGTTTCTCCAAGCTAAAGAGCCCCAAGCGTTTTAACCTTTCTTCATAGGGAAAGTATTCCAACCCTTTAATCATTCTAGTTGCCCTTTTCTGGACTTTTTCCAATGCTATAATATCCTTTTTGAGGTGCGGTGACCAGAATTGCACACAGTATTCCAAATGAGACCGCGCCATCGATTTATACAGGGGCATTATGATACTGGCTGATTTGTTTTCAATTCCCTTCCTAATAATTCCCAGCATGGCGTTGGCCTTTTTTATTGCAATCGCACACTGTCTTGACATTTTCAGTGAGTTATCTACCACAACCTCAAGATCTCTCTCTTGGTCAGTCTCTGCCAGTTCACACCCCATCAACTTGTATTTGTAGCTGGGATTCTTGGCCCCAATGTGCATTACTTTGCACTTGGCCACATTGAACCTCATCTGCCACGTTGATGCCTACTCACGCAGCCTCAATAGATCCCTTTGGAGTGCCTCACAATCCTCTCTGGTTCTCACCACCCTGAACAATTTAGTGTCATCTGCAAACTTGGTCACTTCACTGCTCACTCCCAACTCCAAATTTATGAACAAGTTAAAGAGCATGGGAACCCAGTACTGAGCCCTGCGGCACCCCACTCCTTACCGTCCTCCACTGTGAAGACTGCCCATTTATACTCACTCTCTGCTTCCTATTAACTAGCCAGTTTTTGATCCACAAGAGGACCTGTCCTTTTACTCCATGACTCTCGAGCTTTCTAAGGAGCCTTTGATGAGGAACTTTATCAAAAACTTTCTGGAAGTCAAGGTAAACAATATCTATTGTGTCTCCTTTGTCCACATGTTTTTTAACCCACTCAAAAGAAATGTAACAGGTTAGTGAGGCAAGATCTTCCCTTACAGAACCCATGCTGAGTCTTCCTCAATAACCCGTGTTCATCAATGTGCCTCCTCATTCTGTCCTTAATAATGGTTTCTGCCAACTTTCCCGGTATTGAAGTCAGACTGACTGGCCTGTAATTTCCTGGATCTCCTCTGGAACCCTTTTTAAAGATGGGGGTGACATTTGCTACCTTCCAGTCCTCAGGAACAGAGGCAGATATCAATGAAAGAGTACATATTTTTGTCAGAAAATCCACAAGTTCAACTTTGAGTTCTTTCAGAACATTTGGATATATGCCATCTGGACCTGGTGACTTAATAGTTTTTAATTGGTCTATCAGTTGTAGGACCTCCTGTCTTGTCTCCTCAATCTGACTCATGTCTTTCAACACCCCTTCCAAAATTAGTGGTTCTGGAGTGGGCAAACACTTCTCGTCTTCCACAGTGAAGACAGAGGAAAAAAATGCATTCAGCTTCTCAGCCATTTCCCCATCCTCCTTCAGTAATCCTTTTACCCCATGGTCATCCAAGGGCCCCACTGCCTCCCTGGCTGGTTTCCTGCTTCTAATATATTTGAAGAAATTTTTATTGTTGGTCTTTATGTTTTTTCAATATGCTCCTCATAGTCCCTTTTTGCCTGCCTGATCACAGTCTTGCATTTGATTTGCCACAGCCTGTGTTCCCTTCTATTAATCTCACTCAGACTAGCTTTCCACCGCTTAATAATAATAATAAGTTTTTATTTATACCCTGCCCTCCCCACCGAAGCAGGCTCAGGGCAGCTTACAAGGAGTCCTTCTTACCTTTTACAGCTTCCATTACTTTGTTTGTTAACCATGCAGGCCTTTTCTTATACCTGTTTGTGCCTTTCCTGACTTGTGGTATATATTTTATCTGAGCTTCTAGGATTGTAGTTTTAAATAGCCTCCAAGCTTTCCCAAGGGTTTGGACTGTATTTACCTTTCCTTTCAGTTTCCTCTTCACATGCCTCCTCATCTCAGAGAATTTACCCCTTTTAAAGTTAAACGTGGTTGTGCTGGTCTTTTGGGACAACTCTCTATTTATACACATGGTGAAATCAATAACGTTATGGTCACTGCCCCCAAGCGGTGCAATCACTTTTACATCTCTCACCAAATCTTGGGCATTATTTGGGACCAAATCCAAGATCGCCCCAACCCTGGTAGGTTCTGAGACTATCTGCTCCATTGCACAGTCATTGAGAGCATCAAGAAACTCAATCTCTTTCTCCCGACCAGAACACATATTGACCCAATCAATCTGCAGGTAGTTAAAATCACCTATTACGACACAGTTTTTATATTTCGCCACTACCTTTAATCCTTCCATCATATTATAATCGTCCTCTATCTTTTGATCCCATAGTTAAATTTCCTTTTGGGCCCTCTATTTCAACCCAAAGCATTTCTAGAAGGGAATCTACCGTAATTCTCTGACCTCAGTCTTACTGGACCGTATACCCTCTCTGACATACAGAGCCACCCCACCTCCAACCCTTCGCTCCCTATCCTTCCTTAACTTATATCCAGGAATCATCGTGTCCCACTGATTCTCCTCATTCCACCAAGTTTCTCCCAACACTAAACATTCCAACTCACCAATTTTACTTTGAACACTTCTAACATTTGCATTAAAAAATCTATAATTTTCCGCAACCTTCCTCCTGCCACCTTGAGACTTTGGCAGACAGTCCATACTGTTTGTCACCATCTCAGTAGACAACTCTGATCCATTACCTGGTAGAAAAGTAACAGCTAACCCTTCATCTCTTTGAGATGAGTCCTCCCGAACCAGAGACATTTCATCTCCTGTCGGCTTTCCCCCAAGATTTAGTTTAAAAACTGCTCTGCCGCCTTTTTGATTTTAAGTGCCAGCAGCCTGGTTCCATCTGGGGACAAGTGGAGACCGTCTCTTTTGTACAGCTCCCGCTTGTTCCAGAAAGCATCCCAGTGCCTAACAAACTTAAAGCCTTCCTCCTTACACTATCGTCTCATCCACACATTGAGACTTCTAATTTGTGCCTGTCTCTCTTGTCTTGCACATGGAACAGGTAGCACTTCTGAGAAGGCTACCTTGGAGGTCCTGGCCTTAAGTCTCTAGCCTAGCAGCCTAAATTTTTCCTCCAGGACCTCACAACTGCATTTCCCCACATCGTTGGTGCCAACATGCACCACGACCACTGGCTCCTCCCCAACACTGTCTTATCAGCCTATCTACTACACGCGTAATGTCCGCTACCTTTGCACCCGGCAGGCAAGTCACCATACGGTCAGTACGCGATTTTGCCACCCAGCTGTCTACTTGCCTAAGGATCGAATCACCAACTACCAAGACCCCTCCTCTTTCCCTGCCCAGGGATGGTTCCTTGGCGTGAAAGGAGTCCCGCTCACCAACTGAGGAAGAGGTCCCTTCTGAGGGCACATTCCCCTTATCTTCAGCACGGTGCCCTGCTCCCTCTCGACCCTCATGCTCCCTGACAGCAACGGGGCTGCCACGTTCAGAGCGGGGCTCATCTGATACGCCCCCGAGAGTCTTCCCCGAGTGCCTAACTGACTGACTCTGCTTCTCCAGGTCAGTCACCTCGGCCTTAAGGGTACGAACTCATTCCTTGAGGATCAGGATCTCCTTGCATCGAGCACACACCCAAGACTTTTGTCATGTGGGCAGATAGTCATACATGTGACACTCAGTGCAAAACACTGGAAAGCCCCCACCCCCCGCTGGCATTCTACCTTCATGATAGCTTTTTAAAAAAAATATACAGTCCCCTTTAAATCCTGTTTGTTTATGTGGCTTCCCTTCTGGAGGGTTAACTTACCTTATTGGGAGCACAAGGAAATTAGGGATCTGGGTTCCTGGTCCTTACAGAGCCCCCAGGCTAAGAGCCACAGGCCAAGAGCCCATAACAGGCTTATGACCCAGTCCGGGTCCTACCATTTCCCAAAGATGCGATCAAAGGGGACAATCCAGAGATCAACTTGAGTGGACAGGCAGAGCCTTGTCTGCTTTTTTTCCTATCCTAACTACTTTGCCTCAAGGAAATTTCTGGTCACGGCTGAAAACACAGTTCTGATTTAATTTTTTTTTTTTAGGGGGGGTGGGTTCAGTACCATTTCCCCACACTTGCAGTGCTTTAAATATTTCCCCTCACACTTTATAGGGATTCAGCAGCAGATTTGGTTCTGTACTCAGATATGCTGCCATTTCATTTGTTATGGCCCCAAAAGATTTATGTTGAGCGACACTTAGTCATGGATTTCCTGGATTCTGTGAACTGTTTCAGATATTGTGCAATGTCAGAAATTATTATTATTTGGTTATTTATAGTTTGTCTTTCTCACTGAGACTCAAGGTGAATTATATAGTATATATCAATGACAATCAGTGGAGGGGACATCCAGTGAACAGTGCAATAGGGTTTAGACTACAGAAATCTGAAAAAAATATATACATCTGGATTTTCTACCAACTGTTTGCCTGAAAGAAAGTTACAGATTTCTTGTAAATTATAAATACATGGTACTTACATTTGCAAACAAACGTTCATACAAGTCAGATACCTGAAATCCAAAATGCCCAAGTTACAGACCAACAACAGACAGTGCCTCCCCACTTTTTGCTGAGGGGTAATGACAATAACAAGAAAGATGGCACTGCTTAGTTTTGTCCTTTTCCTGCTGCAAATCACCCTTCACCCCACATCTGCATTACTCCCCTTCAGCATTTCAGATACACATTTCCCAAAAAGAAACAAACTAGAAGGAAACATAGTTCCTGGGTTGTTGTGTGTTAACATGTGGCATATAATTTTACTCTAGGAGTACAATCCTAAATAGTTACACTGTTCTAAGATCATTGACCTCAGTGGGTTCAGAAGTGTGTAATTTTATTTAGGATTGTATTGTTAATGTAAAGGTCTGCTTCCTACTCACTAGGAACTTCTGAATTATGTTAGAGTTTCTGTTCCTTTCTAGAGCCTAAACATATCAAGCCTTTTTGATGGATTGGAAAAAAAAACTTCTTTGATTAAGTGAATGAAAGATAAGAGAGTTTGTGAATGTGAGAGTTGTAGCCACCAGGGGATGGGGAGAGAAGAGAGCAACAGAAATGTAACTAGGTGAATAGTCCAGTTGTCTTACATGTTTTCTCAGCTTTATTAGCCACTGATTCCATCCAGTTTTTATTTTGTTTGCGATATCACCAATAGCTTGACCTAAAAAAATCATATTGATTGGGTCTTGCAGAATATTTCCACTGGTGCTGGTTTCCTCTGATGCAAAGAGCTGTGTGCCCATGGAAGAGGCTCTGGTACCAGAGGAGAATGCCACCACCAGTGGAAAAGTTATGTAAGGTCAACCCTAATACTATAGCACTGTTGTGATTACTGATCTCATTTAGTGATATGCTAAGGGTCAAACTAGATGCGAGGGAGGTAGCTATTCATACTTCTGTACCATACATTTTCTTTTTCTATCAAATGGTATTTGATTGAAGATTAGCATTTCCCATTCCTCTGACTTAATTTAACCATGGTCTATAGTTTCAAGCTCTTTTCTCCCTAAGCTGGTTTGATACTGGGGGAGAAAAGTGATTGAGGAGACAGTACAAGAAAGTGTGAAGAGAGTTCATTTCTTTCTACTCACATGTTACTTTTGATAGAAGTGCACTTTTCTGTGAAGAAGGCAGACACGTGAAGAGTAAGAGGGAGTGCCCTGGCTTTTTTAGTTTGCCCCTGAGCTGATAGAAGCAAAGGCCTAGTCTGTGCATGTTATAGGATAAGATGAGAGACTACACCATTTCATACTATAGGTGGAGAGAGTAAGTTGCTTAATGCTTTCCCACATAAAACTTTCATCAAATAAAAAAGTACCTTAGGAAAAAAGGTGGTAGCCCAGTTCTTTATGCGCTGCTCTAGATTTCAACTTAATTTCCTATAAGTGGCTGGAAGCTTCAGACTGGAGGCAAAGGATTACATTTCTTGAAATAGTACAGTCGATTCTACTACCTCAGTATTCTGTTATCTCACTCTTCTGCATGTATAGACCAGGCCAAAAGTGACCAAAACTTTATTAATGAATATTATTTTTCTATTGTTATGGTATTTGCAATTTGTTGTGATCTGTTGAAGGTACTGTGCTGGAAATTCTGCAAGTTGTCTTGTTGGTAGTAATTTTAAATTTTAAAAAAATACTCAGAATCTAAGCAGGGTCAGCCCTGGTTAGTATTTGGATGGGGGACCACCAAGGAAGTCCAGGTTGTAAGACAGTGGCAAACCACCTCTGAATGTCTCTTTGCCTTGAAAACCCCATGGGATCACTATAGGTCAGCTGTGAGTTGATAGGGGGGGGAAGCATATCTAACTATGAACCTATATGTTTTAGTGACGGTTGCCAGGGGTTTTTTTAGTAGGAAAAAGCTCAGCAGGAACTCATTTGCATATGAAGCCACACCCCCTGGCATCACCATTGTTTCACACAGGTCTTTTTTGTAGAAAAAGTCCAGCATTTGCACATTATGCCACACCCCCTAATGCCAAGCCAGTCGGAACTGCGTTCCTGCTCAAAAAAAAAAGCCCTGACTGTTGCAACAAATATGCAGTACTTATGCTTGCTTAGGACATATGTGAAATTTTCAAAATGAGAAGTAGATTTTAATAATATATTTGATAAATCTTTTAGATTTCCTTGTCGATAAACCAACATGTAGATTATGTAAAGGAATTGTTTGATAAATTAGTGTTTGTCTTTTAGGCTGTATCAGAAGATGAAGCCCTTATTAACAAAAAGCTACCCAAAGAACTTCTTCTAAGGTAATTTTAATGATACTTTATACTAATCCTCTTTCCATAGAAAAATCTATCTCATATTAACCACCTTGTTTAGGATAGTTAATATATGCTAAGTACTGATTTAATGTGGCGCACAATGTACCAATAGTTGCTTAGAGCAGAGGTGTTGAACTAATTTGTTATGAGGGCCAGATCTGACATAAATGTCACTTTGTTGGGTTGGGCCATGCGTGCCATAAAATGTAACCTGAGGTACCCAAGATATAAACTTTATCAAAGCAATTTTAGCTGCTGAATTGCAATGACAGATGTACGACAATAGCAAACTTGGATCAGATTAGCTGTGATATGCAGAGGCATGGAGATGCTAGCATTGGTAATAAGACACAAAACCTAGGTCTCAGTTCCATCCAGGAGGATGCAAAGAATAAATGGACATAAGTCTGACATTAGAAACCACAATATTCAGTTGCTGACCTAAGAGTAGCAATTCTCTTACAAAGGAATTTCAAAGGGAGATTAGAAAGAGAGACTACTGAATGGCAATTAATAATGAAGCTGAAGACAGTGCATCCTCCTGGACTGAACTGAGAGCTATTTTCCCTGTCTCATAACACTAATGTGTTATCATTATCATTTGGTATCTGAAATCACTCTACCTTTCAAGATATAAGGACCATTTTAAGTGTTCTAATTCCTAATCAGGGTCTTTTTGAAAAAAAATAAATCCAGATAGGAACAGAGAAATTCAATTTTTTTTAAAAAAACTTCAGAATAAGCCAAAATAAGTTCTTATAATTTCCACCCTCCCTCCAAAGAAGTGTGCTTGTGCACAAAGGTTTATACCTGATATAAAACATTGTTGGTCTTAAATCCGCCGTGGGAGTCCAACATTGTTCTCTCTCTCTTTCTTCTCCCTTTGTTCCCAAAAGAGGAGAAGCAGCTCCAGAGAAGCAAGCAGAATGGGTGGGTGAGTGTGTGAGAGAGGCAGAGGCAGGCTTGTCTTTATATCTCCTGCACAAAGCAGCCATGGAGTTCTCTATGTGTCTGTGTGTGTTGAGAGCCACTGAGGGAGCTGGGGAAAAATCAAGGTAAGGTGCAGCTGCAGCAGCCATGGAAAAGGAAGAAGGAGGTTGCTTGGGGGGGTAGATTTGAGTTCTGTGAAGACCTGATGCAGCCTGTGGGCTGTGCATTTGACACCCCTGTTGTAGATCAATTGATCTAGCAAGGCTGTTTTCCCAAGCCACAGGTGCTGGCGTTCCTAAGGCTGTGCTGTGTTCTGGCCAGCATCCTGCAAGGAAGTACTTCTATCAGCACACCGTTTTAACTGAGCAGTTGGCTTGTAGCTAGTCTGGCACTTTGCCTCCTCCTCTGGAGTCCCAGATATGGCTGAGGTTTGCACCAGTTTGAGTTGGGCTGTTCATGTTGATTGACTGTCCCAGATTTCAATTATTTTGGTCAACAAAGCACCCATGTGCCATTCCCCTGCTACAGAGACAGGGTTCACAACTGCTTCTTCTGATCACAACAGTCCTTGTATTTCATCTCTTCTGCCTCTCCAGTCATGGCTGATAAGATGCCAGAAGTGATCTAGGGACTGTATGACATGATGATTCCATCCTTCCTCCTTGCATGACCATTGGGCAAGCCCCCAGCAACCTCCCCTTGTGACTCCCATGCTGAAGACAGCTACAGTTAGTAATGAGCAAGGTGGTGAAAACAATTGCTAATCAAACAGAGATGCAGTTTTGATGTAACTTGCAGATTTATTAAACAGCAGCAGGTCTAGAATTCCAAAAGCAAAGCAGATTATCGCCTCTTTTTCCAGCAGAGTTCCTATGTGTTTGGAAACTGCACTGAGAGCCTGCAGAATCACTGATACATCTGTACCTATCACTGCATGCACATTTTGGGGACAACTGCATTGAAAAACAAGCAGCATGCAATGGTTCTGAAACCAGGCTAGGACAAGTGTAATGGCAACCCCACAGCAGAGCTGCTAGATGCCTGTTCATCATAGTAGCTGCTGATTATTTTACAACTCAGCCAGTGGTCATAAAGGGACTTCATTATGGCCTCTGTTGCTATTGGGGACTGGCTGCAAAGTGTTATAGAAACTCATGGACAATATACTTACACAGTAGCAGCAAGCGGTGAGTGGGCTCCATAACTGTTCATGGCAGTCTTGCAATTCTTCCCAGCCTTGCTCTGCCTTGGGGGTTCCCATATGATAGGATACATAGCTTTGGGGACATAGTGTAGCTGATATGGAGGTATTTAGCCATACCTTGTAAGGAATTTCACTGCAGTGGTGCCTGTACTGTCCGCTGGGGGTTGCTCCATGGGGATTGGATCCTGCAAAGCAATAGGCTCCACTGGGTCTGGGGTCAAAATAGCAACATTTGGAGTGGAGTGGCTAGTAGTCACTCAGGCCAGTGGGTGTGCCCTCTGCTTGCAGGAGGTGTTACATGTGGTAGTATGCTGTTGGCATATCTGCCAGGCCAACCCCCTCCCCCCATTCTGCATATACTTCATGCTAGCAGTTGTTGAGGGTGGAGCTGTTGGGGCATTACAAAAAAATGAACATGGGAATATGGGGAAGCCACTATTTCTTTACTTACCTTTGGCAAGGTGCACTATCATTTCATCTGCCATTGGAAGAGTGGAGGTTCCCCTTTCATGTTTTTCTCCTGAGATACAGTATAGATCTTTGTGCTGCAATAGCAGCTGCTGCCAAAACAACATAAAAAAAAATCTGCGCAGCCAGTCAGAACTCCATTAATCAGTCAGAAGCCTTGCTAGGTAAAAGCCCTACCTGGCCTCACCCCCTTCCTAAAACCACTTGGTGGGTGCCGGAAAAGATGTTGACAGTTGCCATGGTACCCACAGGCACCACACTGGGAACTCCTATTGTAAGGAGTTCAGGTAGAACAGTGTTAAACATAGACTACAGTAATATTTGTTTTCTCCTTGGCTATGTGTTCACAGTGCTATTTTGTTGCACAAAGTCTCTTTCTCTAGGGTTCTTATAAATCATGTCTCTCCGCATATGTTCTAATTGTGACTGACTTGAGGCCAGAGAGATGTGTTCTATGCCACATGCTGTATCATGTTAGATATACACATCCTGGGTGAGATATATAGGATTTGGGAGAGTTGTGATTGGCTGCAGCCTTAGCTCCCGAGGTGAGCAAAGAAGAGGGAACTTGAATTTTCAGCAGGGCCCTTGTTGGCCTCCTTAACCAATGCTGACCCTGCCAGACAAAACGGTCTTCCTTTCAACAAAAAGGTCCAGTGCACTCTTATCTAAGTATGCTACTTTTAAATGCATGCAAAAGTCCCAAGCTGTGTCTCATGGAAATGGGAAGGTCTGAAAGAGAATTTAAGCTCGAAGTGTTACTTGTATACAAGTTTTATAGAATAAATCTAGATCTTTTACTTTTCTGTAGCATGTTCCGTTTTTATGCAAAATTATTGATTGGAGACTAGAGAGAATGTTTTTACAAACATTTGTATCATTTGTTGGCTTTTATGAAACAACGAGCATTAAGACATGATCTGACCAATGTAAAACAACCTTGAATCACCACATTTACAGAAGTATGTTAGGCTGGATTATTGGTAAATATAGTTTAACCTTTTTTTCCCTTTCTCATAGAATATTTTCCTTCTTGGACATAATTACTTTGTGTCGATGTGCACAAGTTTCTAAGGTACAGCTAAGTGTTAGCTTCATAATATTTATTAGAGTTTTATGAATTAAAAAAGTGCTTTTTCACTTCTTTTGTCTTTTAATTGGATTTCTCAGTCCTAGTATAGTACGTACAGTACAGGGTACTTATAGGCTTTTTGAGAAGCTGGGGAAAGAAATCAGTGGCTCATAACTATTCCCAAGATTTCCCACAATTTCTAGTAGATGGCATCTGCTCATCAAAAAAGTTGCATTCTTTCTTACTACTTTATACCCATTTAAATTTAGACCTCAGAATACTAAAACTTAGGCTCATATAATGGCGTTATTAGTCAGCTAGATATCTTTAGTGATTTTTAACATGAAAAAACAGATTGTGATTTTTAAATGCTTTTTGAGAAGTAATCGAAATATTATGGTAATAAGGTATACTAAGTGTGTGTAATAATATGTCTGTGTATCTTATATATTTATATATATTTTAGTCCTGGAATATTTTGGCCTTGGATGGAAGTAACTGGCAAAGAATAGACCTTTTTAATTTTCAAACAGACGTAGAGGTTAGTAATGCTGTTCTTTTTCATTGTTGTTAAAAATAATGTGTACATAATGTGAAATAAAGACTTGGAAATCTGAATATTATATACTTTAGCTCTATATCTGGTGGTTTTTATTGAATCTGAATCTAGTTAATATATTTTAAGAGTAGCAGAGAATTATCTGAGACTTGACCGTCTGTCCAGTACATTATACATCCAACTGATTGGTTACATTTTCTGAGACCATGAGCTTGTAGAAGGTACAGCACTGATTTGAAGAATAATTTTTCTGTGTACAGAACATCCACAGTGAGCAGGCAGCTTACTCAAAAGGTTGACCTTAGAGAATTACATCCAAAGGTGAGATAATTCTATGCCTAGACTTTGATTATTATTTTAAAAAAATCCCTATATAAATATTTGTATGGCCTACACAGCAATGTCTGTTGGTAGTTTTTGCAATTGCAGTACTCATAGAGATGCTTATGGGACTCTGAATTTACCCTTATTATTCTCTAACAAAAATCAGGTTTGGCTCATGCAGATGGCCACATACAGATTGAAATTAAATGTATTTTATAAGCTTTTGTAAATCTGAGTTTTAAAATACGCCACAAGCATTAGGTACTGAATCTTGAGAGTTCGTTTTCTGCCACTTCATGAATCTTTTCATGGCATGTTATTTGTTTATAAAGCACATTTTAAAATTTTTATTTTCTGAATAGAGCAAGAGGCCCAGTAGCACCCTAAAGACTAACAAAATGTGTGGCAGACTATCAGCTTTTGTCAGTCACTGCTTCTGCTGCTACAGACAGACTAACATGGCTACTTATCTTGAACTGTTTTCTGAATAGTATTTGTTATTGTTATCATTTTTATTTATAGTCCACATTTTTCACTGGGACTCAATGCGGATTACAAGTATAATAAAAAATGTTTTAGTCAACTAGTGGATTGCAAAATATTACAAATAATGAATAATATCACAATGATAAAACTAGTAAGAACAAATAAATAGGAATATGGAAACTTTTACAGTTGCTGCTGTACTTCCATCGCTTTGTCAAAGTGACAAGGCTAAGAAAAAAGACTGGAAAGCCTAACTAGAGCTTCCTGTGTACCACGTGTCCTTCTTTTCCCCTTATAAATAATTTCCCCCAGATTTTTGTATATATTCTGTTCAGACCATCTAAGTAAAGCAATCACCATTATCTTTCAAGTTAACAGACCAGTTAACATAATTCTCTGATACATCAAAATGATTGTAATAAACATTCCTCATTATTACTATACTTGCACTGCTCCTACCATACCAAAAAGTTTATAAACACATGAGGCATGATCCTTCCCCATCTGCTCCATACAGGGCTCAAATGATCACTGTTTCTCTTCCTCTTCCATGAATTTACTTGAGAAGGCAGTGCAGTCCCTGTGCAGTCCTTTGCTTCTGCCTGGTCAAGTTATACACACTCTGAAGCACATGCAGTTTGACCAAGCAGAGGGGAAAGGCTGGATGGTGTTAGGGGACAGACACACTGACCTCTGATTCCCTGAGATTTTTTAGTGTACTGCTTTTGAACATACACATGGAGAAGAGAAACTGGAATCTGAGCCCCAAGTGCCTGTAGTACTTCCCTTATATTCTTCCTCACATGCCTGTGTGTGGGAGGCAATATATTAATTTAATATGCCATTGAAACCAAACCTCAACACTTTTGAGGGAAAAAAATCCACAGCACTCCTGCAATACCCAAAAATCATCTGTCTGGATTATTTTTAAAGGTACACAAAGTGCATATTCCCTGTATCCACTATCTTTTGCTCAATGTGACTTCCAAGCATGCCTTTTGGTGACATCTCATGCACAGTGCTAAGACTTCAACTTGCTGGTAAGGGTAAGATTTCTAATTATGTGACATTTTAATGTTTAACATTTTTATGATGGATGAGACCATTAACACATTAACATATGCCCCACAACATAATAGTATGCTGATTGCACAGAAAGAAAACTATAATCCAGTGTTGGCTGCTTCTACACAGCAAGGATTCTCTGTGTTGCTTTTATCACTGCTGTGAATACAGAGGCATGCACATTGGCAGTGGAGTTTTCCGTGCAATTGCTCTGCTCCATCAGTGCCTCACAGCTGCCATTTTCCTAGCATTTTATAAAAATGCAAGTTGCTATAGCTTTTTTATTTTTAAGCCTCTAGTGGCACAGCAGGGAAAATGGTACCTATATGGGTGGGATCTTTTCAAGTGCAAAAAAATGCATATATTTTCTAGCCAAATAGTATGGTAACACACTTGGACTGCAGTCTTCCCAAAATTGTAACAGCCAAGAAAGAGCATACTGAGGAAGGAGAAAGGATGATGAAAGAATGATTAAAGCTGCCCCCCCCACACAAGTGCAATCAGAGAAAAACCTTTGTGTGGAAGCGGCCATAATATTAATATTTACTGAAACACGAGAGAAATATGAAGGATAGTGCCAGTATGTTGGTATATGTATTTGCAACTGTTATAAAATACCATGCTTTACTATTGAAGAAATTATACAGTGGCGTAGACTCTGTTTCCAGTCTTCTGGGCAGGAAGGGCAAATTATGACAAATAAGAACAGTAGAACAAAATAAATCAGTCTATTCTTTGCACTGAAAAAGTCCTTTAACAACCACAATCCAGAACATACTTCCAATGACATTTTGTATATAGTATATTTCAATGAGTCTGATAAAGCATTAACATATGACAAAGAATGAAATGATAAAAACCAAACTAGAGAAGGTGCTGGCAGATCAATAGCCAGATCATCTTTAAACAAACAAACCACAAAGCAGTTGGGGAGGGAGTGTGGGTGAGTTGGATCAGGGAAGCAGAACTGTGGGATGGTATATGTTAGTTCTTCTGGCTCCCAGTGCTGTTTACCCCATCTAGATCATACATCACCTCCCATTTGTTATCCTGAGGAAAGGATAAATGTATGCCCCTCCCTGCCTTGTAGCAGCTTTAAATTAAAATCTCATACAAGTTTTACTTTTTAATGAAAAATGTGTTAAAGTAGTTCTGCTTGATTTCCTTATAATTCTGGCTGAGAATTCCAGTAGGATTTGTAAAGGTCTTCAATAAGAACCTTTTTTCCTCTTGTATATTTTAGATGTTATGGTCCCTGCCATGGATCTCATCATAAAATCCATCTGATTAGATATGAAGTTGACATTTGTTTCATCTGTTTAAGGGCCGAGTATTAGAAAATATTTCCAAAAGATGTGGTGGGTTCCTGAGACAACTAAGTCTGAGAGGCTGTCTTGGGGTTGGAGACTGTTCTTTGAAGTAAGTTATAGCTTAAAACTTCAGCAGATAGATGCATATACTTGAGTTGCATGATGCACATCATATATGTGGAAACCATTTTTACTTCAGTTGCCAACTTCAGCATGATAGAAATGCCAAGATGAGGGAAATGAAGAAGTGGCAATGTATATCTGGACACAATGTTGCCTTCCCATGGTATCTGACCCACCTTTGGAGTGTGACTAAACTGAAGGCACTGCTGGTGCAGCTGTGCTAAGAGCCAGTATAGTTCAGTCATTGGGAAAGGAGCACATGTAACAGACAAATATAGTTCATGAAAAAAATGTTGCCTTGTTGTATTGTAAATAGTGTTTTTGCATGAATGAATGCTTGCCAACGATCTGCAATGAGTGGGCTTGCACCCTCAAGTAAGTTGTGGAGCCCAGCTAAATCTTGAACCCCTCTAGAGCTGCACATCTGTTTTGCTGCCTTTTGGAAGGACCTAATTCTTGCCTCACTTAGCATGTATGCTGAGAGGAGCAGCAGAATGGTGAGCAGGGTCTTTCGGTAGTGGAGATGATTTCTTTTCCGCACGGACAGGTTTTAAAAGTTCTCCATAAAAGCTCTTATTTGCTTCTCCCTTCTTCCATCCAGCCTGCCCACCTTATGACTCTACCCTTAGATCTGCCAGTGTTTGTGTTCTGCCCACATTTACAGCATGGAACTCCTTATCTGTTAAGTCATAAGTATCCCCCTTCTGTCATGTGATTTTGTTGCAAACACTGAAAATCTGTGATTGGATCTCCTGATCTCTTTAGCTTCCTTTAACCTTAGTGTGGCTCCTTGATTTTGATTGGTGTTGAAATAGGAGGGATGTACTAACTTTCCCCATGCCAGTACCCCCTGAGCTGGTGTTGTACAGGAAATGTTAAGGGACATTATTCCCCCCGCCTACCACTGGCACCTGCCTGTAAAGAAAACTGAAGATGACTTAAGTTATCACAGGTCTCCAGTGTCTTTTCTCATTGTTCCCTCTGTGTGCCAGTTTCCTGGTTGTGCTGAGTTTATCAGAAATGGTTTTAGGGGACTGTATATAGATTTAAGTTCACCTAAAACAATTGATTTTAGCTTTGGATAAGATCTAGCTGTACATCTTTTAATTTGTATTCTTCCTGCCATAATGAACGTCTTATTTTAATTGCTTGGGGAATTTCAGGAGACCTTCATATTGTAATTAAGAGTGTGGATGTGACATTAATAAATTGTAAATCATCAAATGGATTTTGTGAGTAAAAGCTATAGAACTTGAAGTTTTCCTTCAAGGATAGATAAATGTGAGCAGAATTACTTCTTTTTAAATACCTTTTTAATTCTCACAATGAATCTGCTGAGACTATAACTGGAAAGGGAAGACTGACATGGTGAGAAGGAACCTTTTGAACCTTTTATGTTCATGCTATATTTCTGCTGAACATCTCTTAGCTGCTTTTCCCGAGGAAAAAAAATTGCTAGTAATTTGATTTTATTTTCTTGTATGCACAAGGTCATTCTACATTGGCTAAGGTACTGCCTCCTGTCAGAAGCATAGACTTTTCAATTTCCCGGGGGGGGGGTGCTGGGGCCCTGCCAGAGGCATTTGATCCAGTGACATCATAGGGAGGTGCCAGTGACATCACAAGGAGGGGCCTCCATTATCACTACCTATGAATTTATAGAGAAGCTTGCTCCCCATAAATTTAGGGAGCACCCCCCCAACAATGCCCATGGACTGGGCCAAATGCAGGAAAAGGTGCCAGACCCAGGTTCTTGCTGTGGAAGCTGACTGGGTGATTTTGGGCCAGGCATAGACTTCCTGCCTCTCCTAACCTGCCTCTCAGGGTTGTTCAGATCACATGGGAGGGGGGAGAGGAGAATGATGCAAACTGTTTTGGCTTCCCCACTGTAGAAGCTGCAGGGAGGGGGAAGGCAATGGAAAGCTGAAGTCAGAAGGGCAGATAAAGGAATGGAGATAGGGTTGCCAACTCCAGGTTACGGGTGGGGCCTGGAGAGGGTAGGGTTTGAGAAGGGATAGGACCTCAGACAGTTACAATGCCATTTCCTTCTGGGGAGGCACTGGAGGTCACTCAGATTTACAACTGTTCTCTAGATGGCAGACATTAACTCCCCTTGAGGTGGGGGGGGGGTCAATGCCTTCACTTGGGTGGGAAGATAGCAAGGGTGGCAGGCACTTGTTCAGAGCCTCCTTCTGCAGCTCGTTGTATTTTTCTTCACAATGGGCCTTACTCCTAGTACAGATAATAAAGCAGTCAACAAATGTGAGAACTGAGTTGGAGCCCAGTAGCACCTTTAACACCAACAAAGTGGTGTCTATAGCCCCTTCACAGTGCCTTCTTACCGTTTGATATTGTTTCAGACACTATAGAGTTTCTGGGGTTACACACACAAAAATATTTCTCTGACATGAGGCATGGATTTTTTTTGCTAGGGGGTTGGATGGTGTATAAATTGAGATGAAGAGGAAGAGGAAGAAGAGGAAGAAGAAGACTGCAGATTTATAACTCGCCCTTCTCTCTGAATCAGAGTCTCAGAGCGGCTTACAATCTCCTTTATCTTCTTCCCCCACAACAAACACCCTGTGAGGTGGGTGGGCCTGAGAGAGCTCTCCCTGAAGCTGCCCTTTCAAGAACAACTCCTATACTTATGCATCTTGACTCTAAATTCTGTTTCACCTGTATCTGATGAAGTATGCTTGTACACAAAAGCTTATACCTGGAATGAAACTTTGTTGGTCTTAAAGGTGCCACTGGATTAAAACTTTATTGCTTCAGAACAACACAGCTACCCACCTGGATCTAAATAAAACAGTGTACATGTACATGAAAGCTTTTACCTAGAATTAAACTTGGCTGTTTTAAAGGTGCTACTGGACTCCAACTTTGTTCTGCTGCTTCTGACCGACATGGCTACCCCACCTGAATCTGTAAGCTAGTTGGTTGCTCCTTTGAACCTGTACCATACCATTTTAGGTAACAGCAAAATGAAAAGCATGAACATGTACAGAGTGCTCATTCCTTGGCAATGTTGTCTCTGGACTGCACACAGGACAAAAGGAAATTTTAAAAGGCCTCTCATCTTCATATCCCCTCTTCCCAATCTCATTTTCCCCCAATTGTAAGTATGTTGAGCATTACCACACTGAAAGTGGATGCAGCCAGGGAGGGTCAAGAGCTATACTTTCTTTTCCGACACCAAACATATTTAAGTATTGATGTATTCCGCATACCTTAGTAATTAATCTAGAGAGTCCAAAGATACAACAAAATTTTTTGCAGAAAACTTACCTTTTCCAATATCAGTTGTCCTCCTTCAGCCCTCTAGGCAGGCCAGATGAAAGGATAAAATAAGCACTTTTTCATAGTTCTGAGAGATCTGTCCCTACTGATAAGTGGACTCTACTTCTATTATCTTACCCATAAACATTATCAAAGTTCTTTCCCCACCCACTTGAAGCAGGTCTGCTTAGGTCAAAACAGCTTTTCCCAGAGACAAAGCAGTCTTCCTATTCACACATGTGTGTTTCCTGGGAGGGGAGAGAAGGGAGATGTTTACTGTAGCTCAATTAGCATTTGTAAGAAGGTGAAAAAGAAACGCTTCTGAGTCTCTGACTTCCTTCTTGGCAGCTGAGAGGAAAAAAACAGAGTGGATAGCTTTACCGCTTCCCATGCCTTTGAAGAACATCATTTCAAAGGAGTATGGGGGGGGGGGGCTTAGCCCCCATTGAAAAAATTCAGGGGGGGAGCCCCAGAGGGCCCCCCGTAGTTATGTCTATGCCTCCTGTGACCAGAAAGAAGGGCAAAACTTTTTTTAAATTTTGTGCGTTCATGTATGTGTGTGTGTGTGCACATGCCATGTGCCTGGAAGTCATGTCTGGCTTCTGGTGACCTTAGTGGGGCTGGGAGGCAAGGACATTCAGAGTGGTGACTTGCTGCCTGCCTCTGCCTCCTGGCCCTGGTCTTCCATGGAGGTCTCTCATCCAAGTACTTGCCAGAATTATCCCTGCTTAGCTTCCAAGATGTGATGAGATTGGGCTTGCCTGGGTTATCCAGGTCAGGACACGGCAAAACTAGTTTTTTAAGGAGTTAGGATCCACCAGTTGTCTTCTGGCCTTTAGAGATAGAGTTCATGGAAACTCTTTGTACTATAATCTGTAAGCAGGGCCAGTCATATCTCCTCAAGTGATAGTGCCATCAGGCTTGGATAGTGGTATGAGCATCAGCAGGAGCCAGAGACAAGGAGCTGGAACTGGAAGTAAGGAGTTGGACCAGGGACACAGGCTTACACCTAGTACACCATTTGATTTAGCAAAGACAATTTTCCCATGCCTCATTATAAATAGGCTGGGAAGTAATCACACTTGGCTGCACCGTGCTTAGGCCAGAATCCTGCAAATAATTATTCTCTGGGATGGGGTTGTGTGTAGCCAGTCAAGCACTTTGCCTCCTGTGGGCCACCTCAGCCTGGGATTTCTGCAATTGCCATTCTTGCAGGGTGAAAGTGTCCTGTAGGGCTCCATTGGCCCAGGCTTGCATCCTGCCATGCAGAGCCCTGGTAACCAGTTCAGGTTCCTATGGCAAGGCCTTCATTGCAGGCTCAGGCAGGATGGTTTCTGGTGCTGTTGGATCATTGTCAGCAGGTGCCTCCTTGTCTAGGTCCTCCTGGTCCTTGACAGCTGGTGGCTTTGGCTCCTCAGCCTCTTCTCTGAGAATTTCGAGACCTATTTTCTGAGCTGGTTAGCAGAGGTCATGACACTCTTCAAGAGCACAAGAACAAAAGGAAGAGAATATAGAGCTTATGTGTGACATTCATCCAATTAAAGCCCATAACAAAACAGTGAGAGCAGGCATCTGAAGATGCTAGTGTTCCATCCTCCAGGTCCTTAAATAGCAGTATTTGAATTAGCTTTTCCATCTGCACTACTCTCAACCATTTTTCCCCAGCATCCTTTAAAGGTCAAGAAGAAGGGGAAAGATCTTTCCAAATGTAAATCTACCCCCTCTGTTCTCTCCAGAATGACAGTTTTGAAATAAACTGTGGTTTGCAGTCTGTTTAAACAATTTTGAGAAAGATCCAAAGATCTTTCTTCCTCGTCTGAAGAAGCGTGCATGCACACGAAAGCTTACGTTCTGAATAAAACTAAGTTGTTCTTAAAGGTGCACTTGACTCCTATTTAAGGTCTCCAGTGCAATTTAACATCTCCTGGAGGTCATAACAATTAACTCGGTTCCAATCATGGAGAACTTCACCAGCATATGTTCCAGAAATATTTGATAGTACAAAAGTGAATTTAGACTTCAGAAGGAGAACTTCAGAATGGGGAGTCAGCATTCAGTCCTGGCCACTATGATTTCCCTGGCTCTTACAAAAGCATCCCTCATATTCTTATACACCGTAACCACAAATGCTTATTGAAACATAATCTTTGTAGTTTTACATGCACTACAGTTCTGATCAGTATCTGGCCCTACTGGTGGACCTTCTGATGGCACTTGGTTTTTTTGGCCACTGTGTGGCACAGAGTGCTGGACTGGATGGGCCATTGGCCTGATCCAACATGGCTTCTCTTATGTTCAGCTTTATCTCAGTTCCCAGGGATTTCCTCAAGACACATCAGTTCTGACAGCTTGTCTGAGGTATTCAGAAATCCTCTTTCATTCCCCTTCAGTTTATATAGTTTTTGATCAATTGTTAAAATTCTTCTGTTCCTGATGCTGCAACAAATGGGAGTGGTGGTAAATAATAATATAAATAAGATAATCCTCTTGGGGTGATTACAATTCTTTTATTTCTGGTGCAAAAAACCAAGGAAAGCTCTTCTGCTTTAATCTCTTGCCAGTCTTTGGCATAATAGTGTCTGCCTGGGAGTCCTGCTTTAAGCCTGTTTATAAAGACATCATTTTTCCCCATTCAAGATGAGATACTTCATGACTGAATTCCTTGACCGCCCCTGCCTGCCCAAGAGATTCTGCTGTACTTGGCTTGGTGGATTCAGCTGGAGACATGTTACGTGGTCTTCTCACCTTGGAATCAGGCAAGATAATAATGACAAGACAGATGCGGTCCACTTGGAATGGAGGAGTCCACTGTGAGGATGTTTTCATGAAAGACACATGGTCCAGGCTAGAAGTATTTTGCAGCAAAAATTTCCTGGTGTCCAGAGCAGTCCACCCACTCACAAGCTGAAGAGTTGTCAAGTCTTGATTTGGACTAACACCACCTGCATACAGACATCTCTTAATATCTGAGGGGGCACCTGTTCACTTCTATCTTTACTGTGCTGGGTAGATCATCTAAAGCAGGGGTGGCCAACGGTAGCTCTCCTGATGTTTTTGCCTACAACTCCCATCAGCCCCAGCCAGCATGGCCAATGACTGAGGCTTATGGGAGTTGTAGGCAAAAAAACATCTGGAGAGCCAGTTTGGTGTAGTGGTTAAGTGTGCGGACTCTTATCTGGGAGAACTGGGTTTGATTCCCCACTCCTCCACTTGCACCTGCTAGCATGGCCTTAGGTCAGCCATAGCTCTGGCAGAGGTTGTCCTTGAAAGGGCAGCTGCTGTGAAAACCCTCTCCAGCCCCATCCACCTCACAGGGTGTCTGTTGTGAGGGAGAAAGATAAAGGAGATTGTGAGCCGCTCTGAGACTCTTCGGAGTGGAGGGCGGGATATAAATCCAATATCTTCTTATCTTCTTCTTCTTCTACCGTTGGCCACCCCTGATCGAAAGGGAATAGTGATTGTCTAAGCTGGCAGGCTGAGTCATTGGAAGACGGATGACATCGGTGGATCTCTGAATTATACTCCATCTGGTAGTCCTCAGGTTGGGGAAACTGAAGACAGCCTTCTTTGTCACCTGTTCAAACAGAGAAGAAACAAAATTGAATTTCAAGCTTGAAGATGCAGAAGCAACCATAGTAGTCCCATTGCAGATTCTGGCTCATTTACCTTTTCTTTCTCTGATTCACAGAACCATCAGAAAGATTGTGGACTAAGTAACAGATATGACTATCCTTGTCCCTAGGGGATTGATGTCCTTGTTGTTTTGGGGCCATGTTGTTCTCACAGTTTACAGTCCATGGATGTTGCTAGAGTTTCTAGACTGATATCTGCAGAATGTTTTGTTGCAGTCATGTCCTCAAATGTTTGGACTGCCTTCCCAAAAGTTGAAAGGCAAGCATTAACCTCTTCTGGTTATTACTCCAGAGTGATTGACAGTCAATTGTAACAAATTTTTGCAGTGTTTAACAAGTCATACTACCTACTCTGCTTTATAATAGGTCCCTACTCTATTTTATAGTTGTTTAGAAGCAGTGTGCTGCTGTTCTATGACCTTGTGCTAGTACTGTCCTGCACTCCTGCTTAGGAGGTAGAACCTTATCCAGTGTAGAATGACCACCAGTCTCTGTGAACAGGTGGCTGATCTTCTTCGTGGTCTCTGTGCAGTCCCACACATGGGTTTTCCCGCTGGAACGAACCCGACCTCGGAGAATTCAAAGCTAGCCTTAAGCATTATTTTTGGCGCGCACTTCCTCCCGCTCTGGGGAGCAGGCATCCACTGCGCATGCCTGGAGCGGGGGGAAGGCGCTCCACCCACCAGTTTCTTTCCGACCGCCGCCCGGGATAGTCCTTCCTCGTTGCGTCTCCTCTCAACTAGCCTCCTCAGCCGTTTTTCTCTTCGCTACCGCTCAACGTTTTTCCTCACTTTCTCTTCTGCTTCACTTCTGTCTGGTATAGTAAAAAAAAAAAAAAAAAGAATATATATATTACCTTTCTTCCCCTTTATCTCTTCCCTTTTCCTCCTTCCCCCCCCCTTCCCCCCGGGCGTATGGAAGGAAAAGAAGTTAAAATCACTTTTTAAAAGTGCACCCGTTGCGGGACTAAGATTCCCTCCTCAGACGGCCACTCGTTGTGCTTGATTTGCCTGGGTGAAGCTCACAGAATTGACACTTGTACTCACTGTGCCCAGTTTGGCAAACAAGCTAGAAAGAACCGCGCCGCTAGACTGAATAGTCATTTACTGACGAAATCTCTGCGTCCGGCTATGTCTCAAGTTTCTGACCCTCAGAAGTCTCCACCTTCCCTCACGCCTCAGAGGGTCAGTACGGTCCAGGCAGCTTCTGTGGCTCTGACTCCCAGGAAGCTTAAGCCCTCAAAGCACCCGAAGAAGCACCACGATTCCAAGAGAAAACACGGTGAATCGACGGGAAAAGAGAAATCTTCTTCGCCGCACCAGACGGCTTCGGACGCGAAAGCCGCCATAGCGGTCTCTTCGCTCCGAGTGCTCACGGCTCCAACGCCGCCTCCAGTCCTGACTCCGGCAGATGCCATCGAATCCGAGGTCATCCGGATTGGCTCTCGATCACCATCGGTACAGGAATTCCTGCCGGAGGAGCTTTTGGCAAAGGAGCCAACTCAGCCATCTACACAGCTACTACAACAACAGCAACTACAACAACAGCTCGATCTCGATTCCTTCCGGGACGTGACTGTCCCTCGTACCTACAAAGACGCTATGGTGTCTCCCCTCGATGTCCCTCGTACCTACAAAGACGCTATGGTGTCTCCCCTCCGCTTCGACTCCCCACGCCATCGAGACCATGCACCCGATAGGCGTCACGGAAGATCACTCTCTAGGGACAGACATCTTGCGTCCCCTATAAACAGAGACAGACTGAAGCACCGATACCACACATCCCCATACAGGGAGAAGAGCACACGATACCGTGATCGATCCCTCAGTAGAGACGAAGGGAGTCGGTACCATAGCGGATCACGCTCTCCATCCCGATGCTCCTACCTGCACTATACACCGTCAAGATCCCCTTCTATAGAATCTTACCGCACCTGTAGGCCCCGTGACCCACGGTACCAGGATGTGCGACATCGGGAACGGTACCACGACCGGTATCAACGACATGACTCGACCAGGTACCAACAACAGGATCTAGCACGGTACCAACAACAAAAGGACTTGGGCCGGTACCAGCCACAGGATTCAGCACGATACCAACACCAGCAAAGTCCACCACGGTACCAACAGCACCTGTCCTCTCGTCATTCCGAACAGACAGTATCGCCTCGCCATCGGGTCCCAGTCTCTCCTACACCCTCAACGTCTAAGCAAACCGACCAGCAAGCCAAACTACCCTTGCCACCGGATCCCCAGGACCCACGGGATGAAGACGAGTCGGACCTTGAGGCTTCAGACTCTTCACAATCCTTATCACAACCAGCCTCACCAGCCTCCGACATAGTCAAGCCTGCAGATCTTTCTCCCTCAGAAGGGGCCAAGTCCTATTTGGACCTCATAACCGACATGGCCACAGCCTTGAACATCAAGTTGACCACTGACCTTCCTAAAGTTACCGACGTCGTCCACGATTTGATCAACGCAGACCTACCTGCTACCTCTTCATTGCCCATGCTTCCGGTCCATCTGGAGGCACTGAAGGAGGCTTGGGATAAGCCAGCCTCTATACCACCAACGTCTAAACGTGTTGAGTCACTGTACAAAATACACGCTCCAGAGTCAAAATTTTTATTCAGCCATCCAGCACCTAATTCTATGATTGTACATTCGTCTTCGAAAACTAAACAAACACGCCACCCTGTACCACCAGAGAAAGAGGGGCGTAAATTGGATACACTAGGGAGAAAGCTTTATTCAATCTCCACAGCATCAGCAAAGATCAATAACTACATGGCTCACTTCGCGGCATATACACACAATATTGCAGCACAACTCACTACTCTAGTGCCATTGCTACCTGAAGCATCACAACGACAGGCCACCAAGCTACTAAGAGAGCTTAATCGCCTTAGCAAGCAACAAATTAATACTGTTCGCCACTCAGTCGGATGCACATCCAGATCGATGGCGACCGCAATAGCTCTTAGGAGACACGCCTGGCTTCGCTCGTCCACCTTACAACAGGACATTAAGTACAAAATAGAAGATCTCCCATTTGATGGGCAGGGTCTATTTAATGCCACCACGGACGACATCCTTACCACCGTGGATGACAGTAGGAAAAGAGCGAAGCGACTGGGGGTAACCCAACAGCAACCTCAAGGCAACAGGCAGAGACCTTGGAAAACCCCCTTTTATAAGCGCACTAGATCTCCAAAGCAATCTGATTACTGGAGAAGGAGGGCACCCCCTGTAAAGCAGCCCTTCCAGCAACGCCAAAGACCGCAACCTTCTAAAAAGACCACTCCCCCAAACAAGCAGTCTCTTTGACTTCACCCCCTCCACTCCGAGACTCCTTCCCTTCCTACCGACGTGGCAGTCCATAACAACGGACTCTTGGGTACTGCAAATTGTAAAGAAAGGTTACTTCATAGAGTTCACTTCACAACCAAAGAACTCGCACTTCATTGCAACCCCTCCCTCACAGGCTCTACAAGACGAAATCGACATCCTTCTGGCCAAACAGGCCATAGAGCCAATCCTCCCCCAATACCATCGCACGGGGTTTTACTCCCGGTATTTTCTGGTACCAAAGAGAGACGGGGGCCAGCGCCCAATCCTGGACTTGCGCAGACTGAACAAATACATACGTCACACAAAATTCCGCATGATTACCCTACAGTCCACACTGCCACTCATTCCCAAGGACGCATGGATGGCGCTGATAGATCTTCAGGACGCGTACTTCCACATTACCATCAACACCTGCCACAGAAGATTCCTGAGATTCGCCATGGGGAATGCCCACTACCAATTCCGGGCACTTCCTTTCGGCCTTTCAACCGCCCCAAGGGTCTTCACAAAATGTATGGCAGTGGTAGCAGCGTTCCTCCGTCAGCGGGGCATAGCCCTTTACCCCTATATAGACGATTGGTTGATGGTGGGAAGCTCGGAAAAGCAGCTCAGAGAGCACATTCAAATAACCCTTCACCTCCTCGCTACTCTAGGGTTGCAGGTCAACCATCAAAAGTCTCACCTCTCCCCCTCGCAGACAATACAATTCATCGGGGCATATCTATCCACCACAGACCACAAGGCCTACTTACCTATAGACAGGGTTGCGAATATCCAAACCCTGGCCAACGATATAATCTTCCATCCGACACAAACAGCCCTCGTATTTCAGCGCATGCTAGGTCTGATGGCAGCAACAACCGCGGTTCTCTCACATGCGCGGCTTCACATGCGGCCTCTACAACTATGGTTTGTCAGAACTTTTCACCCACAGAGGCAGTCACAACGGACGTTACTCTCAGTTCCCAACCACATTCTACCGTCCCTACAGTGGTGGACAAGTCAGCACAACCTCCTACAAGGAATGCCCTTCCTGAAACAATCACCTTCAACTGTTGTCACTACAGATGCGTCGAGATGGGGGTGGGGAGCCCACCTCGACTCTCTGATGGCCCAGGGACAGTGGACAGCGAACGAAAAGCTCCTGCATATCAACTGTCTCGAGCTCCTTGCTGTTTTCAGGGCACTAAAATCCTTCCTGCCATCCCTGCACGGTCGCCACATACAAATAACATCAGACAATGTGGCGACTGTGTTTTATATCAATCGACAAGGAGGGACTGCATCCTCCCGCCTCTGCAAGATGGCTCTACGCTTGTGGCATTGGAGCATCGCTCACAGAATCCATCTGACTGCAGTGCACCTACCAGGGGTGCAGAATACGCAAGCAGATACTCTGAGCAGGATGACAGTAAACGATCACGAATGGTCAATCAAGAGGAAGTACCTCCTCCCTGTCTTCACGATGTTTGGTGCCCCAACCATAGATGTCTTTGCGTCCCCGGACAACGCTCAATGCGACATTTTCTACATGAGAGGCCCTCCCTCCTCCCTGTCACCAGGGGATGCGTTCCTACAAACGTGGAACGGTCCACTTCATTTCCTTTTCCCACCGATTCCGCTCATAACAAGGACAATTCAGAAGTTGCAGTTGGACCACACGAACTGTATCTTGGTCACTCCTTGGTGGCCACGCCAGGCGTGGTTCACCACTCTGCTTCTCCTATCAGACAATACCTATCACTGCTTCCCGCAGGTACAGGATCTTCTGTCACAACAGAAGGGCAGGGTCCTACACCACAACCCCTCAGTCCTCAAATTAACAGCTTGGAGGATCAGTTTTTAGGGTTTCCTGACGACGTCAGACACATCCTTTTAAACGCTAGGAAACCCTCTACTAGGAAATCCTACACAGCTAAATGGAAACGCTTTACCCAATATGCCATGCGTAATAATTTCCACCCTGCGTCCTCCTCCATCTCGCAGATCCTTACTTACACCATCTCTCTCTCGGAATCTGGTCTTACTTACTCCTCACTTAAGGTACATCTAGCAGCCATCTCTGCCTTCCATCAGAGCATAGAGGGCCGTACAGTGTTCGCACACCCTGTTACAAAATCTTTCTTGAAGGGAATCCTTCACCTCAAACCTCCGACAAGGCAACTCTACCCTACATGGAGTTTATCTGTAGTGCTTAGTCAATTGATGAAGCCCCCCTTCGAACCGATGGCATCTATCCCTTTGCACCTTTTATCGTGGAAAACAGCCCTGCTAGTGGCACTCACCTCGGCTAAAAGGGCCAGTGACATCTGCGCTTTTCGATCAGATCCGCCCTACACTGTCTTCCATCATGACAGGGTGGTTCTGAGGCCGGACCCAAATTTCTTCCCCAAAGTGGTGTCACCTTTCCACCTTCAAAGTGTAACAACCTTGCCATCTTTCTTCCAACACCCCCCGGATTCGGGACAAAAATCTCTCCATAACCTCGACGTGCGTCGAGCCCTTGCCTTCTACTTGGACAGGACTGCTGCATTCCGCAAGGATCCGGCATTGTTTGTTTCCTACGGAACCCACAAGAAGGGACAGAAACTCTCTATACAGAGACTGTCTAAATGGCTGGTTGAGGCTATATCACTTTGTTACAAGTTAGCTAAACAACCAGTTCCAGAACCCCTAAAGGGACATTCTACTAGGGCACTAGCCACATCCTCCGCCTTGTGAGGGGCATACCCATTGAAGACATCTGTGCAGCAGCAGTATGGTCTTCGTCGTCCACCTTTGCCACGCATTATGCCATGGACATTCATGCAAGGCGAGACTCTTCATTCGGGCAAGCCGTACTCCGCTCCATCTTCAACTGAGCTGCCATGCTCTCCAATGGTAAGTGGGAGTACCTGACTGTTCCGTTATATATAACCTAACCTCTGAAATTTCTCTTTCAGAAACAGCACCCACCTCCGTGCAGGTTAGCTCATCAGTCACCCATGTGTGGGACTGCACAGAGACCACGAAGAAGATAAACAGGTTGCTTATCTGTAACTTATGATCTTCGAGTGGTCATCTGTGCAGTCACACACGCCCACCCATCCGTCCCCGCTGCTGTTTCTGCGATTCCACATCCCATAGACTCTATTGCACGTAACAGCGGCTAGAAAGAAACTGGTGGGTGGAGCGCCTTCCCCCCGCTCCAGGCATGCACAGTGGATGCCTGCTCCCCAGAGCGGGAGGAAGTGCGCGCCAAAAATAACGCTTAAGGCTAGCTTTAAATTCTCCGAGGTCGGGTTCGTTCCAGCGGGAAAACCCATGTGTGTGACTGCACAGATGACCACTCGAAGATCATAAGTTACAGGTAAGCAACCTGTTTTTTTCTTTTTTTCTGAAACATTAAATAGAAAATCATGACCAGAGTATGCCTAACTAGGTAGCAATATGTTCTACTTAACTGAGATACTTGATTCCTTTTTTGCAGAACATTTGCACAGAACTGTAGAAATATTGAACACTTAAACCTTAATGGATGCACAAGAATTACTGATAAGTAAGTGACTAGTATTTTATGTAATCTCTATGTTAAAAAAAAGAGATGAAGATATTTTAGAGCCACTCTTTCTTTACAGCACTTGTTACAGCCTTAGCAAGTTCTGCCCCAGGCTGAAACATCTGGATCTGACATCTTGTATTGCCATCACTGACAACTCCTTGAGGAATTTAAGGTAAAGCCATCTCATGTTCAGCACAGGCAGAACTGATTACATTTATCTGCTGCCCCAAGTCCCATATGGAGAGAGGGTGAGGGGTATAAATTAAATAAAGAAATTTATGTCTTGATATTGATGGGTAAATAGCTGTGTCTGGTATCACTAATATTAACTTTAAAATATCATAGGTATGTATAGTCCCAGGATTTTTCTGTAGAGGGCTGGCAGTTATCTGTAATGCTTGTTTTAAAAAAGTTTAATTTATATTTGCAATTGTGACTATTCAAGTTAAATGTTCATGTATATGTTTTGTTAATTCTCACAGTGAAGGCTGCCAAAATTTGGAATCCTTAAATCTTTCCTGGTGTGATCAGATTACAAAAGATGGTGTTGAAACACTAGTAAAAGGATGTAATGGACTAAAGGCACTGTTTCTAAGAGGATGCACACAGGTACCGCTTTGTTGTTAACTTGCAAGTATATTGGGGCAACTAGAAAACTTTTTTGCAATCATAAAACATTAGTTGAAAACCTTAAATGTTACAATGCTGAACAGTAGCATTACTTACTAATTTATTTTCTATTTCATTAATTCAGCTAGTAGATGAAGCACTTCACCATATTGAGAACTATTGCCATGAACTTGTTCTCTTAAACTTACAGTCATGTATGGTAGGTATTACCATTTAATAACAATTTTCAGCTTGGGATGCTAAAGTATTTCTGATTATGAAATGCTGTATTTGACTATACATAGAAACTTTGCAGTGGTACTGAAGAGAGTGTTTAGAAGTAAAAGTATGGCTGAAATCATAAGCAATTTCCATTTAATTCAACTGAATTTACTTAAAGTTTGCAGTTTGATTCTTTGCATGTTTACTGAAAATATAAATACTATGAACTCCTGGGAGAAAGTTCCTCAGAATATATTGAGAATTACATCTCAGTAAATATGAATAGGAGCAGGCTGTTTATACTATGGTTGGCTGAATATACTTCACCTCCTCATCATATTCCTTTTATTTACAGCCAACTATGCTTTTGTTCTCCTGGTCTTAAATTATTTTAATTTATAACTCCTTGACTGTTCAGATTCTTTGTTCAGAGATGGTGTCACTTTGCTCGCTATCCCTAACTATATCTTGAATTTAACAAACATAATTCAGTTGCTGGTTGCATCGCGATTAAGAAGATGTAACTTCCCATCTAGCAGGAGATGCCAGGATTCAGATTTTATCAATAAAATACGAAGAATTTGTCAAGTAAACAATTTTGCAATATATTTTTCATTATACTATTTCACTTTATTACACTTTATTACACTGATAGTGAATCTTACCCAAAACCCAATCCAATGAAGGATTTCTGTGGAGGGGGATTTTTGCAAATTCCCGTTCTCCTGGTGCAGACCTCTGGTGCTTCCCTGATGTTGTTCTGGTAGTTTCCAGGGAGCATTTTGGGCTGCAGCAGGAAGACCGAGGAAAGGAGGACACACTTCCATGCACAGAAATTACTAGTGTATTCAAACCATTAAGAACTTGGAAAATAGACCACTGCAGTGTCTAAACATTCTCAGACTTCTTTGTAAGAATGATATAGTACTTCAAATAAACAAAAAGATTGAAATTACTTATTTGAAATCTGCTCAGAATAGCGTTTAGGTATATTAAAACAGTATCAGAAATTTCTTTAAAAGTTAAGTCAATGTGGTGTCCTGCGTTAGAGTGCCTGACAGTGATCAGCGCCCCCTGATTCAATAGATGGGAGACTTGTATGGGAATTCAGATACCCTAATATCAAATCACGTAGTGTTCAGATGTCAAAACCATCACTTTGAAGTGCTTGGGGAAGCAAAGTAGCAACTGATGTAGTTTTCTGAAAACAAGTGTATTGACATCACAGCATTCCCAACACTATTTTTGAACCAGTTGGATGTTTCAAAGGGAGTCCATATTTAGAAGGCATCAGAATAATCATGTCTTGATGCTATCAGAGCAAGGTTCACCACTATGGAAACTGAATAACTGCAGAAGCAGTAATTTTGCTAAATACTTTGATTGTATCTCAGTTCAGTTTGCATTGAGATGCATAAAAATATTCTAATCTTGAACAGTGTAAACTAGTACAAAGTTTGACTCCAGAGGCACTTTTAAGATCAACAAAGTTTCATTCAGATATCTGGAGAAGTGTGCATGCACATGAAAACTTAGACCTAGAATACAACTTGGTTGGTCTTAAGGGTGCCACTGGAGTCAAACTTTGTTCTGCTGCATCAGACCAACATTGCTTCCTACTTGAATCTAGTGCTAAATAGTGAACTGGCCAAGTGAGCCTTTGCCACGCAGTTGTCTTCAGTAAGGTTGATTTGACACAAAGGCTGGCATGGGCTAGCACAGACTGGACAAAATGAATTAACTTTGATTCTTCTTGCTTCAGCATCTTAGCAGATACTATGTTTATTTTCCTTGACATCTTATCAGGTTTTTCAGCTTTTATCTTTCCTTCCAAGACTCATCTTGACCAGTGGTGTTGCATGAAGTATCTTTCATCATTTTAGATGTTAGGGAGATGCTTACATTTTGTTTTTCTTTTTTGGCTGCTAGTATTTTTTTCTTTAGTAAAAAGGCATGTATTAGTGTTACAGTTGTCACCCCCAATTTATGTAGCTGTAGTTTAAAAAGTATAGTACTATCAAACAAAGGATCAAGACTTAAAGGAGAATCCAAGTTGAAATTGGCAAAGCATGTTAGAGTTTAGGATATTGTCCTTAGTTAAAATAAATAGTACAGTATACATTGTGTTCATTTGGTACATCTTAAAATGGATCATGTAACAGTAGAGGATAAAATTTTCCACCGTTCTTTGTTCCAGCAAATATCAGATGAAGGCATAGCGGGTATCTGTAGAGGATGTCATAGGCTCCAATCACTTTGTGTTTCTGGTTGTACAAATCTTACAGATGCTTCTCTCATAGCACTTGGTTTGAACTGTCCAAGACTGAAGTGAGTATTGCTCAGATTTTATATTAATAAGTGGTATTGTCCTGTCTCTGTCTTGAATATCCTAAAATTGTATTAACCCACCAGGGAATTATGGGTGCTTTTTACTCTTATCACAGAAGTTGCTTATTACTGACAGAAGTTTTATTTAGTCATACTTTTAGTATAAGAATGCACATTATTAGAAGTCTGAACATATCTGTATAGTCTAGATCAGTGTTTCCCATTTGCAGGATCATGACCCGGTACCGGGCCACGGAAGCCTCACTACCAGGTCACAAGAAAAGTCAAAGCTAGCCCTGCGCCCAGCAAAGCTAGCCTTCCCCCAGCAAAGCATGACCTCTGCTCTGCTTCTTTCCTTCCCCCGTCTCTCTGTTGTGCATAGAAAAGCTAACCTTGAAGACTAACACAGGCTGCAAAGCCTGCACTCCATTTGGCTTCCTTCCTTCCCCCATCTCTCTGTTGTGCAGAAAAAAGCTAGCCTTGAAGACTGACACAGGCTGCAAAGCCTGAGCTCTGTTTGGCTTCCTTCCTTCCCCTCTCTCTGTGTTGTGCAGAGAGGAGCTGGGTGCCTCTCCTTCCTTCTCCCCCCCTCCCAGTGTTTAGGAGAAAAGCTGGAGTCCACTGGCACTTTAGACCCATGAAGTGTTCTTCAAGGTATGAGCTTTCATGTGCCTTGCAGTATGCTCTTTTGGGGAGATTTCCCCAGGAGGTCTGGGCAGCAAAGAAGGGTGTGTGTGTTTTTTTCAGCTGGCAGGGGTGTGGAGTGAGCATTCCAGTAGCTATGTTTTTTTACCAAATGACCCCTGGGCAGAATTGTTGTTGGCTGGGGTCATCTGATGGTGAGAAATACTTTTTTTCCCCTACCCCCCTTCTTTCTTTCTTTCCCTGCAGGTGATGCTCTTTCTGTTTTCTTGGTGCTGGGAGGGGGGGAAGCAACAGTAGGAGGGCTTCTAGTGCCCTGGCCCCACTGGTGGACATTCTGGTGCTTTTTGGGCATTGTATGAGAGAATTTTGGACTGGCCTGATCCACTGGCCTGATCCAACATAGCTCCTCTTATGTTCTTCCTTTCCATGTCTTCTTTTCCTTTCTTTCCATTTCATTCTTTTCCTTTTTTTCTTCCCTTCCATTTTTACTGGATGAAACTTTTCTGTTCATCATACTGTTGTTGCAGACTTAGGAGCTCTGCTAATGAAAAGTTGGCACCCCCAGTTGTAGCCAGCTGGCCTTTCTATGAGATTTCTGTGTGAGTGAGTGAGAGTGAGAGGTGTGGGGCAGAAAGAGATTATTGGAGATTACTGCAGTATATCTCAGCAGCACTGGAAGTGATGGTACTAGAAACTTGGCACCATTTTACTGGTCCTTTTAACAGCTGTCTGACACCAAAATCAAACTCCTCCTGTAGATATTAAAAAGGTTGAAAGAAGTTCACTGGCTAAATATCTGCAAAACAGGTTGCTTTTAAAGGCATGGGAAACACAACCAGTAAAAAGCTGCAGGCTCCTCATAAATATCCTTTTTGGGATAACTGCAGAAAAGCTTGTATGAACTTCATATAACTGGAAATTAATTCATTAATTGCAGTACAATTCTCTGCTACCTTTCACAGCAATTTCCCAGTGTGTCAGCCAAAGAAAAGTATGAAAAATAGGTGTCGAAAAATTTTCTTGAAACCAAGCAAGCTTGGTTATAGCTTCAGTCAGGGTTCCAGTAATAGCAGCTGAAGGAAGGGCCTACTAAATGTTTCAGCATATTTTGAGGTAGAGCAGCTGCCAGGGCCCAGTGTGGGTGATACACGGTGCTGTCATTCCTGATGGCAATGGCAACAGCATTCCCAACTGCATACACTGGTCAGTGCTGTTGAGGAAGGGGTGTGTAGGTGGTGCAGGCAATTGAATATGGGCATTAGGAGTGCTTGCAAGTTGGAGAAGAACACACAAACAGATGGGTGCATGCATGTGTAGGAGTGGAAAGCGATGACTGCCCACTTTCCACCCCCATTTTGGCTCAGAATGAGTTTCAGAGAGATTTTTCTGAAAATGAAATTACTTCAGAAGAAGTGGCAGGTTTGGGGGAGTGCCTTGAAGTGACATCGCAGGAAAAGGTGGAGTTTTGGTTCCGTGTGTCCCAGAAGTGACATCACTTGGCCCTTGACACTGCAGGAAATGACATAATTCCTGTCTTCCGGCTCCACCCCCACAGTCTCTTGGCTCCACCCCCAAATTTTAGTGGGCCAAGAAGGAGAAGTGTAGAAATAACTGGGCCACAGGAAAGAAAAGTTTGGGAAACCCTGGTCAAGATTACAGAATATGATCCTGAGGAGCTAATGGTATAGCTGCGTAAAATGATCATGAAATAAATAGTTAAAACTTTAATTTTAATTGTTGTCAATTAAAAACCCAACAAACAAGATATAATAATCTGGAGCCTGAAAATTTATATTAAAGATAAACCATAGCAGTTGTTAAGTTGCAAGGTCCACTGTGAATTAAGGATTCAGAGGTGAAAGTTGTTTCATTTGTCTTCACTAATTCAAAATATTGCCATTAGGCTTCCTGAACTGATGGCAGCTGATACAAAGCACCAAAACTAAGGCTATTTCAGTAAAGAGGTGATTAATCCTGTTGCAGTTGGTTCAGCCTTGTAGTACTGGATACATAGGATTCCTGAGTAAGTTTGAAGAAGCACTTCTGTTAACTAGCTGTGATGCAAGGGACTGTCCAGCACAGAAACACAGAAATAACCTTTTAATGCTGGTTTGATTCTAAGGAGTTTCTTTCCTGAATAGGTTTGAAAATAACCTTTTATTGGTGTAATATGATTTCATTCCCAGTTTCCTCAGTTATTCTTGTAATAATAGAACCAGTAACAGAAATACAAAAAATACCCTCAGTGATTTAGGTAGTGTATGTAGATTTGACTGGTAAGCAAGATGAAAGGGGAACTAAAAGCCTGTTTGTACACGAGAAACAATAGTGCCTGTTCCCTATTTATCTGCTACAGTAGATGTTTCGTTGTCATTCCATTACAAGGCTGCATGTATATAGTATTAGTGGCATGTGGCCCCATCTGTTGATATCTAAATCTGCAAATCAGGGCCACATGGAACCTCTGGGATCCCCTATGTTGCAGAAAAATACATTGTAGGGCGGTTAAGTTCTCCAAAATGTAAAACAGTGTTCTCTGTGCAAGCACAGAGAATGCACCAACCTCTGGCAGTTGGAGGAAGCCAAGAGCTGTGCGGGGCCCAGCAGCTGCTGCCAAAAAACCAGGGACTCCATGCTAGGCCCAGTGCCAGTAGCTGGAGAGCCCAGGGACTGTGCTGGGCTCTGTGAGAGTGGTGAGGGAATGGGATTCCTCCCTGCAAGTCTCATGGGCCCCCACTTGTATATGTGTATTACAACTTTTAACTATTGACTGTTCTGAACCAGCATCTTGCTGTAGCTGGTAGGTGCAAATGTCATGTTATGCAGCATCCTATCTGAAGATAAAGCAGATCTTGTCAGTGTTTGGATGGAAGCTCTCATTAGACCTCTGTGTATGTTGCCTTATGTTCCATGGAAGAAAGATGGAATGTAAATAGATTGCAGCATAACCCAGTGCAATATGGGTTAGATGATCCAATACCATCACAAAGTAGGCTGTTAGGTTTTGCAGCAGCTACATCATGGGGCACCCAAATTTTGGAGTGCATTATGATAATCTAATCTTCAAAACATATTGGCATGAATACAACATGAGGATGTAGGCTCTTCAGCTGCTTAGAGCCTTGGGGCAATTCTGATGAGCAGAGTCTGAAATTCTGGAACTTAACACCATGATGAGGTAGAAGGGGTGGCTAGATCCAGTGAGGGATCAGAGTTCCTGCTTCATATTCTCATCACTATGTGCAAGGTATGCTCACCATCTTGGATTTTAGCCACATGCAGTTTCAACTCTAAATGAGAAATAATCTTCATGTCTGAATAAAAAAGATCATGGTAGTTAGAATAGTCATAGTGGCATTATAGCCATCTTATATGACTAAGGTATAAGCACTGATATCTTCAGGCCAAAGAAATGGTAGAGCCATATTGTGGATACTGCTCCTGCTTCTTCGTTGAATTATTAGACTCTGATTTAAAGCACATCCACAAATTTCCAATTTATATCACACTAAAGAATCATTCCACAGGTATAGTTATTCCACATGTATTCCTTTTATCCTGTATAACGACTTATGTGACAATAAAGCATCATCCAACATATACTTAATATGTTCATTTTCAATAAAGTTATAGTGTTCCTTAAAGGTAAACAGCCCAGTTTTTTCTTAAGTAACAGTGAAATATTGCTACCTAAGGAAATCAATCCCTGTGGTGTTTCTAGTGTCTGAAAGATGCAGTCCAATCTGTGGGGACAATCTCTTCATTGTAGAAATGAATATAACATGGTTCCTGGGTATGTTTTGAAATCCATCCAATTCTTTAGATAATCTTCCACTGTCACATTATTGAAGGCTGCCAGCGTATCAAAGATTTCAGTTACACAAATGAGTTTGTTCTTTTGAAAGTTCCCATCTCACCTTTCACAAACAGGCACAGCTCACTGTTTTCAAATGTTGGAAAAGGTGATACATTGGTAGTCTTCAATAATGTGACAGTGGAAGATTCTCGGAAGAAGAATTTGATGAATTTAAAAACGTGGGAGCATACCCAGGAACTACATTGAAATGAAGAATATGTTGGATTATACTTTATTGTCAGATAAGTTGTTATACAGGATGTAATGAGTATATGCATCTTGAATGATATAGTGTGTGATATAAATTGGTAGCTTTTTAACCTATTGGAAATTTGTGGATGTGCTCTAAGTCACAGTCTAATATTTCTACATTTTGCATGTCACTCTGTTTTGCCTTAAATATTTGTTATCTTTATTGAATTAGCTACACATTCTAGGTTCATAATACCATCATGAGGACTTGCTTGTAAGTGTTCTAAATTCTAAAATATTTAAATCATATTTCAGGATTTTGGAGGCTGCCAGATGTTCTCATCTCACAGATGTTGGTTTTACACTTCTAGCAAGGGTAGGTAAGGTTAATTTTATAATATAGTATTCCAAAGAACTCAAGACCAACAGTTTATCTTCATGCTAACTTGTATGAAAGTTAAGCCTAAAAGAAAGAGATTCCTTAAGGCCTGAACTTCAGTGATGTGAGAACTTGTACTTGGGTTTCCAAAACCAAACCTAGTAAAGCAACTACACTGGATTGTTAAAAATTAGGTATCAGTATGTTACCAGGTTGTGAGGAAGACATTTCTTATTTATGGAATGAGTGGCATATGCTTGAATGATATTGTTTTATTTTATTTATTTTATATCCCGCCCTCCCCACCAAAGGCAGACTCAGGGCGGCTTACAAACCTTGAAGGTAGAATTGCTGTGCTTATTTATATTCAGTACTCCAGAAACGCACTCGTGTTTCTGTGCAAAATGCAGTTTGCAAAATGATTTCCTACCAACATGCATCTGTAAAGTGAGCTCTGGCTCTTGAAAGACCATGTTGGAATGTTGTCGGTCTGTAAACAGAGCCAGTTTGGTGCAGTGGTTAAGGGCGCAGACTCTTACCTGGGAGAACCAGGTTTGATTCTCCACTCCTCCACTTGCATCTGCTGGAATGGCCTTGGGTCAGCCATAGCTTTCACAGGAGTTGTCCTTGAAAGGGCAGCTGCTGCTGTAAAAAGCTCTCTCAGGGGAAGGTAGAGGAGATTGTGACCGCTCTGAGACTCTGAGATTCAGAGTATAGGGTGGTATATAAATCCAATATCTTCTTCTTCTTCAAGTGATACTGAAATACTGTGTTATTTTGCTATAATAAATTAACATGGAATTTAGGCTTCCCAACCCTCCCGCCCTGGCGGGGGACCCCAGGATTTCCACCCTCTTCCCCCACTCCCCAAAAAAACGGAAGCGGGGGGAAGGGGGGAAACGGTGCCGGGGAGCATGACGAGCTGCCACATCCTGGAGTGGGCGAGGCCGCCGCGCCGCTGCCGCCCCCTCCCCACCCACCGCAGCTGCTCCTCCGAGATGAGCCCAGGCTGAGCCCATCTCGGAGGAGCAGCCAAGAGGCGGCAGCAGCGCAGGGGAGGGCGAGGCAGGCCAGGAGCATGGCGAGCTGTGAATCCGGGCCCTTCTAGGACCCGGACTCGCGGCTCGCCACGCCCCTGGCCCACCCCCCCCCCCTCCGATTCCACCCCAGAGGCGGAGCGGGCGAGGCCGCCGTGCCGCTGCCGCCTCTTCTCTGCTCGCCGTGGCTGCTCCTCCAAGATGGGCTCAGCCTGAGCCCATCTCGGAGGAGCAGCCACGGTGAGCGGAGAAGAGGCGGCAGCGGCCTCGCCCGCTCTGAGACGGGGCGGCTCGCCGTTTCCCCCCCTCCCCCTAGCTCCACCCCAGTCTCTTCTGGCTCCACCCCCAAAGTCTCCTGGCTCCACCCCCAAAGTCTCCAGATATTTCTGGGGTTGGACTTGGGAACCCTAATGGAATTGCACCAACTAGTAATGTTGGGTCATGATGAATTAGGCTGTGTGCTGAATGATAGGTAAAATAAACCCAAATTATAATGCATATTTTCCATTTGCACCATTTGAGATTTCTGTTGTCAGGCCTATACAAAGTATCTAAAAGTATCAATGAAAATCTGAAGCTTAGTCTCGTTTTTAATTGTGCCATATCTGGTCTAATTTGCAGAATTGCCATGACCTAGAAAAGATGGACCTAGAAGAATGTGTTCTGGTGAGAGCCATTTGTACAAGGGCACTGTGTTAAATCCAATGAAATATATAAATAGTTCCTGGTTTCTCATAGGAATTTACAGACAAAAAATTGTCTTAGCAATGTTTTGTCCATCCTTATTTTGAATATAATTTATTCTTTGCTTTCTAGATAACAGACAACACATTGATACAACTATCAATTCATTGTCCTAAACTGGAAGCACTGGCAAGTTTTACATTCCTTTTTTTGAAAAATAATCCAATTAGATTTCCTTATACACTCTATTCTTTGCTAGAATATATTTGGAACTAGGAAATTTAAGTTTATCAATGTATATTTGCAGGGACAAGGAAATGTTCAGGGTAATAAAATTATTGAAAATTATTGTGAATACAATTTTTAAATTGACAACTGTCCTTAATTTTAAGAATTCAGTTACATTAAATTTACTCCCAAATTAATCTGAATTAGAAAGAACTCTGAATTTAATACCAACATCTTAGTCTGCATGTGCACTCTCTTAAAAACAGGCTTAAAATACTGGGGGTTTTCCCTATGGGGGGAAAAAAAGAATCCTGAGGGAAAATAGACTTGGAGGCTTCAGATTATAAATGACGCAGTGAAATTATGCATTGCATTTTCTAAAAAATGACTGCTGTTATAATTTGAGATGCAAACTTTTGGGCCCCATGATATGCTTGGAGGACAGAGCAACCTTGCTGCACCTAAGCAGGTATGGATGTGGTCAGTTTCTATATGGCAGATTTCATGAGAATCCTTCATAAGCTACTTTCAGTGCCATAGCAGGGTGACAAGGTTTTTTGTTTAACATAGTGGGGAATTTGGAAATAGATGCAGTATACAGGCTCAGTATATTGCTAGCTTCTGTAATGTGCAAGACTGCTCTTAGTGCCAATGACTCGCTTGCTTCCACTCTAACAGTGTATCAAGGGCTGATATTATTTTGTTCACTAATGTAAAAAGGTAAAGGTTGTGCAAGCACCAGTCATTTTTGACTGGGGTGATGTTGCTTTCACAATGCCTTCACTAATGTATGTAACTACATTAATATAATATATTCTGCCTTTCTTCCATTAACTGGATCCTAATCGGCTTAGCTTCAGCAAGATTGTATCATGTGCTCTTCCAGCCACATCAAGAGGGGAAGAGGCGGGTGCTTGTCTTTGATGTCACATTGTGCTTCAGAGATATCATATCCTCCCCCCTCCCACTTTTAGAAGTGTACAAAGAGAACTGCCACTCATTTGTATAGCACAGTGCAGCTAAGGTGCTTGGGATGACTTCTGAAGCACAGTGTAACATGGACGATTCCATCCTTCCTCTAGAGCAGATAAAGCTCATTCCCATGGTTGCACTGTGCAAACAGCTCAGGATGCATGCTGGTATTTTGTTTCTACTAGGTCATCCTTAAAGAGTTTCCTTAATTTTTACTTCCTACCACTGGACTTACAGGTTTTAGTCACCTGGCAGTATCCTAGTGTATCAACCAGGTGCTACTTCAGTATTATTATCATTCATATGTTCATGAACTGCATGCTGTCTAAGTTGGAATCAGCCATGATAGCAATATTTGGGCAAACTTCTGAACTCCTTCCCTTCCTTATTTTGACATAGGGAGTTCCAGCAAAAATACTCCTTGCTTAGGCAACAGAGCCTTCCTGATAGCTAAGGCTTTGTGATAGCTAGGGTTGCAGGACCCTTCTATGCAGGCAGGGATCTCCCAAGTTCAGGTGCCCCTTTCTGCTGCCAGCCAGCTGGCCAGGGGGAAGGGGGGACTCTCCCAACAGGCAAGAAGCTGGAAATAAATGCGATGTGCCTATGTCACCCAGAAGTGGTAACATCAGGGGTGACACTCTAGTTTTTGGGCAAAGCTCTATGGTTAGAAGCTAATTCCCATAAATCAGAAGGTTGCTCCTGATGTGCCTACATCACTTGTGGGTGATGTAGACATGTTGCATTTATTTTCTGCTTCTTCCCTCCTTGCTCCTGGTCAGTTTACCTCCATCCCCTGCCCACTGATATGACAGACCTGGCAACCTAATTATAGTTACAACCTGGGAAACAGTTTCACTTTAATTCTTCCTTGGATCTGTTGACAGATCCTCTCCATTAGGGGGAAAAGGAACCCGTGAAACAGAGGCATCATGAGAAGAACTTGTAGAGAGATGATGCTCTTTGAAAAAGCATTTAGCTTTCTGGCATTTTTTTTGGGGGGGGGGGGGAATCTTTCCATGACGTTCCTTCCCTTCTCTGACTTCTTAAAAGTCTCAAGGGAAGAGGACTGTTGTGTTTTGTAAGGGTCTGTGGAAGGCTTCAGAAACTCTACGAGTCATAGTTTGCGATCTGCTAATCCATCAGTGGAGTACAGTATCCTTGTATGGGTTGTACCTCCTCCTTGCTTTATAGGAAAGGCATATGAAGTTATCTTGTAAAGACTTCCATAGGCCTGAGGAGGCACTCTGCCTCTCTTAAACCTCCCATCCCCCCTCAAAAAAATGGAGGCGGATCCCACAATTCTAGCCATCCTTTTGGAGGAGCCTGTTCCCTGCATTCCAGAATTACCTACAGGAGCAGCCACTTTAGTTCTTCTAGGCCAGCAGACCATGAGACTGGCACTCAGATCCACCCTCAACCTCCAGAGCTCAACACTGCCTCCTCTGGCCATTCTGAGTCACTCTGCTTCAGATTCCATGGCTTCTGTTTAAGAAGAGGGGAGGTATCAAGAGAAAAGTTTTTTTTTTTTAATTTCTTTCTGCCCTCCCTGCAAGCAGGCTCAGGGCGGATCACAGATAATAATTAGACTGATTCAGCAAACGTGAACAATTCATAAATAATTAAAATACATTTCATAAATTAAAAAGAGTTGTACGATTTATTGTGTGCACAGTCTCAGAGACTGGTGCTGTTGATGTTCATTTATTCCGGGGCCATGTTGAAGTGGGGAAGGCCACTCTGGCCTAAGCCTTTGGAGGACTAACAGCTTGCTGACTGCTTCCAACTCCTTATCTTCTGCTGATCTCTTCTCCCCTGCCAAAGTATCAGCAGGGACAGGGAGGAGACAGCAGATTCTGGTGGCAAACTGGCCTATATATAGAGCTGGCCTCATCTCAGTTCAAGCTGGCACCTTGCATCCCCATCAGCTCTGCATGCAGCCCTGTATTCTTCTAGGGTAGGCCTGACTGCTGTCATTTCAGAAGAAACTGGTTGAGATGGCAGAAGAAAAACAAGAAGTAGCTTTAAAAGTTCTTTGCAGAGAAGTACATGGGATCTCATTAATAGTATGTTTTGTGTTGTTATAGAGCTTGTCCCACTGTGAACTAATCACAGATGATGGGATTCTGCACCTGAGCAGCAGCACATGTGGGCATGAATGTCTCCAGGTATTAGAGCTGGACAACTGTCTGCTAATTACAGATGTGACTCTTGAACACCTTGAGAACTGCCACAACTTAGAGAGAATTGAGCTATATGATTGTCAACAAGTCACCCGTGCAGGCATCAAAAGAATAAGAGTATGTATTGTTCAGATACTCCAAGGTGCATGGCTTCATGATGTCTAATGAAGTGCTGGTTGTGTTGTAGGCTGCTTGCTTGGCTGCTTGCTTGATAGTGATAGTATCAATTGTGATAGAAGCATCCAGCTTCTAATTAAAAGTTGTTTAAAATAGTCCCGCGTTGTTTGAAAATTGACAGTTATATCAGATCTTCTTCACGGTCTCTGTGCATCACACCTATAGGAAAAGGGTGCCTGTGCCTAACACAATCAGTAATTTCTTAAAGCTCCACTACACGTGCCCATGGAACAGAACTTGGATATCCCACCAGTTCTCTTCTTACCGCCACACTGAGCAGTTGCTCTTTGTACCGGTCATTGAACTTCTTCTCATGCTGTGATTACCTCCTGTTCTCCTCTCCAGATTTCCTCTTCCCCTTCCTTTCTCTCTCTGTAATTTAAAAAAAATCTCAAGGGAGGATCCTTTTCATCTAAGCCCTTCCTTCCCCCTTCCACTGACTCTGTACCCACTGCCTATGGGAAAACTTGGGGGCTTCTTTAAATGCTATGAGAAGTGTGGGAATAAGCTTGCCCCCACAGACGGACACTCTTTGTGCCGCCTTTGCTTGGGTGAAAGTCAGCACTGACTTGTGTGTTCACTGTGCAGTTGTCAAACCTTAAATAATAGAGCAGGGAGACTTTACGCAGCTCTGAACAAAACTGTCCTATCTCCTGCACTGATGGCCATATCAAAAATGAGCTGAATCAGCCCTGGGACTTTTGACTTTCCATTCAGCACTGACCCAATCACCATCACTCCGACTCAAGGTCCACCCAACACCGACTGCTTGGGCTCAGCATTGATATCAACCCATTTGACACCTGCTAAGAAATGCAGGGATGGTGAAGGTGACAAGGCAGGCAAAACTCCTAAGCGCTAGCTTGGACCAAAACCTTGGCCTAATAGCCCCTACCATGACTCTTCTGGCCTGCCGCTTGTCAATCCAATGAGGTATTCATCACCAGCACCAATGCTTGTGCAGGACGCACTGTCTCTCCATCTGTTGGACTCCCCTGTGCCTCTGCTGGGTTCCCCGATGCATGCCTCTTCATCAATGCAGCCGCCTACCCTCCTCTTTTCGGCCTTGGAGACAGAAGAGATTGACCTAACCCAAAGGTTGTTGTACTGTTCATCAACCTGAGACTCATCCAGTGGGACCAGCACGCACTTGAAAGATATATAGACGCTGAAAGACTTCAAGACAAAAGCCCAGGCAAACTAAAGGATAGACGACATTCCGGCTTTTGCTCAGAGTCAGATAGCTCTGATATCTACTCAGATAACAAGACTGACAAATAAGGTTCAGAACACCATCTTGCCAGATGAAATTGCTTTTCACCAAAGTGGCCAAGAATCTCCTTCCTAAAGTCATATGATGAACTAATCAAGCACATTGCTGGGACTTTCTGTGTACAACTGGGACTTTTTGTGTATAACCCCAACCAGGGATCACAAATTCTGTATTTAACATTGTGCAGCTTGACATTTCTGTGGCCATTGCCCTGCCAGTAACTAATGTCATCCTTCAGGCAGCTAAAGCACCATGGGATAAACCCTCATCCATACCAGTTTTGTCTAGAAGACTGGATCATATGTACAGAGTCTAGGATACTGGGGCTGAATTTCTTTCATGCCATCCAATTAACCCAATGTAGTGGTTGTAATCTGCCTCAAAACGCAGATGGAGGCACTCAGCTTCTAATGACAAAGAGGACAAGAAACTTGATGCTTTTGATCGGAAGTGTTCTTCTGCTGAAGCTTTGGGGGTCAAAAACAAACTATTTCGCTTGCGTAGGCAGATACTAATACTTGCTTTGGGAGCAACTCTCTGAAGTATTGGCCACACTCCCTGAGAACTAATGCTTACTAGCCAAGTGTATCCAAAAGGAGGGTATGCTCCTAGAAAAACAGCAGTTGAACTTCTCCAAACACACAGTTAACATATTTGTCAGGACAATCACATCTCTATAGCATTGCATATACATTTGTGGCTATGGTGCACGTTGCTCCGCCCAGATACCTGAACCTATATAGAAGACCTGCCATTCAATAGACAGGGCCTATTTCATTCCACTACCGACACAGTTTTGCAAGAGATGGATAAAAGTATTAAAATCTCTCAGAAGTCCCACCACTTGTCCAAGAACAGGTCGTGGTTGTATACATGGCCAAAACAACAATAATCTTCTTCGTGCTCCCTGTGCAGTGTACTCACACGGTTTCGTGCCCTTTGCTCAAATCCGACCTTGGAGAACTCCAATAGCAGCGTAGCATGTTTTTGGCGGGCTCCTCTCCTGCCCTGGGGAGCAGGATTGCAGTGCGCATGCCTAGAATGGGGGAGGAGTCCGCCTCCCGCTCAGTGTCTTTTTTGCCGCTGCCCTTACCGGACCTTGTTGTGCCTAGCTCCTCTCCTCAGCGTTTCACCTCAGTGTTTCCATCGTCGTTTTTTCTTCTCTTCGTCGTTGTTCTTCTTCTTCTGTCATCGTCTCTTCATCTACAAAAAAAAAGGACCCTTCTTGAGTGACTTCCTTTTCGTTTCCTTTTCGTTTCCTTCTCCCCCCCCCCTCGCCACCCTAGCGGACAAAAAGGGGACCACCACCTTTTTAAAAAGGTGCCTAAAGTGCTGGGCCAAGCTCCCTTCCATGGACAGCCAAGCCTATTGTTTCCTCTGCTTGGGAGAAGGACATAAAGTCAAAACTTGTGTCCATTGTAAAGGTTTTGGCAAAGAGACGCGAAAAAATCGAGCTGCGCGTCTTCAGAGCCATTTACTTGAACTCTCGCTGATGCCTCGTTCGTCTGCTTCGACCTCTTCACTGCCTCCCTCTCAAAAGGAGCAGGGAAATTCGGCTTCGTCGGCTGCTTCACATAAAAAGAATCATAAGACCAATAAGAAGGATAGGCGTTGGCCTACAGCACTGAAGGGTCCAGCCAAGATACTGGAAATTGCCTCTACACAACCAACATCGATAGCTTTGATCTCTACGATTTCGATTCTGTCAATCTCTACGACTTTGATTTATTCGGTTCCGACTTCTACAGCCTCGATTGCAACAAACTCGACTTCTACAACAACCGCTGCACTGCTACCAATTTCATCAAGACTCTCGACTTCGATGGCTCCTCTAGACTCATCTGCTGTCATTGTGATTCTTGATACCGAGACTCTCGATACTGACACACTACTTTTGGCTGCAGCTACTATAAATAAGGCTCTCGATTCTTCCGCATCAGGCCTTCAATACCGATCTAATACTCAACTCTCCTTGACAGCAGAAACAGAAAGATCTGCCTGGTTTTGAGAGGTACCAGATATTGCACCATTCTCCTCGGTGGCAGCATCTTAGACCTGCCCAGTTTACTTTGCATAGTGCTACTTCTCATAGCACCCCCCTTTAGAGCTCTTGTTTGAGCTCTAGGTGTATCCGATCGCGTTCAAGTCGTCGTAGCCGCTCGAGTTCAAGACATTGCCACTCGATTTCGAGATCGTCTTGTTGAGGCGACACCATAGACACTTTGCTTCCAGACATAGACGCTCGGATTCGAGAGGATCACGACAAAGCCATCATCATTCCAGATCTGCAAGGCATTGATCGACTTCGAGACATCGCAGATCGACTTCTAGAGCTTCCCACAGAGACAGAAACCTCCAACGATCCCACTCGACGTCGAGATATCTATCTACACGACGTAGGCGCTGCTCACCAACCCCTACACCTTCGAGAACATCGTCCCCAGATACCTACTCTCGATGGTACCATTGTCATTATCCAAATGGTAAAGGTTTGCTCCGTGTCGGCCGTCCTACCAATGCCAGATCTATAGATGTTGCTACTGTGCCTTCTATGTCTCAGCCACCATCACTCACACCTTACATGGTGTTCTAAAGCATCGGCCGCTGCTGGAGCTCCTTCGCAACTTCCTGCCCCTGTCTTGGAGCCCATTTACATGCCAGATTATCTGCTTCACAAAGATCCTGTTGTTCCAGCCCCTAACAGCATGGAGGACACATGCTGTGATGCATCGTCATCAGCATCATCCTGTTTGGAGCCTGCTGACCTGCTGCTTCCTGATTAGCCTGACAACATCACTCCTCCTAGCCCGTTATCACCATCTGAAGGGGCTAAACCATACTTAGAAATGATCACCAGGATGGCTGAAGCATTGCACATTCCTGTCAACATGGACAACCCGGAAGTCACAGATCTGGTTTATAAACTCATTCAGGATCAACTGCCACCGGCAACTTTGTTGCCAATGCTGCTTGTCCATCTTGCTACCCTTAAAGAGGTTTGGGAGACGCCTGCCTCTATTCCACCTACTCTGAACATCTTGATGCTCTGTACAGAGTACAGTCTTCCGATGCCAAGTTTCTTTTTGCACACCCAGCTCCGAATTCGATGATAATTCATTCGGCTTCAAAATCGAAACCAACTCGACATCCTGCTCCTCCTGAGCGAGAGGGTCATAAGCTGGATGAGTTAGGACGAAAGCTATACTTTACTACTACACTCTGAGTAAGCTTCACACTTATTTGGCCTACTTTTCGGCCTATAATTTTAATTTGGCTAACCGCCTGACACCTCTGTTGACCAACCTCCCTGATGTCGTACTTCTTCAAGCGACAGCTATCATCCAGGAATTGTCTGCTGTTTCTCGTCAACAAACTCGTTGAAACATGCAGCATCCTGTTCTTCCAGAGTACTAGCCACTTTGATAGCAATACGCTGCCATGCTTGGCTTCGTTCTACCACGCTACAGCCTGACCTCAAGGTGGAAGATGGAAGATCTCCCCTTTGATGGGGAGGGCCTCTTTCATACCACCACTGATGTCGATGACAGTAGAAAGTGAAACGCCTAGGAGTAGCTACTCCTCCTCCTTCATCCAGGCCCTGTCGGCCCAGGCAATGGTCTTCTCAATGGAGATACTTTCCTCCAAAGTCCTCATACCTGGAGGCAGAAACAATTCTCGTTGTCTTCCAAAACAACCTATTCAAACAAGCAGAAACCGAATCAGTCAAAACGTCCATCACCGAATAACAGTTGGTTTGTCGGCCTTTCTCATCTGGAACTTCCACTAAAGACAGAACTTCTACCAAAAACCACTCCTCCCCATCCAGGAACCAGACTTTCTCCTTTCAACATCTTTGGGAGTGCATAACTACAGATGCCTGGGTCCTTACAATCACCAGAGTGGGGTACGCCATTGAATTTTCTGAGTTGCCCGTATTCCCACATTTCGTGCCAAAAGGGACAATAGAACCTATGCCTTCTCCAGATCTCAGGACGGGATTCTACTCACGTTATTTCGTCGTCCCCAAGAAAGATGGGGGCAAGCATCCAATCATGGACCTGAGAGACCTCAATTGTTTCATACACCCTCAGAAGTTCTGGATGATCACCCTACAAATGCTTCTTCAATTGTTACCGAAAGATGCCTGACTGGCTTCCTTGGACCTGCAGGACATGTATTTTCATGTCACTATCCGTCCACATCATCGTTGTTACCTCAGGTTTACCATAGGACAGACACACTACCAGTACAAGGCTCTGCCTTTCGGCCTCACCAGCGCTCCTCATGTGTTCACAAAGTGCATGGCCGTGGTGGCGGGAGCTCTTTGTCAGCAAAGAATTCAAGTGTTTCCTTACATCGTCGACTGGCTGATAGTGTCATCATCAGCCAGTCAGCTACAGAAGGATATACAGAAGGACCTTAGGGTTCCTCAAGAACTGGACCTTTCTCTGAACTCTGCGAAGTTGTATTTACAACCCATGCAAATACTCCCTTTCATAAGAGCTGTCATCGACACAACAGCGTTCAAGGCTTTTCTGCCGTTAGACAGAGCCCAAACCCTGAAAACTCTAATCCATTCCTTCCTTTTAACTCCGACACAGACAGCAGAATCCATCCAACGCTTGTTAGGTCTCATGGCTGCCACAACTGCAGTGATTCCATTTGCCCGTCTCAGGATGCGACCTCTTCAGTTGTGGTTTCTCCACCATTTCAAGCCAGAGATGCATTCTCCTGACAATACCGCAGGATGTTCTGCATTCTCTAAATTGGTAGTTAATGGACAACAACCTCCTGACGGGCAAGGACTTTCAGCTTCCGTCGCCCACAAGAATGTTGACTACAGATGCTTCACTCAGTGGCTGGGGAGCCCACTGCGAAGATTTCACAGCACAAGGAACCTGGCCCACAACTACCAGTCTGAGACACATCAGTACACTAGAGCTCATGGCTGTTCAGCTTGCTCTGAAATCTTTCCTTCTACACTTGAAAGACCATCACGTCCAGGTGGCTTCGGAAAATGTAACTTCTGTCTACTATTTCAACAAACGGGGGCACCCTCTCTCTCCAAACAAGCTCAACATCTGTGGGACTGGTGCATTCACAACAACATCTTTCTCTTTGCAGTGTTCCTTCCAGGGTCACTGAACACTCATGCAGATGCGCTCAGCAGATCATTGCTCAGCGATCTGGAATGGATGCTCAATGACTGCTATCTTCATCTGATCTTCCGAGCATGGGGTTCCCCTCAGGTGGACGCATTTGCATCCCCAACCAATGTGAAATGTCCAGTCTTTTTCAGCAGGGGCCCCCCAACCAACCATTCGCTCGGGGATGCCTTTCTACACCAGTGGTTGGGAAGACTATTTTACACGTTCCCTCTGATCTCATTGATCGCCAGGACTATACAGAAAATGCGGACAGACCACATGGACTGTATCCTGATAACTCCATGGTGGCCACATCAAGCCTGGGTTTCTCCTCTGCTACTGCTTTCACAAGGGGCCTTTCATCACTTGCCTCTGGTCCCAGACGTTCTGACTCAGCACAACGGGAATGTCTACCATCACAACCCGAAATTTTTCAGATTGACCGCCTGGAGAGTCAGAAGTCAGGGAGGTATTCCAGAATGCGAGGAAACCATCAACATGAAAGTCATATTAACTCAAATGGAAACGTTTTTCTATCTATGCAGGAAAGCATGCTATGGACCCGTATACGGTGCCTTTGCAGATGCTTTTTTCCTACTTGCTTGCCCTCTCTGATAAATAAAAAGTTGTTGTTATTATTATTATAGGCCTCAGCTATTCTTTGAAGATGCATCTTTCGGCCATTTCAGCTTTCCACATCCTGGTGGATAACTCTTCAGTTTTCTCACATCCACTATCTAGGGCATTCCTGAAGGGATGCTCCCATCTAAAACCTCCCATTAAGCCTCTGATGTCCCCATGGAGTCTCTCTCTCGTACTCACGCAACTCATGGGAAAACCCTTTGAGCCCTTGGCCACAACTTCCCTGCAAGTCCTTTCTTGGAAGACGGCCTTTTTAGTGGCTGTAACGTCCGCTAAAAGAGCAAGTGACATATCAGCTTTTAGGTCTGATCTTCCGTATACTCTTTTCCACAAAGATAAAGTGGTTCTCCACCCGGACCCAACCTTTCTACCCAAGTTGTCTCCTCTTTTCACCTTTCACAGTCCACAGTCTTGCCAACTTTTTGCCCTAATCCTACTGATGACATCCAGAAAGCTCTACACACTCTGGACGTGTGTAGGGCACTTGCCTTTTATCTGCAAAGGACTGCTGCCTTCAGAAAGGATCACAGACTATTCATGGCCTATGGTGTACCTCAAGAAGCTGCCAAGGTATCACCTCAACGCCTTTCTAAGTGGGTATCTCCCACTATAAGGCTTTGTTATGAGATTGCAAAAGAGCCCTTACCTGAAGTCATCTGCAGCCACTCTACCAGAGCTGTCTCAACTTCCTCTGCCTTTCTCCATGGAATTCCTCTGGAGGACATTTGTGCAGCAGCCACTTGGTCTTGTTCAACCACCTTCGTGACGCATTATTCCCTTGACGTGCGTTCTAGGTGAGATGCATCCTTTGGAAGATCCGTGTTATCTTCTATTTTCCAGTGACAGCATCACCACTGATCTCAAGTGAGCCTGTAAGACAGCATGGTTTTTTGTTACTAACCTGTGCTTGGTTCTAGGTTGGTCCAGTTTTTCTACCAGCACCCACCGTACTACAGCTTGCTAATCACCCACGTGTGTAGACTGCACAGGGACCACGAAGAAGATAAACAGGTTGCTTACCTGTAACTGATGATCTTCGAGTGGTCACCTGTGCAGTCACACACAACCCGTCCAGCCTTCCCCACTGCTGGCACTTCCTTCTGCTTACCTGCGGTTGGACTTGCTAGTGGCGGCTGGAAGAAACTGAGCGGGAGGCGGACTCCTCCCCTGTTCTAGGCATGTGCACTGCGAGCCTGCTCCCCAGGGCGGGAGAGGAGCCCGCCAAAAACACGCTACGCTGCTATTGGAGTTCTCTGAGGTCAGATTCGAGCAAAGGGCATGAACCCATGTGTGTAGACTGCACAGGTGCCCACTCAAAGATCATCAGTTACAGGTAAGCAACTTGTTTTTCTGAGACTTCTCTAGATCAGAGACCCAAACACCCTCAATCCAGTACTAGATTGTCATGCATTCCAAAATCCAAATTCCAGTCTAGTCAACAACCACCTAGATCCAAGGGTTTTTAGACACCCAAACAGGTCCTTTGACTCCTTCATCCTTTCCCCACTAGTGCCAACCATGTCTATGTTCTCCAACATCATTGCCCCTCAGGTAGTTGCCTCCTGCCTTTCATTTCTGCATGGAGGCAAATCACATTGGACAAGTGGGTACTCTCCCATCATTACCCTAGGCAAGGGGGATGTCAAATGTCTGGCCATGGGTCAGAATCAGCCCGCCCAGGGCTTTAATCAGGCCCACATTGTTTCAAACAGTATGGACATTTCTATTTAAGTTTGAAAGCATTTTGGGAGTATAATAACATCACATAAGAATCTTAAAAGTTTGCAGTTTAATTAGGACAGATGAATTATAATCTCTGGATGCCCCCATTTTCCACCCAAGTATCTTTATTTATAAGATTAATTTTACAATTCTTTTACCATTTATTCTGATAACTTTCCAAATGATTCAGTTTCACTTAAAATCTTATATATTTTAGAGATTAATCCTTTTTATTATGTTTACAGGAATTTAACGCTCTCAAAATCTGTTAGAGGAGATTTTAGAGAGCTGAATATTACTACTTAAATGGCAAAGTTGGTAAAATGCATACCATGAAATTGGCTTTTCTATTTTTTTTTCTTATATATTTTAGAGGACGCATACTGTCATCTAAACATTTGTCACCATCACCATCAGTTTCTAAGTAGAGTTCACAATTGGAGACGACCACTACCAATACAAAGTTGTCCCCTTTGGAATCTCCATAGCACCACAGGTCTTGACAAAGACGATAGTAGTTGTGACAGCTTACTTATGTCTCCAAGGGATGATGGTCTTCCCATGCATAGACATCAGGTGTTTCTGGTGTTGTACTTGGAGAAAAATCTGAAAAAAGACATTCAACCGCCCCTCAACTTGTTGACCTCCCTTGGTCTTGAGGTAAATTATAAGAAATCCCATCTCACTCCCATGAAAAAGGTACAGTTCATTGGGGCAATTATAGATTCTACTGCATGCACAGCCTTACTCCCCAATGAAAGGGCATTGGCCATCATTTCTCTAGTACATTGTATCAGACCCTCTTGATACAACTCTTGGGAACGGTGGCAGCAACAATTGCGGTCCTCCCATTTGCCAAACTATGAATGTGAACCCTTCAGCTGTAGTTATTGAGGAACTTCAGTCCTTCCCGTCATCAACGCATGAGACTGTGTGTGCCTCCCCATGTTCTGGACTCCCTGACCAGGTGGGAACACAGATCTGATCTCCTTTCTGGAGCCCGTTTCAGCTACCACCCCCATAGAGACTCTAACTACAGATTTCTATGGGGTGCCCACTTGAAGGGCCTATGTGTGGGTGCCAGGTGGGATCTTCAGTACTGTCATTGCCATATCAACTATCTGGAACTCCTTGCTATCTGATTCACCTTTCGCACCTTTGTACAGGGGAAAGTAGTCTCTGTACTCATAGAGAACACCACTACCCTGTTACATAAATCAGCAGGAAGGCAGTGTCTCTGCTCCCTAGCAATGGACCTTTGGCTTACCTGTATCAGCTGGGGGACTTTCCTGTTGGCCACACATTTGCTGCGTATCCAGAACTTCCAGGTGGGCCTTCTGAGGTGGGGAGGGGCCTCCTTGCATGAGTGGAAACTCAACTGGAAATACCCATTTCTGGTGTTTGAGCACTACAACTTTACCATATAAACAAATTGAAAGTGTTGAAGGTCCTGCAGCAGAGGGGGGCTGGATTCCCTCTCTCTGAGGGATGGACTACTGTACCGCTGGCAGAACCAGCTCATCTTTTTTCCCCACCCCACCCTGTCACCCCTCATAAACAAAGTGGTGGACAAACAAGGGAGTGGCCCAATTGTATTCTAGTCACATGGCAGTGGCCCAGACAGGGGTGGTGCCCCATGCTTCTGAAGCTGTCTGGGGGAAATATTCACCACTCTCCCCTATCTTTGGACCTTTTATTCACCTTCATGGGACAGCTGTTTCACCACAATGTCAACACCTGAAGCTCACAGCATGGAGGATTTTCCTCACCCCTTCTCTGTAAGGTTTTCTATCAAAATTTTATTCCTGTATGTGGGCTAAATCTGTCAGTTTTCCCAAATTATAGGCATCAGAGAACTTTAACGTAAACCACAGATATTAAACTGGGGATATGGGAGATATATACACGGGCTATAAAGTATCTAAGTTGCTCAGTTGTTTCAGGCTTCCTAATATAACTTTTTCTTTCTCTTAGGTCTCTCAGGTTTTCAGTTCACATAGAATACACTCTCCAACACTAGCAAAGGCTGGCCTCTTGGGTGTAATGTGCCAAGTCTCTCAAGTCGACTGGAGCCTCTACTCCCAGCCCTTCAGACCCACATCTGTTCCCTCAACCACCTCTCTAGTTCTTAAAGAGATGTATATGTGTCTGTGACAGTTCAGGTCTTCACGGTGACTCTTCCTTTTAGTTACACACAGCCCCTTGCTGTTTTTATAGAGCTAGCAGTCAGCTTTTCTTCTCACGAAGACTCTCCTTAGCTACTGCCTCAGCTCCCTCAAAGACCAACTCTCTCAGACTCTGTCAGGCATAAACTCTCTCCGGCTCTAACAGGCACTAACTGACTCCCTCAGCTGTTAGCTGTCACCCCCACTGAGAGTTCTGAGCACTCTGGCCCCCACCCTCAGGTCACCTGACGCAGGCTGTGCGTCTTCAGTTTTCTTGGTTTTCTGTTAACCCATACCTTACCGGCACACCAAGCTTCACCCCTGCAAGCATGCACAGTGGAGCTCTGTGCATGCCTTGGGGATGGAGCACAGGAAAAGAAGTCTTATGGAACGTTTAAGAGGCTACTGGTTGGGTCAGATTCAGGCACCTTTTCCCCATAGGCATGAATGCACAGATGACCACTTGAAGATCATCAGTTACAGGTAAGCAACCTGTTTTTTAAAATGGATTCTCCAGCTGACAATCCAAGTAGTGACCACCTTTTGCTGAAGCATCCTGGGAACAGAATCCCTGTTGTGCTCATCTGAGCCTATCCAGTTGCCAAACCAGTTGGACTTTGAAGGATTCCCCCCCCCCCCCCCTCTCTTGCATGGGCATTTTTCTTTCCATCCAGTTTCAAGATAAATTATGGTTAACTTGTCTGCTACAATATTTTTTCTAATCACAGTACATTCAAATACAGATCAACAAATTGATTTTGCAAGTTTTTTTAAAAAAAAGACTATTAAAACTAACTGGTTGCTTTCAAAGAAAGCAAGCCCGTTCCCATATTTACCTGATAGATCTGGGTCAGGATATTGTAAAACTTCCTAATTTTGTTTGCTAAGTTTTAGATAGTTTGTTCTTTACATGATTTTTCTTCTGTGCTATTATGACTTCTGAAAAATATGCGTTCATTTAACCATTCTATAGTTGTGGGTAGTCCTCTGTTAAAGCCATTGAGTTTTGGTGATGAAAGCAAGATTCTTGAGCAAAACTCCTCTTTATAATTACACTACAGAATAAATGTTAAGGTTTCTATGAAGATAAGAGGCCTATTAAGAATTGATTTCTGTCTGCAGGCTCATCTACCAGCTGTGAAAGTTCATGCTTACTTTGCTCCAGTAACTCCACCTCCTTCTGTAGGAGGTACTCGACAGCGACTCTGCCGATGTTGCATTATTCTTTAACAGGTAAAGAGCTGGGCTGATGACCAGTTCAGTGGAGGAGAAGAGTGGCAGGAGACCTTCGGCCACCTTCAAATGCCATCCCAGCCATCTTATTCTGCATTGGTTGCAATCCCAGTGCAAGTTTACAGGTAAAATATATTTTATGCAGATGTGAATAATACTGACATTCTGTTTATTCTAATTTTTCTGCTACTGCAATCCAGATTTGATACCAGATTGGGTATTTTAAAAAATGTAGCCAGTAGAACCAAAGTAGGACTGAACTACATTGGTGATAATTCCAGCTCAAGTATTAGGCAAAATCAGAACACAGTCTTCAATAGATGCAGTCCAACATGAAGGTTTCATTGTGATACCAGTTATTTCATGAACAATTGTCAAATCAGTCATAGTTCCAGGTATTTCAAAAAAAATGTCTGCACTTTCAAAAAGCCAAATTATTGTACCTGCTGAATGAGAATCTGTCACACTAGAGAAATTTAAGAAGCTGTAATAATATTGCAGCAGGTTGATAAACCAGTTATTGAAAAGTTGTAAAGGATTACTGTATGGCTGATGATAAAATGGCACATAATATAGTGTAACTGTTACATGGGCTTTACTGACAGAACATTTCAGCAAGTAATAGTGCAAATGACCTTCATCCCATGGGGGTATCCTACCTATACATCTACTGTTATCTAGAAATATACATAGCTGGAAGTCTTACAGATTCGCAAAATGTCCGTCATGTTTCCAATACAAACGAATAAATGCCTTTCTAAAATGCCTAAAGCTGAAGCTGTCTCAAGTGGTTGGCAAGTTACTCTGAAAAAACTGATTAAAACATACTGGATTGTACACTTGGAGGGGCGTTGTTGCCTTTGCTTACTGGTGGTTGTTTCACTGGCATCTCTTAGCTGGCAGGCAACTCAGTGCTGAAGGACAGGATGCTCTCAACACTTGCATTATTGCAGAAGAGGCATGTCTTTCCCCTTTACAGTGAGAAGATTCTTCCCTCAAGGTTGCCCCCATTTTCCCACCCTAGGATGTATCTTGCTTCCCATTCTGACCTACCAGATTTATATTCAAAATATGGAAGAAGTTGTGATTATATATTCTCTCTTAACTGGAAGTCATCATAAGTCAGATATCCAGCAGCTACTGAATATTTTCCTAACAATAAGATGGTTTTGTAAAATTGCTAGGGTTGGAAGAAATATGCACATTACTATTATCAACAAGTGACATTTTCTTTAAAAACCTACAAGAGTTGTACTCAAAGCATTCCAAATTATTTCATTAATGCTATTTAAATTTTACTGACAATTATTCAGACACTAGCTACAGGGGAAAGGTATCTGACTGACACAAAATTTTATAGTAGGTGTTAACTCTGTTTTGGAGCAAGATTTGAATTGCAGACTACATAAAAATCAGTTAACAAAATACTGTTTTGAGAGCATCTATAGGATACTCCCTACAGCTTGTGTTACAGCAGCACATATTTGCTATCTGTCTGTGGTAATCACATTGTAAAAGAAAAACAGCTTGTCAAATCAAATGGTGTTGATGTGTGGCTTTATAAGTCAGATGTTTATGACACTTAAAATACTTGCTCCAGGTAAAACAATTTTATACAGGATACTATTTAAATAAAGTCAACCATATTTAGACTGCTTCAGTCATTTTAAATGCAAAAGATGGCAATTTGATTTCTACTTCAAGTTTTAATAAGCAACACACTTAAAGGATTAGGAACTTATATGTATCATCTCAGTTATCCACCTGTAACCTATTCAGAGTTCAATAAATTATAGTTGGGAAAGGGGTCAAATATTTTCTCCACCTCTAGATCCACCTGCACTTTCAGTACTGCTTACTTGATTTTTACAAACACAAACTTGGGAAATAAACTTATCACGTTATTGGAAAAGTTTTTACTGAAATTGAAATGTGTACATCCCATTTAAAAACAAAAGCAATTTGTTGGTGCCATAATTAAATCCCAAGTGAACCAAGCTACTATACAATTCTTAATAGCTTTTAGAATTTAGTGACTTCAAAGATTCTCAAATTTGGAAAATGGTGCTGAGATGACAGGTCAATTCAAGACACCCCCCAATACAACCAAAAATAATTTATAGGCAGAAAAACTCAAAATACTTAAAACTATGCTCACAAATACCACCCCCCTCCCCATCAGTGCAGAACAGTCTAGATCAAGAGGGAAAAAGCAAGCATTCATTCTAAGTCATGAAAGAACTATTTTTAAACAAAACTTAAAACTTTTTGCTAAGCTCATAGCCTAGAATACTTAACTGGGAATGAATTTTTTTTACATGCTGCTGTTTTTCTCCTCAAGTTTTCACAATATTATTCAAGACTGAATTATTTGATTCAAGGGCCATACTGAAGTACCTCCAATACAGAATTCAGGAACAGATATACATCTACAGCTGATTTTAAGATCTTTACATTTTTTCAGTTAATTCATTACAATGCATATCTACCAGTCAAGTATTTGGTTGTATGAAAGAGGCACTGTAACAATGTTTTCTCTGTAAGAGGCTAGTGAAAAATAGGAAGTGACAGTTCACACACAGGAGCAGTCATGGAAAGATGCTATTCTATAATTAAGAATAGCAGCTGCTAGGTTTAGCATTTGTGTGATTTCTGGATTCTTGTTTGGTGCTTCAACACTGTCCCTTGGTGGCCATATGTCGTTCCCTTTTTCTCCATAAGAAAGTCCCAACTCATCACTATTTAAGAAGGTAGTTTAAAAAAAATGAAAAATATGAACTGCAACAGTGCTTCATAGAAAAACTAAAAGACATGATGCATAGGAAGATCTTTTTCAATGAACCCATTACAAAGCAAAATATTGTACCTTAAAAGGATTTATACCAGTCCTCTCGATTAGGTACTAATGGTAATGCATTCTGCTGCATGCTTTGTTTTCATCTGGCTAGGACTTCAATCAAGTCCAACTCTGACATTTGCACTTCTTACATTCACGCTTATACACACTTTACACAGAGGATGCTGTTTTAACAGCTTTACTTTCAAGACCCGAAAACCTGATTGGCTATCATCATCACTACTTATCTCCACACAAATTACTATGTGCTCTGCTAACATAAAAAATCAGCATAAGGTACAAGCAAGTAATAGACAAACTGGCACAGAAAGGTAAATGCCCAGAATAAGTTTACATTCAAACTGGATACAGTGTAATAGGAAAGCAGTACTGCTTCTAGAAACTGCATCTACTGGCCATAGCTTGCCTTATTTCAAAAAGGGCAAACACCTTTGTTTACTTTGCTTTTTCCATGCCTGTACATAAGCTGTCATGGCATTTATACCTCTAATGAGGACATTTGGCTATGGCAGTGATAAGTTCATCTACTAAACAGCTCATTAGAAAGGTCATCTTGTGTTTTCAATATGAAACATTCTATACGGTGAAGTCAGATCTCTGAAAAGACTTGGATGTTAATTGGTCATTCTTGAGCATGACTTCATTCTATACTGGAATATCAGTCCATCATAGGTATGGCAATATCACTTCAAAATTATATGGAAGCCTTCACCATTTTCATCTGTAGAAAGAAGAATGAATATTGGTAAGACTAGCATAATTTAAAATCACAGTAGCCACTTTTAAGTAGGATTTTAAAATTTCATTTTGATATTTTTTAAAGCATCAGTCTTAAGGAGAGTATAAACTTCAAAAAGCAACAGTGCCTTCCATTACTCCCCATCACAGTCACCTAACACCTCCTGGTCCAGATGTTGGGGAAATTGTATTCTCGGGGCGTTTTTTTTTTAGCAGGAATGCACAGGAACACAGTTCTGGCTGGCTTGGTGCCAGAGGGTGTGGCCTAATAGGCAAATGAACCCCTGCTGGGCTTTCTTTTTCTACAAAAAGCCCTGTGTAAAATAATGGCGATGTCAAGGAGTGTGGCCTAATATGCAAATGAGTTCCAGCTGGGCTTTTCTACAAAAAACCCCCCTGGGTATTCTGACCAGAAATGGGTTCCGGGTCACTATTCTCATTGCCAACCACAGCTCAAGAGCTATTCAAACGGGTTCCCACAGAAACCCCCAGTCTGAATACAGGACTGTCAAAACTGTACCCCTGTACCTCCCATCAAGCAGGGCAGGTCACTGAAATGCTGATAATAGTGTAGTGAAATGGAGGCAATGGCAGTCTCAGTGCCACAAATGACAATAAAGCCATAGCTGGCTACTGGCAGCATCCATATTGTGGCTGTAGTTTAACACTCATGGAAAGTCCTCAAATGGTGATGGTCATACTTCTGATTAGGCTGAACAGCAGGGAAATGAGTAAGATCTACTATCAAAATCCTGGCTATATCAGTATCTGCTTTGGTCACCATAGCCTCTCCCCCAAAAGATGTGTTTCACAGACCAAAGGTGCATCTTAAACAAAACTGATAATCTTCAAGGTAAGAAGGGCAGTATCTCACCATCCAAAATGTTGAACAAGAAGCCACACTACAGTGAAGGACAGATGTATATGGGGAAAGTAAGCCTCACAGGCTTCATGAGTCTACTAGAATACAATCAACACATTTTAAGTACAGAGCATAAAATATTTTATGAATTATTCATTACTCTGTAGTGGAACTAAAGAGAATTCATGACCAAATCAAGTTTATCTAACACACAACTAGCGTAAGAAAATTATTGTCTTTGAAAAAGTAAAAGAACATGCCAGACATGCAGTTCAAGTGTGAAAGCATGGAAGCAGATATCAATCCAAGAGTTGGAAGTAAAAGCAGGAACATTCAGTCCAGTGGAACTAATATAGGCTGGAGTAGTGAGGTAAAAAGGTAGGTTGATCCATGTTTGATTTCTACAAGCCTATTAGGTACACATTAAACAGCAAGAGCAAGGAACAACCAATTCACTTATGATCTCTTCTCAGTGGGCTTGACAAGAATAGGAAACCCTCAGCGCATGATAATATTTAAAGGTGGCCTATATATCCATCTTATTAAAGTGTTGACAAGATTAAGGAAAAAAAAGAAATGCATTGTACAAAAGTAAAATGGGGACTACTTCTAATTACACCAACAATTACTGGTGGAAAACCTTTCTCCTCCTCCAACCTCAAGCAGCAAATTATGAGGAAGGCTCTTTTCTGTACCAGTCATCTAGTCACCTTCTAGTTGGGTTAGAGCTGTTAATCTAGCATGTTTATCACACATTTCCTCCAGTAATCTCAGTCAAATATATAGTTCTCCTTTCCCCCTTTCCATCCTCACAAGAGAATCCCCTGTGACACGGTAAAGGTCAGCTTTCATGGCTGTATGGATATGTTTATGTATTCATTTCAAGATAGCTCTGTTCTTTGTTGCATATGAAGACATACCCATTTCAGGTGCGTGTGAGTTAAGTGCTGTAAAGTCACTTCTGAATTATGGCGACCCTATAAATTAACCTTCTCCAAAATGTCCTGTTAACAGCCATGCTCAGGTCTTGCAAACTGAAAGCTATGACTGAGTACCACTTCAGATACTCAGCAGTAAATTCCAGTGTAGCCTTCAGTGGCTATTTGATCAAATTGCTTTTGAAATGTGAGAATTTCCACTGTAGTTTAAGAAAAGCAAAGGAAATCTCTTAGGAAGAAATCTCACACAAATAGTGTGATGTAACGTCTCTGAAGCACAACCATTATCTCTGTGGTACATTGTATAAATAGACAAAGTCAAAATGACAAAAAGAACTGGGAAAGTGTTGTGGTTAAAAGCCTTGAATCCCTACCCTTGTAACTCATAGGCTATTATTTTGAGATAACCTCAAGCACCTTAGCTCATATTCCACAGTAAAGTCTTTATCCATCTTAGTAGGAACATACCTTTTATTGTGGTAACTAAGAAACAGCTCTCATCTTCAAAGTTCTGCACCATCTAGGAAAAAAAAGATAAATATACTTTTTTTGCTAGCAAAATGCACAGCAATGTGTCACAGCATCAGATATCACATGCACAAAACTGTTGCACTGAGAACTGGGCTCATGATTCTTTCCCCCTTATTTCGACTGCTGTTCCTTCGAATGTCTCTGCTGCAGCTCTGCTCAGAGATAACAGATTTTCATGATCATGACTGCACAATAAAGGCACTGCATGTGCTATGGCTTTATATAGGTATTTTTCTTTTAAGCACACAAAAGCCTTGCATTGTCTATTTAGTGTAAAGAAACATGCCATCAGTGGCTATTACAGGCCACTGAGGAGCTCGTGACAAGTCTTCAGTCCTCAAAAGTCAAAGGGCAGGACATGATCTGCCTGTTTACTCTCAATAATAGAGAAAGTACAATTAATTTTCAAAAACGTACATAAAATCACATCTTTTATGTAAGAGTTCAAACAAACCAGTACATTTTATATTCACTCTAACACACTTGAACTTTAGGCAGCATAAAACACTGTGAAAAAATAATCTATACTTCCATATGTTAAATATCTTACAGTTCTTTGTTTGCAGATTCATTTACACAAATAATTTATTTGGCCTCAACATTTGTATCCCTAATTACATTTGTTTGCCTTTGGTGTAACAAGATAATGTTGTAAACAACCTTGGTTCTCCATTGGGGAGAAAAGAGGAGTATAAATGAAGTAAAATTAATAAAATAATTAAATGATGCACAACCTGGGCCTCAGTTGTTTCCTTTTACTCATAATCATTATCAGAAACCTCATTCAAGAACACTGAATGAAAGAAAAAAAATAAGATTTACCTGATCGCTGACAATGATATGAATGCCAGTAGGACCCTGTCTGTAAACCTGATTAATCTGATGCAAAGGAATATTGAACACCGAAGCAAGCTTTCGAGTGACTTCTGAGGCAGCCATTTCTTCCAAGTAGATTGCATGATAAACTAAAATAAAGAAATCTTTTATTCTTGCCATGTTCCTCAAACATGCTTTTCTTCCCTTTTAAAAAGTGACAGAATTTTAAGAAAGTAAAAATTTATGCAGTATTGGCTACTGGAAATTTACAATTTCCTGCATATTAGATCTATGACAGCTATGTTTTCAACTTGCATCCTAGAAGCCTACTACTTCAAATACAGAGGTCTCAGATATATTTCAGATTCAGTGACAAAGCAGTGTTTCTGCTAATCACAGTGGAGGTTCCAAAAATGTGCAAAATAAACCTGCACTTCTGTCTCATAAATAAAAATTCACAAAGGCATTTGTTAACATGAAAAGTGAAGCATACAATTATAGCTACATGATTGTTTTCTTTCAATTAGCAGCAGCAGTGCAGGTGTGGATGCAAAAGGCTGTGGACACATGGGAGGAAGGATCTGTGGAAATGATGAATGTGTGCTACCAATGTAGTTTTCTTTACTGTGGTCAGTCAGCCTCCAAAGACAGAGCAATGTCTCAAGCCTTTGTTTGATGGTACAGGTTTGATGAGAAAACCAGAGTAGGTGCAACTACAAATCGTGGCTGTGCAATACTTCTACATGGCAACAAAGAGTCAGGGTAATGCCAAGACTAGAAGAGGATTGACTGAGGTCCTTCCTCGCTTCTTAGGCTATACATTTCTCAAAGTTGATAACCACATTCCAAATGTCCATAGCTATTTGAGACATACAAAGTGAGCACCAGTACCATATCCTTCCTAGGCATCCTGTGGCTTTATTGTTCTGAACCCCCTCTCCCAACAGTTTTACATATTTGATGACACTCTAATGAGGTTTTCTTCTAGGCTCAACAGCTTCCGCTGAGTCTCTGCAGAATTTGCTTCCATGATCCTTCCTTATCTGCACAGCCTTCCTTTACACCACTGCCAGTATGCTAACATCTTCCTTTTTGAGTGCCCCAAATGGAAATCCTTTGCTGCATCCCCACATTATCTGCTCATGTTGAGAAAGTTAACCAATCTATTCTATATTCCATTTTGTTCTTGCATCTCTGATCCTATCAACAACAAATACTGTTACAGTTGCTCATTACATTTCATCTTATTGTTGGTAGCCAATCTTAATTGCATCAAAATGATTTCAATTTTCCCTGACTTTTATTAAATGTAAATCTTATTAATGACCTAAATAAAGAAGACACTCAATAGTTAAGGGATGAATCCAGTGCAGTTCTATTACTCCTTTGCAGATTTGCCCAGGACGTTTGGTGTATCCAACAGTAGTATAGCAATAGCAAGATCAGGATGGGTGGGAACACTTTTCACCAATCACCTGGCCAAACAGAACCCCCTCCCCCACCGAACTGTTCCTCCAAGTCCCTTGAACCCTAGGAGCAATGTTCCAGAGGATGCAGAGGGAAACAAATCTTTCATTCTGCACATTTCACTGGTTACAACTCACCAAATGTCAACCTTTTCTTATACATTTCTTTATATTTCTTATCAGTTTCTTCAAATGTTTTATCACATCTATTTAACTGCGCTTTAGGAAACAACTAGAAAGTCTATGCAGGGTTCTACCAAAATTTTTAGTTTTCTGTACATGCTTTTAATTTACACGATTTATTATCCTTCTGCATGGAGAACTCTGACAACAACCCCCTCTTTTAGTCTTCTACAATTTTACTGCAATATACAGACTTGGATCCTGCAGTTGATTTCCATCAGTTACTTCCCCTCGCAATGGAGCCCAGAATAGCCCCTGAAATGCTGTTTCTGAAGAAAGGAGACATCACCAACACAATGGGGGAAATCAGAATGTGAGAGAGAGTGTGTGTGTGGGGAGGAGGCAGAGACTTTAGTGACAGAAGATTTTGAAAGCTATTTTCAGGCTTACCGTATATTGCACCATTCCTGCTCTCCACACTGCCTGAGTCTTGCTGCCTTTCCAGTTGTACGCTCCTTGATTGCTCCTGGCATACATAGATTGTTAGACGTGGCCTAACAGACCTGGAATATAAAGGCAATAAATAAATATCCCTGTACAGAGTATAGTGGATTTATTTCCATCTGTTATCTTATTTTTAACACTATACTACTTTGCATACTACTAAAAATCTGATGCAAACTATCACAGATTGTTTAGTCTAATGATTTATCTCAGAACCACTGAGATTCTCAGATGCTGGTGAATTAATCTTGAAATTTAAAATAAAGCAATTAAGATACTGGTATATGGTGCAATTTTGTAATAACTACTGGTAACAGCAAGTTAACATCATGTACTATGCCAGTTTAATTCATAGTTAGAAATCTGCAATTGTTAATATTTAGTAGCCATGACCTCAAGAACTTTAGGTTGGTTATAGCTCACCTAAATGAGAAGATTTGTCTCTTGGCAACAAACCCATCCGTCTTCAAGAAATCAGTACTGCCCAACTGCATTGCTACCAGTCTTACAGTCTACCTTTGAGCTCATCAGTGCCTGCATCATATCTGTGGCCTGCCCTGAAGGTGTACAACAAAACATTCTTCTTTTGAGCACAGTACTTACAACTCCGGCATGAGCTCACACAGGCATATGCCAACTGAAAATCTAAATTAATTATCTCCCAAATCCCTCTAATCTATGCCAGACTCTTACACAAATGAAACAAATACAGCTGATCCCAGGATACTATTTACCTTGATTTAAGTGCATTGTATAGCCGAATTCCATCAGCTGGACCACAGATCTGTACTAGGTCTTCTCTTGTCAGCTTCAATAAATCAGCACCTACAAAAGCATACAGAATAGCAGTTCCTACTAGCTGCTGAAAACAGAAGCTGTCATAGTTTGCTCTTTAGGCAATATAATGGGAATGGCTTTAAAAATTCTAAGCAGACATGTGGCCTTCTTGCCATTTTACAATCTGACCACATTCTGTATCACGTTTCAAAAAACATTAAATGGATGGTTATTACTTAAGCTTTTCACTCTCTTAAACAACATGGCAGATTCCTTCCTGACTCATTTTGTATCATAAAAGCTTGTAATTCCAGTGTTGGCTAGAATGCTTTCCAGAGGACATGTCAGCATCCCTAGGGCATTTAGCTAAAAGAAAATACTTGCTCAACCACCTCCTACTATTTGGTAAAACTGCTAGTTTCAGGGCATCAGCTGAAAAAGATTTTCTAACTCAAATGTTGCATGTCTAGTGTTTGCAGCCTGTCAGTTCACACATAGCTGCCAAACAAATTCACTTCATCTAAATGCATATGAAATTACACTACTAATCTGGTCAGTATGCTGTCTCCCTTTACTAGCAGCCATGCTCCAGGGTCCAAAGTATGGAGTCTTTCACAACACCTACTACCGGATCCTTCAACTGTAAAAGCAGCTGGGACCTGGGACCATCACCATGCCAAGCAGATGTTCTAGCACAGCTGCACTTTAGATGGGGACATGTTTCAGTAGTGCTTTCCATGCGGACAGTCTCAGACTGAATCCCCAGTATCCAGGTCTGAGCATATTTTCAGCCAAAAGTAGTGTGCTGTATTTACAATTTTTTTTTTCAAATACAGTATTCTGCCAATAATTCTATAAGACAAAAGATACATTCTACTAAGTTGTGCTTCCAAAGATTTCCATAAGAAAATGACTAACTGAACTATTTCTTTTTAAAGTTTATAGGCAGAGATTAATTTTAGTTTCCTTTGGCCTTTTCCTCCTGTTTTAGCATTCAACCCATTCTGCACTTCAAACCGTAGTTCCTGTTTTTACTGCTTTTCTTTTTTCATTCCTGTATCAGAAGAGCTCCGACCTAAAGCAAGCCTAAAGCTGCTTTCTCTTCTCCCCTCTATTCAGAGTAGAAGAAAAACTGCAAAAAGCTATGTTGAGATTTGGACCATGCCTATCCAGGATGGGAAAGAAATGTGCAGATGCTGTGAGAGGAGGATGCAGAAGCTACATGTCAAGTCACAAGAGCCATACTACACATTTCAACATCTCAAGCAGCACTCATTTTCACTCCAAAAGCAATGTACAGCTCTGCCTGTTTGGGGCTTGCCTGATCAGGGCACGAAGGAAGAGGGATCAAAGACCTATTCCTGACGCTCAGTAGGGAAGAATTCAGACTGAAGGCCTTTCCTGGTAAGCATGCTAATAATGAAGATGCAAGGTAAACAGAATCCTAAGTATAAAGACAGAACTAAAAGTGATTGGCTCACTTTGGAATTTACACTTTATAAAAAATCATTAAAGATTAAGGGACAACTGTGAGGTGGATGAGTCTGGGGATAACATCAACCATTTAGGATGATTAAAACCCAACCAGAACCCCCCCCAAATTTCTCCAAACTGAGTGACTGGACAACAAAACAGCAAAGATGGTGTGATGGAAGATTAAAGAGAGGCACTTGGACACAAAAAGTTCTACTTTCATGTACGCACTATGGAAAAAGTTTGGGTTCTGGTGACTAGCTCAATGAAAATTCAGTACACTGTAATAGTGATAAAGGCAAATTCCATGCTAGGAATTATTAAGAAAGGGAACAAATGTGGCCAGTATCATAAAACCTTTATATAAATCTATAGTACTGATGGATTTGGAATACTATTTATTGTGTTGACTGCCCTATTCTAAAAAGCAATTGGAACAAGTGCAGAAAAGAGCAAAACAACTGAGATTGGAGCACCTCCAAGGAAATGTTTGGTGCACTTTAAAAAGAGATTAAGGGGTGCTGAGGTTTATAAAATTGTACATATCGTGAAGAAAGCGAAATGTCCCTGTGCTAATTTTACACTTTTGAATCACCTTATTTTTAATTTTACAATTCAGAAGAATTTATCCATTCATTGCTAGTAGATTCAGAGCATAATATTTCATATAATTGTTGCAGAATTTTTTCTGCCATGTAGAATTTATGGAAATTCTTGTGATAAAATATGATGATGGCCACCACCATCAGCTTTAAAAACACTGAGAACAGGAATGCCTTCCTTGCCTATTTGCTGCTTCTCAGAGACATCTGGTTGGCCCCTGTAGGAAACAGGATGCTGGATTTTGTCTGATCCGCAGGCTTTCTTATGACTACTTTCTAGGAGAGATGCTATTCAATTGTCTACAAAAATGGAAACTGTACAAAAAGGACATCTTAGCATTTAAATAAGATTAAGGCACCAAGTGGCCTGACAGACCTATGTATTTCAAACATACTTGCAAACCAAGAATTTGTGCACTTTATGATACAGTAGAAACTTGCATAAGATTATGAAATATTTAATACACAAAAACTTTTTCAAATACCTGAGAAATTTGAGAACAGCCTTGTGTAAGAAGAAAACCTATGTTTCAGCAACCACTGTTGGGTTTCCTGGATTGTGGCTGAAGGATGAAGTTGCTGGGAAGAAAAAAAAACAAGCCTATTTACCTCTGCTTTTTAAAAGACAATGTACATTTTTACAGGACAGTGCGAATGAATAATAATAGCTAAGTATTTTAGTGAGAATTCGGCACTCACCTCTCCAGACACTTGTGGAATTCCATCTCCTTGGTGATTTGGAGATGATGAATTACTAAACATAGAAGACAAGATCAAAAATGATTTCATTCTGTTTTTAAATTTTATTTATGTTATTTGTTAGCCTTTCTCATTGAGACTCAAGATACATTACACAGTGCAAGTCATAAACAGTCAACAAGATGGAGAGCCAATACACAAAGGCTTGGATTGCAAAATTTGAAAATGGAGCTGTAGCACATCTTTAGCACTAATACAGCAAGTTAAACAATGCAAAAATTACATAGTAGCATCACATGTACAACTGGCAATATGTACTGCACATGTTCACAGTTCCTATACCTTTATCAAAGTATCTTTGAGACACTTTATTACAATACAGCCCCTAAATATTTACATGAAAGGGGGTTACAAGAGAGTCTGCACTTGTACAGGCAGTTGTTGATTTGCCTATTTGCAGGGTGACACCTGCAGAAGAACCTGCTTCGATGAGTAAAGCTGCTGTGCCATAGCATACTGGATGGCAGTCCCATAGATATGAGAGGCCAAGGCTTTGAAGGGTTTTGCATCTGACAGGGTTTTACTCTGAATTAAGCCTGGTAACTGATGGGCAGCTAATGGAGTGACTGTAGAATGTGAGTAATACACATGTTCCACCTAGCTCCTGATAATAACCAAGTTATGGGATTTGTACCAACTGCAGTCTGAGTTGACTTCAATGGCAGGCTTACGAAGACTGCATTACTGTAGTTTAGTCTCAATGCTACTGTGAGTGTGGATCTAGGTGGCCAGATCAGCCATGTCAAGGCAGGGGGCTACCTTGGGCACAAGTGAGTTGGAAGAAAGTACTTTTTAAAGCTGCACCAATATAATACCATGAGTCAACCGAACCATCAAAACAGAAAGCATAATGTCCTTCAAGATCTCTGCCTTTCCAACTAGCATCACTTCCATCTTGTCTGGATTCAATTTTAGTTTCTTTTCAGCCACTTAACCCAGCAGTCAAGGTATTGGCTCAAGTCCTCTACAGCAGAAGTCCTTCCCCAACCTTTTTGACCCTCAGGCACCTTTGAATTCTGACTCAATATGGAGGGCGCAAAATGGCTGCCCCCCCCCAACCCCCCTCCCAAAAAACAGGAGATGGACCCAGCCGCAAAATAATTTACTAATAATTTAATAATCTACCTTCAGTCATACAGTGAAGATGCTTGCACTGTGGTGGCAGCTGTTGCCAAAGCAACATTTAAAAAAATCTGCACAGCCAATCAAATATCCAGAGGCCAACCAGAAGCCTTGCTGAGCAAAAAGCCTGGTTTTGCCCATTTTCTAAAAACACTTGGCAGGCTCCAGAAAAGGTATTGGTGGGTACCACAGCACCCATGGGCACATACTGCGGAACCCTACTCTACCACATCACCAGAGGATTTGAATAAAGAGGTACAGAACTGGGTGTTATCAGCATATGGATGACATCCAATTCCAAAGCTACAAATTATTTCTTCTTACAGCTTTTATCGTAGAGGTTAGATAATTTGGGGGATAAGACTGCCATGTGGAAATCCACAAGACAGCTCCCACACTAAAGACAGCTGGCAAGACTGTGCCATGTGGAACTCCACAAGACAGCTCCCACACCAAAGACAGCTGGCAACCAAAGCTTTACCAATCTAGAGGAGCACATCTTAACGTCCCATTTCCACTGCAAACCCTACACAACAGTTTGAATGTTGGGAACCTCAGAAAGTAATGTTTAGGTTTAGCCAGTTTGCCGTTAGGGAACAATCTCCAGTCCATTTGTGCCATTAAGTGCAACATCAGCATCTCTTGTACCAAGTTCACAGACAAGCTTAGGTAGTAGTTTGGAAGCAAAGTAATTGTGAATAAACCAGTGCTCAGGATTCCTCATGTTTCTCTAGTCTGGAAGTTCCAAGAGTGTAGGCACTGAATACTGACCAAAAAGAAAAAAGAACTTGTACACATCTGCTAGAAATACTCTGATTTCTGGCATATATTCACACAACATTATTTCTTCTTGTTTAATTTTCCCTTTACTTACTTTCAATACATTATTTTACATCATCTAATTTCAAGTGTTAGAGTTAAGAAGGGCTAGTTACTCACATTCTATAGAAGCGGTATTCCTATTCTAACTCTTCTTAAGAACTGGAGTGTGGACTGCTGTGCAGTAAGTCTGGGTGGTAGAGGCCTAGAGGAATTAATTGGAGCATCAATCCACTGGGGACAGAGAGAATCTGATGCTCTGAATAGGCCTAGTTGTAAACTGTCTTAGGTCAGTTTGGGGAACAAGACTCAAGAGCAGCAAAACAAGCAAGCATAATCTACTTCTCTTTATCCCAGAAGCAATATCCTTAGTTACTGGAATGCACCCAGTTCTGAAAGTGAAATCAAAAGCTGAAAGGGAAGATTTTACAGTGCTGCTTACATAATGTTAAGCAGTAGCTTAACAGTAGCATTGAGAATTTTCCACCAGGGAAAGAGACACTGATTTTTACTGTATTCAAGTCAACAAACATACCTGTCTGGGACATTGTAAGTAGTACATGTAGTAGAGGAAAAAGTCGGAGTTGGGGTAGGGCTACTGTTCACAAATGCAGTAGGTGTATCAGGCCATGGTGAACACTAGAGAGAAACATTACACAGAAGATTTACCTATACTGTCTGGTATAATGCTCCAAGAATACAACTTTAATTTAAAAAAAACCCTACAACTTCTAGCCCTTGCTTATTCTTTTCTATGCATGCATATAACAGTGTGCTATATTATAGTTTTATGAGCACTGGGATTTATTTTATTTTTTTGCCCTGTGATGAAAACGAACTCAGGAACACAATCAAACCAATATTTCTAAAGCACAGACTCTGACTTTGGTAACCAACTACAGAAAAATCAATGGTATTACTCTTATTGCAGAAATGTTGCTTGTGAAAGTCGACTTGTTTTGTAGGCAACTGCCCTGAAACTACTTGAAAATGAGCCAAAGATCTTGGTACTCTTATAAAATATAATTCTGAGTTCCTCAAGGAAAGTCATGTTCACAGAAAATTATTCAAAAGTTTCAAGTTTATAATATACATTTAGAATTAATGATTAAGATTGGACTTAACAGAATGGTTCAATACATGCTCACTGCCGGAAATTTTTGAGCTTGCGCAAAATGTGGAACTTAGATTCAAATCTGTGTCAAGGGGGGTGGGAGAGAAATGGCAGCATCAAGCCAAGGGAAACTATTTTCATGTCCCTTACTACTGCAAAATTTGAAGGAAACAGGTGCAACTGCTATGGGCATGGTGCCTATAGCCTACTATAAGATCTGGACCATCAGCTTGCTGAGTCTATAATTTAATGTTTTATCAGTTTATTGTACTTTCTACCATTTGCAAGGGGCTCTGAAACCAAGGCTGGCTCAGTGTGGGATATAAAAGCATACAGTAAATACAGAAGTTCTCAAAAGTCTGAATTCAGGATGCATTGTTTCACAACTCCTATGTATTCTGTTAAAAATTCCAGGCACCAAGAAAAAAAGTGGATATATGATAAAGTCTCCAGTACATTCCATCAACAGAATTAAATTATGAATTATTTGAAATGGCATATTACCAACTTGTATTACAAATCATCTGATCAGGAACAGGGAATAGAAAGCATAATAATTAAGGGATTTTTTTTGAATTCTCAAGGATATCTCCAGCACACTTTTACAAGCAGTCATGACTAGACACACCTGAAGACTAAAAATGCCTTAAAATCACTGAGTTTCCTACTCCCTGTTCCTAATTCCCAGGATATGTTCTGGAGGCATATGAGTAAACTTAAGCAGTATAGGTCTGGTTAGTGCTTGGATGCCCCAGCTCTCCAGTAACTTTGTCACTGAAATACTGAGAAACTGGAGGAAAGGAAAACAAAGATACAACCAAGCCACATGTATCACTGAAATAAAGTATCTGAATGGTTTCTTTTATAATTTTTATATGAAATATTAAGAACATTCAAGGGTGGAATTCTAGCAGAAGCTACTTTGCATATTAGGCCCCACCCCCCGATGTAGCTTACAAAAAAGATCCCTGTAAGCTCTTGGAGCATTGGCTACATCAGGAGTGTGTGGTCTAATATGCAAAAGAGATCCTACTAGAATTCCACCCGAGAACATTTCTTTTGTATGATTTTTATTACAACAACAAACTTAAGTCAAAATTATATACAAAGTTAAAAAGGTAAAGGTAGACGTCATATCAGTTTTCACGGCAGACTTTTTATGGGATGGTTTGCGCCATTGCCTTCCCCAGTCAAGCTGGGTGCTCATTTTACCTTGGAAGGATGGAAGGCTGAGTTAACCTTGAACTGGCTACCTGAACCCAGCTTCTGCTGGGATTGAACTCAGGTCATGAGCAGAGAGCTCAGACTGCAGTACTGCAGTTTTACCACTCTGCGCCATGGGGCTCCTACTACACAAAGTTACTACGAGGTTATTCATGTTTTATTATATAATTGATAGGATGAAATGAAAATATATTATGAGAAAATAGAGCAAGTTGAGTAGGTTATTACTGTGGTTTCCTAATTTACCATGTTGTACATATTTTCTCTCTCTTTTAATCTGGAATTGTCCTTAATATCCACACAAAATTGCCCTCTGTATTGTGTACTTATAGTTTTATTTTCCCTTTCTTTCCCCCTATTCCCTTTCTTTATTCTGCATCCCCTGAAAAAATTCTAAAATAAAATGTATACAACTGAAAGAAACCTATTGCTTTGTTGTTTTCATCAAGCCTAATGGGTAGTTCCCTCAAGTCTGTAATAGTTCCCTCATAATTGGCCAAGTAAATTCCTGGTGGCACACTGCCCTCACTGAGGACTAGAAGACTATGGCATCACAAAAGCCTCAATTATAACAATAAAACTATGAAGGCTGTGACATTTAAGTCCAGAGTTTCTTGGTCTAGAGTCACCACAGAGCTATTTAAGAAAGTTGGCTTTAATGTGAGGGAAAGCATGTCAGAACGGTCATGGAGCAGATCAGGATCAGATGTCTTTGGAAGCTCACAAGCAGGACATGAATATTACGTGATGGTCATCCACTAACACCTGGTACTCAGAAAGACACACACTCAAATCTACACAAATAGTCCACTGAGCTGGAGAAAACAGTACATATGAAGCTGCCTTATACTGAATCAGACCCTCGGTCCATCAAAGTCAGTATTCTCAGACTGGCAGTGGCTCTCCAGAGTCTCAAGCTGAGGTTTTTCACACCTCTTTGCCTGGACCCTTTTTTTGGAGATGCTGGGGATTGAACCTGGGACCTTCTGCTTCCCAAGCAGATGCTCTACCACTGAGCCACCGTCCCTCCCCAGTAATGGGAATAAGACTGATTACTGACAGTACTATCTCACACACATGAAGCTTGATGCCATTCACAGCAGGTTCTCTTTTAGAAATGCATTAGGGCAGGGTTTCCCAAACTTTTTCCCATCGTGGCCTGGTTGTTTTTACACTTCTCCTTCATGGCCCACTAAAATTCAGGGGTGGAGCCAGGAGACAGGAAATATGTCATGTCCTGTGGTGTCACTTCCAGGTCAAGGGCCAACACAGAGACACTGGGGGATGGAAAGAAGGAAAATGGAGCTCAGGCTTGCAGCCTGTATCAGTCTTCAAGCCTAGCTTTTATCTGCAGAACACAGAGATGTTGGGGGATGAAAGGAAGGAAAACGAAGCTCAGGCTTCAAGCCTAGCTTTTCTCTGCACAACAGAGAGACGGGAAAGAAAGAAAGGAAGCAGAGCAGAGCTCATGCTTTGCTGGGGGCGGGGCTAGCTTTGGCTTATCTTGTGACCAGGTAGAGGCTTCCGTGGCCCAGTACCAGGTCGCGACCCTGCAAATGGGAAACGCTGCATTAGCGTGTTATGACTACACCACCTACTCACAGAGCTTAATAAAAATGATAGCACTCAACTACACACTGGCTGGTAGAAGTGACTGTAGTTGCTCTTATTTGCAAGAAGCTCAATTTTGAAGGTAGGTTAATTCTTGGCTTCCCTCTACACTATTTCCTACAAAGCAAATATGCATCCCAGAAGCAATATATCCACTCCACACTACAGCTGCTCCAAAAATCTGTAAAAGCATATATTGTCTGTCTCTATACATGAGTACTGAGGTCTTTCATCAATTGTCTTACATTGCACTAGCTGTCTTCTGGTTCTGAAATGGCATTACTTTTTACCTTAGACACTTGTTGAAGTGTTTTCTCAGGATACTGGTGATTAACTAATATGTTGGGGGAAACTAAATAGTCTGAGTCAATAATCTTCTAGAAGAGCAATTACCGTATTTTTAAAAGAAAAAAAATGAACAAAAATTTTCTATTATGTTTGGTCACTAATATTGGGGGTTTTTTTGCATAGGTAAAGCTTCTCTTTTCTTCTTGTGTTCCATATACTGCACTAGCATGTAGCTTATACTTCCTGTCTTTTTAAACTGAGCAGACTTTCTAAAGTGTTATACTTGGGGGATGTGTGTGTGTTTTTGTGTGTTTGCCTGTAGCTGACTAGAGCAAATTTTGCATATTGCACATTACTTCCCATGTCAAGACAGTGTGCAATTGCAATAAAAAAGGCCAATGCCATGCTGGGAATTATTAGGAAGGGAATTGAAAACAAATCAGCCAGTATCATAATGCCCCTATATAAATCAATGGTGCAGTCTCATTTGGAGTACTGTGTACAATTCTGGTCACCGCACCTCAAAAAAGATATTATAGCATTGGAAAAAGTCCAGAAAAGGGCAACTAGAATGATTAAAAGTTTGGAACACTTTCCCTATGAAGAAAGGTTAAAACGCTTGGGGTTCTTTAGCTTGGAGAAACGTCGACTGTGGGGTGACATGATAGAGGTTTACAAGATTATGCATGGGATGGAGAAAGAGAAAGAAGTACTTTTCTCCCTTTCTCACAATACAAGAACTTGTGGGCATTCAATGAAATTGCTGATCAGTCAGGTTAAAACAGATAAAAGGAAGTACTTCTTCACTCAAAGGGTGATTAACATGTGGAATTCACTGCCACAGGAGGTGGTGGCAGCTACAAGCATAGCCAGCTTCAAGAGGGGATTGGATAAAAATATGGAGCAGAGGTCCATCCGTGGCTATTAGCTACAGTGTGTGTGTGTGTGTGTGTGTATATATATATATAGGTCACTGTGTGATACAGAGTGTTGGACTGGATGGGCCATTGGTCTGATCCGACATGGCTTCTCTTATGTTCTTATATGAACTTCTCTCAAAAGATTAATGATTTTATCTTTACGTTCATTTTCTGGTCTTGATTTCTACCCAAGGAAATACCATCTAATTACCTGCTCTTAGCAAGTGCTCTGTTAAACAGTAATGTGATCAGAAATGGAGAGGTAGTAATCAGAAAAACTTATCACTATTGCAGATGTTTTATGACACACGCAAGGACTGGAAAACTACTGTGTAGAAACACAGAAAAATACAACTTTAACTCAATGACATTTCTATTCCTCACAGTATTAATTACATATGAGAAAATGGCTTTCAAGAACATAGCTATTCAATACAGCCTTTTCATGAGTTAACTGAATTTCTTTGCTTTTAATAAATCACAGGACCACTAACATTTTTCTTATGTGTTAGATTTAGGAAGTATTTCTCACTAAGACATATGCTTGAAGTAATTTGTGGGTTTGCAAACATGAATTAAGCCATAGCAGATAAAATCTTTTTTGTTTGTTTGTTTAACTTCAGTAAAGGAAATTGGTCCTATATCTAACACTGCACAAGATAACTTGCACAATGAAAAGTAAGCAGAAGTCCCTTACACTGCCTCGCTTTGCCAGAGAATCACCGTAGTCTGCTGGCAAAGTCCGCTTGCTGGACTTTTTCTGCTCATGTTCAACTGCATCTTCAATTATAGGCTCAAGCCTCATCTGGACAAACATCAAAGATGTGGATCAATTTCTTTTCATTATACAGTGAGGAAAAATTTCAAAGCCTTTTAAAAACTGTGATCTTCAGAAAGCTATGGAATACTCACTGGTGTTTAAATAAAAAGAAATGCAAAAACCCAGTGAGGCTCTGCCCATAAATTTCAACAGTTTCTCTACCCATAAATGCAACAATTTCTAAAACACTGTGGGCCCAAATGGGACGAGGAAGCAAATCTTAAAACAGTTTTTTTTTTAAAAGCACTGAGAAGTATCCTCAAATGCTTTAATATTTAATTCCACTTGATCCTAAATCTTACAGGTATTTTGTTTATGAAGAAACCTGTCAAATGTTAGCTGATATCCCACCCTGACCAACTCGCTGCTTTTATTAAAATTATGCATACTTTATTCTCTACCAATAAATGTTCTTATTACCTCTGTGAGAATTGTAGTGTCATATGAAGGCTGATATTTTTCCTTTTCGGGGGCAGTTCGTTTATCCATCTTTTCTCTGTCGGTTTTCTGCTTCCTGTCTGCCCCTTTCGGCTAAAAATTAAGTTAGAGGCAGATAACATGTTGAAAATGTTATATAATTAATCATACTACTCCAAATTTATCTTCTATACCATCTTAGAAGACCTCTGCTTATGTCACTTACCTTAAAAACTTTAATTTGGCAACTAGCTGAATGCAGATGATCAGTGTATTCGCCATTTTCAGCCTGTTTAAACGTGTCAACCTGAATCCTAAAAGGAACTCCTTTTTCACCTCCATGTTTGCGAGGCGTAAATTCAGTGCTGATACAATGTACCTGGGGGGGAAAGACAGACACAGTATATGTGCTGATTGTCTCTCACTGTTATTATTTTCTTGGGAAAGAAGATTTTGTGATCTAGTCAACTGATGCAGAGATAAATTCTGAAATCTCTTCCCATCGCAGTTTTTGGATTCAGAGACTGGTGCTGCATATATAGTACTAACTTAACCTGTGGAATCCACTGCTAAGAACAGTAAAACCACCAGCTTAAATGAATTGTAAAAAAGAATCGGATACATTCATACTAGATGTCCACAGAAGATATCACATCCATCAACACAAGATAAGCCTATATACCAAGACAGCAAAATGGAACTTTCACATTCAAAGGCATTATCTCCCTAAACATATCTCTCTGCAGACGGGAGCAGGGCAGTGCTGTTGTTTTCATTCCCATTAGTGAGCTTGGACATAGGATGGTGGACTAGATGGATTCTTTATCTGACTTATCAGCACCCTTTTATATTTCAATTGTCAATTATTAAAAACATAAGTAATACTGCAATAGTGAGTTAACATCATATTACAACACAGGACAGAGTTTCAAGCTTGTACCAGCCTCAAGTAAAAGTTAGAGCTTCAAACCTGAATAAAGGCAGATGTTCGTTTTCCAGGATCCCACAGAAATTCAACTGCATTGAGCTGGCTTGCATTTGTCCGTATATCGATTACTCCAACTGACATAGGAATATCTATAAATACAAGCATTAGGGAAATCAATCTCTCGGGAAGTTGGGATACTGTTATAAGAGGATAACTGTTATAAAAAGATCTTCCTAAATTAAGTTATAGACTTGCTGTGGACTTAGTAACTAGAATGCTGAGGATAGTAATACCTTAGAAACAGCAATGATGCTCTTGATGTGAATAGTTTTTCTTAATTCTACACATACCTAAATCAAGTAGTCTGTCTCCAGGACGATTCCACTTCCAGCCCTCTAGCTGCTGATGCTCTGTATACTGCAGTCTTCTGTCATGGAACACAACTCTTATGATACTCTAGTGGAAAAAAATAATTATACATGGAATTTAGCAAAAATACATTTGCCAACTCTGTGCCCAAATTCTCAGCACCATGTGCTTCAAGTCACCATACAGAGATGCAGGAATGTACTACAAAGCTATGAGCTCCTCCTCAGACTGCAACACTCTCTTCCCAGAGTGACTGCAAATTCTTTGTGTACTTTACAGGAGAAAAAAAAAAGATCAATCTCATTTGCATAGGGGTGAAACAGTGCAGAATTTGAGGATAAAGTTACAGTCCCCCAAGCTCTCTGAACACTAGGGGCTTAACAAACCCACCACATTCAGGGGTGGAGTCTAGTCAATGGGTCAAAATTACTGATTTTACTAACATAAAAAAACCCACTTTGATCACAAACTGACATATTACAGGACAATTTAATTTCAGCTTATTAAAGTAAAACCAAAACTTCATTAAAAATACTTGGACTCCACCATCCCCATAGCCAGCCACTGCACACCTTTCTTTTGAAAATAACATTTTTATGATAGGATGTTTTCATTATGGCACAAAATTTAAGACATAAAAAGGATTCCCCTTTAAAACTGATTATATACTGCAGATAATAAAATAGCAGAAAAGTTTCAGGTGTGTGGGGGGGTCATTGGTACACTGATGACACCCAGCAATAACTGTTGATGGGTAGCCTGCCAGATACCACCCCTTCAGTTTTGACTGAGGGATTGGAGCCTGTGGCAGGATTGTTCAAGCAGAGCTGGTTGAGACTGAATTGTACTAAAATGGAGGTTCTGTGGCTAAGCAGGTTCTGTGACTGATTCAGGGTTTGGGTGCCAACTCCTAGCTCTTGATGGCATGCCCTTAACTGTCAAGAGCTTGGATGTGATTCTGGATGCCTCCTTATCAATGGAGGCCCAGAACACAAATGTTGCCAGAGTGGTATTTTTCTAATACACCACGTCAGACAACTGGCTCCCTACCTGTCCAACCCTGACCTAGCCACAGTAATCCATGCAATGGTCACCTCCAGATTGAACTACTGTAACTCACTCTACGTGGGCTTGAGACTGATAAGGAAACTCCAGCTGGTACAGAATACAGCAGCACACATCTTTATTGGGTCGCTGAGAACAGCACACATTTGATCTGTGCTGCATGTGCTGCACTGGTTACAAGCTGAGCACCAGAACAGGTTCAAAGTTTTGATGCTTATCTTTAAGGCCCCTAATGGTCTAGAACTCATGTATCTTTGGGACTGCCTCTCCTGGAATATCCCCCAAAGAGTATTTATGCTTCGCTGATAAGAACTTGCTTGTGGTCCCCGGCCCGAGAGATATCCAGCTCTCCTCAATCAGGGCCATAGTTTTTAGTGCCCTGACCCCAACCTGGTGGAACTCCCTGCCTAGTAACATCCATGCCCTGTGAGACTTAATGCACTTCTGCAGGGCATGTAAGGCAGAGATGTTCCGTCAGGCATTTGGCTGAGGACAGTGAGAGCAGTCATCCAGCTGGCACATCCCCTCCTCGCAAGATGGTAGTATAACTGAAAATTCAGATCACCATCTGAGCAAATTTGACGAATATTTTATTGTAATTTTAAAGTTTTAACCTATATAATATGTTCGTTATTTATTATTGTACACTGCCCCAAGTCCTGTTTACAGGGAATGGGTGCTATAAAAATCAAATTTAAGAAATAAATAATAAGACATATTAAAACCATACATAAAATAATAATGAGAACAAAACATTACTGTAAAGTAAGACTTGTCTTTGCTGTTACTTTCTTTGGGGATTTTTTGCTGAAAAAAGAAGTCAGCAATGAACTTGTTTCTCAACAGTTTTCCACACTGCATCCACAAGTTTTTCTTGTCCTCTTCTCCCTCCCCAAATGCAGTAACAAAAACAAAAAAACACCAGTTTGCCCTCACAAAAAACAAAGAAATACTAACTTTACTGATCAGTTGTTTTTTTTAAAAAAACCCTGACAAATTAATGACCAAAATGAAAAAAACTGACTTTTACTGATTTTACTGCCCATTTACCATCCCTGCACATTGTACTCGGTTGAGAAGAGCTCAGTCAAGTTTACAGGACTGGCTAAAACTGCATGTTAAAGAGAAAACTGAAGAGGGCATCAGGAAAACACCACCAATAAAAAAGGACTACATACTATCTATGTGACTGGCCAAATCTATATAGGGTGAAGACAGCAGAATTAGTTACTATCTTAACACTGCAATCTGGATTCAGTTGGACTCAGTGAAAATCCACTATGTTACGATGGAGGAAGTTCCACTCCTGCCAAGCAGCTCTGGAGTTTGTCAAAATGAGAATGTCTCCTATCAGTTCCAGGTTCTATAAATCCATCAACCTGATGTCTGGTGCTTCTGCTTTAGCTTGAAATGGGGTCACCAAGCAGACACCTTGTATGAATGATTACTGACCAGCAGCAAGAATGTGCATTTTGAAGCCAACAGTACTTTTTAACATAATTTCTGCTTCCCAATACTACTGTTTCTCATTAAGGATTTCCTAAACACTACAGGCTCCCCCTTTTAGTCTATTTTTTGATGCCCAGAAGAGATGTAAACAACTGGGCTGGAAACATACTAGTATCGTTCACCTAAATTGGCTCATATATCCTATGACATTTGCATTGAATTATTTTGTTGACTACAGCCCTAACACATATTTTGAAGTCTCAGGTAACATCAACAGATTGAAAGTCTGGAAATCAAGAGTCAAGATTTCCTTATCAACTAGACAGGCATATTAGGATATATTTTTCCAGATATGATAAATATTTACAGCTCCTTTTATTAGATAAAATAAATACCTCAACATTCTGAAAAACTGAAATGTAACTTCTATCCATCCTCGCCTCTAAAACTGGGATTTTAGGCCAACATATCCTGCAGAGCACAACAACTTCAGCATCCCCTTCCCATGCACTAATTTATGAGTTTGCATGCTCCTTCCAAGCTGAAGATTCAAGCTTTTATACATCTGATTTTAAACACGAAGTAATTACAGGCTTGAGTCAGCATGGCATATAAAGAACATGAAGTATGCTAAAGTCTCTAATTCAGATATCAGTCTTAACACACTCTTTACCCCAATCCCCACTCTAATACTGGAATAATAATACTGGCCGACATGGTGTTTATAGGACTTACTTAGAACATACATAAAAAACATCAATCACTTAAGAGAAAAAAGTTAAACCTATAATAGCCTTCTTTTAAACTCACACATATTTGTCAAACAAACTGAAATTCCGTTTCTCCTAGTAAGGTTATTGGGACCATCACACATGCAAAAATTCCTCTGTAATAGCTTAAGGATTTAGTTATTCTGCTAGTCATTCAGAGGATGCTAGCAAGTTCGAAGCTCTATAGAACCTTCAGAAATTTCACAGATAACTGAGTTGGGTGTGCAAACAGTCTCCTATAAGCATTTTTAAAGTCCAAAGTACAGAAATGTACTGGGAGCAGCCCAAAGGGACTCCATGGCAGACACAAGGAGACAGGAATCATAGCTGAGCCAACAACATACCTTTACCAGTTTTCCACTAATTTCTGGCATATCTCCCATTTTTCGATTATCTAACAGACGTATTTCATAGGACTGACCTTTTAGGGGGAAACAAACAAACATGTTATTTATGTAAAACCCATCCTCTCACCAAATGAGGCTGTGACATGTCCTGTAAACTTTCGCCATCAGATGGGTTGAACTGGGTTACATATCTTAAGTACATTTTATATTTTAAATTGTGGAATGTTTAACTGTAGCTTATAAATTGTATTGGAATTCTATTGTGATGTAAGCCACCCTGAGCCCTGTTTTTCAGGAGAGGGAGACCTAAATGTCTAATTTAATAAATAATAACTAAATCTGACTGAGCCATATTTGTTTTGCATTTCCCACACTTCTTGAAAAGTGCTATTGATTGATCAGTGGGAGAAAAAGCACCTAGACAACTTACAGAAAACTCTAGCACAGATCCTCACAACAGCAAAGAGAGGACTGAGAAACAAGCACTCTCCCTGCCTCAGTCACATGTCGATTTGGGCAGGAATATGCTGACATAAGATGGAGGGGAGGAAGAGCATTCTAAGTGCTTGGAAAATTCTGGGAAGCTTTAGATTAATCTCTGTGGTTGGTCTATGCATGTGCAGTCCTCTCAGCACAGAAACCACAAAGATGAGCACTGAAGAAAGAAAGAAAAAACTCCCATGAAATATCTCCCCCTTTTGCCATGAGTGAAAAATAAGATTTTATTCAAAATGTGTAGTATGAAATTTTTTGACAGCATTAGATAGTAATTTCAGTGTATACTGTAGACATATAGAACTTTGCGAAGAATATTTCTACTTGAATGTAAATAATTTGACAGCAACATGCTATAATGTCAGACAATAATTATGAAAGAGTTCAATATTTTCAGTGTTATATGAGTTTTACTTAATATTCAAACATACTAGTAGTCCTAACTAATGAACAATACACTTGTTTACTACAAAATTTGTTTTCTACCTTCAACTTTTATTTTTATCTCTCAGACAGCAAAAATAAGACCTTTATGCTATGGTAGCACAGGATGCAGCAGTTCACAACTTCTCAAGTATCTGGTATACTTGAACTTTTTTAAAAAAATAGAGAACAAAGACATTTATACTTCTAAACTCCATGACTATACCAAACAGTAAACATGTACATGCTAACAAAGTTATAAATGTTGCATTTTAAATTATTAAATCTGTAACAGTTTAGGTTTGATGGGAAACTAACCTATTTCTTTGGGGGGGAAGATTCCCCTATGAATTCATAATTTCCAGAATTTTTGCATCTCTAGGTATAACAAACCTCCTTAATGCAAACAATTTCAAATTCATGTTATTGCTACATTTTCAAACTTTCAAAATGTGTTAAATCGTAATGTTACAATAAAACCTTGCTTACAGGAGCAATGCTCACCTTGATTTAAGTAAGTAAGGGTTTCATCATGCAGTTTGACAGCAGGAGATGTTGCAGCACACATAACATATTGAAAAGGTGGATGTTTTGCATCATTATCAGGTGGAAGGCTAGAATCTTCTTGCTTGAAAATGGGCAAAGCCAGAACATCACTGAAATAAGAAAAAAAAATAATATCTCCAGATGCATAGTTTTATTTATGGTAGAAACAAAAATGCTAATGACCAAATAGGTCATTCATCAGCTTTAACCCATGACTTACACTGTCCCTTTGGGGAAGAAAGACAGTAAGTGATGATGACAACAGTGCAGTAGCAAAAAACACATGAAATGCAATCAGACAGGCCCTGTATTTTGTGATACATTCCTGAAGCACATCTGCTTTATTTCAGAAAATAACTCAGTTCTTTCAAACTTACTGTATCCCAACAGCCACCTAAACTTAACACTGGTCAAAATTGCATATTGAAGTAGTCACTATCCATATGTAATCACAGCACATAGCTTCTCACTTGCAGTGTATAAAAATGCCACAAAATCAGGCCTTTAATTAACTTCATAGTGAAAACAATTTTTTCCTCAATTTTTCTCTTTAAAAATGTATATATTTGGAAATTTCCATAAAAATATTACACTGGTAAAAAGAAAACTACTCACTAATTGCAAACTGAAAACAACTCCTAATTACATAAAGTTAAAGAGAGAAACTATCAAAAAAGAGATCACAGAAGTTTCCTTTAAACTACAGGCACCCAGATATATGGCCAGACTCTACCCACCTCAATTTCTAGGGCTTCACATAGGCTTTCAAAACTTTAGTTTGTGGTCAGTTACCATTTATGCAGTTAGCTACAGCTCCTTAACATATAGCATTTCAAATTTTCAGCTTAATGGTCTAGGAACATGAGTATATAAACAACATTTCAAGTGGAATTTAAGGATTATATACAAATCACAAGCTACCTGATTTTGAACTTAAAATAAGATAAAAATGTTCACCACAAAAGTATGACAGACAAGAGCTGCAACCAGGACCATCAAAATTACATACTGAATTACCAATTCAATACTGAAATCTTACTGAAGCAGTGTTTTTAGCCCAAGTCAGATAGTTGCACGCAGTATGAACTTAACAGTTTACATAAAACTACCTTGAACCATATGGACAAACAACAAATGCACCATTTATCTACTGTAGACAAACCTTCATTGTATTCCACCTATCAAGGAGTATGCAAACAAGTGTTAAGTAACTGATACATTAACTACTGATCCACATGTCAAGTGAAATTCAAACGACTGGCTACTCCTGACAAAATCTTTACTGGAACAGGGTTATCAAGAATGCCCTGACAGGATACACTGAAGTACCATCACATCAGGACAGATCCAGTCACACGCCTTTATGCATATTATTTCTCTCTTCAAAATACATTTTGCCATATTATACAAACTGTCAATTTTGTGCAAGAAAAATCCTAATTAGCAGTATGCAATGGTTTGTTTCTTAGGCATCCAAATACATACCACTTTGATAATCTATTATGTTACAAAATGTATTCAATTGGTTTCCAGTTATAAACTATCTGGTTTTAAACATGTAGCGGGGTATTTATTCGTAATGCCTGCATTCTGTTGATTGTCAAGCATTCAATCAGAAGGGTGACAGGTTTTAGGAACAACTTTTAAGTTAGCAGCTTCAGCTAGCTTAATATCTTTCATCTATATATTTCAATCCATATATATTACGAAGCAGTGAAGTAATTACTACCAAAATATTTGAAGTTACCCAAAATTATAAAAAAACTGTGTTTTGCTGGTATACAGTCGAAAGATCAAAAACAGATTCACAAAATATTCTTATCCACAAAATGAATCATGGAACAGCTATCATGAGTGAGCTCACATATAAAGTTTCAGCTGAAGAAGACACAATCTGTTCCTTGTTGAAATCATCAGCTAACCCAGATTGCTAGAAAGTTGTGGTTTACAGATTATTTGAATTTCTACAGATCAATGTAGATCACAATGGAATTCAAAAGTATCTGCTCACAACAAAATGATTATGAATCGCTTGGAAACAGCAAGATTGCAGGCTGCTTCTGAGTGCCCCTGAAAGTCAGCAGATCCAATCTCTCCTTCAAACAGAGAGACAGACAAGTCAGTAGTGACCACAATTTCTGATTGACTACAAAATGTGCGGATTCCCCAGTATAACTAGATAAGGAAAAGACCAGTCAATCACAAACATATTAAAACAATAAAGATCTAAGGTTACGTTGAGCCAATACAACACATAACAATAGTTTACAGTACAGATAAAACAGAACAAACTGAATTAGAAGTTCATTAGCAAAAATATGTCCTTTACTCTCTTCTCAACACTTCACTGACACTGCAGGAACTCTCCCTCCCCCTTTAGCTAATGTTCACATTAAATATCCATCCCTTTATCAATCTGACAGTACTGTGATGTTCTGAAATAATTTCTGTACGTCCACCACACCTCTAGAACAAGCTGGAAGTCCTTTTTTTATACACTACAGCTTATGTAGATTCAACATAAATGAGTGCAGAAAACACAGTGCTGTAATCATGCCACAGGCGTCAATGAACAGAAAAAACACTACTTTAGTTTGTGTTTAAGTTAGAGGCAGTCAGGAAGAGCCCTCAGAACTGAAAAGAATACACCTGTCTGAAATGTTATGCTTCTGGGCTCACCTTTTAGTGCAACATGACAAGTCTGGCCAGCAGCGTCTGAGAGAAGGACGTCATGGGGGGTTTCTTTAGGCTACCTAGAACCTGTTATTCCAGTACAACCAGAGACTCCTTTCTCGTATACAAATGAGAAAGGGTGTCAGTACACGCTTGGAAGCCAAATAAGGCTTTCCAAACCTTTTGCGAGGATCATTGCCTCAAATGATCTTCCTCCCTTGGCCTCCTTCGCATTTTGAGCCCTAGTCAAACAACAGAGTGCCCAGTTACAGATGGGGGGGGGGGGGGGCCAGCCAATTGCAACTGGGACGAGCCTACAGAAAGACAACAGGAGCAAAACAGGCAATGCCGCCTCTTCCCCAGGAGCCCTCTCCCTCCGTGGGGTAGGCAAGCCAAACATGCTAGGCAATAAGAGAAAACCTATAGGCAGCCAGCGAAGGCCTCTACTGGCTGAAGCGAGGCAGCCAGCGACGAACTCTCCCTCGGCCAGACCTCTCTTCCTCTGGCACATGGCGGGGAGCCTCTCCTTCCCCCCGTTACACCCACCTCATGCTATAGGCGCCAGCCCCGAGCTCCTGCCCGATGCCGGAGAGGCTGGCGTCGAAGTCGTGCGCCAGCCCAGACTCGATCACCTCGTCCATCTTCAGCACCCACGCCATCTTTCTCCGGCGGCCTCGAGAGAACGGAAGGAAGGAAGGCAGGGAAACGGCAGCGGCGGTACTAGGAGCCTCTCTTCCTGCTCCTTCTCCGCGGTTGGAGGCACGGCGTTGGGCCGCCTGGCCAGGCTGAGGTGCCGGCACGGAAAAGCGAGGAGGAGGCGGCGGCGGCTGTTAACGGAAACTCGGGAGGATGGGGGAAGGGAGCGGGAGGGCGCCTCAGCCGCGGGGGAGCCCTTTTCCCTCAGCAGAGGCGGCGGCCGCGGGAGGCAGCACCAGCACGGCGTTCAGCAGCGGCATCCTGCGCCCGTCCTTAGCTGCTGCCGCCGCTGTTGCTGCCGCCGGCCGCCTCCTCCACCCGCCGCGTCGCACGGCCCAGCTCCTGCCGCCTCCTCAGCAGCCGCCTCCCGGACCCGAGGCGCCGTCAACCAACCGCATCAGCGCCGCCCTCTGCAGCAGCAGAGCGAGGACCCACCCGCCGCCGCCCCAGCCGCCACCTCCGCTTGGGCCCCGCCTAGCAAGCCCCAAAGGCTCCCCGGATACACCGAGCTGCTCCGGCGTCCCCGCCTCCTTCCTGCCGCGCGGCGGCAGCGACGACAACAGCGGAGCCTGCGCTAACATGGCGTCCACATCCTCCTCGCCCTGTCGCTTCTCTCCATCCCTGCTGACTGGCGGAGGCGGTTGAAGTGCCCGTTGCTCGACGCTGGTTTTGAAAGGCAGCCCGGCTGGCTATTCAGAGGCTGGCGGAGGCGGTTGAAGTGCCCGTTGCTCGACGCTGGTTTTGAAAGGCAGCCCGGCTGGCTATTCAGAGGCTGGCGGAGGCGGTTGAAGTGCCCGTTGCTCGACGCTCGTTTTGAAAGGCAGCCCGGCTGGCTATTCGGAGGCTGGGGGAAAGGAGGGCGGTTTTTTTTTCAGCCAATCAGAGCGTACCGCCACCCCCTCTCCACCTACACAAGTTATGAGCGAGATCCCGTGGCGGGCAGCAAAGAGAAACAAAAGACTGCAAGACCCAGCATGCAACGCAAGTTGCCCCTATAGGGAAGGGCCCTAAGGCTAAGGTGTGGGTCCGTCTTGCATTGCACAATGTAACACATTGTGCTAGGAGCTTTATAGGCCTTCATCTTCTAACGAAGTCCCAAAGTTGTCCTAAGGGAAACTTGCTGACCGCTACGACGGTGTCTCAATGAAAGTTTGAATTTAATGTTTATTTCCTGAGGTGTTATTTGAAAACACACACATGGTAATAAAAAGACACACACATAATAATTACATTCCAGCTTGAATTCAAATGTGATGACATTCCCAACTCAGTATTGGTGACGTTGGCATCTTTAATTTAAATGCACTTCCAAATTATTCAGAATTTACTAATAGGCTGCCTCTGTCACTGAGACTCAAGGTAAATTACAAAATTAGAAAAACAGTACAAAAAATAGAGGACAGTGCAATATAAACGAATAATACAAATAACTGTCCAATGATCCACCATTCTGTTCCCTTCCACTAGTTTCTTAGTCACATCAAATGTTCAGCTAAACGAAATTTAATGATCAACATTAACTCTGGTGGAGGTTTTTTCCCTTCAGATCAAAACTGTTGAGAATTAAGGTGACTTGCATAACCTTCGACCTATGCATTTGGGTTGAGTTTCTGGGTCCCTATCCCCATTCTGAAAGAAATGTGACACAATTTATATGGTAGCAGGGGTGAAATAAATGCATTTCTTACTGTTACCATCTGCCTTGGGGAGTGATGGTTTTTTCCTCCCATCTCCTCCAAATGCAGCTCAGGGGGGCAGAGTCAAGCAACTGGTGCTGCCACTGCTGCAACCAAAGTTGACTATGAGGAGGATTGGTTAGAGTGGGTGCACAGAGTGGTGATTTACCAATGAAGGGACATGGCTGGCAGGGGAGAGAAGAGGAGGTCCTGTGCATGGATTGGGAGGCAACTTATTCTAATTCTTATTCTAATTCTGTAAGTGTCAGAGAGGCAAGATGCTGTTCGGTTTAGAAAGTAGCTTGCTTCTTAGCAATGTAATGTGCTATACAGGAGAAAAAAAAAGCAAAAGGTGTTCTCCCACAGTGGTGCTTTTTTGAATCATAAATGCCACTTACTAAAAGTGGCTTTGGAATACATTTGGACAATAAAAAAATCAGGGTTTCTCTTCTCTCACATTTCCCATTTGTGATATGCTCTTGTAACATCCAGAGAAATTACAGCAATGATAAAAGAACATTATCCACAATTTGATTTGTTCCTTACCACAGTACATTGCTGTTACAGATAGGATTTCTGGTGAATATTGTGACACTATTCAATTGTTGGGTAATGTGAAAAGAGCATTTTCTGGTGAGACGATGGTGAGTTGAACTGAGGAGATATTCAGTTCTGAGTGTGTAGGTGTGGGGGAGAAATTTAATCTGAAATCGGATCATTCATGCTTTTGGCTCTTCATAGTGAATCTCTCTCATTCAAAGTTCACCTGTCATGGGCAACCTGGCAACAGGATGCTCTTAAGCTACTTTCCATCTTGGATGTCCTTGCTATGACAGCCTTGGTAATGGCATGTCATGAGTAAGGGAAATTTTTGTGTACTTGCTGTGAGCTGTTGCCTAGCAAAATCATCTTAATACTTTCCCCCTGACAACTCACAAGGCTCAGGCCTGAAGCAAAGCCTCTGCTGTGCCTCATTCTGCACAATGTCAAAACGTCGTACATAAAAATTTACAAAATGGAAGTGGAAGTTCTTACCTTTTTAATTCTCTTTATGTAACTCTGAAGACACTTGCTCAAAGATTTGCATTAAAAGCTATACATTTTGCGGCTATGTGACAGGCTGATTGGTATACTTCTAGTCCATAGTCCAAGATATCCAGGAAGTTTGCTTATGCTGATGACACAGTGATTGCAGTAAGAACTGAGGAAATACTGACTAGGGACCTTGAAATTTTGGCTGACTACTAGCCTAAATGGCAGCTTAGCCCAGGCCCATAGCCATAGGGGGGCCTGTGGGAGCACTGCCCCCTGACTTTCAGATGCCCTTACAGTCCCTTCTTGACTCCAAAGTTTTAGGGTTGGCTGCCTCAACTTGGCCACTTTCAGAGCCTCTAGCTTTTGCCCCTACCCCAGAAAGCTTCTGAGCAGTGGATGGAAAAGAGTGCCCCCTGACTTAAAAATCCTGGCTATGCCCCTAGCTTATCCCAAGCAATGCTCCCTCTAAGCTGTAGAGACTTGTGAGCAAAAATTCTACTTTGTGAGCTACTGGCATTAAAGGTATAAGCTACTGCATAAATTAGCTTGCTCTGGGACCATTTTTCCTGAGTTAAGACAAAAATGTGTGAGCCAGAGGCCAAAAATATGTGAGCTAACTCATACTAATTCAGCTTAGAGAGAACACTGGTCCCAAGTCCAGGAAAAATAGAATGATCCTGTCTCCATCTCAATAACATTCTTACCAACTGTGAACTGAATGTCTACCTTAATGCCACTTGACAAACTGATCTATAAACACAATCTTTCCAAAGTAGCAGCAAAAATACACACGAGATAACATTCTCCAAAAATTACATGGTACAACTTGGGATGCATCTGATACAATACAGATGCTCAGCTTTTGGGTTGGTGTATAGTACTGCAGAACAGTGTTCCCTCTAAGCTGAGCTAGTGTGAAATAGCTCACTATTTTTTAGCCTTTAGCTCACAGATGTTTGTCTTAGTGCAGGAACAATAGCCCCAGAGCACTCTAATTTATGCAGCAGCTCACAACTTTAATGCCAATAGCTCATAAAGTAGAATTTTTGCTCATGAGACTCCACAGCTTAGAGGGAACATTGCTGCAGAATGTGGTGCTGCAGTGTGGCTCAACAGCCCCCATGTCCACAGACTTGATGTCCAGCTCAACACAACAGCAACAACCATTAGTGGATGTACTAAATCCTCTCCAACCTATTGGCTACTCACATTGTGCCACATCACTCCCCCACCCCGCATCTCTGAAGACAAGATACTCTTCTTCGTGAATATAGAAAGATTACTGAAAAAAAACCAGGTTGCTTACCTGTAACTTATGATCTTCGAGTGGTCATCTGTGCAGTCACACACATGGGTCTTGCCGCTGGCAACGGATCCGTACCTCAGAGTCTCCAGTAGCTCACCTAGAGCGTTTTTTGGCGCACTCTCCCCGGGGAGCAGGCATTGACTGCGCATGCCTGGAGCAAGTGGGAGGTGCCCCTCCCACTCAGTTTCTTCCAGCCACTACTGACAGTCTACATAGGCAAAACCAGAGCAGAAAAGCCAGCAGAGGGGAAGGCTGGGTGGGCGTATGTGACTGCACAGATGACCACTTGAAGATCATAAGTTTACAGGTAAGCAACCTGTTTATCTTCATCATGGTCTCTGTGCAGTCCCACACATGGGTGATGAGCAAGCTGAAGATCAAAGAAAGAGGTGGGTGCTGGCAAGAAAAATTAAATACTTACAATGTATGCAGGCACTCACCTGGGATGACTGCAGTGGAAAATGGCCCTGAGAACCGCTTGGCCAAAGGAGGCGTCATGTCCAAAGTATAGTGGGAGACGAACGTGGACGGAGAGGACCATGATGCAGCAGAGCAAATGTCTTCTAAGGAGACGCCCTCCAGGAAGGTCGAGGAGGTCGAGACCACTCTAGTTGAATGAGCCTTAAGACCCTCAGGTAAAGGTTGCTGTTGTGTCCTAGGCTCAAATGGGAGAACTGTTACTTTTGGAGGGAAGCTGAACAAGCCAGAGCTTGAACTCCACACCAGGGTTCCAGAGAAGGCCTAAGCGTGCCCAATCAGGGGACGGATTGAAACATAAGTAGCCAATCAACACCCAGGCTCATACTGTACCCTGATAGGCCCTTAGGGCCCTGTAAATAGCCAATCCGTGTAGATAGTTAAGGACCAATCAGAAGGGGGCAAGAATTGTATAAAGGAGCGGGAAGTTTGAACAGAGCTCAGTGTGTTCCTGAAGTAAAGCTTGCTGAAATGACTCTCCGACTCTGGTCTCTTACTGCGCCGACCCCAGTACATTATAGTTGCTTAGCAACTTTGTAGAACAACCGAATTGCATTGGATAGCCACTTAGAGAGTCTCTGGATAAAAATTTTACACCCTCTGTGGGGATTGCTGTAGGCCACAAACTAGGGTCCTTATAGGAGGGTTGTGTACGAGAGAGGTAAAAGGACAAAGCCTGTCTGACGTAGAAAGTTTGTGTAGAGCTTTTTGTCCAGAATCTTTAGGTTCAGGGAAAAATGTGGGTAACGAAGTAGAACTCGATTAAATTTTGAAACAACTTTTGGGAGGAAGGCTGGATCCACTCTTAGGACCACCTTGTTCCTGTGAAAAACTGAATAAGGAGAGTCAGAGTGGAATGCACACAAGTCACTAGCTCGCTTGCCGGAAGTGAGTGCAACCAACAGGGCAGTCTTCCAAGAAAGAAGGTAGCTAAGGGCTCAAATGGAGGTTTCATAAGTTGTGCAAGAACTAGTGACAGACTCCAAATGGGCACAATAGGTTTAACAGGAGGGTGAAGGTGTAACATGCCCCTGAGGAATGATTTGGACAGTCTATGGGAGAAAACAATCTGACCATTGACAGGCTTTTGGAAAACCGAGATGGCTGAAAGATGAACCTTCAAAGAGGAATAACTGAGTCCAGAAACTTGTAATGACAAAAGGTATTTTAAAATCGAAGACAGAGGTACAGTCTCTGGATCAAATTGTTGAGAAAGCGCAAAAGAACAGAAGCGCTTCCATTTACACTGGTATGAACGTCTAGTAGAGGGTTTCCAGGCATTTAGGATAACCTGTGCAACATCTAATGACAAGTCTACGACCGTGTTCTCCATGCTGTGAGCCCAGGATCTGGATGTTGTGGTGCCATATCTGGCCCTGATTCTGGGTGAGACGGTCGTCTGCCAAAGGAAGGCGATGGCAGGTGTGATGAGACAGCTGAAGGAGTCTCGTGAACCATGGTTGCCGTGGCCACCATGGCGTTATTAGGATGCAATCTGTACTGTCCCGAATGATCTTGACAAGAGATTAAGTGATTAGTGGAGTTGGGGGGAAAAGGTAATGTAGTGGTCCTTTCCAAACATGAAGAAAGGCATCGTTGCTTCTCCTGGAGTAAAAGCGATGGCATTTTGAGTTGGCCCTCATTGCAAAGACATCTATTCATGGGACCCCGAAGCATGTGAAGATGCGATGCAGATAGCGTGAATTGAGGGACCATTCGTGGTTGTCCAGCCGAATCCTGCTGAGGGACTCGGCCAACATGTTCTCTATATCTGGCAAATGGATGGCAGTCAGGTAGATGTCGTTCTCGATGCACCACTCCCACAGGGCTATGGCTAGTCGACATAGACAGACTTGGTCCCGCCCTGCCTGTTCACGTAGAAAACTGTAGCCATGTTGTCTGTTGTAATCTGAACATGTCGGTCGGTTAAAGACGGGAGAAAGGACTGAAGAGCCCTGTGAACAGCAATAAGTTCCAGACAGTTTATGTGCATCGCTCTCCGAGACAGTCCACAGACCTCTGACAGTCTTGTCCTCTAAGTGGGCTCCCCATCCCCACTTGGAGACATCTGTAGTTACAACAGCAGAAGGGGGGGACGAACAAAAGGCATTCCACAGAGCAGGTTGTTCGGAACGGTCCACCAGGAAAGGGAGAGTAGAACTTGCTGAGGTACAATAAGGATGGTGCTCTGAGGTTGTACGTAAGAGTGGTAGGCACAAACGAACCAGAACTGGAGGGGCCGCGTATGTAGTCTGGCAAAACGGAGTACCAAAGTAGTTGCAGCCATGAGGCCCAAAAGATGTTGAATGATGATTGCAGAGAAAGTATGACATCCTGGGCCAACGACAGAATAGTTTGGGCCCGATCTAAGGGAAAAAAGACGAGGTGATGGCACATGCAAAGACGAGCACCTATGAATTGTAGATCCTGTGTTGGGGTGAGATGAGACTTGGTAACATTCACACACAGACCCAAGGAGGCCAGAAGAGAGAGGGTCGTTTTGAGATCCTTCACAAGTTGGTGTGCTGTAGGGGCGATTATCAACCAGTCGTCTATGTACAGGAAAACAGATGCTGTGAAGACGCAGGGCAACTGCTACCACTGCCATGCATTTCGTGAACACTTTCAGGGCGGTAGACAGGCCGAAAGGAAGAACTTGATACTGGAAGTGATGTTGTCCCATGGCGAAACGGAGATATTTGCGATGTTGAGGTTTGATGGTCACGTGGAAACAGGCATCCTGGAGATCCAGGGAAGCCATCCATGAATCCTGAGATATTAAGGGCAGGATCAATTGAACAGATATCATTCTGAATTTTTTGTAGACTATCCGTTTGTTTAGTCTCCTGAGATCCAGAATGGGTCTCTTGCCCCTGTCCCTCTTGGGAACCAGAAAGTACCGTGAATAGAAACCTGTTCCATGGTGGTGATGGGGAACAGGCTCTATCGCATCATTTTGGAGCAAGTTCAAGATCTCTTGCTGGAGATGAAGAGACAGCAGAGTGACAACGAAGTGGTGATGGTGTGGTGGCAAAAATGAACTCGATGGCGTAACCTAGACGAATTATGGTGAGTACCCAAGAGTCCGTGGTGATCGAATGCCAAGTCTGGTAGAAAGGGGAAAGTCTGGTCTGATAGAGAGGATCCAGCTGTCGAAAGGGGCAGGGAGCGAAGTCAAGGAGACTGCTTGGATGGTGGGGTAGACTTTTTGGCTTGTTGAGAGCATGATTTCTGGTGGAAAAGCTGCTTGGGGTGAGGGGCTTTCCACTTCCAGTATTCAGACAGTTTTGGAGAACGTTGACGCCTTTGATATGCTGGTTTCCAAGGTCTCGGCCAGTTTGACTGCTGTGGAACAGGTTGAGTGACTCCAAGCTGCTTAGCTCTCTTACGGCCGTCATCAACAGATTTGAGAACCTCTTCAGTGGAGGCGTGAAAAAGTCCAAGACCATCAAAGGGAAGGTCCTCGATTTTCTGCTTGATATCTGGTTGCAGATTTGTGAACCGGAGCCAAGCAAGGCACTGTAACGCAACCGAGGATGTGAAAACTCTAGAAGAGCATGAAACAGCATGCCTGATGGTATTTATTTGCTGCTTGGACACACTGGAGAGTTTGGAAACTAAGATGGAAGCCACCCTCTGAGAAGTTTCCGGGAGAGAAGGAATGAGTGGTGTGAATTGATTAGCAAGATTGAAGGCGTAGGCAGAGAAGTAAGCCAAGTAATTATTGACTTTTGAGTTGGTAGAGGCAAGATTGTAAATTTTGCAGGCTAGAGTGTCCAAGTTACAGCCCTAATGATCTGGAGGTGTAGGATGTCTTGAAGGTTTCACTTTAGATGCGGAATGGACAATAATGGAATTTGGAGCTGGATGTGAGGCCAAAAGTTTTGATTCCGGAGCATGTATTCTATACAAGGAATCAAAACGCTTCGAAGTAGGTGGAACAGAGGCAGGTTTGTTCCAAGCCTCACGAAGTCCTTCCAAATGTACTGGTAGCATAGGCAGGAGTGATCCAGAAGGAAAATCAGCCTGAACTAGATCATGCACTACATCTGAAATCTTAGGTGAGTCCAATAGGAGAGTCACATTCAGGGCCTCAGCCATAGTGGTGATGAGGCTGAGGTAGGCTTTAGATCCATCAGACGTGGAAAGACAGTTTGGTCGAGTACTGTCAGATCCGGGGGAGCCGAGTGGATGTTCAGACTCGGAAGTGCATGAACTGTCCTTCTCGGATCCAGAGTCGTCTGGTTCCTGAGGAGGTATGTTGGGTTTAGTTGGTGCAGACTCAGAGTCCTCTGGAGAAGAAATAGTATTAGAGGTTTGAAGAGGCTTAGGTCATGATGGCAGAGTGCTCGAAGTCGTGGCAGGTACCACAGGCATAGCAGAGAAAATTGGAGCATCATGAATTCGAGGTGGCATGTAAGACTCACAGCACTGAGAAGGTTCATGGTATCGAGACAAAAGGTAGGCAGTGTCTTGGTTTCAAGATGGTGAGGGTTCTAGGTCATGGAGTCGAGGAAGTGCAGCTTCAAAGTCTCTATGAGAAGTGACATCAAGTTCATGGTACCGAGAATGTCTGAATCCCTCAACTGAAGGTGAGTGCGAGTAGCGACGACAGACTCTACGGTGTAGAGGAAATGGAGATCTAGAGACCAAGGAGTATTCATACTGACCGGTGCAATAGTAGTCACGGTAGTCACGATGAGATGGAGAGCGGGAGCAGAAATCGCAGCAATGAACCGGGGAACAGGAGTGGAGATTCTGAGTGGACACTTGAGTGGAAGACTCCTGGTACAGGGGAGAAACCCCAATGTCCCCAAAAGACCTGAGTTGGAGTAGAGACCGTGCACGCTCCTGTGAGAGGATCAGAGGATCAGTAAGAGGGTCGGGTTCAAGAATGTCCAAGGGGACAGCACTGTGGACTGAAGGTGATCGAGACTGAATCGGAATAACCTCTAAGGGAACATTAGGAGTGAGTTGAGGCATGTCTGAAATCATGTTGGACGGTGCCGAGAGCTCTGGAGGAATTTATGGTTGAGTCGAAGCCAAAGAAAGTGCAGGCTGGTTAGAACCAAAGCCATAGGAGTCGAGGAGATGGTAGCTGTCAGGGTCGATAAGGCCGTCAGAGTAGACTTGGCTATTGGGTCATGAGGTTTTTTCAGAGCTGTAGTCGATGAGTCGGAGTGGTGCCGGGACTTCTTTGAGGAGTGCTTAGACGTTCCCTTGTTGGACTTAAGCTTTTTTAGGGATTGCACAGCAGCCAAATCTCCTGCTTGATGTGGGGGAGACAGTGAATTGGAACGAGGCATGGCCCAGAGAGATTTTTCAATCAGAAAACTTTGGAGGCTTGCTGCTCGATTTTTTTGCACCTGTTTTCCGAAATTGGCGCAGTGTAGGCAGGTATCGACCCAATGAGGTTCACTCAAGCAAAAAAGACATTAAGAATGTCCGTCAGAAGTAGGGATTTTAGTCCCACACCTCTGGCATTTTTTAAAAGTAGTTTTCCCTTCCATACGCTCCGAACAAGGGAGGGAAAGGGAGGGGAAAAAGGGAAAGGAAAGTGCACAGGTAAGGGCTTTCTTTCTTTTTTAGGATGAAGAAAGAAGAAAATGAAGAAAATAAGAGAAGGAATACAATACCACAGGTGGAAAAAGACGAGATGAGAAGGGAACGCAGCAAGGTAGGTGTTGTCTAAGTGGCGGTTAGGAAGAAACTGAGTGGGAGGGGCGCCTCCCACTTGTTCCAGGCATGCGCAGTCGATGCCTGCTCCCCAGGGCAAGCGCGCCAAAAAACGCTCTAGGCGAGCTACTGGAGACTCCGAGGTACGGATCCGTTGCGAGCGGCAAGACCCATGTGTGGGACTGCACAGAGACCACGATGAAGATCAGATAAATGCCCATCCAGACATGGCTGATGCAGCCTATCCAGACTAAGATCCCCACACCCAGCAATAAGATCTGCACAAATCCTGCAATCACAAAACGTCATTCTAGGGAATAAAAGGTTGCAAACATGGATGCAGTCACTGCCACCCAATATCCATAACCTGATAAACACTAACAAGAGGCCCTCAGGATTTGACTTGCCATGTAAAGTATGGATGACAGAATACAAACAGGCTTTGAAAGTTGTACAGATCTGTTATTTAAATGGGGCAAAATACCAGGACCCAAATGCGATTGTAGTGCAGTGCACCAAACTATTTCCCATCAGTCACAGGAATGTGAGCATCATGCTTTCCAGGGAGATGTGATGGAGCTCTTTGAACTCTCCCCAGCTGCGACTGAGTGGACTGGAAATCTAGATACTAGTATTTAGGGGAATTGCCCAATTGGTCTGCATACCCATTGTATCAACTTGGTAACATATTTTATATTATATACTTCTTGTGTGTAACTCTGTCATAAAATAAATAAAAATGATGACTTTGTGATCTGGGAGATGGTCATAGCTAGGGATGCCAACTCCTGCTTGGAAAATACCCAGAGATTTGGGGGTAGAGCCTGGGAGGGGCAGGAACTGGAGAAGAAAAAGATCTCATCAGAGTATAATGCCACAGAGACAGAATAAACACATTAATTTATTTAGGAACTTGTCTCCCAGAGTCCTGCCTGAAACAGCTTGCAAGTAAAAAACAGAGCAAACTATCAATTATGAAAAACAAGCCAATTAAAAACAGGTCAGGGCATACAAACAGCATAAAGCACCACAAAGCATACTAAAAAATCCATAAAACAGATCTCAGACCATGATCAGGTAAAAATACACACACACTCAAAGCTGCGTTATACTGAATCAGACCACTGGTCCATCAACATCAGTTTTGTGTACTCAGATTGGCAGCCATTTTCCAGGGTCTCAAACAGGTCTTTCACATCATCTACTGCCTGGCCCTTTTTAATTGCGGATACCAGGGATTGAACCTGGGATCTTCCGCATGTGAAGCTAAAGTTCTGCTGCTAAGCTCCAAAGCTCTTTAGCTAAAAGGCAGCAACAAAGAAATGTAGAAAACATATGTGGTAGGCACCCAGCAAGACTCAAAAGGAATGGCATTCCAGAATCAAGAACCTTTTACTAGCCCTGTTACATCTGCAAAAGCTGTATCTTCAAAAGGTGCAGGGAAATGATACTTTTTGCAGGTCACCTGGGGTAACCTCAGAGGCTGCGGAACACAAGCAATTGGTCAACTCCCCTGCAATCTAGTACAGAACAGGAAATGCACTGGAGGTAATATGCCACTGCTAACTGCAGCAGTTATTCTTTCGTATAGTTCCCAGGGCTTCTGGGGAGTAAGCCAGAAACTGAGATGCAAGTCCACACAGGAGAAGGCCACTCTTGATTATTCTGGTGTCAGCATATAGCAGCTTAGAGGAGGAATGTGTAATCAAGACCAAGACCAAGAAATGTAATCTTTCCTTTATGGAAGAAACAAACACTACAAGCAACATGAAAGGAGAGGCCTGTTGCCCTTTTTGTTTTCATTTAGCACACGACCACTATACTTGACAAGTGCAATCTTCAAATGGCTATTGTAATTTAGCCCACTGCTAGTCAACTCTTTTCATCAACATTGTTCCAATTACACTTCACAAATGGTGTCAGAGGAGGGCATCATTCCTCAAGGAATCTTATTAAGAAAAAAGTGATATTCTGTTGCTTCCCACCCTCCTCCCCAGAGGCAAACATCTCCTTTTGTAGGGAGCTGGATCCAAACGCAGTCCAGCTCATGAATACCTGGAACCTTCCTGAAATTTTAGATTTTTCTGATGTAAGTTTCAAAGTTATGATGTTTGACTAGGATCACCACAGTCTAGCTCAATTCGTTTGTTTAGAAGAAGAGAAGATACTGGATTTATATCCCACCTTTCACTACCTAAAGGAAACTCAGAATGGCTTACAATCTCCTTTCCCTCCCCACCGCAGACACCCTGTGAGTAGGTGGAGTTGAGAGAGCGCTAACAGAAACTGCTCTTGAGAGGAACAGCTCCGTGAGAACTTGTGACTGACTCAAAGCCATAACAGCAGGTGAAGGAGTGGGGGGTATCAAACCCATTTCTCCCAGATAAGAGTCCGTGCACTTAACCACTACACCAAACTACAGTGCTCCAAGTGTTTTCCATGTTATTTATACAATGTTCTTTACCATTCTTTACTCCATAAGTCTGATGATTGAAAGGTTTTCAAAATCTATAATGTACAAAGAGGGAGGAAACAAAGCTGTGTTATTCCTCCTTTCCATTTTGTTGCAAGGAAGAAAATACTGGATGAAAGGTAAATGGCGGGTTCCCTGGAGAGACAATTTCAGTGAGCATTTTCCAGGGATAATCGGTATGAAATATCTTCTGCAGCTAAGTATATAACTATAAACTATCTGAGCCAGGACTTTCAGTGTCAGGACTATTTTCTTGCATTAAATTGGGGATCTAGATAATGTATTCTGAAGGCAGTATGTGGATCTCTTGCTGGATTGGGGCAATTGTGTGTAGGCGTGACTGATTATAAATAAATCTAAGTTAAGAAGTCAACTCTGGTTATTTTGTTTTGTGTTCTCCAAATCAACTGCAATGATGCTCATCTTGTTTGTTTTTAGTACTGGCTGGGACTTGGTTAAAAATGATAGACACTTTTAAAAAAATAAATAAAGTACAAACTTACAGTTTTGGGTAAAAAAAAAGCATTTGTGAAAGTTTGCACTCAGACTTTGGGAAGTCTCATTGTTATAAATTCAGTGTGGTCTAATCTATAAGCTCTGTCATTAAATAAAGCAGAAACACAGTTGTATACATAGTTAACTTTTTTCAAGTAATGTTATGTACATTTTATTGCCTGTATATGCACAATGGTAATAGAACTATAAATACACAATGCAATAGAACAGTAGAAAACAAGAATGTTACACATATGAGAATGAGGAGACTATTTTTCTGATGCGGCTGCTAAAAAAAAGCCAGTGATGAATAAAGACAATTTTAAATTTTGTACATATATTTTAAAATATTTTCCCCAATAAACAGCTTTCAGCAGTAGCAAACTGCTTTTTCAAGAACCACATTTCATCTTTCCCAGTCAGAATTATGGTGAACAAAGTCAAAATGACTTATTTATATTATGCAATTGCAAGTATTCCACACATTTATTGAATTTGCCTTTCAAAGTAACTCGCAAATAAAGTGTTATTAGCTTTTATTTTTCTTTAAAAAATGGCATTTGGCTGCATGTTAAAGAATTGGGCTTTGAATACACATTAGCAAAGGAAAAAAAATAAAAAATAAAATATTTCTATAGACAATTTTTCCACAAGACATTATGGGTAGCAGCTCAGTCAAAAGTATTCACCCTGAAGAGGTAGAGAGAATCTTAGCCTAGCACAGATCATCGTCATCCTTGGCACTGCTATGTTCTCTCCTGTAAGGACACAATCCCCAAAACTAGATGATGCAGCTGTGGTCACAACACCTATGTTCTAGCCATTGTGAGAAGGGTGCTGATCTCACTCCTGTCTGTCAGTTAAGCTTGTTATCAAGTCCATAAATACAAAGAAGCATTATTCACAATGAAGTTTAAAAAAAAGTTACAGAAACAACCTGAAAACATTTCCACATCTCAATCCAGATGATCTTGATGACACTGTTTCAAGAAAACCATGCAATAAATTTGGTGCAGCTTTTCCAACTCATTCAAATTAACCCCTCAAACCAATGTTGTTAAGGTCTGTATAGTGCTTGTGATTTTTACACCCCCAACCCTCCCAAATTCAGTGCAGAAATCCCAACTCTTGCAAAAAAATAAAAAAATAAAAAAAAGTGATCACCAAGGAGTTTTCTGCAGTGCTATCCAATATTTCTTACATGAGTTAAAACGATAGAACTAGTAGTTCCAGAGTAATTAGGTTGAGAGGAAACATTCTAGTGATAAAGATAAATACATACTGAGCATGCTTGTGCAGAGCACTCCACTCTGAAGCATCCTGCTTGAAGAAGGAATTGTGATAAGGATGGGTCATATTCATTAAAAGTGACTTAGTTTAATTTGCTACTGGAAAAGCAGGGCAACCCATTGCTCCAGTTTTGCAACACTGTACTCTGAATAGCCATCTTCCACAAAAAGGAGGTATCAGCTGCAGTCCTCCTAAGTTTGCACTGAATTATTTACAGGACAAAACATTCAACCAGTGAAATATAACTGCTTTCCCAGAGCTGGATCAATCCAGCATTGATGGGCACTGCTTGCTTTCCAGATTATCTTAGTCAACATACATAATGAGGATGTATCTCCAAATACAGTCTAGTTGCAGTTCAGACCAGTCTTGTTCAGCAAAGAACATGGTACGTTAACAAAAACAGCAACAGCTATGTTACTTTGCAGCCGAATAAAAACAAGGAAATTTAGATTTTCACTTTCAGAGTTTAATGCATTCTGGTTTAATTAACTTGCTTTTCTGTATTAAGAAAATGTACAGTAACACTGGTAAAAATTAATAGGGAGACACACAGAGTGTGAACAGAAAACATGATGGATTACATTTTTAAAAAAGTTTGTGTCAACCAAATGATATTAATACTGTTTTTTTCTTGGATATGAAATAATTGCAACAGTCACATGCAGGCTGAGAGTAGCCCTCCAGGGGGGGGGGGGTGGAGAGAAGAAAATAAAAGAAACCCCAACAAAAATGAAGAGTTCCGAAAAGGTGTGTTCATTTTTTTTCCTTTTACTGTTTGTCTTTTCTTCACAAGACCTATTTTGTGGGCAATTGGCTTCATTAGCTTTGTCCCGAAACATCTGCAGCTGCATCACCTGCTCCAGAGCCCGTTTGTGCACGTTTGATGTAAAGGTTCAACAACTTCATCTGCAGATTTAATTCAGTAAATAGTTTGTTGAATACTTATGGAATGTTAAAATTTAACATTCAGAAAAATCACATTTGCCAAGAATATAAGCATGGGGAGGAGGAAGACTGATAATTTCTCAAGAGTCATTGAAGTTAAAGATTAAAAGGAACAAATAGCCATTTTAGACTGAGGTTATTTTAATAATTGGCACAAAAATACTTTTAGCATTGCAATAACTAATCAGGATCACTCGAACAAGATTCTTGCTTTAGATATCCTTTCTATAACTGTACTGCACACCTGATAATATTTTCCAATTTCTTTTATTCATGATTCAGAGAATGGCATGGCAGCCTATTTGCACAGAAAAGCCACCATATGCCCATTTTCACACCACGATTATTTTTATCTATTAAGGACATTTCCTCCTAACCCTCAAAGAGAAACAGGTAGTTCAGATATATAATAATCTATCTATGACTAGTGATCTCAAAAAGCTTTGAGATGGAGCAGTGCACTTGGAAGAGTAAGAAGGCCACTTCTATTCCATGCTAGATGGTCTAACATTTACACTAAAAAAGGGAGAGAGATCCAGGCATACATATAACAAATGCTAGAAAAGCTTCCTAATGGTCTGATATTACAAAGAGATTTTATATTAATATAACTGAGATATAATTTAATATCTTTTGAAATTATCTGAAATATTATACGTCTTTATCATTTTAGCAGTTTTTACCGTACCAGGAAAGCTATCAATTTTAAAACTGGCTGTACAAATATTACCATCTTCTTGAGATGGCCAATGTGATGTTGATGAAATCTTTATTCAAAAATAAGTGAAACAAATTAACTTAAATTACAAGCTCTTTTAACAAGTGCCCTGTAACTTTAGCTAGCTCTGAACAACTGCTATAGGTTTCTTCAGTCCCGATTTTCCATTAAAAAGTTATTGTTCCCGGATAGTAGCTGAGCAGTTTTGGAGCTGTGAGAAACTGCCTATCCCTAAAATGTGTAGATTGTCACTGAACCCCAACTAAGCACTTGAACATGACGAATCTGAGCTTACTTTGCTGCCAGTGAGTTGACTGAGATGTGGTTTCAGATCATCACCAATTACTGCATGAATGGCTACAAGACAGAAGACACAAGCCTTCCGAACGCTGCTCTCCGAGTTATCATAGCCCTGGAAAACAAAAGCATTAGTAAGCTCATTAGCAAATAGAATCTTGAAAGAGTATAACAAGAAAAGGAAGCCAGGGCAAATATTTTGATAGAACTCATTTATCAGGTTCTTGCAATTACTTATCTTCCTGTCAGTGGTCTCAAACAAACCATTTTGTTCAAATACATTTAACACATTGTTTATTCAAAAAACAAGTGGTCTGTTTTAACTATCCAATTTTAAGTCACTCATTCACATTTTATACCTTCTTACCTGTATTAGACCTGGTACTATCTCCGGCAAGAGCTGAGCAAGGGTTTCTTTAGGTACCCTCTCTATCACCTTAGTCTGCATTTTGATCGCCGCCAGATTAATAGGGTAATCTGCTGTTTGGATAATGGGACAAAGTACTTTGATGCACTGATCCGGGCTAATGGATGTGGCTAGCATAGTAGCAGCCTCTTCAGCAGATCTTACCACCTAAAATATTAAGTAGACACATACAGAAGCACATCAATTGCATTTGTTTAGCTTGTACTTTGATATGTTGTTAAACTTTGTAGATGACTTATTTTACATAAAAGATTTATAACTGAAGTTCTCATTGGAACAATAGACTTAGTTTACTGAATTCACCAAGAATATCTCAGTGATGGGGCCTTAATCTTTTTAAAACAGCGTTCCTCACACAGAGATCTTATACTTTAAGACCAATTTATCTGGATAAAAAATAATTATGTATTTTAACTCCATATACCATATTTACAATGCAGTATTAGCAAAATCCTTCTTTTAAAAGTATGGGACTGTACGTCTTTAAACCCATCTAGTCTTAATTCAAACATTATGCATCCAGTTCTGTCCAGTCAGGATGCCCAGTATTGTTCTCATTAAGGCTATGAAATAATTATAATATATTATTACTATGGATTGATAATGCCCACAATTTTCTGTGATGCCTACAATTTGCACACACTTCTATCTGCCTGACAGAAAACTGTTTTACAGGGCTGTTGTATTCATTTGTTATGAGGGATGGCTCTGACATAAATGGGACTTTGTTGGGCTGGTCCATGAGTGTCATAAAATGTAATGCCAGGTAGCGGAGATATAAACTTTACAAAGGACACAGACAGCACAATTAAAGATATTATTTTTTACTTAAAATACAAACATGCTTAAAACATTAACACTCTTGCAATATTTTATTTAACAGTCTTTGCTGACACCTCTTGATCTGAATTGTTGCATCAAAATCTGGAGAAAATGTTGGTGCTAGAGCAATCTTGAGTATGCTGTACAAGTGTGTATCTGTAAACTGTGAACGTACTTTTGATTTTTGTTATATTCATTACAGAAAAGAGATGTTCACAGAAATACACCGTCCCAAACATAGACAGAATTTTAGACGCAAAAAGACTTAAGTTCCGGGTAATTAGCACCCAGAAACTGGTAAAATTTGCTAATGCCAAATTCAGAAAGATTTAACACTTCAGATCAATTATTGATATCTTGAGGCCAAACGCACACACACAGCCTATCTTTTGGGGATGGGAACTGGGGTAGGATCACCTTTGAAATCTCTACCAGGTCCATGTCTAAGACCTGTCGCCAACCCTACATTTGGGGCCTTTTTCCTACTTGCTGGAAACCCCCCTCCCCCGGCTCTGCCATATCTTCTCCACCTTGGGTGCCAAAATCCTGTCCCCACTCCTGCTCCCCCATAGTCTCTGTTTGGCTAGATGCAGCTCCCCTCACACCTGAACCAAACAACTGCATACCCCTCATCTAAGTAAACCCCAAGTGCTGCCTGGCTTCCTCCTATCATATCTGACACTTCCATTATTTCTAGATCTGGAGAAGCTTGATCTGGGTCAGAATCGCTCTCAATGAAAACCACAAAGTCATTCTCCTCCACTGAATCTTCCTCCTACCCTTGCTTCTACTCTCTCAGCTGCTTCCCCTTTCTATTTGTTGCTTCCCTATCTCCCACTAAGCCCGCCCATGGTCTGGTCAGCTTCCTCTGTGATCGGACTCTCTGGTTGCTTCAGACCTGGGCTACATCCCCCATGCATATGGGAGTTCATTTAGGGCTTGGAAATCTTGTAGGATCTTCTCTCCCATTTGGGAACTGTCTAGCTATGCTCTACTGGCTTCCCCTGCAAAACCAAAAGAGAACACATCCCCCCGCACCTTATCTACATCCATCTACACCACCGCTGGTCTTTCAAGCCTCTCCCTTCTCACTCTCAAAATTAAATGCCAAGTCCCATGCAGAAAAAAGCCCCCATGCCCCACTTAGATGTTTCCTATTTGCTGCATCCCATGCTTTGATGCTTGGGTTCACTGCCCCTTCCCACCTTCCCCCTTTGCCAGTCTGCCTCCTCCACCCCTCACCTAACACCTTGCACATCCAGCAGTGTCTGGCCCCACTCTTGCCTTTGGCCTCGCTTTTGCCTAGTCACTTCCCGCTTATTTCCCACCACCTCGCCTTCACACATTGCTTTTTCCTCCCCTCCCCATTCTTTCCTGGCCAAGCAGCCATGCTCCTGCCCATTTCCCTTCACTGCCTGAGCCCTCTGTCCCATTCCTGTAGCATCCCCCCATTGCCTTCATGCACTGTATACCCCTCTGCAAATACACTTTAGGCTTCCTTACTATTAAATCTCCCTTCCCACTGTAGCAATGCGATGGTAAGGGGGAAGTGGACCCAGCTGCACCAGAGAGAAGCCATGGTATGACTAGCCAGACAAAAGAAAACAGAACACACACATGCTGTAGCAAGGGGGGGGGGGAAAGGAAACACCCCCCCCTGACCTTTCAGGCTCCTGCCGCTTGCCCTTGGTGCAGCTCTGAACAATTGGGGGGCGGGGGATTTGTGCAGGAACAGGCAGAAGTGGTTTTGGTCCCATCATTCATTTTGGCCCACATCACTCATTGGAGTTGGGGAGAAGAGAGTTCCAAAGGGCACACTCCCCTTGGAAGCTGAAAGGGTGGTTCCCTTCACTTCATTTCCTCTTGCCACTTGCTCAAGGGCTGGATTCAAGCCCTGGGTAGGATGGTTCTAGCCTGCAGGCTGTTTACCCCGGTTTACAAGTTATGAAATGGCTCCATAATCTGCTGAAACTGAGTTGATCTCTCACTTCACCTCCCTCTGGAAAATACACTCCTCCTCACAAATATCTGTGGTCCTGGAGATATTTTCAAATACAGCGACTCAGTGCCAGTTTTTCAGAGTTCAACCCAACTATTTAACGATCATCTGTACATATCGGGGATGGCCCAAGGGTGCATGGCGCCCCATGCAGACTCATTGTCTGCTGCCCCCCCGTCCCTGGGGGCCCTAGGCATGTGCTCATGCACATATGCCAGGCTGGGCTGCCGCTGTCCCCTCCCTTCCGTTCTGCGGTACCATGCTCCGCCCCCCCCCCCGCTCACTCAGAGGAGTGCCATTAGAATTGCCCCTACCCTTTTAGACATAGCCAAGGTATCTCCATGCTCTCTCTTGAGTGAGTGCTCGACGATGTTTCGTAACCCCTCACTTCCGGTGGTTCCAAAGTGAGGGAGGAGTGAAGCCTTGTCAAGCACTCTCTCAAGAGAGAGCGCACAGATGTCTAGGCCACATCTAAAAGGATAGGTGCTATTCTAGCAGCGCTCCTCTGAGTGCACCAGGGGGGCAGGGGTGGAGTGCGCTGCTGCAGAACTGAAGGGGGGAAGGGAGGCGGCGGCAGGGTGGCAACGGAAGGCAAATTAGGAATTTGTCTTGGGTGCGGGGAGGAAGGAAGAGCCCAATTTGGTGCCCCCCTCCCAGTGCCCTAGGCAAATGCCTAGTTTGCCTAGAGGGCGAGCTGGCCCTGGTACAGATTATAGAATTCACTTGGCATTTGTATGACAGGTTCATTGCATTCTCCATGTTCTTTTACATGTGCTTTGCACTGATTATTTCAGTTACATCCTCTAGGGCAACACAATCTCACAGCATGCAGTAATGTATACTAACCTCCTTATGAGGGTCTTTGTGAGCTTCTAATGTCTTCATGATTGTGAGTTCTGCATAATTTCTAAATCTTGCAGGCTGGTGCCTTAAAATTTCTCGTAAGACTTTCAATGCTAGTGCTCTAATTGCATGCTGAAAGTTTAAATACATTTAGTTTAGTATTCTGTGTACAGCTTCATGAGGCTTACTTTTGACAGGACAGTTTCAGGTTTTCACAGCAAAAATCCAGAATTTTTGAGATGTCTCTAAAAGTTTTTCCATTTAATTTTTCTTTGGGTAAAAATGCAGCTATAACTCATTGGCTGTGAGGAATCCAGGTATCTTCTTTCATGACAGAGCTTCTGTAGCAGATATCACATACCCTTGGCACCAGAACTGGAATAATGCTGTTACTGGAAAATATGGTTCCCCACCTCCACCCTTTCATTCATGTAGCTGTGGTACATGAGACCCCCTAATGAATTCTATGACTACTATAACATCACTCCTGATGAGTGGTATATCACACTTCACCACACAGGAGTATTGAATATCAATGTTGGTGTTTTGTATCATTGTGACTACCCCCCCCCCCAACATCTGTAAAAAAACAGGCAAGTCCCAATAGAGAGCAGTGTTACCTCTTTGTCTCCAAGGGTTTCTAATAACAGAAGCAGAATTGTTTTGAAGTGCTCATCCCAAACACCAAAAGATTCTTCTTGGGTCAGTTTCATAAGTTCGTAGAGAGCAACTTTTCGTTCTTCAACTCTCTCGTTATGGTTTGACAATTCTTTTAGCAATTCTGCAACCAGATCAGAATGGTCCAGGGGAGGTTCTGTACAAAAGAAATAATGTGAACCCATTAGAAACAAAGTAAAAAAGAAACTAATTTCTTGGTTGCAAAGATATACATCTCTAGTCCTATGAGAAGAACCACTAGACATCTTCCTAAAGCCAAATCAGCATGAAGTTATTTTGTGGACTTTCTACAATTTTCAGAGATTAAGGTTTGATAATAAGAACAAGACATATTAAAGTTTTGATCTGGAACTTGGAGGCTAAAGACATCACCAGTGAACTCTTTTACTCCTGAAGTCTTCAGATTCCTGCTTCTGCCAACGCTTTAAACATATTGCCTTTTCTCTAGTTACCCCAGGTGCTTTTAAATCATGGGACTGGGAAGATCTTGCCACTGTGGTGTGTACTCAAGTAACATCTATAATATACTGTAATGCACTCTGCCTCGGCTGCCATTACAAATGTTTGAAAACTACAATTGGTACATAATGCTGCAGCAAAAATGAGTCTCTAGAGTGAGTTGCAGGCAGAGTTGGACTGGCTTTTGGCCACCAGACCAATTCTGGGTGGGTCAATGGCCCCGTGGCGCAGAGTGGTAAAGCTGCAGTACTGCAGTCTGAACTCTCTGCTCACGACCTGAGTTTGATCCCAGTGGAAGCTGGTTTCAGGTAACCGGCTCAGGTTGACTCAGCCTTCCATCCTTCCGAGGTCGGTAAAATGAATACTCAGCTTGCTGGGGGGAAAGTGTAGATGACTGGGGAAGGCAGTGGCAAACCACCCCAGAAAAAGTCTGCCGTGAAAACATTGTGCAAGCAACATCACCCCAGAGTCAGAAACGACTGGTGCTTGCACAGAGGAATACTTTTACCTTTTACAATGGCCTTCCTTGCCACTAGTGGGAACACTAGAACAGGCTTTGTGGTTGTAGTAACAAATTATGGAATTTCCTCCCTAGGGATATTCATTTGCTGCCCCTTTATTGAGTTTTCCTGTAGATGAAGGCTTTTCTCTTTCGATGGCATTAATCCCCCTTCCTACTTATGCCTCTTACACCCAATGTCTAAAGTCCCAAACGAAGAAAAGCTCTCCTGTTTTCAGTGTTTGAACCTTTCTTGGCCTTCCCTCTCTCTGTACTTGCTGAAGCCCTGAGAGCTATGCCCCATTTATTTAGAAGTTCTGAGGGACTCTGTAGGTGCAGATGATATTCAAAACAACTGTACCAATCACTGTGCAGGCACAGATGGGGGCTTATGAAATTTATATCCAATTTTTTCTCACCAATGAGGACCCAAAGCCACTTACATCAACTCATCTCCTTCACTTTATCCTCACAACAACCCTGTGAGGTTATTCTAATTATATGTGACTGGTTTAAGGTTTCACGCCAAGGTAGAATTTGACAAGGTAGAACTTGAATCTGTGTCTCCCAGATCCTAATGTGACACTATAGAACATTATTCCCCTTGGATGTATCCCTTGCATCTAGTACTACCTTATCTGTCTGCTCCCCTCCCATTTGAACGGTAGAGGAAAGGTCCTATTCGCTGGATCCACTCTCTCAGTGAATTCAGCTACACGGTTCCCTCGTGGCCACAGCCAAGGATGTTGTAATCCTATCTATATATTATTAGGCATTTAGATGACCATTGGCCATGTAGCAAACTGCAACAAGAGAGGTCTCTGTGTGTTGATATAATGGACTAATAGTTGTCCTTTGTGCAGCTCCATCAACCAGACTCTAACTACAGCCAGTAGTGATTATATTGAAAGAAGCAGCAGCAGCATTAGTTTTTACACCCCACTGTTCTCTACCTTAAGGAGTCTCAAAGTGGCTTACCATCACCTTTCCCTTCCTCTCCCCACAACAGGCACCTTGCGAGTTAGATGAGGGCTGAGAGAGCTCTGAGAGAACCATGATTGGTCCTAAGTCACCCACCAGCCTTCCTGTGGGAGCTGGGGAATCAAATCCGGTTCTCCAGATTAGAGTCTGTCAGTCCTAACCACTAAACTACACTGGCTATCCCTGTCACTACCATGTTGTATTTCTATCTCTCTACAAAGACTAAGACTAACTTTCCTGTCAAATTCCTAGGTTAGGGGTGGCCAACGGTAGCTCTCCAGATGTTTTTTGCCTACAACTCCCATCAGCCCCAGCCAGCATGGCCAATGGCTGGGGCTGATGGGAGTTGTAGGCAAAAAACATCTGGAGAGCTATCGTTGGCCACCCCATCCTAGGTAATTAATCTTCCATGGCTAAGAAAGTGGCAGCAGATGACTGCCTAAGCATTACAGATTCTTTGCAGATTCTTACCCCGCGCTTTACTCTGACGGAGCACACTGTCAGATCTGGCACAAGCTCATCTCAGAGTCTTACAGAGACTCATGATGCCTTGCATAAACTTTGGTGATGATATATTTAGAGCCTTTAGTGATTGAGTAAACTAATTCTCTCTTCACAAGATAACTTAGGGAAAGTGGTATATACATTTTTTTAAAAAATGTCCAATACTGTTCAGAAGATATTTCAACTATTGTACAGACATAATGCATTCATATTTTAGAGCACTAAGATATTGGATTTATACCCCACCCTTCACTTGGAGTTTCAGAGGGCTCCTTCCTTTCTTCTCTTTCCCTACAACAGATACCCTGTGAGATAGGTGGGGCTGAGAGAGCTCTTTTGAGAACTGCTCAAGAGAACAGCTCTGAGAGAACTGTGACTGACTCAAGGTCACCCAGCGGTTGCATGTGGAGGAGTAGGGAATCAAATCTGGATCTCCAGATTAGAGTCCACCACTCTTAACCACTACATCCAAATGGCTCTCGCCAGTACATGTTCAGTACATTCCTAGAAAGCACTACTATAGGCACAGGAACCAAGGCAGAAGTAACAGAAAAAGCAAAGGGGGAAAGTGTAGCAATGTATTATTGATCTGAAAAGGAACTTATGCTTGCTCACTATCATGCTAAGCAGACAATCAAGGGCGCTAAATGTAGCACTGTTTCTTCTGATGTGTATCTGCTCCAAAGTACACGTGTGGACAAGAAACACACATCAGGTTTATGTTTCAACTAGAAATATTTCAAAATATGGAATTGCTTTTGCTTAGCTCAGACCCAGACTGAATCATCACATTTTAAATTTTAAAAAAGCAGCAAAACATGCCTGATTTCTTGTTAGGAAAGGGCGCTTAGCTCTGAGATTTTTGCAAGCTTTCTTGTAGAAAAAGTCTTGTGGAAAAGTCAGCCTTCACTAGCCACAAAGGACATGGATCTAGGAGGTATGTGGTTGGCCTAGCAGCACCTGGGATCCTGTTGACATCACCTTGGGAAAACCGACTGCAGGTTTCAAGAACTTAGATGACTTCAGTTTAATCTTTTAACTGATAACGTTTGGTGCAGAAACGCTTGGAAATGAGCCTATGAGATCTAATTAAGTTTAATTTCACGATTTTAGTTAATATTCAATTCAGCCTTTATCTGCTTTCAAATGAACATTTTGGATATTAAGTTTTGGATTTTTATTTAGCTTGTTGTAGCCTAAGAATTCTGATAGAAGCTGTTTTCCCCATACCAAGGTTTTCTTTCATGCCTTTCACAGGTTGACAATTTTCTTAAATGTTGCTTGCATGATTCTTTCCATATGTCATCTCCCTACTACAGTTTAAAACATGCTGGCCTTACCATCAGGAAACTGCTCTGCATCATCATCAAACATGGCTTCTTTTAAAGCTGATTTGTTAAAAGAACCAATGCTATCCGTGTAATTATATGGATTATAATCACGTGACCGTGGGGAAGAATGAGGAGGCATTGTGTTAAGTAATGAGGTTTTGTTGTCAAGAGCTGTTCGGCCTGTATCAGTAGCTCCACTTCCTGCTCGCAGCTCGATTCCAGAACCACTGCAAATCTACACGGGAAAAAGAGATATATGTTAGAATCATGATTTCCATGTCAAGATAACTATCAGTAAATCAACAGCAGGCATATGTCTTTAAATTTTTAACAGCAATTGTGAAAGCTATAATGCCTTAAAGCAGGGGTGTCAAATGCCTGGCCTGTGGACCAGAACTGGCTTTAATCAGTCCCACCAGGCTCTATCCTCCTCCCTCCCCCTCCTGTCTTCAGCCTTTGAAGCTCCGAGGCTGCTGACGTTCCCTGCTCTTTCTGCCTTGTCTGACTGAAACAAAACTGCAAAGAAAATGCAGAGTAGATTTTCCATTAAGCTCTCCAGTGTAATATCCTCCTTTGGCTGTGGGTTCCCAAATTAGAATACTCACCAGTCCTCAGGTCCACTGAACAGAGACAAGCTGGCTCAAAGCATCAACACTTTATTTTCAAGGGCATAACTCCAGGAAGCATGAGCTTCAACTGGCTATAAGAATGCTGAAACAGCACAGACAGAGTTGGAAGGAAAATGTGGAATGGATTTTCCATTTAGGTATCTGGGCCCATTCCACATTTTCCTTCCAACTCTGTCTGTGCTGTTTCAGCATTCCTATTGCCAGTTGAAGCTCATGCTTCCTGGAGTTATGCCCTTGAAAATAAAGTGTTGATGCTTTGAGCCAGCTTGTCTCTGTTCAGTGGACCTGAGGACTGGTGAGTATTCTAATTTGGGAACCCACAGCCAAAGGGGGATATTACACTGGAGAGATATTGCCAATCTGAGTAGACTCGGGGGGTGGGGTGGGGAAGAATCTTGCAATGCCATTTAATTGTATTTCCAGGCTCAGAGCAGGTTTCCAGGTTTCTGCTGTGATCCTTCTGCTTTTACTTGATGATTTATATTAAAACTTGCATTGCCAAATACCACTATTCACCCACTTTCCTACTTTAACAAAATATTGCAAGAGTTTTAAGCATGTTTGCATTTTAAGTTAAAACATAACATCTTTAATTGTGCTTGTCTGTGTCCTTTATAACGTTTATATCTCTGCTACCTCACATTACATTTTATAACACACATGGCCCAGCCCCATAAAGTCCCATTTCTGTCAGATCTGATCTTCCTAACAAATGAATTTGATACCCCGCCTTAAAGAGTTTTTTTTTTTTTTAATAATCACCTGCAATTTTAACAGTCTAAGGATCCAGAAACTAGGTATTTTTAGTCAGTGAAGAGTCAGGGTTAGGGACAGTTGTTTTAGTACAGACAGTTATTAGGAAATTAGTCACCTCACATAATGTAGAACATTTTCTAAGACAAGCATATGTATTTTGAAGTTAGAGTTAGAACCCTCAGCGTGGAAGCAATGCCAAGGCCTTTTCCAGACTCTATTTTTATCTCTGTAGTCTCCTGACTGCACTTATTATGGGGCTTTACACTATTTATAGTCAGGGTAAGGTCCCAGATGCTTTAGCCAAGAAGCATCATGCATACATTTATTCAGATGAATGTGTGCTGGTAAAGCTGGCATGTATATGGCACAGTGGCCCCAAATTTATTTTGTCTTCTTCTAGACAACCTTGTCATTCATTTTTACCTCAAGCAGAAATACTCACTGAATCACTATCTTCTTTTTTTGAATCCCGTTTCATAGGCTCATTCATATCCTCTTGACTGCGAAAACTGAAGTTCTGAATTGCTTCAGTAACTCCACGGAGAGAACTATAAATATCTTCTGAATTCATATTTTCTGTGTCGTAATCAAATGCACTGCGGAACACAAATGAGGAAAAAGCTATTCTTTATGTATAATAATATTTTTATCTAACTTATGTTCAATTGTATGAATTCAATAAATGAGGAAAAAATGGGAGAAAAGCATCTTGAGATGAAACCACTGGTGTGTATTTGAAGACAGAATAAATAACTAATAGGCCTAAACCACAGAGTGCATCTATGGGTCAGAGGACTGCTCCATATGTCGGGTAACCAGACATCATAAAACAAACATCCCCCCCCCAACAAGTTACTTCAGAAATATTTTTGGAATGTATCCAAAGTCACTGTCTTCTCATTAATTCTTCTTGGCTGGGCTGGCAATAAAAAAAAAAAGGGTAAAGGTAGTCCCCTGTGCAAGCACCAGTCGTTTCTGACTCTGGGGGGATGTTGCTTTCATAACATTTTCACAGCAGACTTTTTACGGGGTGGTTTGCCATTGCCTTCCCCAGTCATCTACACTTTCCCCCCAGCAAGCTGGGTACTCATTTTACCGACCTCGGAAGGATGGAAGGCTGAGTCAATCTTGAGCCAGCTACCTGAACCCAGCTTCCGTTGGGATTGAACTCGGGTCGTGAGCAGAGAGCTCTGCCTGCAGTACTGCAGCTTTACTACTCTGCACCATGGGGCTACCAATGGGCTGGCAATGGCAGTTACTAAAAATAAGCTATATATAACTTGGTCTTTTTACCTTGGTGACAAAGTATTCTGGGATGTATTTGTTGGTGAAGTGAGGGGGCTAGACCAACTTGCTGGTGAGCGAGGAACAGGTCTCATTAAAGGGCTTCCCATGGATCCCTGTAATGAAAAAAATGTTGTAATCAAGCACATTTTATGGAGAATGCAGTTAATAAATAATCCAAATGACATTGTCTAAGAAAAATAAAGTTCAAAATTTAATCAAAAGGTACATTCAGTAGCAAAACTCCCTAAAATCCTCAAATGAATACATTTATCTCAACCAAGCATGTTTCAGATCTGTTAGATCAGGGTTTCCCAAACTTTTCTTTCCTGTGGCTAGGTTATTTTTACACTTCTCCTTCGTGGCCCACTAAAATTTGGGGGTGGATCCGGAAGACAGGAATTATGTCATTTCCTGCGGTGTCAAGGGCTAAGTGATGTCACTTCCGGGACACACTGAACCAAAACTCCACCTTTTCCTGTGATGTCACTTCCAGGGCACTTCCCCAAACCTGCCTCTTCTTCTGAAGTAACTTCATTTCCAGAAAAATCTCTCTGAAATGCATGCTGAGCCAAAATGGAGGTGGAAAGTGGGCGGTCCTCTCTTTTCACTCCCACACCTGCATGCACCTATCGGTTTGTGTGTTCTTCTCCAACTTGCAAGCACTCCTAATGCCCATATTCAATTGCCTGCACTAACTACACACCCCTTCCTCAACAGCACTGGCCAGTGTATGCAGTTGGGAGTGCTGTTGCCATTGCCATCAGGAATGACAGCACTGTGTATCACCCACACTGGGCCCTGGCAGCTGCTCTACCTCAAAATATGCTGAAACATTTAGTAGGCCCTTCCTTCAGCTGCTACTACTGGAACTCTGACTCAAGCTATAACCAATCTTGCTTGGTTTCAAGAAAATCTTTTGACAGCTATTTTTCATACTTTTCTTTGGCTGAAATACTGGAAAATTGCTGTGAAAGGTATCAGAGAATTGTACTGCAATTAATGAATTAATTTCCAGTTATATGAAGTTCATACAAGCTTTTCTGTAGTTATCCCAAAAAGAATATTTATGAGGGGCCTGCAGCTTTTTACTGGCTGTGTTTCTCATGCCTTTAAAAGCAACCTGTTTTGCACATATTTAGCCAGTGAACTTCTTTCATCCTTTTAAATATCTACAGGAGGAGTTTAATTTTGGTGTCAGACTGCAGTTAAAAGCAGGACCAGTAAAATGATGCCAAGTTCATAGTACCATCGCTTCCAGTGCTGCTGAGATATACTGCAGTAATCTCTAATAATCTCTTTCTGCCCCACACCTCTCACTCTCACTCAATCACACAGAAATCTCATAGAAAGGCCAGCTGGCTACAACTGGGGGTGCCAACTTTTCATTGGCAGAGCTCCTATGTCTGCAACAACAGTATGATGAACAGAAAAGTTCATCCAGTAAAAAAGGAAGGAAAGAAAGAAAGGGAAAGAATGAAATGGAAAGAGGAAAAGAAGACATGGAAAGAAAGAACATAAGAGGAGCTATGTTGGATCAGGCCAGTGGAACTCTCCAGTCCAAAATTCCCTCATACAATGTCCAAAAAGCACCAGAATGTCCACCAGTGGGGCCAGGGCACTAGAAGCCTTCCCACTGTTTCTTCCCCCCATCTCAGCACCAAGAAGACAGAGCATCACTTGCAGTGAAAGAAAGAAAGAAGCGGGGGGGAGTAGGAAAAAAAAGCCTTTCTCACCATCAGATGACTCCAGCCAACAACAATTCTGCCCAGGTTAAAAAAAACATAGCTACTGGAATGCCCACTCCCTGCCCCTGCCGGCTGAAAAAAACACACACACACCCTTCTTTGCTGCCCAGACCTCCTGGGGAAATCTTCCCCAAAGAGCATACTGCAAGGCACATGTAAGTTCATACTTTGAAGAACACTTCATGGGTCTAAAGTGGCAGTGGACTCCAGCTTTTCTCTTAAACACTGGGAGGGGGGGAGAAGAAAGGAGAGGCACCCAGCTCCTCTCTGCACAACACAGAGACGGGGGAAGGAAGCCAAACAGAGCTCAGGCTTTGCAGCCTGTGTCAGTCTTCAAGGCTAGCTTTTTTTCTGCACAGCAGAGAGACGGGGGAAGGAAGGAAGCCAAATGGAGTGCAGGCTTTGCAGCCTGTGTCAGTCTTCAAGGCTAGCTTTTCTCTGCACAACTGAGAGATGGGGAAAGGAAGCAGAGCAGAGGTCATGCTTTGTTGGGGGCGGGGCTAGCTTTGGCTTTTCTTGTGACCCGGTAGTGAGGCTTCCGTGGCCTGGTACCGGGTCACGACCCTGCAAATGGGAAACACTGTGTTAGATTAACCCCTTAAATATTTTAATACAGAATACATTAAAAACTTGCAAATACCTGGCTACCGTTTCCTGTATTTCTGAGGTGGTTATGAAGAAGCTTTGTGGCGCCATCTTGAAAAGTTTTTGGTAAAGCACCCAGCAACATTGTAAACTCTGGAGTATTGAGTTCAAAAAGGGAAATCAATACAGACTGTGCAGCCTAAAATCAAAAGATCAGACCATATTAAGAATATAACTAGGACAGCCTTGACATGAAAAATAAAAATCTTAGATAAAAACAGACAAAACAGAAAACTAATGTTGTTTGGCAAGCTCTCACCTTTCTAACATCTGAACTTTTAGGTTCTGTTGTCCAAGTGATAATTCGAGATACTGCTAGACGAGTTTCACTTGAATTTACAAAATCCCCTGGGTCCATCTGTTGTGCAAGAGTCTCTATGTATTTAAGAATTGCAACTTTTACCTACAAAAATATGGACAGTCAGGAAGGTATACAGAAAGATGTGGCATTCAGAGGTGAGCAAGCTAGACTGGAAAATAATTTCTTTTACTTGGTAACAAGTTATTAACAGCAATATCCTGAAAGAGATTGTTTCTTTGTACTTGATGATGATAGTGCCTGCAAGAAATTGTCTTTCTGGTCTAAGATACATAAAATCAGTAGACTGGACACAAAAGATTGAGCAAAAGAAACATGGTCAGTAGTGTTGTTCCACATACTCTTCTGAAAGAGTTCACATGGGATACAACAGTGGAATAATATTTAGAATAAATAAATGGTTTTGTAGTTGTTTTCATTCTTCCACTTGCACAAGAAGCTGGCTAACCTTTTGCATTAGTGGAATATGTTTGGATTTAATTTCATTTTCTCATGTAATGTTGTAGCAGGAGGTCTGAAACAACCCTTCTTCAAGCAGAAGAGACTCCAATATGTAGAAGGGGACCTTTATCTAATCCAATGTTTTCTATTTCACACACACATGGGTTGCCAACTCCAGACAGGAAAATTCCTGGAGATTTGAGCCTAGGAAGGGTAAGGTGGGTCTTTAATGAAGTATAATGCCATGGAGTCCATCCTCCAAAGCTGCTATTTCCTCCAGGGAAATCAATCTGCATTATGTAGAGATTAGCTGTAATTCATGGAGATCTCCAGGCACCACCTGGAGGATGGCAACCCTAGCACACACACTATCCCTTGTGTTGTTCTTTGGCTCTTGACCACTATAACCTTTTTACATACACACACACACACACACACACGTATCTTGGTGATTTCTCAGACAATAACTCTTAGCACTAAAAACCACTTTTAAAGCTGGATTTCAAATACAGTTTGAAATACTGCAATAGGAAGAAAGGAATTAAAAGTTCAGCAGGTAAGTTATTATAACTATTGCACTGTAAATTTCTTGAACTATCTTTGAACTAAAAATACAATCTGGTAACAGCCGGCTCCTCTTCTGCATTGTCTTCACTCATCTACTTAGCATTGTCTCTTTACATAATAAACATAGGGAAAAGACACCTTAAGCTGCATATGTAAACCTTTCATACACCTGGGCAGGGTCAGCACAATGGAGAAAATGCTTATGCAACACCCAACATTGCCTTACTGGCACAAGCACTTCCAGGCTGTCGACTCTTCTAGCAGCACTCAATCCACTGCAAGTCAATATGATACCATAACATTGTGCTTAGAATTCAGTATGTTTTTTCTCTTATGTAATATTTAGACATGTTAAGTTAATTTGGAGATGTTTTTCAAATCAGAATGAGTGAGATCTGAGAAATACAACTGGCTGTGTTCCTTGCAGCCAGAAAACATATTTCTCTTTCATCTGTGTATTCCAACATAAAACATCCTACTTTGTGTTTTTTGTCTATTTCAGTCATATATATGCTTATAAGTCACATGTAACCAGGGCTTTTTTTGTAACAGGAACTCTTTTGCATATTAGGCCACACACCCATGATGTAGCCTACTGTAAAGCTCCAGGAGCATTGGCTACATCAGGATGTGGCCTAATATGCAAAGGAGTTCCTGCTACAAAAAAGCCCTGCATGTAACCAACTTGTAGAATTAGTGCCACAGGAGGTGGTGATGGCTACTAGCCTAGATAGCTTTATGGAAGCAGACTTATCCTCAGTGGATTTTCTATTCATTTCCATATTCAGGGTAATACTTTCAGATACTGGATGGGGAAATGACAAGGGATGACTATTGACTTGGTTCCTGCTTACTAGCCTCACACGGACATCTGGACGGCTACTGCTGGAAATGGAAAGGTGGACTGGATGAACCTATGGATCAAATTTTTAAAAGCAGCATATAAAGATTTTTAAAATCCACCAATGATACTGCGAAATGTTCTTAACAGAGGACTATTTGTCTCTCATAATAAGCATTGCAACTCTTCAGCTGCATTAACACAATGTCACCAGAGACATACAGCGCTGCATGTCACCACCACTTGCCATTGTTATAATAAAAACCATAGCAATCCCTGCTAACAGTGCATCAAATCTGCAGTGCATAACTAAAAAGCACCTGTTTTTTATTGCAACTGGGAAATAATTCCTGTGAGAACCAGTTTTCTTGTCCTATGCCAGTTTCATAAAGGTAACCCTGGACTATCCCATGCAGTGTAATTTCTACTTGACTTCTTTTTGTTGTTCCTTTTAAATCCATAGGATTAAGTTCTGTTTTAGCATTGCTAAGGGAAATTCTGTTAATTCCTCTTTAGTAATCCAACCCCCCCCCCCCCCCCCCCGAACTCCAACAATTCATTCCTTTACTTCTTTTGGAGTCAGTTTCTGATGAACTCTGTTTTGATCAAAAATAAATACAAAGAGATGAGGGGCAGGAAGGGATAGTTTGCAAAATGTAAGAATTTTATTTTGTAGATGCTCAGAGGCAAGTGATGTCTTCCCATACCTTTCTCTCTCCTGCTAAAGCACCAACTTGTGTATAACATAAAACAACTACATGGGCTGAAATTACAAAAGGGTGCACTGATACCTCTTTACAGAGAAATGAAGGAGAAATCCTTCTTTTCTTGAAAGATGAATCAATCACTAAATCTATGAAAATAACCATAATAAAGAAATTCCACTCTGCATAACAATGCTAGTTCTGACACATGTCTGCGTATACGAGACAGATAGACAAAAAGAGACAGGAACTGATCCTGGGACAGTCAACAGACACAGCATTTTTCTATAAAGAAGACACCCCTCCCCAGACTGATGGGTAACCAAGAAGAACTAACCTCCTCTCTTCTCTATAGCCACCTTTAAAACTTTGGCATTCCAAGTGTTGAGATAAAGGTATCAAAATACACAGTTGCTTACAGCAAGTTCATAATTTCACTGAAACCTCTGAATGCCAGATGTAGATGAAGAAACACATATGGTAGTATTATTCAGCTATCAGAGAATGCCCAGCACTCAACTAACACATCTCTGTATGTAATCTTTCACTTGAAAGGATTATTATATGCCTTCATTACATTAAAACCCATAAAATTACTTCAAATTCCAGATCAAAGATCCCCACTACAGAGAGTAGTCAAAAACCAAAGTCTTTAGCATATACTATAAAATTCTACTGTACTTCAGGCAAACAAACAAAAGGTATTTGCGTGTGCCACCTTGTGAAAAGCTACTAACAGACTGTGTACATTTAATGCGTGCAGGATAGAGGGGGAAATGCTGTTGTTGTTTTTTTGTATATGCTTGTTATTTTCCCAAGTTTTCATTCTTAATATTTGCAGCATTTACACCTAAAGCTGCAGTTTCTCCCAAGTCAAATTTAAAGGGCAGTAATCTGTCACATATGTTCCAAAGGATGATACTTTTTCAGCCTCTACCTCCATGTTAGAATTCTGTACATTGTATCATACAATGTAACATAATATTTTGGGAGTTGTTTAAAGAATGACTGCTTAAAAAAATAGAGGTAAGCTAATATGAAAAAATATATGCACAACCACAGGAAGCTGAAGAATATATTCAGCTAGGAGAGCCACTATATTAATAAATGTGGTTGGGAAATTACAAGCATAACATTAGAAAAGACTTGATAGAGTGAGTTTGCATAACCAGATTGGTGTTAGGCAGCCATACACTTGTTCCCTATTTTATTGGCCTTGTGTAAGGTTTACTGTCAAACGTTTAGCAGAGGTGTAACACTCGGCATCAACTGGAGAACAGCATGCTCAGAATCCCTTGCAAAGGTTAGTAGCTGCATATGGATGCATACAAATAAAAAAATTGAAAAGTGTAAATTTACACACAATAGGTTAAAAAAAAGGCAATAATGCAGACAAAAACCTTGGCGCTCCAAAAAGAACGAAGCTGGTCCTGCAGTGCTGGCTTGACTGTCTGAAAGTTCATAAAAACAAAACCCGCGAATTGAAAACCTTATGCAACACAGATACAATATATCAACATGTAGAATTTCTACAGGCCTCGCTTGCAGCAAAAGTTCTTACCTTCAAGCTGGGTGTCTGAGTCTGGTCAACAGTGAATCTCATTAAAATATTGAATTGGAGATCATTTGGAAATGATTCCCTAAGAAAAATGAATTTATTTTGTATTAAGAGTCAAAGCTTAATAGTTTTCTAAGAGCTCCAGGGGACTTGGTAAAACCAGAAGAAAAGGGGGGAGACTGAATTATTGCAGGTGATTTGCTTCAAATCAATGACCTGAGTGGGTAGATGAACTATGCATATCTTATACCAGCTGGGGGATGTATGGAAGGAGTGGTGGCAACTGATACCACCAACTGCAGAATTGGAGTTTGACTGTTATTTTGCTTTTAGATTGTATATTGTTTCATTATATGTATCTGATTTTAACCTTGTATTATGGACTGTTGTTACCTGCCCAGAGCTCATTTGGGAAAGGGCAGGCTATAAATTGAAAATAATAAATAATAATAATAATAAATAACTGAGAAAAGGGACTTAGCAGAATCTTGTTGGTGGGCAGAGAGTGGTTTGGAATGGCTAAAACTCATAGGGAAGCTACATAAAATATTTCAGATTTTAAAGGCAGACCTTTAAAATCCCAAGGGCGACTTTCCATACATGGTATTATATATTATGAATAACATATACATGATATGAGGCATTATGCTTTCAGAACCAGTTAGTGAATACGGAAATCTACACAGGTATCTTGGTATGTATTAATACTTTTATTCATGGTGTTGAATGTTGTAAATCTGTACTGGTATTTATGGCGATACCACTCTTCAGGTGGCAAGAGTGGAACTATTAATACAAAGAGGCAGCGAATAAAAAAAAAAATGTATTTCAATGCAGCCAGGAATCTATTACCTTGTTACATCCAGTGCCTTTTGAACTTTTGCTTGTACAGACCCCAACAGATCAGCACCCATTTTTTTCAGCAGTTGTGTCAGCAACACAAACAGCCAGTCCTGTAGATCTTCTTTATGGACTTGAATGAAGTCTACCAAAGTTTCCAAAAACATGCTGAACACCTAGGTAAGGAACAAAGACGGCAAAAGGAGGAAAAAAGAAGAAAGAGCAGGAAAGAAAAGGAGTTGATGCTAGTCTGTGTTGAACTCACAAAAGAATAATGCAGTAAAACGCACAGAAGCAGACAAAGGCAATGATTCACAGCCAAGCAGGAAAGCATTCGGCCCCATCTTTCATCAGAATCTGAGAGTCAAGAGGATACATATGCAGTTCTGAAAATTAGTACTTCATGCAGTGTCATTTTGGAAAGAAATGCTGTGATGACTGGCGCAACTGTTTTGAGGGGGCTTGTGTGTGTGTGTGTGAAGAAGATTGGGGTCTTCTGTTGCACTGAAGTCTGTGGAAATGGTTCAAACCAGTCTGTCCCAAACTCCATGAAATAGTATCCTTTTAAAGATATATTCTATCTAATCCAAAAATTTGTGTACACCCGCCCAGCTCCTGACTTTGTCACTTCATCCCCACTCAACATACAACCTGTAATCTAGGGGTTCCCAACCCCCAGGCTGTGGACTGGGACCGGTTTGTGGTTATTCAGCAACTGGGCTGCACAGAAGGTGAGTGGCGGGTGGGCAGCATGGCTGGATCTAGGAGGGGGAAAGGACTACTCTGTGCTGACCAGGTGAACCTCAGACCCCAGCTGCCCTGCCTGGCTGCAGAGCCTCGCCTGGCTCTTTTCCCCCCTTTCCAAGAGCTGGGTAGTTGCTGGTGCCTCCAGCGGCTGGGAGGCGGCATTGGGATGGCTTGACTTGCTGGACTGCTGCAGATGCAAGGAGGACGCTTAGGGGCAGGGGCAGCAATGTGTCTGCGCAGAGTGAAAGAGCATGCGAGAGTGAGCATGTGGTGCTTGTGTGCCTGCCACCTTCTCTTACCGTGAGCTGCTTGGGGGTAACTAACATGGGGGTAATCTTCCTTGCACGGGGGTAACTAACATGACTGCCAGGATGGTACCTGACTGGTAAGTAGGGACTGTGTCCATGCAGTTCAAGGGTGGGCAAGAGCAGTGAGCCGGCGTCAGAGGGGGCTCAGAGCCTTGCACACCTCACTCTCAGTGCTGAGTTGCTTCTCTCAGCAACTTTGCTGTGCAGAGGACAGTCTGTCTGATCTGGGAAGGGGATGGATCCCACAGCCAGTGCCTGGGATTCACTTGCATGGTGATTTGTACAAGTATCTTCCCAGGCAGGGCTGTACAAATTCCAGAATCCCCATTAACTGCAGGGGCTTTCTGTGTGTGTGTGTGTGTGGGGGGGGGAGTTGTGCTCTGGGCATATATTATCCCAAAACCATTGCCCCCCCCCTCTCCTGGTCCATGGAAAAATTGTCTTCCACAAAACCGGTCTCTGGTGCCAAAAAGGTTGGGGGACACTGCTGTAATCCATTGGGTGCTCTGCTCATCCCTTCACTCATCTGCTTGGTGTTTCTCCCATCTCATCACCCCAGCCACTGCTACTTGGGAATACAGAATTAAAGTACTTGGCAGGCCACTTTTCCTCTTCAACAATCCCTATGGGAAAACTTTGACCTCTGACTGTCAATGGGAATATTACTAATAGAAATAAAATCACACAGTTGCAAGGGGCCATACAAGCCATCTAGTCCAACCCCCTGCTCAATGCAGGATTTGCCTAGACTAGAGCATCCCTGACAAGTGTTTGTCCAGTCGCTGCTTAAAGATTGACAGTGAGCAGTAGCTCATCACCTGCCTAAGTAGCTGATTCCACTGCTGAAAAACTCCTACTGTAAAAAAGGCTTTTTCTAGTACCAGCCAGTGCCTTTCTGCCCTTAATTCACACCCATCATTGCAAGTCATATCCTCTGCTGCCAACAGGAACAGCTCCCTGTCCTCCTCCTATAATAAAACATCTGCAATATAACTTGTTAGGGGTATACATGGAGATTTTTAAAAATCTAGGTCTTTCCTTCAAAGTTGGGGACAAAGGGTGGTACTAGGGGAGCAGCTGTCCCAAAGGCACCTGCTGGTATGCAGAGTACAAGGGCCTGTTCCCTCCTCAATGTTAATTAACATATGCCTCCTTGCCCAGAGGTATGGGCTGGGTTGTCACCACTATGTGGTGTTCTATCTGTTGCTGGGCAGTGGTCTGGCTATGAACTGGAAGATCTGGACCTGGTGCTACAAGCCATGGTGTGGTGGCTCAGGTTGAGCCAACTGAAATTGAATCCAATGAAGACAGAGGTACTGTATCTAAGTTGTGGTGGCCCGGGGTCAGGTATCTCACTCCCGACCTTCGATGGGTTACCATTGGTGCCAGTGCTGGAGGTTAGAAGTTTGAAATTGCTCTTGGATGCCTCCTTAACAATGGAGACCCAAGTAGCAGCCACTGCCAAGTCGGCTTTTTACCACCTTCAGCTAATCAGGCAGTTGGTTGCCTTCCTCAAACGCAGTGACTTGGCAACAGTGATCCATGCGATGGTCATCTTGATACTGGATTACTGCAGTGCTCTCTACATGGGGCTGCCCTTAACCCAAATCTGGAAGCTGCAACTGGTTGCCTATAGCATACTGGGCTTGCTTCAAGGTGCTGGTTCTTACTTATAAAGCCTTATATGGCCAGGGGCCTACAGGACTGCATATCCCCATGTTCCTCAGAGAGTCCTACAATCAGGATCTCAAAAACTCCTTGTACTCCCCAGCCCCCAAAATGCCAGACTGGCTATGACTAGGGCTAGGGACTTTTTGGTTGCAGTCCCACACTGGTAAAATGAGCTCCCTGTGGGATCTTTTACAATTCTGCGCGGCTTGCAAGATGGAGCTCTTCCACCAGGCTTTGGACTAAGACCAAACTAACAATGGCCACCTGTGCTTCATGCACTGCGTACCAGGGAGTCTAGACTTTGGATTTCCATCTAGTATTGACTGGATCTCCTATCTAAACATGGTGATCATGGACTGCTGCATTTTGCCATTGCATGTATAACACTTTATGATGTCTTTAATATTTTAAATTGTTTTATGGTGAACTATGCTAGTTCAGCTCTTGTAAGCTGCTCTGAGCTTGCCTTGGTGGGGTATAAATTGAACTAATAAATAAATAAATAAATATTGGTCCTGGAAAATATCATGATTTCCTGATATTCCCAAATCCCAACATCGGTATGGTATTGGGATTTGGGTAAATATTTCGGAAACCCAAATTTATTCAGCTCCATTATACCCTATTTGCATCAAAGCTGCTGGTGCCTCTCCTGAAAATTTTTTTTGAACAAGATCCGACCAGGGGGACCAATTCTATGGGCCCCCCAAAAGAAGATACCCCTATCCTCTGTTGCTTTCAAGGGAGGGGGTAAAGGCATTTCAAGAGACTGTGGTCTCTTTAAATATCTTCTGAGTTCACTCACTGAGTTGCTCCGAGGGGGCAGCACAACTTGCTTAAAGAGATGCTCTTTAAATGCTTTCTCTAAGCAGCATCACCCCAGGGCAACTCGTCGAGTGAACTCAGAAGGCATTTAAAGAGACTGCTATCTCTTTAAATGCCTTGTGAGTTCACTTGCCAAGTTACCCTGAGACAGCAGCACAACTAGGTGACTGAACTCTTTAAATGCCTTCTTCCAAGCCATGCCACTGTGATTTGGTGAGTGAACTCAGTGGGCATTTAAAAAAACCACAGTCTCTTTAAATGCCTTCTCCAAGCTGCAGCCAAATAAAGGCTAAATAATAACAGCTTTCATTCAGGCTTAGCTATATTGATAGCCAAATCAGATTCTCTAATCTGTATTCAGTTTAAAAACATCTGAAAAATACCAGCCATAATTTTTTCCATTATTTTTCAGCTCAGGTAAACCAAATGCACACCACTATAATTTGTGTCCTCATAGGAGATTTTGCACCTCCATCTGTGAAACACTGTTTTAGACTGTTAATTCACTCAGCTTTGCATACTACATAACATGCACACATCAGATTTTGTTTTTCAAACTATGCTGTCATGACAAATCTCATGAAGTAGGAATCTGCAGATATCTTCTATGCAAGGTATTACTAATTTTGAGAAAAGAAAAGGGTATACTTTCCTTTTTATGTAAAGAAGCACGATAGTGTGTTTTTCTTCTTTATCAGTAAGCAGGTGGGAAAGCACAGTTCACAAAAATAAAGCATATTATCTACTAAATGTTTTTAAAGAAAATAATCTGAAGAGTCAGCTACAAGAAGCAAACTTTTACTACAACTTTCAAATAATGTTACCAATGGATACTGTATCATCACTAGACTTTGGAAAACCATCCCTGAAAATTCAAAAACATGAGAGGCACAGAATGACAAATTTTACTGCCCCTCCAAAAAAGTCTGTGCCCAACTCTGAAAATAAGTTTATTAAACTGTCCTCTGTTTCTGCTGAAGTCATTGCCAGTTTCTGAAGAACATTTAGAGACTTCCATTTTATATATTAAAATACAACTTGGTGCTACTGTTTGTCCAAAGCTCAATCAAAGTATTTGGATTCTTACATGGACAGGAAGCATTTTAAGTGGAATCTGAAAGATTGTACCTTCTGCTCAAAGTTTAATTAGCTTTTGACTAATAAAGCCTACTCCATCCCATCACGTCATAAAGGACTGACAAGACTTTCTGCTTTAAAAAATTAAATGCACTTGAGTCTAGAAGCAAAAAAGCCCAGTGACTTATGAAATCAAAAAAGTTTGCTCAATCCGTGCTTCCACCAGGGGGCACAGATATGGGCCATGACCATTGAATTTCCTGTGCAAAACAGTCTGATGGTCTCTGGCTTCTTAAAGATCTAGAGAATGTGAAACAAATTAAGGCTTCTCTACAGTCTATCCATGCATTAAAAAGAAATTTCTCATGGTTGTATAAAATAGCCCTGTTCTCATAGATGAATGCTTAACACAGTGTCTCTATGTGTAGTGAATATAACAGGAACAATTTTTCCAGGCTCAATTTGGAATTTGCTTATTAAAACAAATAAATCAAGGGTCAAATTGGATCAGACCTACATCAGTTGGCTTTAAGCACGGATCCGATTCCAAGTCTCATCACATTTTCAATGTCAAAAGGAACTTGGTAAGGCATGGAGACCGACTCCCCAACAGTACACACCATCAGAAACCTTGAGTAGTATCTTATGTTCCTTTAATGATCCTGAAAACTCTGGGAAGCTACATTCTCCAAGGCTTTAGTGCTGCAACATGGCATAATGAAAACTGAAGTTTCAGCAGACCTTCTCATGTTACTACCAGATAAGATTCTATTGAAAATGAAAGAGGGCACCAAGGAGGATTCAACATTGAGCTAATTAAACAACTGGAAAAGTCTGGGAGCTCTGGACTCAGCTCATTACTGGTCTGGAAGTTCTGAACTGGGCAAGTTCATAACCTAAACTTCCCAGTTTCAAACTTCAGGGGTAGTATTTGTTGCAAGATCCCTGTGCCTTCCTCCAAAACATCTTCACATAGCAGCCTTGGCCACCACTTGTTCAGACCTAAGGACTTTTCAAGTCTCAGGCAAGCAACAGATACACAGCACCTATAATGGAAGCTTCATGGCTCTAGGTTCTATTTAAATGTACCCTAATAAAACAGTAAAACCTAGGTTGCAATTTTGTGCTCTTTTACTTCAGTGTAAACAACATGCAATTTAGTTGGGATTTACTTCCAAGTAAACCAGCTTAGGATCAGGCTCTGTTTCCTAAAAGGAGATACCATTATAGAAATTAAACACTGATGCAATTGTTTTAAAAGCATTCATTTTAAATTGTGGCTGTGAATTTAAACACACTGAAAGCAATCCAAGTGGCTGAAATAGTCTGGAAAAGTAATGTCTTTACATGCAAATCTTCAGGTATATGCAACATGCACAAAACCAACCATTGTCTACCAACTATCTACCAAATGTGCTCCATTTCCCTATGCAATGAGTGCAACTGCACTGGAGTATAAGAAGTATTAATTCAGTGTTTACCATGGCTTCATGGAAGAGGGCTAGTAACATTGTCAAGGAGAAACATAAGCATCCAAGAAAAATAAAAGTACAGTGTGAATGTACTACATTTTATTACACTGTAAATAATTACTGAAAATCATGAATCTGTAGCTGAAACTGTACAGTGAAAGGAAAGCCTACACTATAGTTTTGCTGTAAGAGATCTTTCCTTAGGTGATGTGAAAATTCAGATGCGCCAATCTCAGATGTGCCAATCACCACAATACAAAGCAGAAATACAAAACCAAAAAGGTCAGTTAATTAGTATACAAAAGCACAATCAAAAAATATTTCAGCATAATTTGCATACTGCAAGGAATTTATAAAGTGCAAAAGCCCAAATCCGCACATATTCTTTTCTTTTGTAAATCAGAGGAAAAAAGGGTTAATTTCCGTCATGCAATAAGGTTAGGGTTCCAACAAATATTGAACCAACTTACTCTCTACAGAGAGTTCCAACACAGGGGACAGCATGCAAAAAGAAAAAAAGGGGAGGGGAGGGAGGGGGAGATAAAACACACACATTAGTTGCCATCTGCATAGTTCCTGTATGAGGAAAATATAATAAATTGGTTTTTTAAATGATAAATTTAAACAGGTTTGCAATGAAACTCTCAGGTAGTGCATAAGTAAACAGTGGGTTGGATCCAGCCAGCTTTCAAATTCAATCTTGCCCAATTTCTCACCTTACCACAGCCCCTCTACATGACTTTCGTGGCCACAGGTCCTATGATTCTCAGCACAGCTGTTTGGGTGGGTCAAAGAGAATGCCTCCCTTCTTTTCCCACCAGAAAAGTTGGTTGGATCCAATCCACAGTCTCTCTTCTCTCCCCTCCCTTTTAAAGTCAAGTCATCTGGAGAATGATATGGCATTTTCTGAACAATTACTTAACAGTTGATGAAGGGCTGCTTCAAATATAACTATTAAAAGATACATATTATACAAGTAGTTGTATAGCCACTTGAAACCACAATATCTGAAGAGCATATACATTTTAAATTTAAGTGCCTTGCAAAACTACACACTGGAGAATTTAGATCAACCATGGTTCTTGTGGTATGTTTCTGCAGTGTGTCTGAAATTAAAAGACATCATGCGTGTGCTACAAATGATACCGTTTCAGTCAACATTCAGTGAGCTTTTTCACTGAAATTCTATGGTGCAAAGCAGGAAAGATTCCTCATGCCCATCAGCAACTTTACCTGAGTCTACAGGTAAGCATAAACATACAACAGGAAGGCTCTTTGAACTTGGTGTACTCTGTGCTTAGGCTAAGTTTGAAATTCTACTGAAATCATTGTGATTTAAATCTATAAAGTGGTAGACTAAGACTGATTCCTCACTAGCAGTTGCTCTGCCTCCGGACTTCTTTTTTCTCTGGCTCAAATGATCAGTTCCCCACCAGTTGCTATGCAGGCACATTCCCTCAAGTTTCCCTTGTGGCTTCCTGCTCTATGAGGGAAATTGGAGGGAGCCACAGATCAAAATGCACCCACATGGCAGTTGGGGAGAAATTGATCGCTTGAGCCGGGGAAAGCACAAAGCAGAGCCAGGGTGAAGCAACTGCTAGTGAGGAATCGGTCTAAACTGAAGCTTTTATTTTAAAAAAGGATACTCAATTTTATAACCACAGCCAGAATAATTTGCAACACCAGAACATACACTGAACTTATTACACTTTTACAATCAAATCACAGTGCAATTTTATGCAGAATTACTCCAGACTAAATTCATTAACATATACTGATTTTGCAGTTGCCAATGCTGGTCCATTGCTCAGACTCTACAAAACAGGACGACATTATCCCTCACCATTTTCTATGATAAGTCAATAATTTTTGCTGGCAAGAGAAGCCAAAGTAGAACATCTGAGGCAAGATGGTGAATAAGCATTTGCCTCTGGCTCTTCAGTCTACTAAAATGCTTGAGAAACACTAACTCATTGAGAAACACTAGCTCATCCACCCCATCAGAGGCCCTTAAAACTCATGCACATCATTCTTCTTCCTCTTTAACACCTCCATCTTTCACCATACTTAAAAAGTAACTGTCCAATTTAGGAAATTCCACATTTATTGTAATGTGGGGGTCTTCCTTACCCTAGCTTTTGGCTCTCAATTTCCCTGTGAGTCATGAGTATGCACAAAGATCAAGGAATCATGTTCCATCAGGCCAAACCAATGGTCTACATTATGGCTTCAAATACAGCACTGGGTTTAAATCCTGCACAGGTTTCAGCTTATTGAGGGCGAGGCTATGATTTTCACCCTCAATTTCATTTCTCCTCGTTCAGCCTCTACCTGGACCACTGCTTCTACGTATGTAGTTAATAATATAGAGAGACTGACAAATAATGGGCCCAACTCCAAAGCTATGTATTATGTCATTCAATAGCTTCCTAAGGATGTTAAACAACACTGATGACAGTACTAGTTCCTGTGGCATACAACATAATAGGTTCCAGACAGATGATAGCTTGTTTAGTCCTATCAGACAAGGAAGGCTGAAATCACCTGAGATACCAGTCAGAAGTTCTAAATAATCTAGAAAGATGTTTGAATTCCCATTCAGCCATGGAAGCCTGCTGGATGACTTTAAACCTGTCATACACTCAGCCTAATGTACCTCATTGTTCAGAGGATAAAACGGAGGCTACGGAGGAAGTATCCTGAAGCCTGACTGAAAAGGGTCAAGGAACTATCACACAGGAATGCCTTGAGTTGCTCTACCACAACATGCTTCATTATCTGCTCCCAAAAGGAAGATTTGACACTGGTGTAAAGGTGGCCAGATCATTCTTGTCAAAAATACTTTAATTAGCAGCACAAAGACCGCTGTTTCTTAACAACTCAGGGAGTTAGCCTTAGAAATACTAGTCCTTTTAGATCCTGTTGACTACAATAGAACCACAAGCCTGATTACTTACTGGTCCTCCTGATTCTCCAGTGACTGTGGCTGCAACTGCAGCCATGGTAAACCCTTTCATTTGAATGAGGACAGCCCGGCAATTTCCAGCCTACATTTTGAAAAGCTTGGCAGGTGCTGGGGAAGTACTGGCAGGTACCCTGGCAACCATGGTCACGTTGGGGAACCCTGCTGTACCTAATGTCTATGTTGGACCAAACGTAAGTGATTTCATTTGCAAAGAATTTAAGCAAAAGTGTCAATAAGTGACCAATGGCTCACCATCCAGGTTTCTATTTAAGGGTTAATTAAATCATGAACGACTTGAAAACGTTCAGCTGATATGATACAGCTGACAGTTATTTCTTTATTGTGAACTTCGTTTAGTCAGGATGCCCATTAAGTGGATGTTAAACTCATCAAATGTCCAGTTTGTTCCTGGAACCCAGTACAAGGAAATTCAGATAAAGTTAGTCAGCCTCAGGCATTACCAAAAGAAAAGGACTCATGAAGGACTACTCCCTGAGTACAAAGTTGGCAAAGGACTAAGCGAGATCAAAATAGGACCATTTGCCTCTTCTAGCCAAGACTTGGTAAAATAAACCAGTCTTACTTGCTCTACTACAATAAAATCCCAAAGAGAGATGCATCTGACAGTCTTGATATTTACTCTTGGTGTGAAAATCAACTACGGGTCAAGAGCAGCAGCACCCACACACAACTGGAGGGACAGATAGGGAATGAAGACTCCTCCTCCTCCACACACACTCACTCACTATTCACATTTATCATTTCTTCCACCAGTCTGTCCTTGCCTGCACACCACTGGAATGCTACACTGGGCTACAGATACTTAACAATCCCACAAAAACATATAATCACTGCCACTTAACCTGCACTCAAACTCAGTCTCCTACCAAACATTCCAGATGGCACTCTCTCATGTAATGAACACCAGAGGGGATCCCATCTTCTCTAGACACTGCTGTTTGAAACATGCCTCTTCTAACAACAAGCAATGGTCCTGTTAAAAAAAAATCTGATACCAGCCTGAATCACAAAAGACTTGGATCAGAATTTGTTAGAAGCAAGTATAAAATATGTTTATCTTGTGTTGCTGACTGAAAATCTATAACAAAAAATTAAATTTCTCTACCAGGTACTGCAACTTTTTTTTTAAAGATACATAAATAAAAAATGGAACTCAGTGTTTGTATTTCTATGACATCAAATGAGTCTCAAGTAGGCTTTTTAGCAACTTTGCATTTGCAGCAGCATTCATGTATTAACTTGTAGAGGTTCATAAATAATAACTATGAAACAAAAAAAAATACATACCTTGCTATGTGGGTCGGCGAACATTCGTGTGAAGATTTCACACAGTCTTTTTAATTCAACACGACTGTCAAAGTGACATTAACAACCAATTAGTCATCTACAGGCTAACTTTCTAAACATTTTTTTTAAAAATCATTGTATTTTAAAGCAGTAATTTTTAAACAGATTTGAAAAATCATTTCCCAACAGAAATGTTGAGATTTCCATGACATGAAACTATTATTGTGTTTCACATTAAAATCAGCAAGTGAACTACTTAGGGAGCAATTCATTTTAATGGCTTAATGTGGTAGAAAACACACTAGGCTGCATTCACAAAAATTGAGATTTCATGGCTTTTCTGTAAATGCCTACTCTTCTTGAAATGCAGGACAGAAGCCTGGACAAGTGCGAAGTCCCTTCCTCTGGGATTATCGGAAGGAAGGATCCAAATTGGATGGTTACCTCCCAAGAAAGGTCTCTTTAAAGGTCAGGTTTGCAAATCTCACCTTGAGAGAAGTGAAACAGAACACCACAGCCAGGCTGCCATCTTATTCAAGGAGAGTAGAGATTTATGGACAAGTACACAATGTCTCTATTCTTCCCTCATAAACAGGATGATAGGCTGGAGGAAAGGGTTATACAGATCCAACTTCAGCTAATCCCTGAAGAACTTCCCTCTCCAAATGCTTCCTCAACAGATAACCAGCTCAGTTTACAATTGCTGTTAAACATACTGGCCATGGATCAACTAGAAGCATGTGAAAACACCTTCTAGGACTGCATTACCTATAATGCTGCTGGAGATATAGATTTTTATTACCTAAAGACTGCTCAGAATTTTGCAGATATACAGAGAATTTTACTTATGCCACAACCTGTCTTTTGGATGCTTGAGATAAGTACAGAAAGAAGTAACGTATCTTCTGTGAAAGCCTAAACTAACTCTGGGCATGCAAGGTGGAGCACAACACAAGGCTGCTTTGGCGTAGTGAAAGACAAATTAGTAACTATCAACAATGCGTCTGTCATGAGTCCCATCCTAGTCTTCATGATTTCCTGTTTTAATTCCGCTTCAAAATCAGCGATGCCTTTAGGCAGTCTCTCTAACAAAAGCAGGAACAGGCCAGCAAACCACAAAGCCTCAGACAGGAGAGATAAGGTTTCTCATTCAAAAGGAATCAACTGATTGGTTTAGCACCAGCCAGAGTGGGAAAAGAGCGCCTATCCATATAAGGGGATGTGATTGTAACACAATGGATAAAATCCTGAAGTGGCAGCTACCCTGCCTTTCCCTGGAACAACCAAGGGAAGGGGAGTCTGTTAGTAAACAGGCCTATGTCAAGCTAACATGGTTGAAGACCTATGAACTGTAAGCCATTTAGCTAGGGCACTAGTTTAGTCAGGTTGGATTAGATTTCTGAAGTGCTTTATCTGGTTTGCATTCCACTATGAAATCCTACTGTTTTCTTTATTTCTCCCCTGAAGGTAATTGCATACACCTACCCTTCTTACTTTGTTTTCCTCAAATAAAGTTAGAACTTGTGGGAAGGGCGGGATATAAATCACGAATAAATAAATAAATAAATAAAACTTGATTTTTAAGACAGCCTATGTTGTCCCTGCATGTTTAACTGAATGAAGTGTGTGTCAGAGAGAGGCAGTGGAAGCTTAGAGGCCCACATAGAAAAGATATCCACAAAAGGCATAATGGAAGAGACATCCACAAAAGTCTGAAGAGTGATTATTTGTTTAAAGTAGCCTAATGAGAAGAATTTCTGTGGTTCCTTCAGACAACACATTGTAGAAATTCCAGTCTGGAAGGGAAGAACAGCCCTTTGAGCAATAACAGTGGCTCTTAAATTATGGTTGTGGCCATGTTCCAGGTGAGTCAAGCGCCAGGGGAAGGCTGGGGATAGTGGCATGAAGATTCAGACTGCATCCAGCTGACAGTGACTGCTCCCTCCTCACTGCTGGCTGGGAGCAAGCCAAGCCTACTCAGATCAGGCCAGCAGCACTGTAGGTCTGAGAAGTACTGAAGAGTGTGCTACTGCTGGTGAGGAGTAAGCCAAGTTCCAGAACTGCTGCCAGCTTCTTGGGGTTCACCTTGGACCTTGGCAGCAGTGTTGTACATCTGACAGGTGATGGCCAAATGAAAGACAGAGTGCTTGTTCCCCTGGTTCTAGATGCTGCTTGCTTAGCCAGTCAGTTATGACACTTGAGATTCCTTGTAAGTATTCTATCCAGACTGGATAGAAGCTTCTATTTAATTAGTAGCCACATGGCCTCCATGCTCAAAACAAAGGTGTGGTTGTTCTCCTGCATGTGGCTGAATGTTCATGTGGCTGCACTTTTCATGTGAATGTATTGTTTTACTATCTGTCTGTGAATGTTTAAAAGACAGGGATGAAACATGACTGTGTGGTACAGCAACTATTTTGCATGTAGAAGGTTCCAGGTTCAATCCCCACACACTTTCACTTTGAAAGGATCAGTTAGTCGGTGATGTGAAAGACTCTAAGACCCCACAGAGCTGTTGCCACCCAGACTAGACAAGGATACTGATGATGGACCAATGTCTGACTTCCGAACAAAATGGTTTGATATGTCACTGATACCCTACCTGTAACTTTAACCAATTTATATTCTTGGATTCAAATAACAGAATCATAGGGTTGGAAGGGATCAAGTCATCTAGTCCAGCCCCCTGCACAATGCAGGAACTTCACAAATATCTCCGTCTAAGTTCACAGGATCAGCATTGCTGGCAGATGGCCATCTAGCCTCTGTTTAAAAACCTCCAAGGAAGGTGAGCCCATCATTTCCTGAGGAAGCCTGTTCCACTGAGGATTGTGCCACAGTCTACTTTTTCTGGGTGATTAGTTCTTTGGAATGCCTGTATTCTTTGTATGTTCCCTTTACTAGTGTGGAGAGATTTAATCACCCACTCCATAATTCTTGGAATGGATGGAATGGATGGGGAAGCATACCATATTCATTCTTTTGGGTATAGACTTTACCTAGTAATTTCTCACAGAAGGATAGCCTGATCTGAATACTCTTCAGCCTGTCCTCACTCAAACCCCTTACAAATCAAAATAATCTTTTCAGAAGCTCTGGATGCCTTTCCTTCCCTGCCAGGTTGCTGCTGTTATCGAAAAACAAAAAACGTTGTTAGAGACTAACATGGCAACCACACTGAAATATGTTGCTGCGAACTGCCTGAGGTGACAGGAGGTGTACTAAGATACTGACCTCTAGATCCTCCCAGAGCAATGAAAGGCTTTGAGGTGGGAACTTGTATTGGTAAATGGAGACTGTATATTTCAAGGTGTTTTACAATTCAGAGAATCCAAGACAGGCCCAAGAAGCCAGAAGATGAACCCTAACTATTATCCCTATAGGATTTTTTACATATGTAAAAATTGGCCTTTTAAATCCTGCTTGCAATGCTTCTTTCAGCAGTGTCAAGAGTACTTTGTCACTAGGAAAAACAATTATCCTTCAGGACTTTCAATGGTTCCCAGAAGATTGTGTTGTCTCTGAAGAGGCAAGATGAACCATGCAAGAAACCCCACTTTTGGGATAAAATCATAAACTAGGATCTTGTTATCCTGCAGGAAGCAGCATCCCACTTGTCCAACCTGTCATCCTGCAACTGAGGAAAGGTAGTAAAAAGCACAAAGGCCACATTAATCAATTTTCTCATACCTGTAAGCCTCAATAATCCAACAATGATTCTACTTAAGTAGTTCCATATAAAACAGAAGATTGAATACAATACACACACATACAGAAAATGAGAAAACGCAACTGAAAACTTATGATTGTCTCAGGAAAAAAGATCCTCCTCTAATCAACTGCAGCAACAATTCATGGGCAGTTTTCTTGTGCTAACTCACACTAAAATGTATGGTAACTTCATGAGTGCCAACATGGATCTTATATGGCTACCATTCACTGGTGAAGATATAATCCGTCCTAACCATGGTTAGTCCTAACCATGGTTAAGATACAGCATTATGGCTCCACAGATCTCAATGCAAAGCACAATCAGCTTCACACCAGAGTCTGCAGCCATGGTTATTTTTTTATTTTTATTTTTAGAAGTATTTACAATCTATGGTGTGGCAAATCAAGCTTAGCATTAACATATGTGCAGAAACACTGCACAAAGGTTAACAGAAGGTGGAATTTATATACAAGCAAGGCTGGCGCCAGCATTTCTGGCACCCTAGACCCCCAGCCCTCCCTTCCACTGGAGCGGTAAGGCGAACATGGTGGTGGCAGGCAGTGCAGCACCAAGCGCCTCCAAGCACACCTGCTGCTGAAAACACAGGCCCAGGAAAGCTGCCTTCCTGGGTCTGTACTTCTGCAGGAAGCACAGAACCAGGAAGGCTGAGCAGGGTGGTGGTGTGCTTGGAGCCTGACTCCAAGCACACCTGCTGCCCCTGGTGCCCCTTCCCCACTGCCTGTCCACAGGTAGGTGGAGGAGGGTAGCAGAGAGGAAGGTGGCAAGGGCGAGTGCAGCAGTGGCGGAGAAAGGGCACTGAGGGCGGCAGGCACGCGTGGGGAGGGGGTGCCTGCCAGCCACCCCTGAGGCCAGGGAATGTCCTAGGCAGCCACCTACCTGCCCTACTGGGATGCGCTGGTCCTGCATAGAGAAATCATCATGGTTCTCTCCACAGACAGAAGAACAGCAGGACTGTGGATTCTACCAGTATGCAAAATGTTCTTCTGTATTCAAAGACAGAACAAAAGAACACCTCTACCAAAGTCATGGCTTTACTATTAGCCCAGAGACATTTTTGCAAAGAACATTTGGAGTTTATAGCATCAAAAGAGTATAATATTAATATATAATTTTTTTCACAACGGTGAAAAAATCTGAAATGCATTTTGAATTTTACACCATAACACAGGACTCTATGAACAGCTTAGCAAGTTGACAAATTCTTCAAAGATTAGTCATAATGAACATGAGCCAATCTAAGTTCAGTATCTAAGAAGTTCTGTTGTTTAAGATGGGTTGTGCCTGCTCAGCTGTCTGAAGGAAAGCTTAATTTTAGCTAAATTGTGTCTACAGTATGTGTCATCCAGAGTACATCTGAATATCATATACTATGAAAAGACTCTGCTGAAGGCCTCTCAGAAATGAAAAATCTCTCACCGAGGTTCTTACCTTAAAGTCCTCTGGTTTTTTAATAAATTTTGTAGTCCCAGAAGACCTTCTTTTCTTTCTGACCAGTTGGAGCTTGCACAACGATTGAGGACCTCAGCTACATCTTCTGTTTGGCGCATATAGGTAGGGATGGTGCCATTTCTAGAGCTGTATGATCTTTCTGAGCAAGCACTGGATGCGTCGCTGTTGGCATCATCATCAGAATACATTCCATATGACTCGTACCTCCTTCGTACTGGCTTTTTCTATTCACAAAGAATCCAGTGTGAGGAGTAATCACCAAAATGTTTTTTTCCCACTACGATTATGGGCCTCTTCCAATATTACCCTCTTCCTCTAGGCATGGCAGAAGCAGACATTACGGCATGCACTTTATTTTCATGACAGGTAGGTAACACATCAACAGGGTGACCCCAAAGTTACCTGAAAGGGGGAACTGTCCCTGAAACTGCTACAGAAATAACATTTGGAGTTTGCGAGATTCCCTGTTTTGCGGTATACAGATGCAAGAAGGGGAAAGTAACACCCAAGCAAGCAATGTACAGATATGCAGAAGCTTCCCTAATTATGATTGTAACCTATAGCATAAAGGGACAATTGTTTTTAAATGTCATTGTCCTCAATTCTCTCTGCAAGTTAACATTTTCATGTACAATATACAATAGCTTGATGAGAGATACAATATTTGTTTAATAACTCTTGGCATATTTACACCATCAATAAGGAAACAAGGATAGTTATACCTTTGTCCGTATGTCTCCCAAGAGCTGAGAGCAATGAATTAGAGAAAAATAAAAACAGTATGAATATTAATCACAATTGTTTAGTAAGCAGATGTCACTGTGCTTTCAGCAGTAACAAATCAGTGTTCAGTGGTGATGGTTTTAAACAGGCAGAATCATAGTCCTCATATTTCCTGTAAAACTTTGTTTTAATCATCCTCAGAGAAATGAACAACACAGCTGTCATTATTGTATGCAAATTGTGAATATCCAGCTCCCTGTCTCCAAGACATTGCAAAACTTCTCAGAGAAGACTAAACAAAAAGTAAGAAGCTCTAAGGACAAATGAAAATATTGACAGACATTAACGTTAAGAAAAAGGGATATTTTCATCCTGAGGTGGGGTGAGAAAAGGAGAGATGCTCTAGAAGGATGGATTGAGAGCTCTCAAGATTCTCAAGAGAGCCCTCAATCCATCCTACTTGAACATCTAATGACTAAGCAAGCCCACTGAATTCAAGGATGGAAGTATGTGGAGATACAAATTATCTCAGCTCAGAGTTACTGGTGCTGTAGGGTTTTAAGATCTCTATAATGGACAGATGATGGCCCAATGCACACACTTTTCTTAGCAGAGGACAGTGGGTATCCAAAAAACCAAACCTGGGTCTCTCTGAGCCACTGCCTCACAGCACAGCAGACAGTACTCAAACTCATGGGTCCCTGAGGCTAAGTGCACACAAGACCAAAACCTTTAAAAACACATATAGGTTTATTGAACAGACAAAATTAATATCAGACAAGACAGTCTCTAGAATCAATTAGCAAAAAACACAATAAAAGCTAACTTCCTTTCTAACACTTTAAAACATTAACATTAGATGGTGCACCATTCAAATAACAGAATCCAGGCCCATAGGATTAAAAGTCTGCATAGTGCTATCCTTATCTAAGGCCCAATTATAGTTTTTTGCTCTCTGACACCAGGCAGTCTTCAGAATCCAATCAGAGCACTCAGTTGTTGGAGCCCTTCAAGATATGAGGTAATTTACTCCTGACTCCCCCTTCCCAATTAGTTTCTGAACTGAGCGCAGGCCTTTTCACTTAACCAATTACTGCTTTCTCAAATCCAGTCCTGAAAGAGATCTAGGTAGGCTGATTACAAACATCTTTTAACTGAAGCAGACCCACTATTATTAGTGTTAACTCTTGGTGAAACTAAGGTGCTTTGCTTCACAGTGGGTGTGGGTATGTTTAAGTTACACTGAAACAGCTATAAGATTACTTCACCAGAGCACAGCTTCCAATCTATACTGGGAAACTTTGTGCTGTCTTGGGAATGTGCAAAAATACAAAATATTGTGCACAAACAAACACTCTTGACTGGTGTATACAAAGTTCTATTATCATGAAATGAACAGCCTACAACAGTGGGCATACATTCATACAGTATAAATAGAAAACAAACAACAGTCTCAAAACAATATTCCAAGGAGGACCCCACACAGTCACTGAGTTTTCCAAACTGAGTATTAAGACTCAATAATAAAGTTCCACAGGAGTCCCTCCGTTGCTTGTTGACTTCTGAAGGACAAATTCTAGCCTTCACGCAAACCCCGGCTTTGATTGCGTTCCGCTGCTCCTGCAGCTTCCTCGTAAGTCAACTGTAAACAACAAAAGTGACCGATAAAAACCACCCTAAACCAAAGTAATCTTAACAAAAACATACAGAAACAGTTGGTAAAACAACCTGAAACCTCGGTCACTTTTGTTGTCGGTCACTTTATTATTGAGTCTTAGTACTCAGTTTGGAAAACTCAGTGACTGTGTGGGGTCCTCCTTGGAATATTGTTTTGAGACTGTTGTTTGTTTTCTATTTAAACTGTATGAATGTATGCCCACTGTTGTAGGCTGTTCATTTCATGATAATAGAACTTTGTATACACCAGTCAAGAGTGTTTGTGCACAATATTTTGTATTTTTGTATTGTGCTGCCACTGTTCTTTTGCTTTGTCTTGGGAATGTGAGCTAGGCTCATGATCAAGGAACAAAATGAAAAAAGAGTTTACAAGTAAAGTTCTTGGACTGATGATAATGCTGGCTATTTATCTGCTTTTTTTTAAAAAAACCATATTGATTACTGAACTAGTACAAATATTATGAACATAAAGAAAAAGATAATTATTAGTAACTGATAGTAGCATTAGTAAGAGACAAAAGACGTAAGATGTTCAAGAACATTGAAAACATTCAAAAGATTTTACGTTGAATCCTATCCCTTCATTCCATGTGTGCTTCTTTGTCCGCTGCTGTGACATTCCACCTGCTGAGGGTGTTCATCTCATGCTTGGCACTTTGGGATTCCTTGATAGAACTGGTTTTGCATAAATGAAAGAGCCTAGCACCAAAGAAAGCAGACTCCGCAGTGGAAGGCTGCTTCCACAATGGACAAAGCAAAGCAAACTCAGAAATTATGAACAAGACTAAATCCTTTGATTAACTACATGTTACATTATAAACTGATATGGCAGCTTTTAACTTTTAAAAATCTGTTGGTGTTTTTTGCCATTTTCGTTGGTTAATATTTTATTTGATGTTTTCAAGCACTTTGTCACAAATTGTTATTTTTAAAAAAATATGGTTAGCTGCCCTGAGAATACCATGGAAAGACTGGACATGCTTCACATTGCCAGTTATGAGAGTCACCTGCACTTACCGTTTTTATTTCTGTTTTACCAGGACCTGGCCAGGTGTTTAGTGCTGGGGGCCACAGAAAGTAGATACTTGTTTCTTCTGTGTTAGTATTTATTATTTAAACAGCATCATCCAAGGCTATGGTGCCACAAAGAATTTAATAGGCACAGAAAAGGCCACTGGTCCCTGCCTACAATGAGCTTATCACCTAGACTGTTTCAATCAACAGAGGGAGCACAGGGAGAGAAAAGTTTAGAAGGAAATGAATCTAGGCAAATGTGGTTAAGAAGTTCTTAGGAGTATGGATTAAGAGTTCATGTCAAAGGCTTTGTGGAAAGGTGAATATTAAGAAAGAAACTAAAAAGAGTACACGCATGTATCATATATACAAAGGAAAGGAATTCCACATTATTTTGGAGAGTGAGCAGCCAATGTTGACATATGACATACTACATTATATACCAAAGCAAAGTTTTTATTTGCAAAAAAAGCGGGGGTGGAATAAGGGGAAGTTAAAACACTCACCAAAGCATCTGCTACTGCTTCTTCAACATCTGAGCCTGTGTTTAAGACTCGCATGGCACTAACTGAAGATGACAACCGACTTGACTGACTTATTCCAAAACCAGTGCCTGTTAGAAAACAAAACAAAATGTTAATCCTAACTGCCCTAAAAGGATCATTAGAACTCCACTGTTAGAACCCAAACTCATATTCCATATTTTGCAAAATGTTATGCTGTCTCTTGGCCAAGTACTCCTGAAAGTTACATATTCCAGGCTGGTTGTCTTGTTAATCCCAAAGAACCACCTGATTTTTTTTAAATCAGAAAAATTCAAAGTAAGAGGGATTAAGAAACCTGGGATATTTTCACTAGCCCTTGGCCATGTTACTGAAGATATTTTGGCCACAATCCAGACACTAACATGCAGGTAAGACATGTATGTACAGCCAGACTTATAACAACTCTCTCTCTTCCAAATGACAAGCAACAGCTCAGTTTTATACATGACCCTTCTTTAGCTATAAAGTTACTGCAGAAAAATCTTGCAGAATATCATTGTTAGATTATGGCCTAAACATCTCAAAATTAAAATAAGGGTCAAGGCAATTTAATTGTACCTCATACGACAAAAATAACACACTGTGATAGTATAATTGTGTAGAAGATGAAATAAAAGCAAATAATTTCCTTTTCTTATTAAAAGATATGCATTAATAAGAAGCATAAAGCAAATGCAGGAAAACTACAATCAATACATCCTATAGCATGACATGAGAAAACTACATGCATTCATAAAATAAATTCTACAAAATCCATTTGAAATTAGAGAACAAAAATTGGTCGGGGGAAGGGAGTGTCTCATATACTTCATGTCCTTGGACATTCAAAACATAAAACAAAAATTAATGCATAGAATGATAAATAATGCATGGAAAAACTAAAGGGTTTTAAAAAATGAGTCCGGGATGACTGCACAGATGATAGCAAAGCGTACTCATCCGTCACCTGTAGCCCCATAAACATCTGGAGAGTAGAGGGCACCAGTGGATCTGGAGTGATGTCTGGAAGCTGCAATAACAGGATCACATGAACCCTCTCTATTACTATAACAATAAAGAACAGGAGCAGCTACACAGAATACGTTCCCAGCAAAGCAAGGTAACAACATTACCTCATGAAACTGACTAAGCACCAACTCGCATGAAATTGAGTGGATGGCACTATGGGAAAATCCAGGGGGTATTGCAGCTACCTACAAGCAGCTTTCTCTGCACCTGTTGCCATGACTACCCTATGCAGCATTATGCTACTGCAGACATTCTAAAATTATGTTTGCAAGTAGAATATATAACCCTTACGAATGGGGGCAGTAGCACTATATGACTGGCTGGCCACAGTGAGAACACTGGCACACACACAATATTAACAGGACTGTAAGCAGTGTTAACAGCAGACAATGAGCGATGTTTTAGGGAGATAGTTTGCTCTATCTGAAAATGCAAGACAATGAACTTGTATTTTAAAATACAAAGGAACAAGGCAGTCCAAGCTGAAGCCACCTATCAAAACACAGGACATACAATATATAGGACAAAAAAAATCTACACAATTTTAAATTTTATAAGGGAGATACATGATCAGATTGTGTTCAACTATGAAATTTATTCATACAAAACTTGATTACTGATTCTCCTTACAATAGAATTTATTTCAGTGACTCATCTATACATTTTTGGCTTAGAGCAAGTGTTTCTGGAAGAGGTACTTTGTTGCTTCATCATTCACTGAAGATACTGCAGAAGCTAATGGTATACTGCACTTGAGTACTTAAGTTAGACATTCCATTAACAGACAAAAAATTTTGTGCTGAAGTCAAAATATGGCGTAAATTCAAATTTGGCAAGATGAAATAATTTGACCCAACATGTAGATCACATGTAGCATGCAGGGGAGGGGGGGGAAATCACATTTAAGATATAACTTAGCAAAAGGAGTGTAGCAGAAGCATAAGAACAAATGTTCGTTGGTTTAAAAAAAATAAACTCAGTTGCTTTAAGGTTAGTATCAAGTACCATACCATGGGTAATTATACTTTCTAGTATAATCAACTGCCTAAGTGACAAAGCCCTGACCTAGACAGTCCGATCTCAAAAGCCAAGCAAGGTTGGCCTTGGCCAGTATTTGGATGGGAGACATCCAAAGAATACCAGGATTATGATGCGGAGGCAGGCAATGGCAAACCACCTCTGAATGTCTCTTGCCTTGAAAACCTTACAGGGTCTGGCCATAAGTCAGCTGTGACTTCATGGCACTTTCCACCACCAAGATGACAAAATGAACAAATAGCCTTAACTCAAAGTAATAAATAGAATTCTGAATACCAACTAACAATAAACCAGGACAAATTAAGACTTTCAGAGTTGAAGCTCAGTAAGTAGTATTGCAGTGGTGAATTTTGTGGAGATAGGAAACATGCTATTTAAAAAATGATGGGCCATATTCAAAGCTGCATAAACTGTTTTGGGAAAAACAGTACATAAATGTTTAAAATAGTTCAATACAGGTACTGACACAGAACTATTAAAACTACCCAAGACGCTTTGTGGAAAACTATGAGTAACTCTGCTGAGATGTCTTCAGCCACTATTAAGAAAAACTGTCAACAGAGTGTCCCTTCTCTGACTTCTAACGTTTTATCTTACAGTTTTCATGGCAATGTACTAGGAATAAAATTAGCAAATTAGAATTACTATAGTCACTGAAAATGCCTCTAGAACAATGAGAAAAACAACATTTTTTTTGCAAATGCATACAGTTGTGTATTCTATAAGGAATAAAGCTTTTATTATTGTATGGCCTTTATAGTCAAGGTACATATTATAGCACAATTAAATGCCTTTTGGTAATGGACAATTTTGCATATAATCTGCTTGACAGGATAGTGAATCTCCTAAATTTTGCAAGGTAAGAAACCACAGTTATTTCAAAATGTATTGCAATTGCTACACCACAAATGATATAACTGAACTTCACAATCAAATTTATTTATATATACTTTAATGATTATTTATATGATCAAGAAGGGAGGAAAATCAATTTGAGTATGGTCAAACACACTTGAACAACACAAAGACAAAATGTAGTATCCCAAAAGACCATTTTATAGTCACTTTGTAAAGAGAATGATGTTTATAGCCACAGAGTGCTGTCCAGAGGAGAGTGCATGCCACCAGAATTACAACACAGTGCTTTCTCATTGGACAATGGCTCCATAAACTCCTCTACTTTTTTTTTTTAAAGTTTCAGCTTCCAAAACTGTTTGCAGGTTTTGTTGCTATTGCAAGTTTGCAAGTGTTGTTGTTTTTGGGGGGCGGGAAGGAATGATGACAGAAATGATCTTTCATATATGTAGGAGTTTGTCGAAAAGATTGCTGATAAAGCAATAATCAAGGGGCAGATGTGCATACGCCTCTGGATTGTGCCATCATTCTAAAATGTGTGTAGGAAAGGTTCTTTACATGGATAAAATCTTCAGCTCAACTAGCATATAGCTCATAGTTAGGGAGATTTTTTCTTAGTTATAAGCTAAATAAAAATATGGCTTTTATTAGCGGACAATCAAGGGCAAACAATGGCCATGCAGAACAAGCTCTCCATGTACTTACCAAGGGGTGCAAAAGAGCGGACAGGGCTTGTATCCCTGCTACTTTCACGGCTGGCTTCCCGACTGCACCCCTGACTCACACTAGGTCGAGGAATACGACTACCTCGCGCTAGTATGATTCAGAGTACAGACCAACAGCAGCACAGAAAGGGAGAAGACACAGAAAAAGTTGACATTTTAATGCAATCCTATTTTTTTAACCTTTTGCAATAAGACCATACAATTCTAAAACAGATTATGCCGTCTCCCTTACTAACATACACTCGTTTCCTACACTGGACTATGGAGGGCATGGACACTTCCACAAAAGCATATTTCCATGATTTAAACCAACCATCAATTTAGAAACATGGTATTTTTATATAAAAGATTATACTTAAGGGTATATAGCATATATTGATGTTCTGTACTTGTAAATAAGGCAGCAAGCTATATATATATATATTGCTTTTCTAGCATTTCTAAAGCCTTTAATGTTTTTAAAAAATTGAATCTTCACCTAAAGATGAGGCATGCAGTAAATCCATGTTAACAATTGTGTCTGTCACAAAGGTATGTCAAAGTACTGAAGATAGGTGTGGCTCCCTGTCAGGTAAACTCGAGCGCTTCAGAGTGTGCCATCATGTACTGTGTGAAATGTCTTGACACTGACAGATCACGATTGTACAGTTAGTATACCAGCTGCACTCAGTGAGTATACTTACTGAGCTAAAGCAGAAAGACAATGATGAGTGGTATGCTTTTGTCTATTTCATATACTTCACGTTCTTAGGATGTGGCATTCCAGAACCAAATGACAACTCTTTAAACAGAATCTATTAGTACTTTTCAAACCTTACCAACGGATAATCTTGAAGGGCTGGCTTCTCTGCTGCACCCTTGGCTTCGAGGAATCTTGCTCCGCTTCTGTGCTGTTGCAGGGCTGACTAGCACTCTCTGAACCCCAGTGTTCATAGTCGAGAGAGTAGTGGTAGTCAAAACTCTTCCAGGAGAACCAGAACGACTACCAGCTGAAGGCAGAGAGAGCAGAAATAAACTACATATTTCAACACATAAAACATGGGGATAAAAAAAATTGAAGGTAGTGAGATAGCTGTGGTACACTGAAATGATCTGAGGTTGTTATTTGGAACAATCTGAAAATGATGAAGAATTTAGAATTTGGACAATGTATACAGTGTGAAAACAAAGTTACCTACTTTTATATGTTTTTAACTATATGTTTAAGAACTAATTCCCATTGTTTTTCATACAACACTCCTATTTAATGTTGGTGAAGTGTGGACAGCTGCACAGAGAAAAAGTCAGAAAAAGTCAGGCTAGTAACTATTCACAAACTTTGGATACTCCAAACACATAGCTGGTAATGTGTTTGTTTCACTTAATGTTCCCAAGGTTGTGTGGCTTGTGTAGCAAGTTCTGTATCGTCAGCAGTTTTCTAAGGCTCTGAAAGAAATCCCGGGTACTTCTGTAGAAGCCTTTCCTAAAACTCAGGAAAACTTCCTGAATACCTCCTGACATCCTGGGTGCGGATGCAGCTGAAAAACATAGGAAGACATCCATGCATATGTTCACCTACCACAGCTGTTCAAACTACAACCTAATGTTCCAAATACTAATTATCTTTGGAAATGTTTTCTTTGTTTGAACTATGCATTAACCAACAGTTTCATGTTGCCAACATTTGCATCTACAGTAAGTAACACAACCAACCTATATTCAAATCTCACATGTCTGAGTTACTTGGAAGACCACTGTACTCCTTCAGCCTGTTTAAAACCACACTTAAATGTTAACTGCAGACAAGTAGGGGCATTTAAAAATGCATTCAGAGAAATATCATGTAAATGCATTTATAGCATACCTTTGTTTGAAAGATTAGACTGATTAAAGTTCTTCATGCAATTTTAAAAATACTGTAGGTGGATGTATTGTACTTGTACCTTGCAACCAATGTCCCTCCCTCCCCAGAGAAACTAGCTAAAAATACCCACAAACATTTAATCACCTAATTTAATTAAGCCATGGTAGCAAGAAATGAATGAAACAGGACCAAAATGGAAGGTGGGGGTGGGGAGTGAGACATTGTTTCATGCAAATTCTATGTGGTCTGTTGTTTGCCTTAACAAACAATATGTTTATGCAGTAAAACAGCAGTTCCCAAACTATATGCAGGGTCACACTATTGTGCCACAAGGCATAAATTCAACTTTAAAAGCTTCCAGGAGCCTTAAGACCAAATCTATTGTCTACTGTGTATCTCTGTATGGATCACTGCTCTGGGAGCCTTTCTGCAGTGGCTATGATTCATTCCCTTCTGCTGGAGAGACACAGCAGAATTACTTTTCCTCAGAGTCTGCATGACTCACTTAAGAGGAACACTCAAAAGATTGGCTCATGCAGAACAGTGCAAGAACCAAACACACTGTAAGGGTAATTTTGACTCTACATGTAAACCCTTCTGGATGCAAGAGGGCCTGCAAATTTTAGCTCAGGGTGTGTGTGCCACAGCTATTGGGAGTTTGGGAAACACTGCAGCTGAATGGCTTCTTCTAGTGAAAAGTCTGTTCAGCAAAAATTATATATACACATATTTTTAATACTTTAATGTGAAAAAATTATGCCAAAACTTTATATTGAGTTCAAATTGTTAAATAAGAAATCAAAATCTATTTTTCTTCTTCAGAAAACAAATCTTAAGGCTGAAATGCCATATATTGTCCACATACTTTTATGACTATCTTTAGATTCAGGAAGGTAACCATGTTGGTCTGAAGCAGCAGCAGAAAGCTGAAATCCAGTGGTATCTTTAAGACCAATGAAGTTTTATTCAAGGTATAAGCTTTCGTTTGCACACACTTCCTCAAATACAAAGAAATGGAAATTACCAGTCCATAATATAAGTAGAGCAGTAAATTAGCATACAGCATAATGAAGCCGTTTAATAGTTTCAAGGACCAAACAGGAATGATAAGCTTAGTTTATAGGGTTGTCATTTGTTTGGGGAAAACACATTGAAGGAAACAAATATGTCAAAATTGGAGAAAGACTGATGTATCCTTAATTGTGGAATGCTGAAAGTAATTAACTGATACCCTGGATAAAGCATAACGACAGGGTCTCAGTTAATTACTCTCAGCTTTCCACAATTAAAAATACATCTGCCCATCAATCTCCAATTTTGACATATTTCCTTCATCATGCTTCCTCCTGGAACCAAACCCAAACAAATGGTTACCATATAAGCTAAGCTAGTTATTCCTGTTTGATCCTTGAATGTGTAAAACATCTTCATTATGCTGTATGCTAATTTACAGCTCACCCTCTACCTATATATATGGACTGGTAATTTCCCATTTCATTGTATCTGAATAAGTGTGCATGCACACAGAAGATCATGTCTTGAATAAAACTTTTTTCATTTTAAAGGTTCCACTGGATTCAAACTTTGTGACTATTTTTAGTTATTTTAGTTTTAAAAGCTATACTATCTGAAGGGCTAGCAGCCTACATTTAAAAACCCAGATAGCCTGGGGTATCTAAGCATCATCCCCTCTCAATGAATGTATACACGACAAACCAGATGTATGCACAATTGTCATACATCTGCATGCTTTCAATATGGGATGTTTGTAATGTCTGAAGCTGCCTTCGGCTAGGAAGGGTGATCATCACAATGTTTTTGCCATTACAAAGTTTGGGGGGAAAACTCAGACATCACAAAGTTTGTCCATACTGCTCTTCTTGGGGTTACTCATCTGCTCAGTTCACTTCATAAGTCTACCCTATGAGATACTGTACTGTTCTTAAAGACTTGTTTTTGTAGGCAAATTTAATATCCTCCTCAATATGACTGGTCATAGAGGATTCTACCAAGTATAAAGGTAAAGGTAGTCCCCTGCAAGTACCAGTCATTTCTGACTCTGGGGTGACGTTGCTTTCACGGCAGACTTTTTACGAAGTGGTTTGTCATTGCCTTCCCCAGTCATCTACACTTTCCCCCCAGCAAGTTGGGTACTCATTTTACCGACCTCGGAAGGATGGAAGGCTGAGTCAACCTGGAGCCAGCTACCTAAACCAGCTTCCGCTGGGATCGAACTCAGGTCGTGAGCAGAGGGCTCCGACTGCAGTACTGCACCACAGGGACCAAGTATAGAAACTGTATAAATATTTGAATTCACTCTTCTTTTAAAAGGCATGCTAATTCCACCATGTTATACTTAAGGGTACCTAGACTAGATGTTAAATGTGCTTAATAACATTAAGACATAGGTTAGTTATAACCTCAATCTGAAACAGAGATATAACTCTAGGTGAGAATTTGATTGTGCTGAGAACTTGAAGCACTAGGAAAACAGTAATTTCTGCTGAATAGAACCTCACTATGATGGGTGGTCAAACAACAATGCACACACAAAATTGGAAGAGCCTTACCACCAGACTGTGGGTTAGCAGACTGTGATCCTGAACAAGTGTAAAGGCAGGAATAGGGCAAGGGTTTAAAATCCATGAAAAGGGAAGGAGCAGAGCAGATTAAAAATGGATGGCAAATGGAAATAAGAAAACTTTAGTCAGTTTGCATAAGGGGGGGAAATGCCACAAGAGGGTTATGTGCTAAAAGCAGTGCATTTAGTAGCTTCCACTGGGGCTTAGATGCTCATATACAAAGCAGACAAAACAGAAGCTGTACAATTACAGTTCTTCAGCTCTCAAAGAACTGCATCATAATGAATTTAACTGAAGCACATGATCAAGAGCTTTTGAAATCTTCATTCAAAGTAAATTGCAAAAAAAGAATTTAATAGCTGAAGAAAAGATAAAATAGCTTGTTCAATCTAGATTAATACAGTGAAGGAAAAAGCAACGTGGTGATAGTGAGGAAGATGAGAAAGGATACATAAAGTTTGTATTTGGCATGCATACAGAGGTTTAAAGAAAAGAGATGCCCAACCAACTGCAAGTATTTTAACTGAGTCTTATAACATCTTCATGTCTTAGCTAGACTTTCTATGTAGTTTCTGTTGTACAACTGGAAACAAAACCAACTAAGGTAGAGTTGTGGTTCAGCACTAAAGCATTTGTTTTGCATTCAGAAGGTCCAATCCCAGGCATCTCAAGTTAAAAGAAACAGGGAGTATGTGATGTGACAAAATCTCTGTCTGAAACCCTGGAGAGAGACTGCCAACCAGAGTGGACAATACTGACTCTTAGCCCACTGGTCCATATAAGGTAGCTTCATGTATTCAACCAGAGCCAGGACATACCCCATCACAATTTCAGCTCTCAATGAGAGAACCACAATAAGATACTCCTAATAATATAAGCTTCTCAAGGATGCAGGTTGGCTTTGTGTATCACAGTCATGGAGTCCTATAAACAAGAAAATTTAAGAGGCAGAGAACTCCCTCTCAGAATCACTATAACTGGAAATAATATGCAAGCAAAAGAACTATATACCAGATATATACTATCGGTCACCAAAACTGGGGGTTATTTTGAAATGGAGAAAGAAAGAAGGCAGCCAGAGAAAAAAAGTTGTGTAGTGAAGGATGACTTCAACTACCCTCAAAATTCTTAAATACCATATGTGATTATGCCTTGGAGCAGTCTGAGTCAATTAGAAAGGATAGGAGGCAACATTGGACTTGGTACTAAGAGCACTTAAGGCCCAGTGTAAGATGTAGGTGTTGCTGAACTGACTGGGAATAGTATTCATAGTACACTCAGTTCATCATATGTGTGAATGGAAGTTCCAAGAAGTCCAACACACTACATTTGATTCAGAAGAAGAATCTTCTAGAAAATGAGAATACTAGTCAAAAGGAAGTTGAACAGGAGGGTAAAGGTAGTCACATCCCTTTGGGATGACTGGAAATTATTTCAAGCAACCACCTATGGAAGCGCAGATGTATACAGCGAATTAGGAAAGGTACCACTAAATCCCAGAGTAGGCCTGCATGATTAAAACCCAAAGACAAAGAAGCCATACAAATTAAGACAGCTTCCTTTAAAAAGCAGAATTGCCCAAATGAGATAAACAAGGAGGAGCACAAATTCTGGTGCTAAAATATAAGTGTAAAGCTTATTTATTTAGAATGTTTCTACTCCATTTCTCTAAAATCTCACCCATTAGCCAACAAAATAAGCGAAACAGGTCAGAAAATTTCAGACAACAGAGCAGCCTCATCCAGGACTCCTGACAGAGGGCATGTATATGTTCTAAATAGATTTATATTGTAAATAAATAAAATATATATTCTAAATAAAATTCTCACCACCAGCAGCACAAAAAAAATTAACTTATAGAAGGCAGACAGTAAAGAGTTTGGTTAACATTAAACTAAATGCCTGGGGGTAGAGAAATGTTTTTGCCAAAAAAAGCAATAAAAACAATAACAAGAAATGTTCTTGCCAATAAACGCCAATAAAGCAGGTACCAGGAGAGCATCTTACAACTAGGGAACCAGCTACTGGAAAAGCCCTGTTCCCAGTTACTACTTGCCTCACTTCTGCAGATGATGTCAGTGGGAGCGGGGCTTGTGTAAGAGTACTCTGCCATTACATATGCAGTGGTCATCTGTCTAGTCAACCCAGCTGATCAAGTAGGAGGTGGTCTATGAAAGCTCAGAAAACAATAAACTGGCTAGTCTGGGAATATTTTGACAACTATCAAGTTATATATAGTCAAAATAATAATAAAGGAGACAAGCATTATATTTGTAACAAAGTGGTGCTACACTTTGCAACATGGGGCCCTTTCCTAAATCATGTTGCAGCAAGTTGGATTTGCTGTCAAATGTACACTTAATACAGTTTTACCGCCTGCCTTACCATATGATGCATGTCATAGGTACAACACTTATGTAGTCTGTGGAATTGCCCATGCAGTCACTACGTCTCAGTGATTTCCTACTCTAGAAAGGGACCAATATTTGAAATCCACTATGAAGGATATATCCTGAATTCACAATGCTCTACTGAACAGTGGTTTGTTTCTTTTCAACAGCGAGGTCTGCTTGTGTATAGAACATATCACTGCTGAATTAGTGATATGATTTTACCATGCCACGCTATACTATACAGCAAGAAATACACTTGAAAGTAACTATTATATGGCACTATAGAACACACTATATGATTGCATGCCCCTTCTCACCCCACCACTGCAATCCCATTTATTTAGCTATCTAACACAGACCACAGTTTACCATTACATTACATCTAATAAATTAAGGCTTGTGTTTGCCCTCCAAACACAGACTGCAAGCCATGGTTTGAAGGTAGTCTGCAATCCTGGTTTGGAGATCGAACAGAAACTATTGTTTGTTGGTGTCAGTAATGGTAAAGTTTAGACAAAAGCAGAACAAGCCAATTAAATTGTAGCATTAAGGGAAGGAAGGTGCATAGCCCCACATAAACCTACACTGAGGCTGAAATTTCCAACCTGTGGGAATAGGAATGAAGATATATAACCTTAGATGTGACAAAAAATAGTGTAGTTCATTAACTCAGCATCCCTGTTCAAAATAAAGCAGCATTACAGTTCACTGATAAGAGGGCCCTAGTTAGCTGCAGTGAGAGAAGGCGTCAGGCAAATATTTGGAATTATATTCTTTAAAATGATAAAAAGTTCTCTATCCTAGTATTTAAATACGCCAAGATTTTTATTTTTGTCAATCTTCCAAGTTACAAGAGGTTGTATTTTTGTTTTAACAAAGATTATGTTAAGGAAAATTGCCTTTTCAGATACATCCGGTCCTTATATTCTTTGTCAGCATGTGATGTTCCATGAGTGTAATGTATAGGTGACATTTTCATTACATACTTTGCAAAGAAAGGACACTCCTGCCACTGAACTATGCCTTTGCATCACTTGTACCTACATCTACCACACTACAAGATACTCTCTTTTCAGGGAGACTGCAAGAAATAAAGTCACAGTGAAGAACATGTAATGCCAATTTTCTTTGGTGCAGGAAATGTGATAACAGATGCCCACTTCCTTCACTGTGAATAGCCCCAGGTCCCAAAGTGGCAGCACACGGAACAAGAGCTGCTATAGCTGTTATGAATGGGGGTTGCTTTGATGTGAAAATTACACGTGTTTATTTGCTGGAATGGGTAACCAGATTCCCAGCTGCATTAAAGGGACAGAGTGGCAATTTCATGGTGATGGCTAACTTGGGAAAGCCCATAGGCAGCATTCACTGTGCTGTCACCTTGTTCTGGTGGAAGACCAGGTTTTCACTTGTAAGGTGCCAGATTGCCAATCATCCCCAGCACCAGACAGAAAAGTGTGGACAGTAAGCCCCTGATCCAGAAGTGGAATATTATTGGTGGAGTGAACTGTGGCAGGCAAGCCCTTAGTTGCCATTGATTCAAACAAGTGTGCGTGTGTGTGTCATCGATGTGCCCCTTTGTCTAGCCTTTGGCTTTGCCCAGTCCAGGAACCTTGTGGGCATGACCCTCAATAAGCTCATTGAAAGGCAGGCAGGGGAGGACCCATCCCTCAAACTGAGGAGGATAGAGGATGTTCTGCAGAGTGTAAGTCTCTGGCTAGAGAAAGAAACATAAAACATTAAACGAATGCTAGCTAATCTTGTTATCTTTTCCTTTGCTGTAGAATACTTCCTAACTTTATGTACTTTCTGTTTAAATTAGAGGAATAAAGCTTACTTCAGAAAATAGAGCCTGATCGTTGGGAATGGGGGACTATCTTACATAAAAGACTCCAAGCCATGTTAGCCCTTAGATCGCTGGGAAGTCACACATGGGGAGCTCAGAGGACAGTTCTGTCCTTAGCTGAGACACAGGGAGGGAGGAGTAAGAAACTTGGAAGAGTAACCTCATCCTCCTTTCTCTCACACATACAACCAGGTGAGGTGGACCTGGAGCCATCTCCTCCAGTATTATACCGGGGAAATCCCCCTTTGCTTGGGTAGTGGTGGTGCTACCATGATTCTGATCTAATCTGGGCAGAAGAAGCCCAAATTGGATAAAGTCTTTCCCTACAAATCCTGCTTCCTTAGGGCTTTAAGCTCAAACATTGTGGCCAGCAGCAGCAGGCAAAAGAAGGTGAGCTGTGAGTCTGCTAGGTGGGATCCACCAAAGGAAATGTCATAAACATTAACTGAGTTCAGATTTGAACTATATTTCTACACTCTGGTAAAATGCATAGAAGCATCAGCCATTTTGGAATGTGTAATATTTGACAATTAGGCTGAAAACAAACAACCATGTTGCACTGAAAGGTAACTATGGCTTGAATCCAAAGATGCCTTCTGTTCACAAAAAAAGTTTTAGATCCAAAACAATATGAATGTTAAAATGACTTTCTAAGTGAAAATGGCAGGAAATTAGAAATGGTTGTGTTTAAGGAAAATTACCACGAAGCTGATTTTTCTTAATGGTGAAGAAAGAACCATTTTCTTTTTACATATCTAAGGTGCTTATGCATTATAAAACTTACATGTTGAGTACTATGTTGGGGGGGAGGGCGGAGTATGATAGCTTTGGAAATAATTCTAGTTACTGAACTACAGTTTTAAGTCACTGATTTGAATCATAATCCTCAAGATCATCACTCTCTCACTTCCTACAATATACTTCATTTATTATAGATTTCATGGCACAGAATTTGTTTGTAAATGGTACAAACTAACAGACAGCAGGAAGAATTACTTCTCTTTGATTTTTAGAGTGCAGATGTTCATGTTATGTTCATATCTTGTTCAAATTAACACCACACCAACTATAAAAAAGACTCAAAAGCATGCAAAAAGACTATTGACCCAAAACACTGAAACACTGAAAAAAAAATACCTTCATTTTTGTCTGGCGATGATGAACCTATGGCACAGAACAACAACTCAGTATGTAGTGTTTCTTTTTAAAAAAATATTTTGACCATATCCTTTGGTCAATGATTGTAACACTATGTATATGGCTTAATGTCAGTACAGTGGTAAGAGTGACAGGTGGCAATACATACGCTGAGACTGAGACACAACTTTTGTTCGGCTACGGCCCCTGGAATCTGTCTTTGAATTTCCAATGCCCATAGAAGGTGTTGAAAGCTTGCTTCGCACACGTCCTATAAAGTGAAAAAGTCATAGAAATTGGAGGATTTGGTGAACATAAATATGAAAAATATACTATAAATCAGGTCGCTACTCTATTCGAATATTAGTAATTTCTAATTAGAAATTAAAATGTTAAAATACAGGCTAGCTTACAGTGTTGCATTCTTGATTGCGGAATGCAAGCAGGAAGAAACTTTATCGCAACTTTTTAATAGATTATAGGAATGTTAATTTTAAACAAAACTAAGAAGAATGTAAGATTAATATTTTTTAAAATATCCTGCATTAAATGCAAAATTTTGGTAACCAACTCACAAAACATCCTTGTTAAAGGTTGGCTTGAGTAGTTGGCCTGACAATTTACCCGGAGGTTACACTTAGTGATGAGCCAATTTTAGGTCTGTATTTAAGACAGTAGTTCTTCCATTCCTTTTGCCCCTCTTATGCATGTCTGAGTACTATTCTTGCTTTTGCTATTGGCTTGTATTGCCAACACTTATAGGCCTGTAGTCCAGCTAAGAGATACTCATTAAGCATGCCTTGAAGCAGAATCTTACTAACTTCCATACTCAAGTTGGACTTGCCTAAGATCAGAAAATCAAACAATTTAGAATTCTTCCATTGTTAAGCAGACTTTAGCAGGATGGATATGTAGCAACAGGAAGTCTAAAGCTGAAGAGACAAATTCTACATTCCACATTCTTACACTCACTGCAACATATATCTTATCATTAAACTAAAATCCAGAAGAAAAGTAGAAAAGAACCAGTTCAGCACACAGCCTTGTTAGATATAATTCTCATATTCTTTAGGCTTCCTACAAAAGGATTTATTCACCCAAATAAAGAAGAAAGTCCACAGTAGGAAGTCTATGAGAAGAGCTAGTATAAAAAGTTACTGAGTTATTAGCAAGCAGAGCCATCCATTTAAGATTATTATACACAGAAGTTTGACTACACCAGAACAATCACACCCATGCAATGAGAGCATTTCCTCCATCTAATTGTGTAATTGAATAAAGACTGCCCCTGCAAAGGATGGGAATACAGGGTGCCACCATTGTTTTATGATGCTAAACAACTCCAAAGAGATGATTCAGCTTCTAATAAAGTGAAAAGAAATCCACATGGCAATTGTTCTGATTTTTTATCTGAATCAAAGTGCTTACTCATTAAGGCTAGGAGAAGCTTGAATCCCAACAAACAGTAGCACCTGCTTCCCCAACACATGAGAATGTCTAGCATACTGAAGCATCACCAATAACTTTTACAACACAAAGGAAACCAAAATTTTGCACATATAAAATGAAACAAAAATCAATATAATTTTATTTCAAATGGCTGCTTAAAAAATAGCATAAAATTTTGCAAAGAAATATTGCCGTGACAACAAAACATTATTAGGAAGCCAACTAAAATTAACCTTAAAAGCCGCATGACTATGCACAACTGTACAAGACTACTGCTTATGACAATGGATATACAAAAGATGGAAGCATTTGCTTTCTAGCAGAAGATTATTTTTCTTACCATCTTCAGAAGCTGTTCCTAAATGAGGGGGGGAAATATTCAAACAATGATACTCCAAATAAAACATCTCTAATTTTGCAAGAAATCATCCTTAGGAATCCAGAGGACATTTATAAAACTAGTTGCATTGCTTGATAGCAGATTTTAGTCCGTACTTTCGCTTATGTTACAGTTTAAAAATCAATTGCTCTCTCCAGTCTTGTCAAATTAAAACTGCGGCACTGCATTTAGCTACCCGCTATTATAATTAAAACCATGTTGCATCTGGTCAGGACTTTTTTTGAGCTGGAACACAGTTCCAATGGTGACATCAGAGGTGGGCCTAATAAGCAAATGAGTTCCTGCTGTTTTTTTTCTACCAAAAAGCCCCATATCTAGTCATACAACAGATGTGACTTATGTTAATGTGAAGAGGTATAAAGAGATCACCTAAATGCAATTTACACAACTCCAGAACAAGTTTCTAAACTACCTCTAACTTCACAGGAAGGGAGGCAAGTCCCAGACATTAAAGAAGGACAACACTTTCAAGTTGAGTTATATTATGAGCCCACCATATTAGGCAAAGCCTACAGGTGGAGTAAGCTGTAAAGACAGATGAAGCAACTGAGGACCAGTCACAAGGACAACAGAAAAAGGACTGGATCCAAATGCTTTGAGTATAGACAGCCTCCCCCTCTGATGAGGGAAAGAGAAGGAATGTTTCCATTTCCCCACTTTCACATCATCTTTGAATATTCAAATTAGCCACAAAGAAGCACACGGTAGTTGGGAGAGATTAATGGAGATGCAAGCACAACACTACGTCCAACTTAATTAAATGTGCCATTTTTCACTGGAGACAGAAAATGAATGGGATCACAAATGTGTTCTGAAGGGGTTTAACAAGGGTTGGATACTGGCTTTCCCCCTATTATTTACTGTAACTGCTAACTCTGGGGTAGTACAAGTGGTACAAGTTAAGAGCAGGCATTCTACAAAATGAGAGACTAACAAGTACTAACTTGCCTCTGCCATTCCAGCAACTTACTTCACAGTTATGATTTGGGATCTAGATTTTTTTTATTTCAACATGTGCTCAAAAATCAACTGACCAGACCAAAAAAAAAAAAAAAGACTGCCTCTTTGATGGCAAGAACACCACTGTAAAGGTAGCAGTTTACTTTTTTATTTCACTGTGATGTCATTAGCAAACATGGACTGGGCTGCTTGCTGGGGTAAACTACACAGCACAGCAAAGCTTCTCATCCTAGCCATCTGTACAACTGCACGCATTTCTAAACAGTAAGTATTAGCCTGCCAATTATTTACCACAATTGATTTTAAATACTGGCTTTTAAAAATAATTGCTGTTAACTTCTGCTTCAGTTTCTTTCTTCCTTTTAAAATTAGGTTGTAAATGAATTTTTCAGATTTACAAAAGTAAGGAGACCTTACTTTTTAAAAAGCAAACTTTTTGATTAGCCTGTGCTTTTTGTTCTAAAACTTAATGCTTTAACAATAACTGACCAAGCCTTTTCAATTGGTTAAATGTCCAATTCCATTTCCACCATGCTGTAATACTCTACCAAGATGCAAGAACTAAGCAGTAATTCTGATAGAAAGACAAACATACCATTCTCCCTCCCTCCCCCCCATTAATGGTCATTTCCCTGATTATAACTTGACAAAACAACATAAGAGCAATATTTAAATTAACACCTAGCATGCCAAATAATCTACTGAACTGAAACCAAAATATATTTAGTAATGCTATAAATCCAGACTGAAAATAGGCAGTATGTATAAGAAACTGCTGGTTTAATGCATGTAGAGGAATTATAGGCTCTCACTAAGGATATATACAAAAGTTCAATTTCCACTAGAAGTTCATATGTAAGTAATGGAGAAAATCATTTAACTATCATTGTGATATCACTCTGAATACCTGCAAAGTGAAGATTCTCTTTTATAGTGATAACTGGAAACAATATATGGAAATAGTATATCCACAAATCACATTACCTTCAAAAAACATAGAACATATGGTGATATGTTTGGGAAAAAATTATCTCACCCCCGTAGGTAGTCCAGATAACAGAGCAATCTAATTTTCTATTTCCCAAAAGTAGTACCAAGGAGTAGAAATCATTAAATTTTTGTATCTATTGAAAAGCTGGTCCAAAAATGTTCCAAGGGGGGGGTTATGCTTGACAGTTATTTGTAGCTACTCTCATGAACCAAGAGTTATAGCACAAGATAAATTATTACCTAGTTGTATACAGATGTTTATCTTAATTGGGGGGGAAATTGTTTTAGGAAGAACTGTGAATACCAAATTGAAAGAAAAACTCTTTTCAATGTTCAACACACCCCATTCTGTGATGTGCCCAAGTTTAAAAATTCCAACACAGATTTCAAAATAAACTTATAATGCGTATAATTGTCCAAAAAATTCAGTTTGGCTTCCCACAGAGAAATTTCAATAGATTACTTTATTACTCATATTTGTGGTCCTTTCTTGGAAAGTCCAGAAGTCCAGCCAAGCCAAAAATGATTAAAACACATAAAACACCATATGAGAAGTGAGTAGAAAGTCACCATTCAAACTGAGACTGAAGTGTAATATGTTAGCTGAAACATGCAGAATTAGTCACAGATTAGATGAGTATAAACATGTAAAATTAGCCAAAAATCAGATGAGTATGGTATACAAATATCAGATTATGTTAACAGAAACCACAAGATTAATAGGTTTGAAAATGACAGACAAAACAGTTATCTTACCATCCATCTTGTCAGAAGTATCCTCTTTGTTGGTAGAGCAGGCGAAGAAACAGGGAAAACTTAGTGTGTTAGATAAACAGCGTTCACAGATTCATTATAGAAGATATATGAATACAAAGAGTTTACAGACACAGCACTGAACTCATGCTTGTACTAACTTTGGAAGGTGAACAATTCTCAAGGTGAAGTTTGAAAATTCATGATGCACATTGTTACTATCTCTGTTATAAAAGAGGTCTATAAAGCATTTTCTGGATTTGTACGAAGGATAAAAGCTAGAAGTATGAACTTTTGCAGGATAAGATCATGGCTTAAATGTAAAAATTTTGATCACAGTATTAAGTAACAGCTTCTTCAATAATCCTGTTAAGATCATGAAGTTTTGAAGAAGGAGAAGTCCAGCACAGTAAAGATGGGAAGAAAGAAGGAAAAATAACACATGCAGTGTCATTGAAAAACAAATACAAAACAATAACAAAACCCAGCTGTAAGTAGAAATGCCTGGGAAAAAGTTGAGACTAGTTCCAGTAAAATGAACAAAAAACCCTACTGCAGTAGTAAAGCAAGATTGTTTACTATAATTTATAAACAAAATAAAATAATTATATAACAATCTAAACAGAATCAAGTGGTCACTGCCCAATAACTTTATATATGAAGTGTCAAACAAGCCATTGTTCAACAGATTTCTGGTACAGCCTGATCTGTTTTGCCAAACATCTTCTTAAGAGGACTATATGTTGAATTTAGAGCAATACAGAAAGTAACACACTGAGCTTAGTACAACAAATTTGGCATCCAGTAGCACCTTAAGACCAATGAAGTTTTATTCAAGGTGTGAGCTTTCATGTGCATGCGCACTTGCTCAGACACATTGGAATGGAAGTTAACAGTTCATATATATAGACAGATGCCTCTACATAGGTGAACAGCAAATTAGCATACAACTTAATGAAGATGTTTTGACAAATGCAAAGGCCAAACAGCCCACCTGGATCTGAGTTTAGTACAGTCAGTCCATAATATTACTGATAAGTTTCTCCTGCATTCAGCATATGGTAGACAAAGACACCATGAAGTTTAGTCAGCCGAACTGCTGACAAGATAGAAACCGAATTCAAGGGAGGATGAGGAGGGGTATGTGTGTTTGAAAGCAGCTAGCACTTTAACAGCTTGTACTACCCTATGTCCACCAGCTTGCAGGTGCAGCCAACAGTAAATATAGACCTAAAGGAGTGATATACATACTGAATTGTAGTATTTATTAAATATATTTCATACTGCTTTTCAATATGCCAGTGGAGGGCCTGCTTCCATGAACCAGCAACTAACATATTGGAGAAACGTTGACTGAGGGGTGACATGATAGTGGTTTACAAGATTATGATGGGATACTTTTATTCCTTTCTCACAATACTAGAACTTGTGGGCATTCAATGAAATTGCTGAGCAGTCAGGTTAAAACGGATAAAAGGAAGTACTTCTTCACCCAAAGGGTGCTTAACATGTGGAATTCACTGCCACAGGAGGTGGTGGCAGCTACAGGCATAGACAGCTTCAAGAGGGGATTGGATAAGCATATGGAGCAGAGGTCCATCAGTGGCTATTAATCACAGCTTATTGTTGGAACTCTCTGTCTGGGGCAGTGATTCTGTGTATTCTTGTGCTTGGGGAGGGGCACTGTGGGAGGGCTTCTAGTCCCACTGGTGGACCTCCTGATGGCACTTGGGCTTTTTTTGGGGGGGGGCACTGTGTGACACAGAGTGTTGGGACTGGATGGGCCATTGGCCTGATCCAACATGGCTTCCCTTAAGTTTTTATGTTCTAACCAAGAATCATGGCAAGGAAATGAAAACATTAAAGGGAAACATATACAGAATAGGGAGGGATGCAAAGGTGAGACATGCTGTGCTGCAATACCAAAGTCAGGACCCTTCTATAGTCCCCCATGTGATGTGCCTTGTATCGTCGTACACATCTGGCGGGGGGAACTTCCTTGGCTCATTTCCTATCTTCTTGTTCCTTGCCAGGCACAGGCAATGCTCCATCCAGAGGGCTGGGAATTGCATTTACAATTACAAAAAAGAATAATCCCAGGGTTTTTAAAAAAAAACTAAACACCAAATGGATTTATTTATATATTTATAATTCAGAATAGTGACTGTCATATCATTTATAATGAGACATCTGACTAATCCCTTATATCTACAATTTCCTTATCTACCTTCAAATCCCACTTAGTATGTGAAATGTGTTAGCATCCAGTACCAAAGGAGTAAGAACTACAACCAGAAACAGAAAAAAAGTAACAATAGGTAAGCCACACTTCAAGCATTATCAAAAGTACCACAAAAGAAGGATTGGAGGGAAGCATTTGAAGCATAAGGTATGGACTGCACTGTCCCAAGTTTTTGGGAATTAAAAGTGAACTCATAAGGAGGGTTGCTTTACAAGGTCCTTAGTTCATATAACTTTTAAGAAGATACCCACAATCATAATGCAGGACAAGCACAGGATCAGACAAAGTGCTTTTCCAATCCTAATTAATCCCCCTGCCAGGATTCTTTCATCTTCAAAGTGGTTACAGCCCTCAAAAGCTTACAGCATCCTAGAGTGGCTAGGGGGCAGGATTAGCATTGGGGAGGTTTCGGAGCCATGAAGCCCTTTCCTCATCTCCTTTTCCATGATACTGTAAAGCCTGAGAATGCCAGGTTTCCCACCCTCCCCCTTTTAACAGAGAAGGATGCTCTATTGCCTTTAAAATTCTGTTGTTCCTAGAGAGAAATGAGAAAGCTCAGTGAACTATTTTGGTCTTCTCTCCCCCCCACTCTAATTTGCAAATTAATTTGTTTTGTCCATAGGACCCTCTACATTGCCAGTGAATTCATACTTAACTATCCTACAGGTCATCATGTTTATCATCAGGATTGCTGTGTTACAGTATTCATACTTCCAAGTACTAGTGCGCCGTCTCAGAATTTGTATACACATGTAGAAGTAAAACATCTAGGCAGTAACCATTACCACTATGTGAAAAGAGTATCCTTAAGCTGCAGTTCAGCATTAACAGGAATCAATTGTTTGTTCAATGCAGGATTGTACTACATCCAAATAAATTTTTTTAAAATGGACAGAGGCCCAGTGAAAAATGTGAAAATTCCAGATACTGTAAGCACTGCTTTGACAGAAGGCCATGGGAAACCTACGTGGGAGGCTGGAAATATAAATATCTTTTAAAATGCAGAAATACAGCAGCCTTGCAAACAATTACTGTTGGGTAAATGGGGGAACAAGAGAGATTTCACTGTATCCTGGTTGGGGTCACCAGTAATTTCCCTCCTAGTAAGGCAAATGCAGACAGAATTGCATGCGCTGCCTGACATAGTGTTCTCTCCTTTTGTAGTGAATGCATGGCTTGGCAGGAAGAAGAAGAAAGGCAGCAGGCACATGTGCCATGTAGGCTGCCATTTGGGTGACATCCTGGGCCAGAATGGAGAAATATATTATTAGGCTGTACATAAAAATTCTTTTCCTCCGCTTTCTCTTGCACAGACTTGTGGAAATTTTAGTCCTCATTATCAATATTTCATAGCTTTGTTTATACAACACTGAAAAAAATTGCCATTACATAGAGTTATTTTCAGAGGATGGTGGAAGACAGGAGGAGGGGCCTGGCATGACTTGGTCCATGGGGTCGCAAAGAGTTGGACTTGACTGCGACTGAACAACAACAAAAATTTTCAGCACAAAACTACTCTAACAGTTTGTTTCTTCTTGTTAGCCAATGCTGTTTCCATATTAATTCTACTCTTCCTATATCCGCTTGCACTTCTTGGCAGCTCTCCCATTCTCAAACAGCTGATTGGCTGCAATAAGGTCCCTTTCCTATTACTTTCCCAACAGGCTTCATTTGCCAGTTTCCAAAACCTTAATTCTGCTTCCCCCCCCCCCCCCAATTTGTGATGTTGTTTGGATTACCAAAATTATTAGTTTCCTTTACAAATGCCTTTCTCTTCTCTTGCCTAGCTGCCTCCAGGCTTTCTGCGGTTGTTTTTGCATAACAGTACTATTAAACTGTAGTTTCTGGGGCTCAGAAAGAGAATAAGTGCAGAAGCTATTTATGGATGGAATATATGCCCAGGTCTCAAATAGGTTAACAACTCAGCCTCGCAACAAAATTCTAGCTTAATCATCTTTTTGATTTTAATTTAAACTTTTGTGATAAACCACACAACCATTTTTAAAAATTGATAGTGTTCAAAAACATAAGGAAATGGTGGGATTTTCAAGAAAGTATTAGTGGGATTTTCAGGGTTGTGGTGACCAAGAGGAAGCTTGTTCAGGAAACAATAATGTCAAGACAAGAACAAGCTGTTTTCAGTGTGAAAGACCAGCAACTGAAAGTTACATCTCAGGAAGTAAACAGTTAAAAGTGAATTTTTCTTATGAGTAAACATATTCTCAATTAGCCACTGTAGCGGGGATACACATCACAAGACTTCAACAGGGAATAACAGTGGTGTAGAATTCCAGTAATTGCTGTTTCTGCAATTACAAAACACCAAAGCCTCAGGGCTGTGAAAGACATATAGAAAAGACCCAAGGCAGAATGACAATGAATTTAAGCCAGGATTCACTCCTGTTTGCAGCCCTGCAGGAGGGCTGACAGAGCAAGGAGGGGCTGTGGTAGCTCTTGAGGGTACAGAGGGGGAAAGTCCGTATCAAACACGGAAAGCTGGGGATCCAACCTGACTGCTGCTGGGCAACCCCATAGCCTGGATTTCTGACCCTGGGGGGCATTAACAAAAGTTGGTGGGAACTCGTCAGTCCCCACCCCCTGTGCCCATGGCTGCTCCCAGGTGCCCTTCTGTGTGATTTAAACGGCCCTCACTCCCCCCACTGCCTCTTCCTCCTCCTATGGGGCTGTGGAGGTGAAAGCTAAGAGGGTGGGAGTCGCCCCCTCCTTCCCGGATGATTTAAATCACGCAGGAGAGCACCCAGCTGCTACCATTCCCACACCATTGAAAGGGCCCACCAATCAGTTGATTGGTGGGCCCTTTAAATTGCATGGAAGGCTGGCACCTGCTCCTGGGCACTCTCCTGCACAATTTAAATCACCCAGGAGGGAGGGGGCAGCCCCCACCCACTTAACTTTTACCCCCACGCCCCCTCAAGAGTAGGAGGAGAAGGTGGCAGCAGTAGTGGGGGGAGAGCTCTTTAAAACACTTGGGAGGGTATCCAGGAGCAACCGCCAGCCTTTTGCATGATTTAAAGGTCCACCAATCAGCTGATGGCATGGGAGGAGCAGCGGCTGCTCCTGGGCACTCCTCTGGTCCAATTTTTCACCCCGTGGTCCCTCAAGTGGTGGCGGGGGGGAGGGAGGGAAGGTTGGGGGCCCTGAGTAGGGGCACCCCAACAGGAAGTCAGAGGGCAGGGCCCCTACAGGCCCCCCTGGCTACAGGCCTGCTGCTGGGCCCAATTAGGAAGCCCATGGAGGGCTATGGGGCAGGGGCAGCCAAAAAGCCTAATTAGGGTGCTGCACTGCCCCCAGCTCGTCTTCCTTCTGGGATTGGGCTTTTTGGTTTTGGCCACCTTCACTCCACTCAGCAAGAGCTCTGCCATGTGGTCAAGCGGCTAGACCTTACACCTGATCAGTGCAGGTTGGCTTCTAGTGGCAAGGGAAAGCAGCAAAAGACAACAGGTGGATTTGCAGCCAGTTGGAAAGCCTCTGAGTGGAAGGTGAGCCAGCCTCAAGGTAATGCCTCATACTTTTTCTCTTCCTGGGAGGCTGCAGTGGTGGCTGCCTGAGCAGAGCCTGACAAAGTCGGGGAGTGGGTGGGGAGGTAGAGGAGAAGCTACTCCTAAGTTCTTGCCATTTTTTAATTATAAAAGACTGAAGCCTCAGGAATGCAAAAGACACAAGGAGAAGACCAAAGGCAAATGATGATGGATTTAAACAATTTCTTATACATTCCTTTGATCTTTACCCTCGTTTTATTTTTCTTCTTTGTACAACCATTTCTACACTTAGAATTAAGATGAAATTTTAAAATTAATTTTATGCAAGACACCAAACAGTGACCACTCATATAAGGGAGACATATAAGAAAAATGAAAGCTCTCCTATCCAAGCTGCAAGGAACACCATAAGGAGAAAATAATGTTTTAATGATCAAGCTGCTTCATTAGAAGTTGGCTAGAATACAACAGGAAGCAACACTACTGAAAAGGAGCTACAAAAAACTGATTGCAGCTCAACCATATAACTTCACACAAAACACAATAGGTCACAGTCAATGAAGGTGTATAAAAATACATACAAATTATTCCTAAAGAACTCAACATTTTGTTAATAGATACTTTTTTCTGAAATAACAAACACCTTTAAAATCTGGTGAAGGGAATGATGCTTTATTGGTAAATTCATCTCTCTGTTGGAGGAAACCAAGTTAACATGGTTTTCATGCCACAGTGATCTTTTTGCACCAACTTTTCATCTAAACATCAAAGCACAGAAAAGTTTACAAAATTGCAAATCAAAGTTTTAAACAAAAGATCATTGTGAAGCTTCTGAAGGAGTGGGGTTCCAGCTCATGGAATGTTATTCTGGAATAAAATTTGGTTAGCCTTTAAAGGTACTGTAATACTCCTGTTTATTTCTGAGAAACATCAGTCTTTCAGTGCACCCAATTTGGACATTACTGTGAACGTGCTGAAAAATATCTACACAGACAGAATTTCAATGAGCAACTTATTGCACTTTTAAACAAAGTTTCCTCACCTAGCGAAGCATATGATCCTGGAGGTAGACCAGCTGCTGCCAATCGTCCAGTTCCTGCTGGCTGGCCAGCAGCATGACGTGCTTTAGCACCAGCAGCTGCATTAACGTCAATGTCACTGCGAGACCTCTGCAGAGTTCCTGGGCTTGGAGCAGCCTTGGTACTCCCTGCAACTATGAATTAAAGTGAAAAAATTAAACCTATTAAGCACCCCTTGTCTATTAAGAATATTTTTAAATGTTTTTAAATCTCAGATTATAAAAGGACATAATCCTGACATGGTCTTTTTTTTTTTTAAGCACTTCTAAAATGAAGTCTGGATTAGATTTTGTATGGGAGAGGGGAAAATTATTACCTCTGCCAGCTATACTTGCTGAGCTGGATGTAGACCATTTTGAAGAGAAAGGACGACTAAAATAAAGGCAAAAAACAGGCAAGTTGTTAAATATTTTAATAGGAAAAGCTCACTTTTGTCTTCATCTCCACATTCTTTGTATTTTATGCCATCAACAGACAGATGCCTAGAGTAGTAGTTAAGATGCTGGACTAGAACAGGGGAGACCTAGACTCAAATCCCCAACTGGCAATCAAGTGTGGGCCAGTCACTCACTCCCAGACCAAATGACCTCACAAGATAAGACTGTAAGGGGAGAAACCCACATGCTGCCCTGAAATCTTTGGAGAAAAGCTAGGACAAAAATAGACTAGACTAGCACAGTAGTACAATGAATGAATAGCAAGGGGGTCACTGTAGATAGGAGACAATGAGTTTCAAATCAGATGAGATACTGCAAAACTCATTATTGGATTGCCCCAGCATTTCTAAGATTCTAACAGAAGCCATGTAAGGGAAGGAGGAATTCAGCTGCTTCCCTCTGAGTGGTTTTACTGGTCAAAAATCATACTACTAGAGCTATTATTAGCCCTTAAAGGGAAAAAAAAAGACACTGCAAAAGATGAGACACCTTTTTTCCCTTTGAAGGTTAGTAATAATATAGAGGACACGGGGTTCACAACACTATCAAGGCTTAGGATGCATCTCAGTCTTGTACAACTAGTAAATGCCTAATCCAGCCACTGCCCAAAAGCCAGTGTGGTGTAATGGTAAGTGCTAGACTAATGGACTGGTCACACACTCAGCCTAACCTACCTCACAGGGCTGTTGTGAGGAGAAAAGGGAGGAGAGGAGAGCAATAAAAGCTCCTTTGGGTCTCATTAGAGAGAAAGGTGGAATATAAATGAAGTAAATAAAGTAAAACAAAAACATTCATAGGAAAAAAAATGGTATTTAAGTGTGACTAGATATGCCAGAAACTGGATGGAGATGCACATCCCATTTGAAGTAATGAAATGTGGACAGACAATATCTGCATTCAGATGAGCATTCAATTTAAGCTGACAAGTTCTGCATCCACCAAGTAAAAAAGCACATCCTTCCACAAGTCTCCATGCATTGATCTCTTCATCTAGACCAGGGAAGAGGACTGTTTCAAAAATAACCCTTACTTGAGGCTTTCCTGCGAGCTGGAAGATGACCTGTCTGACTGTGGAAGTGATGTGACACTACCAGAATTTTTCAAGTATGTCTGGAGACTTCTTTGATAGGATGGTTCAAGATTATTATACAGCAACTCTGCTTCACCTGGAAAATGATTCCTTAGACCTAGGTAAGTCCTATAAATCAATCACAGAAATAACATTAATTAAGAGTTGTAGGGCCATTCAAGCATTTTTGATTAAGGTAACTGCTAATAATTGAGTTGAGAAAAAATATTCATTAAAAAAAGAAGTGAGATCTAAGCCTATCTAGAGTAGCAGCAAAATACAACAGTCCACTTAGAATATTGATTTCTCTTTTCCTGTTAGAAGGCAACTAAACATTTATGATTAGTAAATGAACATTTATGTCTTACTTTCTTGCCTCCACTCTTGCTTCTGCATCAGCATCATGGATGCCCTTTTTGATAGTTTCAACCAAGACAGCTGCATGCCTATAAGAGAAAACACAACTCTATTATAAAACATATAATTTGTGATAACTTCCTTAATCTTTACTTTTCTAATTTTATGTCTGATAATCTAGGAAGTGGAATTCCTAAACAGAACCAAGAGCCATACAATGATTTACAAACACTTCAGAATGACAGGAGTAACTGGCACCTACTGCAACCCAATACAGTGCTTCATCAAGGAAAAACACACTGTTAGAATGTATTTTAAATACTTTAAGTGACATATTTCCTAGTAAGATGTCTAGAAAATAGCAATACGCTAATACTGCTTCCTGCTGAGATATAGTTACACAGATACTGTTAAGCTGCAATAATTAAATGATTAGGTTACGTACTTCCACATGGCTGTTACTGAGTACTTCCCTGAACCGCTGACAACAAACATTAATTCTTGTGTAGTCTTCAGATTTTACTGGTGATATCTGCTACACAAAGAGCCCCAATGCAAACTTCACCTTAGAATGTATCTCTATACATTTTATCAAGGTTGAAAAACCAATGTTTGAAATAGCCTCCTTAGAATAAAATCTTACAAAAAAGCATGGTGTCTAAAGAGACTTTCGATGAAAGTTCTGTTTGTTGACCTCATTAAAAATATAAGGAAACAGCTGTGTGTCAATTTTAAATTAAGTGTTATATTTTAAACATGCAAGAGCAGAACACAGTGCAGTGAGAGAGCACACTATCAACAGGCAGCAAACTTAACTGCTGCAAAACTTAGCTATGTGAGATAAAGGCAGACACTGAAGTTGTAAATTGCTGATCATTCTACTATAGTGGAAGAATAAATACCTTTCCAAGGAATGAGTTTGCCATTCTTGCAACAAAAGGTCTAAAAATTCAAAAGAGCGCCTGAAAAAGATAAAAAACAACTTTAGCATTTAGCACAAGTTTACTAAAAATCCGGACATCAGCTCTGTAGTAAAATCACAAATGGGACTGCCATGTATCCATATTTTGCTCTTGAGGAACTGTAATATCTTGCAATATGACATACTTTCTCTATGTGCAAGCTTCTGAGGAAAAAAAATTCACTTCACATAGAAACCATGGGGGGGAAAAATAAAGCTGGCATTCATAAATGCAAAAAAAAAAAAAAATTACTCACCTCCTAACTGCAACAGATTTTGAGGTGCAGTTGCTAGTTATTAAAGGTATGAGTCTGGGCACATGGGTATGCTGAAAAGAGAAAAATACCTTCAAATAATCTTCCACAGGATAATCAATATACATGGCATTCATGTGATACAAGGTTCTCTTGGACAGCATTTTCACTGTCTACATTTCGCTTTTCCACATATATTATTTTTCCAGTTGAGCATGTGACTACATTAATGTGTCATAAAAAATCCTCTGTGGCTCATCTAAACCAGTTTGTTGAATAGACCCAGGTTAGTTTACCAGAAGTACAAAGGACCACATTTTGTTCATAAATCTCAGTCAGTCTGCTACCTCCTTTCCTGCCTCCAAACAGTAGCTTGCTGGCAAAGTTTCACTGTTTATGCAATCTGTTTGCTACTGCTCAAGTAAAACAAACAAGAGGGGAATGAGGAGCTATGGGGGGGTGGGGAAGAGACTGGGGCAAGTCAAGGTATGCACCTTGCTCTTATACAAGGATCTTCAATCTTTTTCATGACTGTTGCACATCAAGCTGATGTTTTCACATGCCCATCACTATGCAGTCAAGGTCAGTCAAGTTTCTTCAGAGTGATACTGGGCCCTTGAGGCTGGAAAGCAAGGCCTGATCCTAGTGGACTGATTGTTCCAGCAGACCAGTCTTCCCAGGGCTTGACTTAAGAAAGCTGGAGCGTAACTGTGCCTTGCTGCATTGTTGACAGGTGCTGGGCTGCCTGAGGCTGCGCTGTGCTCTGGCCAGGTCCTGAAAGGAAGTATTATTCTCAGAACACTGACATATTACTCTCTAGATGGTGGGGTGCACGCAGCTAGTTTGGCACTTCACCTCCTTTGCACTACCTTGTTCTGGGCCTTCTTGCTGTCATGATAAAGGGCATTAAAAATATGGTTTTGGACACATACTAATGCACAGGCCAACATGCTTACAGTTAATAAACATATTTTAAAAGTATAATGGAAGCAGACTTACACGAATGATAAATCTGATGGCGGCACACCCAGAAGTAGCCATGACTTTGGCGCTATTAGGGACCAGATTAAACAGAGTAGGCACAATGGCTTCTGCGCCATGATCAAACTTGTTTCCAAGAACAGTTGAAAGATGGCTGCAAAGAATTAAATAACATTGGTTACCAGATGTAGCTCATCAACCCAAGAGGGCTTTATTTAATTACTCAGTTTACCTAGTTATTTACCATATAAAGGAATGTTGAACAAACTTTTCCATATACTGCTAATACTTAATATGTACTTTTCAATCATTTAACACAAACACCAGTGCTATCTTGCTAGATCAATGAAGCTCCAATGCTAAGTATAATATTCATTTTTAAACAGCAAGTAGTCAGATGATATGATCTTGGAGATCATATAACACTTTGGAAGATAATCAGTTTGTTTGCTCCCGGTACTTAAAAAGGCAGAATCCAGGTGCCCCGTGGTAGACAACAGGATTTTAATCCACACCCCAATTGAATGTGAAACCATCATGCTTAACTTATTGAATGACACTTTCTACAACACGAACATCATCAGTTTTAAGTTTATTCAAATCAGCCATCACAATGGAAGGTCTCATTACACATCTTTGAACCAAACAGATTTACTTGGAAGCAAGTACATCAAAGATCAAAATAGGCCATTATTTGCCCCACTAAATTATGTGCAGACAACTGTATGGGAAGTCATGTATCCTTAAAATAAACTCAGTTTGTCAGATGTACAGAAATTATATAGTGAAATAGAGCATCATTCTTCATGCAATTTTTTAGTTTGCAGGAAAATAAAAAATTCAGTTTCTGAACATCAGGAATGCTTGCCAAGGGTCCAATCCAGGGAGTAATATATTTATCATCAGACTTTTAAAAATAGCAACTATATAAATAAGTATAAAAATGTGCAATCTGGTAGCTGTCAACAAAAACCATATCTGTAGTTTTCTGGAGGAATATTGTTAAATTGTCCCATAATCTTGGCTGAATTAAAAGCATTACATCGCCCTAACATCATCTAAATTTAGGAACTGTCAAATAATAAAATAAGAAGTACCCATAAACATGATGTTATAAAGTAGAGGAGACCATATATGTTTAGCATCAGTAATTAACAAAACTCAGTCTCTTTTTAAAATCTTTTCTTGAGTGAGTATGAAAAATTCTATTTGGCAGGGATTTCCTTATTAAAACTGGCTTCGTAAAAAAGGAGCCTAATTTCGAAACCTTGCATCAATATAAGCAAGAAAAATCACTTATAACTAAATTAAAAAGATAAGGTAATGATTCCAGATCAGCAAGGTGAGTTCTAAATTTAACAACTTTTATCTAGGTTAGAGTGGAGACTTGAGGAAGACCAAGTTCTAGGTGAATTATCATTTAGCTGATTCAACGAGGAAGACTGTATTTGCAAAAAAAACTTCAGCAAGATCGTACCAAGTAACTGCAGAAGGCCAGTAACCCAAACTGGAGCCCACCTCACAACCTGAACAACTTTGGTGCCCTATCCTTTTAACCATTTTTGTACACTAAAACTTTCACTGGACTTCATTTTAATCTGTCTGTACTTTTAATTTACTCTTTTATGCCATTAAAGGTTTAAAAAGATTTTTGAGGCCCATGTGTCTGGCACATTACTTGCAGAGTTCTGGGCAGGACCTTTTTTTGTAGCAGGAACTCCTTTGCATATTAGGCCACACCCCCTGATGTAGCCTATCCTCCTGGAACTTACAGTAAGCCCTATACTAAGAGCCCTGTAAACTCTGGGAGGACTGGCAAAATCAGGGGTGTGCGGCCTAATATGCAAAGGAGCTCCTGCTACAAAAAGCCATATATATGAATGATAAATCTAACGCCGGAACACCCAGGAATATATAGCAGGAACATAGTTCTGGCTGACTTGGTGTCAGGGGGTGTGGCCTAATATGCAAATGAATTCCTGCTGCGCTTTTTCTACAAAAAAGCTCTGGCTCTGAGGTATCAGCTTTTGTTACAAAATGCTTTAATCGCAAGTTGAAAAATAAAACCGAAAGTGTGAGCTGAATATATCAAATGATTAAAACAATATGGTAAATCAGTCCTCATTACCTTCTATGCCTATATTGTTTGAGTAGGAGCCCATCAGTTTGAACAGCTGAAATTAGAAATAGCAGGGAGCCCGAAACCCTAGCTATTATTGGTCTCTTGTCTACTGATATAATTTCTACTTGAAACAATCTAATGCATATTAATTTTGTGCAACATGAATATCTTTCTGGGGCACTGTTCATGTCTATGATTAAATATCTTTATCATTGCATCTTTAATAAGGGATTTGCCACAGTAGGAAACCAATGATATGCAAAGATAACTGCCATACTACCTATATAACAAAAAACACTCACTACAAGCTGTGCTCTGGACACTATGGTGGTCATGTCAAATGTTACTAATACAATTGCATAGAATTAAGTAAATTACTGAAGACTATTCTTTTTCTGCTAAAGTTCAACATCACTTTTAATGTTCAATACATTTACCACTGCAAAATTACACATTTAAATGTTTCAGATTAACATGTACTTACGCTACAGTAATGCATGCTTCTCTAACGACTTGTGATCGGAGATCTTTAGCTGATAATTTAAATGCTCCATCCAGCAACCGTAAATGCTGAAAAAAGCAGTCATACTGTGCTGCTCCAGCAACAAGCAGTGACCGGACCTTTTTAAGCTAAGGGAGGAAAGGAGATTAAAGAATAGATATAACTGCATTTCTAATTCCATGCCAATCTGGCATATAACAACAGCAACTAAAAAGTTTATTTAATTAAATATGTAAAGCATGTCAATATTAAAAAATATGTACCGCATTGGCTCGTTGATCCCAGTCATGTTTGTCATCTGACAAGATTTCCCTGATTTTATTTAGCGTTTCTTCGAGTTCACGACTAGAATAGATCTGAAAAACAAAGATCAAGAGACCCTTTAGAGTTCCTGCACAGAAACAAATATGCAAGAAACATTTGACAGAAGATGTGGGGAACTTTTTTCTGGACTTCCTATGAGTAGTTACATACCCTACAAGCAAAGATACTCTTACCCTACAAGCAGAGAAACACACATTATTGCCTATTTGTGAAAATCCTACTCCTCCCATAATCCAAAGATCGTTAATGTATGTGAAGGGCTAAATTCATTATTCCTGCATATTTCAGTTATGGCATAGTCTGTTTTCTCAAAGTACAAGGCCAGGATCACGTGCCCTATTTCCAAATTCTTCAGGTCCTTGGGATATCCTGAGCTCATGGCTACCAAATCCAGCTTTTTATTTAATATGGACTAGCCCTAAGCATTTTGATATCCTCCCTACATGATGAATGAGCTTAATCAGTTTCATAACTAAGGAAGCAATCTAGTTCCATAACTGAGGAAGAAGCTACCCAAATGGGGAGGGACGGTGGCTCAGTGGTAGAGCATCTGCTTGGGAAGCAGAAGGTCCCAGGTTCAATCCCTGGCATCTCCAAAAAAGGGTCCAGGCAAATAGGTGTGAAAAACCTCAGCTTGAGACCCTGGAGAGCCGCTGCCAGTCTGAGAAGACAATACTGACTTTGATGGACCAAGGGTCTGATTCAGTATAAGACAGCTTCATATGTTCATATGTTCTTCATATGTTCAAATACCATCTTACGTTTCTACAATCCAGATATGGCACATTGACAAAAAACCTGGAGACAAACCATGCTCCTCTTAGGGATCATAATAGGACACAGGTGGAAACAGTCCAATTTATGCTGTAGATTTTTCAGTACAAGAGGAAGAAAGGCAAAACAGCAAGTCTGATCTGTAGAGAGTTTTTTGTTTAGACACCCTCCATTATCAGCCAGGAGACCTTTATTAAATCATGACTCTTGTGTGTTTTAAGCTTTTAACAACTGCTTTTTATTTTTAACTCTGAGTACTGGAAGACTTTGAGTATTTGAAAATAGAAAGATGGGCATTCAACTATTCAAATAAATAAACAAACAAACAAATAAATAAAAAGTGCAGGCTGGGAAGTAAAGCAACATATTTTAAAATAAGCCTATAATTCAAAAGCTTGTTTTAAGGTTCTTCCTCTAATCAAGACTTCATATACAACAATGTTTCTAATTGTACTAATTCAGCTACATAGAGCAAAATTAAAAATCCCAGCACATAATCCAAGAATAAAGTGTATAAATGTGAACACCACACAAAAATATTGCAATGATAAGGGACAAAACAGCAGCAAATGTTGCAAGAATGCTGGACCTTAAACACTGCTTTAAAAATCTCTTCTGTGTTGCAATAAGCCAACAGAGGGCAATATATCACAAGAACTTGTTCCTTCACAAACATGAAGAAAAAAAAATTAAACATTGAAATAACATTGAATTAATTGACAAGTGCTATAAAGAGAGCACAAGTAAAAATTGTAAATAAAGTATGGGAGTTTGCTGAGCTACCTGAATTAACTGAGTGGATTAAGCTGAGAGAAGTGCGTGGTAAACATGCTTACTTCTCTGATTCCTCGAAGCCCTATTTTGACTTTAGAAATAGAGAACTAGGTACTCAAATGGAAATTTCAACTGGGCAATTTTTGTATGACATGGCTGGACTGAATGTGAAGTAGCAGATGACTGGAGAAAAAAAATAATCTTATATAATTAATCTTAAAAATGCAAAGTAAAGTCTGCTAGACAAAATGGGTTTAATTTAGCTGGGATAGGGTGTTCACAACATTCTGTGAATTGATTGTTTATAGGCTGCTTATTTCATCGTCTAGACAAGACATCCTATTATATGTATTTTATTTATTAGCTGCCTGCCTCACTATGGTTCAGGTTGTACAACTGCACATTCCATCATGTATTGTATTGTAAATAAGAGAAACTAATATTTTTTGAAGAAGACATAACTCAAATTTTAAAAAGACATTTAATTCATATTTTACATTTTGCAGCCTCCAGGTCATATAATTCTGCACTGAAATGTCTCATTGCAGAGAGCTCTGGGATAAAGCAGAGAAGTGCTACAAGTGTGAGGTTTGTGGCGCAGAAGCTGGGGGAGTTGCTGAAAACTTCTGAGTTCGTGTGAAGGGATGAAGGTGAAGGTGATTGATTAGGAGTGGCTGTGTGTTCCCACCCTCTTTGCATTATTAAGCTGTGCCTTGCCAGAGAGCTAAAGGGCTCTTGGCCTGTGGCTCTTAGCCTGGGGGCTGTGTAAGGACCAGGAACCCAGATTCCTTGTGTTCCCATTAAGGTAAGTAGACTCTCCAGGAGGGGAGCCACATAAACAAATAGGGTTTAAAAGGGGACTGTATATTTTTTAAAAGCTATCATGAAGGTAGAATGCCAGCAGGGGGGTGGGGGCTTTCCAGTGTTTTGCACTGAGTGTCACATGTATGACTATCTGCCCACAGGACAGAAGTCTTGGGTGTGTGCTCGATGCAAGGAGCTCCTGGTCCTCAGGGAACGAGTTCGTACCCTTGAGGCCAAGGTGACTGACCTGGAGAAGCAGAGACAGTCAGTTAGGCACTCGGGGAAGACTCTCGGGGGCGTATCAGATGAGCCCCGCTCTGAACGTGGACCCCGTTGCTGCCAGGGAGCATGAGGGTCGAGAGGGAACAGGGCACCGGGCTGAGGATAAGGGGAATGCGCCCTCAGAAGGGACCTCTTCTTCCGTTGGTGAGCGGGAATCCTTTTGCATCAAGGAACCATCCCAGGGCAGGGAGAGAGGGGGGGTCTTGTTAGCTGGTGATTCGATCCTTAGCCAAGTAGACAGCTGGGTGGCATAACCGCATACTGACCGCCTGGTGCAAGGGTAGCGGACATTACGCGTGTAGTAGATAGGCTGATAGACAGTGCTGGGGAGGAGCTAGTGGTCGTGGTGCATGTTGGCACCAACGATGTGGGGAAATGCAGTTGTGAGGTCCTGGAGGAAAAATTTAGGCTGCTAGGTGGGAGACTTAAGGCCAGGACCTCCAAGGTAGCCTTCTCAGAAGTGCTACCTGTTCCACATGCAGGGCAGGAGAGACCGGCACAAATTAGAAGTCTCAATGTGTGGATGAGACAATGGTGTAAGGAGGACGGGTTTAAGTTTGTTAGGCATTGGGATGCTTTCTGGAACAAGCGGGAGCTGTACAAAAAAGACGGTCTCCACTTGTCCCCAGATGGAACCAGGCTGCTGGCGCTTAAAATCAAAAAGGTGGCAGAGCAGTTTTTAAACTAAATCTTGGGGGAAAGCTGATAGGAGATGAAATGTCTCTGATTCGGGAGGACTCATCTCAGAGAGATGAAGGGTTAGCTGTTACTTTTCTACTGGGTAATGGATCAGAGTTGTCCTTTGAGATGGTGACAAACAGAATGGACTGCCTGCCAGAGTCTCGAGGCAGCAGGAGGAAGGTTGCAGGCTTGCCTGGGAAATTATAGATGTTTGTACACAAATGCTAGAAGAGTTCAAAGTAAAATTGATGAGTTGGAATGTTTAGTGTTGGGAGAAAACATAGACATTGTGGGAATTTCAGAAACTCAGTGGAATGAGGAGAATCAATGGGACACGGTGATTTCTGGATATAAGTTATATCGGAAGGATAGGGAGGGAAGGGTTGGAGGTGGGGTTGCTCTGTATGTTAGAGAGGGTATACGGTCCAGTAAGACTGAGGTCAGAGAATTAGATTCCCTTCTAGAAATGCTTTGGGTTGAAACAGAGGGCCCAAAAGGAAATTTAACTATGGGAGTTTGTTATCGCCCACCAAATCGAAAGATTGAGGACTATAATATGATGGAAGGCTTAAAGATAGTGGCTAGACGTAAAAACTGTGTCGTCATTGGTGATTTTAACTACCCGCAGATTGATTGGGTCAATATGTGTTCTGGTCAAGAGAAAGAGATTGAGTTTCTAGATGCTCTCAATGACTGTGCTATGGAGCAGATGGTCTCAGAACCTACCAGGGGTGGGGCGATCCTGGATTTGGTGCTAAGTAATGCCCAAGACTTGGTGAGAGATGTAAAAGTGATCGCACCGCTTGGGGGCAGTGACCATAACGTTATTGATTTCACCATTTGTATAAATAGAGTTGCCCCAAAAGACCAGCACAACCACGTTTAACTTTAAAAAGGGTCAATTATCTGAGGTGAGGAGGCATGTGAAGAGGAAACTGAAAGGAAAGGTAAATACAGTCCAAACCCTTGGGGAAGCTTGGAGGCTATTTAAACCTACAATCCTAGAAACTCAGATAAAATATATACGACAAGTTAGGAAAGGCACAAACAGGTATAAGAAGAGGCCTGCATGGTTAACAAACAAAGTAATGGAAGCTGTAAAAGGTAAGTAGGACTCCTTTAAGCGGTGGAAAGCTAGTCCGAGTGAGATTAATAAAAGGTAACGCAGGCTGTGGCAAATCAAATGCAAGACTGTGATCAGGCAGGCAAAAAAGTACTAAAACATAAAGACCAACAATAAAAATTTGTTCAAATATATTAGAAGCAGGAAACCAGACAGGAAGGCAGTGGGGCCCTTGGATGACCAAGGGGTCAAAGGATTACTGAAGGAGGATAGGGAAATGGCTGAGAAGCTGAATGCATTTTTTTGCCTCCGTTTTCAGTGTGGAAGATAAGTGTTTGCCTACTCCAGAACCACTTATATTGGAAGGGGTGTTGAAAGACCTGAGTCAGATTGAGGTGACGTGAGAGGAGGTCCTACAATTGAGAGACAAATTAAAAACTAATAAGTCACCAGGTCCAGATGGCATACATCCAAGAGTTCTGAAGAACTCAAAGTTGAACTTGTGGATCTTCTGACAAAAATATGTAATCTTTCATTGAAATTTGCCTCCGTTCCTGAGGACTTGAAGGTAGTAAATGTCACCCCATCTTTAAAAAGGGCTCCAGAGAAGATCCAGGAAACTACAGGCCAGTCAGTCTGACTTCAATACTGGGAAAGTTGGTAGAAACCATTATCAAGGACAGAATGAGTAGGCACATTGATGAACACGAGTTATTGAGGAAGACTCAGCATGGGTTCTGTAAGGGAAGATCTTGCCTCACTAACCTGTTACATTTCTTTGAGGGGGTGAACAAACATGTGGACAAAGGAGACCCGATAGATGTTGTTTACCTTGACTTCCAGAAAGCTTTTGATAAAGTTCCTCATCAAAGGCTCCTTAGTAAGCTCGAGAGTCATGGAGTAAAAGGACAGGTCCTCTTGTGGATCAAAAACTGGCTAATTAATAGGAAGCAGAGAGTGAGTATAAATGGACAGTCTTCCCAGTGGAGGACGGAAAGCAGTGGAGTGCCGCAGGGCTCAGTACTGGATCCCATGCTCTTTAACTTGTTCATAAATGATTTGGAGTTGAGAGTAAGCAGTGAAGTGGCCAAGTTTGCAGATGACACTAAATTGTTCAGGTTGGTGAGAACCAGAGAGGATTGTGAGGCACTCCAAAGGGATCTGTTGAGGCTGGGTGAGTGGGCGTCAATGTGGCAGATGTGGTTCAATGTGGCCAAGTGCAAAGTAATGCACATTGGGGCCAAGAATCCCAGCTACAAATACAAGTTGATGGGGTGTGAACTGGCAGAGACTGACCAAGAGAGAGATCTTGGGGTCGTGATAGATAACTCACTGAAAATGTCAAGACAGTGTGCGATTGCAATAAAAAAGGCCAATGCCATGCTGGGAATTATTAGGAAGGGAAATGAAAACAAATCAGCCAGTATCATAATGCCCCTGTATAAATTGATGGTGCAGTCTCATTTGGAATACTGTGTACAATTCTGGTCACCGCACTTCAAAAAAGATATTACAGCATTGGAAAAAGTGCAGAAAAGGGAAACTAGAATGATTAAAGGTTTGGAATACTTTCCCTATGACGAAAGGTTAAAGCGCTTGGGGCTCTTTAGCTTGGAGAAACATCGACTGCGGGGTGACATGATAGAGGCTTACAAGATTATGCATGGGATGGAGAAGGCAGAGAAAGAAGTACTTTTCTCCCTTTCTCACAATACAAGAACTCGTGGGCTTTCAATGAAATTGCTGAGCAGTCGGATTAAAACGGATAAAAGAAGGTCCTTCTTCACCCAAAGGGTGATTAACATGTGGAATTCACTGCCACAGGAAGTGGTGGCAGCTACAAGCATAGCCAGCTTCAAGAGGGGTTAGATAAAAATAAGGAGCAGAGGTCCATCAGTGGCTATTAGACACAGTGTGTGTGTGTGTATATACATATACAACCGTATTTTTCGCTCCATAAGACGCACCTGAGCATAAGACGCACCTAGTTTTTAGAGCTGTTTGTGTGAATTTAGAGGCATTTGTGTGAATTTTTTGCAGTATTCGCTCCTTAAGACGCACACACTTTTCCCTCCACTTTTTTTGGGGGAAAAAGTGAGTCTTATGGTGCAAAAAATACGGTATATATATATATATATATATATATATATATATATATATATATATATATATATATACATATACATATATATATATAAAATTATTTTTATATATATGTGTGACACAGAGTGTTGGACTGAATGGGCCACTGGCCTGATCCAACATGGCTTCTCTTATGTTCTTATGCTCTGACCTAGGATGGCCTAGACTAGCCCGATCTCGTCAGATCTCGGAAGATCAGCAGGGCTGGTCCTTGCTAGTATTTGGATGAGAGACCTCCAAGGAATACCAGTGTTGTGACATGGAGGCAGGCAATGGCAAACCACCTCTGAACATCTCTTGCCTTGAAAACCCTATGGGATCACCATAAGTCAGCTGTGACTTGATCCTCCCCCCAATGTTCCATAGGATGGATACGCTGTTCAAACAATAGCTAAATACTGTCAAGCTAACTGGAACCAAATACTGTCAAACACTTATAAGTGTAAGTTCATCTGTTGTCATTACATCATGGCTGCAGGAATGGCACAATGTCCCCTACTACCGAACTCTGGAGGATTTGGGGTTACCAAAGGGTAGCAATGGTGGACTCCCTCACTCAATTGGAATCAGCTCAGTACTTACAACCATACTCTACCAAAAAAGCATGTCTTCTCACAAGAGTTCTTTCTCGGGACACAAAGTTGGAGATACACTATCATACTGCCTTATTGTTTAGTAGCCTGAACATGTTATATATTTTTGTCAGTCTTAGAGAAACATGTTATTTTTAAGTTTCCCAGAAACAGTGCAATCCCATAGGGCTGAAAAAAATCCAGTCAAGCAGTTATTAATATGTTCAAAGATCAAATCCTTAATTTAAAAAAAGAATTATGGACATGCTTGGCATTATTTTTGCAGGGTAAGGTTGGTGTTTCAGTTTCATGCAGGCATACCTAGAGCACAGTCCCAGCCCATCTCTGAAGCGGTGCAACTTCTGTGTGGCCACTTATCACCAGACAAGAAAGCATTCCTCTCACAAATTAGTAGTTTGCACATTGCCTGGAACATTTTGCCATAGGTCTTTTTAAAAAAGAGTTCCTCTCCATGTGGGTGGACTTTTCATATGCTTTTTCAAATTCTTACTCCCAGGTGCTAGAGTGTTTACCAGCTGAAGGTGGCACAGGTCACAACTGCCTGTGAGCCAGGAATTAATGGCCTGTGAGCAATTGAATTAATTGCGTTTGCAACAGTGATTCAATTTAGCATGGCATTCTGCTAAGTTTCTGGGAAGGGCTGAACTCTGGACTCTTCTTGAAGACACTAATCTGTGAAATTAGCACAGTTTACCTGTTACTTGTCACTTGTCTTTAAAAAAAGTTTTTTAAATATTTGAATCAAGAAGTGCGTAGGTATGGGTGGGATATTGTAAGGGGTTAGTGAAATATCACACTGGTCCTACAGCGAGTTGGATTTTTGTACCAGTAGCAGAATCTCATAAATTTCAGAGCCTTCTGTACACACATCTACCATTGTTTAAACCCCAGTAACAATTAAATCATCATGTCAGCTAGAAGGTGACTAGATCTAGAAAGAAAAAAAATAGTAACTTTAATTACAATTACTTTAATTACTATTTATTGAGAATTTCTTCCCAAAATACCTTTTCAATCACGTCATGCTTCAAAATACAATAACACTAAAATTTCACATAATGTATACATTATAACTATCTTTTGCTAATTAGCAGGGAGGAATTTTTCCTATACTGTAAAAGTTTAACCAAAACACTCACCATCAATACAGCTTAAGCTTTAATTTCACACCATTTACACAGATAATTCAGGGCTAAAGAAAATCAATTTTGTTGTGGCTAAACTAAAAAGCTGGGATATACACTGGATAACTGATTGGTGGTAAAGCTTTCAGGTCACACTGGATAGCTGATTAGTGATAAAGCTTTCAGGCCACACTGAATCAAACAATTAATCAGTAGTATGCACTTATATGATGTGGTATTTGATCAAGACAACAGCTATTGATAAAGATGGGGAACATTAAGCTTCCAGGACAACATATAGTGGTTTCATTAAAAAGCAAGAGGTTATAGCACTTCGGCTGAAAACAAAATCTTGTAACAATGACTACAAAGCATGCTGCTTCCACCATGGTTTGTGTTTAGCCTTCACTCACTATGGGCAACACAAAGAAACAAACAAAACCACAAACAACAAAGAAACGATAATCTCAGTTACCAGGACAGGCAGTATTCAAATGTTCTGAAGAACAGATAAATAAACTATTGTCTTCTTGCTAAACATAGTCCTTTCTTACAAAGTTAACATCACTTTTGGGTATATTCTTTATTTAAAAGCAAACACCTGCTTTGTCAAGTACTTAGGAGTTATAGTAGCAGCCAAGCAGCATGTAATAAGTCAAATGATTTTGCTACAAAAAAAGCGACTTCTGTATTTGACTTCACATTATATAGAACTGACTGAAAAGGACTTAATCAGCATCTTGTCCAACTCCCTGCTCAAGGCAGACTATATATTTAAGCCCCTTTCAGATTAATCCACCTTACCATGGGTGCCGTATGCCATGGGAAGGGAGCAGATGTGGACAGGCTTTCTTATGTTACAGAATCCTGACCAATTAAACTCTCTTAAGTACCACACACATGCTGCTTCTAGCTAGAGAACTGCACATTACAGGAGATTTTGCTTCTTCCCCAGGTCATTAGAAAACTTAAACTTCTTTCCCACCACATAATCATCACTCAAAACTCAATAATGTAAAACACAAACCTGCAGCTACCAAACATACCTACAAGGCAGTTTTCATGGCCTCCATAGGCAAGTCATCTGATGCCACAGAGAAATAGAAGGAAATTCTAAGTTTCAGTGCATGCAGTGTTTCATTAAACACTGTCAACGGCTAAGGTTCTATTGTTAAAAGGTAAACCATGCTATGAAGAGTAGTTTTTTTTAAAAATCATATCAGAAATGTAGCTGATGTGTCCTTACCTGAACAGCAGGAACATCTGTAAATGCCTTTATAAAATCATCTTCATCAACAGCACCCGCTCCTCCTTCCTTGGTTGTGCCTACAAGAGTTAAAAATAATGTGTTAGCTGACAATAAAGTGACAGTTATGCAACTGAAAGAGAGATCAAACTAATGAAGTTTTTTAAAATGAGGAGTGTCAGTTATACAGTTCTATAGAATATCATTCACAATGTACCAAAATAGTCATCATTATTACTAGATGGCCACTGTCAGCCGCCCTGAGCCTGCTTCGGCAGGGAGGGCGGGATATAAATAAAATGATTGATTGATTGGTCTCTGATAGGGTAACAATTCTGTACCAGAAATGATGAATTTTGTGGCCAGTGTAATTATGTACTTAAAACAGATCTGCACATTTTGCATGATTTATTCTGCTTCTGCTAGCAGAATAAGAGCACAATGTGTGGAAAGCACAATGATGATGGCTGCCTCTCTCTTATACTCAAGGGAAAAAACAGCAGAAACACTGGCAAAATATAGAAAGGACAAAAGTCTGGATCAGGGTAGAAATCCAGGGCAGAAATCAAAATCCCACGCAGAAAGAAAGGCTGGAAAAGAATATCTTGTAAAGGGCCAGCGGAAACCTTCTAAAATGGAAGACAGTACTGAATGGTTACATTAAAATAAACTGAAGCAATTAACAGCAATGATTGGGATGGGACTGTTGTTGTTATAATTAATCACTCAATCCCTGCCACAGGCAGGGCTCTGGGCGATGTACAAACTCCATACAACAACATAAAACCAACTAAAACATTCACAGACATTCCAGTAATCAGGTGGCAAATAATAAGTCCCAATACCAACCGCCGGCTACTTCATTGGCAGGGGGGGAAGAGGGTGATGTGAATAGCAGAGGAGGGTGCCAGCCAAGATGGAAACCATTGCTGTTCTCAAACAAAAAGCCTGAAAGAACATCTCTGCCTTGCAGGCCATGCAGAATTGCATCAGATTCTACAGGACCCTGGTGGAGTTTGGCAGAGAGTTGAGTTCCACCAGGTTGGGGTCAAGGCCAAAAAGGCTCTGGCTCTGGCTGAGGACAGCTGGATGTCTTTGGGGCCAGGAACCACAAGCAAGTTGTTGTCTAAGGAGCGCAATGCTATCCCCGGAACATAATGGAGGAGATGGTCCTGTAGGTATATCAGTCCCTGACTGCTCAAGTCCTTGTAGGTCAATACTAAAACCCTTAACTTGACTTGATATTGCACTGGAATTGAGAAAGGTAAGCAAAGAACTTCAAATTCTCCCCCAAAGATCAGAGAGGTGGCAACCAGAAGCAGCAGCAGAAGGCAAGAAGATTTATTAAAGGTTTAGTTACATGAATGGTAGAGGCTAAAGTCTCTTGATATTTGGGATTTATGAGATTCATGGTACAATCATAAACATAGTTACACCCTTTCCAGCCCACTGATTTAAATTAATTTAGAAATTAATCCCACTTGGATTAATTGCACCATTAGCTCCAGCTCTGCTCTCCATTTCCCAGAAACTGAAATACAACTTCACTCATCACCAAAAGGAGAGTGGAAATACATGTTAGAAACTCAAAACATTTGTCACCATTGAATGGTAACATTAGCAATACTCAATGTCCAGAACACATTTTGCAGTTTGGCTTTTACTCATGTTGATTTCCAAGACTGATATTTATCTGACTCCAAATGTAATACACTTTTGGGGCAAAGAAGACTATTTAGAAAGTCTGGTTAAAATAAAAAGTTTGAAGATAATTGGTACACGAAGAGGAAATATACTTGAGAAAAGAAAAGGGAACAGCAAGTTTGCTAGGCAAAGGAATATTTGTAACATTTTTTACCTTTTCGAAAATCACTGCAACTACTTTGAAATCAAAATGTGCCAAGGCACTGAGCTACCTACAAAAACTGAATCAATATTTGTTGTAAACTACAGTCGAATCATAGGCAATAATGTCTTTTAAAATATGAAAGGCATTAATAGGATTAATTACCAGCACCAACATGTTTTTGTTTCAAAACTAGCAATAAGCACATACTTTAATGACATGCATTCAAAAGGTCACTTAATATACATATCCTTAGGGCAACTCATTTAACAAATCAGAAAACATGTTTGTCATGGGCTGGGTGAAATAGCAGTTTTCATGCTCCAGATATTTTGTAAATAAAAATAGCAACTTTATTTTAACACTTGAGTGGGTACACAGTGGCACTTTTACCTTATAAGTGACCTAATAAAATATTTAAATTTGATAAAAAGGATCCCAACAGAAGTCAGTTTTTGTCTTCTTGTAGTTTGTGACCTTTTTTAAAAAAAACAAAAGCCATGTTTATTGTTATTTTTGTCTCATCCCTGCCACATTGTCTTTCTATTGTTTAATTCTTTCTATTGTTTAATTTTTTTTATTGTTATCTCCTTAAGCAAGTCACAGAGCTTTTTGGGGGGAGAGCAGCGGTTGTAAACTGCTATTGTTATTCTGTGAAAAGGGCAGAATGGGGATTCAAACCTAAGTTTCCCAGATCCTAATACAACACTTTAACCACTACACCACACTGACTCTCATTAGCTTTACAAATATAAGGGGTCTATTTTCAAGATGGATGAATAACAGAAAGAGAGATGGAATTTTTGCCCTATTTACCTACATCCACAATACTTTAGGCAATAGATAATTCAACATATACATCTAGAAATGGCTACAACTAAAATTCATCAACCACATCTCTACCCTAGCAGAAATAAGAATTTATATCTCATCTGCTCTTGCAGAAAAATCCTTTGCCTTGTCTAAAAGAATCACAATTATCATTGCTATTCTAAAATCACAACAGAATTTTGCTCATGATTATGATGTAGAAGTTTTGTGTTTGAGGTTGGGCCAACATTTGCAGATTGAATAAATTGGTGGAATGGGGCATACCACTGCTGATTGCTGGCCCATAAAACAAAATGCCCAGTTACCAGGAAAAACAACTCCAGGCATCAGACTCTGATAATTAAAACAATTATATGTTACAGTTTTGGGTGATGGGCACAGCAGATGCATCTTAAAAACTAACAAAATTTGTGGTACATATGAACATATGAAGCTGCCTTATACTGAATCAGACCCTTGGTCCATCAAAGTCAGTATTGTCTACTCAGACTGGCAGCGGCTCTCCAGGGTCTCAAGCTGAGGTTTTTCATGCCTACTTGCCTGGACCCTTTTTGAAGATGCCAGGGACTGAACCTGGGACCTTCTGCTTACCAAGCAGATGCTCTACCACTGAGCCACCGTCCCTGGTAGGGTATCTGAAGAAATGATTAGTGACTCACAAAATCTCATACCCTAACACAAGTTTTGTCAGTCCTTAAGGTGCTACTGGACTCTTATTCTTCTACAGCTATGGATAGACTAACACATGGCTACCCATCTTGCTCTATCTTTATGATCCACAGAATTAATATCACTGGGATAAACAATTCCACATTCATCTAAACTAGATCACCATATTCCTTGTGGGGTTTTTTCAATCATACATGATACTCATCCTGTTATCAAATTCAGGAGCATGTTAACATTTACTACTTTGGAGGACATAGTGGAACTGAGATCCCAACACAGATAGAGGAGAAGGGCATTCAGAAGGGGGGGGGGAAATCACTTGGGGAGTCACATAGTGCCATCTTTGCCATGTCAACAATGAGCATGAAAAATCAGTCTAAATGTTACTTCTCTTCTATGGCTCTATTTTCAACATGTGGCAGTGAAAATCAATAAAGAACCCAAATCTACCTGAGCTAATCCCTCTGTCCCCATTTATGTGCTAACTGCAGTTACCTTGCAATAGCTTGGTTAAATGAAATGATTCATAAATTTACTCAACAACTCTTTTCACATTACATGAATAAAATAGCTGGAGTTAGATTCACTTTCAACTAGGGTTGCCAAGTCCAATTCAAGAAATATCTGGGGACTTTGGGGGTGGAGCCAGGAGACATTGGGGTGGAGCCAGCAGCAAGGGCGTGATAAGCATATTTGAACTCCAAAGGAAGTTCTTGCCATCATATTTAAAGGAACTGCACACCTTTTAAATCCCTTCCCTCCTTTGGAAATAATGAAAGATGGGGGCACCTTCTTTTGCGTTCGTAGAATTGGACCCCCTGGTTCAATTACTTTGAAACTTGGAGGGTATTTTGGGAAGAGGCACTGGATGCTATGATACAAATTTGGTGCCTCTATCTCAAAAAACAGCCCCCCAGAGCCCTGATACCCACAGATCAATTATCCATTATTCTATGGGAATCGATCTTCATAGGGATTAATAGAGTGGCCAGCAGACATTTCCCCCCCTTCTGCTTTCTGATGACCCTGAAGTGGGGGAAGGGCCTCAAAATCAGGGGATCCCCTGTCCCTACCTGGGGATTGGCAACCCTAAGCTCAGAAGGCAAGTTCACCCAGTTACTTCAAAGAGCGCTCCCAAATCAGCGTGCACAAGGTTGGGGCAGCTCTCTTCAACAGGAAACAGAGGCACTGCGATCTTTCTTGCGCCTAGCAGGGAGTAAGCTCAGCTGAAACACTGGGATTTGCTTCCAAGTAAATGTGCAAAAAGAAGAAGATTATGAAGAAGTAGGATGACAGAAGCGGCTGCAAATTGATCCCAGCAGGTTCTCTGTGTAAACGCTGGGATTGCGAAGTGAAAGAGAGGAGCCAGAAAGTGGGGGAGGGGGGGCGGCGGCAATCCTACAAGGGCTAGGCAGTATGCAGTTAACTTACCACTCCCCCCCCCTGCCCCGCTCCAAGAGGCCCTCCTACCTTTGTGTGCGTGACTGCAACCAAAGTTCCCTTCAGAAGATCAGACGAAGGGGGCTTTGAATCTTGAAAGCTGTTTATAACCCTAAAAATCTTGGTGGTCTCTTAAGGTGTTCCTGGACTCGGCTTGGCTCTTCTCGTGCAGAGGAACTGAGCTCTCCACCTTAAGCAACTGATCACAACGGAATTGCTCCCAGACGCCATACCCCCACCCCGCTTCCAGCTTTTTGGAAAGTGGGAGAAAAGGGGGCTAATCCTGGGGTCCCCCGCCAGGGCAGGAGGTTTGGGAAGCCTACTTTCAACAGATCATGTTAAGTAAGCCAGAGTCATATGGTTATATCTGATGTTCAGGCTCTGAATCCACAAAGAAGGTTATGAAAATGGAGTATAACAGATACAAGATTCAAATGAGTAGAAATTAGATTTTAGAAATAAATTCACCATTCCTGCAGAATGATAAGTAAAGATGCCTTTGGATTCTTGGAGCTACTTGTAATAAAGCACCTCTAACTAACCCACAATGGGGGAAAAATAGTCCCACTTTTCCATGCAAGGATGAAATTCATTTGACAGCCACTTCGAAGTTGAGGTGAGGAGTGGCCATAATGTACACAACAGACAGCTGCTCCCCCAGTGGCAAATGCCTTGGGACTTTAATAGGCACTAGATCAACATGCATTTTAAATATTAATGCAACAAACCATCCTATGAACTGATGATTTTTACACATGGATAAGCTTTCTCATGCCATAGAAAGTGTTTCCACATAGGATCACCTTATGGCTTTTGTTGGAAAACATAAGTTGATTATGATATGTAACATGTTTTACACATTTCAAGTATGCTGATCAGGCAAACACTGTGTGGCAGTTCTAAGTATTTGCTTTCTGGTAACATTTCTATATAGTATCTACAAAAACAAATTGACTGGTTTTTATAAATACCATGCAGATGTGTTATTAATTAAAAATTTATAGTAAAATTCTTAGAGGTTACACCACACACAAAAGCAGGTCTGTGTCAAGATACTTTGTATCAGACCCTCCTATAACATTAGCTAAATTTAGGGTGCGTATACTGCAACCTCACAGCAAGTGTACACCTGTTGCAACAGAACAGACAGCAGAAGGGGTAAAAATAATTTTACATAAAATGTTCTTAAAGATCTAAATTGATTTTGATTTTAAGCTTCAGCTACAAGTTTGTTTCAAAATTAACTTGTTTAAAATGAAATCTGAACTTAATGCAAATATATAATTTCTTCACACTGAATTTATGATCCTACTGAAATTTTGAAAAAATACTTTTCTTGAAACATCTTTGTCATTCAGCCTATTGCACAGCATACTAGGGCTTGATATGAAGAGCCAAAAATTAGCACATCACAACAGATACTGTCCATTGATCTATCTGGATGACCATTTGTGTTTGATCTATCCAGTAATTAACACCAGCCCCTTCATATGGATGAAATTCTGGTTTGGGGGAATAAGAAGGGCAGGGCAGTTATCTGACAGGGTACATGAGGACACACAGGAACACAGAAAAAGAAACATTTTCTGGCGCTGGTTTCAACCATCACCTATCTACTAAAACTTATCATGGCTGCACACTGTAAGACAGACCCTATTTATAAATAAAAATGTATTGTATATAATATACTGAAATATTTTAGCAACTAGTATAGCAATCCTATGCCCATTTACCTGGAAGTAAGTTCCAGTGAACACAGTGGGAGTTATGTCTGAGAAAATACGCATACTAGGATTATTTTGTTACTGGACCACCTAAAGGTTGCATAAAGGGTCTAAGCAATTTTAAATCCATATATTTAATAGTTACTGCAACAAATTAGTAAGCATGTATATTTAGGAAGTACCTAAATAATGGAATGCTTAAATTTAAAACAATTAAACTCTCCCCTCCCCCACCAGAGACTGAAATCATTACCTAAATCACAGTTTTCAATGTCCTTGGTTTATATCAATACACTGAAAACTGGGGCATATTATTCTGCTCTGAGTTTAAAATCACAGGGTTGAACAAGACAACCCTTTTTTAAAAACAACTGCTATGTTAGATTTCCACAGTAATCATCATATCCTGGGTTGCCTTCCTTACTCAGTTTAAAGAAATGAACACTACTCTTCCCAACACACAAGGCAATCTGCAACTTTTAACAACCGAATATGGTAGAACTGAAGGTTATAGTAAGTGTCAGGTAAATCTGCTGGATAGGCTAATGGAACTTAGATTCATGTATCACTATGGTACCTCACTTTTGCTTTCTGTTGTTTTTTTCCAACCAAGAGAAACAGTCGAAGTAGTAAGTCATAGAAATGTTTATTCCTTTCGACAACTCTGTTTCTAGTTTTGCAAAGTGTACAAAAATTTGTGTTCCAGTTTGGAGATAAGACAATCCATACAATCTAATACAAACAAGAATTTTTAAAAATGAGAGTACCTGATACATTATTTTTGGTTATTTCTCAGTTATTCAGTAACAACATAGGAGTTTTAGTAAGTATCAGTGTAGCAAAACATAAGATTCTGCATAATGCAATACAAGGGAACAAGAAGTACATCTCCATCCCCTAATGAAAGTGAGAGCACCTAGCGATGTATCGCATGTATTCTGCTTTAAAAAAAAAAATCCCGATCTTGCTTTATTTAACAAGGAGGCCAATATGGTCTCACAAATATTTCATAAATCTCCTTCTATTGTGCATACATGATAACTTGTATATGAACTGGAATATTTATATCCACACAAAAATGTCTATTCATATTAGCAAAACAGTCTTGTCAAGGTCCTTCACACTTCCCTGCTCTGCAATAATACTGCAGTTATGAATTAAACATCACCCTTCAAAATTCTTTGATACAATTTTATCTGTGCCAGGGTTTGGAAAAAAGGCTTATCCAAGTTTGAATATAGTTCAATCTTACCTCCAACCTTAGGCCCACCAGCAGAACCTGGTTTTCTTGAAGTATTTGCAGGATTTCCAGGTTTTTTAGGTGCAGGAACCTTGAAGGCAGTGGCAGCTGAAGATGGCCTGTTTCCATCCACTGATTCTTCATCATCAAAGCTTTTATCTATTAAAGATGTTTTAAAGGAAACCTTTTATTAGTATTCCATATTTTAAAAAACCCTGCCTTGCAGCAGCTCTCACCAGAAGTCACCAAAAATCAAATAAATCAATACTAATTATTATGTTCTTTGTCCACAGTCCTAAAGAAAGACAATGCAGTAAAAAAAAATTCATTTCATGTAATGGTTTTCCAAATCATTCTGAAATGAAATATATATTTTAAAGGCTTGGTAGTTTAGCATGGAAACAAGAAAATTGTTAGGAGGTGAAACTGTTAGGAGGTTTATTCTGATTTGCTGCTTTAACCAAGCCCTTATAGATTCTAAATTTCAGAATGTTCAAGGGAAAAAAATCCTGCTTTCGTACTACACATGCATGCCATTTCTGCTACACATCCTCCCACAATGTGTCTACTAACACTCCCTGCTTCATTTCTTCCACCCTGATTTTAACACTTACAATCACAGATCCGTTTGCAGATCAGCCGCCTCATTCCTCTGACAGTTCTTAATGCCCCTAACGCTAAGACGTTCCTGTTCGCTCACATTGTCACACGGATGGACAATCTCCGCCCTAATCAAAAGATTCCATATAAAACTGACAGAAAACACCATAGATCCACCACAGAGATTTGTGCCGGCATCCTTCTCTCTCTTCCTTGCACTAGGTGCTGAAACAGCCAATCAGCTGAAAGGTGACATCATCTTCTGGTAGCCACTGTCAGATGAAAAGGTGAAAATTCTTCACACATATAAATTCATTCCCACGCACAAACATTTACAGCCACTATTCTATAATCCTTTTAAAAGGATTCTAGAGGCAGAATACTTAGAGATCTTTCTCCTCCCTTAAATTCAGGGATGCATCTTTTGCCTCATCTAGTGACTCTGTTATCTCCTACAATCTTACTTTCACTATGGCATATTCTCATTATTCTTGCTAAAACTTCAGTATTTCACAAATCAAATGTGACCACTTTATTAGTCACCGAAACACAAGCTGAATTCCTCTAGGACCCTGAAAATGTAAGGGAAAGCCAACCTGTAGTTTCCCACACAAACAAGATGGGCGAGGCTGACTGAGTCGCCGTAACAGGCACACAGACACACACACACATACATACAACCAGCCATTTAGCAGATTTTCCGTTCCTGGAACCTTTCTACGATAAATTTCCTGCCTGTCACAGCGCTCTGTGAGTTCCAAATTCATTTGTTTAACGTACTCTGATCCTATTTTGAAATTTAAAAATGCTGACAACCTCTGGGAAGCCAAGCACATTATGCAAAACAGGTTTTAAAAATAGGATCATCAGCAACCTCAGATGAAAGAAAAAATAAATTCAGATACTACTTCTGAAAGTGTGGTTTTAGAAATATTAGCACCATGATCAAATTTGCATACTATGTCATTACTTCTTAATTACACCCAAAATTTAAATGTTTATATTGTCTATCTGAAAACATCAAATATGTATCCTTTCAGGCGATTCTCATTACAGTGGAATCCAATTCTAAACATTTTGCATGCAGGGATATGTTACTATCAGAATGCAAGGGGAAAAGCATGAAACACATTATTCCATGAGTTTCCATGGAAACTGTACTCTGCCCTTGCACATGAACTGGTAGACAACATTTCAGTGCTCACTACAAGAGACTGCTTTAACCCTTCCAGTATAAGACTATTACAGGACATACAGCTGATAGTTTTAAAGACAAGAATGAAACTCTGTTTCATAAGAGTAAAAAAGACATTAAAGACAGAATTTAGCTGTGCAATGCCCACACTTCCAGTTTCTTTGCGGTTTCTATTTCTCAAAATATGACTATAAAAGCACACTACAGGGACAACACAGTATTATGTGATATGAAGATGTCTTCAGAAACACTATCAAGCTACAAAAAGGTTGGTACTTCTGACTGTCCAAATTGCAATAGTAGAGAATAATGCATATGATGCACTCAAAGTGTATCATTGGCCTTCCCCCAAGAAAATTCCTATTACAATCAATCCTATAGTTTCAAGAATGGGATGAAGGAAGGCCCAGTCATTCAATGTGAATTTCTCAGGCTCAAAAAACACATACACACATGCATACCAGAACTTTACAAGTTTCCTATTTAGTCGCAGCATATATTAAAAGCTTTTAAACATTATTAACAAATATTTTGTTCAGAGGTTGGTATGATAGATACTGAAAGGGATAGTTGCTGGGAAAAAATAGTACATAGTTTCACCCACTTCAATAGTTGTTTCAACCGCTCTTGCACCAAACTGTCACATTCCATCCCCACTCCAAACCTGAGCGGGAGTGGTAGATCCATTTGAGGAACAATTCTACCAGAAACTCTCAAAGTAATTCTGCACATGGATTTGCAAATCTTATCCACAAGCTGCACCACAACCAATGCACCCTCTAAGCTGTGGAGCCTTGTGAGCAAAAATTCTACTTTGTGAGCTACTGGCCTTAAAGTTGTGAGCTACTCCATAAATTAATTTGATCTGGAGCCATCCTTCCTGAGCCAAGACAAAACTGTGTGAGCAAGAGGTTAAAAAACCGTGAGCTAGCTCACACTAACTCAACTTAGAGGGAACACTGACCACAACATATATTTAAGATGCAGACCCACAGAATACAGGAAAACAGTTTATATGAGCCTACATCTCCTCTTGTCTTTACAAAGATTTAGACTTACCTCCAGTGTTCCCTCTAAGCTGAGCTGGTGTGAATTAGCTCACAATTTTTTAGCTTCCAGCTCACACATTTTTGTCTCAGCGCAGCAAAAATGACCCTAGAGCAAGGATGTCAAACATGCGGTTCAGGGGCCGAATCAGGCCCCCGGAAGGCTCCTATCAGGTCCCCAAGCAACTGGCTGTCATCTGCTTCCTTCTCCCTATATCTTGCTTCCTTTTGCGTAACAGTTTGCTTTGCAAGTCTTGCTCAAATGCACAGGAGTTACAGAACAAAACCTCTATTTTCTCCATTGGATGAGGCTCCTCCCTTGGGGAGGAAGGGGGGGGGGAGGAGGCAGAGCTTATTTTTCCAGGCTCTCTCAACTGTACAGCAGAGCTACTGAGCCAAGCCTCTCTTCCTTCTATTGGCTGAAGCTCCTTCCCCCCGTCCCCTAGGGAAGGAAGGAAAGAGCCACAGCTTCCTTTGCCCAGTTCCCTGGATCCCATAGAAAAAAATACAAGGAATGCACCTTTAAGACCAACGAGTGCTAATTTTTTAAGCATGGTTTAAGTGTGTGTGTATGTATTCATTCATTTTGTCTGTGTGCTTTATAAAGTTTATATCTCTGTACCTAATCTTAAATAGGTACACACATAGCCTGTCCTGACATGGCCCAGCCCAACCTGACATGATCTGACCCAACAAGGTCTCATTTATGTCAGATCCGGCCCTCATAACAAATGAGTTCGACATCCCTGCCCTGGAGCAATCTAATTTATGTAGTGGCTCAAAACTTTAATGCCAGTAGTTCACAAAGTAGAATTTTTGCTCACAAGATTCCATTGCTTAGAGGGAACATTGCTTACCTGCTTACATCCCTCTCAAATACAGTTGTTAGGAGGTACAAGCTGTGCTTTAAACTAAAATGATATGCCTATATATAAGAATTTTGCTCTCAGGCTTAGTTATAGCATTTTTTGCTGCTGAAACTGTTCACTAATGGAAAAGATGAAAGTATTAAAATAAATCTGGCATATCATCTAGAGTAATAAATATTGCTGATACATTAATAGAATGAAAAAATAAATAACTATCCAATTAAGAAATCATTCTGTGACAAAAATGAAAGGCTAATCATGGAACAGCCACTATAGCAGGTATACTTGGGACAGATGAGGTCAAACAGCACTAAAACTGATTTATAAATTTTATTAAAATCTTTATGCCCCACCTTTTTTTGTGGCTTAAAGTAGATTATAGTTTCAAATTAAATAATAAAGTGTTATTAACCCCAAGAAAATGCCTGCTGCTTAAACCCTATTAAAAGCCCTGGTAAACAGCATATGCTTACAGCTCCTCTTCCTAAAAATCTGTAAGGATGGCACCTTTTTTAATGCTTCTCACTTACATCTGCATTGCTAGGCAACCCTTCACAGCTCTGTGGTGCCAATAACTTTATTAATTTTATTTATTCCCCTGTATTTCTCCCCATTGGGGACTCAAAGCAACTTACATTTTTCTATTCCTCTTACCCACGGAGGTAGGTTAGGCTGAGTATGTATGACTGGCTCAAGGTCCCCCAGCAAGCTTCCATGGCAGAGGGGGACATTTGAACCTGGGTCTCACAGATCCTAGTCTGATATTAACCACAACATTGCACTGGCTAATTTATGTACAGAGTGTGGGGAAGGATCTAGTGAGGAGTCAAGCAAACAGGCAAGAATTTAGTGGTTGTTCAAAGAGATGCCAGAATAAGTATGCAAGAAGGTGCTTTGCTTGTCTCCATAAAGTAAGTATGACAAACTCTAGTCAAACAAGAAAACCTAGCCACTATGAAACAGCAGTTCACCAACAGCCTCACTCAGCAGCAGGAAAGGCAGCTCTGAGGTGGAGAAGCAATGCCAATGAAATAGGAGACAGTAGCAGCACAGGCTAGCCTGAGATCTTGGAAGCTATGGGGAATCAACCCCAGTCCCCAGTTAGTAATTGGATGGGAGACCACCAAGAAATGCAGGGTTGCTAAGCAGACACTTGTAACTGCAAACCTCCTCTGTATAGCTCTTGCCTTGAAAACCCTACAGGGTAGCCGTAAGTCAGCTGCAACTTGATGACAAATAAATTAATTAAAATAGAGAAAGAAGGTTCAAGGACCATGTGAAGACTTACTGCATTTTCAGAAACTCATTAACCATTTGGTAACTATAAGGAGGAAACCTAATGATCCAAAGACATAGAAAAGCTGCTTGCAATTCTGAATTTCTGCCACAGGAACACTGCTTACAGAGCACACGCCTTCCTATACACTCATGTACCCAACAACTGATCATCATGTACAAAACAACAGATGTAGTAACATACTATCAGGTTGACCCACAAGTCTTTTTGTATTTTAAAGATGACTGAAATGAGTCTGTAGTTCAAGATACTAAACTGCAAGTACTACTTTGTCATCCTTCAACAGAGTTGGTTAACAGGAACAGAAACAACTGTGGTTTGAACATACAAAAAACAACTGTAACAGCACCATGAACACCTAGAATAAAACAGGTTTCAGGAATTAAGACTACAATCGAATACATTGCATCGAATGCAGGTAGGAAGACCTTCACATGACTTGGCATGGTGTTTATAAAGCTCCAGGGAGTGACATTTCTGTAAGATTTTTCTAATTAGCATCATTTTTCTTGTTCTTCCTTGCTTTTCTAGTCAGTGCTTTTAAATGTTATTGTTTTACTATATTTGACTGGTCAAATGCCAGCCCTGTTGCTTGTCTTCTGGTCCTCTGCCAGTAAAGCAGCAATGGCAGCCAGAGAACTGTGAGGGCCACAGGGGGCTAGGAGAAGCGAGTGCAGCAGACTCCCCTTTAATTTACCTTCCATTGGTTGGTGAGCCAGATGTAGATTACCTGCCTTAGAACCTTGCACCCTGGCTCTATTGGGGTGGGCTGGGATTGCACAATCCAACTGTTCTTTACTTAGAGAGCCAGTTTGGTGTAGTGGTTAAGTGCGCAGACTCTTATCTGGATGAATCGGGTTTGATTTCCCAGTCCTCCACTTGCAGCTGCTGGAATGGCCTTGGGTTAGCCATAGCTATCACAGAAGTTGTCCTTGAAAGGGCAGCTGTTGTGAGAGCCCTCTCAGCCCCACCCACCTCACAGGGTATCTGTTGTGGGGGAGAAGATATAGGAGATTGTAAGCCACTCTGAGTCTCTGATACAGAGAGAATGGCGGGATATAAATCTGCAGTCATCTTCTTCCTTTACATCCCACCTCTCTCCTCCTCAATGGGAACCCAATGCAGTTTTCATCATTCTCCTCTCCTCCATTTTATCCCCAGAACAACCCTGAAAGGTTGGTAAGGATGGGAGTGTGACACTGGCCCAAGGCCACCCAGCATGCTTCCATGGCAAGACAGTGTTTGAACAAGGGTATCCTAGAACCTAGTACTTGTGAGCTATGGTCACTAAAGATGTAAAATTCGCAGAAATTTTAAAACGGGGGTGGGGGGTGGGTGGGTATGGTTTCTTTCCCCATGAAGAAACAGAAATGTTGGGGATATCTAAAATACACAAAACTTATTTTCTTATAAAACCTAAACATTTGTTAGTGCTTTTAAAACATAATCCATAATTTAGCTACCGTATTTAGTCGTATCATAACATTTAAAAGCTTTTGTTTTCCACAAGCAACACTGCAAATACACCTAATGCCTGGCAGTGCACCTTGCAAACTACAGTACCCATTGCCAGTTTAGCACATGTATCTTAGTTTTTTTCTATCTCAGAGGCAGTGGAAAAAAGATTCAAAACAGGAAATACAAATTTGTAAAGAGCCGTATGTTATTTGGAAATAAAAATTTCACACAGTTGCAATAAGCAGCCTATCTGGAAAGTAAATTAAGCTTTAAAATCATGAAGACACAGAACTGTTCAATAGAAAACTGATTACAAATATATGCCTACAAATATGTTACATATGTCTGCAGTATACACAGAAATTATCTAATGCAGTAGTTTGCCTTGGATAAAAATATTATACTATACATTCTGATTAAGTAAAACGTTGCCTTAAAAAGCATGTCAGTAATTCCCAAATAGAAGGTTTTTCACAGGGAACATTTTCAGCACTCCCCAAATGTCAGAAGACCTGTGTGCTCCTTAATGCACATGCATACTTAGGACTGCAGCGTGGTTGGAGTACAAGAGGCCCTCCTTCAGCCACTAATATCATAGGACCCTCATAATTCATTAAAGAGGCAGGCTCCCATTAACGTCAGATAATATTTTCTATTTGGACATGGTCAAATAACAGATTCATAAATTAATTAGCATCTCAATGAGAACGCTATTTCTAGAGAAATTTACAATACATCACTTTTGCTATGGTTGCCAGTCCCCTAGTCCCCTTAATTAGCATCTCAATGAGAACGCTATTTCTAGAGAAATTTACAATACATCACTTTTGCTATGGTTGCCAGTCCCCTAGTCCCCTTCCTGGGAAAACCCCACCCCCAAACAGCTCCCTCCCATAGTGGTGGCGGCATGATGGCATCACCCAGAAGTGACATCACACCAACACATCATGCATGGATGCTCTAGCGTTTTGGCCCAAACTCTATGGTTACCACAGAGTTTTTGGCTAAAGTCCACGCATGATGTATCTGGCATGAGGATGTCATTTTTGGATGATGTGATTGTGCTGCACGTGAGATGATCTCCCATCCAAATACTAGCCAGGGCCTCCAAGATTGGGCCAGCCTGGGCTATCCAGGTCACAAATCACTATACCATGCTGGCTTACAAAAGTCTTAATCTAAAACAGGTGCAGGACAATCTTATATTTTTAAGAGAGGAAATTTCTAGCTGTGATTATAGAAATATATTTATTGTCTATAGACTTTAGCCTACATCCAAATATTTCATATCATTTAACCCTGGTTAAATAAAACGTGCAAGAAGCCACTCAGTGCCAGGATTGCAACACTTGGCTCATATTCCAAACTCCACCTATCATGACACCCTCTAACCAGTTCAGTGACTCTAACTAGGAGTCCTCAGAACATGGGACCCAGGCTGATGTCTGAGGAGGACCAGGGAGCCTGCAGCACCATAGGCCACCCTGCTAGAGCCTGTAAGAGAAAGCTGGCAGGCTTCTGCTGGGCAGGACCCAAACCTGGATTCATAGTACCCATCACCACCACCCACTTTCACTCTGAGGGTATGGCAGTGAAAGAATGCCCAAGCTGAGGCAGCAAAAAGAAGGTGAAGTGCCAGAATGGCTACATACCACTCCACCTGCAGAACTAGACCAGTGCATTGAGAGAAGTACTTCCCTGCAGGATCCTAGCCAGAGCCCAGCACAGCCTCAGGAGCTCCAGTAACCGCCAGCAGTGCAGGGCCCAATTACTTTCCAGCCTATTTAAGCTGAGGTTTGGGAAGACTGCCTTGCGTCAACTGGCTCATTAGGCACAAACCTTGTACTCCAATACCCAGACTGGCCAGCCCCAGGGCCAAGGTATGGTACCACTTCAAAGGGAACCTGACTGGACCCAATGGTACAGCGCACAACACCACCCAATTCTCCCTCAAAGTATGATGAAAGAACAATTTAAGATGAACTCCCTGGTTGTTTGTGACATATGTGGGAAGATATATGGCTTAATCACAATTAGTTTTCCAAGGTTCCTTAGCTTGGTTTAAATCCTGGTGCAGAATCCCAGCTTGTGCGTGTGTGTGTGGGGGGGATATAGTTAAAGTATATACTTGCATTTCCATATCTTGGAACTTGGAGTTTGTCTTTATGGTGAAGAACCAGAGTATTGTTTTATAAATTTACATACCCATTTTAAAGAGTTAAAGTTAATTTCACCAATCAGTACATATGCACCAAAAGGATAGCTGCCTTTTAGCACCCTGACGAATGCAGATTGCATAGGTGCAAGGGTGATAAGAACATATAATCGTCTTGAATTAAAGAATTAGAAGATGACAATTTCATGGGTAGGAAAGCCTGCTGCAGCCTACAATCGAGGAGTGCAAATTGTATAAATGTATATATCAGCCCACTTCTGAACTTTGGTTCCATCACACACGTACACACACACACACCCCGCTTCACATGGTGAAACCTGGATAATACCACAAAACAATAATGGCACAGCAACTCCACCAATAACTGGAACATTATACAAACAGTAAGAATGTTCGCATTTCTAATTCAATCAGTGATAAATACGTCTTTATAATACAGCTTACTTTATTAACTGAAAAATGTTTACAACATTATATATAAAGAATATCTAATTTTATCTTGTACATTAACAAGAAAAGTCCTATATCTATGGCCTTGTTCAAGAACAATACTAAATATAGTAAACTAAGCTGCATTAAAATGTGTGAACAAGAAATAAAATTCTCTCATTAGCACTAAAATACAACCACTAATGTTTTAAAATGTCATAATAAATATGCAAGTTACTGTGAGAATCAATTTAAAAATATGAATAGAATGGATTTACTTTTCTACACTATTCTTATAAGTCATTCATTAATTTAATATAAACTTCCTTTTAAACACAAGATCAATTTACACTCTTTCCCCTAGCTTTTAGAATTGCACCATAACAAGTGATATCACCTAATCTTTTCAGGCAGTAAGACTCTTAATCACCTTTACTTTATAGTTTCTTACCTCCAAGTTATTGGTACATATATAGGAAAAAACCCTTTTAAAAGACTGTTGAAAAAAGGTATTGTTGGACTCTGCAATTGGTGCAAATCCATCCATCTAGCGTTCCCCTATGACCCCAGAAAAAATTATTCTTGGGACTGTGTGGACCAGTAGCCACAAAGGTTAGGGAAGTGGCATTCAGAAAGGAGCAAAATTGCTTTTCTGTATCTTGCATAAGGGAAACTAGTGCCTGCAGAACAAATAGCCATTTCACACACTCCCTCCCCCTTCTTCAAGCTGATTTGTCCCTGTAGGACCTGAGGTGGGGTGGGACTAGTTGGAGAAAAATGCAGCAACCCCTAAAATTGCTAGGATTCAATTCAAAATAATTAAACACATGGAAGAAACAGTAACTATTAGAAGTTACTGTATAAATTAGTGAAATAACATTAGTGAAATAGGGAACAACACTGTCCTGAGATCCTAGGGAAAAAGGCGGCAAACACACAATAAATAATTTATCCAATGCAAAGTGAGACAATGACAACCAAATATTTGTGGTAAATTAGTATGCAGTACAAGAAGCCTGTGGGATCTCAGTCCCTCCCTGTGAGTGCATGTGTGCAAAGCTTTTTATGAGAGCCTAAGAATTCCAAAAATGCATATATACACACCCACACATCTTTTTTGCATATTACTGCATTTAGATACTGTGATCCTTTTGCAGACTAAAGGCAGCATCAGAAGATTTTTAGGATATTCCCCATCTAAACCCAAGTTTGATTTGCTTCAGTACAGTTGCTGTATCACATGCCCTGAAGAACATACCCTGGAGCCAGCAGGGTTAAGCATTAGTATAAATTATGTCACACGGAGTGAAAAGCCATTTTCCCCATGCAGTTGGTAGCTGTTCAGGTTCATAGTCACTATTAGAAATTGTTACATAAGATGTAAACAGTCACATGCACTACTGCCACAAACTACCAGAGTATTGGTTAACCATTACCCACAAGGAGACACACAGATTTTAGGTATACAATATGTGTGTATTCTGAAGCAAATAATCAGATATCATTTTTCTCTGACCCAAGCATGTATCATTTTCAGGAGAAAAAAAATAGTGAGGTCCTTGTACCAGCTTGCTTAGGATCAGATGGCCCACTGACTTATCCCCTCCCCATTCCACCTAGTCATTATCGAACAATAAAACAAGTTATCCAAGGGCTGGTATCTCAATTTTGCATTTTTCCTCTACCCTTCCTGAATTCCTTTCCTTTTGTTAATACGCATTATGTTCTATGCAATTACTTCAAATTGTAAGCCACTTCACATGCAATAAAAGTAGGGTTGCCAGGACCAACTCAGGAAATACCTGGGGACTTTGGGGATGGAGCCTGGAGACTTCCCCATTCCCTAAAAAAATAAAAATACAGTGCCATTTCCCTGAATACAGTCTTCATTTCCTCATCCTCTATTTTTGCCTTCAAAGGATTTTCCAACAGCTGCACTTCCACTAAAAAAAAAAAATGAAATTTGTCATACCCCTACAGGTCCCTTGCCAGGTTTTGGTAGCATTTTCAAACATGGTTTATTAAGGGACACACACACAGACACTCACAAAGCAGCCAACACAGTTTGCAAGCCCACACTTTTGTGATCTCACTGGGGCAAATTATTATGGGAGTTGCTAGCAATCTGCTGTATTTCAACCAGCTTCTTCAGATTAACACAAGAAAACTGAAGTAAGGAAAAGAGCAGTCTAGGGAGTGGAGTTTTCCATTTTACTATACAAATAACTTCTGAAACGAATACAAAACAGAGGGACTGTGCTTCTTCCTTTCTCACCGCTTCACACACTCACCAGGAAAAGTTCTGTCTGCTCACTCCCACCCCCATGCAGTTTTTCTTCTGTTGAGATTTAAAGCACACAAACATCCCCAAATATAGTTTGCAAGCTTCTTCTAAACCTGCCAAGATTTAAAGGCACATGGTGATTCTTGGGACAGGGCTTTCCCCACCAGTCAGCTGGCTGGCAGTGGTGAGGAGCCTGCAAAACTGGGGGATCCCCCACCCAGACCAGGGAACTGGCAAGCCTAAATGAAAAGAGATCATATACATGAATAAATAAGCAACATTACATTATATGAACTTTAACATTATTTATGCTTTGATTATCTGAGAAACCTACTCAAGCATACGGATTTTTATACCACCAAATAAATGGCTTTAATTCTAGATGCTGAACTGACTCTAGCTCTTCCATAGAGTTTTAATATTATATGCATTTAAGCTGTGTTGACACCAAATTATGCTGTATTCACTCTTGGAAACAGTTTTCCTATTTGAGTGCAAGCACAATGCTGCAAAATTTCACTGAATTATCCTTATTGTAGAAGATGCAGAAAGAGATTCCTTTCAACCCAACCTTCTACAAAAGAATTTCTCAACATTAGGGACCTTAGTCACGTGAAGAGGACAAAAAGAAACTTGGCCAAGTTTCCTCTCTTATTTTAATACCACCCTGGAGGTCTATAGATTATCTAGTTTTAGGAACATTATCTAGTTTTAGTGCTTCACCAGATCCATTTTGGATACCTACCCTTTTGGGCTCACCTCGTTTTATTTTATACTTTCCTTGGTACACTAAATAATGCACTTTCAATCCACTTTCAATGCACTTTCCAACTGGATTTCTGCCAGATCACAAAGTACAATCCAGTTGGAAAGTGCACTGGAAGTGCATTAATTGGTGTGTGTGATCGCAGCCATAGATTTATACATGCTCAGTTTCTTTGTTATCAGTTGTGCTTTCAGAAACTATAGTGGCAAATTCAATTGTGACAAATTCAACAGAGATCAGAGCCGTATTTTCATTTTATTTACTTGTCTGACTACAGTCAAATAAAAAAAATCTACTTTGTACCCTTTCCTGTCAATTTATGTATTCTGGGGTGGGGTGGTTGGTTTGTTTGTTTTTTGCACCAGCCTATTAAGATTTTAAGAGCCCCATGGAGCATAGCGGTAAAGCTACAGTACTGCAGTCCTAAGCTATGCTCACGACCTGAGTTCGATCCTGGTGGAAGCCGAGTTCAGGTAGCCAGCTCATGGTTGATTCAGCCTTCCATCCTTCCAAGGTCGGTAAAATTAGTACCCAGCTTGCTGCGGGGAGAGTGTAGATGACTGGGAAAGGCAATGGCAAACTACCCTGTAAAAAGTCTGCCATGAAAACGTTGTGAAAGCAACGTCACCCCAGAGCTGGAAACGACTGGTGCCTGCACAGGGGGACTAACTTTACCTTTATTAAGATTTTAGGTATCGCCACCATTGGGGAAGGAGATAATGGAATTATGAGTGACCTGTTGATTTCTCTTCGACGTAGTTTTAAAAAAATTAGGTGGTAAAGGGTAGAACACATCTTTATTCCTTATGCAGCACCTACTTAAAATATATACTGCAGAGACGGAAGATCATTCAAGTACTGTGGTAAAACCAGACACATTAGGGAGCTGACCTATGGAGCAGTATATTTACATTCTTAGCAATCTGATCATACTAATTAAGTGCATCACTTGACAGAAGATCACATATGCTTTTTTTTTTTAATCACAACAATTATATTTGTCCTTTCTGCCAATCAGGGCCACTAATGCAGCTAACAATCAAAAGAGCATAACAAAAATATATCATAACATCAATTAAACACCAGAGCTGGAAATACTTATATAAAACAAAATATAGGAAATTAAAGCATAAGGCAGGAAAGGAGAGCTTATTAAGGGAATGTTAGTCAAGAGAAAAATGGTCTACATCTGCTATCAGAAGACAGTGGTACAAGAGAACAAATGAATATCCCTGGGGAAAGAAGTCTGTAATTTCTGAGGATCCTGCAGAATGAAGGCACTGTATGAAATGAGAGGCATATCTATACTGAAATTATGGAAGAGTGAGTAGCATACACTGACAGTATATATACTGAACAAGTCAGATCATGCTAAGGCTTGCCTCTAGGCATAAGGCAATCCATGAATGATCTAAGGGCAAAGGCCTAACATACAAAAATGTTGAAAAGTAAAACTCAAGTAATATAGCTTTAAAGGTGAACAAGTAAAGCTGGCTGGATATGACTACTCATAACAGCTTATATTTTCAAAGTCTAGTTGTTTTATTATACTACTAGTTGGTCTGGTAAAAGCTGTTGGAAGTAACTTGCTATACAGCCAGGGCTTTTTTTTTTTTTTTTAAAGCAGGAACGCAGTTCAGGCTGGTTTGGCAATAGGGGTGTGGCCTAATATGCAAATGAATTCCTGCTGGGCTTTTTCTACCAACCCCCTCCTGTATACAGCTTATTGATTCCAATGACAAACAAAAAAAGCAACTTTACTAATGTGGTCAAAATGGCTTTGACCACAAGATTTTGGTTTCTTAGTTGTTAGGGAAACATTAATTTCACCACAGCTTTTGATTCTCAAAAGTTGACACTCTGAAACGTGGTCTTTATGGTGCTACTGGACTCAAATTTAACAGAACTTCTCATAGAGTTTCTAAGCCTTTGATGAATTTTATATCAATGATATTTGTCAATCTGAATCCACAATTAAGCTCACTTATGAAAACTAAACAAGTTTTTTTCTCTTGCAATCGAATGACTGTTATAGCCAACTGTTTAACTGCAAGGAGTGTGACAAGCACAACAAGAAGCTAGGGGGTTATAGTTTTAAAAAGGAAAAAAGAAGCTATGAAGTCCTGCTGGCTACGTCTGAAAAGTAAGATCTCATCAACAGTCCCCCTCCCAACATAAGACCTTTATATCTGATTACCCAGTCACTGAACACTAATGACAAAATGTGCTAAAGATCAGACACTTTGAGATATAAAGGGATTCAACATTTTAATAACAAATTTAGCAAAGCATGTTCTTTTCTTTGTGAAATGCTTAAACTTGTAATTCAGAAAGAGGCTGGAAGAAGTACTACTCTCAACATTTGATACTGTAACTGAAATAAATGGTTGGTCTCAGTCCAGTTCAAAATGGACCAGTGCCCACACATCATTTAAAAAATCACCGTAACAACTGGCAACTTCATTGCATGCCTCAACTTGTATGCCAAAGTTAAAAACAGCTTGGAATTATGAAGCCTGTAAGTCTTCTCCTAAAGACTGAATTGCAAGAAGTAGGAATCGCTACTCTCAAAAAGCACTTAGTTTTTTGTACTCTACTACCCAGCATGTAAATTTTTATTTATTTATTTTTATTTTATTTATTTGATTTGATTTATATCCCGCCGTACCCCACCGAAGCGGGCTCAGGGCGGCTCACAGCATAAAATTCTAACAATAAAATTCAGAACTAAAATACAATAGTAATTTACATAATTAAAACATTAATATCGATACATCAGTCCATATCAGTGTGCTATCTATAGACTTCCTTCAGTATTTCGGTGCCGGTCAGTTATAAGCCAACCAGAAGAGGACTGTCTTACAGGCCCTGCGGAACTGTCCAATATCCCGCAGGGCCCTGACCTCCTCCGGTAACTGGTTCCACCAGCAAGGTGCTGTGATTGAGAAGGCCCAGTCCCTGGTTGACTTCAACCGGGCCTCCTTTGGCCCAGGGATTACAAGCAGATTTTGAGAGCCTGATCGCAGTACTCTTTGGGGGACATATGGGGAGAGACGGTCCTTAAGGTAGGCAGTTCCTAGGCCATATAGGGCTTTAAAGGTAATAACCAGCACCTTGTACCGGACTCGGTATATTATTGGCAGCCAGTGCAGTCCCCGGAGGCCCGGCTGAATGTGCTCCCGTCTAGGGAGCCCTAATAACAGCTGAGCGGCGGCGTTCTGCACTAGCTGCAACTTCCGGGTTCGGCACAGGGGCAGCCCCATGTAGAGGGCAGCCCCATGTAGTAATCTAACCTTGAGGTGACCGTTGCATGGATCACTGTTGCCAGATCGTCCTGCTCCAGGAAAGGAGCCAATTGCCTCGCGCTAAATGTAAAACACACACACACCAAAACCTCATGGAAACTGATAAATAGCCCATCCCCTACATTATTTTATTTTGAGGGACAGTCTGTATCTTTCCAAGTCATGGTATTAGTTGGTACTACTATGTCTTTTCACCAGGACATACTTAAGAATGGGGACTTTATTCAACCTACTTCTGCCATTCATGTATTTTACGTAGTTTTAGTATTGATACTATGGCATGGGTTGCAATTAATCAATGAGGCAACATTAATGAAAAACTGTGCTGGACAAGAGAAATAAGTTTATAGTTTCTTCCTTTGAAGGGCTTATGGTTAGTGGTTTAGTGGATAAGTGAAGGAATGTAACAAGGTATCAGCTATGAACCGCAAGAAGCCCTGTTTTAGAAAAGTTACAATTTCAAACACCCGCTGTGTTACCAAAATGACAGGCTGCTGCTGTGAGGAAGAAAGAGCAAAGGATTTGACTTGGAACTTTTCCCTAAACCCCAGAATCTCAGCATCTTGGAAAACCTTGGTCTCTTGGGATCTCTGAAATCTTTCTTCACCTGGAGAAGTCTAGCTACCTATTTTTCTGATCGTTTTCTATGACACTTCCCCAAGACCAACATGAGGTGATGACCAACTTTCCATTCTCCTAACTCTTTCCTGTCTCTCCCCCACCCCCAAATACCATGTTCTCTAATTGACCAAAGTTGCTGAGTATCTGTATGCTCCCTCCATTGGAAGGGATTTGTTTTGATGTCTAGAGTGTAGAACAAGGCTATCTATCATATCATAATGCCAGAAAAGGTGGAATTAATACTTTAAACAAACCCATAAATAAGAAGTTGCAAAAACATTCCTGCCTCGAAAGACAGATAAACACAAACAGTGGCCTCATTTGTACATCTGCACACACTCTTTCCCCTCCTCTTGTGTTCTATTCAATGTCTTAGAAGTATGCAAACCTAGCCACTGATTCTTCAGCCTTGTAAGAAACTATAGTGCTGCTTTAGCAGTTTTTAATAATGCCATCTTGCAATTCTGTGGGTACTGTTAATATATCTTTTCTTTATTTTTTTAAGTTTATTCTTTTCTTGATATTTAAATGCCATCCCTATTCTCACAACTAACATCATTTTAAATCACCTCCATCCAAAAGAAGATCACTGAAATATGCAAGCTTTAAAAAGTAGGAAGAACTAAATCAGATTAATTATATCCCCCTCCCTAAATTCAAAAGATTTCAAGGAACAGCAACAAAACCCAAACTTCTCTCATGCTCTAACATTATATCTCCTGAAAGAGTATAAACCATAGAACAAATAGGAGTCAATTGCACCTTTAAAGATGCAATTGACTCCTTTTTTTTCTACTACTTCAGACCAACACGGCTGCCTACTTAGAAGTATAAACCATAAGTTTAAGTTTGATTTCACACATTTAAAATTCAACAGTTTTATTTACACAAAGCGTAAATGCATAAAATGTTTTGCTTGTGTTCCTTATACTCAACTTCATTTTCATGAAATACCACATAATGAAAGGCAATCTTTTTACTAACAAATAATTTCATTTTAAATTTTCCTCATTTCAGGAAATCTACACAGATCTTACTTTTAAAAATGATACCAACTACTGCTAAAGTTTGAGCAAGCATGTTGGTTAAAAAAAATGTTTTCAGCAAAACAGCAACATTCTTATCCATCTACAAATTAGACAACACACAGTGTGATCTTGTACCCTACATGATAGTAGTACACAGCAATTATGCTGGCTATTGCTTGGAAGCCCTAATCTTGTTAACAGGGGATATAACATTATCCTCTTCAAGGAGCAGCTCACAAGAAAGGGAAAAAAATCCACTGCCAAGAACTGTTCTTGACTACTTTCCCCCTCCAAACTTTCAGAATGGAATCTGAGAATTTAGTTACACATTCTCAAAACAGTAAAAAGGTTATTAAAGAAAAACACAACCTTGAAATCTCTTAGGCCTATTTCAGGCCTATTTTGAAGAGAAAAAGTTGAGAATTTCAGAAAAGCAGTATCAGTACATGTCATGTTAACTGTGATGAAAAATCTGGAAAGCTTTGGAAATCAGGTGTCTATTAAAATAATATACTTCAATTTGCTGTACAAAGAACACAATGATCACTGAACTCAACTCAATTTATTTAGTTTATATAAATGAATGAATAAATAAATAAATTGAGTTGAGTGATTTTTGTACAGTTGGTAAAAACATTGAATAAATGTTTCTCTACTAAGAGTGAATTCAACTTTTTTATAAGATAATTTGATAACTAATATTTTGTTTGTATTCATCTGATAAAAGTTTCTAATTCAAGGTTTTAAAGAAGGAATAATATATCTAGAACATCCACAGAAAAAGTTATCCACAATATACAGTATTATTTTCATTTATTTTTATTGTAACTGTTCAGTATAGAGGCTAGATTTTTCCTAGCTGTGCTGAGCAGTAGATTTAAGAAAATTCCTACATCATCCTACATATTTTGAATTAAATCTGACATTTTATTCAAAGCTCCTCCATACCAGTGTCAGCTGCCTTCTAGAACAGTGTTATGTTTGAATACTTTTGCTAATGACAAAATAGTTTTCATAACCACCACCATCACAAAGCTATGGAAAAACCTTACACAATACAGATAATTATCCAAACATACTTCAACTACTACTCTTGAAGTGAAAGCTAACAGTCTCGAGTAAACACACAAAAATTATGCCATTAGTGGCACAAGGAAGTCAGTCAATTAAACAGCCCAGTCTAGTCTATTCCAAACATCCTCTAAACATACAAGAGGGGGGGAAAATACAAGCACAGGAATATTTAATGTCAATATCTGTCATAGTAACAATTGTTATGGTTAACTGAACAACTGACAACTTCATCGTTAAACTGATACACTACAAAGACAAACATTTTTTGATTGGCCAGTGAAGGAAAGAATCCAAGAAATTTTTCTAGCCTATTAAATGGAGAAAAGCTCATTCTTAAATCATTTTAACAATATGGACAATGAATTTCTGAAAGGACAATAGGCAATTTCAATCCAGTTACTGTTATTTCAGTTTTGTCAAGACAACTGTACAGTGGTACAAACATATCAGTATTACATGATTATGTAACAGCCTTATGACTATAAAATACTTGTCAGCTATTACCAAATTCTACACAGATTAGAGCATGTCTACATTTCAGCAACATCTGATTTCATACAGTATGGGTAACTGTAAGTATCTCTGGTGTATTTATTTTCACACAATTTAGTTATGTCTGTAAAAATACACCTGTACTTTATTTTTGAGGTCATGTATTGTGACTTAATTGAAACTTGATATTCACTTATCAATAGTATTATATTCTGTACAACTCAAGACAACTCTACTGGGCAGTTCTTGAACTGAACAATTTGTACCCATCTGACATAAAAAATGCCCCTTCTCCAAGATGGCACCATGATTATGCATGAAATGACTATATTGCCATTATAGTTCAAGTGTTTGAAAAGTCCACATTTCTAAAATTAAGTTCTTTTAATGACAAAAACCCCTAGGCTGCACAATGGGAACAGTATACACAAACATTCAAATAAGAAGATGTCAATTAGACATACCAAGACTTTTAAAAAGTACTTAATACCATTGCACCTTGCTTTAGAACCCTTTAATTACTTTATTTGCTACCTTCTCATGATGAAAAGCGCAGACATCCTTATTATCTGAACACCAATGACATGTCCTATTACCAGACAAAGCCACAAGCAGCCCAGGACACATGCAAGGCACTATATTTACAATATTTTTTTCTGTAGCCTAAACACAATTTAAATGTCCAATGCTTAGATTAAAATAAGATTAGCTATAAATAATGGCACACTATAAAATATGATTTGCATGTTTTGCATGGCAAGGTTGTTTCAATGTAAAACGTGTACAAAAACAAGCCTGTTTTTTTTAATTAAAAAAATGTACTCACCATCTCCGACAGCCATTACACAGCTGAAATGCTGCTAGGTTTTCCAAATGATTCAACCACAATCTCCGAGAGACTATATGAGCCTGCGCCACTCTCAATCCAGTGCAGCGTGAAGACAGACAGACCACTGTGTGACCCAGTCAGAACTGCAGTTCTATACTGCAATAAGCAACAGCTGCTACCCCACTTCAAAATAGAAGTCCTGCTTCTTACAGGAAATCCATCCAACACAGCCATCCTCATGCCTGCTTAAACTAATGATGCACATACAGTTAAACACTAGGATTATTTCCTCTGCCCTCCCCCACAAGCTCTGACTTTTTCTTTAAAGACATCACTCACAGCCAATGAGCATTATTCCATTGAGACTTTTAATGCAGTCATCAAAACACAAAGCATGTGTTCTGTAATCACATTCTGCTTCCCTTCCCCAAAAATTCATGGGTAAGGAGTCATCACACGATCCTGTGATTATCTAATTTACGTTTCTGCAAACAGAAGATGTGCCATGTTCCTGCTTGGACTCTTTTTGGCTGTCTCTTCTCAATCTCCTATTGTGTACAACCGTCATTGGTGGCTGTAAACAAATCACGTCAAAGGCAGATCGTCAAAGGCTTTTCTGTTCAAAGAAAGCTGTGCTGCTTAACAAAGACTGCTTCTGGTAGAGACTGATCCAACCACGTTTCCAAGGCAAGTCTGCATTGCTCCTCTTGTCAACAACAGTCTCAATGCTCAGCTGTACATAACAGTCAAGACAATCACTTTTCATGTGATTTTTTAAAAACTACAAAGCAAAATGACTATGTATAAAAATAAAATGACTATGTATAAAAATAAAAGCCTAAGCAAATAATGTTAGGCAGGTAATGCAAATTATTCAGGATGAAACATTTATCCTACCAAGTTATTTAGAACATGATCTACTTTTAAAACTTTCCTTTTCCAGCAGATTTCAGGACAGAACCATAACATTTCATTGAAAGGAATTCATCTTCATACACAGCCTATTCATTTATGTAAACATAGCACACACATGTACGTTCTGCTCCCTTAACTGGAAAACATCAGGGAGCCCCTCTTATGCATGACAAGTGGTCAATTACTACAGCTCCTAGCAAGGGTTAAAGTGAACAGGGTTCATGCTCATCCAGCCTCAGACACAGAGAGGCAGAATACACCACCACTCTTCTCAACCCAGCCACCCCTCCAGCTTCCTTGGAAAGACCATTCTCTCCCCACATGGGTGAGTTAACATGTACCAGAACAGCCTGGGACCTTCATACCTAGAGGATCACCTCTCCCTGTACATCTCCTCAACAATGCTTCATTCTTCCTCATGTGGTCTGTTGGTGGTGCTCAGCCCACAGGTGGCTCAACTGTCCTCAATGTGGGAAAGAACTTCTTCTATAGTGGCCCCTGCCTGGTGGAACTCTCTACCAGATGACATCCAGGGCCCTGCAGGATTTTTCTAGATTCCATAAGGTCTGTAAAACGTAGTTGTTCTGCCAGACTTTCCAACAAAGACGTTCGAGGCCAGTTTTCTACCACCTATTAGTAGTGCTGCCTGTATTTTTAATAACAATCTGGGGTGTTGGCTACTGGGTACCAAATGATTATATTTTATTCTGTAGCTAGGGTGCTATTTTATAGACTCTAATGTTTTTGCGGTATGTTTTAACTTTATTTACAGATTATTTATTGAACATTATGAACCACCCCAAGCTCCGTGACCCTTAGGAGGGGGTGGGGTATAGGTCTATAGAGAGAGAGACAGAGAGAGAGAGGATGGAAGAGCAAAGGAAATTATTTTGCTAAATAAATGGTACTGGAGAGAGAACACCCGCACCCTTCTGTTTTGAAACACGACTGCCCCTCACGTGCATTCTATCCCGCCATACATTCATCTGATTTAAACAGGTCTCTTCAGAACAAATCTCATTTTAGCCAGTGGGGCTCACTCTAAGAAAGTGTTCTAAAGATTTCAGCCTTAGTCTCTATTCTTCCAAACAAGCTAATCTGAGACCAGTGTATTGACTCAGAGCCACTGTAGCCTTTCCTAAAGTTCATTCCTGCCTAAAGTATAGTGTTGGGGGAAGAAGGAGAAGGTGAAGAGGAGGAGGAAGAGGAAGAAGAAAAGGAAGAGGAGGAAGAAGACTGCAGATTTATACTCTGCCCTTCTCTCTGAATCAGACACTCAGAGCAGTTTACAATCTCCTATATCTTCTCCCCCCACAACAGACACCCTGTGAGGTGAGTGGGGCTGAGAGGGCTCTCACAGAAGCTGCCCTTTCAAGGACAACTCCTGTGATAGCTATGGCTAACCCAAGGCCATTCCAGCAGCTGCAAGTGGAGAAGTGGGGAATCAAAGCCTGTTCTCCAAGATAAGACTTAACCACTACACCATACTGGCTCTCAAATAGGGTCTCTCTATCTCTCTCTTGTGAATGGGCATTTTCAGTCTCAAACCTATTTTCAGGTGACTTCTGGAGCTTTGCATGAAATCCAAGATGATCTAAGTCTGCTTAGAGAATACGAAAGCTTACATTTTGAATAAAACTTAGTTGGTCTTAAAGGTGACCCTTGTCTACTGCTTTGTTCTCTTGCTTTAGACCAACATGCAGCTTCTGTTAAATCACAACAACTATATATTTAGAGACCTGATTTACAGTGCAAGTGTAAACAGTTACTTCTTTAGAAATCCTTTGTAGTCAGTCTGAAGCTACCATGAGAACACCCAAGGCTCATTTTAGAAACTGGAGACCACACTTTTCTGTTACATTTGCAAACAGCCACAAATCAGTGAAAAATTCAGGCTGACTAGCACCCTCATATAATGGAGTAATATTTTTTTTGCTTGAAATGATCTAAGTAGTCAGAACTGAAAGTCCTCTACCTTTAAACTAGGAAAAGAGCATGTGTGATACACATTTAATAACATTATTGTAACAACCTGATTTCTATTTGTAAAATAACATTTGTGCATATTATTCATACTACTGAAACTAAAAAAGTGATAAACTTCACAATCAGCCACTCCCATTGACATTTCCATAGTTAACTGTATCTCAAAGTGTGTGTTTGTGTGGGCGGGGAAGATGTAGGCAAATTGAGGTATGTGTAATAGAAACAAACCACAAACATCGGCAACACAAAAATGTACAAATTTAGCAGCATTCATTCAGAATGACAGAATTCTCACATTATGCTCTATATCTGTGGCATTATGCTCCCTCCCCCCAACCCCTCCCCACTCCTCCCATATAAATGTTTATGAAGTGGGCATTAAGAGACCAGGAAAGCTGTTAGCTACGGATGACTAGAGAACCCATTAGATTGCTTTAATGTTTGGCCATTGTGAAGAAAAACATAAGGCTTTTAAGCATTTTTTAACAACAGTCCTTTTCTCAATACCATGCTGGAATCCTTTAAATCCACAGAAGGAACGGCACTTACAAATCTCAGCCTCCAAAAATAGGAGTTCTAAGATCTTTGGTGGTGTTTGCCATGTCTGTTTCCATGGAAACGGGTGTTCATTTGCTGATAAACAGAGACATCTAACACACCTCCCATTTGCAAGGATACCACATCAATTTTTATGAGGCAGCTTGTAGCCTTAGGTCTTGGGAGTAGCTTACAGTAGCCGCATCAGTAGCGTCAAGCAGCACAATTATCATGCAACATACACTATCTTGAAAACAACGTAATCCACATGGAGAATAACAGAAACTATGCCACCTTGCACTTACTGCAGAGCTACATAAATGAATCAGGAATCACAGAGTGACTACGCTTTCCCACTCCGTGCCATTATAATTCATTCACAGTGGGAATATAACATTATTAGCATGACAACACACAGATTGGTTAACGCAACATCAAAATATGGATCATTACAGTACACTGCTGTTTCATTTAAGAACAGATATACCGTGAATACACACATCCATTTGGTCCTGTAAGTGGCCTACATATGTAAACAGTGTAAAAGGCAATAACTTTGCTCAAACAAGAAACAGAGGCAGCTTCCATCGTAGTAGGTGAGAAGAATGTGTAAACGATCGCTTCTTGTGTTAATGATTTTTTAATTGTATCATAACAGGGCATCTCAGTCAAACATATCTGTGTTAAGCCTACAGTCTTCATGCAAGTATGTTAATATATATGGCCATTTATACATACATACAGCTGCTTGCTGCTAACACTGAGGAACATTCCCAAGAAACAACCTCCATCTACAGTTCTTCTATCACTTCATTTCACCCACATCCTACTATATTATATGAACCAGACCTCAGTTACAGAATTAATCAGGGCTTTTTTTGTATCAGGAACTCCTTTGCATATTAGACCACACTCCCCTGATGTAGCCAATCCTCCAAGAGCTTACAGTAGGCCCTGTAATAAGAATCCTGTAAGCTCTTGGAGGATTGGCTACATCAGGGGTGTGTGGCCTAATATGCAAACAAGTTCCTGATACAAAAAAGCCCTAGAATTATCTAGAACTTTTTTGTCTTAAACTAGAATTTTAACAATCTCACCAGCTAACTCAAAAGTGTTTCAGTTGTCATTCTATCCTAAATTTTAATTCAACTAAATTAATTTCTATTTCTAGACTTCACTTATAACTCTCCCCCCCTCCCTTTCACACCATCATTATGTATTTCTGCATTGGATCACATGCATACAACTTTATGTCTGGTTCAAAGATGCAAGAGAATTAGTTGGGAAAGAAATGGTAGCATGCCAAAGATGCAGAACAGACTGTATTTCTCCAGGCTGCCAATGGTGGGCTTCAGATTCAGGTGTCCTTTTGTGTAAAAAGGTCTACGGAAACTGATAAAACTAGCTCAGCAGGAAGAAAGGCTTACCCTCTACCAAAAATGCTACTTGCTGCTAACACTGAGGAACATTCCCATGAAACAACATCTACAGTTCTTCTACCACTTCATTTTACCCACATCCTACTGCATTATATGAACCAGACGTCAGATTGTACCTTTCAATTTCTACAGCTGACTTTTTTCACATTGTCATTCACTATTCTTTTTGTCCTAAAAAGGACAACAGGAAATAACTAAACAGTTTACAAGTCTGTAGGTAGCATGAATGACAGCAGAAGGAATGACAGATTTCCAACATAATGAAAGCAAATGGAGACTTCTCTCAGTATGCAAGACCATATAAGTAACAATAAAAATCATGCTTCCACACCTAATTAATATAATTATATATTACTTAACGAGTAACCTGTAAGTAAAAGCCTCAGATACTTAGTCAAATTGAGATACATGTAGAAATCAGATAAGCTTCTGGACAACAAAAGATAAAAGTCTACCAACCAACATGGTCAACCAAACTATTAGCATGCTAAAAAAAGTGTCAGAGATCAAGAGCAAACTGGGTTAGATTACTGCCTATTTGGTATCCACTGAAATAGTGTCCTGAACCAAGACCTCCAAGGTCAGTTTTGCTGCCCACATGCCCCAAATCTTCTGCCGTGTTGCGCCAAGACATTCTTCCCCAAACAGCAGAAATGCCAATGGGTTCTTTGAAACAAACTCACAACTTGGTATGCATTTTTTCAGCTATATTAATATCTAATTTTGAGCAAGCTGGTGTTTCAGAAACATGACAGAATGAGAAAATCAATGGGATATGGTTGTCTCTGGGTATTTCTATAGGTAGATTGATTGCTAACAGAAGATGGGGAGATGGTGAGAAGCTAAACAAATTCTTTGCATCTGTGTTCACTGTGTAAAGTGTGAGGCATATAGCTACTATTTCCCAGAATTGAATCTGAAGTCATATTAAGGTTAAAAGAGATTAAATTTTAGATATATTGGGGAAATTTAAAAAAAAAACACACAGTAAGTCCCAGGTCCTGACGGCATGCACTCAAGGGCTCTTAGGTAACTTAAATGTGAGTCTGCTTAATCTACTAATCAGCATATGTAACTTGTCATTAAAGTTAGCAATGGAATCAGGAAACTAGAGAGTAGCAAATATTATACCGATTTTTAAAAAGGGGACCAAGGAGAAACCAGGAATTTACAGGCCAGTGATTCTAATGTCTGTCCCAGACAAATTAGTAGAAACTGTAATCAAAGAGAGAATTATTAGGCACACAGAGGAGTAAAGTCTGCTGACAGAAAATCAGCATGGTTTCTAGGGAAGTCCTGCCTCACCAGCCTTTCGGAATTCTGTGAGAAAGTGAACAAATCTGTAGATAATGGTGGACTATCCAAAAGTTTTTGACAATGTACCTCACCAAAGACTCATGAGTAAATTTAGCAGTCATGGGATAAGAAGATAGGTCCTGTTATGATTTTTAAAATGATTAAACAACAGGAAGGGATAAGATAGGGGTAGGAAAAACTGGAACTGAGGTTGGGGGAGGGGCAGCATAGTGACCAAGTTTGCAGATGACACAAAATTATTCAGGATGGGGAAAAGCAAAGCTGAGTGTGAAAGCTCTAGGAGGAACTTCACAAATTGAGTGAGTGGGCAACAATGTGGCAGATGAAGATCAATGTAGGTAAGTGTAAGGTGATGCACACTGGAACAAAAAAAATCCTTCTTTAAGTATATGCTAATAAGATCTGAATTTGCTGAGAACCAAGGAGAAAGAGACCTCAGAGTTGTAGCGGATAATTTAACAAAATATGAACCTAGTATACTGCAGCAGTGAAAAAGATAAACGCTGTTCTGGGAATTACTAAGAAATGGATCAAAAATAAACATTATGCCCTTGTATAGATCTATGGTACAGTCTTATTAGAATACTGTGGGCAGTTCTGGTCACTGTGTGTCAAAAGGACCTTACAGAGCTGGAAAAAGTAAAGAAGAGGTCAACCAATATGATTAAGAGGTTGGAGGAGCTTTCCTATGAGGAAACGCTGAAGAGAATGGTACTTTTCAGTTTACAAAACTGAAAGTTAGGTGTGTATGTATGGTGGAACTTGATAAGAGGTTTATAAAATTATGCATAGGGCAAGGATTATAAAATTATGCATAGGGCAAGGAAAGTTGTCAGCAGGAACTTTTTCTCCATCTTTCAAAATATTAGAACTCAAGGGCTTCTTATGAAATTGATGGTTAGGATGGATAACATTTCTGTACTCAATGAGGCCTTAAAACTGATATTTTCTGCCAGGGGATATAGTGATGATGAAAGGAATAGACAACTTATTGACAGATTCATGCAGAACAGGACTTTCAACAGATACTAGCTGTGGTGATCATAGAGAATATCCATTCAGATGCAGTAGTACCAATGCCAGGAGACAACGTGAGGGGAAGGCCTTGTCTCTCTGCCCTACTGTTGGCTTCTGAGAATAACTGGTTGACCCCTGCATGATGCTGGACTAGACTGAGCAGCAGGGCTCTTCTTATGAGTGACAACATTACCACAGTGCAGAAGTACTAGCCACTTTATCTATCATCAGTCAAGTCAATGCCATGTAATAGCCAAGCCAAATACGGTGCCACATACTCACCACTGATGTTGCTTGAAATCATATTGCCGCAGCTTTTAACTTCATCAAATTTCATAAATATAGTCTGTAACCTAAAAATAAAAAAAACAATGCAAATAAAGCTCATTTCTTCATCCACATCAAAATAATTTCGAGTTCAATTAAATCCACTATAAAATTTTAGTACACTAATGCATTAATTTCTGGAAATCCTGGCAATATCATAAATCCAACAGTGGCCACTGTGGTGCATGGACTGAAGCTAGACTAATTAATCTAAATTAGATTAACTCCAATGCACTCCACATGGGGCTGCTCTTGAAATGTGTTTGCCAACTTCAACCAGTGCAGAATGTTACAGCCAAAATGTTAACTGGGGTGGATTGTAAGTACCATATCACTCCAGTCTTGGCTCATCTACACAGGCTTCCAATCTGCTTCCAGGCACAATTCTAGGTGCTGATGTTAAAGACCTATATGGTTTGGGACCAACACACTAGGACTGCCTACTCCATAACAAGCTGACCTATACAATCATCTTCCAAGGCCCTGCTTTGTATGCTTCTACCTTCTGAGACTAGCCAGGTGGCAACCTGGGAGAGTGCCTTCTCGGTTGTAGCACAAATACTCTGGAACTGTCCCACCAGGGAGACTTGACCACCTCTTTCTGTTGCTGTCTTCCACCAGTGGGTGAAGACTTATTTGACATCTGTCATTCCCTCAGTGATTCCTGCACTATGTTTTAATTGTTATTTTAGTGTTTTTGTATATTTTAGCCTTGGTTTTAATTGTTTTAATAATGTTTTTCTTTTTAATTGTTTTTAAGACATGCTTTTAATTATATTCTAAATCTGTTAGTCACATTGGTAGCCTAGATGAGGGTAAAAAGGCAGGACATAAACCTTGTAAATAAATAATAAAATAAATAAAACAAATAAAGTTAAGCTTGTGACGTCAAACTCACAAGTTTGTGTTGAACAATGATTTAGTGTGATTTTGAAGTACAGTAGAAGCATACAATTAAACTCAAAGGACTTGTGGCAAAATGCATTTCTTGCTTAATTTCAAGTGGTTTTCAAAATTCCCTTAATACCCAACCTTTCTCTCCACTGGAGACCCAAGATGTCTTACAAAATTATCCTCTCTTCCATTTTATTGTTGCAACAAGCCTGTGAGGTATGTTAGACCAAAAGAGTGTAGAACTTGGCCCACAGTCACCCAACAACCTTCTATCAGAGTGAGGATTCGAACCCAGTCTTCCCAAATCCTAGTCTGGCATTTAACCACTGCACTATACTTGCTCAGATACATTAAACAATTATCCAAACATTAAGACTGCATAACAAGCTGACCAATACAATCATCTTCCAAGGCCCTGCTTTGTATGCTTCTACCTTCTGAGACTAGCCAGATGGCAACCTGGGAGAGGGCCTTCTCGGTTGTAGCACAAATACTCTGGAACTTTCCCACCAGGGATATTAAGACTTACATGTGATTGGAATTTCTCTTGATAACCATCCATGCAACATACACGTAAATCTATCTTGAGTTCATTCAGCTATTTATTGGCTTCCTTTTGAGATGCTATTCCTTCGATTCCTCCCCACCAGTATTTTTTTTCTGCTAACCTCCCTTTTTCTTTTACATGTCCAAACCATTTTAGTCTCTGTGTCCCAATTTCGGCAATGACTGTTAGCTAGATTCCGGGCATTTACTATTCTGAGGTCCTTCTAATCCTCCAGATGTTAGATTTGCTAATTCTTTTAACATATCTGATCATCTGGTGCCCTGTTTTATTATTTAAGATCTTCAACCCAAGTTTCAAAGCTAAATATTCTCCAAAGTCCTACAATTATATTCCACATTTTTAGGTTTTCAACTGTGCAAAACTTCAGATGCTCAGATTAAAACAGAACATGGGCAAGCTGTAACCATTGTGAATTCTCAAATGGAAAAACATATTCTTGTATAATGATATCTAAAGTTGCACATCTACCTGAAAGTCTAATTATTCACCATGATTTTATTTGTGTGCCCCTTCCACTTCAAAAACAGGAGATAAATGTCTATGTATATTCCTAGAAATAGGAACACAACTGTGCTTTTCATGGTCCTTATGATGCTAATTGTAAGCTGATGTTATCACAACAATGATTCATGTTGAAAACAGGGTAGTATGCAAGGATGTATCAAAAGAGGCAGTTTTCTGAACATGAAGACTAGAGTAGTATCCTTTGAGAAGCCATTTAATATTCCAGTTCAAAACACTGCACAGGTTACTCAGAATCCCTCTCAATCTATTTCATAACACTTACGGTACTCTCAGGAAAGGTTTTTAGCATTGCATTGGTAGTGTTCATTTTAGAGAAAGTGATATAGTGCCTGTAGTTTTGTCACAAAACTTGTTAATAAAGTATGCTCCAGAGCAGTGGTTCTCAAACTTTTTGGTATGGCAACTCACAAGTCCAAATTTACTTGATATGTTGGCTGACTTAAAGGGGCGGGGGGAGAACATGCACATATCAGTAAAACCTCAGATAAAGGCAAGGTCTGATCTAAGCTGTACCTGAGAGGCAGGAAAAGAACTGAAGAGACTGGCTCCCACAGGCAAGAATCAGGAAGCTGAAACAAACTGCCTGATTGGACAGTGGGAAACACCCATCAAGATGTCCTCTGCCTCAGAGGGAGAATGTATGCGCGATTGGCATTCTATAATGTATGAATTCCTCAGTGAAGCTGCTTCTTTTTTGCAAAGGCTGTGCATAAGAAGCTTAACAAGTTCAGTGCATTCTTTATTCCAATTAAGGTATGCTCATATGGTCTTAACTGCTTTTATCTCTAATAATCTCTTATGTAAATAACTCAGAAATTATTAGATTACTTAAAGTTTTAACTAAAACACAGAGATTACTGGCTACTGAATACAAGGGTTTCATACTGATCCTGGAACAAATAGAGTTCTGATCTTTCCTTAAAGTCAAAAGGCTGAATTATGTTCAGTGGTGAATGTCCGAGGGAACATTCACTTACCATGATTTTAGTGGTTAGTATACTGCTATAATTCAACCAAAAAAGATTTTCAGTTTTCTTCTGGTAGTTTTAAGGTTATATTCCCTTATAAGTGGGTCTGTTAGTGTGTCTCAGTTTTATTTGGGGACGATCAGAAAGAGATTTTCTTCTCTCGAGCTATTTTTTCAAGGGCACTCACTGCTGTATGTGATTATGTAACCCTGTTATCCACCTTTCCCTTTTATCTGCATGCTCTAAGGCAGGGGTGTCGAACTCATTTGATATGAGGGCTGGAACTGACAAATGAGATCTTGTTGGGCTGGGCCATGTCGGGTTGGGCTGGGCCATGCCATGCCAGGCCATGTGTATACCTATTTAAGATTAGGCAGCAGACTTTATAAAGAACACAGACAAACAATTAAATACTTTTTTAAAAACCCCTTAAAGCATGCTTAAAATGTTAGCACTTGTTGGTATTAAAGGTTCTTTCTTTGTCCCATGGGATTCAGGGAACTTGGTAAAGCAAGCTCTGGCTCCTTCCTTTTTTCCTTCCCCAGAGGACCAGAAAGGAGAAGGAAGACAGGCTTGGCTCAGTAGCTCTGCTGTTCAATTGTGAGAGCCTGGAAAAACAAGCTCTGCCTTCCCCCCTTCCTTCCCAAGGGAGGAGCCTCAGCCAATGGAGAAAATAGAGGTTTTGCTCTGTAGCTCCTGTGCAATTGAGCAAGCCTTGCAAAGCAAGCTGTTATTCAGAAGGAAGCAAGAGAGGGAGAAGGAAGATGACAGCCATTTGCTCGGGGAGCCTTCTGGGGGCCTGGTTCGGCTCCTGGGCTGCATGTTTGACACCCCTGCTCTAGGGTCCTAGCCAACAGACAACTATGTAGGTGTCATTACACTTGGGAAGCCTTCACTTAGGTATTCTCTGTTACAACCTGAGGGTCCCTGTTCAGTTCCAGATGGACACTAGTTTTGTAGAAGATAATGGATCAACTCCTTGCACATTTTATCAAGAATGAACAAACAAGTGTTTCTAGGAAACACTGGCCAAGCATCTTTGTTTTCTACAGATTTGTCAATAGGACAAGTCACTTAGTACACACATCTATCTGATGTTGTTCAAAACAGTATATATAACCAAAGAATATTCCTTCAGATCTATCAAAACACATGCATGAGTTCTCAAATGGTATTTGGTAGCATGTAAAACTAATGACCTATTGACCACTTGATTATTGTAATTTGCTTGGGTTTAGTTTAATGTAGTGTAAAGCCATCTAATCATTTTCAAGAGATTTCACAACTGATTAAATACCATTAAGTTCTTGGTAGGCATATCTACAAGTGAATAGACATCAGCAGTCATACTATTCTCTCTCTTTTTGTTGTTGTCAATTTACAATCAATTTATGGCAACCTTGGGCTACAGATGTTTAGAGGTGGTTAGCCATTGCCTGCCTCTAGGTTGTGACCCTGGACTTCCTTGGTTGTCACTCATCCAGGACGAACCCTATTTAGCTTCTGGGAGCTGACAAGATCAAGACCATCCAGGGAAACTATTTATTATGCCAATGCAAATATGTAAACTTAATCATTCCATTCCAGTAGGTATCTAGGGTTGTAAAGATTATTAACTCAGTCCAACAGCTACTGTTGGAAAATCTAGCTAGAGCCCAGTGGCACCTTTAAGACCAACAAAGCTTCCTCAGATACACGTGCACATACCATGTGCTCATACCTTGAATAAAACTTCGTTGGTCTTAAAGGTGCCACTGGATGCTAACTGTGTTCTACTGCTTCACACCAACATCACTGTTCACCTGGATCTACTTTGTTGGAGAATCTCTATGGTCACAGTTCTACTTTTTAAAAAGTTACTGCTCTGCTTAACTGATTCCTAGTTAAGTTTGAACACATTTTGTTTGAACACATTTAGTGTGTTCAACTAGTTTGAACACATTTTGCATCTTTTTAAGCAGTTCTGGAGAGGCTGGAATATAAATCAAATTTTGTGGCATGTTTCTGGGAGCCAAACTGGGACACCTACAATATTTAAGCAAACAGATAATTTGCAAGAGTTTTTATATTCTGCTTTTTATACTCTGCTTTTCTCTTCTGAGGAGTCTCAAAGCAACTTATAATTCTCTTCCCTTCCTCTACCCACAACAGGTATCTTACAAGATAAGAACATAAGAGAAGCCATGTTGGATAAGGCCAATGGCCCATTCATTCCAACACATAGCGGCCAAACCCCAGGTGCCATTAAGAGGTCTAACACCAGGGCCAGAACTCCAGAAGCCCTCCCACTGTTGACCCTCCCAAGCACCAAGAATACAGAGCATCACTGCTCCAGACATAGTGTTCCATCTATACCTCTGCTTCATATGTTCATCCAATCTTTTCTTGAAGGTGTCTATATTTGTAGCTGCCACCACTTCTTGTTGCAATGATTTCTACATGTTAATTACTCCTTGGGTGAAGAAGTACTTTCTTTTACCTCTTCTAAGCTTACTGCTCATTAATCTCATTGAGTGTCCACAAGTTCTTATATTGTGAGAAGGGAAGAAAAGTACTTCTTTCTCTACATTCTCTATCCCATGCATAATATTGTAAACCTCTATGATGTCATCCCTCAATCATGAGTTTTCCAAGCCATAAAGCCCTAAATTTTTCAACCTTTTTCACAGGAATGGTGTTTCATACCCTTAATCATTCTAGTTGCCCTTTTCTGCACCTTTTTGAGACCATTGGTTAGCCTAAGCTGGAGATGCCTCACAAGCACATGAAGTTCATTGTTCTAATTCTCTTTAGACAGGTTTGAAAATATACGCAAACTTGGTTCAAAAGTAATTGCTTTCATGTGACCAGGCAAGACCAGCCTATGTGCATTCCGATACTTCGTAATTCTAGAAGTGGCACATGAAAAGTATAACAAAGCTTTTATTTTTATTTTCTTCTCTCATTGCTACAGCAGATGGAGAAAAACAGAAGTAGCAAGCCAGTTCCACTGTTCCAGTCTGGCCAGGTGGATAGAGAGAGATTGGCTGTATTTATGTTCCTGGTCTCTATCAGAAGAAAAGAATTAAAAGCAACTAGGGAGAGAGAAACATGGGAAAAAAGTATTTCCAGTATGGTTGTTCTTGTTCTCCTCTCTTGGAAGGCCTTTCTCCTACATGTAGTCTCCAGCAACTTCAATTCCTTCCAAAAATTTTCCTTTCACACATTTTATATCAACCACATAAATGGAAATAATTCTGTGAATTCCACATTTGGGTACCTAGTTCATTTACCACTTAGACACAAGCTTACAATTTAAACAAAAAAGAAATTAACCTATTCCATACTTTCATTTTATCTTTTGCTCAAACACCGGGCCTAGGAATTTACTTGCTCAAAATTTTTCTTTTTGCTATCAGTAACTCTTATGGATTCTTAATCTAATCTAGCTGGTTTTGTGGCCTACCAGCATTTCACTAATTGCTGTACTTCATCCACATTAACCAGTGAATTAAGGGGAAATGACGGAATCACTTTCTGGATAAAAGATTGCCTTGACAGGCTTGACTTGTAGGAATTTTCCGTGCACTTGGTACAAACTGGAATAAGATGCAAGGAATGGACAGAGGAAGCCACACTAGAAAAAGGCCTTGTACAGTGCAACTTGAAAACTCCACTGAAGTCAAAGGGGCTTATTCACTGTATGTTTAAGACTGCAACCTTAAAAAGATGGCTTCATTACAAGGAGAACTAAAAATCTGCAGTCTTCCACAACTTTCTAGCAGTAGTAGCAGAAACAGCACTTGAGGAAAATTCTTCATACTGTGAGGGAAAACTACTACTAGAAGAACAAGTCTCAGTGAGGTCAATACTTTCCAAAAACATTCTGTTTTATCACATCTTGCAAGAAAGTGAAATATTTTACAGTGGTCTCTTTAATGGGCAGCTATGTGAGAAAGAGAGACAATGTAACTGCTGCAGTAGCGCTCTGGGCTTAAGCATTGTTATTATATTTATTATTATTCTGTATTGATACACTACAGATGTATATGAACGTACACAGGCCCCTCTCTAAAATGTCCAATCCCAACCACTAGCCTCTCCTTGTCTTTTAAACTGCAGCCTCTCACAGTGTTGGAAGTGCGTAAGTTGCATGCCCCCACAGGCTCTTTATTCAGACTCTGCTAGAATGCTGCTGAAATTATATTCTGCATGAAACATTTTTATGGATTTTTGACTGGACAGACACAACTGGAAATAAATATGTTTTTGTTTAACAGAAAATAAAGTCTGTCACGGGCAACAGTATTGTGTGGAATATTCTAGTGTATAAAGTCAAACTGGCTCTCAAGTTCATCCCTAGCAGTTACAGACTTTCCCACTGAGAGTGAATATTTTGTAACTGAGGGACATTAAAAGCTTATGCTCAAACCTTGGTTATAAAGGATGCTGTGGCAATTGTTCTCAAAAGTCCCACCTCCCTTTCAGTGCTCTGACTCAATCCTTGTGAATATGACCTCATGCAAATTCAAGTGTTTATCAGTCAACAGGAGCCAATGGGAGCCCATGCAACACCGCTAGATTAGAAGGGGCGAGCAATAATAAAAGCAATAAAATATAAAATATAATAGTTCTACCTCTCTATCATTTTACATGGCCATTTCCCAATGAATCTATGGGGACCACTCAAAGCAGAGATGAAGAAAATTATTTTTATCTAGCACAAATTAATATTCACAGACAAGGCAAAAGCAAGGAAAGAGCTCGAAAAATATGTGTAGCAAGGCATCTTGAAAGAAAAAAGTTACAAAACTTACAATTACCATTTTGTAAGCATGTTGTGCAAAACAACTCATAAGATGGAGAAACAGAATTAAGTACATTTTTGTTTTTGTCAGTCTTAAGAGAAATAATTAACTATAGTTGAAATATTAGAAAAATCAAAGCCAGTTTGGTACGGCAATTAGCACATTAGACAAGATATGGATTTGGGTTCAAGCTCAGACCATGACGCTCACTTAGTTATCATCAGTCTACGCCAACTACATAAGGGAGCAAGGAGAAAATGGGTTAGCTTACACATGAGGCTGCCTTATAACAAGTCAGACTACTGGCTTCTCTGGTGGGCAGAGCCTTCCAAGGTCCCAGGCAGATGTGTTTCACACAGCTGCTACTTTAAAAATACATCTGAAGATACCAGGGTATGTCATTTTCTGTGTGAAAAGCTGATGCTCTACCACTGAACCACAGCCCTTCCCGAGAGATATTTTATCCTGTCCATTTATACTAACCTGAACTCTTTGAATACATATGATAAAATAATGAGATCCCATAATTGAACAGTTTTGCTTTTGAATGCAGAGGTTTGTTGTATGGTGACTGCCATAGGACTTTAGGTATTGCTCTCCATTACTGAATTTAAGAGATTGATTTGGTCCCTATATAGTTCAAGTTTGAAAGCAGTATATCCAGGGCTTTTTTTTTTGTAGCAAGAACTCCTTTGCATATTAGGCTACATTCTCCTGATGCAGCCAATCCTCCAAGAGCTTACAGGGCTCTTCTTACAAGGCCTACTGTAAACTCTTGGAAGATTGGCTTCATCAGGAGGTGTAGCCTAATATGCAAAGGAGTTCCTGCTACGAAAAAAAGCCCTGTGTATATCAAACGACAATACTCTGCAATAGCCTTTGAAAGCGTTAGCAATTAAAAGCAGAACTCTAGAAATTTATAGTTAAGACAAACATTAGTGGTCAGAAACAGATCGAAGTAAGATGTTTTTACACTTTGCTTCCGGAATTTGTCTGAAAAGAGAGACAAAAATCCAATAGACAATTTCACCAAGAATCAGCTTAGACATTGCTTTAATCCTTACCTATGATCATATGGATATGGTTGGCAGAGACCTCTCAGAAGTCAGGGAAGACCTTTAAGCACTATAAAATATCTATCATGTAGGCCCTAAAACCACTAGAGTGAAACAAAATGTTCTATTCTAGGTGTACAAGTTCATCAGCTATAGGGCAACGTACTAAGTTACAACAGTGCCCTATGGCTGCTAATACATTATGAAATAAATGTTTCAGTGCAACACTGGCTCTCAATAATCAGCTTTAATGATTGGCCAAGTTCAAACACTGATACTTAGAATCAACTTCTGTTCAGATGTTAAAATAAGCTGAAAATACACAGAGCAAAATTTACACTAGTACTTCAGAAGTACAGCCAGATTTCTGCAAATAAACTACATAGCCCATAAAAAAGTTATAGCACATTTCTGCAAATGCAACCCTGATGGGTGGGTTTTCAAATTTTGAAACTATTTATTAGATAGTCATCATTTTGGGTTGCCATCATCTTCTCCATTTTCTCCTGAGTAACAGTACATTTAATTTTAATTTAATATTGGGATTTATATCCTCCCCATCCCCCCAAAGCAGGCTCACAGCGGGTAACAGCATGAAACATTCACAGAAAACTTGGGGGAAGATCGGGATTCTCCCTCTGCATATTTACAGACACTGCATCTGGTTGCCCAGGGTACAAAATTCCAAGTCTTTATAAACTAAACACACTCATCCTTTTGACTGGCAGAGTATGTGTATATCATTAAGAATGGTGTGTGTGAGACAGAGGCTGAATCAGTAGAGTAGCACCTTCTTTCTACCAACCAAATTGGTCATGTACATAATGGTCATGACTTCTTCACACACAAGCAGAAACCTAAGTCATGAAGTCACCAAACAATTCTTGCAGGTATATATACATAAAGAAATCACACTTGGCCTATTTTTATGATGTATTATGCAGATGCAAACATTTTTGTGTGGTGTATATATATAAAATTTATACATAGACCCAGGGCTTTCTTGGTAGAAAAAGCCCAGCAGGAACTCATTTGCATATTAGGTCACCCCCCCCTGACACCACCATTCACACAGGGCTTTTTTGTAGAAAAGGCCCAGCAGGAACTCATTTGCATATTAAGCCACACACCCTGACACCAAGCCAGTCGGAACTGCATTCTTGTGCGTTCCTGCTCAAAAAAGCCATGCAGAGACCATACTTAAATGCTTATGTCTGCCTAAAACATCACAAACATAGGTCAAGCATGTTTTCTATCTGTGCAACCTGAAAATAATTTCCAAGGATCGTTAATTCCTTCATAGAACTCCTTCAAACACCCACGAACACTCAGATGCCAGCAGCATTAACAGCCTTTTTGTTAAAGCACAAAAATCCATTTGTTGTAAATAAATTGTCTTTGTGCGGTAACTTGATGGCATTTAGGAGCTGCCAATAATTTTTTTTTCTTTTTAACCCCAAGCTGAAATACATTCTCCTGCCAAGAGGGAGTCAAGCAGTACTACATGCCAGGTCTCTAATTTCTACCAAGTATAAAAGCAGCCAGAAATGAGGTATAATTTTTGACCAACTGGGTCAATCAGGGTTGGGAGATGCACGGAAGTATTTCAGCAAAGCCATCCACCCACACATGAACACATCGCCAGCCACTGCAGGACCTCTGAAACCCTAATACAGCCTTTCCTGGTATTTAAGTAGGTGCATGGGGGAGGGGGGGGGGACAGGGACTACTGATAATTCATATGAGAGAAGTGCTATTACCCACAAAATACATCTTTGGCTAATAGGCCATGCATGGGGATTTTCTAATTTGTTTCATGGTGAAAGAGGGCCATAGAAGCAACCCCAGAATTTTTATAATAGACAATAAGCAATTAACAAACTCTAAGAGCTTTCAGATCTTTTCTGAACCAAAATGGATGCAATTTCCACACATGAATATGCAAGAAAGATTGTTACTGTCTTGTACACTCATTCAGAACATACATGGCTGACTGTTACTGGTCTTGTTACTGAATAATTTAGTGGTGCCATCTTTAAAAATGCCAGGATTCATCATGAAAATTGTGATATTTTAGAACACAAGACAGGCCATTGATGTTTTAAAAATAATTCCCTTGTACTGGAATACAGTAAATATATCTGAACACACACAATGAATTACTCAGAACACTAGATCTACAGGTACCTGGGACTTAGGACAGGTCTTAAAATAGATTTAAGACCCATTATCTTCTTTTATTACGATTGTTAATTTTGTCTTTTTAAAAAACCCTGAAAATATCTAGAGGTAGTACCCAAATGCAACAGAGCACAGGCTGTGAAAGAAATTCCATTCTTTCACTGTATATAAGAGAGATTGGAACAACTACAGCTTTTCATATCCCTTAATGACAGGCTGCATCTACCAATACCCCTCTTCCATGCAACCATTAAATGGACACAAGCTCTGTCCTCAGTCACCTAGAGCCGAGTTACAAGAATGGGAGGAATAACAAAATAATTTTAAAAGTTCAGTTTTGCTGGATGTAGTTAAAGTTGGGCCCAGAGTCTGAAAAAAATGTTTAAAACTTCTAAGAAGTGTTGTGGAAAATTCCCTCATCATCATCTTCCTTCTGTACTGCCAGCTCTTGGCCATATTTTCTTCATGGCTAATTGTAACAGTAACTACTTGGATTTCACTGCTAGTGGATTAACTCAATATTGGCCACAAAAAAGGGTGTCATTCCAAACAAGCCTATAACTTTTGCTTTGTGTGGCTTACATTTGGTTGGTGACATATGACGTAGTTTTCTTTTGATATTATGCAGCCTGAGCAGCTGTTGCTGACCAAAAAAAAAAAAAAAATCTACACCTAAGTCTTTAGCATCAGAGTGATATTACTAGAATTCCAAACATTTTGACCCAACACAACTTGGCTAGATTTTATAGCATGTCAAGTATATTTAACAAAAAAAAGAAAAGAGGATTTGACTAAACAGTAAACTTAAACTTGACAAACCTGCTCTCTATACGTAACAACCACACTGGCCTCAAATAACAGAAAACACTGATACTGCCCAGCAATGTCTAAGGGAAGAACCAGATGTTTTTGGCGATGTGTGGTATCTGGCAAAGGCAACAACCTTGCATCTCCCCCCCCCCCCCCTCTGCCTGGCATGGAATAAATAAGCAACATTATCACACTTAAGTTTTCCTACCACCATTCCGCCTTGTTAGGGGCAGGAAATTTTTAAGCATCATGCAACAGTTTTTATTATAGTTTACCCAGTAGAAAAGAAGTTGCAAGACTGTTGCTTTTGGCAAGATACCACATTTTGCCAGTAACTTAAAGCAGTTACCTTCCTAATTCTTAGAAGCAAAATATATTCATCAAATTTCTCATGACATCTTCTGTTATTTCTGTATTCTGCAGAATTGTAAATGCTATATATTCTATCGTGATATATTGTATAGTCAAATGGAAAAGCCAGAAAGGAAGTCTAGCATGTTCTCACCTTGCATATAAGATGAATTTCATGTCCAATGTTTACATGCTTGATTCCTGGCACCTGCAGTTGAAGCAGTGCTCTTCAAGTGGTGGGGGGGCAGGGAAGCACTCACAACCCACTAAATAGTGGGGGTCACAGGAGCTCTGTGACCATCATTTTCTTTTATTGGTGCACCCATGTGTGTATGTGTCTGAGATAACTGAAGGACAAGTAGGAGAGAGGGAGTCACTACTGTATTGCTTCAGTGAAGTATGAGAGGGTGCAGAGGGGACTGCAAGGGGGGGGCAGGGGGCACGGGGTTATTTCTAACTCATGTGTGTACTCTGAAGATGCACATTAAAGAATGAGCAATCTTTTTCTGAAGAAAGCTAGTTACAGTATGCTGTAGTCCATACACATGCACCCTGCCTCAGATTTCTTCTGTCTATGCCTAGAAAGCCATTCTGTTAAGAGCAAGCCACTGCTGACACTGTTCTTTGCCAGCAGAGATGCTGCAGCAGGCACCTGGTGCACACCCATATGCATTTGTGTGAGGAAGCAAGGGAAGAGAATTGCTGATGTGAATGCACAGCTAGAGGAGAAGGATTTACTTTGCACACAGAGATCACAGGGAGGAAGAAGTTTGCCATTATTAATAGGCACTCCTTCTAACATGCTATTCTCTATTAGTTGTCTAGGAAAGAAGCTGCTCCTACTGTCACCACTGCTACCCATCCTTCTAGAAAAGTGCACTATGACATGGCCAGAGCACACAGAAAAGGAGTGGAATGGAGCAAGATGCATTCCTGAGGGAAGTCTGCTATAAAGAACCACTTGCAATTCAGATGACAACTTTTGATAATTGGCTTAAGGCAGACATCACATCTGCTTGAGTAGCCTTTCCCTACTACCAAATAGAAGAATGAGGAGGTGAGTTGACTACAGTTACACTGACTTTCAGCATAGCATATGAGAATGTTAGATCAGGGAAAGCAGAGACTTAGGTTCAAATCCTCTTTCAGTCATGAAGCTTGCTGGCTTACTAGGAGCCATTCACTCTCTCAGCTTAACATACCTCACAGGGCTGTTATGAAGCTACAAGAGGAGCGAGTTGAACTCTATATACCACTCTGAGCTCCCTAGAGCAAGGGTCATATAAAAATACTACACAGAATACTTAGTGATGAAAGACAGATAACCCTGTACATTGTTAGAAGTGTTTTATTATTTATTCACCAGTTTCACAGCTGAGGCTGGAACTCCCTGAGGTAGTGTCAGACTGTTGGTAGCCCACAAGGTTCAGATAAAGCTTTTTGTTCTCTCACTCACAAATGAATGTGAGAGAGTGCAAATTGGGATTTTGAGAGAAAGATCCATCAGGAGAAAAATCAGTGTTTCACTACATTCAATACAAAACACTGGTGCATAACTGAACACTGAAGAAAGTAATTTGTATCACTATCAGAATTGCTATTTCTTCGGGTCTCTTGTGAAATTGCCTACAAGATTATAGCAAATCACCACCCACAACCCAATTAGCCATCTCACTGTCCTAGTTAACTTAAGACAGAATATTCAAACTCTTGTCCCCCACTACCCATTTCATCATATTTTGCAAAATCGAGACATCCTGGATACGGCAGGGGGGATGGGAAAAGGAAAGGAAGAACAGCTGTTTCTGAGAAGCACAGATCTTTACTAGGCAATAAATGCTCAAAGATGGCTTATTTAGTGCCCGAAAGTAGCACCCACCACTGTTCTCCAGATAGAATGTCAGAGTGCTATTAAGTGTTATTTTTATTGTGTGCTCGCTTGACTTCTGTTCCCATTTCTGAACAGCAACATCATACTTGCACTGCAGTTAGGATTTTAGTTTTGAGGAAGATCTGACGAAGCTGTCAGATAAATTCAACCACATATAACCACAGTTGAAAAAGCAATGAGAAGCCAGTGGAATGGATACCAAGAACTTACCTCGCAGAAGGAATTCCTCTCTTGTTGAGGTCTGCCCTTACTTTCTCCCCTATGTGTCTATAAATCTCCACAATTGCCAATATTGCAGCATCTCTCACCTGCAAATATACAGTGCAAGCATTAAAAACTTAGTATTTATAGGCATGAAAATGAATGTGCTGTACTTAGTCTTCTACCCTTTTCGATCAGCTGTTTACCAGTTACACTCAGTAAAGTAATAAAGAAAAAAGGCTTTGGAACAAGGCTGCATTGGCTGCTTTAATACTAGGTCTTTTCAAACACAATGAACAAGGAAAGCAGGTGTTGGGAAGGGCTCTGTAATTACAACTCTGGAAATGCCAAATCTTGTTCAAGAGACTTCTTTTTAAAAGAAAAATGCACCTTCTTTGATATCCTGTGCTACACAAAACATTACTGATCTACAATCAAAGTCAGTTTACTCACTATGACTATCACTGGTTGAGTAACATGTCAGTATTCTTGTTTGTTACAAGCCATTTTGCCAGTCCCTTCACTACATCTCTGCTCTCTGGCACCCTATCACATTCACATAAACAGTGTAAATTCTGTAAAAAAGATTTTAAGGCTTTTCTTGCTTCACATAGATTCCACATCCACACCAGGAGTCTTCATTTCTGACCTTATACACAAAATCATCATCACTGGCATTTTAGGTTCAATAAAGAAGTTTTATCAAGTTCTCTGTACTTTGTGTCCATCCCTTCCTTGAATCAAAATAAGAAGCAGAATTCTTCACTGGGCCTTGAAAATTTGTATTTTATACTACAGGTTTTTATTAATTTATGTAATCCTTAAATATCATAACCCTAATATATAGAAAGCCAAATCTGAGATTTCTATACTAAGGGTTCCACAAAAAGGTTGCCTTATCTCTGTTCCCTTTCCATGATGACAGTTAATGGAGCTAAGACAGACTGCTTCTTTTACTTGTGTACGGAAGGGAATTCAACCTCTTGGGCCAGGCTTGGAAGAACTCATGGTATTCTGAACCTCCCACCTCAAGAGTCAATGAAGAAACTGTACCTTCTCTGCCTCCCACCATCAAAAGACAATATAAACTCACTTTAGGAGCAAGATCAAGTAGGAAATGCAAACAGTTATCAATTATAATGTATGAGTTTCCTATGAACAACAATAATTCTTACCTGGCTATTGGAGTCTCCAAACAAGTTGCATAAGTGTGGCACCAATTTGCTGAGAACTAAGGATTGTGCGCCATAGCTAGAAAAGTTAAAAAAAAAGTGTCATTTTCATTCCTCACAAAATATCAGCAAAGGACAACACAATGACAACAGCACCTCTATTTCTTATAATCTGGATATTTTTGGTAAATTCCAGAATAAGATTTTAGAGTAAATAATTATGACCCCCCCCCTCCATTTTAAGTCTTTTAAAATCTGCTACATTAGAAGGGGGAAATGTGCACCACCAGATAAGAGAAAATACTCATTTTAGTTGCTTATTTCCAAATGAATAATACACATACTTGTTTAAGGTTGCGATGAGGCACAGACACACTCCTTCTCGTGACCGATAGTTCTTGTGCTTAAAGCCAGCAGCAAGGCGATCCCAAATGTACTGTTAAAAATAAGAAAGTAGGCAAATTATTGAAAGATACATATTTTTTAATGTCAATGCTCTTGTTAAATGCATAGCAGCAGCTTTAAACTAACCCTGCAATGAAGTATTATGTGAATGTTTACCACAGATCTTGGGACAAAAAGTTTAGAACAGCTATTTTAGATCTACCCCCAGTTTTGTATATTAATACTGGAACACACAACATCTCTACTAAGATAGACCAAAGATCTGGTCAGATATTCGTTATGTTATTCAACAAATGCAAAAACACGATTGCAAATGAAGGCTTAAATAAATATTCCTCCCATTTTAATCCTTCTCCACTAAAAAAACCCCTTCCAGTTTTGACTTCCAAATGCCCCTCAGACTGTTGAAATTCTTAAAACTGTCTTTAAAAACAATCAGTGTATTTGCATTGCACACTTATGATCCTGTTATTTGTCCTCCAAATTTCAACGTTGCGTCTGTTCTTCAGTGAGCCTCTGTGACGATTTCTGGATCTTTCTTGCATTACGAATGTCTTGAGCTACACTCATTTGCTCCTATGCACATTCCTCTTCCCATCTTTCATCTGCCTTTATTCATTCCTTTCTTGCTTTCTCTTTATAATTCTTGACCTCCCAGGAGCTCTAAAGTTCTATATCAGAACTGCCAATGCAGTAAACTTGAAGCTTACAAGACTGGATGTGCAATGCTATTTCAAAGCAAGCAGGCTCCAACTGCAACTCCCTTCAGCTGCAGTGCTGCCATTATAATCTCAGCCGTTCAGCAGGCATTCAGGAGAAAGGTTGCTTAGCAACAGCTGCACAGTGAGCAATAGCACATTTCCCAGACTGCAGCATTTTATGATTTAGACCCTCCCAGTAGTCAAGTCATGCCGTAGCATGACCAAAATAGACTATGTCGTACATGTGAATTCATTATATTTTTACTTAAAAAACAGAGAACAAATACATTTCATAATTACAATATTTTAAACAGTTTTGAAACATTTTGATGGAACCTTCAAGGGGAAATGGTATTATTGCATTAGCATAGGGTTCTCAATATCATGATCTTAAATTCCGTATGGCTCTCAAATCACTTGCAGCATGCTCACTACAAGAGATTCCTTCATTTAGTAGTCAATGGTTTTTAAATTGATGGCTTCTTGTTCTTTAGAACTACTAGGCTGAATCAAATCCAGCTGGATTCTATACAGGCAAAACATTTGGCAAGAAGAGAACACAATATTTTAGGATACTATCAAACTTTTTTGGAAAGTGACAGAGGGTAGACAAGATGAAAATGTAAATAAGAGCAATAATTCAACAAACTGTCTAGAAATGCACAAATAGACAGACCAATTCATTAACCATGTTTTTTCAGGATCAAGGTTTGGAACCATATGCTTCCATCTACCCCCATGGTTCCTCTTTTGTGTGAAAACACCCCTCCCACGGACTTAACCATGGTTAAGGGTTAAATTGTTATCTCCTTTAACTAGCTCAAACCACAACGAAAAGCTAATCTTCGTTAATTAACAATGGTTCTTAGCAGTGCCACTATAATCTTAAATCATGAATACAGTCCAGAAAATGGTCAAAGAGAAATGTCATGACAGCAGCATCCCCATAGGCCCCTTAATAATCGCTGAAGTTCAGTAATTTATGTATGTGTGGCATCTAAGCAGCCTTTGGCGAAAACCTCTCAACCTAGATTAATGCCACAGCACTGCCAAGAAGATAAAATTCACCCTAAATACTTGGTAACCATGTTTTGCTTTTGGCAAGATGGAAGAAAAATCTTAATTTGTCTATTTATTTAGCCATGAAGTAACATGTTTCATGAAATATTTCTGGAAGTATGTTGACCTTTAGAACTCTCAACAGTGTTGTCATATAAACTGCTGCTATGCCTTTAGGGAAACAATTAAATTCTCAGCCCCATCAGGTGTTGCTGGAGAGATGAGGGATGCAAAAAATGGCAAGAGAGCAGGGATCAGAAAAGGGAGCATGAAGCTGACTGCTGCAGTTTGCACGGACACAGGAAAAACAAGAGCAATAAACTGAACCCAAACAAAGGCAAGCACGTCAAACAAATATGGTCTTGTAAACAAATATAATTATAAGAAAATATTTGTCCTTCAATTTTACACTGCAGAAATTAAGATTACAGACATGAGTACAACCTGTAATGGAAATATTTTGGTAATTTTATCCCTCCCCATGAGTCTACTTAGCCTTCTTCTAGAATTATTTATATTACTGATATAAATCTGCATTGAAACCTGCTCTCTAATCTCATTAGAAGAATGTGTACTATGCTTAACTAGATTTTGTTCAGATAACATTAAGTGACAATCCTAAACCCAAGAGAACATATTCCACAGAAATGAATGGGACTTATAGTGGAGTAAATCTTAAATAACTGTGTAGTGCATACAACAAAGCCATATACCTGCATGACATTAATCTTAATGTAGGATGACCAAAAGCAAAGGTGGACAGGCCTACCATATTGTCATATAAGGCAGGAATTTTTGCTGATGCTACCTGTCATGAAGGGATGTGAAAAACTGCATTTTCTGAAATTCCTTCTTATCAACCTACTACAATTACAAGATTTCATATCTGACATAGCATAAATAGATATAGTCTTACTCAAGCTTCCAGAAACATACCATTGGTAGAGCTGCCTGATCCATTAGCTTCAAAGCAAGATTCTGTGCTTGTTCCCGAACCTGGTCTTTGGCATCTCCCATTCGATCCACCAACACTGGAAGAACTAGAGAGAAGAAATAATGCATTATGAAGTGCGAAGGTACACCTTCAGGTTCACAGGAACTTTCATACAACTTCTCCAGAACTGGAATTGACTTTGCCACAGGTTCTACAGCACAATTCAGATACAAAGCAGAGTCTGGTAGAGGACTCCTTGATCCCCACTCTCATTTTAGCTCAACAGCTAAATAATTTCTCTGTCATCTGCCATCTAAACAAGGATTAAACCACTGATTCTACAGTGGGCAAAAAATCATAGCTTGCAATGATATATAGTTTTTGACATAAATGTTGAAAGGGTTTCAGGAAAGCTGGGAGCACACAAGCACAAGAATACAATCACTGCCCCAGACAAAGAGTTCCAACAATAAGCTGTGGCTAATAGCCACTGATGGACATCTGCTCCATATGCTTATCCATTCCCCTCTTGAAGCTGTCTATGCTTGCAGCTGCCGCCACCTCCTGTGGCAGTGAATTCCACATGTTAATCACCCTTTGGGTGAAGAAGTACTTCCTTTTATCAGTTCTAACCTGACTACTCAGCAATTTCATTGAAGGTACCCTTGCCATCTGAGGCTAGATCGGTGCTACTTAAGAAAAGGCCTTCTCTGTTGCACCAAAACTGCAGAACACCCTACAAAGAGAGATTCATCTATCTCCTTCTACTGCCACCAGGTGAGGATTTTTTTGTTCTGGTTAGCACATTCCCAATAACTATTATTGGCCTCCTCCCTGGTTTTTAGCTATTATGTCTGTTAATATGTTTCTATTGAACCATTGTATAAACACCTTATTTTAACTGTTTTAAATGCTCTAATAGTAATGCTTGATGTTCGCTACCTTGGGGACTCTATTTGGGTGGAAGTGGTATATAAATGTTTTAAATAAAATATTCACTCTGGGAAAGATGCAGTAATGATGGCCCTGTCCACTTCCTTCCCTCAGAAGTAAGATTTTTCCCTTTGTTTTTCTTTCTTTTTACTGACTGAGCTTTCCTAGCAATGTGTTTTCTTCTTTGATGAGGAACCCTGACTGTTCCACTCTATCACAGTATGATATTTTGGTTGTGGGCTAAACTCAGGAATCTGGGGGAAGGGTTGGGAGTCCACTTTAAACAACTTAAATGGAAATTCCTTCTTATCAACCAACTACAATTACAAGATTTCATATCTGACACAGCATAAATAGATATGGAGTCTTACTTTTTGAAATTCAAAAATAAAAGTATTTTATTCAATATAGAGGAGAAAGGTCAGGTGAAGTCAGGATTGAAATTTTGGAGATAAGGCTAGTATATGCACAGACTTCCATTCTTATGTTTCAGGCTAATGAAAGTTTCTTAAGCTATTCATAGTGACTTAAATCTTTATGTTGAGAGGCTTTGTTCCAATGTTTTCCCAAAACTTTTAGTACACTTTGAGTATTAACTGACTTGTTTAGCTTCCAGAAGGTACTCTTTCCAGTACCTAAACTCTTTCTCTAATCACATTGGTACTCATATTGAGTTTTTAAATTGACTCTAAAGGTTTCTACAGGCAGTTTTGAACCACACCAGACTAGGGATTTCTCCACTCTTCAAAGCTAACTCCCTGTTTGACTGGGTAGGGAATTTTCTTCTCTCTCTAGAAGATCTATCCCTTTTCTTTGGCCCAAATGGGAGCATTTGCCTACTTCCCAAACTTTCTTGCCAATATTTCTCCATCTGTGGTAAACTACTCTTGGCTAAGGCTGAAATTCAAAACTGTCAGTACTCAACTCTTTCAGCTAAGGCCGACATCAGCTTGTCAGTACATCAGTCAACTCAGTCAAGGCAAAAATCTGCCTTTCCCCTTAGCATGCAGATCTCTCAAGACTTTTTCTGCTCAGCTGATGCTAACCAATCCCATTGCTCAGATCAGCTTGTCACTCAAGGCTCTCTGTTTATGCGAAGAATTAACCCCTTAGCTTTTTGTACAGCACTTCTAAGCTTTTAAAAGTGCAGTCTGTCACAGTTGTCTTTAGGCAAATTTAGAACACTAGAACTCCCAGGTCTCAACTTATGCAATTTTTTTTTGCAAAAACAACAACACACGTAACACTGAGTGATGTAACAGAGAAGCCTTGTATCCTTTTCACATTCAGTACTCCTATACAGCAGTGATACATAGTCAGTTCTGAATACTGAATACATCTACCTCAGAATATGAAATAAATCTGCATACATAATAGTCAAAATAAGATTCCTGAATACCAGTTCCAAAACAGTCTCTCCTGTAACAAATCTAGTACCACTGTTCCTGTAGCTTGCTTATGCACAGGAAGCAATGACAGTCTCTTGAGCCCATGTCTCTGGGCTATTCATCTGCCTTGCTGCAAACACAGAAAGACTTCATATTTTATCCTCCAAGTCTCCTAGGCATGGGGGGGGGGGGGGGAAGGAGCTATACAATACCAAGGCAAGAAGGAGAAGGGAAAATGAAGGTTTTACCACTTATCAAAACCAGATGTCCAACTCAGATTAATCAGACTTCACTGGTTAATCTGATGAAGCCACTGCTTTGTTAATAGCAGTGATTACTGCTTTTAGCCCTTGTACTGAAATGCCTAACACACAGGCAGAAGCTTGAAAATGAAAACACTATTAAACACATTTTGGGGAAAAAATCTGGTTTTAATTACTAGCTTTTCTATAAATATGGATAAATCAATCCTCAGCTATGTATTGAAACAGATAATTTTATAAAGCTGAGGTCATGGTTACACTTTTGTAAATTAGGCATATTTGAATGCTAGATTACTATGATAAAAGTTTCAAAGGTGTTTTTCACATTTTAAAAGGTACAAACCTTCATAGAAGATGTGTGACCGAGCTTCTGTTCACCACTAATTGTTAAGACACCAGGTGTATTTAATATGAAGATTAATATATGTAACCCTGTAGCTTTAATACAAAATGCCGTTCAGAGGCTCAACACCCAATCTGGTTAATGTCAATACAAAGATTCTGGAATTCAGGAGAGGAATTTCACTCAGGATAGTCCAGTTGTAATCACATACAAAGACTGGATATTTCTGTCATGAATCTGGGTCCCTGTGCCACCAACGATACAGGGCCCTCCCTTCCTAGGACCAAGCCTGAGGAATGGAGCAGCTTGTAGGCTCTGAGACAGATTCTCCTTTACACACAGGTCTTGGGCCTTGCTGTACATTTTTTCTTCTGGGTATTCGCCACATATTCTCCACGTCTAGAACTGGGCCTGATAGAATTGGAGGGCAAATCACTGCTGAGGAGGCAGAGCCTTGAGAGAGTGCACATAAGACACAGGACAGGGAGGGAGGTTGTTCACTCCCTAAAGCTGAGTGGCAAAGAAGCTGCTACGGGTGGGAGAAGATCCCTCACCCCAAGGTGGAAATGAGATTGACCAGAATTAGATTGGTTGAAATGGGTTTAGGAATATAGTAATTCTGTAAAGATCCTTAGGAAACTTCATTCCACCCCCACCCCAAATCTGTCTTATTCCTTTGGGAGGTTTGCCCTGAGTGTTTGTAGCATACCACAGATAATTCTTGTCCATTTTCACAACTATTATTTTATTAGTCACAGTATTTGGTTAATAAATGAATCGTTTCTGTACACTCTGTATGGGTCCTTCATGATGTACACTTCATGAAGAAGGGGCTGGTGGGAGGCAGGGAAGGTGCCCACATGCAGCTTTGCTAGCAGCTAAAAATAACAAGAGTCTGATTTTTATTAAAATATTTATATACCACCTTGCCCCCTCCAAAGGGTCTCAAGGCAATAATATATGCATTTATCCCTCCAAAGAAGATTAGGCAATAAATTTGCAATAGCTCTTGGGTTTTCAAATTGTGAACAGTGGTTCGTATGTGCCCATATATCACGTTAATCGCTATGTCTAGAGTTCTCCATCTACGGTGCTTATTCCAAGTTAGATAATGTGCTTGTGTATGAGAGCTATATCTTGGTACTCTTGAGTCCAACTGGGATCATCCATGAACTACACTTTTAAAAGCCTCTCTCAACTCCCACCACTCCCTCTTGCTCTTACTTGCCACTCTAGCAAGCCTTCCCCTCCTTTGCACTCAAAGTATATCGCACATCATGATGACCCTAGGACACATTTTAATGCTGCAGTATATAATTCCAATTTTAACTTGCAAGGAATTTATGACTGAATGTTTTGAGTGTTTGGGTCCAGTGAAAAGTGCCCTACATAAGTATATTCCAAAATATTTATCTATAGTACTTGTGAAAGCATCATTCCTGAAGATTCAGACTCAGGTCAGCTTCAATGCATACTGCCTTCCTGAAACTATTTTTAACTTCATAACAAGCTTCCCAACTCTGATTCACTTATTTTGGGTGGAAATCATGAAAGCCTGAATAGTTTCGATTCTATTCTTTACAAAAATGCTTCACTGTTTTCTATTGACTATGCAGTACTACTTGCAGTAACTTCAGTGGAAACTAATGGGGGAAGTCTGCTTTAACTGAGCTAACAATCTTAGGAACATTATTTAAGCGCTGAACAAAAGAGAAGAATTCCACATATACCCACAGACATGCAGAACAAACACTGAACTTTTCAGCACTGCTGTTACACAAGTCAAAAGTCTAATCCTAGAATAATGAATCTGAAAGGTACTTAAATGTTGTAAGTGATCTTACATGACCATAGTAATGCTGTGATCTAATCTGAGTTAGATGAGTTTGCCAACAGGAAGGGTGCCACAATTTCTTTGTATCTTATTTTTAACAGCAACTACAATTTTTCACACAACTACAACTTGCTTCAACTATCAAATAAAAATTAATTTCTGCACTAACAAGACACACGCAGTAACAATATTTATGAAGGCATTGTTGTGGCTGGAAAAAATCCTGTGTGCAGTCACCTAAAAATGCTATGCTGGCACGAAACAATTCTTTGAAGTCAAACCAATAGAAGCTTATTAAAAGCACAAGCCAAAGACCATGCTGCTTTGTAGAAAGTGATATATGAACCTACACAATACTATGTTCATTTGCACCTGGGATCTCTCTCAATGTGGGATGAATGTGGGGGAACAGATATGGTTCAGGGAGATCTAAGGTACAGAGATCAAGTACTGTTTTACTTTCTGCCCAGGGACAATTAAAGTCAGGAGGAGCAAAGAAGTGTACTAGTTCAAGGCTTATGCTTCTCATACACTTCTGACAGAACTCAAATTTCAATAATTACACGTGCCATTTGACAATACTTGTTAATGATCCTCATAGGCACATTAGAAAAGGGCAAATTCAGATGTCATCAATTAAACACCTGGAGAATTCTTACGTTTACATTTTCACATTCCTCTACAAAATTAACAAAAGGGCCAGCCACTTTTCTTTGCTTCCAGGTATCCATCCATCGCCATGTAGTATGAGAAGCCAGGAGTCTGCTAGTAGCAGTCCTGTAGAGCAACATTCTCTGGGAAACACTAGTGGGGGATCTGGGTATGCTTGGTAAGGATGGAGGATGAACTTTTTTTATGCCATCGAATTAGCATGAAAATGAAGCCCTATCACTTTTCTAGGAAAGGGGGTAAGGACTCCCCATGTCAGGAGAAGGGGATAAGATCAGCTTCCCCTTTTTAAAGGCAGGAGTTCACAATGCTGCTGTTGCCCACAATCACCTGGATTCTAGATCACCTCAGAGCAGTTTCTTGCAAACATGCTGATTTGTTGCTGGGAACCAATAGCTCAGCCCAAGGAAAACTAATTAGTTAAGTGGCATCAAGGTGAAACAGTCCTAATGAAGTTAACATAATTACTTCCAGGGTAAAAGCAAATTAGTTCTCACCATATTTTCCAATGGAAAGGATTTCAGCAGAGACATGCTGTTCTGCATTCAGAGAAAACAGCCAATGGCAATTTTCAGTTGAATACCAAAGTTCAGGTTGTGTGAGATATCGGTATTTTTCTACTTCCACAAGCAACTGTAAAAGTTTTCCCAGACCATTTCCCATCCCTGTTTGGCTAGTCTCCATCTAGATCAGGGATGTCAAATGCACCTGTTATGAGGACTGGATTTGACATAAATGAGACCTTGTTGCACCTATTTAAAATTAGATAGCAGAGATATAAGCTTTATAAAGGACACAGACAATCACAATTAAAGATTTTTTTTTAAAGATATGCTTAAAACATAAGCATTTGTTGGTCTTAAAGGTACTTTCTTTGTATTTCTCCCATGGGATCCAGGGAACTGGGCAAAAGAAGCTCTGGCTCTTTCCTTCCTTCCCCAGGGGACCAGGAGGGGGAGGAGCCTCAGCCAACAGAAGGAAGAGAGGCTTTGCTCAGTAGCTCTGCTGCATGATTGAGCAAGCCTTGCAAAGCAAGCTGTTATGCAGAAGAAAGCAAGAGAGAGAGAGAGAGAGAGAAGGAAGCAAATGACAACCAGTTGCTCGGGGGAATGATAGGAGCCCTCTGGGGGCCTGATTTGACCCCTGGGCTGCATGTTGGACACCCCTGATCTAGGTGTTATTAACCAGTAAGGAAATTTCTTGTCTCTTCTAGTGAAAACTCATTTCCAATCAAAGGACAAGAATGAACAGAACCTATGTCACAGCCGTTTGACCTGTGGCTCTGAAGAACAAGGTACCCTCTTAGGTCTGATCTTGTAGACAACATATGGAAAACAAACTTCCCCCCCTTAGAGTTGCCTTTAAAGTGTAGCTGATGAGAGTCTCATGATATGATTTTTGAAGATCGTAAAAGAATGGAAGCCAAAAGCATATGCAGCTTGCACTTTGAAAAGAGGCTGTTCACTGTATGCCAGCGAGTGAGGGCCTAGAGATCAGGTTGATAAAACCTGAGAAAACACTGTCAGAGAGAGATGATGTGCACAGAGGTCCTTACAATATACGTGTACGTACTCCCTCTACATAACCAAGTCATACTGGAAACACCCTGACTATTATATGCATTTTGGTTGCCAAATGCCAGCCTCTATATCTGAAGTGGCATTTGGATAACTCAAACCATACTGTATTATCCTCAAACATACTACAGTCAACTAACACAATGCTTATGGACTTTTTTACTTTACTGTATCCAAAACCAAAACGTGAAGTGCAAACTGAACCCATTTAAAGAAATTACAAACTGTACAGCTCATAAAAAGAGTATTTGAAAACCACTCACCAGTTCCTATATAAGATTTGAAGCGTCCTGACAATCTATCAACAAAGGCACCGAGAAGATCTAATCCAAGTAATGACACCTATGGAAATAATAAGAAATGTTAATAATGCAGGATCACATGATAGGTTTACACATCAATCAGGTGCACACAACTATAATCTTTTAGGACCAAAAATCAGACACCAATTCTAACCAAAGCTGCCTCTGATCTATCTTTACATATTACAGATAATTCAAAAATATGTTTTAACATTTAGCTGCTACCTACTTTCATTCAGGTAAATAGCATGCACAGCAGAAACATTGTAGACAACAGTCTCAGCTCCTCGTTTTCTAATCCTGGAGCAGATATACAGTTTGGCGATGGGTGTCTGAAAGCTGATTTTACATGCTATGAATTTAAAACAGGTACAAACTAAATATATGTACTTGCCTCTATAGTAAGGTGTGAAGCAGATTCCACTCACAACAGGCCTAAACTCAGAAGTCAATATCAAGAGATCATTCTGCATCAGAGCAAAAAAACAACTGGGCCATCACAGGCTAAGAACATAAAAGAAGCCATGTTGGATCAGGCCAATAGCCCATCCAGTCCAACACTCTGTGTCACACAGTGGCCAAAAAAATTATACACACACACATATACACACTGTGGCTAATAGCCACTGATGGACCTCTGCTCCATATTTTTATCTAACCCCCTCTTGAAGCTGTCTATCCTTGTAGCCACCACCACCTCCTGTGGCAGTGAATTCCACATGTTAATCACCCTTTGGGTGAAGAAGTACTTCCTTTTATCCATTTTAACGCGACTGCTCAGCAATTTCATCGAATGCCCACGAGTTCTTGTATTGTGAGAAAGGGAGAAAAGTATGTCTTTCTCTATTTCTCCATCCCATGCATTATCTTGTAAACCTCTATCATGTCACCCCGCAGTCGATGTTTCTCCAAGCTAAAGAGCCCCAAGCGTTTTAACCTTTCGTCATAGTGAAAGTGTTCCAAACCTTTAATCATTCTAGTTATGCTTTTCTGCACTTTCCAATGCTGTAATATCTTTTTTGAAGTGCGGTGACCAGAATTGTACACAGTATTCCAAATGAGACTGCACCATCGATTTATCCAGGGGCATTATGTATCCAGGGGCATTATGATACTGGCTGATTTGTTTTCAATTCCCTTCCTAATAATTCCCAGCATGGCGTTGTCCTTTTTTTATTGCAATCACACACTGTCTTGACATTTTCAGTGAGTTATCTACCACGACCCCAAGATCTCTCTCTTGGTCAGTCTCTGCAAGTTCATACCCCATCAACTTGCATTTGTAGCTGGGATTCTTGGCCCCAATGTGCATTACTTTGCACTTGGCCACATTGAACCACATCTGCCACGTTGACGCCCACTCACCCAGCCTCAACAGATCCCTTTGGAGTGCCTCACAATCCTCTCTGGTTCTCACCAACCTGAAAAATTTAATGTCATCTGCAAACTTGGTCACTTCACTGCTCACTCCCAACTCCTAATCATTTATGAACAAGTTAAAGAGCATGGGACCCAGTACTGAGCCCTGCGGCAACCCACTGCTTACCATCCTCCACTGCGAAGACTGCCCATTTATACTCACTCTCTGCTTCCTATTAATTGGCCAGTTTTTGATCCACAAGAGGACCTGTCCTTTTACTGCATGACTCTCGAGCTTTCTAAGGAGCCTTTGATGAGGAACTTTATCAAAAGCTTTCTGGAAGTCAAGGTAAACAATATCTATTGGGTCTCCTTTGTCCACATATTTGTTCACCCCCTCAAAGAAACATAACAGGTTAGTGAGGCGAGATCTTTCCTTACAGAACCCATGCTGAGTCTTCCTCAATAATTCGTGTTCATCAATGTGCCTACTCATTCTGTCCTTGATAATGGTTTCTACCAACTTTCCTGGTATTGAAGTCAGACTGACTGGCCTGTAATTTCCCGGATCTCCTTTGGAACCCTTTTTAAAGATGGGGGTGACATTTGCTACCTTCCAGTCCTCAGGAACAGAGGCAGATATCAATGAAAGATTACATATTTTTGTAAGAAGATCCACAAGTTCAACTTTGAGTTCTTTCAGAACTCTTGGATGTATGCCATCCAGACCTGGTGACTTATTAGTTTTAATTCGTCTATCAGTTGTAGGACCTCCTCTCTTGTCACCTCAATCTGTCTCAGGTCTTTCAACGCCCCTTCCAAAATTAATGGTTCTAGAGCGGGCAAACACTTCTCATCTTCCACAGTGAAGACGGAGGAAAAAAATGCATTCAGCTTCTCAGCCATTCCCCATCCTCCTTCAGTAATCCTTTTACCCCTTGGTCATCCAGGGGCCCCACTGCCTCCCTGGCTGCTAATATATTTCCTGCTTCTAATATATTTGAAGAAATTTTTATGGTTGGTCTTTATGTGTTTTGCAATATGCTCCTCATAGTCCCTTTTTGCCTGCCTGATCACAGTCTTGCATTTGATTTGCCACAGCCTGTGTTCCCTTTTATTAAATTCACTCGGACTAGCTTTCCACCACTTAAAGGAGTCCTTCTTACCTTTTACAGCTTCCATTACTTTGTTTGTTAACCATGCAGGCCTTTTCTTATACCTGTTTGTGCCTTTCCTAACTTGTCGTATATATTTCATCTGAGCTTCTAAGATTGTAGTTTTAAATAGCCTCCAAACTTTCCCAAGGGTTTGGACTGTATTTACCTTTCCTTTCAGTTTTCTCTTCACATGCCCTCTCATCTCAGAGAATTTACCCCTTTTAAAGTTAAACGTGGTTGTGCTGGTCTTTGGGGGCAACTCTCTATTTATACAAATGGTGAAATCAATAATGTTATGGTCACTGCTCCCAACCGGTGCGATCACTTTTACATCTCTCACCAAGTCTTCGGCATTACTTAGGACCAAATCCAGGATTGCCCCATCCCTGGTAGGTTCTGAGACCATCTGCTCCACATCACAGTCATTGAGAGCATCTAGAAACTCAATCTCTTTCTCTCGACCAGACCCAATCAATCTGCGGGTAGTTAAAATCACCTATGACGACACAGTTTTTACGTTTGGCCACTATCTTTAATCCTTCCATCATATTATAATCGTCCTCTATCTTTTGATTTGGTGGGCGATAACCAACTCCCATAGTTAAATTTCCTATTGGACCCTCCATTTCAACCGAAAGCATTTCTAGAAGGGAATCTATCGTAATTCTCTGACATCAGTCTTACTGGACCGCATACCCTCTCTGACATACAGAGCCAGCCCACCTCCAACTCTTCCCTCCCTATCCTTCCAATATAACTTATATCCAGGAATCACCGTGTCCCACTGATTCTCCTCATTCCACCAAGTTTCTGAAATTCCCGCAATGTCTATGTTTTCTCCCAACATTAAACATTCCAACTCACCAATTTTACTTCGAACACTTCTAGCATTTGCATAAAAACATCTATAATTTCCCAGGCAAGCTACGCCCCAAGCTTCCCCCTGCCACCTCGAGACTTTAGCAGACAGTCCATACGTTTGTCACCATCTCAGTGGACAACTCTGATCCATTACCCGGTAGAAAAGTAACAGCTAACCCTTCATCTCTTTTAGATGAGTCCTCCCGAACCAGAGACATTTCATCTCCTGTCAGCTTTCCCCCAAGATTTAGTTTAAAAACTGCTCTGCCACCTTTTTGATTTCAAACGCCAGCAGCCTGGTTCCATCTGGGGACAAGTGGAGACTGTCTCTTTTGTACTGCTCCCGCTTGTTCCAGAAAGCATCCCAGTGCCTAATAAACTTAAACCCTTCCTCCTTACACCATTGTCTCATCCACACATTGAGACTTCTAATTTGTGCCTGTCTCTCCTGCCCTGCACGTGGAACAGGTAGCACTTCTGAGAAGGCTACCTTGGAGGTCCTGGCCTTAAATCTCCCGCCTAGCAGCCTAAATTTTTCCTTCAGGACCTCATGACTGCATTTCCCCATATCGTTGGTGACAACATGCATCACGACCACTGGCTCCTTCCCAGCACTGTCTATCAGTCTATCTACTAAACGCGTAATGCATGCTACCTTCGCACCAGGCAGGCAAGTCACCATACGGTCAGTACGCGGTTTTGCCACCCAGCTGTCTACTTGCCTAAGGATCGAATCACCAACTACCAAGACCCCTCCTCTCTCCCCACCCAGGGATGGTTTCTTGGCGCGAAAGGATTCCCGCTCACCAACTGAAGAAGAAGTCCCTTATCCTCAGCACGGTGCCCTGTTCTCTCTCGACCCTCATGCTCCCTGGCAGCAATGGGGCTGCCACGTTCAGAGTGGAGCTCATCTAATACGCCCCCGAGAGTCTTCCCCGAGTGCCTAACTGACTGTCTCTGCTTCTCCAGGTCAGTCACCTTGGCCTCAAGGGTACGAACTCGTTCCCTGAGGACGAGGAGCTCCTTGCATCAAGCACACACCCAAGACTTCTGTCCTATGGGCAGATCGTCATACATGTGACACTCAGTGCAAAACCCCCACCCCTCTACTGGCATTCTACATTTATGATAGCTTTTAAAAAAATATATACAGTCCCCTTTAAATCCTGTTTGTTTATGTGGCTCCCCTTCTGGAGGGTCAACTTACCTTATTTGGAGCACAAGGAAATTAGGGATCTGGGTTCCTGGTCCTTATAGAGCCTCCAACCACAGGCCAAGAGCCCTTTAGCTCTCTGGCAAGGCGCAGCTTAACAATGCAAAGAGGGTGGGGAACACAGCCACTCCTAATCAATCAGCAACAATCACCTTCACCTTCAGCCCACTCAACCAAACAAACAGCAGTTCCCCAGCAGCCACAAACTCAGAATTTTCAGCAGTCATACAATCTCAGAGAAGGCTTCCATTTTATACCTCAAATTCACTTTTTATTTCCAAATAGCATTGTGTTTTGGTGCTGCTTGGATTATGCAGATATTCCATCACAAGGCATTTTTATTCCCCCACAACTCATCTTTATTGCATATGCTCTAATTCAGAACTACAGAAACCCTGTCCAGCTTTTCTCTATAATTTCAGCAAATAATCACACAGAAGCAAACAATCCATCCTATCCTTAAACTGGAAAAACAGAAGCTTATGTGACAGAAGGGCCGCAGAAGCTATTTGGAAATATGACTGCAGAGACTATAGTAAACAGACAGTGAAAAATGAATTGAGGTGATAAAGCAGTAGGAATTTTGGAAAAAATCTTGAGCATGCATAAGCAATTTAGCACTGTGCTTGTGAATGCCAGCAAGGCTCACTCTTTTTTGGATTATAAGATAAAAGTAAAGCAAATGATCCCTGGACAAGATTCAACAGTTTGACAACTCAAACAACTCAGTTTGACAACTCAGGAGGCTCCAACTCCTTTCTCTCTACCTTACATGCCAGCGTTATTGACTATATACCCATTTCTACAGAATTGCAAGCAACCATTGTCCTTTTATACTAAATTTTAATACTAGATTTTTTTTAAAAAAATTCCAGCTTCTGAACCCACCAAATATATACTTCCTGGCTTTGGGAGATGCAGGTGGATAAAGCAGCTACAAGTAATACAGGGGTGTCGAACTCATTTGTTATGAGGGCCAGATCTGACATAAATGAGACCTTGTTGGACCGGGCCATGTTGGGTTGGGCCGAGCCATGGAGGTAGCAGAGATATAAATTTTATAAAGAACAGAGACAAACCCATATATACTTAAAACATTAGCACTCACTGGTTTTAAAGATGCTTTATTTGTATTTCTCCCATGGGATCCAGGGAACTGGGCAAAGGAAGCTTTGGTTTTTTCCTTCCTTCCCCAGAGGAAGGGGGGGGGAGAGAACCTCAGCCAATAGAAGAGAGGCTTGGCTCTGTAGCTCTGCTGTGCAATTGAGAGAGCCTGGCAAAGCAAGGTATCCCTCCCCCCCCTTCCTCCTCAAGGGAGGAGCCCTAGCCAATGGAGAGAATAAGTTTTACTCTGTAGCTCCTGTCCAATTGAGCAAGCCTAGCAAAGCAAGCTGTGAGGCAGAACAAAGCAGGATATATGGAGAAGGAAGCAGAAGACAGCCAATTGCTCAGGGGCCTGATAGGAGCCCTCTGGGTGCCTGATTTGGCCCCCAAACTGCATGTTTGACACCCCTGATAATAGCTCAAGCTATGAAGAACTATGAAGAACTTGTGCTTGGGGGAAGCACAGTGGAAGGGGCTTCTAGCCCCACTGGTGGACCTCCTGAGGGCACTTGGGTTTTTTGGCCTCCGTGTGCACAAAGTGTTGGACTGGATGGGCCATTGGCCTGCTTCTCTTATGTTCTTAAGAATTAGTCCAAAATCTCAAATTATTAATTAATAATAGCCCATCCAAACATCAATACAATCTATCCAATGGCTGGTTCAACCACAAATGCAGACATTTCAAAAAAAGAATATCTAAGCAGATGAGGTCAAGTTGGCATAGTAAAGATCCCTGTGCAGTCCAGTAATTAGCTACGCTCAGAGTCCAGTATAAGAGTCTACTTAAAAATAAAAAGATGGCCCATGCCAAATGTTTATGAGCTGAACTGGCACAGGCAGTCACTGGGAAAAAAGGAGTCTTGTTTTGGGGAGTTAGCTACATTCAGTCTAGCCAGATCCCCACAACAACTAAATGCTCAAATTCCTGGAAATGTCTGGCATAGGCATTTTTCTAAAATATTTGAATCCATCCTACCCCAGCCCCCCCAACCCCCCCCCCCCCAGGAACAGACTACTGCCATTAGGCTTCAAGTTTTGCCAGAGTAACCTCTAGTCACAGAGTCAGAAGTGGGATCTCTCATAACATCCCCGGCTCCTGGTAGATCCCATGGGGAAGACATGATACCAATAGACCTCCTAAAGGCCTTCGCTAATTGGTGGTCACCAATATTGGCCTAATTATTTACTCAGATAAATAACATGGGTATATTCCCTGCCCAATGGAAGATTAGCATAGTGGCTCCCATTCACAAAAAAGAAGATAAAAGCCAACCCAAGTAATTATCAGTCTATAAGCGTTTTGGATATGGCATGAAAACTTTATGGAAAAAATCTCCTTCAAAAGCTGGAGTATTGGGCCACTGAAAATAACATCATACATCCCCACCAGGCAGATTTCAGAAGAGGTCAAAGCACCAGAGATCACTATATTACACTCCATCGGTTAGCCTATACAGCTAAGAATAGCCCAACAAAGCTGTGTACATGGCATTCGTGGATTTTGCTGCAGGCTTTGATTCAATCGACAGAGTCTGACTCTGGGAAAAGCTGACAAGGACTACTATTAATAAAAGACTGCTGTTTTTAATACAGGAGTTACACTCTGACACATATGCACAAATTAAGGTGGTCACTTTAGGTTCTTTAACAGAAGTGACAAATATGTACTGGAAAAGGAGAAGAGAAAAAAGCTGGAACCAGTCAAAAAGTGGGGTCAGGCAAGTTGAGTGGAGGGTTAGAAAGGAAGCTGAAGAATGGCACTGGAATTTGTATACTTTATAGGAAAAGAAAGGGGGAGAAGTAAGAATCACCTTGTCTTAGAGAAGCTTAAGTACCGCCCTGAAAATGCTGAGAAAACCTCAGCAAAAGCTAAGGAAATGGGACTTTGGCCTTCCTCTGCCACCTACTGGCTTGTCAAAGAATAATAAATCAGCTAACAGTATAAACCTCCTTTCCTCCTGCAAGGCTGCTCAGTTTACACAAACATGCATCTTCCTATCTGTTTCTAGGAGAATGATCAGATCTACTTAGGTTCAGATGCTGCAGCTTTAGATGCTCCTAGCCCATTCACCTGGCTTTTTATATCACTTATATATTTATGTTTTGTCTTATTTTTAATTGTATGCTTTCTTCATTGATGATGATAATGATATTGGATTTATAACCCGCCCTCCACTCCAAATCGCAGAGCGGCTCACAATCTCCTTTATCTTCCTCTGCAATGACAAACACCCTGTGAGGTGGGTGGTGCTGAGAGGACTCTCACAGCAGCTGCCCTTTCAAGGACAACTCCTACTGATCCAAGGCCGTTCCAGCGGATGCAAGTGGAGGAGTGGGGAATCAGACCCGGTTCTCCCGATAAGAGTCCACACACTTAACCACTCCACCAAACTGGCTCTCACCTTGAGACTCAAGGTGGATTTTTTTGTTGTTGTTCAGTCGCACAGTCGACTCCGACTCTTTGCGACCCCATGGACCAAGTCACACCAGGCCCTCCAGTCTTCCACCATCCTCTGAAGTCCACTCAAATTCATGTCAATTATATCAGTAATACTATCCAGCCATTTCATCTTTTGCTGTCCCCTTCTTCTTTTGCCTTTTGTCTTTCCCAGTGAGTGCTCCCTTCTCATTTGGTGGCCAAAGTATTTGAGCTTCAGTATCTGACCTTCCAGGGAAAAGTCAGGGTTTATGTCTCTTAGGACTGCCTGATATGGTCTTCTTGCATCTAAGGGACTCTCAAGATTCTTCTCCAGCACCATAACTCGAAAGCATCTATTCTTCTGCTTTCAGCCTTCCCCATGGTCCAATTCTCACAGCCATACATTACTACTGGGAATACCATTGCTTTGACTACACAAACTTTTGTTGCCAGGGTGATGTCTCTACTTTTTATTATACTGCCTAGGTTTGCCATAGCTGTCCTCTCAAGGAGCAAATGTCTTTTAATTTACAGTCACCATCTGCAGTGATCTTGGATCCCAGGAATGTGAAGTCTGTCACCACTTCCATGTCTTCCCCTTCTATTTGACAGTAATAATCAATAAAATCAACAGGATGAAATATCTAATAAGCAATGTAATAGAGTCAGGATTGTAGAAATTGGAAACAGAGCATAAATATTCAATATGATTTAAATAAATATGCCATTTTTCACTTTGACAGCAGGCCTCTAAAACTTGCAATAAGAGAAAAATTGATAAGATTTATATATAAGGCCTCTGTTGGTTTAAATTCTCACTTTGCTCCGGGCTACAGATAAGGGAGAGCTGCACAGTTCAGTCACAGCTGATTATTAACAAAGCAAGGTAGTCATAAACATCTAGGGAAAATGAATTAGGTCAGTCTTCATTGTACTCACAGGGTATTCATGCCCACATACTCCTGCCTGCTGTGTATTATGTGCGAACAAATAAGCCTTAACGTTTACCTGGTAAGGCGGTGTTTGAGGAAGAGTTTCTGGAAAGTGAAAAGGACTCCAACAGAAATGTTTAACAGCAGAGGAAATTTTTCAAGAGGTGGGTAGGCAACATTTATATGTAACTCAACTTATTCACAAGATCAACCTGAATGCATGGATTAGCCTGTTTTACTGGGTTATCACCTATGCAATTATTTGGAATATGCCATAAACTATTCTGCCTATGATACCAGGAAGAAATAAATTTCTTATGCTACAATTTCAGGGAGGAGGACAGTATAGAACTGAGGGATATCTCTTCCTAGAATAATTACTACAATGGTTTTGGGACATGGTTCTAAGAGCGTAATACCCTGCTGGACCAGACAACTACTCCATCCAGTCCAGCATTCTGTTTCACTTAGTGAACAAACAGGTACCCTGAAGGGCCATCACCTTTCACAATGATGCCTCCTAGCACTGGTCTTACTGCCTCTGCATATAGAAGCTTCTCTTTAGTCATCATGGCTAATAAGCAGGACTGACCCTTCCCATCATGAATCTGTCCAAGCCCTCTCTCTTCAGCAGGGCTTGACAAATCTCAGGTCACCAATGCAACTAATATTTTAACAATGATTTTTATAGAGCATCACTCAATAAGATGTACATTTATTTATCCTGTCACATCAAAGTATATTTTATTGCATCACATAAAAATACATGCGCATGAAGTTGTTGCCACTGTTTGCTTATACGTTAGCTGCTCTACAGCATTCAACAGTGATGAACAGTGAACAGTGTAAGACAGTCCTCTTCCGGTTGGCATACAACTGATCAATACTTGAAAATTTCGAATAGAAGGCTGTACTATAGTACTTTGGCAAATGGCTTTGTTTTACTGTTTTTACTGGTTTATTGTTTAAATGTTATAAATTATGTATTTTAAAACTTAATCCTATGTTAGAACTTTTGTGTTGTGAGCCGCCCTGAGCTGCTTTGGTGGGAAGGGCGGGATATAAACTAAATAAATGAAATGAAATGAATTAATTTCTAAATCAGCAGTTTTCTATACTGGCTCTAATAATCAACTGTATGGAATTTCTAAAACAATAAAAGAACTATCAGAAATTCGGGAGAAGTTAGACTAGGGCTGTAGCTTTTTGTTATAGCGGTGACAAGCAGCACTTTCCCTATATTTACTGATATACAACAATTTTGTCATAGCTTTAATAAAATTTTGAGAAAGAGGTTAGGATTAGGTTTTGTGGCACCAATAATTAGAAAATACGATGATTAATATATAAAATTCTGAAGAATGAAAAAAAGTCTAGCTCCTAAAGCGTTGGGCTGGCTTTTAGAACCAAAGATAATTCATCAAGGCCTGTCTACAGCATTGTGGGCTAAATGATATGCCCAATTTAACACGTTTGCTTTATGAACACCATAGTGCAACTGTTCTACCATTATATGAACAATGCCTAATACCTGAAATCCACTTACTATTATGTATCTACATACTTCCAGCCACTACACAGAGCACTTTGCACCACCCATCAACTACAGCAAAGCAATACAATACAGTCACATGTGTTTCAGTTCTCCAGACAGATTTGCTTCTGAAAACTTACATAAGGCAGTCTCAAAACTACTGTTCATATCAAAAGAAGTGTACACAGAGATAACTATACATAGGACATCACTGTAATATGGGGTTGCAACCTATTATAACACTGATCTTCAACCTTTCCATATAACAAGACCCATGCTACAAGCATGTGACACCCACATGGCAGCAAAAGGAGGAGCCTCTTTTATTGGCCAAAAATGGTTTCCCCCGGCTCAGCCTCCTTCTTCTTTTAAAATCTGGCGAGACTCCTCATTGGTTTTCCTTTTTGATCTTCTTTCTTCCTCCAGGCAAATCTTACCCAAAGAGAAATTAGACCAAAAATTACCAACTCCAATGCCCTGGTTCCAATACTTTCAGATTAGACACCTTTTACAAGACACTCAATTAAAACCTTTACTTTCTCGCCCAACGACAGATTTCGAACATTTAATTCTCCAACTACAGGGTAATACGCAAATAAAGGGGTTTATCTCACGAATATACCGCATCCTTCTTACTAAGTTGGAATCCTCACTCCCTCCATATACGACCTTATGGCACAGGGACTGCAAGACTATACTCTCTTCAGACCAGTGGGACTCTATTTGGGCCAGTGAGACCCTACACTCTAACATAATAAATATCTCTCAACAAAACTTTAAACTTATGGCCCGCTGGTATCTCACCCCGACTCAACTTTCGCATATGATCACCTTGAATTCTCCTGATTGTTGGAGAGGCTGCGGCCTCAAAGCTTCCTACATCCATTGCTGGTGGGACTGTCCTAAAATAAGACCCTTTTGGACTTTAATTTGCTCCCACATCTCATCCCTGTTAGACATCATAATTCCCGAAGACCCTACAACAATACTTCTTAACCATTGGCCTGGCTCTAAATTGTCACCTTCGAATAGATCCTTAGTTGCCAAACTGTTAACCGCCGCAAAAACTACTGTAGCTCAATCCTGGAAAAACACCAACAACTTGTCCCTTGATACCTGGCTCCTAAAAATCTGGGACCACATAGCAATGGACAAAATTCAAGCATCATTGGATACTACTGATCCATACTTAGCTTACTCCAAATACATTGCGACCTGGTTTCCTATTTTAGGGAAAATTGATAGCGACCCATTTTACATTAGCTCGTATAACAAATCTAAAATGTACAAAGACTTTCTGTGGTTGTAATTTAGCGTTGGCTTTCCCTTCCTTTTTTCTTAAATTTTTATGTTTAATTTATGTTATTGTATTGCATGTTTTCATTAATGTATCTGTATCTTATTTACGTCATGTTTATCTTCAGAAATTTTCTCAATAAAATCATTTAAACTTAAAAAAAAAAAAAAAAAAGGAGGAGCCAGAGGTGTGACTCACTAGCAGGGACAGGAGTCCCATGCTGCAAGTGGACCAAGTGATGGAGACAGGGTGTGTGGGAAGACAGGTTGGGGAAGAGAGAAAAGGAAAGTTTTTGTGAAAAGGGGAGTTTCTGAAGTGACCTTTTGTCACTATTCCACTGCTCCTCTGAGCATGTATGTAAACAGATGCAGAAGATGTAGCATCCTTGCTCTTTATGCATGTGAACCAACAGAATGTCTTTCCAAAAGCAGCCAAAAGGCAGCTCTCTGGGGTCCATGATCTAGCAGGTGGGGCACTGCAAACTGCATGAGGGTTTCAAGCCATGGGACTGACCACTTTAATAGCCGTCAGGCCTAGAAGAGGAAGTAAAAAAGCAACCACCTAAAACCACTCCAATGTATCAATTAAATGCTTCTTCTAGGTTTGAATGATGACAGGCCCATTTTTACTTAACTGCATTGACTATGCACTCCTACACGGTTACTTTAATATATTTTATTATGCTATTTTAATTGTTAACTGCCTTGGTGGCCCTGATTTGGCAGAAATGCAGGATATAAATGTTGTAAATAAAATCTAATTGAATTGTTAATCTAAAGCAGCCACCAGCAAAAAATAATGGAGCAGTCAAGACAAAAAATACAGGAACTGGGCCTTGAAGCAACTTTGTGCCCATATTCACTCAGGTAAAAACTATTGCAGGCTCTAATATTACTAGCCCTTCCCTCAAGGGCCCATTCAGTAGCTCATCCTTCAACAGGATATATGCCAGAGCCTGACAATTATGCCCTTCTAATATTAATATATATACACACACACACACACGCTATATATATTTTAAAAAACCCTGATACATAATGGCAACGTTCAGAAGCTATTAAAAGAGTTAATTTTCCAGAACACTTTACAACTGACCTGAAAGTTACTGACAAAGGAACTTTAAAATGAGACTATCATGACACTGCTGACTTCAGAGTTCATTAGCAGACTCGATTCTCCTATTTTACAATTTAATTGAGACCAGGGATTTCTTCCTCACTATCACTGTTAAATTAGTATAGACACCTAGGTTATTACTGCCAGTAACCATGGTTGTAAACTATCACTTCACTTAACTTATGTTCAGTTGATATTTGCACATTCTTTCTTTGGTGTTTTGACCACATTGTTTACAGCTTTCTTGCTATTACCTGACTCATTATAGCTGCCGAGGAAGATAACAATTCATCCATTTGACTCAGAATCCTCTATATACCACAATAAATCTGTTACCCTTAAAGGTTCCACAAGATTCTTGGTTGCTTCTACAGAACACTGATAGGAAATAAGTGAATTAAAACATAGTAACAATGTAGACATGATTCTGGGAAAACATTAAGTTCCTTTTATTAACTTTCTGTTTTACTGCTGCACTCAGAATGATCGCAACAACAGAAACATGCATTGTTAGTCAATACTCAACCATCAGGGGATACTTCAACATCCCATGGATGGGATACTTCAACATTTCTAGTTGCATTATGACTGTCACAGGTAGAGTGGGTGTATATTTATACACACACAAGTTTTTTTGAGATATCTGCACAAAACTGTACAGAAGACTCAAACACTTGACCAATATAAGAGGTTAAAGGACTGGTCAAATTAAAAGTTATCACATCTATGGAATCCTCATAAATTTCAAAATAGGGATTCAGTGATGCTTCTCTTAAAGATTTTAGTCGCCTACTCTGAAAATATTCAGCAACTAACAAGAATAGTTTTGCAAATTAGCCTGTCCATGCACAGGCTGTTTCATGGTGGCACCTGCATTCTGGGATGGCCTCTGAGACGATGTAAAGGGGGCATCCACCATGATACTTCCAGAAGCTGTGCAAAGTGGTGATCAGAGTAGCTAGTGATCATGTTATTGTGGTCAGCACTTAGTTGGCTGGCTAGCTACTTTTCTGCTACTTAAACTGTTTTTGTACATGTTATTTATGAACTTCCTTTGTAATCTGCTTTGAGTCCCTGATAGGAGAATGTGGGCATATAAAAATCACTTAAATACACATTCTTTTATACTATAAGCCATTCTGGCAGGAACTTGTTTTAATCTTTGTACGCCATCTCAACCAATTTTTAACTAGGACAATTAAATTCTTGAGAAATTTTTTATGACTTGGGCAGCCAGGTGTCCAGAGATTTTCCAGCCCTATATAAGTCAAATTAAAATAATAAAAGATCTGGGATTTCTGATTGTTCAAAGAACATTCAGCCCTTGCATAGGATTCATCAGATGGTTTTAACCAGGTAAAAACTAGATTTTACTTACAACAGAAAGCTTTTTTCCTCCCATTTTATGCATTTACAAACATTTATATGCCACTACCTCTGAGAACTACTTGAAGAGGCTCACAAAACAAAATTCATAATAATTAAAAAGGCAGCAAAAAAGGCACATAAGTTATATTTTCATGTTTTAACACCTACAATTCATTCCATTTAATACTCACGTTCTGAAGTTATAAAACATGTTTATTTATCTGAAGAAAGCAGTGACTCATGAAAGTTCATACCCTACCACAAATTTTGTTAGTCTTTAAGGTGCTACTGGACTTTTACTCTTTTCTACATGTTTACCGGTTAAACTATTTTCAAAGAAAAAGTAACATTCAGCTCTACTGCTAAGATACATAGCTGAATGCCGAACACTTAACATCCATATATGTTTTTTAGAAATATTAAACACAAACACCTTATGCCAAGTTTAAACAAAACTATTAGGCAATATAGAAATGTCTGTGCCATGATCTTCAGAACTGGATTCTAGTTCTTTCAAAATATTTAATCAGTACATTGGCACCTTTCCATTCTTTTTACTACATACAAGTCCTTTCCCATACAGCCTACCTTCCCACTCAACTTTTCTCAGTCATGTGTACAGCAGCCACTGACCTTTCAAAAATCCTCTGATTAGCAATACTGAGTATTATACATAAAAAGTATGACAAAACAGAGACACTTGCTGTAAGTATAGTGCACTGAAAAATCACAGTACACACTAGAGACACATGCATGCTCAAACAGTATGACATGTCCATTAAATAATTTTGGCATCTACAAAACCATTGGGGCTTACCATCAGGAAGAAGTGCTACAAATTGTTTTTAAATATAGTTGCTAAGAATGCATATTAATTATTTGGGGATGTGAATATGTGTTATGTACAAGAAAACACACAAATTCATCTCAATGAACTCAGTTAATTGATACATCTGAAGCTTGTGTTGTGGAGCACTACTGCCACCAGATGACAGGAGCTTAAACTGGCTGCAGTTAACATACTGCAGAATACCTATTAAAGCAGGCAAGCCTATCACCAACAATACAGCTACATTGTCAGTCTGCTACCACAATATTTAAAGTTGAAAAATAGACCACATTTGCTTTTACAGCTTATAGCTCCATTACTTTTTTCTATATGTCAATCAAGACAAGACTTCTTAGAAAATTTAAAGCATGAGTCATTATGAGTTTTCTGAACTATCACAAGCAGAACCATGCTAGCATAAGAGGATCACAAAATAGTCTCCTACTGGAACTATTACAGTGCTAACCTAAGAACACTTTCTGGGAAGTAAGCCGCACTGAAGAGAGCTGTGCAGGGTTCCAGGCAGTACTGCTTAGAATTGCTCTTTTAAAATATCACATCAGTTAAAAATGTGCTAAAATGACTGTCCACAAAAACCACTTATTTCTATAACTCAAAACTGATCATTTCCCCCCCAGAAAGGACAAATTCTCTTGTTAAGAAACACTAAAAGGTACTTAAAATGCAGTGAACGTAAGTGGACTTTCAGCTGAATCCTAAGCATTTTTATTCAGATGTAGAACCCGTAAAGTTAAATGGGGTCTAGTTTTAAATAAGTGTTTAACTGTGCAGATTTTGTTTAAGTGTGCAGATTTTACATTCATATCCTGTTCTTCCCAACTCATTGGTAGTATACTGAAAAGCAGGTATCCAAAGATAGATATTACAAGCTATACAAACACACACATATATTCAAAACCTCAGTATTTAACCATGCTTTTCTCCTACAGAAGGTTTTGTGACAAGGCAGATACCAGAGGAGCACAAATCAAGGCCTCATCCAGAACATGGACCTCTCCCCCACCCCCCACCCCGCACACACGTGCATACAGAAACCTTACCTTATAATTACTAGAGTTAACCCATCCCGTTAATTCATCGATCACTTTATCAAGGCGTTGCTGATCCTGCTCGATGTCAGAGGACACATCCGGATCATTCAGGTACTCCAGAAATTCTTGGCCAACTTGCATCCTGCGGCCCACGTCTTTCTGCGGAACCTGCTCACAGAAATAATCCATCCTGCCCAACTCCATCGTTGGCTACTCTGCACGTTTTCGGAGTGGAGAGAAAAGAAACCTGATGTGTCCCCCAGCCACTAGGAGATGCCCCCACAAAGAAATCCCCAGGAAAGTTCTCCTTCTCTTCACCTCCAAGAGTCTGCCCAGCAGAAAGAGGAGTGAAGTCGCTGGCCTGCCTTTTTCCTGAAAGATAACCCTCAAAAATACAAAAGAACTTGATGGGGGTGGAGGGGTGGAATTAAGTCATCTTAAAATACAAAAAAAGAGAGAGTCTCCAGTGATCGTTGGGAAGGAGGAAAGGGGACTCCCGTAAGGCTCGTCAGGAATTGCGTTAAGGAGCGAGGCCGACGTGCGCGCTGCTTTCTTCGTTCTCCCCCGAGGAGTCTTGGTAGCAGGTGGGCTGTCAGGCACTTTTACCTGAGGGGCGGCCAAAGGCGATGGGCGCTCCACAGAGGCTGGGCAAAGGACTGCGGCCGCCGGAGCCGCCTGGCTCTCCTCACACCCCGCAGAGCCTCTCACTGCAGCGGGGAGAAGCGGCCTCTCTTCCTCAGCAGGGGAAGCAGGAAGCGGCCGGAGCCTTGTCGGTGCCGCCGCGGAGGAGGAGGCGGAACTTTCATACTCCCCGCGCCAGCCCCGACCTGGGCGCGGAGGACAAGGACGGCGCGGGGAAGAAGATGTGAGGCGGGGAGTCCGGCCCGCAAGAGAGAAGGGCTCCTCAGTCAGCCCGCGCCGCTTCTTCTGCCCTTCCAGGCGGCTACGGCGATCGCTCCGTCTTGGGGAAGTTGCGTCCACTTCGACTCAGCGCCAGCCAGCCAGCCACACACCAAGGGCGTCATTCACCCTGCGGACGCCCCGCCTTTGGCTTCCCCCTCTCGCCGCGCACGCGCCTCCCTCACACAGACCTCAGCCGCATGGAACTCAACGGCTCCACTTCTGGGGTCCTTTCCTTCCCTCTCCCCTCCCCGCGCCCAGTGCGACTTCCTTCCACTTTTTGCGACACGCCTCCCCTCTTTCCTTGTGTTTTGAGTTATGAGCGCGTGCACTTACACTTGCCCGCCCTTTGGAAGCGCGCGCGCCCGGCTCAGAGCCTCCCCCCCCCCCCCGCACATCATAGAGCGTGGCTAGAGCGACACGCTCCCTACCTAGCTTCCGTTTAGGCTTGGGGTATTGTAGGGGGTGAAGGGGGTGGGGAAGAGGCGTGAGGTTGGTTGAGGACCAGTGTTCCCTCTAAGCTGAGTTAATGTTAACTAGTTCACAGTTTAAGACCAACAAAGTTTTGTTCAGAATGTAAGCTTTCGTGTACTCTAAGCACACTTCATCAGACGAGGAATCAGGTACAGTGAGCAGAGCTACATATAGCTGGTAGGCAGTGGTTTAGAATACAAAATGGTACAAATGTAAAATCCAATGGCAGAATAATAAAATTAACAAATTGAGCAAACCTTTGACCTTGGTAGCATGAGCGCAAGAAACCAATAAAACAGTAACACGTCAAAATGTGAAAATGTCTATTAATCACTCTTGTTATTAATGAGGTCATTTCTTTCTCAAAAGTTTTTCCCATCCAACTAATTTACCTTTTAACATGTAACATACATATAGTTTGCCATTAGAAGAAAAATACATTAAAATATAATGGAAGATGTAACTTCGGAAGGTTCACTGTTCCCTCAAGAAATCACACCAGTTAGAAAGTGTTATGTCTTTTTCTTTGCTTGTTTTCTGGAAAAGTTCTTAAGCCGCTGTTCCATCACAGCTGCGCGAAGCCCTCGGTTACTTCGCAGTTTCCTAACAGCAGCGGTCACTCCTGCTCCTCTGCTGAGGCGGGTGACAACAACTCCTCCCCCCCCCGGAAGTCCTGTCAAGGAAAGTGTAAGCCTACGTTCCAAAACAAGGAACGTGCGCGTGCGCCCAGTGGCCGCTACTGCGCCTCTTCAAGCACCGCATTGCTTCTGGGCGCTTTCAACCAATCATATCGTGCATAGAAGAGAGGGCGCGCGTCTTCAGTTTTAGGAGTCTACTGCGAGGCCTGCTCACAGGATATGTCTTTAGGCAATCAAAGACAATGCAGGGTGAACCAGAATAAGAATAACGAGCTGTATCTATAAAATGATAGCTTCTTGGTGGTAGAGCCTCTTTGAAAGTTTTTAGAAGAAGCCTTCGTTTTCAGGCACTTATGAAAACAGCCCACAGGGTAGGCCGCTTTTGAACTGAGCACTTGCAAGCTCTTCCTAGCGAGGCGCGCGTTTTGCGGGTTTTGTGCTTGTGTTTAGTGTTGTGTATAAGAGCCCAGAGTCGGGAACGACTGGTGCTTGCACAGGGGACGTTTCCTTTCCTTTAGTGTTGTGTAGATTGAATGGGCGCTTCGGGTGTCTTGAAAACCCGTTTCAATGAAAGTTAGTTGCAGGTTTTTTTCTTTGGCGTGGTCGGAATGTTATAGTACAGAAGGGTTTGTTAGTTTATATGCCTGGGATAGTGGTTGCAACCTGTGCTTTTTTATAAACAAAATGCCAGGCTTCTGCAGATCCCCTCTAGGCTGTTCTCTTCCGCTGACCGATCAGGGCAGGCCGGAGCACACAAGGATCAGGACCCAGAAGAGCCGTGCCGGCATCAATACACGTACAAAAAGCCTTGGTGATAACAGTTAAGGGCAATAATTATAGATTCAGGCAGGTAGCTGTGTTGGTCTGAAGGAAGAGAACAAAGTTTGAGTGCAGTGGCACCTTTAAGGCCAACAAAGGATAATTCTGGGTATAAATTTAGGATGGGTGGAAAAGGGGCCCGTTTAGGCAAGATCTTGAGCTCTGCCCAGTGACATAGTCCTTGTTTTCTGGCAGAACATGTGTTAACTCTACGCAAAATGAGTTTTCTTTATGAAGAAGCTTGGCTGACACACAGCAAATATGCTCCAGTTGGGGCAGAGGTATAGAATTTTAGTTACAACCTTGTATCATCCTTGTGAGACATTTGCTAGTCACACACAATTTAAGCCAGTTTCTCAACCTTTGGCTAAGATCGAACGTAGCTGATGATAACTTTATTTAGTGCATTTCTATGCTGCCTTTGCGGGGAATCTGCCCAAGGTGGCTCACAAAATAAAACACAATAAAAAACATATCATAAGCGTTGTTAAAACTTAGCATTAAAAACCCAGCAAGAGTGTAAAAACAGGATGGAGCTTGATAATTTGTAAATAGCTTTCAGAAACAAAGCAGACTAAAAATGGCATTAAAAATCAAGCTCTTAATTTAGGGCTTGAATAAAAATATTTTGGTCAGGTGCCTGAAAAAGAGTAGCATGGGACAGGTAAACAACATTCCATAAGCAATGTGCTGAAAAATCCCTGTCTCTCATTTGGGAGCTAGGAAGGATCCTATGCTGAGCCAGTGGAACATTGCCAGATAATTTTCTAGCTATTGTTACACTTTTATCTTAACCTTCTTACAAGGAGTTCCTACATTCTTTTCCTGTCTTCTGTTTTATCATCACACCAACTCTGTGAGATAGGTGAGACAGAGTGAGAGTCACTAAGATCACTAACAATACAATACTATGCAGAGCTACTCCCTATCTAAGGGTTGCTAGGTCTCCTGCTGCAGTGGTGGACTTCTGCATGGCACCCTTGGTTCCCTGTTGCTGCTCAAGAGAGCTATGGGGGGGGGGGGGCGTGAAAGGAACTGAGGTGACACCACAACATCAATTCCAGCATACACCTGGAATTGATATTGTCACACTGGTACAGTGCTTTAGGAAGTGCTGACACCATGATATCACGTCTGGGCTCAAGCTGAAAGTGATGTGGCATTGCATGCCCCCCCTCACCTCCTGCTGATTGGCAGCACTACAACCCTACTCTAAATAGAAATCAATGAGCTTTGACTAGAATAACTCCATGCAGAATTGTTTTTTATTGATTTGAATATGTATATCATGCTTTTCTCCATGAAGAAACCCAGAGTGGTTCACAACAGCAAGGAAAAAATATAACATCAACCAACAGCAATGTATCTTGGGCTGGTCCATAATTTTGCAACTGGCTCATCAGAAAATTTTGGCTATGTGCCACAGGCCTTAGAGCTCTTTGGCTCACACTTCTAGCCAAGCCCAAGCTTCATAGCAATGTCTGAACAGGAAGGGGAAAAGCGATTGCTCAACAAAATGTTGCAGCTGACCAAGATGTTCCTGTAGCTGCAAGCAAGCTTCATGGTTAGCTGGAGATTTGAACCCAGGTCTATTCATTCCTAGTCCAACACTGCAGCTGTTACACAACGCTGGTTGACTCAGACCTATGCAAGGATTTTTGCTTTTCAGTCTGGTCAAATTGAACTGGACTAATCATAGTGGCTTACATTGGGGAGGGACCAGCTATGGCTTTCAGTTAATCGTTTCTGGTTGACAATGTATTGAAAATCACCAGCCTCAAAAACATCCGCTTAACCTCAGCCAGAGCCTTTTCAGCTCCGGCACTGGCCTCGTGGAACACTCTCCCAGGTGAGATCCAGGCCCTGTGGGATGTAATGCAGTTCTTAAGGGCCTGTAAAATGGAACTGTTCTACCAGGCCCATGGTTGAGTTGGCGGAAATTCCATCAATATTGGCCTCCCTCGCTCTGTGCATATGTTCACCAGCTATATTATCATTCAACATCCATGGACACACATGAAGTATAATCTATTGAGATGTACTGCTTGCTATCTTAATAGTTTTGATTGTTACTACTTGGAGCTTTATTGTTTAATGATTATATTTATTGTTTTAATGTTGTTCCAATATTGAAGTTACCCGCCCTTTAATGTTGTTCCAGCTTGGTGTAGTGGTTATTTATTTCTGTGGTGAAGTAATTTTTTTCCCATGTTATCAGGAAGCGTCATTAGGTTTTCGTGAAAGTCTATATCTCCTTAGCACTCAAAAACGGTTCTCTGTTCAGTGTTCTGTTGATAAGCTCATGAGGTATTTTTTATCCCAATATGTTAAATAGGCTGGATGTAAAATGATTGATTGATTGATGTAAAAAAGTACCCCAAAGGCAAAATATGTAGTTTTTTGTGATCCTTGTGGACCTCAGGAGCATTTTTTTTTGTTTACAGAAAGCAAACTAAGTGCTAACTGGCTGTACTTTGTGGGACATTGTTTACAACTGTTCAGTAACAATTAGACAAAGCTGTACTGGCCACTTCTCTGCCTCCTGCCAACAAAAGTACAACCAGGATAGGAAATTCATCCAAATCTGGGATTTAGAGTTTTAAGTTGGATAGCATTCTTGCCTTATCCATGTGTGTGTAATGTGTTTTTAGAAAGACTTGTGGTTTGAACAGTCAGGGCTAATAAGTAAACATTCAGCAAAATAGAGTGTAAATTTAGGCTTATCAAAAATGCTACTCCAGACTAGTGAGTGTTTGTTCCTTCCAGCTCCTGAGTTTGATGCCATATAGTAGATGGGAAATAACTTTACTGACAGTTTAAGGGCCGGATCTACTAGAAGGCATCCCCTAGTGTAATAGAACCTTAATATCATGCCAATGATCTTAGTTGCTGAGGATTGTGTGAGGCCATGTGGGCATTCCAGTTCAGGGTTTCACAACTTATTAGGCCTATATATTTATAGATTTTACACTGTTCTATTGGGGTACCGCTTATACCCCAAGAAAGATTTTTGGGCTTCTTTCAAAAGATTACTACTTTAGTTTTCATTTAATTGATGGTAAGCTTCTTTTCTGTGCCGTATCTGATACAGCAGGAATGTTTAAATATTAAAGTATGTTCAAATACTATATGCAACTACTATGTTAAAGAGGCAAAAGTTCAGATAATTATTGGGAAGCAAAGCTAGATTTAGCTGGCACAGATTGTCTTGTATCTATGGAAACATGGGTGCTCACATCAGCTGTGTTATTGAGGGGGGGGGGAACTCATTTATCAAGGGAAAAGTGGCATGATCCCAGGAGGGTAAAGGGCTACAATTAATACCTGTATTAAGGTTGCCATGTCAACAGTCAATTAATATGCAAATTAAACAACATGGGGAAAATGACTGGTTCAGTCTAGTAAATTTAGATGACTCAAATGTGGAATGGGAAAACATAAACTGGATTTCAAAGGGGCAGTAAAGAATACGGGAAATGACAGTTGTTTCTGGGTAATGGTGCTTTTGGCCATAGTCAATTTCTACAGTCAGACTGGTAATAAAATTAATGTACATTTCAGTTGTATCTATCTCCAAAAAGATATTATTGCTTCCTGGGATTATGATTTGGAGTTACTTTCCTGAGAGTAAGCCTTATTACTTAAATGGGACATTTCTGAGTAGCTGTGTTCAGAAATGCTCACTATATGTGTTTAACATCTTTTGCCTGGGGTGGATTCTCATTTTTTGGCTTCCCTCCAGAGTTATTTTTGACAGCTCTTTCATTTCCTTATATTACTACATTGCTCATCAGAGTCACCCAGTTTTGGTCATGAATAATACCTGCAAGGCTAGAGAATGATAAAACTGTTGACTAGATTATCTTCAGCAGACAAATGTCTGAATCGAAGGCAGGTCTGGTTATATTCATCTGAACTTTATTCTCAAGCTAATGACTGTGGTCTCCCTCTGAGTTGTGCATATATCATGCCCACAAACCAAGGGATAAAGTATATGATTATAAACATTGGTTCCAATTGACAGGCTCATTATGTCAAAGCTCTAGTGTATATTGGTAGCTCCTATGCACCCATGGGCTCCCAATTAATTACAGGAGTGGGGACAGCTCCCCAGCTGCATCCCTGATCCACTCTTCTGAACTTTTGCATGATTCCTGATTGTGTCAGCCAATAAGGGAGTCCACGCTATCCAGTGAGTAAGCAGTTGTATACATTACTTCCCAAATGTTAGTGGGGATAATTTTCTTGTTGGGCATTCTTTTTGCTGCCCTGGAATCCTTCCTTTATGTTGCTCCATGTGTACCTGTGGCCTCGTGCTCCCTTTTTCATTTGATTTCATATCCACAGGTCTATAATAAATAGTCAGCCAAGCTGTTATTGTGCCAATCAGAAGAAACCCTCGAGGAGGAGGAGGGAATGGTGTTGTCCAGGAACCATATCTGATCTTAGGGCATATCAGCAGCTAGATTCCACCCAAGTGACTGCAGGATCAATTCTCTTCCTAATAAGGGGGTGTCAGGTGCAAGCGCTGGAACCTGAATCAGCATGCCTGTCAGGTGATACTTATGCTAGGAGGCAGTACCTAAGCAGGCTATAAAAGAGGAAACAGCTGCAAGTGGGCTTCACTGAGGCTTTGTTGGAGATCTGGACCTGCTGGAAACTTGCAGCTCTGAGAAGGTCCCACCAACTGAAAGGATATGAGGATCTTTCTTTATGTATATTGTGTTTATTTTATTTTCTGCAATTAAAGTATGTTACCACAGCACCTTGCCTTGTTGAGCATCCTTTGATCACCCAAATCCATTCGAAAAGTATCTTTGCCTCAGGCAAGAAGATGGTCTCTGGCACAACAGCCGTCTTGCAGCTCTGCTTACAGAGTTTATTTAGGGACAATATTTTTGCGTAGAATTTCATTGTGACTGTTTTGAGATTCCTTGATATAACTGGATAAACTGCTAACTAGCCTCTAACTAAACACTCCAGCTGAAACAAAGGAACTTTAAAATAAATGTGTAGGACACACGAGAAGGAGATCTCTGTATTTTGGTTACCTGTACAACAAAACAGCTATAGATATGAAACTGTGATAATTTACCTAAATATAGGGCTCACTGTGAACTCTTTAATGGAGCACAGTATCATGTAACAAATTGTGTGGAAGTCACATGTTATGATTTAACATGACTTGGCATTTAGAGACAAGTAGTTTGTGCAGTGGTTATGAGTATGAATGTGAGCATCCTATTCCCTTTTCCTTTCTTTTTATTCCCTCTGAAGCTAATTAATTTATGAATCTTAAGCATTGGTGGGGGGAGAACATGTTTTGGATGCAAGGGATAGAAGGATTGAAATAAAGTTTGCTACCACCAAGGTAATTTTGGGATTATTGTCTCTAAGCGGATAAAACAGAGGTTCTAAAATATAGGGTAGATCCATAAGTGGCTTGATATAGTAATCCCTAAGAGTTTCCAAAAACAGAACAAAACCCCATAACTCAGCATTCAGGCACATGAAATGATATGTCGGTCTTATTATCACAGGGGCAGATCCTGTAAGAATAAGACCAATTCAAAAATCTTCATTATAGAAGCATGAAGGGTAAAATATTTAATCTTAACAAATATAAAAACTGTACGGTAGCATGGGATAGTTAAATAATGCATGTCAGGGAGTAAGGAAACAAATATCAAAGGATAGGGAAGCATCCCTATTTCAAATCTTGCCTTAGTAAAGACAATGCTAGCTTGTTCATATGCGTATTTAGTCAGAATAAGTCAATAGGAGTCACAGAAAAGGAAATTGACCAATCACACCTTTGGTATCTGCAACTACTGAGAATGCCCCATTTTCCTAAGGGAAGAGAAGTTCACAGGTGATGTTAGTTACAAGTTTAGTTTCCTTACAGGGAGACAGCACTGGAGACTTATGACATCTTTGTTATGGTATACTCAGGCCTCATTTTGGGCAGGAGCTTACAGCAGCGGAGCTCCAGAAGTCTACATTTTATTGCTCTCTTTCTTATCACCCCCCTCCCCAAAAAAACTCCCTTGCTTCCGAGTTCCATTGTTCAAACCCCCTGTGAGAATTTTGCTGAGCTCTAAGATTTGACAGACTTTCTAATATTTCCCCCCCCACACACACACACACAAAATGGGAAAATAACCAAAACATACAACAGACAGATGGAAACCATCATGCCACTGTGGCCACAAAGGAAAAAGTAGTTTGAAAAGTTTGATGGGAGTAAGGTTTTATTATGACAATTATAATTCAAGAAGCATTTTAAGGTAGATGCTGTTCTAATATAATTTACTACAACTTCTGGTGATGTCAGGGGTGTGTGGCATATGCAAATGAGTTGTGCTAATGAGCTCCAGCACCTCTTTTTCTATGAAATGACCCCTGGGTATACTCAGAAATATACAGCTAGAAAACTGTAGGGTGCCAACACTTTTAGCAGGCAGCTGCACTGCTAATCCTGCATCAGGTTCCCAGAGAAAGCAAATTGCTCCCCAAGGATACTTCAGTGTTAACCGAGCTTCAGCTAAAAACTCTCCGCTCCACTCTCTCCAAATTCAAACCATAACTTTTTAAAACATCTCACACACACCACATGACATGCACTGATCTCAGTCCCTGCCCTGTAGGTAAATTGCTCATTCAAGGAAATATTCCATTTTATAGAGACAACCATCTCTCACTAGTAGCAAGTAAGCTATTTAGGAAAGGATGGTTTCCTAACCACCATAGCACAACTGCTGCCTTTCTGTTTTTAATATTTCTGCTTGAGTTTAACAGAAAACCAAAAAAGTTTCCAAGAGCCAGTTTGGCGTAGTGGTTAAGTGTGCGGACTCTTATCTGGGAGAACCGGGTTTGATTCCCCACTCCTCCACTTGCACCTGCTGGCATGGCCTTGGGTCAGCCATAGCTCTGGCAGAGGTTGTCCTTGAAAGGGCAGCTGCTGTGAGAGCCCTCTCCAGCCCCACCCACCTCACAGGGTGTCTGTTGTGGGGGAGGAAGGTAAAGGAGATTGTGAGCCGCTCTGAGACTCTTTGGAGTGGAGGGCGGGATATAAATCCAATATCATCATCAATATCATCATCATCATAAGAGTAAACATGTCATTTAAATTATGAAGTCCTTATTCCCACACTCAGTCAGCATTCACCAGTGAATTACCAATGCATTCTGAAAATGGTAAAGACTTAATGAGAGAATTTTAAATTGGAGGATAAAATAAGAGGTGGAAGAGGGATCTTTATACTTGGATGAATTTAAAGTAGAAATTTATGCGCAATGCATGAACAATTCAGAAGAGGTAATCAGATTTACTCTTCCTGTAATACGTCATTGTTTAATGTGCAATTCTGAAAGCTTGTCTATTTAGTTTTCAATTAAAGGTATGGTGAAATGACACTCCAGGTATCTGGGGAAAAGCGTAATACTTTGCAAAATGAACACTGGAGTGTGCACTAAATGAATGCTAACACAAAACCACCTGATTGAGGAATAAGGTTTGTTTTTTGTTCTTGATCAGCTAAATTGCTTCCAAATACCATTCTTCAAAGCTGGCTGGTGGGCAATTCATATCCTGAGAGACAGATCAAAGAAACAGGAGGTTAACCAGAAACACTCAGAAATTGTGTGCAAATAATGGAAACTGCTAGAATATTCAAATTGCAACAGAAGTTACTAGGATCTTCCAGGTGTGGTATTTTTCTCTTTGCTAATAATTTTCCTCTACATAGTGGGGAAGCTATCCATGGGCTAGGGAAAAAAAACCCTTCATGAGGGAGACATTTAGATCACAGAGCAGCTGAGGAAGGGTATGCCAGTTCTCAAAGGGAAAGGGCCGGCAAAAGGTAGAAGATAGGAATAGAGCCTGAAAATCAATCTGGAATGTTAAGATTATTTTGTCTACTAGATTTAAGAACAGAAAGCTGCATTCAAATGTCTGTTTTACTTTCTTTTGTTCAGAGTTTGTCAGTTGTTGCTCAATGGTATTGTATTCTTAGTTAATGACTGCTTATAGTGCTAAAGATATAATTTTCTGTATCTGAAATTGCTGTTATGTGGTTAGTCTGCAGTTAATGGAAGCTAATCTTGACTCATACTTATTGTGATACCAAGAGAAGGCAGAAAGATCCTAAAAAAATGATCTCCAGATTTTTTCCCTATCTCTGTGATCCTTTGGAGTAGGAGGGTGAGTCTTAATCTGGAAAAAAAAAAGTCTGTTAAGAGGGTCTGGGACCAAGTTACCATGCAAATTCCCCTAGAACTATTGGTAGGAAAGAGTAATATTAGATATGCTGGAAGAAGGGAGTGGAATAAAGCTGTAGAGGTAAATTCTTCATTGAGATCAAGCAGCTTGAGACCTGGGCCAGCTGAGCAAACTCCATGACCTCCATGGTAAAAACTGGTGCATGCAGGATCCATTTTACGCAAAAGGGACTATGACATCTGAAGCTGTCCCATACCTGGCAAGTAGCTTTTTACTTGGAGAGGCCTAGGAAGCTCTAGAAGGAGAAGGGATACAGGGAAGAGAAGATGCAGAAGAAAGGACAAGCAGAGAGAATGGGAAGAGTCACATAAAAAGGAGTAGCCATGTTCAGTTAAGGAAGTAAACAGGGAACAGGAGATAAAAAGCTGTTCCTCCTCATTAGAGGATTGGGAGGGGGTGGTTAAGTTAGTTCTCTTGGCCGAAAAGACTCTAGGACAGGAGCTAGAAACCTGAAAAAGTGGGAGGGAACAGCTGAATAAGACTGTGGGCAACTAGGCTGGATCCTACTAATGGAACTTGGAACCCAGGTTTTGCCCAAAAGACTTTTGCTTAGACCTGGAGCTACCAACTAGGGGACAATTATGCATTTCTGTCTTCAGAGCCCAGTCAATGCTAAAAACCACCAACAGATGGGGCCCCATTGAGACTTTTGGCCACCTCATATCTATCAGGCAGCATACCAAAAGCAATAATTTTACCAAGGCGATTTTCTGCAGTGCTCTGGGACAGATGTGTGGTAACAGGCATGCACTATCATTTACAGAACTGGAAAACATTCTTTGCTACAAAAGATGCTCTGGCAGTTAAAGGGACTTTCCAGACTGTGGGGATGTATCTGATAATTACCAGATTAAATGAGAATTGCAGCTTTAATAATTATACTAAATTAGGACTACCATGGTATCTTTTCAAAAGGATTCAGCAAAAGACAGCTTCAGAATCTGGTAGTGAAGGGCGGGGTATAAATCCAATCCTCCTCCTCCTTTGAGTTGCTTGTATGAATTGTCATTTCACCAGCATTTTATACTATTTAAGATGCGTGTTTTGTAGAGACCAATGAGAACTAGTACAACACTGAATGCCAGCTATTACATTTCTTAACTGTTTGTTGTGTTTTGCTAAAATGCAGTGATTCCCGAATGTTACTATCTCCAGCTTGGTCTTCATTTAGGACCTGGTTCCATCCTTAAAGACTCAGAGCATTGTCCTGCTCAGCATCTACTGGCAGTAATTTGGCACCCCCTCAAAAGACTTGTATTCACCGATTGGTAGCTCCAGACAAACTATTGCGAACTGCTACTACAGGATAATTATTTTCCCCCATTGTTCCCTGGAAAGTCAGATGCTGAAGCTGAAGCTCAAATACTTTGGCCACCAAATGAGAAGGGAGCACTCACTGGAGAAGATCCTGATGCTGGGAAAGACAAAAGGTAAATGAAGAAGGGGATGGCAAAAGATGACATGGCTGGACAGCATTACTGATGTAACTAACACAAATTTGAGCAGACTTTGTTGGATAGTGGAAGACAGGAAGGCCTGGCGTGACTTTGTCCATGGGGTTGCAAAGAGTTGGACTTGACTGTGCAACTGAACAACAACAATTTCAAATATCCTCTTGAACACGTGGAACAGCCTCATAGAGACCACTGGTTCATCAAGGACAACATTGTCTACTCAGGCTGGCAGCAGCATTCCAGAGTCTCAGGAACTGCGACCTTCTACATGCCAAATAGATGCTTTACCACTGAAGGAGGAACACCTTCAAGATAATTCAAAAGATTTTAATTAATAAGCTGTAAGATTTCATCCCCCTCCCCTCAAAAAGGAGGAGATGATTTATTAGTACTATTGTTTAAATAAAAGCAGGGAACTTTTCTTAATTTTATACCTGCATGCTCTTGGTAACAGATAATAAGCCATCTTGATTAGCCGCCATAAATTTTTTCTTTCTCATCCTTCAGTCTGCTTTGGTCATTTTCATGTGAACCGATGCAAAAGTGGATAATTAGGATTCCCATCCACACTCTGTTTCCACCACCAAGCTGCGCTGAGCTACCATCAGCCTGAGTATTCCAGCATGTCTTGTTGAAAACCTTTTCTGCAATATTTTTTGCAATATTTTTTAAAAAGTTAATCCAGTAAATATGCTATTATTTTCTCTGTGTTTCTGTCATTTGTTTTTATTTATGTTACAATCAGCAGATTTGTGTATGCTTTTAAAAGGATTTGTGCACAAGATAAATACTCCTGTCAGTTTTGCTACTGAATAGACTCTCTAACTAAAATAAATAATGACAACATAATGACATAAATAATGACAACACTACAAAGGCATGAAGTTTAACTAAGGCGACCTCCACAACATATACTTCTAACCAGAAATTCATACTAAACCTGTTTGTTCTGCACACACCCAAAATGTGCTAGAACATTAACGACTACTACATGTAGTATCATGTTTTAAAATGCATGAGAAGCACTGGAAAATATTCTGGTTAGGGCTGAGAAACAATAGTTTCTTTTTTCAGTAGGGTAAGGAAAAAATGACTCTAAGATTCCCAAATCACTCATTAACAGCAGAATTTTATACCAGGTTTCAAACTAGTTTGTCTCATAAGCCTGACATGTTCTTTCCGTTAAGTCAGATAGCCCATTCTTTGACAATTAGCCATTTCATTTCAAGCAGCTGTGCTTGACCATGGAAACCTCTTAGACAGTAGAAGAAGAGTTGGATTTATAGCCAGGGCTTTTTTGGTAGAAAAAGCCCAGCAGGAACGCATTTGCATATGAGGCCACACCCTGTGATGTCACCACTGTTTCACATAGGGCTTTTTTGTAGAAAAGGCCCAGCAGGAATTCATTTGCATATGAGGCCACACCCTGATGCCAAGCCAGCCGGAACTGCGTTCCTGCTCAAAAAAAGCCCTGTTTATAGCTCACCCTTCACTTGAAGTCTCAGAGTGGCCTACAATCTCCTTCCTTTCCTCTCCCCACAACAGATACCCTGTGAGGTAGGTAGGGCTAACAGAGCTCTAGGAGAACTGCTCTTGAGATAACAGCTTAGAGAGCTGTGGTTTGTCCAAGGTCACCCACCTGGCTGCAAGTGGAGGAATGTGGAATCAAACTCAGTTCTCCAGATGAGAGTCCACTGCTCTTAACCAGTATAATGAACTACACCAGATAACTCACAAAATCTTCCTTTTAGGCAGTGCATAGCTGAGAAGATTCATGTTTCAAACTCATAACCTTCAGCAACCTTCAATTACCTTCAACAACAGTTGATGGCTTCTCTCACTTATTGATTTTGATGCTCTTGTTGCCCAAAATATGATTGTTTATGTATAAATGAACCACTGTGATATTTCTATCTTTTCCTACCATTTTCTATAGCAGAACAACAGAGAGGTTAGGCAACTGGCTCAAAGGTTTAGAATAGCCAGTGGCTACCAGGCACCTGAATTTTGAGGCTCCCATTTCATCCACCAGTACTTGACCAAATAGCTGGTAAGTATATTTTTATATCTTGGTTTGTTTATGTTTCTTCTTGCATTTCCTACAGTTATAACTGGGGATGGGCACAAACTGTGAAAATGGTTCGTGTTGGTTCATAGTTCATTTGATTGCCTGAACAAGTGGTTCATGTTGGTTCATGGTTTGTTTGACTTCTCAAACCAGTTAATGGTTTAATTTGAGAGGTGTAGAACAGCCTCTTCATGAGTAAGAGATGTCAAACTCACTGGAGTCTTCAACAGGCTCTCTTCCACCCACCCTGCAAGTTTGGTGAAGATTGTATTTGGAATGTCTGAGTTATAGTCCCCCACAAAGCAGGTGCCCCCAGGAAAGCTCAGTTTCCACTCTCTCACGACAGCTAATTCTTCTCTCTTCATGTTGCAAAGTGAAAGCAGCTGCATCAGAGTGTCTGCTTCCATAGAGCAGAATGGGAGCGCCATGATTGGCTCCCACAGCTGCCAGTCAAACTGTGGACAATTGCTGTGGGTGTTTCTAGGGCTCTAAGAAGTCCACCCCCAGCGTTGCCTAGGAATTGATTGAATCGGCAGTCTTGCAAAAGAAATGTGTTTCATTTTTTGATTGGGGATGATGCAGTTCCATGAATCGGCTCTAAATGAAGCACAAATTGGTCCAATTCGTGCATGAATTGCAATTTGTTTATTGGTACATGCCCATCCCTAGTTACAACACCACTTTGACATCTCCACCCAGTGTTCCATATGGTAAAGTTCTATTGGCAATAGTATCTTATTTACCTTTAAGTATCTATGATCTTGTATCCTACAGTCTTGTCTTCAATGTTACGCTAGGCCTCTTTGTAATTTTCATAATAGTTAACAGATACAGGCCCAATCCTATGCATGTTCACTAAGAGGTAATCTTCAGTCCTGTGCACACTTATTTGGGAATAAGCAGTTCTGATTTCATTAGGTGTTACCTTCAGTTAGCCATTCACAGAAGCTTTTTCACATTATTTTGAGTTGAGGGGGGAATTCTCTATGTACATTTCATTATTAGCTTGAGTGAGGATGCAGTAATAAATTTTGGGACTAGTTCTACTTTAAGTTGCAAAAGACAGATTCTTTGTATGCAATACAGGTAGCTATTGATGCTAATTAAATCTTGCAATTTCCTTCAAAATATGCCTGAAGTACTTTAAGAAGTTGTATTGTAAACTGTTTATGCAATACTGTAATTACAAGGGCACATTCCCAATGGCATGTCCTAATACCCTGTTCTGATTGACGCGGGAGCATTAGCCTGCCTCCTGTGAAATAAAACTGTTTATTACAGCAGTGTAATGTTTTACAAATGGGGACTATAATTGTTCACAAAGTAGAAACAAATTGTTTTTCCTACTTTGTATGAAGCATTCCAAATTAATATAATTTAAACACTTTGGGGAAGATTAATACCTGCTGTGTTTTCAGTGGTGTTATTTGAGACACAAATTTGGCCATTTTCTGTCAAGGGCATTCAGATGTGAGTACCATTAAAGTAATAGGCTTTTATTTTTCAGACTCCAATTAAGGAATGTTGTAGAGTTGAATTCCACCCCCCCCCCTTTAAATAAAGTGCAGCCACAGGGGTCGCCTCATAATCTAGCCAAAGCTGAGCATTTTTGTCTGGTTGCGTTCAATTAGAGAGATCACAGCCCAGTTTTATGTGTATTTATTAAGAAGTGAATATTATGTTGCTATAAGTATATACACTTAGTACATGCTTAATTTTCCTACTGAAACCATTGGGATTTAAGGTATAGTTTGGTTCACATTTATTTGAGAATAGAAATGTAATGCAAGGAATGCCAATAATAGAGTACCAAGAGGAACGGAAACTGGATTCCTGTGTGGTAGTGTACAGAAAAAAAGCTGTTTGTGGGTAGACTAATGGGCCAAACACTCTGAATGAATCCACTGTTGTAGGCCAGATATGTAGAGTTCTTGAATTGATGTAATGGCTTTACTAATGCAGCATATTAAACACATTCTGTGGGTTTGCTGATACTGCATATAAAATACATATTAAACTATCTGATTTAAAAAAAAACCAAACCAACCATGCATAAGGTTTTTAAAGCTTTGGGGCACCAAGAAGTTCTTCTGCACAAATAGCATTGAAGTTAATTTTATAAGAGCCCTGCAATAGTTTGCAGTTGCCACCATTTCAATGGGACTTGTGCAGTATATCAATCAAAGAAATAATCAACAGCAGCTTTCTCTCTCTCCACTTTTTGGGATTTAACTATACTCCCGATTAAGAGTTTTGATGGATCCAAAAACTTGTTTGTGGCTTTGTGATATTTTATATCAGGGGTGGCCAACGGTAGCTCTCCAGATGTTTTTTGCCTACAACTCCCATCAGCCCCAGCCAACATGGCCAATGGCGGGGCCTGATGGGAGTTGCAGGCAAAAAACATCTGGAGAGCTACCGTTGGCCATCCCTGTTTTATATCATGGAGGCATTACACTACTGTTACTTTGGGAAGAAAACTAAGCCATTTGCAGGGGGCAGAGAAAAGGGTGACAAAGAGCTATTTTAACTTCATTTCCCAGGTACCATCTCCTAAGTAATTCCATGCTCTGTAAAACTGTGGTCTTTGGCATCAGCATGAATAAGAATCAAGGAAACCAAAGGGTGAAAGGAAGAGGAACATTCACTCTGCTATTCTGCTTGGCCTGTTGGAGAATGTGAATACATTTCATATGATTTCAATTAAGCTATATGTTTATTAACACTTGGCATACATGCAAGCTGACGCTGAATTCCTAGGTACCTACATAATGTTAGTGTATTTTTCTCTGGCACCTTGAAAAGTTGTTCCTTTATTTCTGACTGCACTATGGCTCCCTCTGGTGACCTATTTATGTATAATCTTCAAAGAATATCTCTGCAACCTGCTTTTCAAGCAGCAGCACTGGCTATAATGCCAGAATACCCTCAGACCTTTTCTTGTTTGGATTACAGTACATTTGTCTGTTTGCCCACATCCAGCACTTTACCACCTCCAGAACGGATCATGGTTTTCTCTGCCTCTTTGGAATAAGGAGGGACAGACAGCGTTGCTTGTCATCAGCATTATCGGTGACACTGTAGCACAATCTTCAGATCACCTGGCCCAGAAATTACATGTAAATGCTGAATAACATGGGGTGAGGCAGCAGTGCCCCTCCCCTCAGCAAAGAACATAGTCACTGCAAAACAACTCTCATATCCCCTGTCAGTAAGATCATCCAAAAGATTCTGTGGCCAATAATATTCGGGTATTATCAAAAAAATATGTGGATCTAGCAACCTCCCCCCCCCTTTTGTTTTTGTTTTGCTCAAGCTTGCTCACTACGCTTTTTATCTCAGCCCCCATCAGACACAACGTTTTCCTCTAGAACCAAGTTCGTGGACATGCAGACACCGGATGTTTTGTATAATGTTATGTTTATCTAAGCTTGTATGTAAGAATCTTTTTTTGTGCTGCATGTTCTGATTACTGATCTAATACTACTTTAAGAAACTTTATATTCTATCACTTTACTATACATGGTGGTTATTTTGTGATTGTAATAAAAGATGCTCTGGCAGTTATAGGGACTTTCCAGACTGTGGGGATGTATTTGATAATAACTAGATTAAGTGAGAATTCTAGCTCTAATGGTGAGACTAAATTAGGACTATCATATCTTTTTCAAAGGATTCAGCAACAGACTGTTTCTAAACAGACTGCTTTGAGTCCAGTGCCACTTTTAAGACCAACAAAGTTTTAATCAAGGTATAAGCTTTGGTATGCATGCACACTTCTTCAGATACACTGAAACAGAAGTTACCAGTCCATATATATAGGTAGAGGGTAGCTAAGTACTCCTCTCAAGTGTGGAGGTGATGGCAGAGTGTAATGGCAGGGTCTAAGTAACCCCAGCATTCCACAATTAAGAAGGGCACATCTGCCCATCAATCTCACTATGTTTACCCCCAGAATTAAATCCAAATGAATGGTAACCATATAAACTAAGCTTGTTATTCCTGTTTGGTTTTTGAATCTTCATTAAACATCTTCATTATGTTGTATGCAAATTTGCTGGTCATCTTCTATTATAATCCTCTATTATTTAGTTGCAAGATAGAATAATGAAACAGTTTCATACAGAATAGCCTGTATTCTACCACAACAGAGGTACCCTTTCCTCATAGCCAATTTGTGCAAATATATTCAAAGACCACAGTACATAGTGAATTTTAAATTGTTCTACAGCAATGATTCTGTACGAATTCTCAGTAATACAGGACTGTGTCTTGCACGCACACAAGTACAGCTTAATTACGAAACAACAAAAAGCATTTCAAAGGCCATGTTATATTCTTAAATTACTTTTAACTACAGTCTGTTATCCCCTTTTAATGCATATGCACTGATGAATATCTAGTTTGCATTCTGGATTTGAAACTATTTGAATTTGTCTATCAGTAATTCCGTTTCTCTGTGCAGTTAACTACTAGATAGCTTCATGTAGCCTCTTCTGGTCCAAAGACCCTGGAGAGCATTAGGCTTTTTTGATATTACTTGAAAGGAAAGACTTCTGTGGATACAGTCTGATTTTAATCTAGTTGGTAATAATAATATACAATTGCACAATGGGAGGTGAATTTTGCCAGCATGGCATAGTTGATTGGGTGTGGATGCCACAAGAATCCAGTCCGGAATATATTTACTTGACAGTAAACTCTATTTGTTTCACTGTGATTTACTTCTAAGTGACTGTGCTTAGGACTGCAATCTCGTGGTTGAAGCCTAAGCAGAATTACACCCTTCTGGGTCCATTTAAATCAGTGGACTTAGAAAAACGCAACCCTGCTTGGGATTTCAATGCAAGTTCTCTGGCTTCATTGGAATTGGAAGCATTGCATGGAATGGATTATTTTCAGTTCAGTGCTGCATGATGCATTTGCTGACATTACTCTGTTTTTCATTTCATATAAATGGATGTTTCTAGGAGATGTGATGTATTTTATGCTAATTTTACTTTTGAAACCTTTTAGGCTTTCAAACAAGCTTAAATGATTCCCCTTTTAAAAAGACAGGAAAGGAGAAGCACACCTGGATAGAATTCCCACAGGCAATGTATTTGTTTAACGGAACAAACAATAGCTCCATGTGGTTATTCAAGGTTGGAGAAATGGTTCCCCTGCCCTGATTAAAACATGGACCTCCCATGACTGTCATTTATGAACAGAGCTGGGAGGGAAAAAATGAAGTCGGATTGTCAAGGGGTCCAACGCCAGACCCCACGGATTCCCAAGGATGATGCACACAACCAGACATAACTTTTAAAAAATTATTCAAAGATTATTTAATATGTTTCAAAATAGATATAATTCATAGGCAACACTAATCGCTGAAATCAATCAGTAAGAAAATAAGAAACAATATCTTAACTATGTTCAAAGGTTTTCTGCTTCTGAATATTGAGTTTAGTGATACCACAAAGGTTGCCATTTCCCCTTTAGTCACCATGGCAAGTACCCACTGCTAGGTCTGTCTTCCATGAATCTGTCTAATCCCAATTAAAGCTGTCTATACCTGTGTCATGCCTACATCCCCTGGCAGTGAACCGCACACTTTAATCACTTGTTGTGTAAAGAAGCATCTCCTTTTTTGCCTGCCTTGAATCTAGTGCCCAGGGCTTTTTTTGAGTAGGAACGCACAGGAACACAGTTCTGGCTGGCTTGGTGTCAGGGGGTCTGGCTGAATATGCAAATGAATTTATTCTACAAAAAAACCTGTGTGAAACAATGGTGGTGTCAGGGGTGTGGCCTAATATGCAAATGAGTTCCTACTAGGCTTTTCCTACCAAAAAAGCCCTGCTACTGCCTATCAGCTTCATTGGATGTGTTTGAGTTCTAGTATTCTGGGAGTGGGAGGAAAAAGTTCTGTTTGTCAACTCTTCCATCCTGTACATTATTGTATAAATCTCTATCATGTCCCTTCACAGACTCTTCATTCTTTCCTCATAGGGTTACCAGTTCTGACTCAAGAAATATCTGGTGTCTTTGGGTGTGGCCAGACTTTGGGGGTGGACCCAAGAGCAAAGGAGTGACAAGCACAATTGAACTCCAAAGGGAGTTCTGGCCATCACATTAAAATGAACTGTATGCCTTCCCTCTATCTGGAAATAATGGATAGGGACACCTACTTTTGGGGCTCATAGAATTGGACCCCCTGGTCCAATCTTTTTGAAACTTGGGGGGTCTTTTGAGAGGCACTGGATGATATGTTAAAATGTGGTGCCTCTACCTCAAAAAACAGCCCCGCCCGAGCCCCAGAAACCTGTGGATCAATTCTCCTTTATATCCTAGGGAATTATGGAGAGCACTCAGAACCAAGTCCAAGATCACTATCCCTCTTGTCGGTTCTGTGATTAACTGTTCCCGCATGCAGTCATTTATGGAATCTCATTTCTACAGCATGACTTATGTACATTTACCCAGTGGCTTTGGCCTGGACAAGCCATGCCTATATGAAACAGGACCCAGAGGTTATTCTCGCCTTGCCCAACGACAGCTTCCACAAACAGTTGAAACCCCAAGCTCAGCAGCAGAGCCTCCTTCAGCCACCTCTACCCAGGTAGGTACCTGAACATGAAACATTTTCTTAGTGATTTTTTGCAATGCTGGAATGATCGTTGGTCTATCCCAAACAGATGTCATTATGAATTGATAATTAAGATAATGACAAATGGAAGAAATGACAGTCACTACAAGAAACTAACTTTGAAAAGTGCATTGTTTATTACAAGTCACGTCACCTAAACATTAGCACACACCCTGAGCTTGTTGCTATGAGGAAATGAAGTTTCTGGAGGCTTCTTGCATCTAAAGAAGATGCAGAAGGCTAGATAGACTTACAGAGGCACATCATTCTACAATTACAGCTGAAAACTGGACTTTCCTACTTAAACCAAGTGTGACTTTTTACTTGCTATTGTATCTGTAACTTATACGCCAGTTTTGCTTGCTTATCTCATTTACAACCTGATAACTTATCACCCTGTGTCATCACAATGTTGAGCTAGTTGCCATACAATGTAAAAGCATGTGTGCGTAAAGTGAATTGTCTCAGGTGATTTTAATTAGTAGAATAGGCTGATGTGCTGAGAATCCCTTTGTTTCCCTAGGCAACCCCTTTTATTGATCCTTTCTGTCATGGACCACTGTTATCAAGGGGCAGGGGGAAACAGAAGTACTACCATCCCCGTCCAAAATGATAGGGATAGCACCAACACTCTGAGGAAATGCATTTGGCATAAAACAGCCAGTTAACACCTTGCAGCCCTCCCCATACTGTGCATGTACAAGTAGCCAGTATGCTTGACCATTACAGAAAATCTGTGTGCAGACCTTTTAGGTTCCTTTCCAAACCTCCTCTCTCTGTTTGGCTAAGGAACAGGAACTTGTGTTCCTTGGCCAAGCCACCAGGAAAGAGATGCAGAGGGACCTCCCATTCTCAGTAATGCCTTGGTCCTAATCTTAAATAGGTACACATACGGCCTGGCCCAACATGGTCTCATTTGTGTCAGATCCAGCCCTCATAACAAATGAGTTTGACACCCCTATCGATCGTATTTTTTTTCTCTAAAAGCACAGTCATTCCAGTTTAAGCCCAGTGCCTTCAACAGAATTAGACTGTCTTATAGAATTGAATAATACAACATTTATGTGCTACTGAAACATGATTTGTTTCCAAAAATGTATGTGCTAAGAACAATTGGGAAATAATTCATGACGGTATTTAGAAATGAGTTTCTGTTGCCTGTTCAAAGGATAAAAAAGACAGCTTTCTAAATTTCTATTTTTCAAAATACATTTTACAATCAATCTCAAGAAACTGCACAAATTAGTTGTATGTAAGCATTCTCTCAAATCATGCGCTTAGATATAGATGCAATTAATTTTACAATTGACCTTGGTTCAATTGTTTCAAACACTAGTTTTGGGGGGGGGAAGTGATTGTTGTCTTAGGAACTGGATTTCTCCCAAAAAACTACCTTTGAAAGGCATCCCCAAGGCTGTTTAACATTAGCTGCTTTCATGTTTAAATGAATATGCATAATTCTGATTTCAAAGTAAATTAGTACACAAATTAATCACACTTGTAATTCCAAAGGTCCTTCAAAGAGTTCATGATGCATTTGTGAGGTTCTCTCATTCTGAAGGATAAGAATGTGACATCCATAGATCCAGCAAGGCAGGAAAGTGGGGAACCTTAAATCGTACAAATCAGTATTTATTGGGAAAATTTTGATTACCCTGATTTATTTCCCCAGAGTACTTTTTGTCAAGGCGGCTATGAATTAATTATGGTTGAGAATCCCATTTTTAGGAGGAGAAGCAAACATCAGTGTGTTCAGTTGCTCTTACTGAGATCTTATGACTAACTGGAGTTAGCCAAAAATGTCCATATGAAAAGTCTGTAAACTATATGAAGGAGGGAGTACACAGAGATGATAATTTATGATGTTGGAATGCACCTAGTATTAGTAAGAGTCTTTTCTACTTCCTCACATGGTTTCACTAAAATCTACATGATTATCTAATACATTTTTATTTTGCCCTTCCTTTAAAAAACCCAGGTAAGATGTAAATAAAGAGGAAATCCTCTGTGGGATCCAAGCTCGTATCTGCTCTCTTACCTGTAATATGGAACTAGTGATTCTAGGCTAGTAATACTAGCCTATTATGCAGGGTTCCTCTTAGGAGCTTTATTAGTGGCTAAGTCTTGATTAAGCAATTTATTTGTAATACTGAATCGTGATAAACTTTGAATGTCATTACTATTTCTGATTCATCTGCTATGCTTCATAAGGTGTGGGGTTTGTCAGTGTTGCTTAGTCATGCTGAGAGATTCAGATATGAAATATTATGGCAGCACTATAAAGACTTTTCATTTTTTGCTATTAATAAAAACAAACAGCTAAAATCTGACACTGTATTTCTTATCAAATCATTTGAATTTGCAAGTTTTACATTTACTATAATAGCAAAAATAATCTTAAAAGCTATTTTTGTTGTGTTTGCATCTACTTTATGTACATATTTTAGTAAATGTTTATGTTAATTTAAGGACTACCATTACTCTGTGTTACTAGGCTGAATCTCTTATTTGTTTTTCTTTCTTAGTACATGACAGCTAAGCTAGATTCTTATGATATCCCAGAAATGATTTGTTTAAAAGATATGTATTTGTGTTGGCTGTCAAAAGAACAAATTGTAAGCTCATTTGAATATATTTCTTATGTTCTGAAATCTTTAGCAAATAATTTGAATAACAAATGTTTGTATTGAAGTAACATAACCAAGCATAACACAGACTCCTGGAACTAAGGGTGTCACCAGAAAAACTAATTTGGGGAGCTTAGGAAGGGCAAAAGGCCATTTATTAGAGGATCAAATAGTTTTCTATGTACATTAAACACATTCTTTATGGGATGAAAGTAAATAAATGTTAATGTATGAGACAGTACCTTAATATGTGAAGACTGGAAGTTGGTAGAGAAAAAAGTATGGGAAAATATTACAGGAAAGTGTAAAAAAAAATTTGGTTTTTTTTTTCATCCCTGCTTGAGATCTATATTTAAAAACAGTGTTCTGAGGAACAGTACACTTTGATCTGCCCAAGTTCAAAAAAAGCAGATAAGCCACACACAGTCCAGAGTTTGAGCCTAACTAAGAGTAGAACCCAGCAGGTATGTGGAATGCAAGTAGGGGTGCCAGCCTCCACATGAAGCCTAGAGATCTCCAAGAATTACAATTCATCCCCAGTTGACAGAGAACACTTCTCCTGGAAGAAATGGCTGCTTTGGAAGGTGGAATGTATGGCATTATACCTCTCGAGGTCCCTCCCCTCCTCAAACCCTGTTTTCCCCTGGTTCCACCACCCAAACATTCAAAAATTTCCCACCTGGAGCTGGCACTCCTAAATACAAGGCACGTTGTTAGTAAAAGTAAAATATTAACAGTAGTCTAGCTTGTGCGCAGAAGGGCTTCTGGATATACCTCATCAAAGGCTACTCTTATGCAGAAATACTCAAAAGTAAATCCTACTAGGACTTAGTGTTGAACAAGTATGTACTGGATAAGGGATTGCAGCTCTTTTGTGAGGTTCGCATGTTATTTGGAATCAGAGCCTTCCTTTACTACAGCCAAGGCCAGAGCTTTCTGTATACTACACTAGCTGTCTTTTAAGTCTTTCTTACAGCATTTATTGGTCTTGCTGTCATAATATCCTGTGAAGTAAGCAGGCTGGCCAGCCACTGGGATAGTTGCATTGATCCATTGTAATCAACAAACAGGACCCTAGCTGCATTTTCTGTATTATTACAGAATTATTTCTGTATTGCTGTATTATTACAGCTTATTTCTACTCTATTTTTCTTATCAAGACCCAAAGTGGATTCCTGAGGTAGTTAAAATTAAAATGCAAAAATAAATAAAAACCTTGAATAAGCTTTTATCTAGCCACAACCACATACTTCTTCACGAAATTGTGCTCCTAAATAATTAAATTTTACACATTCTGTGAAATAACAATAACAACACTCAAAATACTTTAGGCTTCACATGGCAGGACTCTTCAGGGTAACAATGTTAGAACTGCCTCATCAGTCAAGCTGTCGGGCAGCTGGCAATTTTACCAGCCCACAGGATGGTACGTTCAGAAAGCGCTGCTTGAATGAGCAAGCATATTGGGAGAGGCAGTCCTGCAAATATTTGGTTCCCAGACCATGAAGGACTTTACAGAGAACAATCAACACCTTGAATTGAACCTGGAAACTATTAACAAGTAATAGAACAATTTTAGAACAGGTGTAGTATGCTCATTCTCAACAATAATTGAGCTGCGACATTTTGTGTCAGCCATAGTTTCCGAGTTGTTTTCAAGACCTCTCCCATATAGGTTCCTCTAGCATGCTGGCTTGGTAAAGGTAGGGTGGCTGTGGAAAGAGTCATGAAGTCACAGCTGACTTATGGCAATCCTGCGGAGTTTTTAAGGCAAGAGATGTTCAGATGTGGTTTGCCATTGCCTTCCTCCATGTCACAATCCTGGTATTCCTTGGAGGTCTCCCATCCAAATACTAGTCATTGTTAATCCTACTTAGCTTCTGAGATGATCTGATGACATCAGGTTTTCCAGTTCAAGGTAAAGGTAGGAAGCCTATGCTAAATGAAGAATGTCTTTTTTCACTTCTAAATTCACATGCTTCTCTAGCAATAATACTCGGTCAAGTGTGCCCCCAAGCAGGGCTTTTTTGTAGAAAAAACCCAGCAGGAACTCATTTGCATATTAGGCCACACCCCTGATGCCAAGCCAGTCAGAACTGCATTCCTGTTCAAAAAAAGCCCTGCCCTCCGCCCCAAGGTATACCTGAGGTTTAGTCTAGATGGGAGTATTACAAGAGCACGTCTGTTTCATGTGACATATTTGTTCATATACTATTTGCTGCATGCATTTGGCATGTTGAGGCAATAGCTTGCCACATCACCTAAGGAATCCACCTCAACAACACTGTGATCTTTTGGGCCTCTATGCAGTATTGCCTGGCCACAGAGTTGATATCAAACCGTCTGAAAGAATGAAGAAGTGAACAGTGACTCACGAAAGCTCGCACCCTACCATATATTTTGTTAATCTTTAAGATGCTATTGAACTCTTTTATATTGTGCAAAAGAATAGCATCTATCAACCTCCTTTCAAATTAATGACTTCTGTGCATCATCTGTGGTGTGTGTATATATGTATGCACACATACCACATAATGCAGATTAATACTTGTACTCACTGTAAGTATTCTTGCAAGACATCGTGTCCATCAACCAAGAAGATGGTACATAAATTGTTTAAACTAGGCTCAAGTCTGCAACAGTCAGCTGAACTCCATCAAACGTGGGAACCTCTAAAGCCTCCGAGATCTCAGGCTTGCCAATGAGCACCACCTTCACATTGCCAGGATTCAGCCCTCAGCTCTTAAATAGGGCACCCAAGCAGTTATTACAGCAGCAACAAAAGAAAAACAGCTAGTAAATTTTAAAAGCTAGTAATTTTTCAGTCCAGCCTCTAGTCTAAGCCATGAGAATCCATGCTGGAATAAAATCTTGCCCGTTTATTCGACAACTGAGAGAGGCTGCACTGCACTGAGAGGACGCACCGGGGGTGGATTCGAACTCACTTCACCTGGCTTTGAAAGCGACAGAAATGAGTAAGCAGCACAAACCAAAAAGTCATGATGAGTCCAGAAAGCAACTGAAGAGCAATTGGGCGGAGCTGGGGGGGCAAAAAAGGAAAGGGGCAGGCCTACATCCGTGGACATGTGACCGTGACGCTATCGAAGTGAGGAGATCATAGAGCCCGGAAGAGCCCGTTCTGTTTTTTTCACGGAGATCCCGGAAGTGAGCTGGGGCTGCGACTGGCGCTGTATTAAGCTGCCGGGTCCGCTGGGAAAGGGGGGGAAAAAGTAACTCGCGAGGAGGGGGAGGGACAGGACACCTTCGGGGAAAAAAGGGGGGGTCGCTAAGAGAAAAAAAATGGCGTCGTTCATTACGGTGCAGATGAAGAAGGCCTCGGAGGTGGACTTGGCCAAGCCTCTGTGCAAGTTCATCCAGCAGACTTACTCGGGCGGGGACTCGCAGACGGAGCACTGCCGCGCCGCCGAGGAGCTCAACAAGCTGCGCAAGAGCGCGCTCGGCCGCTCGCTGGACAAGCACGAGAGTTCGCTCGAGACCCTCCTGAGGTGAGGAGTTGTCGGGCGCGGGAGGGGCGGCGAGCGCGCGCGCCCCCGACGGTTGAGCGGCAGGTGTGTGTGGGTGAGAAGCGGGGGAGGGGAGAGGAGAGAGAGGTCGCGAGTGAGGCTGCGCGCGGGCCGCGCCCCTGGCCGCCCAAGGAGCCTCGGAGTTTGCGGGAGTAGGCAGAGAGGGAAGGGCCCGTGAAGGGCTGGGAAGTGGAGCTTTGACAGTCCCTCTTCCTGTATGTTAGGAAAAAGTGGGGTTCCTTGGTCGCGCCTCTCTTTCCCTTTGAGTTCACGCTTCAAACTAACCAAACAAACTGTGGAGTGACTAATTCGCAGCTGCCGCTGTGCTGAGTTTACACAAGCGGTCGCTAATCGGGGTGGTGACTTCTCCTTCCGTAGGCAGGTTTGGGGCAAACCCGTTGGTGTATGGCCGTCTTAAGCTTACGCCTTGAGAGTGGATAGAGAGTGACTAAAATTCTGGCTGTGTTTGCTCTGCCCTTGTGATAGAGGCGTTCAGGAAGGGTGGCAAAGAGTGGCTCCTGCATGCAGATAGGAGGCAGAGGTTTTGAAGAAATAGCATCATGTTCTAGGCCCAGCTTGGAGGACGAACAGCATCATATTTCTAGGCCCAGCTTGAATCCCTTTCCAATGACAGTCAGTGACATGTGGAAGTGTGGGTTGGTTAAATTAAAGTAGTGCAGGGATGTAGAAAGTTTGACGATGGAGGTAGAGTTGGAAAGTCAGGACAATTAGTGAGGCTCCAGGTATTAAAATTTGGATGAAGGTAAGTTTGTACTGCAGGGCAAAGGAAGAATCGAACAGGAAATTGTTGTGCATCAGAAGGTGACTGTAGGGTTGTAGGTGTGCCTTTGCTGTGTGGAGTTCCTGAAGCTATAGTGGCTCTGCCTGCCCTATTGCATTCTAGGCTCTGATGCATTGTATCAGAATTCAGAAGCTGGACTGTCGATTAGTTATTTTTTTCCTGCTTCCGTGTTACGTTCCCAACTGTTCTGTGAGATAGATTAGGTTTAAATATAGTCAAATAAGCCTGTGGGTTTCATACTTGAGCTCAAATTTAAACTCAGATTTCCTTAATCCTTATCTAATGCTGAAGCACTATTACTTTCATCACACTTTTGGCAATAGTTTTCAGATTTCTTTGCTATCGGCCTGAAGAATCCAGCATATTTTAAATTCAAAATTGTGAATTGAGTGGTAATGTATGTGAAGTTGCTAAAACTTTCCAGATAAGTAGGCAAGCCAGTTTTTCTGTGCAGTGATTTTACATGAGGACTGAAATTGGCCTACTTACTTCATTATTAGAGATTAACTTGCTGAGTTCAGGCAGGCATTTTCCTGCTGCCAGGTCCTGCCCACCCACCTTTGCTTTCTGGCCAGTGGGAGAAATAGTGGGAGGTAGAAATAACATTTGTGAGTTAGCCAGTGCTCTGGAAACTGATAATACTATACTTTCCAGAGCATAAGCTGATGTGGTAGCATCAGGTCTGTCCCTTATCCAACTCCAAAGCTCCTAGGGATGCCCAGCAGTGATCTGGATCAGAGTCTTCCATGCGATTGGATATGTTTGACAGGCTTGATACTTCAGTGATGAGCTCATGCCAGTTTAAACATACTCTTTGTTTAAGGACTGCATTTTTTTTGCTGCTTCTAAATTCTCCATCCAGCTTTTTAAAAAATAGATCAAATATGGAAAACCTCTAAACTCTGCTCCTTAAAGTTTACTCCTCCTCTAGCAAGTTAAAGTGGCCCTTGCTTACAGGGGATATGAGCATTCATCATATGTATATATTTTTATTCCTTGTTCCATTTGACTTAATTTGCCCATATGCAAAGATGTACTTGCATAGCTTTTGGCCAGTGCTTGGAGTGTTTAATTATAGTGCTTAATTATAGCTTTAAGGTGGGAAAAACCTGAAAATTATGTCGTTCAGGTGTGCTTCTTGCATTACTTTACAAACATGAATGCATTCAAGTCTTGTCTAAAGGATCTGCAATAACAGAAGCGCATATCACTCTCTTATTTAGGAGTGAAGATGCATACTAGCCTATGTGACTTTGGAGGTTACTTGCTTTCATATTGAGTAGATGCAGATCTTTAGATGCTCTAACTCCAAAGTTCAGATCATGCATTACTTTTGAAAAACCGACTGCAGTCTTATATGCAGTTGGTTGTAGGCTGTAGGCCCCGTTTAAGTCACTGCTAAGTACACATGGCTGGGATATGCTGCAAGTGGATTGGGTTATACATCAGAAGTCTTCATTCTTCAGTTCTGAGTTTTGTACATCCAGGCATGACCACCTTCCTGTGTTTACAATTTCTATGAGTTTTTCCACTTCAGAACCCCAGTCCAGGGCTTTTTTTGAGCAGGAACGCAGCTCCAGCTGGTTTGGCATCAGGGATGTGTGGCCTAATATGCAAATAAGTTCCTGATGGACTTTTTTGTAGGAAAAAAGGCCCTGTGCGAAACAATGGTGATTTTCTACAAAAAAGCCTTGTCTGAAACAATGGTGATTTTAGGGGGTATGGCCTAACATGCAAATGAGTTCCTGATGGGCCTTTTCTACCAATAAAGCCCTGCACCAGTCCAAATGTTAACTGCTAAGTTGCATAAAATGAGAGTGCAAATGAAAATTCCATTATAAAAATAAGTTTGGTTATGGAAGCGATACCATAGTAGTTGCAAATGATCATTTAAATATGATTATGCCCATGAACCTTCTCTGTGGACAAAATAATTTCAGTACATTAGCCAAAATAAAGCAACAATTAGTATATGATTTCTTTGAAGGAATTTAAGTTTTATTTCTAAAATGTAACAGATGCAGAAAACCATTCAGAGATGGTATTAGCACAATACGTCTGTGAACTTTCTGCTGAAAAATGAAAACACAGTCATCATTGGTGCATTGTGTAATCACTTATAAAAGATGTTACAGATTAGAATGCAATAATATCCATTGTCTGTGATCCAGACTCTCACTGGATTGAACTGCTAATACCCTAGGTCAGGGGTGTCAAACTCATTTGTTATGAGGGCCAAATATGACATAAATGAGACCTTGTTGGGGCGAGCCATATGTGTACCTATTTAAGAATAGGTAGCAGAGATATAAACTTTATATAGGACACAGACAAACACTAAGATTTTTTTTTTAAACCTTAAAATAAAACATGCTTAAGACATCTCCGGGCAAAGCAGTGTGCTGGGCCTTCGGTGGGGAGGGCGGGATACAAATTAAATATTATTATTATTAGCACTCATTGGTCTTAAAGGTGCTTTCTTTGTATCTTTCCCATGGGATCCAGGGAACTGGGCAAAGGAAGCTCTGGCTCTTTCCTTCCTTCCCCAGAGGTCCAGGAGGGGGAGGAGCCTCAGCCAATAGAAGGAAGAGAGGTTGGCTCAGTAGATCTGCTGTGCAATTGAGAGAACCTGGCAAAGCAAGCTCTGCCTCCCCCTTTCCTCCCTAAGGGAGGAACCTCAGCCAATGAAGAAAAATGACACTTTGCTCAGCTCCTGTGGATTGAGCAAGCTGTGATGCAGAAGGGAGAGAGAGAAAAGGAAGCAGATGATAGCCAGTTGTTTGGGGGCCAGATAGGAGCCCTCTGAGGGCCTGGTTTGGCCCCCAGGCTGCATGTTTGACACCCCTGCCCTAGGTGTCAAAGCAATTGAGGAACAAAGATTTGAAGGCCATCATGAATTAATCAATCCTTTATCTTCTTATGAAGCTCTTAAAGACTGAACCCAGGAGAGAACCACAAGTGTTATGGAGGAAAAATACTTACTGTGTGGGTTAAAATACTTAATATGTGCCGAAGTTGCTAACAGGGCCATCTTAACAGCATTATGGGCCCCGGGCAAAGCAGTGTACTGGGCCGCTATGACAACTACTCACAGGAATAAAAATGTAAATGGTTATTAGTACTGCATCATACACAGATAAGTATGGGGCCTCTATGTTCGTGGGGCCCATGGGCAAGTGCCCATCAGACCCATGCGTTAAGACAGTCCTGGTTGCTAATGTGGAGTCAGTGTGCTTTATTTAAAGGGGTAATTGGTTCAGTGGAGTGTGTTTGTGGTACATTTGATAGTAGAGCTGAAGAACTCTGTGTCTTTCCAGAATTTTGAGTCATCAGTCTTCTATTTTAGAAGAGGGCTATAATAATCAATTCATATTAAGTTTTTTCTGGAGTTTTAGGCAATAATGATTCCCTCAGTCTCAAATTCGTGGCTGCGTGAATGGCCTTCATCCACCAATCATGACTTGGCTATAAGTAAAAAAGTACCCATAGTAGTACAGTGCTAGACATCTTAAATGAATAGATGGTTATCCTAGGGTCATTCATTCACCTTCTCTTTGCACACATTTGGAAATTTTAAGTCCCCTCCAAATGTGCCAGGCATCAATCCTAAATTTGTGTTGAACTACAGTTGCTTCAGTTGCCTTTTAAGAATGTTAGGCATTGAATATCTTGATTCCCTCTTTGCTTCTGACCAAGAATGCTTGGCATTTTACAAACTGAGTAGTGAAGCCAAGACAGCCTGTGCATCTGTAACTGGTGCAGTTCTTCCATTACACTAGCTGGAGTGCACAGAATTGTTAGTGCCTGTCATCTTTATTTTGTATATAGGTGAGCCTAGAAAAAGCTGTTACCTTTTCAGTTGTGTTCTAAAGTTCTTCACAGTATCTAATACCAGGAAAGGCTGTATTACCATTAACTTGTGAGCCATGAAGGCTGTTATCATTGTTAACCTAGTACATAAACCTTTTCTTTGCTTCTTGGTTTCAGATATTATGATCAACTGTGTGCCATAGAGCCAAAATTTCCGTTTTCTGAAAATCAGGTAATGCATGAAATCTTTTAAATGTTGCCTTTATATATATATATATATATATGGAGTATCCAATCCATTAATTGGAGGTTGAAGCCATTTGAGTCAACAGCCTGATCCATGTCTTTCTGTTCCCATTTGTTTATGTGTGAGAATATGGAGTCCTATGCTTTTTGTTGAAGCTTTACTGAAGAGCTGTAGCAATCATTTTATAGATGTTTAAAATGCAGGCTTGGATTTGGCACAATCTAGTCAGTGTTAAACACTGGAGTCTCATAGATAGAGTTCTTAAATCAGTGGGACTCACTGATTTGATCTTAAATCAGTGGGACTCGCCTTTGGTTTGATAATGTTTCCATGGACCTTCCATCTGTGGAACATAATTTTGTCCCTTCCCATGGCAGCCTGAAATCCTGTTCCCGGGAAATTCTCTTTCCCAGGAGCAGAATTTCAAAGGTCATTTTGGGCTTTGTGAGAGAGTGGGGAGTGCGGAAATCATACTCTGCAGGCAGAAGTGCTTGGGCCCATGGCAGAATGTTTGGTTAGGTTGTGTGTGGTCTTCATTTGTAGAGAAAGTTGTGAACCCTGTTGCTCTTGTGCTGGTAGTGAATTATGTTTATAATATACAGTATGTCACAGAAGTGAGTACACCCCCTCACATGTTGTAAATATTTAAGTATATCTTTTCATGTGACAACACTGAAGAAATGACACTTGGCTACAATGTAAAGTAGTGAGTCTACAGCTAGTATAACAGTGTAAATGTGTTGTTCCCTCAAAATTACGCAACACGCAGCCATTAATGTCTAAACTGCTGGCAATAAAAGTGAGTACACCCCTAAGTGATAATGTCCAAATGGGGCCCAAAGTGTCAATATTTTGTGTGGCCACCATTATTTTCCAGCACTGCCCTAACCCTCTTGGTCATAGAGTTCACCAGAGCTTCACAGGTTGCCACTGGAGTCCTCTTCCACTCCTCCATGACGACGTTATGTAGCTGGTGGATGTTAGAGACCTTGTGCATCTCCACCTTCCGTTTCAGGATGCCCCACAGATGCTCAATAGGATTAGGTCTGGAGACATGCTTGGCCAGTCCATCACCTTAACCCTCAGCTTCTTTAGCAAGGCAGTGGTCATTTTGGAGGTGTGTTTGGATTGGTTATCATGTTTGAATACTGCCCTGCAGCCCAGTCTCCAAAGGGGAGGGGATCATGCTCTGCTTCAGTATGTCATGTTGGCATTCATGGTTCGCTCAATGAACTGTAGCTCCCCAGTGCCGGCAGCACTCATGCGGCCCCAGACCATGACATTCCCACCACCATGCTTGACTGTAGACAAGACAACACTTGTCTTTGTACTCCTCACCTGGTTGCTGCCACACACGCTTGACACCATCTGAACCAAATAAGTTTATCTTGGTCTCATTGGACCACAGGACATGGTTCCAGAAATCCATGTCCTTAGTCTGCTTATCTGCAGCAAACCGTTTGCGGGCTTTCTTGTGCATCATCTTTGGAAGAGGCTTTCTTCTGGGATGACAGCCTTGCAGACCAATTTGATGCAGCGTATGGCATATGGTCTGAGCACTGACAGGCTGACCCCCCCACTCCTTCAACCTCTGTAGCAATGCTGGCAGCACTTATACGTCTATTTCCCAAAGCCAACCTCTGGATATGACGCTGAGCATGGGCACTCAACTTCTTTGGACGACCATGGTGAGGCCTGTTCTGAGTGGAACCTGTCCTGTTAAACCGCTGTATGGTCTTGGCCACTGTGCTGCAGCTCAGTTTCAGGGTCTTGGCAATCTTTTTATAGCCTAGGCCATTTTTATGCAGAGCAATAATTCATTTTTTCAGATCCTCAGAGAGTTCATTGCCATGTGGAACTTCCAGTGACCAGTATGAGGGAGTGAGTGATAACCTGCTCTCCCTTCACACCTGTTACCTTGTACCACTAACAAGTCACATGACACCAGGGAGGGAAAACTGCTACTTGGGCCCCATTTGGACATTATCACTTAGGGGTGTACTCACTTTTGTTGCCAGCAGTTTAGCCATTAATGGCTGTGTGTTGCGTAATTTTGAGGGGACAGCACATTTACACTGTTATGCAAGCTGTAGACTCACTACTTTACATTGTAGCCAAGTGTCATTTCTTCAGTGTTGTCACATGAAAAGATATACTTAAATATTTACAAAATGCGAGGGGGTGTACTCACTTCTGTGATATACTGTATATGGTTTATCAAGCTGTTGAAAGAAACTTTGCAAAGAGAAACATAGATGTCTTTGGTAACGTTTAATTTTTATTGGTTTAAGATTGCAAATTTTGGTCTGTATTTGAAATACTCATCTTAAAAGACCTTTTAAAGATGCATGTGGAGATCTTCTAAACTATAAATTTTACTGTTTCTTATACTTTCAGGTGTGTGTAACTTTTACCTGGAAAGATGCTTTTGACAAAGGATCTTTGTTTGGTGGATCAGTTAAACTTGGTAAGTAACTTTTTTGAAAATAAGAGTCTAGTTAAATGGTGCTGAATATCTTAAAGGTCAAGTGAAATGCAAACTAGGATTCCAAACTTGTTATAGTTTCAGGATTCATTTTTAAAAAATCGTACAGTATTTGAAAGGAAATACTTTATATAAAATAGTTAAAGTGCCTGAGAATGAGGCAAAAATATCTCTTTTCAGTGCAATTCAAAGAACAGTTTGAAAGTTCTCTATCTTGTGCTACATTATCAGTGTGTTGCACATTGACCTTTCTTTGATGTATGTATAAAACAATGCAGAATTAAAACTGGTTATTATACATAAAATTTTATAAGTCAGTTGGAGACTCCTTTCTGTGAATTTCCAGGTGATCATTTGTGCTGAACTCAGTTATCCATTAGGAGCAGTCTGATTCCTTTTATCTTTCTCGAGAACCAGTTTGGTGTAGTGATTAAGTGCATGGACTCTTACCTGGGAGAACCGGGTTTGATTCCCCACTCCTCCACGCGCAACTGTTGGAATGACATAGAGTCAGTCATAACTGTCAGAGGCTGCTCTGGAAAGAGCAGTTTCTGTCAGAGCTCTCAGCCCCACCTACCTCACAGATTGTCTGTTGTGGGGGGGGGAGGGAAAGGAGATTGTAAGCTGCTGTGAGACTCCTTCGGGTAGTGAAGGGTGGGGTATAAATCCCTTCCCTCCTTCCCTGCCTCCCTCCCTGAATAGGGCTTAGGGTGGTATACGTAATAAAATGATTGACATATACATCAGTTTAAATAACATTCCCAGTATATTAAAATAGTCCCACCTATAAACAATAAACAGTAAGATGGCAACAGACTGCCAGAGGGCAAGGCAAGGGAAAAAACAGGAGTGCCAACCAGATGAAATACCATCACTGTCCTCAACCGAATGCCTAGTGGAATGTCTCTGCCTTACATGCCCTGTGGAACTGCATTAAATTCTGCAGGGCATGGATTTTGTCCGGCAGAGAATTTCACTAGATTGGGGCCACAGCTGTTTACCTGGAAATCATTCCACAGAGTCTTAATTTAGAATATAAAAATCTGTATTTTTTAAAAATCTAAAACTGATCAAACTGAAATGAGTGTGTAAGACCCAAAGATTTCTATGTCACTGTACTTTCCTTCTTTGATTAAGGAAGAGCTAATTTGCAACATTCAACTTAAGACTTGATTTTTCAACGGTTTTGCTGTAGATCAAGTTATGTTTTCATGGCAATATTAATGTGAATGAGAAAATATGCCTTGATATGTTCAAAGCACAGTTTAGGCAAGGTTTCCAGAAGATGTTGCATAATATGTACATTATATGAATAGCTGCTCTTATTGGAACACATTAGCCTGTCAATTTCTGATAGTAGTCTTCATCTCGCTTTTCATTTTGTAGATATGTCTATTTTTGTGTTTATTCTGTGTTTCAGCTTTGGCAAGTCTGGGCTATGAAAAGACATGTGTGCTGTTCAATTGTGGAGCTTTAGCTAGCCAGATTGCGTCAGAACAGAATCTTGACAGTGATGAAGGATTGAAAGCTGCTGCTAAACATTATCAGGTACTTTTTTCTCTTCAAGTCCATCAGACTTTTTGAAACAGAATAATTAGATCTGTCTTAAGCTTTCAGAGGTGTAAAGCTTCATCCTGTTTAGGAGATATCTTGGCATAATCAGTATTAAACTAGGGGAATTAAGTTGCACTGGATGATGTGTTTTTTAAATCTGTGAGCCCCAGATTTGAGTTGTATGCATTGGATGATCTTCCTGTCTGCTGCTCAGGTAGGGCACTAAGCAGTGTGATCCTTAGCATTTTTACCCTGAAATCCTACTTGGAACAGGGATTTATGATCCAAGTCAGTATAATTAAGATACCACACACAGCCTTATTCTGAGGAGGCACAAGAGAGATGTATTACATAATGGAGACTTTGCATTCTTCCCCACGCTGCTTTTAAAAAGTGGCTGGAATTTTTATGCAGTTACATATAAAGCGGCGTATTATCTCATCTTTTAGAGAATCCTGGCATCTGAGGCTAGTGTCTGTGAACTCTCTTTTGGGAGAATGAAGTGGGGCCTGTTGGTTTCCTTTCTACTATTCAGTGGGCCTAAAGGTTCTAATAATAGAAATCCTACCCTGGTCTCTCAAACCCAAATGTCATCTATGGACTGCTAAGAGAGCTGTTTTTTTTAAAAAATAATTTCTTTATTTTCCTTCATCACATTAAGAATCCAAAGGAACTCTGGTGGCTTCTAATTGCTGTTTTATCTTGCTCATTCTTGCCCTTCCATAGAGCTTTTAGTTTCTGAGTTATCTAGGTATTGCAATTTAAATTTGTACAAAAGCATGATTTTTCAGATTCTTCTCAGTTCAGAATAATTTTCTGTGTACTTAACTTGGTGTACTATTAGAAGGGGATAAACTGAGTTCTTTGTGTGTTATAAGGCCAAAAAGTCTATTTTAAAATGTCTAAGAGTAATCTGCCCCAGAAATGAAACATGTTCCATGGCTTGTGATAAACTGCTAGGTAACTTTTGGTCTGGAAATAGTGTTTCATATTTATATTGCACTTGTATGCACGATTGCTGTCTTAAACATGCAGTTTAAATTATTCAGATAAGGAACTGCAGCCTTTGATTTGAGAGGGTCTTTCATTTATTCAACTTGTTCAAATTTCTGTTTTACTAAATGTAAAACATGCAGTCTAAATGCATGGTGGTGTCAGATGTGTAAATTTAGTACCTTTTTTTGTTTTCTGAAGTTTGCTAGTGGTGCCTTCCAGCACATTAAAGATACAGTCCTCTCTTCATTGAATCGAGAACCTACAGTAGACATCTCCCCAGATACAGTTGGCACATTAAGTCTTATCATGCTGGCTCAAGCTCAAGAAGTTTTTTTTCTAAAAGCTACCAGAGGTATGTCATGTGCTATCTCACATATTTTGAAGTTGTTACTGGACTAGAATCTAGGTGTTCTATTGCACACCAACACAACTACATCTGAAACTGTCTTTGGAAATCTGTTTCTTGAAAGAATTTGTGGAGAAAATTTTGCTCAAGATACTTTCCAGAAATCATGTATTTCGTGATTTTGAAATGGTTTCAATGTGCTTTCCAAAAGTACAATCTTCACATAATTTTCAAAAATGGTAGAACTTCCCTAGTTACAGAAATATTCAGAATGGATTTGAGACTGTTTAAAAATATTGATTATGGTGCATATGTGAAATGGCTTTCAGCTACCAGCCAAGTTTACAATTGTAATGTTTTTATTTTGTTTTAGATAAAATGAAGGATGCCATCATAGCTAAACTTGCAAATCAGACTGCTGACTATTATGGTGATGCTTTCAAACAGTGTCAGTACAAGGATACGTTACCTAAGGTTTGTAACTTTATAAAGGCAGTATGCAAAATGTACGGTATTATGATTTGACATAGTCATATTTGAAGTAGGTAGCAGTTTCTGTAATTTTAATACTTGGTGAATTGGGGTGGAAGAATCATTAAACTTTGAGTAATGAAACAGAAATCTAGTAAATACTTGCAACTTGCCATAAAATTATAAAAGATCACAGGTTAGTTACAGGTTTGTTGCTTTAATATTGAAAATGTTCTTTCAGAAGGGATTTCTTGTTTCATTCAACTTTAAAATGCAGTGTTTGTGACTGTCTCTGTAGGGCTGTGGTCTGTTTACTTCCTTACTAAAAATGTTTCCAAACTAACATTCTTTCTAATCGGGTTCCTGTTTCTCATTACTGTGCCATCATCTCACATAGCCAAGAAAATTGATCTTGGAATAGCTTTGGTGGCAGTATGAGGGCATTGCTGCTCAATCTCATGGCTTTCTAAAATGTTGGCAATGAAAGCACTTTAAAAAATGTTTCCCCTGTAAGGTGGACTAGTTTGTTTGGAGGATCATTATACTGAGGTTGGGTTTATTTTGGATTCTAGGAATACTAAAATTTAGTAAACAGGTTTTTTTCCTGAACGAATTGGATTTTGTAAGATTAGGAGTATAATTTGTTATATCACACAATACTTAACTGAATATAGTCTTCTGATTTAGTTATTAGAATTGCTTTATAAAGCTTGCTTTATGCTTTAAGTTTAAACAGTTGTCCCTTCCTCTGTGTAGCCAGCTGCATCTGTTCCCTGGTTTAATCAAAGGGTCTGATGTTTTGTTCATGCTTCATGATCAGCAGAACTGCTGAGTGAATTGGGTTAGGCAGTCTAGTGTAGACTTTAGAAGATAAATGTGCATCAAAACCACACTTCTTCCTGTTCAAACGAACTGTCTGGTCATACTTGTAGGATGCTTCACCCAGGAAAATTACATTTACAGAGACTTTTCTATTTGCAGAATATGATTTTTGATGGTGCTTTGTGCAACTAGGTCTTAATGTTGCTTCAAGCAGTTTTCGTCTTTAGAATACAGCTCAGTAAACATAGCATATGCTGTCTTTTTTGGGTCCTCTTACGTCAGATCTACATGTGCAGCGTAGCAAGATAATATAATGACTGGTGTTATTCAGTTGCTGCTGAGATTGGCATTTTTGAATTTTACCCTATGTTAAACAAGCAAAGTGGCAAAATGAAGGCTTTTGGAGAATTGTTCTGTCATGGTGCACTCACTGTTTTCTACTTGCAGACAGTTTCATGCTTGTTTAATTCTCCCTTTTGTGAGTTTCCATTTACTGCATGTTCTGTGCAACCACCTGATTCTCACCTTGTTCTGCAGCATGTATGAATCAGGCCTAAGGTTTGTTCTTAGTGTTTAGAGAGAGCCAGTTTGGTGTAGTGGTTAAGTGTGCAGACTCTTATCTGGGAGAACCGGGTTTGATTCCCCACTCCTGTGCTTGCAGCTGCTGGAATGGCCTTGGGTTAGCCATAGCTCTGGCAGAGGTTGTCCTTGAAAGGGCAGCTGCTGTGAGAACCCTCTCAGCCCCACCCACCTCACAGAGTGTCTGTTGTGGGGGGAGAAGATATAAGAGATTGTAAACTGCTCTGAGTCTGATTCAGAGAGAAGGGCGGGGTATAAATCTGCAATCTTTTTCTTAAAGTTTCAGTTCTTGCTGATGAAGCGGTTTTGAATAAGCAAGTGACTGTAGCATAAAGTTGGAGATGTTATTGCAAGTGAGAACTTTTCTAAGGAACAGTTTATCTATCAGAAGCTACTTGAGCAATCTCTTCCATTAAAGGGGCAGTTTAGCCATACAGTTTCCATTCCACATGATCATTTATAGCTATTTCCATATTATAGATTATCAAAAAGAGAGGGACAATATGAACAGGAAGGTCATTCAGATGCACATGCCTGACCATGTTTGATAATCTTCATGTAGAAAAATAAAACAGCACATGCACTTGGTGGCTAAGGCAAGAACAGGCATTTCAAAACTTGAGTTTGGTATAGTGCTTGATTTATTTGATTGTGCAAATATAATGATTGGTATCTCCACTATGCTTTCCTAATGCATGTCTGGGTTCTTAATCCTTAGAAAAGTAAGCTGTCACAGAACAGGAATTGACTTATTGGTTGAAATCTTTAAGCCAATATCAAATGCCCTCAGTGAAATATTTGGAGCAGTATTCATACTTTCACCAAACAATCCACACACCTCATGTCTTAACCTACCTAATCATTAACTGGGTGACTCTAATTTCCTGTTCTTCTTCCTTTCTTCCTGCATCCCATGTTGTCTGTGATGGTTTATGTGGTTGGACTTTCCCCTGGTCAGTATTTTTATTTCCAGGAGGTGTTTCCTGTTCTGGCTGCAAAACACTGCATAATGCAGGCGAATGCAGAGTATCATCAGTCTATACTGGCAAAGCAACAGAAGAAATTCGGTGAAGAAATTGCAAGATTGCAGGTGAGTTAGCAACCCAACTTCCTAAAAAAAAAGAGGGGGAGGGGAAATAATAATAATAATAATATTTTATTTATATCCCGCCCTCCGCTGAAGCAGGCTCAGGGCAGCTCACAACATATAACAAATACAAAATTACAATATAAAACATTATCTCAGTACAGTATATATAATTTGCTAATTAAAACCATTATAATTAAAACCATCAAAATTAAAACTAACTTTTACAGTGCTATGTTCTAATCTAATGAGAAAAGTGTGATCTTAATGTAATTGCACTGGCAGGACATCTATAGCATGAATGTTTGTTTCAGACTAATGATGGAAGTCTGACAGTAGGCCAGTTTTGGCTAATGCTAACGTGTATGTGTAAGTGGAAAAAAGCAAGAATCCTGTAGTACCTTAAAGGCTAACAAAATCTGTGGTAGGATATGAGCTTTCGTGCGTCTCAGCTCACTTCTTCAGGTACCTGATGTGTGTCTGAGTTATTAAAATCTGTAGCACTTGAGTGACATATTACACTTTCATATCCTCAAAGCCTTAGTCTTAACGCCTGGCTTTATTATAAGTTTGTATTATACCCACGGTAGTAGTAAATCCTCCTCATGTTTTTCAGTTTGCTCCAAATTACTGAAGAGCATATTTTGGATAATTCTGTTCTTACGCATATATGTTTAGTTTAAAGTGCTGCAATCAAAGCACCCTTATTAGTATGTCAGTGGGACTTAGCTCTTATTCATAACAGCATGATCTGAGACTGTGCCCCAAACCAAGATGATGAATCATGAGAGCGTGTTACACCAATCTAACAAATTTGGCAGGTAGTTACGGCAATCTTGTCCTCTTTCTTCCTCACACTTAGGATTTTCTGATTTGAAGGTTTATGGTTGTCCCACCCTGTTATGTTAATTCATTTTGATGTTGGCTTAGCCCAGGGACTTGAGGGACGAGACAAGATAACCTCCTTATACTTATGAAAATGGCACATGAAAGGCTTTTGGAAATTCAAAAATAAACAAGATATTTTATTCAATGTAGATGAGAGACCGTCAGGTGAAATCAGGGGTAAAATATCTGAGGTGAATCAATAACAACTCTGAGGTATCTTAGGAATTTCAGAAACTTCTGGTTTCTGCAACTTTTGCTAGAAATGTTTCCAGCAAGTGAGAATATTAAGCTTTTTACAAAGTCTAATTATCTTTGAGATGAGAGGCTGTATTTTCAGTGTCTGCTAAACACTTCAGTATACATTCTTGAATTTAACTCACTCTTCAGATTTCAGAAGGCAGAAGTACACTATCAAGAACCCAAAATTCTTCTCTAATCAAACCAAGGATCACTTCTCTCTTTAGAACTTATATCCCTTTTCAACTGGGCAGGGAATTACTTCTTTAAACTAGAAGCTCTGTCTCTTTTTCTCTGTTCCAAATGGAGGTCTCTAGTGATCCTCCCACTTCTCCTTTCCACCTTCGCAATCCTTAGTATTAAACTAAATTCTCTTCAGCTGTCAGTTCCCAACTTTTCTTATCAACTGACACTATCCAATTAAATTCTTTTGATCAGTCTGTCACCCAGAGGCTCTCTGGCTCTGTGAGGCATTGACCCTTCACAGTCTGTCACATGTTTCTACCACACTTATGAGCTTTTCTGTCACAATGGCATTGCCCACATACGGTAACCATTTACTGGCAGATGAGCTGGGAGAAGAATGGTGCTTGGCAAAGACATAGGCCTCTGTTGCCAGACCAGTCTGTTGAGTTTTACAGTAAGACCACCTAAGGCTTAAATACCCTAGGCCTTCTTAAAACCCTGTCTTGGCATTCAGAAGTGCCTCATTTGACTTACTGATCTGTTATAGTCATGTAAAGCTATCTGAAAAAGCACTGAAACAAGTGCTTGGGATTTCCAAGACAACTCCAAAAACTTGCATCCAGTATTTGTTCCACTACCTGGTCAGCCATGCATGCAGAACTTCTACTCACAGAATGTGGGCTGGATGTGTGAGAACACACTCAAAATTGCAATATAGGTTGGGCTTTAAATATTCTAGGCACACAAATGAGTTAAGCAGATTCCACTCAGACAGGTCCCACTTACATCTTCCTTGAAAAACTGCGTTAATGTAGCATCAGGGCAGGACATTGTGAGGATGACACAGCAGATGCTAGGAAGACATTGTACAGTGGAACTTCTTCATGCCTGTCTGCACTTCTGCTATGCCTGGCACAGCAAGGATGAAATCTCTTGCCTTAAAGTTGGCAGTGGCCTTTGAATTCAAGGTGCCTTTCTGTGTTGACATGACAGCAAAGATAATGTATGAAATCTCTATGTGCTCAGTCATTCTATAAAATGTCTGGCTCTGTCTGGTTTCATACTTTCTGTTCCTTTTTCCTTCCCAGAAAAAGGTGGATTTTGCCTGCATTCTGCAGCAGCAGCACTTTATTTTAAAATTACAACTGACCCTTCAGCATAATGAGAAACATGAGTTCTAGAGGTAGTATGCATCTTCAAAGGTTCCAGGAAGAATTGGCGTGCTTGCGTGAGGGAGTTTAACCTACCTCTGACCAGAATGTTTGTGCTGGGAAGCATCTGTGTGACAGGCAGCATTGGATATTTAACTATGCTCATATTTAAAAGAACCAAAATCTGACCTTTTCCTAGAAATTACATGGAACTAATTTTGTATGGTAATAATGTTATATGATCTATTCGGTATATTCTAAGGAATGTTGATGCTGTCCAGACTTCTCCACTGGGCATTATACTTAGCTGTATCTGCTTTGCTGTATCATATTTATTTTATTTGCTACATTTATTAGCCACCTCTCTTCTTTATGGAGTTCAGGGCAGCTTACAACATAGATAAAAATGTCTAAAATCAAATACATTAAAAACAACAACGTAGCATAATGATTGTGTGTTTCTGTTATGGCAAGTGTTATAGCATCTGAGTTTTTAAATATTCTGTTTCTTTTGAATGTAGCATGCTGCTGATCTAGTAAAAACTGTGGCATCTCGCTATGATGAATACATAAGTGTAAAAGACTTGTCTGACAAAATCAGCCGTGCACTCACTGCAGCAAAGAAGGACAATGACTTCATCTACCATGACAGGATTCCTGATCTTAAAGATCTAGAGCCTATTGGGAAAGCCAGCCTTGTGAAAGCTACTCCAGTTGTTGTCCCTCTGAGTCAGAAATTTATTGGTAAGCCACACCTTGCATCCAATATCTGTATGTGGTCTAGCCTATGACTTCAGCAGTTGCATTCTAATTTTGGAGCTAGCTTATTTAGGTTTGTGACCTTTCCCCCTAATAGTCAAGGTAAATTTCTCTTTAAACTTCTCAATGTTGTTATAAGGGAAGTGACTTTATCTTGCAAATGAGAAGCTACTTCTAAGGGGCATATTTGACCTTGAATCCAACTTCAGAACTGTATCTGTTATTGTGAAGATCTGACCTGTGGTGTATTTTGATACCTTTCTAAGAAGCTTTCAGACAGTACAAGCCTTAAGTAATATTTTGCATTCAAGTGCAAACTTTGTTAGTTCTGTTTTAGGTGGAATGGGAATACTGATCCTACTTGTGTGAAGTTAACCCTGTTAGAAAGCCTCAAAAATTCTGCAAATATGGATTGCTGGTAGACAAAGTGTGGCTGTATCTTGCAGACTACAAAGTTTTTGCACACTAGTTGTTCAGTCGCACAGTCGAGTCCGACTCTTTGTGACCCCATGGACAGTCACGCCAGGCCCTCCTGTCTTCCACCATCCTCTGAAGTCTGCTCAAATTCGTGTTTGTTACATCAGTAACACTGTCCAGCCATCTCATCTTTTGCCTTATGTCTTTCCTAGCATCAGGATCTTCTCCAGGGAGTGCTCCCTTTTCATTTGGTGGCCAAAGTATTTGAGCTTGAGCTTCAGCATCTGACCTCCCAGGGAACAATCTGGGTTGATTTCCCTTAGGACAGATTGATTTGCTCTTCTTGCAGTCCAAGGGGACTCTCAAGATTTTTCTCCAGCACTACAGCTCAAAAGCATCTATTCTTCTGCGCTCGACCTTCCTTGTGGTCCAGCTCTCACAGCCATACATTACTGCTGGGAATACCATCGCTTTGACTATACGGACTTTTGTTGGCAGGGTGATGTCTCTACTTTTTATTATATCGCCCAGGTTCGCCATAGCAGTCCTCCCAAGGAGCAAACTTCTTTTAATTTCATGGCTACAGTTACCATCTGCAGTGATCTTGGATTCTGGAAATGTGAAGTCTGTCACTACTTCCATGTCTTTGCCTTCTATTTGCCAGGTGTGATAGGGCCAGATGCCCTGAACTTAGGTTTTTGATGTTAAGTTTCAAGCCTACTTTTGTGCTCTCCTCTTTCACCTTCAACAATAGATTCTTTAGATCCTCCTCACTTTCTGCCATTAGAGTAGTGTCATCTGCATATCTGAAGTTGATGTTTTTCCTGGCAATCTTAATTCTGGCTTGTGCTTCATCCAGGCCAGCATTCCTCATGATGTACTCTGCATATAAATTAAATAAGCAGGGTGACAATATACATCCTTGTCGAATTCCTTTTCCTATTCTAAACCAATCAGTTGTTCCATATCCTGTTCTGACAGTTGCTTCTTGACCCTTATACAGGTTTCTCAGGAGACATGTGAGGTGGTCTGGTACTCCCATCTCTTTAAGGACTTGCCACAGTTTGTTGTGATCCACACAATCAAAGGCTTTAGCATAGTCAATGAAGCAGAAGTAGATGTTTTTCTGATACTCCCGTGTTTTCTCCATAATCCATCGAATGTTGGCAATTTGATCTCTAGTTCCTCTGCCTCTCTGAAACCCAGCTTGAACTTCTGGTAGTTCCCAATCTACATCCTGCTGATGCCTAGCTGTAGGATCTTTAACATGACCTTGCTGACATGTGAAATGAGTGCAATGGTGTGATAGTTTGAACATTCCTTGGCATTACCCTTCTTTGGGATTGGAATATAAACTGATCTTTTCCGGTCCTGTAGCCACTGTTGTGTTTTCCAAATTTGTTGACATAATGTGTGCATCACTTTAACAGCATCATCTTTTAGGACTTTGAATAGCTCAACTGGGATACCATCATCTCCGCTGGCTTTGTTGTTAGTAATGCTTTCTAAAGCCCATTTGACTTCACACTCCAGGATTCTGGCTCAGGGTCATCGATTTCACTGTCATGGTTGTCAGGGACATTGAGATCCTTCTTGTATAATTCTTCTGTATATTCTTGCCACTGCTTCCTGATCTCTTCTGCTTCTGTTAGGTCCCTACCATTTTTGTCCTTTATCATGGCCATCTTTGCACAAACCGTTCCCTTGATTTCTCCAATTTTCTCGAAGAGATCTCTTGTCATTCCCATTCTATTATTTTCCTCTATTGCTTTGCATTGTTCCTTCAGGAAGGCCTCCTTATCTCTCCTTGCTGTTCTCTGGAAATCCGCATTCAGGTGGGTGAATCTTTCCTTTTCACCTTTGCCTTTCGCTTTCCTTCTTTCCTCAGCTATTTGTAAAGCCTCATCAGACAACCACTTTGCTTTCTTGCATTTATTTTTCTTTGGGATGGTGCTGATTGCTGCCTTCTGTACAATGTCACGAACCTCCGTCCATAGTTCTTCAGGCACTCTGTCTATCAACTCTAGTTCCTTAAACCTATTCTTCACCTCCACTGTATATTCATAAGAGATGTGATAAAGGTCAAACCTGAATGGTCTAATGGCTTCCCCAGTTTTTTTCAGTTTGAGCCTGAATTTTGCAATGAATAGCTCATGATCTGAGCCACAGTCAGTTCCAGGTCTTGTTTTTGCTGACTGTAAGGAGCTTCTCCATCTTTGACTGCAGAGTATATAATCAGTCTGATTTCTGTGTTGCCCATCAAGTGATGTCCATGTGTACAGTCACCTTTTAGGTTGTTGGAAGAGGGTGTTCGCTGTGACCAGCTTGTTCTCTTGACAAAACTCTATTAGCCTTTGCCCGGCTTCATTTTGTTCTCCAAGGCCAAACTTGTCAGTTGTTCCGGTTACCTTATGACTTCCTACTTTGACATTCCAGTCACCTATGATGATGACATCTTTTTTTGGTGTTAATTCTAGAAGGTGTTGTAGATCTTCATAGAACTGGTCCACTTCAGCCTCTTCTGCATCAGTGGTTGGGGCATAGACTTGGATTTCTGTGTTATTGAATGGTTTGCCTTGGATACGGACAGAGATCATTCTGTCATTTTTTAGATTGTATCCCATTACTGCCCTCCTCAGTCTCTTGTTAACTATAAAGGCCGCACCATTTCTTCTTTGGGTCTCTTGCCCGCAATAATAGATGTAGTGATCCTCTGAGTTAAATTCATCCATTCCTGTCCATCTAAGTTCACTGATTCCCAAGTTGTCAATGTTCAGTCTTGCCATCTCTTGTTTGACCACATCTAGCTTACCTTGATTCATAGATCTTACATTCCACGTTCCGATGCAGTATTTTTCTTTGCAGCATTGGACTGTTCTTTCACCATCAGGCACATCCACAGCTGAGGGTCCTTTGGCCCAGCCGGTTCACTCTTTCTGTGGTTTCTTGAACACTCTTCCCCAGTAGCATATTGGGCACCTTCTGACCTGGGGGGCTCATCTTCCAGCACCATATCTTTTAGCCTTTTGTTACTGTTCATGGAGTTTTCTTGGCAAGGATACTGGAGTGGTTTGCCATTTCCTTCTCCAGTGGATCACATTTAGTCTGGATTCTCAGCTGTGCCCTATCCATCTTGGGTGGCCCTGCATGGCATAGCCCGCAGCCTCATTGAACCACGCAAACCCTCTTGCCACGTCAAGGCAGCAATCCATGAGAGAGTGCACCCTTGATATAGGTCTAAATCCCAGGACTACTTGTGCAGCAGGTATCACATGTTTGCTTTGGCACATGTGATGATGATGCCACAGATCTCACTGCTGCTCACTCAGGATACCTGATATGATTGTAGACACACATTATTTGAACTCTATCGTGGACTTCCTACTCAAAGCCTGTTAAAAAATACCTATGTGTTAGAATGTTTGCAGTCTGTTACCTCCTATGCATTGGGTTTTGGTCTGCCATCTAGAGGTTTTTACGCAGGGACTGAGTGGTTGCCTGGCAACAGGAGGGGAAGTAAACTCCAAGAGGAATAGAGAGAAGAAGCTGAGGCATTTTACCCTGGTGAAAGTGGAGAATTTTTGTGAAACAGGCATTCCAGAGAAGGATAGTCTTTGGAAGGGATGGGGAGAAGAATAGTGATAGAGGAGGGGCCATTGTCTGGTTTGGGCCTCAGATTCACTGTGCTCATATCACTTGAGGGGAAGAAAACCTGTTTTTCCATTTTGAACAAAAGGGTGACCTTCCCAGAGATTTGGACCTTTCCTGGGCTTTGTGAGTCTGATCCAGAGACTTATTTCTCACCTCATCTTGATTTGGGGACTATTCAGCTACATTGTTGAAATTTTCAGTTCTTTACCTTTGTTAATTACCTTTAGTTATGCAGAGTTGAGGTCCTTGAAAAGGGGACATCCAAACCTGGCCTTTCTGAGGCTAAAGGGGTTACAATACTATTGTGACACTTAAAGAAATCCAAACTATAATCCACACAGGCCCGTAGCCTAAAATTTTAGGTGTGGGAGCCCAGGGAATAAAATTTTAGGTGGAAGGGCCCTGGGGCCCAAAATAACATCGCACACTTTAAAAATTAAAAAGGAGAGTGGTGGCGGCAGCAAGGGCGGTGAGAGCAACAGGGAGAGTGGGGGCGGCGAAAACGGGGCAGCGAGAGCGGCGGGGAGAAGACCATAGATTTATACCCCGCCCTTCTCTCTGAATTAGAGACTCAGAGCGGCTTACAATCTCATATATCTTCTCCCCCCACAACAGACACCCTATGAGGTGGGTGGGGGTGAGAGGGCTTTCACAGCAGCTGCCCTTTCAAGGACAACTCCTGCGAGAGCTATGGCTGACCCCAGGCCATTCCAGCAGCTGCAAGTGGAGGAGTGGGGGATCAAACCCGGTTCTTCCAGATAAGAGTCCATGCACTTAATCACTACACTAAAACTGACTGGAGAGCAGGGGGCAGCAAAAACAGGTGGCGGGAAGAGTGGGGGTAGTGAAAACCAGAGGCGAGAGCAGCAGGGAGAGTGGGGAAAGAAAAAATGGGCAGTGGGGAGAGCGGGAGAGGCATAAACGGGCGGCGGGGACAGCGGGGGAGGCAGAAACAGGGGAAGCAAGAATGTGGGGAGAGCTGTGACAGCGAGTGCGGCAGGGAAAGGAGGGGCCATACAAATGGAAGTGGGGTTTGGGTGGAGTGACCTGGCCCCCCCAGCCCCCCACGTAGCTAAGGGCCTGACTCCACACCTTTCATCCAGACAGTTGCTTCTTATCTCAGTATTCAAAAGAAGATTAGATGAACTTCAAGTTACAGTGTAGGTAGGGTCTCTGACCTAAGGAAAGTCCTCCTCAGACTCTGGTAAATCTTACATTGGAATGAGATTTCCAACAGCTACTATGCTGTTGTTAGGTTATTAGTTTTTGGCAGGGCCAGGAGAAGTGGTCGCTTTCCTTTGCAGATGACAGTGGTTTTATTTTAAGGTGCGGAGAGAACGGGAATTTAAAGATTGTGGGAATTTTTTTTGGTCTTGTTTAATAGCATTTTAATTACAGATTTGTTTGAGAAGATGGTTCCTCTGGCTGTACAGCAGGCTCTTACCCTCTACAACCAAAGAAAGGCAGATTTAGTGAACAGATCCATTGCACAGATGAGAGAGGCCACCAATCTGGCAAATGGGTGAGTAGATTATTCCAGTGTCTACCTTTTCTAAATCATTTTTAAAAGAGCTCTTAATTTAAAATTTAAGTATTTTGCATGGGGCAGGAAGCAGTATCTGTAACTTAGTTTACTTCCAAACACCTGTCATGGGGGGTGGAGTGGAGGATACCAAAGAGAGTTGGTACCAAGTTGTAATGCAATTATAAAAAATGATAATTATAAGAGTTAGTATTTTATAACTTTGCAAGTCATTTTGTTTCAAGTTTAAAACGAGAGTTTCTTCTTTAGAGTGTTGGCATCCCTCAATCTCCCTGCTGCTATTGAGGATATATCTGGAGATAGTGTTCCTCAGTCTATTCTGCAGAAGTCAAAGTCTGTGATTGAACAGGGAGGTGTGCAGACAATTGATCAGTTGATGAAAGATCTTCCTGAATTGCTACAGAGAAACAGAGAGATTCTGGATGAGGTAAAGTTATAATACTTGAAGTTAAAAGTGTTGGCAGATTGAATTCCCTTTTGCCTTGGCTGTGGAATGAACTGAGTTGATAGCATCTCTCACACCTTACAGAGTGTGTTTTGTGAGGGTAAAATGAAGGTGGGGAGAAAGAAGTTGTAAGCTGCTTTGTGTCTTCATTGGGAAGAAGAGTGTAGGGAATAAAAAGCAAAATGAAATTTCACTTGTTTGGAAGATACTAGATTGCTGGACCGATAGAAGTGGATTGCTTTTGATTGTTACGAGGCTTCTATTGGGGATTTGGGGGGAAGGTAGGGAAAAAGGCCGTCAGTTCTGATCCTGCAATTTGATAGGCATTGTAGTTCCAGTGTTGCTTCCTTGTTAATAAATTGCTGTTCGTGAGTTTAAATTGTTTTAATGACTTGAAGTTGTTTTGTAATTAAAGTAATTTGTCTTCACTGTAAAAGTCTTTAAGGATACTAGATGAAGAAGAAACAACAGACAATGAGCTGAAAAACAAGTTCAAGGAACGTTGGCAAAGAACACCATCAAATGATCTTTACAAACCTTTGAGGGCAGGTAATATTTATGTTGTCATTGTCTTCGTCTTTTTGTTTGCAGTGCATAAATTAGCATGTAGCTAGATTATTTGATTCTAATCTGCTTTGGAGTTATTCTCTAGTAAGGCTTCCAGAAAAACCAGCAAGAGAAAGCAATATAAAAGCACCTGGACTCTAATATTATGGTGCCGGATAAATAGCACCACTGTATTGTTTTAACTTTTTATAATAATTTATATTTGTACTTATACTATTATTGATTTTATCTATTATTATGATATCACGATTCCGTATCATGTCCTGTAAGCCGCCCTGAGCCTGCCTTGGCGGGGAGGGCAGGGTATAAATAAAAATTTTACTTTTTTTACTTTTTGCAACTGATGCTGCTGGATTCCTCTTGGGCTAGTTACTGGCATTTCTGACAAAAGTGGCTGCAGACAGCATGATTTTAATGAAATCTTGTAAAAAAATTCTTAATAATTCTGCTGAATGTGTGATAAAGGTCCTACTTATCTTTCACAGATTGGCAAGCTATTCAGATGGAAGACCATTTATTAGTTTGATAATTCTGTGTTCATAATGGTGAAGGAAGGACAAGTTTGTGGATTTTAATTTGGTTAATAGAGGAGTCGGGCATTTTGCCCCCAAATGTTGATGGATTTTTAAAACCAAAGGTCCTTGAGGAATGCATTCCTACTCTTAGTATAGTTCCTTCAGGAACAATTTCTAACCCAGATTAGAATATGAAATGGTTGTTGAAAAGCAACAGTATCTGGAAATGCCATGTAGTATTTACTCCAGGTTTTATTTATATAAAACATATGTGTGGTACTTTTTCATCTGATTTAAGGGTTCCCCAAGGTAGTGAGTAATTGCAACATAAAAACAAGCTTTAAAATAAAGAATTTATGTAAACATATTGGAACAGACAAATAAATAGGAAGGAGGGCTACTGAAAGTTTGTGAGGAAATGCCAAATAAGTCTTAACTTGTGGCATAAGATAGTGAGAGGTGGACAAACTATTGAGAAATGACTTCACAGATTTTTAACTGTCTTGATTTTACTTCAAAATTTGCAGTACTACTTCAGTAGTTTACTTAAACAAGGACACAATTTTGAAGTAATTGAATTTGTTAAAACGTGCCTAGAAATAAGAACGAAGCTATTTCTAATTAATATTATGTCCTAAGATAGGATGAATGGCAGGAACACCATACCACATTGTTGGTAAATAATCACTTATCCATAATTTTACTTCCTACTGCAGGAAGTGACTTTCAGCCAATCAGGCAAATGTCAGATGCAACGAAAGTAGTAGCAATGAATACTGTCTCTACCACAAAGCAACTGAAGTTGATTTGTTTCTAGGAAAATGTATCCAGAAACACGAGCCCTCTGTATCAAATGGATGCATGTATGTGTACAGTGATGTTAGATTTAATTATCTCTCTGTTGAAGGCTGTCTCTGTGGCTTAACAAGTTTAAGAAAATACTGCATCATCTCCAAAAGCCTTAAAACCCTGTACAAAGCATAGGCAAAGGTTTGTCCAAACTACTTCCAGCAGGAAGAAATACTAGTGGCTCTCTCAGATACCCTTTGGAAAAACTGAAAGCTAATTGGCTTATTCTTCTTTGTAGTCTCTGTGCATCATACATATAGCATATACAGAGTCTACCTCAGAACCTGTAAGAGCTATAAAATTTTGAGTGCAAGCTTCCTGACCCACAGCAGCTGCTCATTGCATACCCGGAGTTGGTGGAGCCATGCTCATTTGTCAATTCTTACGTTAATTTTTGGAAAATAATTGAGAAACAATATAAGGGAAATACAGAAAGGAAAAAAGGGGTCACATTATATAATTATATATGTCAAAGATAAGTTATATATATTAAACTTTAAAATACAGAAAATATTCCTCCCCAACATCTCATTTCATTTATTCAATTTATACCCTGCCCTACCACCAAAACGGGCTCCAGGCAGCTTACATAATTAAAACCATCAGAAATAAAACAATACATAGTATCAACAATTAATAGCAAAAAGCCTCATGCCACATGTTATATCAAAGTAAGTAACCCCAGAGACTCCGGTGTCCAAATAATATCAGAAGGCAGTAAAGGCACTGGGAAGGGGCTATGGACAGGACATCCCCTTTGTTACATTAAAATTTTGTTAGGATACTGTCTATAATATTCAATAGTACTTCTATTGGAGTACATTTATAATTCAACATTTTATATTTCAGGGTTCATAATCTGTTTTGCAGCTGCATTATTAATTTCATAATTGCTACATACACAGTATCGCATGCATTTTCCTCTTCTGCATACTTGCTGATACTTTAAACAAATAGGTACTATAGCAAAAATACAGAAGCAAAGTCTGTTCTGTATCTCCTAATAAGAAACTAGAAGATGTTTCTCCACAAAGGCTTACACACATTTATCTTTAGGATGCTACATTTAAAACTGATTCCCATTCTGCTTCTTCATTACAGTACGTTTATAATACTTTAAACTACTTTTCAGTCTAAATTTATCTCCTGCATGCATAATATACACTCCCATTTTTCCTCAGATTTTGCAGTTGAACTGTTTCTCAGGTTGTAAATTTTGCCATTACTGCATATTTGGCAAGTTCATTTTCCCATTCTTCTATGTACTGACAGACATCTAGTTTCCATTATGCTGTGTAGATAATTCTAGCCAAAGGGTGGCCAAATTGTGGCTCTTTTACACATACTGTATGGCTCTTGAAGCCTCCATTGCCCCACTGGCTGGCTAGGAGAAAGTATTTGTCTCTTTAAATCACTTCTCCACGCCAAGCCAGCTGGCATTTAAAGTTAAAGTTGCTTTCATTCTACCTCCCCATATATTTCCTTCCTTCCTGCAGCTCTTAGACAATTGACATTTATGTCTTGCAGCTCTCAGACATCTGTCATTTATTCTATGTGGTTCTTACATTAAGCAAGTTTGGCCACCCCTGTTTTAGCCACTGTCACCATGAATTTGAATATCCCTTGCAGAATATCCTTTGGTAACTTATTAGGCAATATACCTAGTAGCATATTCTTGGGAATTTGAACTTTAATGTATTTTGCATTTTAACATGCATTTCCTTCCAGTATCTTTTTGCTTTTTTACATGTCCATCACACATAGAATAAGGTTCCATCTATATCTTGACATTTTCATTATTTTCCTTTGTAGGTTTTATTTGCTTTATCAATATGCTTTGGAATTATATACCATCATTAACTGCCTTTTAATCAGCTTTCAGACTCAAACTGGTATTCTTCAAGTGGTCACCTGTGCAGTCACACAATGTGCCCTGACTTCCTTTCAACAGGTGTATCTAATTTACCTAGTCTGCTGTTTCATTGGGAATAACTGATTTGTGAGCACATCTCTAGCCATTCTGGATATTCTAATTAGTGTATTCCTTGTCCGTTAGGCAGTGGGAAATATACATTGGAGCAGGAATGAGCTACGTGAAATCCTAACCCCATCAGTGAAATTTAGTAGTAGATTATTCCAGGCTATCTCCATTTTGCTAATATGAGTACAGTACAGCACTCAGTTTGTTGCATTAATGCCTTTGAAGATAACATTTTCTTTTATATTCTTCTAGAGGGAGCCAATTACCGTAATATCTTGGATAAAGCTGTGCAAGCTGACAAACAGGTTAAAGAACGTTACCAGTCTCATCGAGAAACAATTTCACTGTTATGTAAGCCAGAGGAAGAACTGAATGCAGCAATTCCTTCAGCAAATCCGGCAAAAACTATGCAGGGGAGTGAGGTAAGAAAATGAAGAGTTCTGCGCTAATGACAAAATTAGGTATTAGGAAATCTTAATAACCAATCTGGTTTAATGTGTTGACACAGCTGATGGCAATCTGGGAGACTGTTTGAAATCTAGAGATAACATTTCCAAAATTTGATCATTTCTGTAAGATGCTGTTTATGTTTCGTTGAAGCGGCTCTTCCATGGATTTGCCTCCACGCTGCTGTAATATTTAAAGATCTGCCACAATCCTAAAAGGACCAGCAGTGTGGATCCTTGCTACTCAGTCATTGTTCAGTCCTAGCTGGGCAGTGGTTATTACATGTTTAAGGACTCATGAGGTTAGTCTTATCCACACTATGATGTGTATTTAAATATCATAGCAGTATAATGGGATGAACCTATGGAAAAGCAGCTCCAATAGAGTTGCTTTGAAGGGTTATTTTAATTAAGATGTCCTTATATGTTCCCTTCACATTTTTTTCCAAACGTGTATTCTATGATTTGAGAGCTTTTCGTTTGCCTTTTCAAGCACAAGGCTTATTTAAAAAGGAACCTCAGGAATTTTATATGGTTTGTTAGTCATTCTGCTCACTTTCTTGCTCATTTTTGACGCCGCTGAAGTGGAGAACTCTTGCACCCAGAAGCATAGCTACAGGCTCCTCTAAGATGCAAAGTAGAAAATAACAAATTTGTAATACTGGCTCAAATAACAAGCACAGAAGATAACTTTAATTCTGTTTCCTAGGTGGTTAATGTCCTAAGATCTTTGCTGTCTGTTCTGGATGAAGTAAAAAGGGAGAGAGAACAACTTGAGAATGATTTGAAATCAGTGAATTTTGATATGACAAGTAAATTCCTAACAGCACTTGCACAAGATGGTGCTGTAAATGAAGAAGCCATTTCTGTGACTGAATTAGATAATCTGTATGGCAGTCTCACCCATAGAGTACAAGAGTCTCTGAAAAAACAGGAGGAACTACTCAACAGCATTCAGGTATCTAGTATACATTGTAAAACATTCCAAGGACAACCACTGGCATAATAGCTGTTTCATTGATTTAAAAGCCATCCCATCGATTAGACATTTTCACCTTGAGACAGAGAATTGTCGAACATTTGCTTCTGTAATTCAAATGCAGAGCACTCTTGTACAAGCTAAATAGTATGCAATTCATATTTCTTTTATGCTAGCAAAGAACAATTGTGCACTTGGGAAAACATGTTCATTTAACTCTGTCTTTTCCTCTTGACAGAATTCGCATCAGGAATTTTCTACGATGAAGCAATCAAATAATGAATCCAATTTAAGGGAAGAGGTTTTAAAGAACTTAGCTGTAGCCAATGACAACTTTGTGGAGCTTGTTGCCAACCTGAAAGAAGGAACAAAGGTATAAGTAGTATGACACAGTATGTTTATGCGGTTGGGACCAGCAATTCCACAGCTTTATTCTGTGCTTGCTGTGGCTTACTCAAAGAACAAACTTCCAGTACTTTTGAATACCACTTATTGGTAAGGGGGAGGTAGAAGCTTCTTGCCTGCATTTGTGCACCTTATGGAAAGGAATACAAATTTTAAATTTCAGATTTTGGAACTTTAGAAGTGGTGACATTTCAGGAGCATTGTAGGTGATATTGGGATTGAAATGGCCACATGAATGTACAAGCTTTTAATGTCAATAATGAAAGACAAATAATAAATGAAAAGGTATAGCCAGGTTTTAAAAAACAGGATTTTTCCAGGTGATACAGACTTTAGAATTGCTGAAAATCTATCCTTCTAGCTTCATTCAGGAAACTGGTAAACAGAAATGTTGATTGAAGATGGACTTGTGTGTGTATCTCATCAGCATACCAGGTTATCTGTTGTTCAGGAGAGAGACTGTTGCCAGATCTTTCTAGAAAGGCATCCTGTATGCCATTTCAATTTGTGCAAGGTACCTTTATAGACAGTTTGCTCTCAAGATGCCATTTGAAAGCATTTGATTTACCAAGGTTAAGTAGAAAGTAGCGTTTATTAAAAGGATTTCTCCCCACTCTAACATGGGATTCCCAGGGCAGTTTACAAAACGAATGTCTTCAAATCTGCAAAACCATTCATTTGATAGCAACTACAGTTTTGAATCCAAGCATGCTAAATTTGAGTCACAGATCTTATTTAGGGTTCAATCAGCCAGAATGTTATCAAGCACAAATGAGAATTCATGGCCATATTTCATATCACAGTAATTACTAAAAGTAGATTAATATTTTGCTACATATTTGACAATATTTGTTTTCTTATAAAATGTTTTGGACTGAGCTATATTTGAGAATGGCCATGTAGAACCCAGATTGGAGATGGGAACCCAGAACGTCTTAAATAATGTGCTTGGCCTCTCAAATCCCATGCTGATTCTTTGGAGTACTTGTGTTAAAACATATATTGAAATGCATCATGTGCTTGCAAAATGTAGCCTCATATTTATGGCATTCTGTTTCAGAAAACACTGCTTGCATTTTCTAGTGTCAGAAACTTCTATGAAGTGTGAAATACTTTGTTGCAATCAGTTTTTCCATGAAAACCACTTCAAATGTCAACATTCAAAACAGTAAAATGTTTCACAGATATATGTTATTTATTTCCTAGTTCTATAATGAGCTGACTGAAATCCTTCTGAAGTTCCAAAACAAATGCAGTGACATTGTGTTTGCACGCAAAACAGAAAGAGATGAACTTCTGAAGTAAGCTTTCCTGTACTTTCAGATATACTTAATAAAATTTGCATGATTTTATTGCTTTTGAAAGAACAATGTAATCTATTAAGAGTGTTTGCCAGCTTCTGAAGAAAAATTGATTAATAATTGATAAGAGCACTTGTTTCCTATGTATAGAACTGTACAATACTGTAAGGTAGTACAGATGGTTGTCTTGTTGATCCCAAAGAATAAGATATGTAAGAAATTGAATTATTTTTCTCATTGGGCCCAATTTAGGTGCAGAAATATTTAGTCATTCTTATTTCATACATCTTGGGCAAAAGCTGGAGGGAAATTGACACATTTCACCCATAGATTATGGATTCAAGCCAGTGCTTGAGGTCCAAAGTACAGTAATCTAAGTAGAGGTCTATTACTGACCCTATTAATTAATCAGTTTTAGCTTTCCCTGTTACATGGGCTGAATTCTAGATATAAAGCATGAGCATCAGATATTGTCTACATTAAACAAAAGGGTATGGAATAAATGTTTTCCAGATTTGATGGAAAATATTTTTATCTTTTTAAGAGACTTGCAGCAAAGTATTGCTAGAGAACCCAGTGCCCCTTCTTTTCCTTCTGTGCCTGCATATCAAACGGGTCCTGCTGGAGGAAACAAACCGCCTGCATCGTCTGCTCCAACCCCGGCCCCCAGAACCATGGTGGTAAGAAAGAATAACAATGTAACAATATGATTGATTGTAGCACAAGTTAACAAAACCAGCCTTGTTTATTAAGGTGTTGAAATATAGCTAGAATTCCTTTTAAATGAGACAGAAGCTGTTCTGTAGTAGCTACTAATAGCACTCTTTGCAGCTTGACCACTATACTTCTGTTGCGCTCAGCATTTCTTTAATTTTTTTAAATAGCAAAATTACTTAAACATCACAAATGTAAAATATGTGCCTCTATTCTAGAGTTTCTCTAACTTTCACCTTCTTGTTTATAGTCTAGTAAGCCACAGCCACCAGCACGTCCTCCACCGCCGATGATTTCTACAGCCAGTACACTCTCAGCTCCCACTCCAGCTGTCTCTGGGACAACAGTTGCTCCAGCTAGTTCTGCAGCCAGCACAGCACATTCACAGGCTCAGGGACCGCCATATCCCACTTACCCAGGCTACCCCGGGTAAGCTTGCAAGGATAGTTAAGAAATATCTTGACACTGCTAGAATTTCAGAGAAGAGCTCTGGATGGTTAAGGAATAGTTGTATGATGATTAAGATGTAATAAGAAATAAAATCAGTTAAAATATCTTCTCAATGCAGACCAGAGCCCTGCTTGGCCAGAAAAGACTTTTTCCCTGGGAGGAGTACTGTGCAAGGTGGTAGGATGCAGTCCACTGTTGCTTCCATTGGTGTGCTCAGGTTCTATTAAAAATGAAATCTTAGTATTTCAGTTTAAAAGTATTTTGGAGAATAGTGACTAGAATTGACATTTAGAAGTTTGGGCACCTTGTGGATTTGACATAATTGTTGCTTTGGCCTGTTGTTCTTAGGTGTTAAAATCCCATTGGTTTTGGGAAAAGAATTTAATACCAAAATTAAATGTCTCAGATTCAGCTAAGATTGAAAAGTGTTTCACTTCGTTAGATCACTGGCATTTTAAATAGCTTCTGTGGTAATTCTTATACTGACAGAAAGAATCTGCAACTTTGTTGCAGCTTTCAGGATTGTAGATTGAGCTGCCTTTCACTTTGCATAATGGCAAACTTGAGTACTTTCATAGGTATTTTTTTGATGAGGCATATAAAATACAGTGCTTCTGTGTCTGCCACCTAGAAGCAGCATGATAAAATGCATACATGTTTTTGATAATCCAGGACAAAGAGAAATAAATGCTAAAAAATATAATGATAATGATGAGCTGAAACTTGAGGGGCCTTCCAGAAGGCTTAACACTGCTTATTGGTGGCAGCAGTTGTACTTCCTACTGCTGCTACCAGATAGAATTTTGTCCTGTTTTAAACTAAAAGATGCCAGAGTGAAAAAGGAAGCACTGCTGTTACTTTGTTGCTTCCAGCTGCCATATTCTTCCCCTTTATTTAAAACCAAAGAGATTAGGGTGAGGGCAAGAACCATTGCTTCTACCATTACACAGCCAGAACTGCTTTACTATGCAGTGTCACTGTTAGGCTAAAACAGTCACAGCTACCAGATAATGAGAAGGATGCCTGAAAAAGCTCTTAAGTTTAATCCTATGACTACCTGCCACATGGGGGAGAAGAATTATTATTAATAGAGAATTGAAACTGGTAACTGGAATCTGTTTAAAAAATGGATTGTAATCCCAAAATATTTCATAACATTGGCATTATACTTCTCACCTTTTAAAAGAGTTTCTGGTTAACATTGGTGTGTTACTTTTGTTACCACTGTCAGCAAAGAATTGATGAATTAAAGTGGTTATGCTAGCTTTGCTTTATGCTAGAGGAGTCCATTTTGGGTTATGCTAGCTTTGGGGGATGCCCATGAGTTTCACTGTCATGGTTATAAACAGTATGTTAACCAATTTGTTCTGCCATTTGTGGCCCTTGTTTTTACAGGTATTGCCAGATGCCTTTACCGATGGGATACAATCCTTATATGTATGGCCAATACAATTTGCCGTATACACCTTCACCTGTATACCAAAATCCTGGACAGACACCATACCCTGGACCTCAGCAACCTGGATACCCTTACCCACAACAACCTGGATACCCTTATCCACAGCAATAACATATCTGCAAAGATGTACTGCTTGTTATAGCTAAAAGTATCTTGCAATAAGCATACTAAATCTTTTTGTTCCAGTTAGTGTACCTCACTCTATTGAAGACAGTCTGTAACTTCTCTCTCTGGCTAAATACTCAAAAGTTGTGCTTGCGGTTGGATTCTGACTGTGTTAAACCTTTTGAGGGATTTACAAGCTGCTGCAGTTTATGGACAGAATTATATAACAGCAAAGTTCATTGGTACATAAGCTGCTCTTTAAATTAGACCAAAATGTTTCTTCACAGTAATCATTATTTGCTATAAATAGCAACTGGAGTTCTTCACAGCAATGTTAAAAAGCACTGGGGTGTGATCTATGCTACAAAACTAAATAAGAGTTTCTTCTATATTATGTTGGTTTGTATCTTGGATTTGAAGTTTAGTTTACCAATATGCTATTTTTGTCTAATCAAGGCATTGTAAATCATAAGCGCAAAATAAAATTGCATAGGAATGCTCTAAAATCTTCCAACACTCGATGATATTGCCAGTGTTGTTGGCTTCTGAAGTTTGAAGGCACTCATCAGCGCTGGTTTTTGAAGCTTGAAGCTTCTGCTGCAAGTCGAGGTTAGTTGTACTCAGTTCCTGTTATATAAAAGCAATTCCATAAATCAAGATGTTGTGATGTTATCTTAAAATGAGACACACAAAATAAAAGATATTTTTATTGAACCTTTCATATGACTAGCTTTTGAATTTCAAAGTATTCATCAGGGATGAATTTCTGTGTATGTGCTGACAGGTAAAATAGCTGAAATGTGATGGGAGACCTCCAAGAAATTCCAGGGTTGCTATGCAGAGGAGGAAGAGTTGGTGTTTTATACCTTGCTTTTCTCTGCTTTAAGGAGTCTGAGTGGCTTACAAGATCTTTTCCTTCCTCTCCCCGCAATAGGCACCTTGTGATGTAGGTGGGGCTGTGAGAACTCTGAGAGAACTGTTTCCCACAGTCGCCTAGCAAGCTTCATGTGGAGGAATTGGCAAATTAATCCTGGTTGTTCAGATTACAGTCCTCTGCTCTTAACCACTACTCCATGCAGTTGATGGCAGACCACCTCCAAAAGACTTTGCCTTGAAAACCCTGTGGGGTCTCCGTAAGTTAGCTGTGACTTGAAGCTGCTTTCCGTCACCACTGTCTTAGAGGCAGGCCATTTCTGAATGAAGTTACACCTCTTGCATAGCTATTTTATTATAGCACTCTTACTTGCAGGGATAATTTTAAGAAGGGAGGGGGAGAGGCAGGGTGGCAGCAGCTCTGTTGCAGGTCAGCCCCCAGCCAGAAGTAATTATGGCCACACTGCACATGACGCAGCACTACCACCTCCCCATTACTTTGGAGATCTACGAGCAGCCTAAAAGAGGGGGGAGAAGAGAAAACTTAAGAACCCAGAAAGTCAAATGAATCCTAATTAAACGGTTCAGTATTAAAACAGCGAAATATAGAACATAAATATATATCAATTATACAAAAATGCATGTATTTAATACAAAATAGTTGACATAGGCCCAAATATAGCCTCAATTCAGATAAAAACCAACCAGTAATCTCAAACTGTGACCTGACTGATGCGTTTTGACCCTATGGCCTTCTTCAGTGGTCAAGCATAGTTATTACACATTAGTTCCAGACATTGCTAAGTGGTCAATATAGCACCAAGTTGGATTGTGCTACAGAAGGAAGGGAAAACATTCATTATTGAATTTGGTACACTATTTATAGTATAATAATGACGTGAAAACTTTTAAAAACTTATTTAGGATTACTTACATCTAATCAATATTCATGCCTTGAGGCAAAGATGTATTTAAGAGACCTCTTAGTGAGCTACACAGCTGAGGAATGGGACCTTGGGAGGAGCTGCAAGGCTCACAGCAAAAGTGACTCCAGCTCTCCTGGGCAGAAGCCTTGATGGGGAAGGTGATCTGAAGAGGCTTCCTGTGATGCTCCAGCACAGGTACATAATAACTGAGGCAGTCAGTTGGTAGTTGCCACCTTTTCTGGTTGCTGCCTTTTATATCACTCCTACATAAGAAAGGATGGTATTGAGAAAATGTCCCCAGCACTATCAGTGGGATTCAAGTGCAGTAGCCATTTAGCAGGGACAGAATGTCAATGAAGGTATTGCTGTACAACGGGGATAGTCAGCCAAGTTTGTTTAGCACCCAGGGCTGCTTCACCTCCCAAGTGGGGTTTGCTCCCAGTGTGACAAACCATGTATAACTTTGCTCCCTTTGGTTGTTGGTATCCCAGCAAGTAGTTATTGCAAGGGGTTTGACACTTCAGCTAAAAGAGGCTTCCTGTGATGCTCCTGCTCCTTTTATACCAAAGCTTGCAGTTACCATAAAATGTTAATGCTTGAGAATAGACTTCTCCAGCAGAGGGCAGTGTTCAACTACTAATTGGCAAAGAAGCATTTTGATTTGATTTAGGACTATAAAAAGGATAGTGTTGACAGAATTTAAGGATTGTTTTGAAATGTGTCCTGCTTGGTTAAAAAGACCAAGTTCATTCTAGAACTTCCAGACTGGAGTATTTATCCTGGCAGATCTCCACTGTGAAGGTTGTCTCTGTGTGTTCCATTTGCCCTGTGGATCTGGAAAGGCCTAAATCTGAGCTTGTGTGATGGGCTAAGAATGAGTTACGTGAAAAGGGCACAGCTAGACATTTTACAGTAAATATTATTTAGCTATTCTACAGGCCTCTTAGTGGAGGATGATCTGTACATGTAGGAAAAACCTATGGTACAGATTTTCCTGGGTGTCTTCTACTCCTGAGTCCATGTCTTAAGAGCTTCACACAGTGCATGTCTAAGTGCTTTCCCTAGCATACTGGGGGAAAATGCTAGCCTAAAACCCTTTTTTCCCCTATGGTTGATGGGTGCACGTGTGTGGGAGCAGATGATTTCCTCTTTAGGCTTGAGTATTGGCGAATGCAAGCCTTGGGCACTGGTGTTGGAGAATATGGAAAATGGCATGTGGTTCTGTTTTGTGTACAGTCTGACTGTGCATTGTAGGGTTTGAAGGGATATGGAAATTGTTATAGTCAATTTTTTATAATCAAACCTCTGGTGATATTTGTAGGGCTCAAGATTTTTCAGTGCATGTATAATTATTCCCGTTTCCCACATCCCAAATCCCATTTGTCCTCCTGCACAGTCCAGTTGCATGCACCACATTTCCTTATAGTGGTTCTTTTTACAAATTCATCCAAAGATCCAGCCAGGTAAATGTTTTAGAGGCTAAATATCAGATAACTGTCAAACAAGAAAAAGAGAACGCTGATCTGAACAGGGTGCCAAAGTACTGCTTTTAATTGTTGCATGCTTACAGCTAGCAGTGTGCCTCCCACATAATGGGCAGCCCTGCCCTGGGTGTCCCAGGCTAGCCTGATCTCATCAGATTTCAGCAGCGTCAGCCTTGGTTAGTATTTGGATAGGAGGCCACCAAGGAAGTCCAGGTTTTCTAAGCAGAGGCACGGCAATAGCAAACCACCTCTGAATGCCCCTTGCCTTGAAAACCCTATGGGGTCACTGTAAATCACCTGCCACTTGGCAGTGGACACACATGAACAACCAAATGTCAGATGCCTATAGGTAAGGAATGGGCTTCCTCTTATAATACAGCAAAATGGGTCAAATACCACATTGCTTATTTTTAAAAGGGCTTTTCCACCTCTTGAGTGAGTGCCAACTGAGACTGATTCAATGCTATAAAAACGTGACCCACTCAGTGTTTTTCAGTCACTGCTTATTGAGATGTTTCCACCCCAATGCATATGGTTGTGTTTGCATTTCTCGTAGGTGACATGCCCCCTCTAACAAACAAACCAAATTGACCAAATTTAGCAAAAACATGCAGTAGATCACCAGCGTGGAGATGATACCAAAGTGTTCGCTCTGGCGTTGTGTCCGATTTCAACAGATGAACTGGTAATGTGACGTTTTTCCGTATTTTGTTTCTGATGGACTTTTGAAAATGCGTTGAAGGTGTCAGCACTGATGGGGAAGGTGTTAAAGGCAAGAAGCAGCTTTTTGAACTGGTAAGTGAACCATCCGCAAGAAGGGTCAAAAGCAGAGGAGGGGGTGTGAGTGAGCGCAAGAGAGATTACGACAGCAGCTGAAAGTGGAAACGAGTGGATAATTTTACAGGGAAAAGGGTGTGAAAAGATTAACAAAAGAAAGATGACGATAAGCAAAATCCCACAGAAAGTTTAAAATTGTCTATACAATCTTATCATATACTTCATATGGTTTATATATTAATATTAGGATCCAATTACATACCCCTGGGCAATGACCTGTTCCTGGCACAAAGCTTCAGTCGAGCTTCCCATTGACTTCAGTGGAAGGCATTTATTTGTACATATGAGCTGTTCTGCATGCACCTTGGCTTCCTCCATGAAAACAATCAAATAGGAGATAAATATGCTTTTTATAGGAGCACAACCTAATCTCTGCCTGAGGCCATTATCATTGCAGAGTACTTTTTTGGGGGGAGGGGGGAATGTAATCAGTATTGTCAAATATTAGAATTATTTATAAGGATATTCAGGCAGAAAATTTGAAACGCACCAGCCCTTGAGGTGAGACCCCAAGGGGGTCTTCTTTTTAAAAAACTTCATTTTAAAAAAACCTCGCTATACTCAAATGATGGTTGTTGGACAGTGGGCCACATTGGGCCACCAAAAGCTGCCACCAAAATAGCCACAGAACCACATTCATGAGCACCCTCAATCAAAAGTCACAAGTGTCTCCTGTGTGCCATCCCAAACACACACACACAATTTTTTAGCTAATAATAATGAAGATATAACTAAACTTTTAATTACCTTGGGATATAAGTTCAGGATACCTCAACCCACCCTGCAAACAATGTTCCTTCTAAGCTGCAGAGTCTTGTGAGCAAAAATTCTACTTTGTGAGCTACTGGCATTAAGGGTGTGAGCTACTGCATAAAATTGTGCTCTGGGGCCATTTTTCCTAAGCTAAGAAAAAAATGTTTGAACTGGAGGCTAAAAATTTGTGAGGTAGCTCACACTAACTCAGTTTAGAGGGAACACTGCCTGCAAAGTCAGAGTGGTGTGGTTTTGTCTAAAAGGTAAATTCCCTGTGCAAGCACCAGTTGTTTCCGACTCTGGGTTGACGTCACCCTCTGCTATCTTAGGAAAAAGGAAAGGAAAGGTCCCCTTTGCAAGCACCAGTCATTTCCGACTCTGGGGTGACATTGCTTTCATGTTTTTACGGCAGATTTTTTACAGGGTGGTTTGCCATTGCCTTCCCCAGTGTTTTACACTTTCCCCCCAGCAAGCTGGGTACAACCTTGGGCCGGCTACCTGAACCAGGTTCCGCTGGGATCAAACTCAGGTCGTGAGCAGAGAGTTCAGACTGCAATACTGCTGCTTTACCACTCTGCGCCATGGGACTGCTTCTGCTATCTCAGGACTCAACCAAATGGAACTTTTGGGTATGGCAAAAGATCTAGTCCTAAATGAGGTTAACACCTCAATTATGATAGCCGCCTTTGAGTTAAAGGGAAGAGGGTTTTTTGGCCTTCTGATTCAGAGGAATACAAGTAGTTCTGGAGACACTAGCTAGAGCTAGTCCTTCTGCTCATAAACAGGAAGAGACTCAGTAGGAATGTCTGATTTTCTCTATCTTCACCTGCATACAAGAGGAAGAAGGGAGAGAATCTCCCCCCCTTCCTCTATTCAAGGGAAGGCCCACAAGAAGAAACCTGGTGCTTCTAGTCCCTTGAAGGATCAAGATTATGTAATATCTGAAGACTCCTTTCAGCAAGAGTAAGGTGAGCTTTCTGAGGAGGAGCTGATGGAAACCGTTTCTCAGACCCATCTGCTCCTCTTGGAAATACTTCCAAAGTAGTTGCCTGTAGTCCTCAGGATTTTGGAAAGCTCTGAAAAACAGAAAGGGAAGAAGAACACTCCTGTTTCCGTTACCTCTGGCAGGGCTTTTTCTCAAATGGTAACAACCTCCCTGGATTTGCCCTCTGTGTTTGAAAAGCCTGTAGTGTTCAGGCTGAATAGGACAGCCGAGACCAAGCCAAATCTACTATTCACCTCTTTTGAGTTCTATTCTTTTTTCCCCCAAAGCAGCATTGTGTTTCATCCTTTGGTTGGTAGTTGCCTGATGGTTGCCCTGCCCTCCAGTTTGTTCACCCAGGCTGGATCAAATGGGATTCCAAGAGATCCCAATGACAACAGGATTGATGCTGCTCTGCAAAGGGGGCTTTTGATGCATCTTCCATGAGACTGAGAGCCTTCACTGTGAGCTCTTTGTTTTCCAGAGCTGTATATTTGTGGCCAACAGACCTTTCAGCAGCAGGTAATGACACCCCTAAGGAACTGAAAGATGAACTGAAGAAAATATTGCTGACGGCCACCTTTGCAGCTTGACAATATTTAGTTCTCATCTTAATCCACAGTTGTCAAACATGGGTGCATGTAGAAACATTTTGCTGAATAGTTGAGTGGTTGACCAGATGGCCCATACCAAAGCAGCTGACATGCCTTTTCAGGGCTCCAGACTCTTTGGAGGTGCTCTGGTTCCCTTCCTTGTGGAAAGTAAGGCTTTACCAACCTGAAAAAGGAGGGCAAGCCCAACAAGAAGTTCCATTCCTTTTATGCTCCTGAATCCATGACCAGACGGAAACATTCAAGACTTCAAGAACAGATGGTGGGAGGTGAAGTCCTCCTCAGGAGGTCTAAGGTGTTCCAGCAACAAGCCCTCTACCCAAAACTAGGGAAGAGAAAGGAAGACTGTCTCAGCCTGACTACAGTGACATGAAGTCTGTCCTGAGTATCATACTTAATTCTTTCTGGCCACAAAGGGCCTTTTATGCTAGTCATCCCAGACATAGTGGCACTCACCAACTAATCAGATCTACTGTCTCTGGGTCCCCATTCTCCTAATCTCATGCAAATCTTCCACTAATGAAGTCTATAGTAGTGTCAATGTCTTGGTACTAGGTCAATTCTGTGAATCCTCAGAGCTTCCAGGAAGGTCAACCACTCTACTTTCTTCAAGATGACTCTTTCAGCAATCCTTGGGGCTTTCACATCTGCATGTGGAACATTTCCTTTAGGAGGCAGCCCTTCTTCATCCACCTCCTACTAGCCATGGATTCCCAACTTGAAAACTGAATATGATGTTACTGGCCCCCTCAAAGGCTCCTTGACTCCATAGCAATGTACCTCATTAAAGAGTTAACCCTCAAGACCACAGTCTTAGTAGCTGTTACTTCAGCCAGGAGAATTTAAGAACTTGATTCTCTGTCAAGAGACGAGTTATTACCTTTTATGGCTATCCAAACCAAACCACACTGTTTCACCATGTGATTGCAGCCAGTTTGCCCTCTTAATCAACAAACTGCATGTATTTCAGCCCACAATACCTGATCCGCTCGTCTGATGAAGTGTGCTTAGAGAGCACACGAAAGCTTATGTTCTGAATAAAACTTGGTTGGTCTTAAAGGTGCAACTTGACTCCTGCTTTGTTCAAGAGAGACCCCTGTGCATTCTATAATGACAAAGTGGTTCTCAGTACAGACCCCACATTTATCCCTTCAGTGAATTCAGTTTTTTCCCCCTGAGGAGACAGTGTTTCCTTCCTTCTCAAACTAGGGAATGGGTATGGCATAAATATCAAGAGAGCACTTAGTTTTTATTTAGAAAGATCTACAGACTTAAGGGGAAAAATGGGGACTAGAGTGTCTTAAGACTGCTGGACTGTTTTCTTGTTAACAGTGCCCTGTAGGGCTTTCCAGAAGACATACTGGCATCCTCCATAGAGCTGTGACCATGAAAGGCATTTTCTCCCCATGAGAAGAGACTGATCTTCTTTGTAGTCCCTGTGCAGTCCACTCTATTGTTTGAGCCTTGGCTCGAATCTGATCTCGGAGAACTCCAATAGTTAGTGTCAGCATTTTTTGGTGGGCTTTTTCCTCTGTTCTGGGGAGCAGGCAGGTACTGAGTATGCCTGGAGCTGAGGAGAAAGCTCCAGAGATGAAGATGAAGCAGTGGGGAAGGTCTTCTCCTTACCTTGTGATGGCCTTGCTGGCACCAGCTGGAAGAAACTGAGCATGGGTGGAGCTGCACTATGTATTGGAGTTTCCAAGGTCAGATTCAAGCCAGGGCTCAAACCTGTGTGTGTGACTGCACAGGTGGCCACTCTAAGATCATTAGATGCAGGCAAGCAACCTGTTTTTTCTACCTCCAGACCACCAAGAGCTGAAATTCATAGCACATGAACATATTTTCCTTTTTGTATTTAGCACAAGATCTGCAACAGTCCTTTACAGTGGCTTGCCTGAATGCCCCTTGTCCAGAGCTGTAAGGAAAAACTGATCTAGAGCAGTACTAAAACATGGAAACATTACACTATACTTTTGTTGCTGTTGAAGTCAAAACACAGAATTGTGGCTCTTTAAAGGATGATAGATTTATTCTGGCATACGCATCTGTGGATTATAGCCCCCTTCACCATAAGCCTCAGGCTCAGGTTTCTTGTGCATGAAAACTTCTGCCACAATAAACATGTTAGTCTTTCGTTAGATGCCCAAAGACTCTGTTTTTTTTATGGCTAACCCTTTGGATGTCATCAGTTTCTGGTAGGTAACTGTGTTGGTCATCACTAGAAGAGGAAGATTGGAGTTCTGCAGCCCTTTAAAGACCAACAAGATTTCCTTTCAAGACTCAAAGTTCCTTTTGTCAGATATCTTTGGATGTTGTGACCAATCTAATCCTGTGTTTGTATTTATAGGTTGTTCATGGTGCAGAGTGGTAAGCTGCAGTGCTGCAGTCCAAGCTCTGTTCATGACCTAAGTCTGATCCTGGCTGAAGCTGGGTTCAGGTAGCCAGCTCAAGGTTGACTCAGTCTTCCATCTTTCTGAGGTTGGAGCACCCAGCTTGCTGGGGGGGAAAGTGTAGATGACTGGGAAAGGCAATGGCAAGCCACCCCATAAAAAAAAAAAGTCTGCCATGAAAACATTCTAATGCAGTGTCACCCCAGAGTCAGAAATGACTGGTGCTTACACCTTTACCTTTTACCTTGTTTTAGGGTATTCATTCACCTATCCAACCTCCATGTGTTAAATCTTTTGTCCTGGCCTGTGCTGAGGAACATAAAATTTCCTGTTGGAGATAGGAAAACACTAGGTGGCAGCAGAAGGAAACAAATGAGTCTGTTTTCTCCCAGCGACATGTTATGTCCTTTTTAAGCCCTCTTTATCCCAGAGGCGGAGTCAGCTTGTGCAGAACATTATGAACAGTATTATTGAGGACCAAAATGAAATAATACAGGTGTAAAGGGGAGAAAAATGTACAGAGAAGCTGTAAAAAACTAGATTGTTGGGAAGATGCTGAAGAAATCTGGATGTTACCTGCAAATCCATACAATACACCTTTTTTGTACAGTGAGAGATTTGGTACTCTTCTCACTGCTGACAGCTGTGCTAAATATGTAGGAGTAAATATATCTTTGTCACATCTGTTTGGGGATCTAGTTGAAATGAATGATAACCGTACCAGAAAGAACAAGGGGTGTGTATGTAGCTTTCAGGAAATGCATTTTCCACTAGGCCAATACATGAAAAACAGGACAGACAGAAGAACCCTTTGCAGGTTTGCTGCATCCTCTTTGCCTGTCAGAATTGCTGTGATTTTCACACCTGCATCACTGGCAGAAAACTCAACTGGTTAAGCTTTCTTGCGATCTGTTCTCTGTGTCTGGAAAAACTGCCATGGCTGAATTTCTGTTGCCAGGTGGTTATCAAAGGTGCAGGAGCACAAAGAATACCAGCCTGGCTTTCAAATTCACCTCCCAACAAATACTGAGATTTATGCAGTGCATATGTTGATGCAATTGTATTGATTATTACATTCTACCCCGCTTTTTAGCTAAGCCCCCAATGTGCTCATTGGACTTAAAATCAAGTAGGAATGACAAAGTTCAATATAAAATGTTTCTTGAAGAGGCGATTATCAACTGAGCTGGATCTGGGGATAGAGGAGAGGCATTTTGCTAGGTCTGGTTTCTCCTTTGATGGTTTCCTTGATAACCAGTTGGAGGGCGCCAGGAAGGCTGGGAAGAAATTCAGGCACCAGGAGCATAAGCTTGCCAGCCTCCTGGTGGGGCTTGGAGACCTCTCAGAACCACAACTGATCTTGACAGAGAGCAAGGCTTTTTTGGTAGCAGGAACTCCTTTGCATATTAGGCCATGCCACCCTGATGTAGCCAATCCTCCAAGAGCTTACAGGGCTCTTTTTACAGAACCTATTGTAAGCTCCAGGAGGATTGGCTACATTGGGTGTGTGCATGTGCGTGTGCAGCCTAAAACCCAAAGGAGTTCCTGCTACAAAAAAAAGCCCTGGCAGAGTATCATTGTTTCTCTGAGGAGATTCCCAGCTAAGTGCCATTTTGAACCAGGGATTCCCCATTCCTGGTCTTACTGTTAACCTAGCTGAATGTGATGCTATCACCACCCTGGATGCATCAAAAGGGGTAGGCAATCCTCAGCACACATGCCACATGGGGACACACCAGCTAGGGATGCCAACCTCCAGGTGGTGCGTAGGAAATACCACTGGTGTAACCCCAAATAATGAAATACACATATGAAAATATCAATGAGCTCTTATCCAACAGTCTTATATATCCAAATTATTTAACTTTCAAAATATAAATCCAAGGATCCCCGTGTATTCACATGTCCAAAGGTTTCTCCTACAGTTCAAACAAGAATGCCGGGAGAAGGGGGAAAATCCCACTGTCCAACATTGAAGTATTGTGTCTTCACTCTTAAGGTATCAACGCCACATCTGAAGAAAGCTGCAAATATGGTCCCAAACAAGGAGTTGACTAAGAACTTGTTTTGTTCACCACTTCTTCCTGGTGGAACCTCTGCAAAGTTGAAAATAAGCAATAAACTACGAAGTGGCTATTTAAAATAAAGTAGAAGATCTTACAAAGCAAATAGACTCACATAGTACTCACATTCACATTCAGTTTTTCAACGTAGTTTATACAGCAATATTCCTGAAATTACCATTCACTAACCGGCATTCACCAACTCTAGTTAGTTACAAAGAGAGAACACGAAGGGGCTTAAAGCACTAGTTACCAACAGCTGGTTTCCATATTAAAGATTCATTATCATATATAAACTTGGAATAGAAAAAAATATACTGTGTCTGACATGCTTTTCCAGCATCAAAATTTTTTGTAACCACTCAGTAGCACCAAGGGATTTATAGAAAGCATGTGAAGTCCAAAGCTAGAATCAGACCATAAGGAATGACAGTATTTAAATTGAATATCCCCCTAGACTCAATGAAGCCTCCAGGTGGGGCCTGGGATCTTCCAGAATTACAGCTCATCTCCAGGCACCAGAAATCGGATCTCCTGAACATTGTACCCAACTGAAGTCCCTGTTCTCCTCAGACTCCAGGAATTTCACAACCTGGAACTAGCAACACTAACCTCTATCCCCTGCGATGCCATGCCAGACTTTTTATCTTTGTACAACAGCTCCCTTGCTTCACCCCACAGGGTGAGGAGGTGAAGTTTGGCTGGGCCAAGCAGAGCCAAAGCTTGGTTCTCAACCAGTGACATCAACCGGCGCTCCTCTGGACCTGCTCCCAGTAAGTGCCAGTAGCCCTGCCTCAATGACTGACAAGCAAGTATACAGAATCGCAGGGCTTTTGCATATTAGTCCACACTCTCCTGATGTAGCTAACCCTCCTGAAGCTTACAGTAGGCCCGGTACTAAGAGCCCTGTAAGCTCTTGGAGGACTAGCTACATCAGGGGTGTGTGGCCTAATATGCAAAGGAGTTCCTGCTACAAAAAAAACCCCGTAGAACTGCAACAGCGCTGCTCATTGCTCTCTGACAGAGAGACCTGCACAGGAAGCTGGTAGCTGTATGGGCAAGGCTGCCACCTTTCTGAAGAATGGAAGCCATCACTTCCATTGCCTTCCCTCAGAAAGAACTGCCTCTGTGGTCAGGGCAACCCTAATCTCTTCTCTTTTTTGTTTGTCAGAAAATCCATACATTTACAGTTAGACATTCTGTTCCATTCAGCCTGTGGGATGAAACGTTGCCTATCTCTGCTCGATCCTGTAAATATATCAATTGAAGCCCTTTGGCAGTTTTGCAGCAAGTGTTGGAGCAAGTCTTTGCAGCAAGTCTTTATTCATTTATATAAGGGGATTCATGCGCTGTTTCTCCCAAATCCTGCTCAGGGCAGCATACACATACAGATAATAAGCTAACATCATAAGAGCATTAAAATTGTCAATGTAAAAAACCCGACATTTCTGGCAAGGCTCATGGCCAGCTTTGCCACCCATCCGTGCTCCCTTTTCCCCCTCCAAACTTGAGCTCTGCTCCTGTGCCACACACATTCTTGGCTTAACACATGGCTCCCTGACACTAGGGAAGGGTGTATGGGTGGTGGTGGGGAATACACAGTGGTGGCGGGCATGGAGATGGCCCTCCCAGTTGCATGCACCCAAACATGTCAGGGAGGGGTTGTGGGTCATGGCAGCAGCAGTAAGCATCAGGGCTTTTTTTCTTAGCAGGATTGCACAGGAACGCAGTTCTGGCTGACTTGGCATCAGGGGTGTGGCCTAGTATGTAATAAGCTCCTGCTTTTTGTACAAAAAATCCCTGTGTGGAACAATGGCACCATCAGGGGTTGGCCTAATATGCAAATGAGTCCCTGCTGGGCTTTTTTTTTTTTGTAAAACACAGGTGGTAGGAGAGCTTGTGAGCTGGCAAAAGAACACAGGATGGCAGGGTCTGTGAACCAGAGGGGCTGGTAATGGGCAGAGGAGGAGAGGGCCCCCTGCTTAGGCCTTCCCAACCTAGAACTGGCCCTGCTCCCCCCAGTTTTTCTCCCGCTGCTCACTTGATTGAATACCAGCAATTGATGGGGGTAAGGAGTAGTAGACACCTGGTAGTTAGGGTTGTCTTCAGATAGGGCCGGGAGTTTTCTTGGAATGCTAACTGATCTCCAGACTGCAGTGATTGGTTCCCCTGGAGAAAAGGGCCACTTCAGAGGACTGTCTCTATGGCATTTTAGTCTTGCTGACCTATCTTATATTTGTCCTCTTCTTCCCTCCTCTCCCCAAACATTTGATGTCCCTGTGAAGGAAGAATAGAAGAGATGAAGACAATCCACTGGTTCACTGCACCCTTCCTTGCGGAGCGCGCTCCGTATGTAAATCAGAATGTCAGCAAAGTACAAAGATAAGCATTTGCCAGTTAATTGCTTTAACGGCAGTCTGACACAACGATCAAGAAGGTGAAACTTCTCTCAGCACTTCATGCTCATGCTTAATTTCTCCACATGTAGCTGTTAAAAGCAGAGGAACAGGGTTTGTGTATAGTTGTGTTGTAAAATGTAATCTAAGTTCCTCTTAGTTCCCACCTAATGACCAAGCGGTGGATACTTCTCTTTAGCAGTTAGAAGGCTCTTTCACACATGCTGAATAATTCACTTCCAGCGCACTTTAGCAATCCTTTGCAAATGGATTTTGACGATCCACACAATAAAATCCAGTTGCAAAGCGGATTGAAAGTGCATTGTTCAGCATGTGCAAAAGCGCCCATAAACTCTGCATGTTCCTGGGACATAAGAACATAAGAGAAGCTATGTTGGATCAGGCCAATGGCCCATCCAGTCCAACACTCTGTGTTACACAGCGGCCAAAACACACCCGCACACCAGGTGCCATCAGGAGGTCCATCAGTGGGGCCAGGTGCGGTTTATACCTTAATCCTAAACTGAATGTCTGGCTGAGGGTTTGTGCGCAATGAGTCAAATAAAGCAGAGTTGTATCTCTGTGTGGTTGTCCTGGATTCTAAACATTGCACTACTGTGCTGTACTGTGCTGGAGATTTCACCATGGAAATCCATTCTTTGTATCTCAACTGATGGTCTGTTCCAGGGCTTTTTTTGTAACAGGAACTCCTTTGCATATTAGGCCACACACCCCTGATGTAGCCAGTCCTCCAAGAGCTTACAGGACTCTTAGTACAGGGCCTACTGTAAACTCCAGGAGGATGGACTACATCAGGGGTGTGTAGCCTAATATGCAAAGGAGTTCCTGCTACAAAAAAAAGCCTTGGTCTGTTCTATGTGAATTTGGAACCCAGTTTAGCCCAACTCAGCTTAGTGGCGTAAATGCAGCCTGATTCTGTTAACATTTGCTGTACAGAAGTCATACTAATCTTGGCGACCTTTACTCCCAAGTAAGTCATCATATGACTGCATCCTTAAACGCAGCTGAGTGGAGGCTGCTCCACAGGGCAAGTTCTTTTTGTGTTTACAGGAGCCCTAAACAGTCATGGGTGCCATAGCATAGAGTGTAATGGGCAATGAGGATGAGCTGGCATCTGAGCCTGCAGCTGGCCCCCCTAGTGCTCTGGAGGTTGACAGCTTGCCACCAGCAGTCCCCACACCTTACCCAGCAGCGGAGGAGCAGGCACAGCTGCAAGCAGGGAGCCCGCCTGACTCACCCCCACGAGTAGTATGATTAAGGGAAAGACTACTCCACGACTTAGCAGCCCAGCGGAGGGATGCATGCCTATGGGGAAGGTGGTTGTTAAGCCTTGAGTATTAGCAGGAGCTTCCCCACTGTTAATTGGAGCACCACCGGAGGCCCATTTAGCCCTTGCTGGGGTGGAGGTTTCCATGGAAGCAACAAGTTGTTTTGGCATGATGTACATCCACTTTGGCCCCTGCATTCTCACTCAGACTCTTCGGTAACCTGACTCCCAGCTCCAGATGACCTCGCTTTTTGTTCCCTGACTTGGCTTTGTGACTTGGCTTTCGTTGGGACTTTTGGCTTGACCCCGGACTGGACTCAGACTTGCTCACGCCTGCACCCAGCCAATGACATAGTGGCAGAGCATATTCTTGCCTTCCGGAAAGTCCTTGGCTTGATCCTCAGCAGTTAAAAGGTGCATGGAGCAGGTGATGTGAAAACTTTTCCCTGGAGAGCCACTGGCCGTCTGAGTAGACAGTATTGACCGTGATAGACCAATGATCTGATTCAGTATAAGGCAGCTTCATGTGACCGTATGTTGCTCATGGGGAGCAGGGAAGTGTGTAACCATACCCAGGGCTGGTCCTAGACTGTCTGTCACCCTAGGCAAGGCTAGGCGCCCCCACCCTGCACTGATAACATCACAGAGTCACATGGGGGCACCCAATTTGATGCCCCCATAAGGCCAGTGCCCTTGGCAATCGCCTAGCTTGCCTAGTGGCAGGGCCGGCCCCTAGGGGTAGAATTCTAGCAGGAGCTCCTTTGCATATAAGGCCACATACTCCCGATGTGGCCAATCCTCCAAGAGCTTACGAGGCTCTTTTTTGTAAGCTCTTGGAGGATTGGCTACATCAGGGGTGTGTGGCTTAATATGCAAAAGAGCTCCTGCTAGAATCCACCCTTGCGAATAACCCTTTTTAGCACAGAGGCACATTCCTTTTTAGCACAAAGGCAGTCCTGATCGTCTGGTATCTGTCCCTCATCAATGGGTATTCCTCTTTTGCCTTTTACAGGTGTCTTTTAAAAATTGTTAGTGTGCATCCACATGTGCACTTGCAGGCAGATTGAGACCAAATGCCACTGGGCTCTGTTTTATTTCCACTTCTTCCGAACTGCTGAACAGTCTTTGGTTTAAAAATAAAACTGCGATATCAACACCCCCTACTTTAGAAGCCAGTGTAATACATGCTATTGCAGACTAAATAAATATAAATGTGGAGCAGGTGGAGAAGAGCCCTAATGGGGGGAGGAGACCTTCAGGTGGTGATCCTTGGGTTGCAGATGAAGGTGGAACATGCTCACCAACGTGTCCCTGTACTTATCTTTGAAACATTGTATGGGCTTGAAATAAGCCACTGGCATGAAGAGCTTTCAAAAGCCCCAAAGTGTATTTGCAATTTGCATATAATCAGGATTCTGCACTTCAGAAAAAAAATCTTATATTTTATTTCATAAACATAGGCATCTGCTGCTAATTAAAGCTGCAGCATATAATTACACCCTTTCTTATTAGTAGATATGGAGTCTGACAGTTGCTTAGATACAAAATAAGCAACTACAGATTGTCTCTTGCGCTTTAACAAGCACAGGGAGTTTGAACAACAGGATTTTTAAAGTTCTGTATTATCTTCAGTAAATGTGCTGGGTGGGGAGAAAGGAGAGGATGTTTATCTCATTGGTGGTATGTAATTTTAGAAGGAACGGCATTTGGTTGCCACTTCCTCTGTCTACCCTACAAAACACCCTTACAAAGATGGATGTGAGTACTAAAAAAGGGGGCACAGAACATGGGACCACAGTAGTTTGCGCTTTGCCAAGACTACACATTCTAAATTGCAGAGCTCCAATAACACACGTTTCCTCCTTTATTTTGAAATCAGACCTCCCCACTTGCATCCAAATACTGAGTCATGTGACATTTTAGATATTTATAAACCAACTGAGGGCAAACCAGTAAAATTACTCGCACCTGAATTCCAATACAATTAATGTAATGAAAATGTGGTTTGATGTCTGAATTCTGTAGATTTCAAAGGCATTTGGGCATGCCTAATTTTTGACCGGACTGGACCTGTTTGTCCTGATCCAAGTGAGAGAGACCTATGTGCAGAAAGAGCCTGCCCAAGACGTGCCTTATGCTCCTCTGCATGCTCCGCCCATTACCCTTTGCAATCCTTGTTTGGGCCCCACTGAACTTGCTGGAGAGGCATATATGGGAAAGCACAGCCTAGCCCAGAGCCATCAGAAAATGTGATCAATTGGCCACACTTTCCTGCCCATTGGGGCCATTGTTGGGCAGTATGGGGTAGTGGTTGGAGTGTCAGACTACAATCTGGGAGACCCTGTTCAGATCCCCACTCTGTCATGGAAGTTTACCAGGTGACCTTGGGCCAGCCACACACTCTCGCCCTAGGCTAATCCAACACAGGCTCATTGTGAGGATACAGCAGATGAGAGGAGAGCCCTGTTGCTGGCAGCTTTGGATCATCACTATGGAGTAAGGTGAGATACAAATATCTTAAATGAATCAGTATTGTGAGGATTCTCCCCTCCCCTTGCAACCTTTTACATTTTTTGGAGGGAAGAGGAAAAATGTAATAGTAGGCATTAAATCTCCAGCAAAGCTAGTGTCTTAACAAGATGAAAAAATAGCCACAGTCTCCATGACAGAGCAGCTGTTAGTGTCATGAAGCTTCTGATGCGCTTTGTATGTAATTAGGGAAATGTGTTATTTTTGCCCAATGCAAGGCAGCTCCATCACCACCGGCTAATGAACTATTCCTTTCAGTTAATAAGCTTTTGTTTTCCTTGCTCACAAGAGCCTGAAATTCTGCTGATGCACCTACAAGCACAGGCCCTTTGTTATTAAACTGCAGGGGATGCAATCAGAGTAGTTAATGCCATGGTAATCCTCCTGATCCATTCTGTTATCTTTTGCGAGGGATACGGCTTGTCCAAGGAGCGTTGCATGCAAGAGTTTATTCTCTATAGCAAAGCACCTTCCAGATCCTGCCTATTTAGGCACGTATGATAAAGCATTTTAAAATTAGTTTGGCTGTTTGCACTTGGTGAATGGAAAAGGTAAGGGGAAACAGGGGAAAGGATAGAGTTTGTTTTCCCCAGCAGTCCGCACAGAATGCTTCATGATTTGCAAGGGAATGCTCGGAAGGTGGTGATCTTGGAAGTGGCCAGCAGGGGACGCTTTAGGAGCACCTTATTGCGCTTCCTTCTCAAGCTGTGCAACCTCTCACCCTCTCCAGTTTGGAAGAGGCAAGGAAAGTCTCTCAACTTTCTTCCGCAGCTGGATATCTCAGCCTGAGAAAAAATGGGGACGATGTTATAGGGAAAGTCTGTAGACAGAAAGCAAGGAGAGGGAAGATTTTATTTGTCCTCTGGTTAGAACTGTTTTTAGGAACCTCTTTCTGGGGAGTTCAGCTGAAGATTCACATCATATGTCAGCTGTTGCACCATCAGGTGATTAGATATAATTTTTGTCAATCAGTTTGACATATTATTTTCTAAAGAATGAAAAGTGAGGACGCTGTACTCAGCGGGCTGCTTAGCAGCACTGGAAAAGTGAACTATCAGTAAAGACAGGACAAGTTTTGAAAGCAGGTCAGAGATTTCAGTGTTCCCCTCCATCCACATCCTGGCAAAATGGAGGTCTTCTGGGCTGCAGACAGAGTCCATCTCTAATAAGCACTATTCAAACATGCTCTTAATAGCACTGCATCTTTGAAAGGCAGACATCAGGCTACGCATTGTGTTGGACATGCTGTGTAGTGTACTTGGAATGTGGATTTGCAGCTCACAACATCAGTAGGTTTCACCTTTATGCTAACAGTCAGAGAATAACCAAAGTTTTTGGAAACTGGGAGCTCAGGGATGAGGGACCCTGCATGAGTATTTTCTTCTCATTGTTCTCTTAGCTGTGGTGTTGTTGAAAAGCATAAAAAGCCTCAGAGGTAGTCTTCTATTCGTGTTTGTACCTAGGAAGATGTGTGTGTGTGTGTGGGGGAGCTCTTAGATGTCTTTCTCAACATTCTGGCTGCAGAAGAATGGGAAATGGGACTCTTCACTAGCATGCTGCTTACAGAGAGCCAGTTTGGTGTAGTGGTTAAGTGTGCATACTCTTATTCAGGGCTTTTTTTGTAGAAAAAGCCCAGCAGGAACTTATTTGCATATTAGGCCATATCATCATTGTTTCACAGGCTTTTTTGGTAGAAAAAGCCCAACAGGAACTCATTTGCATATTAGGCCACACACCCCGACACCAAGCCAGCCGGAACTGAAACCAAGCCAACCGAAACTGACACCAAGCCAGCCAGAACTGCATTCCTGTGCGTTCCTGCTAAACCCCCCCCCCTGCTCTTATTTGGGAGAACCGAGTTGGATTCCCCACTCCTTCACTTGCAACTGCTGGAATGGCCTTGAGTCAGTCATAGCTCTCATAGGAGTTGTCCTTGAAAGGGTAGCTTCTGGGAGAGCTCTCTCAGCCCCACCTACCTCACAGGGTGTCTGCTGTGGCGGAAGAAGATAAAGGAGATTGTAAGTTGCTCTGAGACTCTGATTCAGAGAGAAGGGCGGCATATAAATCTATGGTCTTCTTCTCCTTTCAGAGAGCAATGGAGAGAGAGGCCACAAAAGTGGTTGAGTATCTGGATTCCCATTTGGGGAATGCTGTCCAGATACCACTAGGTGTGTCATGCTCATGAACGTTTATACCTAGGATTTAAAAAATGTGGTGCTCAGAATTTAGCTAGGCAGGAGTGCTATGTACAAGGGTAGCTGGCATGGCTGAAACATTAAGGGTTGGGTCCAAGGGCTCCCTTCTGCTGAGAGTCTTCTTTTGCTGGAAAACAGCAAAAAGATCTGAACTAGGTCAAATAAGAGAGGACTCTACTGTTAACCTGACTGACTTGGGGATTAGAATCTATTTAGTATGAATAAAGCCAGCAGAATCTACTTATTCTCTTCCCAGCAGCTCTGCAAATGAGCTTTTGCCTAATTTGGAAGAAATGATCCTGAATGGATAAAGTTCTCCATAATTTCAATAAAATCTGTCCTCATAAATGTAATAACAGAAATGAGCTATAAGCAGAGACATTCTATCTTGAGTTGTAACTACTTAGCTATACTTCTCATATTAACAGACTTCTACATTCGAGGCTCTTTCCCCTCAACATTCATGCAGGCACAGTTTTTTATCATATAGACTTCATTGTCACATATTACCATAACCTTTGGCTGGTTCATACGTGTGCATACACAATTGTATTAATGATGACTCGCACATGAAAGTGTGAGTTGACTTCACTGAAAAGCCCTCTGAAAGGCAGAAAAGCCTTCTGAAGTGACTCATATACACATGGACATTACCACTTGATGCTGTGGAGCCTCCAGGAATCAGCCTGCAGGCTCTAGAATAATCTGTGGCATTTGTTTGCTAATTGACTCTTTAGATTTTCTTCATGGGCCATCAGATCAGAATTGAAATCACACACCATTGCGTACAGACATTTTATTCCATATTTATATATGTAACTCTTTCAGTCTAAACCCCATCTGCAAAAGAAAAGTAATGCTGTTAGTGGCCACAAGTCGCTTGTTGCTTTATTCAAGACTAACACTGAAACAAACAACTACTTTTATTTAAGGGTGGGGAAGAGTTACAGAAACTGGGAGGTTTGATTGAAACATTATTAAATCCAATAGTACTCTCAGGTTGTTTTCGCACTCACCTTAATCAGCAGCGACGACCCTCTTCACCGCGCAGGATCTGCGCGGATTTCGCACTAATTGCCGCGGAGCACCCAGAAGAGCCGGAAAGTCCCGGCGCTTTTGCGGCGCAAACGGAAACCGCCAAAAACCAGTTTCCGTTTGCGCCGCAAAAGCGCCGGGACTTTCCGGCTCTTCTGGGTGCTCCGCGGCAATTAGTGCGAAATCCGCGCAGATCCTGCGCGGTGAAGAGGGTCGTCGCTGCTGATTAAGGTGAGTGCGAAAACGACCTCAGAGTCAGTGTGAATGAAGACCGAAGTCTCTTTAGTCTCTTTACAAACACCAGGAAGGTTCTGGATGCCATCTGTATCTAAAACAGGTGGGAAGTTTCTAGATGTCAGTATTGTGGTGGGATGCTTGCAGAGGTCTGCACTCTTCAAGTGCTCTGAGAATCATGTTTTCTCTCGCCATTTGAAGCTGAGGAAATAGAAGGGTCTACACAATCTTCTGCCAAACAGCATCTCCTCAAAAATCACCTCAACTACCTCCCTCAGGGTTATGGTTTCTCTTTCTTTTCTGCCCTCTCAGGGGTGAACTAGTTAGGCCCATTTTTGTGTTGCTGTTTCAAAACCAACTCATTTGTAATAAATACAAGTTCTGTTTCTTTTGGACTTTTAAAATACATCTTATCTGTATGAAAATTCCAGTACTATATACTGGAGTGGCAATATTTCATATGTTGGGCTTGTGGTGTATTTGTAAACAGTCTATCCCTTGTTGCTATATCCAGTTTAGTCAGGTCAGGATATCACAAGTCTGAGTACCATGCTTGGAGAGAACCATTTGCAGCTATGGCACTGTTAATGTCACTACACGGTTAGTAACGGGCCTTTCACAGCTGAGGCGTGGATGATGTCAGTGACACTGAAGTCAATGGGAATTCTGCCACTCATTTTTTGTTGAAAGGATTAAATGGAAGGATATTTGCTCCTGCAGAGGACAGCAACTGATTTTTTTTAAAATGGGACTTCAGTGTGGTCTGTTAACCCTGGCCACTGAAGGGGTAGTGGGGGCAGGGTTGCTAGATCCAGGTTGGGAAACTCCTGGAGATATGGGGATGGAGCCTGCGGAGGACAGGGACCTCTGTGGCATACAAGGTCATAAAGTCTACCCTCCAAAGCATCCAGTTTCTCCAGGGGTACTAACCTCTGTAGCCTGAAGATGAGCTGTAATTCTAAGAAGATATTGGATTTATATCCCGTCCTCTACTACAAATCTCACAGTCTCAGAGTGGCTCACAATGGCCTTTATCTTCCTCCCCCACAACAGACACCCTGTGAGGTAGGTGGGGCTGAGAGGGCTCTTGCAAGATAACCTCTGCCAGAACTATGGCTGACCCAAGGCCATTCCAGCAGGTGCAAGTGGAGGAGTGGGGAATTAAACCCGTTTCTCTCAGATAAGAGTGTAACCCAGGCACTGCAAGTAAGGGCAAGTACAAGGCTTAAGGCCTCCTTTCTTAAATCTCCCCTTCCCACTCACACACCTTGACTTAAGCAAAGTAACTATTTATTATAAGAGTAAACACAGTTTTGTACACAGGGTATGGTGCTCCCCACCCCCAAAGTACTTCCCCTTCCCAAAACAGAGATCCAGCAGTCAGTGTCCCAGAAGTGCTGCCTTCTTGATGAAGCTGGCCCAGTCGCAGTCCCTCAGAAGCAGCAGGCCTCCAGTGGGAAGGAAAGTCCTCAGGGCCTCTCTCCTCGCCATCCAACAGAAGAAGTCCGCTTCAGTTCATAGGCAGGTGGTCTGGGGGCTAACCTCCAGAAAAACTGTCTGTTCCAAAAAACAGAGGTCCCACACCAGACAAAAATCTCTTCAGCTGAGGCCTCAGCACTTCAGTCCTCAGAGAGCCCAAACGACTAGGCCTCTGCTCCTCCCATTACCCAGTTGTCTTTTCTTCTAGTCACTCCTATATACACTCCTCCCAATATGCAAATAAAGTGCTTTCACTTCTCTCCCCAGCAGCATATATCCCCAAAGCTCTACATTTCTCCCCCCAGCCATAATTTGGCCATCCTGGCAAAACTATATTGTAGGAACACAATGTTGCATGTCTAAACTACATCAACCCATGACCATACTCTAGTAATAAATGTTTTCAGTGGGTGAAACAGGTACATAACTTGAAACACCGGGTTTATCATAAGTTAATATTCTTACAGGTTGTATTTCTCTGCTGGATCTGCTAATAGTGGGTGAGGCTGTTACTTCCTCATTGACTGGACTTTGGTCAGTGCAGAGGAGGGGCCTTCATCAGATGTCTCACTGCCGAATATAGGTCAGTTCTGCATATCTATATTCTCTTCATCATTTACCATGACTGGAGGGTGATTTGTATCGGCATTTACATTTTCAGTGACGGTTGAATTCTGCAGTACTACTTGTTGCAAAAAGGGCTCAGCTTCTGCATTTAGAAGGCAGGGCACACTGCTTCCTTGGGGTTGCATCACATGGGGGCATCCTGTTCAGCAGATCTACTTGCTTAGGCCACATTTCATCCCCCAAGGCAACCCATCATCCTCTAATTCAGAAGTATCACCGTTCTCTCCAAACTGTAAATGCTAAGCAGGCAGGTTTCCCTGTCTTCTCAGTTTTCTGCTAGTGTTCACTGTCCTTTCATCCTGAAGCTGGACTCTAGATAGTTCTACTTCAGGTATACCTTGCAACTGTCCAACTGGAAGCAAATGATTTCTGTGAAGGGTTTTCACAGGCCCATCGCTATCTTCAGGCTTGACACTATAGACTGGCAAAGTTCCCAGTTTATCAACTACAACATATGGTAGTGCCTTCCATCTATCAGCCAATTTGTGCTTTCCAAGGAGACCTAGGTTTCTGATCAGTACTTGGTCCCCTTGTAGAAGTTCATGTGCCCGCACTCGGGCATCATAGCGATGTTTGTTGCGATTGGTGCTTTTCCGGGCAGCTGCTGTGGCTAGCCAATAGGCCTCCTGCAATTGTGGCTTCATCCTTTCCACATATTGAAGATGAGTCTGAGTATCATCTCCATCCCCAGACACACCAAAACACAGATCTATTGGGAGTCTAGGCTCTCTCCCAAATATCAGGAAGTATGGTGTAAATCCTGTGGAATCATTGCGGATGGCATTGTAGGCATGCACCAGGAAGGCTATATACTGGCTCCATTTGGTTTTCTGGTCAGCCCGGAGGGTGCCCAACATATTTAGCAAAGTGCGGTTGAATCTTTCTGGTTGGGGATCACCCTGAGGATGATATGGGGTAGTCCTCGACTTCTTTACTCCTGCCAGGCTCAGTACTTCTTTCAACAGATGGCTCTCAAAATCTGGCCCTTGATCAGAATGAATCCTTGATGGCAATCCATAGAAAAAAATTTCTCCCAAAATACTTTTGCAACAGTGCTTGCTTTCTGGTCTCTTGTTGGATAAGCTTGGGCATAGCGTGTAAAATGATCTGTCACAACCAGAATATTTCCATAATTCTGCCTATCAGATTCTACAGATAAAAAGTCAATACACACCAATTCCATTGGGCCAGAGGTGCTAATGGTTTCTAGAGAAGCTGCCTTAATGGGCAGGGTTTTCCGTTGAACAGTGTGCACAGGTCTGGCACTTCTTGGCTACATCTTTTGCCAACTGAGGCCAATAAAACCTGTCCCTAAGTAGCTCTAGTGTCCTTTCAATTCCCAAATGTCCTAAATCATCATGTAAAGCATGCATTGCAGTCCATCGATACTGTCTGGGCAAGATCAGTTGCTTGCACTGTCCTCTTACTGGTTCAGATATGACTCGATATAATACCCCATTAATGATCTTTAATTTCCTTCTTTCTCTCCACAAGAGGGTGGCCCCAGCTGACAGGGTCACATTGTTTTGATAGATTCTGTTCATTCCTTTTCACAAGAAAGAAAATGTCTCTAATATCAGGATCTCTCTGCTGAGCCTCACTCCAATCTGTAGCATTTAAGTGTGGTAATGGTGACTGTTGTACTGCAATTCAATTAATGCAGCATAAGCATTGTCTTCATGCCTGAAACACAACCCCCGCACTTTGCACTGACCCAAACCTTACTTCTTTTTCTACCATCTCAATATCACATCCTTCAGCAATCTGAGTAACCAAAACAGCTTTCTGACGATCAATATCCAGATCCTTGCTCCACCCTTCCAGCATTTGAATGGCCATGTTTCAGGGTACAATATATGCAGTATATAATCCAAGTTGTGTGAAAAATACAGCCCAAAATCTCCTGTCACAATTTAAACTGTACAATAATATAGATAAACTGTACAATAATATAGATATCCCCACAAATGTAACCCAGGCACTGCAAGTAAGTGCAAGTACAAGGCTTAAGGCCTCCTTTCTTAAATCTCCCCTTCCCACTCACACACCTTGACTTAAGCAAAGTAACTATTTATTATAAGAGTAAACACAGTTTTGTACACAGGGTATGGTGCTCCCCACCCCCAAAGTACTTTCTCTTCCCCAAACAGAGATCCAGCAGTCAGTGTCTCAGAACTGCTGCCTTCTTGATGAAGCTGGCCCAGTTGCAATCCCTCAGAAGCAGCAGGCCTCCAGTGGGAAGGAAAGTCCTCAGGGCCTCTCTCCTCACCATCCAACAGAAGAATAGGCTTCCCAAACCTCCTGCCCTGGCGGGGGACCCCAGGATTTCCACCCTCTTCCCCCGCTCCTCCAAAAATGGAAGCGGGGGGAGAGGAGGGAAACGGCGCAGGGGAGCATGACGAGTCCCCCGGAGGCCGCCGCGCCGCACCGCTGCCGCCCCCTCCCCGCCCACCGCAGTTGCTCCTCCGAGATGGGCCCAGGCTGAGCCCATCTCGGAGGAGCAGCCAAGAGACGGCAGCAGCGCAGGGGAGGGCGAGGCAGGCCAGGAGCATGGCGAGCCGCGAATCCGGGCCCTTCTAGGACCCGGACTTGCGGCTCGCCACACCCCCAGCCCGCCTCCACCCCCCCCACCTCCGCTTCCACCCCAGAGGCGGCAGCGGCGCGGCGGCCTCTGCTCTGCTCGCCGTGGCTGCTCTTCCAAGATGGGCTCAGGCTGAGCCCATCTCGGAGGAGCAGCACGGCAAGCGGAGAAGAGGCCACTGCCGCCTCTGCTTCGCTCCATGGCTGCTCTTCCAAGATGGGCTCAGGCTGAGCCCATCTCGGAGGAGCAGCACGGCGAGCGGAGAAGAGGCTGCGGGGCGGTCCACCACGCTCCCCGGCGCTGTTTCCACCCCTCCCCCTAGCTCCACCCCAGTGTCTCCTGGCTCCACCCCCAAAGTCTCCTGGCTCCACCCCCAAAGTCCCCAGATATTTCTGGGGTTCGATGTGGCAACCCTACAGAAGAAGTCCGCTTCAGTTCATAGGCAGGTGGTCTGGGGGCTAACCTCCAGAAAAACAGTCCATTCCAAAAAACAGAGGGCCAACACCAGACAAAAATCTCTTCAGCTGAGGCCTCATCACTTCAGTCCTTGGAGAGCCCAAAGGAGCCTCTGCTCCTCCCGCTACCCAGTTGTCTTTTCTTCTAGTCACTCCTACATACACTCCTCCCAATATGCAAATGAAGTGCTTTCACTTATCTCCCTAATAGCATATATCCCCAAAGCTCTACAAGAGTCTGCACACTTAACCACTACACCAAACTGGCTCCCCAGGTTCCACATTGAGGCTGGCATTCCTAGTTGGAGAGATATCATACCATGCCAGTTAAGAGCTTGCAACCTGCCTCTCTGTTTTCTAAGTAATCCACAAATTAACTTTCTATTCTTGAAAACAAGAATTTATAGCAGTTTACTTCTTGCCTTGTTTGCTTGTTGTTGTAGTAAACAGGCTTGTTTGAAATGCAGTTTGCCCTGAGCGGGGCTCACTAAGTCTCACTTAGAGGGTGAACTCTGGCATTATATGCTGCTGGAGGTCTCTTCCTAAATGTCATATTTCCAAGGCTCCACCCCCAAATCTCCAGAAAATTCCCAACTCAGAATTAGCAGCCTAAGTAGCACAGAAATATTAGTAATCAGGGCTTTTTAGGAGCAGGAATGCACAAGAACACAGTTCCGACTGGCTTGGCGTCAGGGGGTGTGGCCTTAATATGCAAATGAGTTTCTGCTGTGCTCTTTCTAAAAAAAAAAGCTCTGTTAGTAATGATAAATGTTTCCTCTATAAGGGATTGTTTGATGTGGTGAAATCTTTTTGTGCAGAGGTACTGAGCGGATAGGAACCTCCATGACTGAATGCACTGGACAGATACAACTGAAACCATGCAGCGGCTTCAGTTCAGGTATTTTTGCGGCTCTGGCAGCCCTTAACGAGCTGTTCTAAATTTAGAAAGACTGAACTGACCTTGCAAGCCCCTCAAATAAGGAGGCATATTCAGTCCACAAGAACTGCAAGAGGAATTTAAGTACTTATGCAGCTGGAGAGATTCTGCTTACAAATATGGCACATTCATTAAACTGGGCCCCTGAAAATGAATATCCCTCAAGTGAACCTATTTAAAAGCCATTTAAATTCAAAATGTATAAATAGGCAGACTTGAGCATGTATGAAAAGGTTGCATCAATGATTAAACACGTGCAGATTTTTTATTTTTAATTTTTTGCATTCCTTATAAAAGCAAATTAGAAGGACTAGGATGAAAGCATCAGTTCTTTTAACTGTGGTTCCTTCCTTTTTTGTAGCAGGACAAAAGGCAGAGCCTGAAGACTGGTGACAAAACATCCCCATTGAATGACCTTGGGAGCTCTGTATCTTGGTGCCATTTACTTCTTCAGAATTCTTCCCTGGTCTGGTAAATATTTTTATATAGCTCTATTGAGGATGTGTTACTGTAGCATAAGGAAAAAATACCTTATAATCTGAAAATAGTGATAGCCAGTGCAACTTTCAGAGCACCAGGGCACACACTAAAGGATTTTCTGGCACCCATTTGCTTCTTCCCCAGAGCTAAAAGCCAATCCTGGCATTCCTCTACCTCATTTGAGAAGAATGTGTTTCACAAGAACCTAGGAGGTGTCTACCTTTGGTTCTGCAGGGAGCACTCATTTGGAAACAGTTGCCTACATCATGGGAATGGCTGGCATGGAATCTTCTGACAGTCTGTGATTGGCTGAATATGCCAGGACAGCCATTTTGTGGCAATGTCCACTGCCCATCTCAAATTTCCCAAAGTGCTCGCAAACTCAAACTTTGATCAAAAGCCACTGGGAAGGAGAGAGGTAAGGGAGCCAGGGGAAGATTATGCACGCATGCAGTTGTACCCGCTTAGGCTTTCTTTCTGTAGAAGGAGAGACAGAGTATGGCAAATACCATTTTATTGTAAGAGTGGTTCTGTACAACCGTCTTTTCACACTGCTGAAGATACCTTTCCATTATTAACGTACAAACAGAATGAATAGGCGGGCTCCACACAACACTTAATTTAACACTGTATCCCCCCCTAAAAATCTAATGAGGCCTACCCCCAAGGGGAAGATCTTACTGTATGCTTATTTGGAAGTCAATCTCCCTATGTAAAAGTCTTGCTCTCCTTGCATTTTTCCTTTGTTTTTAGAGTAATTGCTTCCTGTTTTCTCTTGTCTGGCAGTTTCTCACAGCGCTCATTAATAAATGGTTAATTATTAGTTTGTGTGTCTTTTTTCAGGGGGAAGGGAGGTTTAAGTTCTTTTAATTTTGCAAGCCAAACACTCTACTCATATATATATATATATATGATGTCTTGTTGTAACAACATGATTGCAAAATGATGATGGCAAAAATTGGGAAAAAGTCAGAGCCTTGACTTGCTACAAATTTTTAAAAATAACTTAAAGCCCCCTCTCCTCCAGATACACTAAAGTTGGTAATTAACCATTTATTCATGAGCACCCCCAGAGAAATGGCCGACTGGCAGAGAAAAGGAAGTAATTAATGAGGTTGGAAGGAGAAGGATTTTAATGTGACAGTAGGTCAGGGAAACAACAATAGTACTCTGGCTTTCCACATGGGACAGCTTGGCACCACAGTTGCATTTTAAATTAAAAAGAATCACCATAAATCAGATCTGAAAAAATCCAAAGTGTAATCTGGAATTTTATTTGCCTAAAAAAAGAAGTGAGGAATAACTTTTGTTAATGTCAGCCTAAATGGGTAGCATGGAATGAGCCTAAATTGGTTTGTCTCAGATTATGTTTTGTGCTTTGGAAGTTTGTATTAAACAAAATAAAAAAACCTGTACAATAACTTTCACATGTGCCTAAGGAGACAAGTTCTTTTGCTTCATTGTACGCTGAGGGCGGGCAGGTAGAAAATGCTGGAGAATCCAGTGCAGCTGGGCCCGGCCCGAGCCCTTCCAGCACCCTAGGCAAAACAGCTCCGCCCGCCCTTGAGTCCCAATGCCTGCTACCTACTTGCGAGTAGCCCTGAGCCTGGCTCTGCTCGCCACCACCCCCACTTACTGTGAGGATGCCTGGCCATACCGGCTTTGAGAGGTCTGTGCTTGTTTTGGACAGACCTCTGGAGGAAATTTCTCCTCCCCTCCTGTCCAGAAAGGAGGGGGAAGAAACTTCCTCCAGAGGTCCATTCAAAACACACGCAGACCTCTCAAAGCTGGTATGGCCAGGTGTCCTGGCAGCGAGTTTCTTCTGGCAGTGGGCAGCTGGCTGCGGTGGCGGAGGCAGGGTGAGCGGGGCTGGGGGGGGGAGCTGGCAGCAGTAGAGCAGGGCTGGGCAAGCCGTGGGGGTGGATGGTGGCAGGATGAGCTTCTGGGGGGAGGAAGGAAGGGGGCAGGGCAAGCTGTGGGGGGTGGGCGGGTGGCGGCAGGGTGAGCTTCTGGGGGAGAGGAAGAGAGCTGGCAGGGCAAGCTTTGGGGGTGGACAGCTGCAAGGCGAGCTTCTGGGGGAGCGGGCGGGAACGCAACAGGTGTGAGAGAGCTGGTACCGGGGGGGGGGGGAGGGAGGCAAATTAGGCAGTTGTCTTGGGGGGGTGAAGCCCCGTTCGGCACCCCCTGGCTCCCGGTGCCCTAGGCAACTGCCTAGTTTGCCTAGTGGTTGAGCCAGCTCTGCGCGCAGCACATGAAACTATCATTGGTAGGGCTCCCGGTGCCCTAGGCAACTGCCTAGTTTGCCTAGTGGTTGAGCCAGCTCTGCGCGCAGCACATGAAACTATCATTGGTAGCCCAAGACAACCAAGATCCCTAAGTAAGAAAATTTTAAGTTAAAAAGAATCATTTTCTGTTGCCACGGACTATGTAACTGTGCCTAAATATTGAAAGATAAAAGCAACTGACAAAAAATTATCATGGGTTGGATACAACCAGCTTTTATGCTGGTGAAGAATAAAAGTGAAGAATAAAAGAGATGTCAACTTTGCCATCCAGAAAGAGTATGATGAGGATCATGGGATCTGTATGTACCAAAGCCATGTGGGTTGGGAGGTTGGGTTGGGAGTTGTAGTAGGGAAGGGAATGGGACGTGATTGAGTGAAAAATCTGGCTGGATTCAGTCCTATGATTAACAAATGGGACAGCAGGAATGCTCGATTCCTCCCTCAGATGTAAACAGTGACCAGAAACACAGAAAGCCATTAAGAAAAGAGAGAAAAAGAAAAACAGAAAGATGAAAAAATAAGGGGGAAGTGAAGGTGAAAAATCAGAGCAGAGATGAATAAATGTTGCATTAGGTTTAATCAAATTCTAAAACTCCAGCTCAAATACCATTAAATTTCATTCTTGCATCATATCTATTAAATTTTATCCTTTCCTTCACAGCTAAGTCCAATAATTCTTCATTCCAGGTTTCTTTGTCTGGTATGGTTACACCTGTCCAGTATTGAAGGATAAGGCATTTGGCGATAATAGCAACCCTTAAAGCTCAAAGTTTTTCATCTAGTACTTGCAGGATGGTTTCAACATTCATCTAGAGCCAAAGCTTATTGAGTGAAGGTCACAGTTTTGAGCAGGGAATAGACCTTTATGTTCTGCATAGAAGTAATTCTTTTAGATAGTAATTCCTTTGAGTTAAAAAAGGATAGTTTCTGGAGGTGTTGATGTCCTTAAGTTATTGAGAATCCAAATTTCATAACAAAGCACCCTTAATTTTAGATATTGACAAAATAGTGAGGAGACAGGTGAAATTCTTCCTGAACACTCCAGCAAGCTTAAAAGCTGTGACTGCTGTTATTATGTAAAACAGAACTGTTTAAATTAGCTTTTAATTACTAATGGGGAAGCGACCACTATACCACAGCATTGATATCTAAACCCATCCCAGTATAAATAGAGCACCAAACAATATCTGACAACATGACTGTATGCAGCGCTAAATACGAACTAATAATATTGATGCCATCTTGGATTTTAGGATTGAAACTGCAAATGGATTACATGTGTACAACAAATGTTAACGATTTTACTGTATTTTATTTTAACATTATGTGTTTTAACCCTTGTTAGCTGCCCTGAGCCCAATAGGGGAGGGCGGGATATAAATATAATAATATAAAATAAAATAAATAAATTATAGGGCTGCTGGACTGAGTTGGGCAATTGGTGGGAGGGCTGGGAACAGGAACATGGGTGTGTGTATGTGTGATGTTGCAAACAGCATTACATCATTTTTGGCTATAGCACCTCTGTCTATGGTTTTACCATAGAGCCCCCTTCCTAGAGCTACCCATTGTTGGTTGTATCCAGAAGTGACATAGTAACATTAGTGACAGGAAGGTTTTTTTCTCTTCAGGATTTTTAAATCCTGGGCTAAGCAGAGAAGCTCACTGGTTCAACCAGTTCACACAGCCACTAAGTTTCTGTGCTTCCTGTGATCCTAGACCCAGCTACACCCCCGACTTCAGAGATCCTTGGATAACTTAATGACTGTACTGACCTTCATTCTGGAAAAATCTGCCATATTGAATCAGACCATTGGTCCTTCAAGGTCAGTATTGTCTACTCAAACTGGCAGAGGCTCTCCATGGTCTCAGGCAGAGGTCTTTCATATCAACTGCTACTAGATCCTTTAAACTGGAGGTGCTGGAATCAGCTACCCTGGGTTTGGAAAGGACAACTGAGGGGAGCAAAAAATGGGGAAAATCTGTGATACCTGTGTGCAGCTCACTAAATCCCCCCCAGTCATTGTGCTCTGGCCAATCCACAAATGCCCCATAATGTAAATACAGGTATTTTATGAACCCATGCAGGATGTGAATGGCATAGTATAGCCTGATCTCATCAGATCTTGGAAGATAAGCAAGGTCAGTACTTAGATGGGAGACCACCAAAAAAGACTTTGCAGAGGAAGGCAATGGCAAACCCCCTCTGCTTCTCATTTGCTTTGGAAGTCCTTTGCCAGGATCACCATAAATTGGCTGTAACTTGATGGCACTACACACACTATCCCCATACTTAGCAGCCACCACACTGTTTCTGTATTTGGTTTTCTAAGATATTGTGGTTCCAGCCCTTTTAACTTTCTAGCTCACCTGGCACATCCCTTGTTTTGATGATGACTTGTCGCTTAGATCTCACCTTAGAATCGAAGGAAGAAGCTGGAGAATTCCAGGTTGCATTAAATGACTTTTATTCATGACAAGTACTCAACCCTAAGCACAGTTATGCTTTCTAAGCCTATTGATGTCCCTGTTCTGGTTAGGATTGCTCTATAAACTTGTTAAATCTGAAATATGTGCATAAACAGTCTTTTCTAGGGGTTGAAGAATGAGCCCAATTCTTTCATTGCTGTTTTTGCAAAGCAGTCTTTTTGTGGACATTCATATAACTTCTTGACAGTCTTTGTTCATTGGCCTGCTTTAGTAGACTCATCCTTGCACTTCATTAACTTTCCAACCTGAAAATGCACTGGCTTGTTGAAGACACTTGGAGTTTGGGTGTGATGGCCCGTGGAGAAGTCCAAATTAATATGAGACTGGTACTGCATTTCACAAACTCATCCCCTGCTTGAGAACTCTGCCCACCAGAGTTGTTGCAAAGGGGGATCTATCAGCCCAGTATGAATCTCCTCCTTGATTTGCATTTACCATCCTTCTCTCTAGAGTGATGTTGAAAGAAGCAAAACCAATCTATTTTCTACCGTTCAGCTGTATTTATTTCCCACCATGTGTCTCTCTGCCTGCAGCACCATTAATATCCCCAGAACACCTGAGGTCATTCACTTCCTGTCTTGCTGCTAAATGAAACAGTGATGTGCCCGTATCCTACAAAGATTTTTGCTCCTAGGGTGAATTTGCGTATGTTCATGTGTTGTAAACATGCAAGGAAAATAAATAGATCTGGGAGCTCTGTGAGTTAACTACACAGCTAGCCTCCCAGGTCTATGTGTACATTTTCAGGTACAAAAAGCACGTGCTGATATATCATTAACTATCTGGTCGATATGCACGCAAAATAATGGTCTTTTCCCCATTTGTATTGTTCTCACAGTTCATAAACATCTCTGGAGAAGCAAAGCCAAACCCAAAGATGGCTTCTCAGATAAATTAGGTAAGTCTATAATGTACCTCTCTTCTTCATCAACTTTTCAAGCATCAGGAGATTTGGAAGGATGCCCAAAGTGGGGAAGGAGGGGAGAATACATGTCACTTCCATTACTGCAATTGTAAGGGATTGTTCAAGTCTCTCAGCCTTTCTGTTTCTTGGGAATCTTATCTGTACGAACAGAACAAATGTATCAGCCAGAGATAACGGAGGAAGTGCTGCTTTTGGTCACTTGTGTGTCAGGTTTCTTTTGGGAAATTTCGACTTGGCACTGATGCAGCCAATTATTCCCCAAGAATGATGAATTTGGGGTGTCTAAACCATCGGTAGAGTTGGCAGGGCAAAGACCTCATTCTTTTCTTGGGTGATTAATGGTCTTTGGATCAAGCAGAGTTATTTGTTTCCATGAGTGACTGCCTTACAAATACTTGGTCACCCTTCTTCAGATTAGATCATATCATTTGGAACTCCTCTTCACTTTGATCTTCTTTAGAGGCCTTATCTGCACGCTTACACGCTTTTAGTAGAGACGGCTATTGCCACATTTGCTTTGAAAGCAAAGAGTACAAAATAGGTAAGACAGCTTGTGGAAAAGCTTTAAAAATCCTATGTAGAGAAGTGGATTGGCCTTCTCTTCGTTTATGGGGTAACAGAAGTAACAGCTCTAGATTATGGCTTGAAGCCACCTAATGATGGCAACTCCACTTTCCTATCAGAATTAGGGATCCCTGGCCAGAGAGAACGTCTGAATTTTGAGAAAGTCGCATTATTTGTTTCTGAGGTTATGGGATCTCTCCTTCTGCATCTATAATGTACTGGTATGTGCTTTTCTACTATTGACTCAGAATCAAGCAGTGCTCACTGTGGGAGAGAGAAGCTGACTATATCAGATATTGATCCAATATGGCAGACATTTCATGTGCCTTGAAGGCTAGTCTAGAATTGCTTCTACCTTCAGAACATACTGTTCACAGCCACTTGTCTGCCACAGAATTCTTGCACATTATGAACATCTGGAGGCATGCTCAGCCTTCTCAAGGGTACTAGCTGAGTCTGTTTGACTCAGGCCTGGTGCTTGGGGTTCTGGTGCAAGGCCAAACCCCTCCCCCCTCTCCCCAAGGAGTCTTCTTGCACACACTTCACACACATGGCACAATGAAAGAAGGAGGTGGCCTCTTCCCGGCTGCCTCTGAAGCGGGAGACGGCCAGGCAAGGGGTGGCCCAAGCCGCATGTTCTTTCTTCAAGAACCCCTGGTTTGGGCCACCCCTTGCCTGGTCCTCTCCAGCTTTGCAGGGTCAGCATGAGTGGGGACGGAGAGAGGGCGCCCGCCCTCACCCCTGCAGCAAGGTGGCATCCCAGGCGGCCACCTACCTCACTGACTCACATGCATTGGCCCTGGTTTGACTTCACCATGGCCTGGTGTGATCTGAGTGTGCTCTATGGAAAATTTGCAGCCATCTCTCTGTATGTACTCATCAGAATGGAAGATCAACAGATCTATTTTCAGATACAGTTAGCTGTAAATATACAGTTTTCACTTAGTGAACCCCCTGCTAAGATGTCACAGGCTTTAGGGTTCCTCTGGATTGTTTTGGGTTTTTTTGCCTTTGTAGCCAATTTACGGCTACCCTTTAGGGTTTTCAAGGTAAGAGAAGTTTAGAGGTGGTTTGTGTTGCCTGCTTCTGTGTCACACCCCTGGTATTCCTTGAAGGTCTCCCATCCAAATACTAATAAGGGCTGACCCAGATTTGCTTTCAAGATCTGACTAGATTGGGCTCCTCTGGAATACAGTTTGAAAACTGCTGTGTTGGGCACCTAACTTTTATCATATGAACAACTCAGTGTTTTCTGAAACAGTTTTTCCTTTCAGTCTGTGTTTCAGTGGACATCCTTCCAAACCAAGGGCAAAATTCTTGGAATTTGGTTGTTCAGATCTGTCTAAACATGAGAGGCTGGATTCTATGAAACTATTGTGCTAGCAAAGAAACTTCCCTTTGCAAGAGGAGACTTCCCCTTACACAAGATGTTCTTTGGAGCGTCTTGCATCGGACTACAACTCCTGACAGAGGAAAGTGCTTCTACCAGTGGAATAGGTCTGCAGGATCCAACCCAAGACTTTTAGGTCTCTTAGTAAAGGTATGATCAATTATCCTACTAACACAACGGCTGGATCAAAAACAGCATGGTCTGGCCATTGATCAGACAGAGGCAGGGATATGTGTGGCAGAATTCCAAGCAAGACTGGGCCAATTCCTGTCTTGTAGCCATTTCTGTTTGGTTCTTTTCCCCATAAGACTTTCCATACCTTTCTCAAGGGCCGGTGCTTGGGTTTTTGGTACCGTGGCCAGCTGCCCACTAGCGCCCCCCTCCTGAAATTTAGAAAACAGAGAATTGTAGGAGAAATGAACAAACTTGAAACAATTTACATTTTTAATTTACAGTTTTTTATTTTAAATTTTATTATTTTTTTTAAAATTGTGAGATTAAGCAATAAAAATCATGAGAATACTACTTGATCCTTTTAACTGGAGGTGCCGGGGACAAAACCTTCACATGACCATTTCTGCTTGATCGTTTTATTTGGAGGTGCCAGTGACAAGACCTTGTGCATGCAAGAAAGATGCTCTACTACTGAGCTATGGCTCTCATCCCATGGCTCTGTTAAAGCAGAGTAGGAAGAATGAGTGGCAACACACAACTTCAACAGGAGACAGTTTTTAGAAACTGTAATTGGCTCTTCTTCAGCTTTTACAATTGGTTAATTTATCCCTGCTGGGCTCCAAGGAGTGTACTGCGCAGGCACCATCCGCTTTTGCATTTCCCAGGCCTGCAACAGACCCAGGGAATGCAAAACCAGGCAGGCAGCATCTGCACTCCATGGAGCCTGTTTTCCACTGGGGAAGGCAGGCTCCAAGGAGCACACACGCTGCGCATTGGGAGAAGGAGTGCCTGGCAGCGCCCTAGGCCAGGTGGCACCCTAGGAGGCTGCCTACTTGGCCTACTCCCACGCACCGGCCATGCTCAAGCCTGTCCTGTCCTGTCAGTACACTCTGTCCTAGAAGAACTGTTGGCTTCTTTCAGTTTCAGCCTGGAAGTCATAACATCTATGCATCTCCATGGTTCCCCCTTGACACAGAGAGTACCACTGATAATATACAGATTGTTATTTGAAGAGACAGGACTTCTTGCCTTCATAGTATTGTTTTAACTAAGACAAAGTTTATGTCTTACTGTATGATAAGGGTTGGGTTTTGTCAGATACTTCAGAGGCTCATCACAGACCTGACTGACAGTTACATTAGCTGCTATGGATAGAGAAAGGTATTTAATCTGTGATTTTATTCTTGTTCATTGCTGTTCATGTCAACAACCCATTTCTCTGGGTCTTGATGAGAGCATTCAAGGATATCCTTTATAAAATGCTGTGCACAATGTTTAAGTATTGAATTTTGAATTAATGCTGGATGCTCCGTTCTAGATCCTTATATGTTTGGAAGGTTTTTGCATTACGGTTTTAATTTTAATCAATGGTTTTAACTTTGGAACAGCTTTTGCTCTCTCTTTCTGAAACTGCTGGGTCATTGCCAGTCATTCTTTTCCCCTTACTGAACCCGGTGGGAATGAGAGTCCTATGAAAAGTTCCTAAAATTCCCTAACAATGTGTTCATGCCTCAATTCCATGGGAATACAGAAGTAGCCCAGGAAGTAGGAGTGGGTTTGTTTTCAGTGAATCATAGTTTTTTTTTTAAAAAAAAATTCTAGTCTTTAAGGCTCTTCATACATGCATGAACGTGTGTAGGCAGTACCATTCAAAAGCCATAGAGACAACTGTTTAAAAATTTCAGGTGCTGAGGGGGACAGGGGAGGGTTTGATGAACAAAGAATGCATAATAGCAATAACAGGCGTCATGCAAAATTTAGAGAAATTATGTAAATTTACCCAATTTGCATAATCTATATGGGTCACTGACTGCAACTTTTCTTAGTATAGAGAAGGATAGCCTGGATGCAGAATTTTAATGCTTTTCTTTGGGGGGGGGGTGCTGGGTTGCACACAGCCCTGATAAGAAGTTAGTTGCTTTCAGCCCAGTGTCTTTGTTTTGATTGCCTTCTCTCAGATCTGGCTTCTGTCACTATTATTAGGGGCTGCATCCAGGTGCTTCTTGTCTCGACAGCTCTAGAACTGCTGCAGGTGCTCCTCGAGAGCCACTTATGCCCCCAACAGGTCTTTGTCTGGGAATCAAGCATTGCTTTCTGTACCAGGAAGCATCTGAGATGCCTGTGATGTTTGCAGGAAATCTTAATGGTTTCTTTGGCTCCTGGCTTGTTCCACAATAGATTATTGAGGCTCTGCTGGGAGGTAAATCAAGTTTTGTTGGCTTCCAGCTGGTACTTGCTGTGCTCAGGTGAACTAGGAGTTGCCCAGCTGCCAGCTTGGAAAACAGTTTACAAATGGCATTCATAATACAACATTCCCTTCTTGTAGATATCTTTAGCTGTCTTTACAAAAGTGACTCTTAAAAGATTTAAATAGCTGCAGTCTGATGGGAATTAAATTTTTTTCCTCCTCTGCCCATTAGCATTTGCGTTGGGTATGCCGGTATATCTTTGGGTGTATTGCTTAGATCTATAAATTCCCTGATACAGACATTTATTGCTATGTTTAGCTTTTTGATTTTTAAAAAAGTTTCAGATGTCCTGTATGTATGTAGTGAAGGAGTTTTGTTACTATGGTGATGGATGCTGGGCAAAACCTCTGGGTAGATGAAAGTAATGTTCTCAAACAGACAGATTCTTACAAGTTTTTAAAACTCTATCATTGATATCTAGGAATAAGGTTACTTCACACACCACTTTCCCGAACACAGATATTATCCTTTTAAAGAAAATGTTGGCACACTTCTGGAGGGTGTGTGTGGGAAATGAGTGTTTATTTTGTTGCAAATACATGGTTGGGAAACAATTGATTTAAAATCACACTAAGACGTTTCTGTAAAACAATATTCTGTGTGGTTTATGTACAAATGATCTGTCAGTTGGAACCCTGATGTAACTATCCTGTACAATTTTATAAGATCTACAAATCACCCTACCCTTAAATGTCTTTATGTTTATAACACATAAAGGTAGACAGAAAGCACTGTTCCTGTATTTTACTGGTGAAATAATACACAGGATAAAACAACAACATTCCAGTATATACAAGTCCCTTACGAAGTCTTCAAGAGTAAATGAAGGACATGGAGTTGCAACAACAGATTTTCTAGGCATGAATCTTCTAGCACTGAAGCTTGTCCATGTCTGCATGGAGGAGGGAATGCGTGAACCAGAAGTACAGACATGTGATTTTCATGATAGTGTTTTTGAGAGCTACCCCAAGCATGGCAATATTATGAATCTGGTTATGCAAGTACTGGTATATCACGTACTACCTTTATGCACCCAAGCATACATGAACCTGCAGGGTTGTCAAGAGCTGCTCTTGGCCCCCAGACAAAGGTTTCCTCTAGGCTGATTGCCGTTTATGACTTTTGTCATGGAAACAGTAATTAAGAAGATTTCCTCTAGGCTTCCTTCACACCACCAAGACCCAATTCAAACATTGTGTGACTTCTCTATCTCCAGAGACCCCAGGGTGATCCCAGCCCCTAAAGTTTTTTTCTCCTCGTCTACCTCCCTCTTTCAGCAGTCCTGTGAACCTTTATGAATGGGAAACTGAGTACCACTATACTGTCTGTGAGCTAGCTTTGATAGGGTCATAGCTAAAATAGTGTCTGTATCCTCTTGATTAGGGATAATTAGTAATTTAAAATGTAGTATACTGTCTATGTTTGGTGTAGTGGTTAAGTGTGCGGACTCTTATCTGGGAGAACTGGGTTTGATTCCCCACTCCTCCACTTGCACCTGCTAGCATGGCCTTGGGTCAGCCATAGCTCTGGCAGAGGTTGTGCTTGAAAGGGCAACTGCTGTGAGAGCCCTCTCCAGCCCCACCCAGCTCACAGGGTGTTTGTTGTGGGGGAGGAAGGTAAAGGAGATTGTGAGCCGCTCTGAGACTCTTCGGAGTGGAGGGTGGGATATAAATCCAAAATAATCATCATCATCATCATCATCATCATCATCATCATCACCACCACCACCATCACCATCACCATCACCATCACCATCACCATCATCATCATCATATGTTTGGGGTGGATGTGTTGGACCCAAGGAATGAAGAACTAAAAAAGCAGGTAAGTTGAAAAGAGTATCACATGGAGAGTTTTGTGTATATGATAGGTTATTTTTTTCAGACTTCACACAGAAAAAAATTCTTGACAGTATATTAGAAAATTCTGATTATCATTATCACCCAAAAAGTAAATGCTATAGAGCAACATTTATTTATAACACCTTCTTTGTTGAAAAAACAGTTTTCTAGATGATCAAGGATGCTGAATCTTTTCATTTAGGATGGTCCCTCTTGGGTTGCCACTGGCAATATTAAGAAGAGAAGTGGAAGGCTTAAAAGGGAACTGGGACTTATCTGTGGTGGTGCCCTACTTGCTTCACTGACTTTCAGGCACAAGATTCATATGCCCAAGCTTTTAATTCTGTTTCTGCTTTTGAATTTGGTTTTATGGGAGATTGTTCTTTTGTTGTGATTTTATTGCATTTTATTACACCTATTAGAAGACCTTGTGGAAATTCTTGCTTAATTCAGAGGAGAATAGTGCAAACCTACACACTTCTATGTACATTGAATTAAATGGGCTTAGAAGGGTGTAAGTCTTCATAGGACCAAACTATATATGTTTTAAAGAATTAAATACATTTGAACAAAGGCCCAGATAAGCTAAATCAGCAGTTGGTGCCCTATAGTGATGACTTTTAAAAAATGACTGTTAATGTCTTTTGACTTAAAAAAAAAATCTATTGATGACTTCTAAAAAATCTATTCATTTCTTTGTAGCTGAGTGCCTTATCATGCAAAAGGAATGAATATTTGACTAAAGACATGGCTTGAAATGATTAAAGTCACAATAAAGGAATTATTTTTGTGACCGATTTCTTTCTAGTGTTGCGCTGCCCCTAGGCTTCAGTTTTCCCCGGCACAAGTGATCGATTTCCCACCAGGTGCTCTGAGGGCACATTTTGTCATGGGGCTCCCTCCAGTTCCTCTCATGGCTTTGTGATGCTGTCGTTTAAGGACTGAGAAACTGCAAGGGGAACTGGAGGGAGCGTCAAAATGCACCTCTGGAGCAACTAATGGGAAATCTATCACTTAAACCAGGGCAAAACAGAAGCCTGGGGGTGAAGCAACACTAGTGAGAAATTGGTACTTGACTTATGAGCCAATGGAAACTCACAGCTAATTACTGGTTGCTCAGAGAAGAAGGAAACAATGAGAGACAGCCATTGTACTGTGCCACTACTCAATGTTAAGATAGGATTTTCTGGTATTTACTAAGTAGGACAGGTTTCCTATTGTAATTATTTATGCTGGTCCATTCTGTTCATTATCCAGAATCCATTTTTGTTTTGCTCCTTTGGTTTCTAAAAATCTTAGAAGTCACCTAAGATCTCATATTCTTCCTATCTGCCACAATAGGAGAAAAATTATGCGGTCTTCCTTCAAAAAATGCTCATTTATCAAAGGACTTTTCTGCATTTGTGTTTACCACAGCTCTTGCCTCCCATCGCTGTCATTTTAAAAAATGTTATTTATTTATTTATTACCTTTAATTTATACCCCGCCCTCTCTGCAAGCGGACTCAGGGTGGGTAACAGTCCAAATTTTAGACAATAAATACAAATTAAACAAACTTCAAGCAATAAACACTACTAAAACATTTTAAAACCATTTTACCGTGCTGTTAAATAACTACCTAGGCGGGGTTGTCCTTTACTAACAGTTAAACCTGGTAGTAGTTCCAACATCTCAGTAGTGTAGGTGGCAGTCCTTTCCCAGTTTAAGTGTGTGACGGAACCGGCCCAATTCTGCCTTCAGACCTGGTCCCGTCAACTCCCTATTGAGTCGTCAACTCCTGGAGGGAGCTATTTCTCCTCCGGCCACTTGGGCTTGCTGCCACCACCTGCTCAGTCTAGGGGTTCAGATTGAGAGGAACAGGACTCCCAATCCCCCTCTCCAGCTATGAGGCCAGGCCTCAAGGTCCTCTGCCACCCTGTTCTTGGGTATCACAGAGACCACAGCACTTCTTCGGGAAACCCCTGGAGGATTGGCACCTTATCCAACTGCATGCCTTCCCCCTTCCCCGGGGCCCCCTTCATAAAGCAGCGTGGTCTAAGCAGTTGGGGATCTATGTGGTACAGAGTTTGACTGCCAGCATTCAAAACAGTAAAAATGTTTAATAAGAAGAGAAATAAAAATAAAAACAAAAACAGTTACATGTAAAAGTTTAGGACAGCACCTGAACAGCAACAAGCAGGACAAATAAAAGGTGGATTTAAACGCAACCTCTCGTCCCTGGTGTAAACTTGCCCTACCTTGTGAATGACTGCCTGGGGTCCCACAGGTAGGAGCCCACAGATTGGCAACCTCTCTCCCTGAGCGCCAGCCGAGACCTGCCCTTTTCCCGCCTAACTCAAATAAAAAAAACAAAAGAACTTCCTGCCCCTCTAGGAGGCTTTCCCCCTAGAGTTGCTGGTTTAACTCCAGAAGGGAGGAGGGAATGAGGGGAAGGCTAAAGAACTTCCTGCCCCTCTAGGAGGCTTTCCCCCTAGAGCTGATGGTTTAACTCCGGAAGGGAGGGGGGAGTGAAGGGAAGGCTAGGCCACACAGCCTGCCTAGTAGTTTCATGTTCCCCTCCCACCAAGCACCAACATTAACCAAGATGGCGTTTCTCCACAAAGTGCCAAAAGCCTGTCGGAATAACTCAGTTTTGCAGGCCCTGTGGAATTGAGAGAGGTCCTGCAGGGCCCTTATGGCCTCTGGGAGTGCATTCCATATTTCAGGTGTTGCAACTGAGAAGGCCCTGAATCGAGTAGAACACAGCCTGGCCTCCCTTGGTCCGAGGATGGACAGTAGATGTTGTGTCCCTGAACTCAGTGCTCTCTGGGAAACATGTGGAGAAAGGCGGTTCCGAAGATAGATAGGCCCCCGATCATATAGGGTTTTAAAGGTCAATACCAACATCTTGAAACGGACTCGGAACGCAATAGGTAGCCAGTGCAGTTCTTTCAGCACCGGCTGAATGTGCTCCCATTGAGGGAGCCTCATTAACAGCTGTGCTGCTGCATTCTGCACTAGCTGCAGTTTCTGAGTCAAGGGTAACCCTATGTAGAGAGCATTCCAGTGATCTATTCTCGAGGTGAAATTGAGAGAGGTCCTGCAGGGCCCTTATGGCCTCTGGGAGTGCATTCCATATTTCAGGTGCTGCCACTGAGAAGGCCCTGGATCGTGTAGAACACAGCCTGGCCTCCCTTGGTCCGAGGATGGACAGTAGATGTTGTGTCCCTGAACGCAGTGCTCTCTGGGGAACATGTGGAGAAAGGCGGTTCCGAAGATAGATAGGCCCCCGATCATATAGGGTTTTAAAGGTCAATACCAACATCTTGAAACGGACTCGGAACACAATAGGTAGCCAGTGCAGTTCTTTCAGCACCGGCTGAATGTGCTCCCATTGAGGGTGCCTCATTAACAGCTGTGCTGCTGCATTCTGCACTAGCTGCAGTTTCTGAGTCAAGGGTAACACCATGTAGAGAGCATTACAGTGATCTATTCTCGAGGTGACCGTGGCATTGATCACCATTGCTAGGTCATCGTGTTCCAGGAAAGGGGCCAACTGCTGAGTCCGTCGGAGATGGAAAAAGGCGAATTTGGCAGTGGCTGCAACTTGGGCCTCCATTGTCAAAGAGGACTCAAGAAGCACTCCCAAACTCTTGACCTTAGGGGCCGGTATCAATGGCACCCCATCAAGAGTTGGTAAAGGGATCTTCCTTCCTGGGCCACCCTGACCTAGATAGAGAACCTCCGTCTTGTCGGATTCAGCTTCAACCAACTCTGCCTGAGCCAAGTGCTTCTGTATTCACTTGTGTACTCACCTCACTCTCCCATCAGATTTTTAAATTCCTTCCAGATTTTAAATTCTTTTCCCCAAGTGTTCTGCAGTCACTCTACTGTATCTCTGTAGTTTCCGAGGGTGGTTTTTTAGAGGAGTATTTCCCTCTCCTCCTTTTAGTTGGTTTCAAAGCCTTTAAAAGCATACACATTTCCTCAGACTTTTCCTCCCCCCCCTCCCCTCACAGCCCAGTTGGTGTCTCCTTATTGGTCAGTTTTGTACTAGGCATGTCTTTTTGAAATGGGAGTTAAGGAAAGTAATTGCCTTTTGGACTTGTTTGCAGAAATAGCCCACTAGCTTGGTTGATTAAGACACAGTGCTATTAACATGAAGGTTGTTGGTTTGATTCCCCATTTTGTTTTTTGTCTTTTTTGGGGAAAAATGTTTTCTTTTAAATTGACTGTGAAGACAAACATTTCAAATGCCAGGATAATGCTGTGGAACCTGCTCTAGAACAGCAGCAGCCTGTTTAAAAAAAGTCTGGTCCATCGTAACATCTGGTCTTCCCCTTTTTGTAATCTCATTTCCAAATAACAATTGTGTGTGTGGGGGGGATGCAGACGTCCCCACTCCCTCTCTGGCCAAGTGGTTGGCATCTCCTCTCACTAAGCTTTTAAATCAGTTTAGTGCCATTTTTTCCCCCTTCAATAATCCTGGATTATCATTAAACTTCTTGACTATTGATGGGGGTGGTGGTGGGAGAAGAACACTAATGGCAACCCCACAGTAAATTCAGCTGGAAGAATCTCCTATTTCAAAAGATACTAACCAATCAGGAGAGACCAATCCCATAACGCTACCTGGGTTTTCTCACTGGTATGTAGAATATATACTCTGCAATTCCCAATAGAAATTGGAGAGGGGAAAAAAAGATGCAGAGTGCAGGCACAGCATTTGAAGTAAACCCCAACCAACTTGACTTCAATGAAAATCAGAAGTAACTGTATGCAGAAAGGCCCAAAGTCCAGTTTATGGAGTGTAATCATGCAGAAATCCTGCATTTATTTATTTGAAATGTTTTTACTTCACCTGTCTCCTTCAAAGAAGGAAAGACCCAAGGTGACTTGATGCTAAATTAAAACCCCCACAAAGTTATCTTTTAAACCATTTATCATCAAAACATTGACCTCATACTAATATACCTGCCACATCCCAAACTCTTAAGCCTTAGAGAGCCGGTTTGGTGTGGAGAGCCGGTTTGGTGTAGTGGTTAAGTGTGCGGACTCTTATCTGGGAGAACCGGGTTTGATTCCCCACTCCTCCACTTGCACCTGCTAGCATGGCCTTGGGTCAGCCATAGCTCTGGCAGAGGTTGTCCTTGAAAGGGCAGCTGCTGTGAGAGCCCTCTCCAGCCCCACCCACCTCACAGGGTGACTGTTGTGGGGGAGGAAGGTAAAGGAGATTGTGAACCGCTCTGAGACTCTTCGGAGTGGAGGGCGGGATATAAATCCAATATCTTCTTCTTCTTCTTCTTAGAGGGAAATAGCACACTAAAATGCCCTCAAAAGTTCTCTTGAAGGTTGCCTTCTCCATTATAATAAAGATGCAGCAACATCCAATGTACTTTGCTCAGAAGAATCTCCCTTCTTGACTTCCAAGACCTTTTAAAAGAGGGATAAGTTATATTGTCAGTGGGTCATAGGAAAATGAGAAAGTGTTGAATGTGAACTAGAATAATCCCCAGAATTACATTTGACTATGCATCTGTACTGCCCTACTGATGATAGTGATAGGACTGTCATAAGCCCCACCCACCATTCCAAATACACCACAGCTTCTCTTGGCTTTGCTCATCCAAATCTACACCGACTCACTCCACCCATGAAAACCCCATCCATGATAATTAAATGGAATCGTCAATTCAGAGATGGGATTCCTGAGAACAAATGACAGGAGAAGGTTGTTATCTTCATATCCTGTTTATAGGTTTCCCACTTATCTAGTCATTGTTGGAGCAGAGTACTGAACTAAATGTAAATAAGAGAATTGCCTAAAATGGCTGCCAACCTCCAGGTAACATCTGGCACTCTCCCAGAATCACAAGTAATCTTCAGACTACATAGATCACTTTCCTTTGAAAAAAGGCCACTTTGGAGGTTGGGCTGAGGTCCTTCTCCTCCTTACACTCCATCCTCCAAAATCTCTAGGAATTTCCCAACCTATAGCTGGCAACCCTAGACTACAAGCTTTGCCCTGACCCACATCTTTGACCCTGTCATTACTACCACAATGTAACATCTGTTTAATTGAAAGCAAACTAGGGAGAGACAGGTGACTTGCCTAAGACTACCATCTCAGTAGAAGGTAGGGTTCAGGTCATGAACACCCTTCTTAAATAATTTCCCCTTCCTCAGATTACTGTTGGAAACCCATACTGCAATGCCCTGTTCTAAACTTGTTCTCTCTGACCTTACATGACCTCACTTGCTCATAGAAACAAAAGAAAAACAAATCCAGACAGCCTTCCAAATGGTCCATCTGTTACTTTCTAGTCATAGACAACAATCCTAAATAGGTCTACTCAGAATTCCATTCAGGTTTATTCAGTGAAGTTTATTCCCAGGAAAGTGTTCTGGGGATTGCACGGTTAGTTTATGGAATTCGCTACCACAAGGTCTGTTAAGCATTATTGTATATTTTTGATAGGGGGGAATTGGACATATTCAGTGGCTGTCAGCCATTACAGCTAAAGAGAACCTCCCGTGTTCAGAGGCAGTACTGCAGAACATCAGACGCTAGGGATGATTAACAGAAAATACCACTTCCTTCATAATCTACTTTACAGTTTACAGAAACGTTTGGCTGGCCCAGAACTCCTCTCACCCCAATTAATTTGCCTCCTTATTTCCCCAGATCAACAACCCAGATCTTCCTAATTAATTTTCCTTTGTGTCTCCCTCTTCCCAAAAAAAAAATAAAAATAAAAAATCCTGTTCACTACAAGAGGTGTCGTTGCTTTTCCCACCCAGTGCAAAAAATGCTGTCAGAAGGAATAATCCCCTTCAGTTTTCTCCCCTGTTTCTAATTCCTTGCTTCTCTCGCTGTTCTGCCTTCAGGCAAGAGTAAAAGGTACAGCACTTAAATTGGGCAACTGCTATCCACTCAGCAGCTCTGATAACCATCCGCTGTTCTGATAGGTGGCTTGCTTTACCCAATCACCACTCCTCCTCTTAGGCAGAGAGTGCAGATGTCCTTGCTATGCTCCATGTTGGGGTCTAGGAGCAGGCAGGGAGCTTCTCCCAGCACGAGCTCTCACTGCAAAATTTAAAAAGGAAAATCTAAAAGATGTATTTTTGAGTGTATTAGTGGCACAAATGCACTTTTATTTTATAGTTTTTAAAAAAACTATTTCCCCACAGTTGGCATACTATGCAGAATAAGAAATCACCCCTTGTTAGTGCTTATCAGTGTTAATTGTCCAGCAACATAGTTTTGTTCAGCATCCCATGCAAGTCATTGCTTTCATACAAATATGCACACGCACATACCACAAAGCCTTTTATCCTTGTGGCTTATATCCTTTGTTCTTTCTGAAAGCTCTTGGAAAAATGAGCCGGTCCTTTATTAGTCTTCTAGAGAAAAATATGAAAAAAGGACTCTTTAATTTGGAAGGCATCACTCCTGAACAGTTTTAAAATAGAAATAAATAGGATGCTGCATACTGGAAAGGAAGAGAGGCACTTTAGAATCAAATGTACGTTGTAATTGCAGTAGAATTTTTGTTTGCCTGACAGATGCTAGGAATGTGAATGCTGATTTGTCACTTATGACAATGGCCATAGTCTTTCTAGTCTGTCTGTGTTGAGAGAAGGAACTCGTGGCCAAAGAATATTACATGCCTGCAACTTCTCTAAGAATGGTTGTTTTCAAACTAAGCAATGAACAAGGAAGTATGCTAGATTGGGCCTTGTATGGCTGTAACTAGCCACCAGTATGACCTTTTCTTAGGCTTGCCAATCCCCAGATCCCAGCGGAGGTTCTCCAGCTTTCCTAGGCTCCTTCCCACTCCCAGTCAGCTGGCCGGTGGGGGGAAGCCCTGCCCCCACAGCCACCATGTGTCTTTCCACCTCAGGAGGCTTCAGACTCCACTTGGAAAGGCTTCCTCTTAGGATGGTGTGTCTGTGTCTTTAAGGCTGAATGGGGGCGGGGGAGCAGTCAGAAGAATATGGCTGCTCTCAGTAGCTGTGAAAGCAGCCCAGACTCTCCATTGGTTGCACAATCTTTTCAGAGGTGGTTTGCATAGAAAAGGTAGAAGATGGGCTTCCTGCATGTGTGTGGCTCCACCTCCTGTGGTAGCCATTTTGTGGCTGGCTCTACCTCATGAAGCAGCTATTTTATGGTTGCAGCCACCCCCTGTATCAGAATTCCAAAAATGCCCACAGGCTGAAAAAGGCCAGGCATCCCCAATGTATGAATATTGCCTTTTGAACCCTTGCTGGGGCAACATTCTGAGCATTTATGCCTCTTCCTTGTTGGGATTTAGGTCATGTGTGTCATATAATGCATGACAGCTTCATATGAAACAGTTCAGTTTGGAAGCAATGTCTTCCTGCTCAACCAGCAGTGACATCTTGGGTCCAAGAGAACATGATGCACCACTATGAAACAACAGCACTGAGTTTTTAAAAATCATCATGCCTTGATATCCATATAGAGCAAATGGAAAAAAGCTTCAGTGGCCAGGAACAATGGAGCCTCCTTGAGCCCACTGCATCGCAGCATGGCTAGAGGGGGAATTTTGCCCCCCCTGGAGGGAGAGCGGACTTTTCTGGCGCACTTTTGAGCGTGTCTCTAGAGGGCGGGGCTTCAGCGCTATTGCTGAAGCCCCGTCTGACGCCGTGCAGTCCTCTCGGCGTTTTCGGCCCACCCACCCACCCTGTTCGTTATGCAGGCAATTGCTGGTCGCTTCTGTTTGGAGGGGCCGGGTAGGAATTTTTTACTCCCCGGCTATTTGGCACATGACTGGGGGGTGTTTTTTGCCTACCCTGCATAGCATGTCAGTGGATTGAGGAATTGGCTTTGGGTTGGTGCCTTGGTAGAGTTTGGTCACTTTTTGGGCAGGTTTTACGGGGTTTATGGCACCATGCGGCCTGGGGAGGACCGGTTAGCCTCCCCTTTTGGGGAGTTAGGGGTCTGGCAGGATCAACCTTTGGTGTGGCCCGAGGTATATGAACGCAGACTGTCCTGGAGACTCGATTGGATGCGTGCCTTTCGCTGAGACTCGCGTCTGGTGTTTGGGCCCTCTGGTGCGAGCCTCCCTGCTGGGCCTGCCTAACGGGAGCTGTGGCTCACAGCTCCAGCTGGGGGGCCGGGTCTCTCGCCCGCTGAAAAAGGCAGGGGAGCGGTCTGAGGAGACCCCTGGCCCTGACCTGGCCGCAGTTCGGTTGCCCTTGCTGGTTATTTTAATAAAAGTGGCCCATAGTTTCACCAATCTAATTGTGTCCGTCTCTTTATTCCGACTTAGGGGGCAATTGTTGCTTTACCCAGTCAGCCTCAACATATGCATAGCCTTTAAGTGGCACTTTCCTTCCTTCATATCCATCTCTGCAGACAGCTTTTATATCAAATCCCAGAGTTTGCTCCTCCCCACTTAAGAAGTCAGGAGATGGCTCAGTCTCTGTTGGGCAGGGTCGGATCTAGGGGGGGCAGGGGTGGGGGTGTGTGCTTGCCCCGGGCGCCAACAGAGAGGGGGCGCCAATTGGGTATGGAGTCCATGTATTCTATGGGACCATAAGATAGAATGGCCCAAAAGGGGGCGTCATTTTTTAATTTTGCCCCCCTCCTCAAAAAACATGTAGATCCGGTCCTGCTGTTGGGTTCTATCTTCCTCCTTTTGCCAACTCCCCAGAGGTTGACATTGCTTCCTGATTTGGTAGACAGACATCAGCTCCCCTGTCAGGACTCTTCCAGGGATGGGCCATGGAAGAGATGGCAGGTAGATTTGAGAACAGTTTCTGATGAAGACCTGGAGCCTTAGGAGAGTCATCAGCAGAGGAATCCACCTCAAGAGGCAACACAACTGGAGAACCTTCAGATTTTCAGCCCAGTTGTATCTCTTCACCACAGATGGCCAGGCCTCAAGCCACCAGCCCCCAAATCTCCTTCCAAACCAACAAGATAATTGAGTGCCACAAGCCTGTGAGGAGCCAGTCCAGTGCAGGAGAAGTGCCTGGCTTGCTTCTTGTGCTCCTTCCACTGAACAGAGATTGCTGCTCCTGCATATGTAGCTCCTCACAGGATCATGCCCCAATGTAGTACTTGCAGAAGCAACTCTCAGACCAGGCAGGGCTGCTTCACTGCAAAACTATATAAACCCCAATCTCAGCAAAGAGTTTAGTGCTTTAAGTGTTTGGCGGGGACCAACTTGTAACTTAATCCACAGCAGTCTTTGGAGCTAGCATTGACCTAGACCACAGTTCTAGCTTGGGGAGAGGCCCACTGCTGAACCCCAGTAAGCCAGTGGCCCAGACACTTGGGTTGCCAGCCTCCAGCTGGTGGCTGAAGATCACCAGGGTTTACAACTAATCTCCAGGCAACAGAAATCAGTTCACCTGATAAAATGGCTGTTTTAGAAGGTGGATTCTATAGCATTATATCCTACCGATGTCCCTCCTCTCCTCTCCCCAAACCACACCATCCTTGAGCTCCACCCCCAAGATGTCCAGGTATTTCCAAGCTTGGAGCTGGCAACCCTTCCTCCTTGTCCCTATGGAGTCCTTTTGCAGCTCCAGCATGCTACCATCAAAGGACATAATATTGCCTACCCCAATAATTCAATGAACTTTTCAGTTATTCTATATTTGCTATGTTTGATATTTTGAGGATGCCTTCTTCTCCCCTCTCCAGAACACTTTTACATTTTATTTGGTTTTTAATATTATCACTTGTGGATTTCAAAGCAAATGAAAGCATTTCTTCCTGATTCCTTCTGGCTCTAAATCTCCATAGACCTAGATGATAACAGGGAAATAGCAGCATACCCTGATAGATATTTTATGTGCTTACTCGCCTGCTCTGGAACACATTGGCCAACTTAGAGAATGTAAAGTTTAAATCGACTTTTCTGCGCTGACAAACAGTAAGGGGAAAATGGGAAGGAAATATTACATCTTAATTGTCACTCTCAGCTGGGATCAGCAAATCTGGTTCATCCTCTCGCTACTACTGTTTACTAAGTCTCCCAGCCCCACTGTAATTATTTTCTTAATCCCAGAGTGTATTGTCTGTGACAAAGAGAAACACATGTAGCAGCCTAGAGAACCTCCCCGCCCTCCTTATATTGACTTCGGCCCATGCAATATCCAACTGGTCCCATAAGCTTATTTACTAGGATCTTTCATTTTCCAGTTAGAAAGACTTGGAATTCATATAAGATGCACTCACTGCCAACACTGACGCATCATCAGCTTAATGATCTGATTTGTAGCTCCCACTTCCACTCAAGAGCCAGTGCAGTCTAGTGGATAGATAGTGCTGCCAGCTTTGGGTTGGAAAATACCTGGAGATTTATTGGGTGGAGCCTTGGGAAGGCAGTGTGGGGAAGGGAAGGACCTCAGTAGGGTATAATGCTAGAAAGTCCACCCTCCAAAGCAGCCATTTTCTCCAGGGGAACTGATCTTGGTTGTCTGACTGGAGATCAGTTGCAATAGTGGGAGATTTCCAACTGCCACCTGGAGGTTGGCAACCCTATGGACAGAGCAGCAGAGTAGGACCCTGGGGAACCCAGGTTTGAAGCTCCACTTCTGCCATAGAAACTTTCTGGGTGACCTTGGGCCTTTCTTAGCCAGGCCTGCCTCACAGGGGGTATTGTTGTGGGGAAATAGAGGAGGAGAGAATGATGTTCTTTAAAAGAGGCTTTTGAGTCTGAACTGGGGAGAAAAGCTGGATATAAACAAACAAACACACATGCAGCATTATTCTGCCAACATGAGCTGAGACCTTGGGTTGCCTCCAAGAGATTGTTCTGTCTTTCCTGAGGTCTTAGCAAACTCTTTCAAGAGAACCTTTTGGTAGTGTGGTAGAGCTTTAGGCACAGCAGTTTTACACATTGGATCTCAACACAGTTTACAATTCTAGGTATTTCCTACATAGTTGTGACATATATACTTCCAGGTGTTAATAAAATTCTGGTTTTTCCTCTTCAGATACAAAAATAATCAAGTAGTTAAGGCCAACCTTATTTAAAATTAAATAGAAGCTGAACATGTTCTGTCTTACTTTTAAATGACATTGGTCTCGACCCATTACCATTGTTATATACTATTGTACCATCTGTCTGCAATTCCAAAATGTAGATTATACTTTGTATGGTTCTAGTGAAATTAGATCCCTTTTCTTCTCCTTTTTCTTTCACCGTCCCAACTATCAAGGTCAAAGTAAACCTGATTTTAAAAATAACAATATTCTGAAATTTGTGTAAGTCTGCATACTTTTCAGAACTAAACAATCTTGCAGTTCCAGTTTTTCTTTCAGAACAATTTGTTAAACAATTACAGACAAAGGAACTATGGCAGATACAGGGATAGGAAAATTTGAACTTGGCTAAAATTCCTCTTTCTGTAGTGAAAAGCACAGGAGTCCATTCCTTTATATCTAGCCCCACTTCATTGCTATGAGGGTTAGCTTACTCCTATCATCACCACCTTAAGAGCCAAAGTTGCCATCCCAGAATTGGGAAATTCCTGGAGATTTGGAGGTGGAGCTTGGGGGAGGGGAGTTCCTCAGGGGTCTGCTCTTCAAAACAGCCATCCCCCCCCCCGCCCCGCAGCCTGAGAGCAGCTGTAATTCTGAGAGACCTGAAGGTTGGCAATCTTTAGGGTTGCCAAGTCCAATTCAAGAAATATCTGGGGACTTTGGGGGTGGAGCCAGGAGACTTCGGGGGTGGAGCCAGGAACAAGGTTGTGACAAGCATAATTGAACTCCAAAGGGAGTTTTGGCCATTGCACTTAAAGGGACCGCACACCTTTTAAATGTCTTTCCTCTACTGGAAATAATGAAGGATAGGGACACCTTTTTGGGGGGCTCATAGAATTGGACCCCTCAGTCCAATCTTTTTGAAACTTGAAGGGTCTTTTGAGGGGAGGCATTCAATGCAAATTTGGTGCCTTTACCTCAAAAAACAGCCCTTCCAGATACCCGTGGAGCAATTCTCCATTATTCCCAATGGAATGGGTCTCCATAGGGAATGAGTGCCCAGCAGACGTTTCCCTCCCTACCCACCCCCCCGCTTTCTGATGACCCTGAAGTGGGAGGAGGGACTCCAAACCAGGGGATCCCCTGCCCCCACCTGGGGATTGGCAACCCTAGCAACCTTAAAGACAGATTTATATGTATTAGGCCAGTTTCCTCAAAGCAAAGGTCTGGCCATATGTTCATATTGTGGCACAAACAGATTCTTGCTTCTGGGCAATAAGGACTAGTGATGTAGCTTCTCCTGTCACTCTGGAAAAGTATAACATTTCTTGCCAATGTGATTGGGGTATGATGTCATCAAGCAGTGGAAACTGGGCCATTCTACAGAATGTATGAACTGGTTCTAATATGTGAAGCTATTCTGGGTAGAGATAATGTGTTCTTCTGCACAGTAACTCCCAACAATAAGGGGCAGTTCTTAGTGTTGAACTGGTATCCGGGAATCCTGGGAATCCTTTCACTACCATGTAAGGTCACTAGGTGACCTCGGACCAGTCACAGACATTCAACCTAATTCACCAGGTTGTTGGGAATATAAAAGCCTGTTTACCCTCTGAACTCCTTTGAGGAAATATTTTTTTGGGGGATGTATTAGAGAATAAATGATGGATTGCATCTACACTGATTTTTCTACTAATGGAAGGCACTTCAGTCAACAGCATAGAACTTTCCTGCTATCTCCCTCCCACTGTAGCCCATCGTTGACCCTGAAATGCTGCTCCTGTGGGACAGGGGACCCTTGGGGGTGGCATGAGGGGCAAATTGGGGGTCTGCTGCAGGAAGGGGGAATTGGCAGAAATGTGCTTTCCCTTCTGTATTAGGAAAATTGTCTGGATCCCACCCACCCTATCTGAAACAACTTCTGGGTGGAGATAGTCTTCTGTTACCTCTGTTGCATGATGGCCAAAAGTATTTCAAATTCTATGTTGTATAGATTACCAGGATCCAGAACACAGGTCCTTTGAGGAGGAGGCTCTAGTTGAAGTATTCCAAAGACAATTTAATTAAAAATAAATGCCACCAAATGGGGTAAAAACACTAAGTGCATGCAATCCCACAATTAATAGAGACAAAGGGACAGGAGATGGTGATTCTTTAACTGCATGCAGTGAGAAACTCACTTGCAGAACATGTCCCGTCTTAATTTGTGCTGTGCTGTTTGAAATGCTAATGAAGCCAGAATTCTCAAAGGTCATATTTGGAATATATTGGTGCTTTTCTTTTTTTTCCCCAGTTTCAAAACAATTAAAATGAGGTTTAGTTCCTAATTTGGTTAACAATGTTAGCTCTTCCGTTAATTAGCCGAGGTGTAAGAATGTCTCTTTGCTCTGGCCATTTGCTGAATGAGAAGGCACTTTATTTTCATTTAAACTATTCCACTGTGCTTTTTTGTTACTTTTTTCCTTCTCAGGGATGTCTTTTCTCTATTGATTGTGCAAAATAACTGGGGGGAAATTATTTAAAAAAATATAAAAAGAGAAAGAAAAGTGCACATTTAGCAAATCCCTGCACTGCGTACTTCAAGGAGTCATTTATCATCCTTGGAAAGGTTGGATTCTTCACAAATATTAAAGAAAAAGGTTGGTAATTGCTGTGTGCAACTAATTGACAGAACTGTGTTGTTAAAGAGAGAGAACTTTTAGGCTGCCTTTGATACTGACTCTTGAGGATGTTCTAAAATTTGTGTTTGTGATAAATTTAAAAACGACAACACTACCATCTTGTGTTCTTGGTGAGCATGCATTTTTGCATCTTATTAAAAGGGTGATAGACTTTCTACTGAATGGATGCTATTATCTTCAAAAGGGTCTGTTACTGCTGCTATTGAGTGTATGACTTACAGTGCAATACTGAACTGAGCATGATTTCCCCCATTAAGTCAAAGCTGATTTATGGGATGACCCATGGGATTTTCAAGACTAGAGATGTTCAGAGGTGGTTTGCCATTGCTTGCCTCCACATCATGACCTTGGTATTCGTCAGTGGTCTCCCTTCCAAATATTAGCCAGGGTCAACCCTGCTTAGCTTCTGAGATCTGATGAGATCAGGCTAGTCTGGGGCTTTCCCAGTCAGGCCTTTAATGGATTTAGAAGGGTGTAATTCAGTTTAGGATTGCACTGTTATGCCATGGAGTCCGGGTTCATAAACTACCCATTTCATGCAATCCCAGATCCAGGATGCAGTTGGGAGGAGTCACACAGAGGATGACAAGTTGTAGTCGAGGAAATTAAACTTGAACCAAATCTATAACTTCTATTGGGACAAAGACTTAAGAATAAATAAACAGGAACAGCATTTTCATGATCTTGGGGAGGGATTTTTAATAGAATATTCGAGAAGATTTGGTATGGCGTATGAATAGGTGGATTTAAAGAAGCATTTAGTGTAGAGCAGTCTTCTGCTAAGTTGAAGGTGAGGTCCTCTGAATTGCTTGCCAAGGACGTCTGTTGTCTTGTTTCACAAGCTAATTTTGGATTTTCATTAGTACGCTGTGCTAATCAGGTTTAATGAATCTGAGCCCAAATTGCATTATGGGTTATTGTCGACGGGTAGGTGGAGACACGCCACATTAACGCAGCAGAACAAAAGACACAGACAGCAAATGCTAGAGAAACATACGGCTCTTATTAGTTATGGATCTATCCTTTTTACACTGTGTTAGACTCAGGGATTTGAAAGTAAACAAATATAAATCATATGGGAGCAGAGCTTTTCCAGAAGTACATTAGAGGAATGTAGCGCATGAAGCTGTGGTTTCGGTGGGGGATTTAGTCCTAATTTTACCCTTGTCTTCGCTGTGGTGGACACTCAAGTGGGTTACAAAATGCATATAACAATATCTTAAATTATAACAGGCTTTAAAAAAACAGTTCTCTGCAGTAGATTATTTTTATATTGAATTCCCCCGCCCCTTGCATTTGCTCTAGTCAGGGCAATGCAAAGGATCACTAAATTTAACCTCCTTTCACTATAGCCAAACTGTTCTGAATGGTATTTCTGAGACTCTACCCCACCCTCCCCCAAGCATCTGAATACACAAAAGACTTCACAAACTCCTTATTCCCATAAATCATTCTTACATTTAGGGACCTTTTTGCTATGTTGTGGTAAACCTAGGGGTTAATCTCCTGCTCTCCAGGAAGTAAACCAGACTGCTGGGGAAGTGGTTAGTACACTATTAAACCTAACTCCCACCAGAAGGCTCCCAGTAGACATTGTAAACTAAGCCCAGTTTACAACATGCAACAATGAAACCCATGTGGTTTTTTTTAAAGCTTCAATTCAGATTTAGCATGGCAGATATTTTGAGAAGCACTCTTCTGAAACTGAATCTAGCTGTTTCAGTTCAGAGCCACAGTGCACTGCCCTCTGAAACTACCCCCATAGTGCAATGCTTCCTCTAAGCTGTGGAGTCTTGTGAGCAAAAATTCTACTTTGTGAGCTACTGGCATTAATGTTGTGAGCGGGCCATTTGGTTACTGCATACATTAGTTTGCTCTGGTGCCATCCTTTGTAAGACAAAAAATATGTGAGCTGGAGGCTAAAAATACTGTGAGCTAGCTCACACTAACTCAGAGGGAACTGTTATGTATTGTGTTCTGACTATGGTTGTTGAAGGCTAGAGCTTGAAGCATGCTTCCATCACTCTCCAGGATCCTGATTTTGATTGGCTAGTTCCAAGAGAATGGTCAATTGAAATGTAGGCATCAGGATCCTGGAGAGTAATGGAAGCATGCAAGCTCTAGCTTTCAACAACCATATTCAGAACACAATAGCGTCATCTTGCATTGTTGTGGAATGGATTTGAATACAGAAGTACTGTGGATGTGAATGGGGCACAGTTCTGCCTTCAATGATGTTAAAGATTAAGTCAGAAAGAAGCTGGGATATTGAGAGGAGAACAAAATTGTGGGGAACTAAGTCATGTGATTTGGTTTCATATGATGCTGGGTTAGCTCTAGTGGATGTGAGGAGGTTGACCCAAGAGAACCTTTCAGGGCTATCCTGTGCAGAGTTAAATACTGGAGTATCTCATAGATTTCAATGAGCTCAGACTAGAGTAACTCTGTTTGGGGGAGGGGGAGGGTTGCCAAATCCAGGTTGGGAAACTCCTGGAGATTTGGGGATGGAGCCTGGGACAGACAGGGACCTCAGTGGGGTGCAATACTGTAGAGTCCACTTTCCAAGGCATTCATTTTCTCCAGGGGAACTGATTTCTGTAGTCTGTGCATGAGCTGTAATTCCAAGAGATCCCAATGTCCTGTCTGGAGGCTGGCTTCCCTAGACTGGACATGCAGTTCCAGCTTTCCTGACAGGAAACTGTAACCTGAAGTAGCATGGATAGGATGTGGAATTAATACCATTCCCACATAGGATCAAACCAGGACAACAGATAAGACTAGATATTGTGGTAGACATGTTTAACTGATAAATAGAGGCCGGAATAACCTTAATATGGACTGCCTTGCTTTATGCTCACAAACTAAGGGTGCATTCACACACACAAAAATAACGTGCTTTGCAACTGTATTTTTACTGAGTAAGAATGGCAAAATCCACTTGCAAACAGTCACCATATGACAGTACCCTAAGAATGGACTAGAACTATCCTAACACAAGCTTTTCAAGGTGACTGTATGGATAGAGAAGAGAGGGATATTCAGGGAGGGCTGTGGGCCTGTGGCTCAGTGGTAGAACATCTGCTTTGCAAGCAGAAGATCCCAGGTTCAAGCCCTGACATCCCCTGTTAAAAGAGCCAGGTGGAAGGTAATACAAAAGATCTTGACCCGAGACCCTGGAGGGTCATTACAAGCCAGAGTAGATACTTACTGACCTTAGTATGGCCTTTTCAAGGGAAGATATGGAATACAGTATGATTAGGTAGAGGTAAGTTGCTTAAATGTTTGAGAGCAGACACAAGTCTATATGTTACTCTGTTGCTTCTCATATGTTAGTTTACCTTAAACAAAACTGGATCCTGGATATTGGTCATGCTAACAAGACACAGGGAAAGAGCATTAACTGATTGAGATGATCACAGAAAACAACTTTGTGGTGTGTTTACACTACACTAGATCCGGATTTTTACTGTGTAAGAATAGTAAAAATCCAGATGTAAAACACATTATTTAGTGAATGCACCTTTGGTGTCTTATTTTGCTACTTTACAGATGTGCACATCATTATGTATATGTTTCCAATGGATGCTTATGCATATTTTGGTTTAACCAGGCTGGGGTTATCCATGAAATCATATATTATGAAATATTTTCACCAGTCTATTTTGTTATATAGCCCATTATTACTTAGACTACTGTTCAGCATCTCCTAAATCTCAGGGGAATTTACCCTTATGCTAAAATTCATGTATCGAGGCCTGTTCTGCAAAGGAAAGCCTTCACCTGCAATTAGTGTGTGTGCAGCATAATAAGTATTGAGTTCATATGATGTTGGCAATTTACGCACTACGAAGTCACCAAAACTAAGCTTGGCCGGAGTACATCATCAATCTTTTCTCAATAGTTCAACAAAGGAATCCATTTTCTTTTGATAAAAGCCCCATTGGTCTTGTGATCTATAAATCATCCTTTCAAAAGAAGCCCTTTGAAATATCAATTCAAGGTATTCTTGCAGACTATCATTTTATAGCTTTTCCTGGTGATGGAAGATAATGCCGGTGCCTATCAAAAAGGAAAATGCTGCCCATTTTTCACTGAATTTTCACAACTTTAGCAAGAGCTCTCTAGAGTCTCAAATATTGCTATCCCTGCTCTTCTGTAGCTTGTGAATTGAGTTAGAAGGCTTGTGTCAAAAAAGCACATTTTTAATACGAGGGAAAGAGTGATGCGATTAAATACAAATCAAATTATAAAGAAGGGAGCTTTTTTCTCTTGTTGCCAGCTTCAGAAATCCAAGTCTCTTTCATATGAACCATGAGTCAGTCTGTTTGCTCAAAGAGTAAGTTATCTAATATGACTGAAAGCACTGTGACACTTTAGAGATGAACTGTGCAGTCCTAAATGCAGCTGCATCCTTATAAATACGCTGAAGTCAGTAGTCTTAGAAGGGTGTAACTCTGCTCAGGATGGCACTGTAACTGGGTTTTACTGGGCTGCATGAGCTTTTGTAAGCAGCAGTGTAACTTCATGTACCATATCATGCATGCTATGAGAACAGCCATTCCTGCTGGACCTGTGTTCTGAATTGGCAAAACATGGATTGGATCCTGACTCAGTCTTGATGGTGCAAGACAAGCATCCCCATGAGTCTGTAAAGCTCTAAGTAGTATGAAAAACATGACAGAAGTGAAACAATCTACAATGAAGCTGTTTTACATAACTAATCCTTTCTGCCTCTAAATAACTGCTTATCACCTGCTGGTATATAATTGGTAGTATTTGTCTTGAAATAATGCTTTAACCTTGACTACAATATTAAAAGAGGAGATTCAACTGTACTATTTTTTGGGAAATGCACTGAAATATTCTATTTATATTTTAATTGCATTCTGAGATTAAGCTTGCGATTAAAAGAACTTGTCTGTTTAACTCATTGTCTGATGTTTTGTCTGCTGGATATGTTGGGGTATTTGTGTGGCAAAATGAAATGCATTGGCCACATTTGTATTCTGCTGCTTGTGCTTTGTCAGATGAGAACTTTGATCTTTTAATTTCCTTTGAGGGCCAAACTCCACATTTGGTGAATGGCTTATAAAAAATAAAGGAGAGCCAGATGAATACTACCATGGAGGAGGACAGGCCCCCAACTCCCCCCCTAAGTTATTTTCCCACAGAAACAGCACTTGGGGGCAATTATTTCCCCATTTTTGCAGCTCCACATGCACAGAATACTTCTTATAGAGCAGCAAACCCAGAACCAAGACCAACTAATTAAGGAAACTATCTATGTAGTTAAACCCCAATGACATCATCATTGTGATCCTAGTTGTTCTGATCCTACAGACTCATTTAGATCTGTTCCCAATAAGCCATGGAAAGTTTCACAGGTATATCTGCTTAAGAAAGCAATGCCTTCTCAGTGGCCACGGCAATGGTTGCTAGGCATCCACAACAATATCACCAGCTTTAAAACCCTGGCTGCTGTCAGTAAAAAGCTGTGGGAGGACCCTTCAAGGGCTTTTTGGCATCCCAGTCCACCCCTGCTACCTTGCCTTCTCCCTTGGAAGGAAGACTCATTGGGGGTGTGTTATGACTTGAAACATAAGCGAATGTACCGCATGGCGACCGCTACAGAGGCGACCCAGGGAAACCCACGGGTCCCCGGATGTAGCTCGCTAGACGCCCCGCCCATCAAGATCTGCGGCGGGAAGTATAAATGGCCAGGATTGGACTGGTCAGACTGGGGGCAGTTCCGGGAAATGTATATAAGTGGGACCCAGCCCACGTGTTCCCTCTCTTGTAATGTACCACCGAATAAAGCATGTTGCCTTCAACCCATCTTGTAATCCAGTATATTACAGGGTGAATCCAGCAGTAACCAGCAGAATCTTGTCACCAGATGACTGAATGCCATACAACTTGCAACAGCCACCACACAAATCACTTGAGTGACTTACTACCACACAACTTTTGCAACTTGGGGAATTTTCCCAGGGAGAGGCTGCCAGGGAGAGGGAAGGAGGGAAAGCAGACAATCATTGTAGTATAGTGGAGCGTTTCAGACTAGGAGTCCCAGGTTCAAACCTCATAGACGCTTGCTAAGTAACCTTGGACCAGTCACTGTCAGCCTAATCTATTCCAGAATGTTGTTGTAAGGATAAAACAGGGGAGGAGAATGGCTTTGGGTTCTCACTGGGAAGAAAGATAGTGTATAAATGAAGTCTGGGGGTGGGGCAGATAAAAGAAAGGTTAGTTGGTGAGTAGGAAGGTAACAAAGCAGCAAAAGGGGAGAGAAACATGAAATTGTGTGGGAAAGGGGGATACAGAAGGAAATGAAATGGCTTTTACAGCTCCTGGTAGGGTTCCCTCTCTTGTATGTACATAAAGAGGATTCAATTAGCTTTTTCCTTGAATTCTCCTCCCTACTCTGTGCCATGTGGATTTTGTGATTTTTTTGGGGTGGTCAAAAGGGGACCCCATCTTTCTTTTTCACTGGCAGAAATGCTGGTTGGACTCAGCCCATTGGGAAGGAGGGAGACAAGGATAAATGGAGCTTGTTTTTCCAAAAGAGTTTATAAAAAGCATCTTTATTTATCAGGGAGAAATCTGTTTTAAGATAGCAACCCTATGTGCAATTACTTGGTAGTAAGCAATTGAACTTGGTGACATTTGCTTCTAAGTACAATAAGCAGAAGACTGGGCCATAATATATGTAGGTGCCATCTATGTGCTATCATATGTCACAATGTCAGATGATTGCTTTTCCATTTACTGAAAGCATTTAGTCCACTTCATTGAAACAATTTCACAGCCAGTATAAATTTATCACTTATCCTATGTCAATATCTGCAATGTTCTATTTTCAGTTTAACAGACAGTCCTTGCTGACATTGGTTGCTCTTTATTTGATGGATATAAGTGTTGGGCTTTCAATAAGACAGGGTTAAGATCCAGCCAAAGTCCCACTGATTTCTGTGGAAGAATTAAGCATTGGTTTTTCTCATTTTTAAATCAATGGGATAAAAGTGCATAACTTTAGCTGGATTTGCCCATATTCTTCATTCTGGGCAAAAATCTCCTAAAGTCATTCATCCCATCAATAGATATGGGATGTGCACAGTCTGCTTGAAATAATAGCCGTTTCTGATCTACTTGTAGGCAACAACTGTAATAAAATGTGCCATTAGGAACATACTTGGAACGTCATAGCCTAACATCTCTTCAGTACTTCTCGAATGCTTTAGACGTATATGACCTTGCTTCACATTCTAACAGGCAACTAAGCTTCAGGGGAAAAAATACAAAAGAAACTGCTCGATTAAGAAAACCCTTGCAATTTTCAATTATATGGCATTTCATAAACTGTTCTATTTTAGCAGAAGCAATGTCAGTTTTATAAAAGATAATGAACTATGCTTCACATACTGTCATATTTTGACATGTTCGTGTCTGGAAAATAAACTCTGTGCTGTTGAAACGGTCAGTCTCCACTAGCAGAAATGGCCAGCTGTTCTTTTGTTTTTGAGTCAGAAAGGAGTTCTGCTGAGAGGAAGAGTGGTGTTTTTCTGCAAAAAGATCATGGCTGTGATCATTCAGCACACGTGCATTTTTCCGCTTTGTAGACAGCAGTCAGGTCATTTCTTTTAAAAAATCACAGAGATAAACAAGGAAAACATTTTAATTGTAGGGAAAGTTTGCCACATAATTTGCTTGGTTTCTGAATCCCAATCCCCCCTCCCCCCCAGAAATTATTTCAGAAACGTTTTCTTAGCAGCTATTTTACTTCTCAATGGGATGAATATGCATAATGCTCATGTATTATTAGACCTAAAACTGGAGTTGGATTAAATATTATATAAAGTATGATATGGTCAATTATACTAGAGCACTCTACATTGCCGCCTGCTCCTTGTAAGGTCCCTACTGATGGTGCCTGTTTCCTGTCACAAAAAGCCAGTGTTACTTGCTGTGAGAATTTTAGAACTTATTCCATGCCTGCCATCTCTCCCAACCTCTCAATGAACTGTGGAGCTTACCTACAGGAAGTGGAAGATGAACGCAATAGATCTATCTAATTACCTCTTTTGGGGCCAGGTGAACTTCAACCAAGAATGGCCACTTACCAATCACATCTCCCGTTTCAGTACGTCACACTGATTTGGAGGAAAAAGCGTAAATATGACAGGTGTGGAGGGTTAGAATGGTAAGTGTGTAACATATTGTTTGTTTGTGTGTCTGTAAAATACCATCAAGTCTCAGCCAATTTATGGCAACTCCAGCAAGGGACTTTCAAGGCAAGTGAGAAGCAGCAGTGGTTGGCCATTGCCTTCTTCAGCAGAGTCTTCTTTGGTGCTCTCCTTTCCAAGGACACTCTGCTTAGCTTCCAAAGTATGAAGAGATCAGGCTGCCTTTCCTCCCATGCATACCATATTTGGAAGAAGTAAAATCAGGTAAATAAGGGAAAGGCCTCCCAGGGCTGATTCTCTGGCGAAGCCACCCAAGTGACTACTTGGGATGACATATTGAGGAGGGTGCTGATACATTATGTGGATTCAAATAGCTTCCAGACATCAGCAGCATGAGAGATGGCTGGTGTCACTTCCTGGGTCCATGCTGCCATTGGCTGGGTCCACACCACTTTGACTTGAACTTGGATGATGGTAGCTCAGGAGGAGGAGATAAAGGGCAAACCTTGCTTGGGGGCTGCAAAATACCTTGAACTGCCCCTGCTTGCTAGCCCTGAACAGCACATGCAGATCTTAGAGGTAGAGAAGGCGGAGACAATTCTTAGAGCCCCAACCAGGTACCCAAAGGTTTTGTTCAAAATGGAATCCACTCTGTGAGTTCCCCTTTCTTCATCCCTTGAAGCCCCAGATCTATAGGTAGGTAGGGCTGGTAGAATCTTGAATAGCAGGGCATAGTGAGGTGGTAGGATTAGGAGAAGGAACCAAAACATTGCTTATGGCAAGCCAGGTCAAAACGTTGGCATAAATGAAGCGAGACAAATGTAGTTTTAACAAACATGATTTTGGTGGAGCTCCATAAAATCTTTGTCCTAAGATTAGATGATAGTTTGAGATTCTCAGTCTACTTTCCTTTCCTTTCCTTCTTTAAAGATATACTGTACAGAACATTTTGATGTATTTCCTTCCTTTTCTAGAAACCTTTTCATAAGTAACCTTTGGTTGTTTTAGTTATTGATTTATGTTCCCATAACCAATAATTAAAATCAGTCCAACAGATCCCCATCTATTCTTTAGCATGATTATTTAGCGTAAACAGACAAGTTTATTTTTATACATATTCTAGAAACAGAAGGTTGTGTGACAGAGTAGATGTTTCAGTTATTAAATGGTGGGAAAATATCATGAGTGGGACTGAAACCCAGATGCCGTCTTATATGTTATTAGAAAGGGAAAAGGAAACAGCAGATTATGCTTGGGGAACTCACAGCCTTTCACTTTGGAGAGGTTATCCAAATGTTTCCCCTGCCTCTGATTTGGTGCAGGAATAGGCAACTCTTTTTGGCTCAGTGACCTCCAAAGACCCCTTATGTAACATATATCTGTGAAGATGATGGTGTGCCAACAAACTGAGGGTAGGGGAGAGTTACTGGCTTGATTCAAGTAAAATCTAGGGGTGTAATGGGGCTTGGAGTGCCAAACTCCATATAATACTGTATTTTGGGTTGCAAAATTCAAAGGATAAATATAGTATTTCCTTGCTGGTTTGTCAGATCATTTATATAGAATACCAATATCTGCTCCTGACCTGGATATCGCAGGCTAGCATGATCTTTCAGATCTTGGAAGCTAAGCAGGGTTTAGTTCTGGTTAGTTTTTGGATGGGAGACCACCAAGGTAGTCCGGGGTTTCTATGCAGAGCCAGGCTATGGCAAACCAACTCTGAATGACTCTTGCCTTGTCAACCCTATGACTTGGCCACAAGAAAAAAATGAGGGGAATACAAAGTCTTGTCATCCCCCCCCTACTCCTTGTTGCATGGCTTTCAACCCCAATTTAGAAATACAAAGGAAAATCACAGCATTTGAGCTAGAGGCCACAACAAAAACATAGAATTTTTGCTGGGAATTCTGTGCCGGTTCTTCGTGCCTATACAAACCATTGTGGTTTGAGTACAGCCGCCTGTCTATACTGAGAAACACAGACAGACAAGGAGTCAGGATAAATTGTCTTAATAAACTCTTCTTTTATTTGAAGAAACAACTATAATAAGCTTGTGAGTTGTGAGTGCTGTAGCAGACAGGTCAATAATCTACTTCCTAATTCACTCAGAATTATATTAGATCACTCAAAAGAAAGCAGCTTATTATAGTTAATCTTCAACATTCATCTTTAATCTCTCTCTTTCATTAAAATCAGATGCTGGCCAAGCTCCTGGGTATATAGTGATACGCTGTCTCCATCTTGCATAAGAAAACAGCATATTTTTAGATTTACGTTGGATAAATCTAAATCCCCATACTCTCCAGTGAGGAGTACAAGGGATACAGAGAGCTCAGTCAGGTCGAATAGAGTCACTTACCAGAATATGATGGGCCAGTTTCCTACTTGTTTTATACTGCATTCAGTGATTTTTATGTAAAACAGAATCAGGCTTATCTGTGATGCAGAATGACCTGTACTGGGCGCTTCCTGATGTATTTTTATCCATATGAAAGAGTAGTAGCTAGGGGGCCCCTATCATCATCAAAGTGACAGTTGCCCCGCCCACACATGCATGCCCCACCCACACAAAAACAAGTGTCGTATGTTTCCTTATGGGGGAGTGATGCAACAGTCCCCGAGGGAGCGGCTAGGGATCCCCCCCCCCAAGGAATGCCAGATGTTTCCTAAGGGGGAAAGGAGGGTTAGCCACTGGTGCAACAGGCTTCATATTGTTTGAGAAAAAGCACGTTTTGCAACACAGACGTTATTTAGAGAATTGTGGAGATGCAACAGTTCTAAGCGGCCATAGTTTGGAGAGAAGACATACCCATTTTGTACAGATGAAACAGCATGCCCTCCCACGACACTCTTCAAACAGGTGCGTAACATCCTTGTAAGAACTGCATTTTGTACACCATGCCCTGGAGGGACATGCTGTTTCGTCTTGGGCCGCCAGCTCACCATGCCTCTTAAAACAAAAGTCGCTACTACAATATAAGCAGCAGTTGGGACATTTCTTAGGCGTCCCTAGGATCGTTTTACATTCTGCGGTGGAACACATTCTACAAAATTGAGTACACTTATGGTAATGGTTTTATAGGGTGTAACAATACCTGCAATAATTCCTAGACCCAAAAAATATCTTAATGTGAAGAATGCCATAAAAATGAACACTATGTAAAAGCATAAAATGCGTCTCAGGATATTTTGGGGGCTGTGTTTTAAATATACTCCATCCCTTATCAGAACACAACACAACATGAATGTTCACTTTTAAATGTTCCTCAACTGTTGATATGTCACAGAGACCCACCTTTTTCTGATCAGACCATCCTAATTCACTGTGTAATTTTCTAGCTGCCTCTAACAGGATTGCGTCAGAAGGATCCCCCGCTCTTTTCATTACATCCATAAGCCCCACCGCAAAGCATAGGTTGTTGTAGTAATCAAAAATGCCATTTTTTTCAATTATTGAACTGTAAGGGATAGACAAGCACCACCCCTTGGGGGCTTTGAAACAGTCACAATTAAGCGCAGTGTGTCGGTGCTGAGTTTTTCTCTATTGCTTTGCAGCATATTTACCACAAACTCCAGAAACTCATCCGCATTGAGATGGTCTTTCTTTTTCTTAAATGAAAATAATGGATTTTGTAGACCTTCCCCCTGTAGGCGCATTTGAACAAAATCTCCCTCATCTATGCCACCATTAATCTCATCCAGAACATCCTGGATCCCCCTCGTTAGCACTTCCAAGGCATGTGCAAAGGAGCGCACGTGTTCTAAATTTACAAAGCGAAATTCCTCGCTGGTTACCAAAGTCCTAAATCTTTCATAGGGCATCTGCCACCCCCTCACACATTCCACATAGACTTCAGGAGGTTGTGGAGAGGCATTTGGACCCCCCAGCACAGCCTTTACCACCTCCACACCATCAGGGCTGTCGGAGACTTTAGGAGGTGATGGAGAGGTTGCACATCTCTCTGCTGTGCCCTCCCCAATCCCATTGGTGCTAGCAGAACGTGCTTCCCCATCCTCCTCTCCCCCCACCTCATCAGCTTGAACAGACATCAGGTCTGGGGAGTCCCTTACACCTTCAGAGACATTGTTGGGCAGAGCCCCCCCATACTGAATAGCGCTATCAATACACGCTGAGTACTTTGCATTATTTTTAATCAATTCGCTCTCATAGTTGTCAAACAGCTTGGAGATCTTGTTGCAAACATCACGAGCCTCCATGGCTTTCTTAATAAGATTATCTTTCTCTTTCAATTGTTGAGTGAGTTTGAAAAGAGATTCAGTTAATTCCATCCGTTTTTTAGGTTGATCGCTATCGCTTATTACGCCCCCCCCCCTTCGTTGGTTCTTGCACTGTCAGTTTTTCTCTTTTTAGGCTTAGGCCCCTTCTGGCTGTTGGTAGACACAGAACGTTTCTTTTGAGGTGTACCATCACCCTGCAACGGCATTGCAGCTTGTGATGTTCCAGCTACAGCTTCAAGAAAATAAACATACATAGATGTAGACCAAAAAAACACGCTGTGATCATGTAAAACTGCGCAATTGTATTGGACAAAAGTACATTAAACTTGTACAGAAAGTTTTAAAAGATGATTATGATGTTTAAAACAAAATTATTTTTGTTAAATATGACTCCACAAAAAACCCTACAAAAATTTATTTATTTATTTATTTATTTATTTATTTATTTATTTATTCCGTAACTTATACCCCGCCCTTCCCACAGAGTGGCTTAGGGCGGCTCACAGCAAACGATAAAACAATAAAACAGGAGCAAAGTTATTACAATTAAAAAATAAGCATTTAAAGACCTAAAAACCTTAAAATTTCAACATTAAAACTATACTGTATAAATCACAAAAATCTAGTAAGTTACATTTATCCAGTCAGGCGTAGGCTAACCGGAAGAGGGTTGTCTTACAGGCCCTGCGGAACTGAGTAAGAATTGTAACCAATTGATAATACATACAGGATATACATAAGGGGAGGGATGGTAGCTCAGTGGTAGAGCATCTGCTTGGTAAGCAGAAGGTCCCAAGTTGAATCCCTAGCATCTCCAACTAAAAAGGGTCCAGACAGGTAGGTGTGAAAAACCTCAGCTTCAGACCCTGGAGAGCCACTGCCAGTCTGAGTAGACAATACTGACTTTGATGGACCAAGGGTCTGATTCAGTATAAGGCAGCTTCATATGTTCATATATGTATGTTGGTTTATGGTAACTAATGCTGGGATAATTTTGCCAAGCAGTGGAAAAAGTTGGAAGCCTCAACTCTAGAAAATACCTGAAACGGCTGAAATAGACATCACGACAGTGGTTCTAAATGTTGAACCTATGCAGGAAGTGTTGGAGAGTTGGGCTCCTTTCTATGAATGGCCCTTTTTCACAGAGTATTAAGGTGTATCAAAATGTTATTCAAAACCCCCCTAAAATCTGTTGATAAAACCTTCTACAAGTCTCGTGCCAGCATTACAATGTTGTAAAAACTAAGCATCTTTAAGTGTCAAAATCTCTTATACACAAATATTTACTGCAACATTCAAATTTTATTAATCCCCTAAAAAAACCTATACAGATCTCATTAGTTTCATATAAAATAAGAATATAAGAGAAGCCATGTTGGATATACACATATATATACACACTGTGGCTAATAGCCACTGATGGACCTCTGCTCCATATTTTTATGCAAAAATGCAAAAGCTGCCACATTTGTGCAGTATTGATTTTGAATCCCATATGCTGTTAAAAGTGACTCTCTCTCTCTCTCTGACTCTCTCTCTCTCTCTCTCTCTCTCACACACACACACAGAGTGAGATCTGTTTGGCAAACAAGGCATTTCCAAAAAACCAACCATTAAAATAACATAGAGCTGATTAATTAATATTCTTACCAGGCTCCTTAAACACAGTGGCTGCCTGGGGGTGCATTTGTGCTGCTAGATCTTCCTCATCTGAAATAACCTCTGTCAAAAAACCAGATCAAATTAATTCAGAAAACTTTACATTTACATCTTTACAGCTTGTTTGTGTCATAAAAAAAGAACTTGTAAAATTTTATTTACCTATGTCATTAATAGTGTATTGATACAATTCAATCATGCTGCTAATAGCTACTGATTCTAACTCCTGCGATTCCATACACAAATCATCATTGAGGTAATCTGAAACCAGAATTAAGGTACTTGTTAAATGTCTATTTGCTGGTAGTTCTACATCCACACAACCCCCCCTCCTCATACCAAAATTTCTTATCTTGATAATCATTGAGCTGTGTTGCCATGATGCTGAAAGTTGTATGTTTACAGCTGATCTTAAAAGTTTTTGTTGCATTAAAGATGATCCTTCACATATCCTTAATATAGTTATTTGGGGATGGGAGGGGGAGTCAGAAAATATATGGCAACTTGACTCTGAAAATATATCGTGTGAGAACCTAATTTCCTGAGTTCTCTCTCTGTTTATCTTGACTGGTCTAAGCACTTGATCTTTTAGGACAGTTTGAGGGGTCAAATACTTTTGTCTCACAATTAGCAATATATAAGATTGATCAGATTAGAAGGCTGAGAGAGAGATATTTCTACAGTTCTCACCATAAAATCACTGCCTTTTTAGGACAGTTGACCTTTTAGGATAGTTTCCCAGACACGGTTCTGTGAGAAATCTTGTTTTGACAGCCAGAGCTAGATTCCCCAGCCTGGAGACTGGCAAGCTCCCTGTGTGGTCGCAGAGAACAGAGGGAGTTTTCATGATCGTCTGAGAACAGGTTGATGAGGCAGTCTTTATCCCCAACAATGAAGACAGGGGTTGGGTTTTAAGCTATATAGCTGTGACCAGACACAGTGATTATTTTTCATTTCAAGGGGGGAGAAGCCAGCATTAATACAAAATTAAAAATTGAAGCTGTAATACCATTTATGATATGCAGATAGTCACAATAATTTGCAATGTTATAAGCAAATATTACTAAGGTGGTGTTGTGAATGCCTAACTGCTTAATAAGTACTATACATTGTGTAAAAAATAAAATTTCTTTTTTGAGTGATTCATATTGTGGCAAGCACTCTCAGACCACAGAACTAATTTTTTTTTTAAAATGTCCATTGCTTTGAAGTGTGAGGGAAACTAATTACTTTAAAACATATAACTAACAGACACAGGCAATACAAACTGGGGCTGCCAACAGCGCTTATAAAAACTTTCCCTCCTCATTTTCTCCTCATAACAACCCTGAAAGGTTAGGCTGAAAGAGAGAGTGATTAGGCCCAGGTTACGCCCTGAGTCCGTTTGTGAAGAGGGTGGGATATAAAGCCAGAGTAAGTTAATAAATAAAAAACAAAATTACCACCTAGCGGGGTTTCTTAGCAGAGTGGGGGTTTCAAATTTGGGTCTCCCAGATTCCAGTCTAACACTTTACCGCTATGACACGCTGACTCTAGAAATTCTGCCAGCGGATTTCTCTGAGCTGGATATATTTGGAGATCCTTAATAAGAATTATACGGCTTTCCTGTTTAGGGCAATGTACAGAAATCTTTTTGTAATTTGCCAAGATTCTTTTGGTTGCATTGTTGAGCCTGATCCTAGTTTTGGCTTCTGTTTATATCTGTTTGGGTGGGGGACTCAGAAAATATGTGGCAACTTGACTCTGAAAATATATCGCGTGAGAACCTAATTTCCTCAGTTCTCTCTCTGTTTATCTTGACCGGTCTAAGCACTTGACCTTTTAGGACAGTTTGAGGGGTCAAATACTTTTGTCTCACAATTAGCAATATATAAGTTCGATCAGATTAGAAGGCTGAGATATATATTTCTACAGTTCTCACCATAAAAATAACTGGCCTTGAGCAGTTGACCTTTTAGGACAGTTTGTGGGGTTAAATACTTTTGTCTCACAATTAGCAATATATAAGATCGATCGACTTAGAAGGTGGGAAACGATACCTTGGAATTCACTTTCCCCAGACACGGTTCTGTGAGAACTCATTTGCAAGGTTTTGTGTTTTGTTTTGACAACCAGAGCTAAATTCTCCAGCCTAGAGACTGGTAACCTCCCTGTGCTTGCAGAGGACGAGAGACAGTTTTCATGATCGTCTGAGAACAGATTGATGAAGCTGCTAGAAAGATAGGTTTTAATGTTAATAAGAAACTGTAGGTGTTTGCAATTAATAATTAACAGGGCAGTGTTATTAGAATGGGTTGCAGAACTAGCCATGAATGTCTTTGCAACAGTTTCCCCCGTAAAACACACTGAGAACATAAGAGCATAAGAGAAGCCATGTTGGATCAGGCCTATGGCCCATCCAATCCAACACTCTGTGTCACACAGTGCCCAATATAGGTGTGTGTATGTACACACACCCACACTGTGGCTAATAGCCTCTGCTCCATATTTTTATCCAATCCCCTCCTAAAGCAGGCTATGCTTGTAGCTGCCACCACCTCCTGCAGCGGTGAATTCCACATGTTAATCACCCTTTGGGTGAAGAAGTACTTCCTTTTATTTGTTTTAACCTGACTGATCAGCAATTTCATTGAATGCCCACGAGTTCTTGTATTGTGAGAAAGGGAGAAAAGTACCTCTTTCTCTGTTTTCTCCACCCCATGCATAATCTTGTAAACTTCAATCGTGTCACCTCGCAGTCGACGTTTCTCCGAGCTAAAGAGCCCCAAGTGTTTTAACCTTTCTTCATAGGGAAAGTGTTCCAAACCTTTAATCATTCTAGTTGCCCTTTTCTACACTTTTTTCCAATGCTATAATACCCCTTTTTGAGGTGCGGTGACCAGAACTGTACACAGTATTCCAAATGAGTCCGCACCATCGATTTGTACAGGGGGGGCATTATGATACCGGCTGCTTTGTTTTCAATCCCCTTCCTAATAATTCCCAGCGTGGCGATGGCCTTTTTTATCACAATTGCACACTGTCTTGACATTTTTTTAGTGAGTTTTCTACCCCCCCCCCCAAGATCTCGCTCTCTCTTGGTCAGTCTCTACCGGTTCACACCCCCATCAACTTGTATTTGTAGCAGGGATTCTTGGCCCCGATGTGCATTATTTTGCACTTGGCCACGTTGAACCTTATCTGCCACGTTGTCGCCCCACTCACCCAGCCTTTGGAGTGCCTCGCAATCCTCTCTGGTTTTCACCACCCTGAACAATTTAGTGTCATCTGCAAACTTGGCCACTTTGCTGCTTACTCCCGACTCAGGTTCATTAATGAACAAGTTAAAGAGCACGAGTTGTATCGACACGCAATCTGATGCAACGTGATGTTAAAGGGACGTGTTACACCTATAAGATTAGCTGTGTTCAGTTTTAAAGCCATCATTTTATCTGTTGGGTATGTCTCCTCTCCAAACTATGGCTGCTTAGAACTGTTGCATCTCCACAATTCTCTAAATAACGTCTGTGTTGCAAAACATGCTTTTCCTCAAACAATATGAAGCCTGCTGCACCAGTAGCTGACCCTCCTTCCCCCCTTAGGAAACATCTGGCATTCCTTGGGGGGGGGTGGATCCCTAGCCGCCCCCTCGGGGACTGTTGCATCACTCCCTCATAAGGAAACATATGACGCTCGTTTTTGTGTGGGTGGGGCATGCATGTGTGGGCAGGGCAACTGTCACTTTGATGATGATAGGGGCCCCCTAGCTACTACTTGAAAGGTAATCAGATTAAATCTGGTGCATGGGATATGCGTGCAAAGAGGATGTACTATGATAATGCCACACTGGCCTCCATAAAATTGCCTCTGTTTAGGGTTGCCAGCACTGCCTTGGCAACTGCTGAGAATTTTTTGAAGACAATGCTTGAAGAGGGTGGAATTTGGGGAGGATGTGACATCATTTCCAGATGGATTTCTCTTAATCTTTCTGGTAAAGGCCAAAAAGAAATGGGAAATGGGAAAATTCCTAGAATATCACTAGGGAGGCTATTTTCCAGACATTTCTCTCTTGCTTCAATTTCTTATGGTTGGTAGGGAGGGCTGGGGCCATGGGTAGGGGTTTATGCATTGCAGGTAGGCAGATGGCCAACCTCTGGCTGAGTTCCTGCCAATTTGATTTAACTTTAGGTAAACTTACTCAGACACGTTCCACTGAGTTCGGTGGACTTTATACTATGGTTTATTTATTTATTGCACTTGTATCCCGCTCTCCCCAAATGGGCTCAGGGCGGCTAACTACAGTCACAATTCGATGACAGATTCACATTATAACAATAAAACATTATTAAAACATTAAAATATTAAAAATGTTTAAATACAGTTCAGATGGCGTTCTGTCCACGGAAAAGGCTCTTGCCCTTGTAGTGGTCAAACAGGCATCCTTTAGACCAGGGATGTTTAACAGATTTATCGAGCTTATTGCACAGTGTAGTGTTGTAGTGGTTAGTGTCAGATTAGGAGGCCCAGGTTCAAATCCTCATCCAGCCATGAACCTCACTAGCTTTTATTCTCAGCCTAAGCCCACCTCGGAGAGTTGTTATGTGGATAGAATAGAGGAGGGGACAACCATGTATACAATCCTGAGTTCTTTGGAGGGAGGGCAGGATAAAAAGGCATTGAAATTAATAAAAATAAAATAATATCTTCATATGTTGATTTTCTTTTATTGATATGGTAAAGGAGCAACAAGTGAGTAGAATATTCTCCTTTACTGATTTTGGCTTGATGCTTAACATGTACTTATTTTATGCGCCTTCCTCACAGTTCAAACATCGAAGTTGATTCCTATCCAGAAAAGTTTTATTAACATATTTGGGTTTGATTTCCTCATTACTGAAATGAAGGGCTGCAGTTAGAAAGGCTGGTCCCCCTCCTCCTTTTCATTGCTTGCTGATCTGTTGAAGGCCAGTAGGAGGATTTTTTTTAAAAAAATGCCACACCTGTGCTTTGTTGTCACTTCTGGCAAATACCCAGAATCGACATCACCTTGCGGACACAACAATGAGGTGATGCTATAGGATTTGGGCAAAATTCTATGGTTTTACCATAGAATAGTTTTGGTGTTCACCAGAAGGGATGCCACTCCGCTAGCATGGTGTCATTTCCTGATGTTGCCCCCCCCCCACCAAAGCATGATGCCATTCCCCTTGCTCCTGTGTTCCCCCATCCTCTGATTGCCCACCATTGGCTTGAAACCCTAGCTGCGGTTGTGAAGACATCTGCACTATCTTTAGTCTTACCGTGATGCAGGCTTTCACTGTTGTCTAGGAGAACTTTTTGTAGGAGGTAATCACGCCCCAGTGAATGGTGCAGAATGCTTGAAGGACATTGCCATTTTGATCTTCTGTTTGCCCCTTTTCAGGGTGTTATGCTTGTGTGAGGGGAAATGCTAAAATTAGCTTAAAATTATTCAAACTCACTAAGTCATGGTGAACCAGTGTGTGGTGACATGCTAAATGTAATTAAACCAAGCTTGGCTGCTCTCATGTCTAGCCACTGTTGTCTTCCATGGAAGTTTTATACTGCTGTTGTTCTGAACTTTTTTTTTCTATTGAAGAAGTTCTTGTTGAGGAATAACTGTAATATCTAGGGTCTTAGCTCTACCAGCTCACTAATATTATCCAGTAAGTACCAAAACTACAAGGTCAGGGTCCAAATCAAATCACCACCTAGGGAGGCAGATGTTGACATATCATTATTAAAACCCCACTCCAAATAAGCCATTTTAGCTTTTAGCTATGAGTCAGCAAGCAGCCAGCTGACAGCTTACACTTCTAGAACTTTCCAGAACTGATTTATGACAGCTATGAAAAGAAACATGCTCTGCTCTTATTGGTGTCCAGGAAAGATATAAAGTGTTACTTTCAGCTGCTAAAACATGGATTAATTTTTGAAATAAAGGTTGATTTCAAAACTTCAGGTGTATCGACAGAGGATGTTGTTGCTGAAAGTCTTCTCATAGCCCCACTGTCACTTTTTAGCTGATTGTTACTGAACTTTCTATTAAATTAACAGACCAGCATTTTTTGAACTTATTCCTTTCAGGGAACTGTTTCAATCTTGGGTCTTCCAAGAAATTCTGACATATCTGGTTGTGTCTTGAGGATGATTCTTGAGACAAGAATCTTTTAGGGTGTAGTGGCAAAGAGTAAATCAAGCTGTTTGGCCTGCCCTGTTTGAACAGAGAACACTTCCAACATTCCTTTGTGGTTGTGCATTGCATAGGAAGATCAGTATCAGTAGAGAATTTGTCTTTCAAGCAACTTGTTCTCTATTATTGATCTTCCTGGAGAGCAATTGTTAAGTATTTGATGAATCCAAGTAAAAAACACTGCCAGGACTGGGGCCAGAAGCTGCATAGGAGATTTTGGTCTCAATTTGGTCCTGAATGCCATGTCTCATCAAAACTCTGTAGCCACTCAGTCTACATGTTGTAAAGCTGGCAGAAATGCACATGCACTTTAGAGCAGATCTTCATTCCAGTCAGGGCTTGGATTCAGCAGGAGCTCAAAGGAGCGCAGCTCCTGAACCTCCAGCCAGGGTCTACATGCAGCGAGGAGTTCTCTCCCTGCTGCACACAGATCCCAGGGCATATGCAAATGAGATATGCTACTGAGCTGCTGCACCTTTTCCCCCTACAAAATGACCCCTGATTCCAGCTATAAGACAACTAGCAGCATTCCAAAACAATATATATATTTTTTTCAAGTCAGGAAGGACCTTAGGTGAGTCTCCTGTTGTCAGGGGAAGAAGGAGTGGCCAGGGAGTCCTGGGAACATTTCTAAATGAATAAAAGATGGGAGGTTTCCAGGTGAGGAGTGAAGTTTGGAGGCAGTCCTGGCCTGATCAGTGAACTGGGGCTTTATAACAGTAGGGTTGCTAAATGGTTTCACCCAAAATACCAGGCACACCAGATAACAAATTTGTTAACCTCTCCCCATAGAGTCACAGAATTGGAAGGGGCCATACAGGAGCCCACAATTAGGGTTTTCAGCCTCCTGCTCATGGCGGGGTTTAGTGTTTGGGCCCCCAACCCACTGGCACAAAGCTAGCTGGTGGGGGGATCCCTACCCCCAAAGAGCTCCACTGTGCCCGATGTGCCCATCATGATGATGTCACCCAGAAATGATGTCATCATGCTGAGCATGTTATGCAGGGGATGCTCTAGCAATTTGGATAGAAACTCTATGGCACTATAAAAACTTCCCCCCACTTCTCAGTTTATTTACTGGACAGAAAGGAAAAGAACTGTCCAATTCAAAACTGGACACTTGGCAACCCTATTTGTCTGGCAGTACTGGGATATCTAGCCCAAGACTAGGATTGCCAGGTTTCTCCTGGCAGCTGACAAACTATGTGGAGTGGGCTTACTGGGAGCTGGGAGTTTCATCCAACATTTCAGCAACATACTCACGTGACTTTCAACATGACCTGGAAGTGATGCAGGTATGTTGGGGAAACGCTCTACTTTTGGGGCAAAAACTCTATGGTAGTATTAGCTATCATTGAGTTTTTGCCCCAAACCCAGAGCATCACCTTGACATCCCTGATGTGCCTATGTCACTTCCGGGTCATGTTGACATCACATAGGCACAATTAACTAATTAAAATCTTACAGTAAAACAATTAAAACATTTTAAAAACAGTTTGGTGCTAATAATAATAATAATAATTCTTCCTGAGGTATCTATTCTAATCCAGTTAATTTGATAGAATTAGGTGTGTCCTTCTTCCTGGGTGCCTTTTGTGCTGGCGATGGCCAGAGACCATTTTTTAGCCTGACACAAAGACAGAGTTGCCTTGTGATGGTGAAGGCTTCTTTGCAACATACCATATTTTTTGCACCATAAGACTCACTTCCCCCCCCCCAAAAAAAGTGGAGGAAAAAGTGTGTGCGTCTTAAGGAGCGAATACTGCAAAAAATTCACACAAATGCCTCTAAATTCACACAAACAGCTCTAAAAACTAGGTGCGTCTTATGCACACAATCAAATGAACACTTAATGTTTCCGTCATCATCCAGCAAGTTTCAGGCATGCATAAAGCAGCTCCAAAAAACTGTGTTAAAATTATTTTATAATTGCCAATAAGACAGCTTCATTTGAGTTATGATATTCACTCATCCATCACAGCCTTTTACCTTTTAATTTCCCAAATACTCATTTTTTTCTTTGTTAAAAAGCTCACTTTCCTTCTACAGTTACAATTATGTTTATTAGGCCACTGTTTCTTGTGTTTCTTCTCTGCCCTGCAGTGCCATAACCATAATCAATGTATCCTAAAAACTTGCTCCGTCTAGGGCCACGAATGCTAACAGGCAGTAATTATAACTGTACAGTTTATCTATGGGGGTCATTGGAGGGCTGAGTTAATACTCTTGTTTAGGTACATTAGCGACGCTTTTCTGTACTTCAAGACATTTAGCTTTTGGAAAATTGTGATGATGACTCCCAATTTTCTTGTTTTGTAAAGCTTGTGTTAGAGATAATTAAAACATCCTTATAATGATTTTTACCTTCAAGTTGCTAATATGTACTCAACCTTACACTTTGGCTCAGCAGAGGTGTTTTTCCCCCTCTCTAGCAATGTGGAAAAGATAGGGTACACACAGACACTTTAAATGTGGAAGAATGGATATACAGAGATATTTTTAAACCATCTTCAGACGTTTGAAAGGAAGTTCATCTTTGGAGGTGCAGTGTAGGATGATAGCAGCAGATCCCCATCTGTGTTCATTCATAATATCTCTGTATGCAGCCAACAGAGATACATACAAGGCTTTTTTTGTAGCAGGAACTCCTTTGCATATTAGGCCACACACTCTCAATGTAGCCAATCCTCCTGAAGCTTACAGTAGATCCTGTACTAAGAGCCCTGTAAGCTTTTGAAGCATTGGCTACATCAGGGGTGTGTGGCCTAATATGCAAAGGAGTTCCTGCTACAAAAAAAGCCCTGACATACATGTGTGTACGGCTCTCTGCACAGTCAGGAACCCTGCAGTTTCAGCATACCTGTTCACCAAGAAAGCTTTATGCCTATATATTTGTGTCTGTATAAGGATGTCAAACTCATTTGTTATGAGCGCCGAATCTGGCATAAATGAGACCTTGTTGGGCCGGGCCATATTGGGCCATGTCGGACTGGGCCATCTGTGTACCTATTTAAGATTAGGTAGCAGAGACATAAATTTAATAAAGGACACAGACACACATAATTTAAGGGTTTTTAAAAAACAAAACATGCTTAAAACGTTAGCACTCATTGGTCTTAAAGTGCTTTCTTTGCGTCTTTCCCATGGTATCCAGGGAACTGGGCAAAAGAAGTTCTGACTCTTTCCTTCCTTCCCCAGGGAACCAGGAGGGGGATGAGCCTCAGCCAATTGAAGGAAGAGAGGCTTGGCTCAGTAGCTCTGCGGTGCAATTGGGAGAGCCTGGCAAAGCAAGCTATCCCTCCCTCCCCTTCCTCCCCAAAGGAGGAGCCCCAGTCACTGGAGAAAATAGAAGTTTTGCTCTGTAGTTCCTGTGCGATTGAGCAAGACTTGAAAAGCAAGCTGATATGCAGAAGGAAGCAGATGACAGCCAGTTGCTCGGGGGCCTGATTTGGCCTCCGGGCTGCATGTTTGACACCCCTGCTCTAGATTGTAGGTAGGTAGAGCTTGCCACCATGACCCCATTCTCCTCATGCTTTTATTAACCTCTTTTCCCACAGGTCTAAAGAGGGTTCCACCTGTCTGGATACCTGTCTGAATTTATCCCTACTGAAGCAAGAATGGCAGAAATAACACATTTTTAGGCGAGAATGCTTTAAAGGACACAGCAGTAGGCACAATCCTCTCAGTGGTAAGATCTGTGGACTGGTAAACATCCTTTTCCTCCTCCTCCCCTTCACCACCTTTTGACCTCCTAGCTAGACATTCAAGTGCTAGAATAACCTTTAGGTTGGTAGCATTATTTTCTCAATTTATGCTGGTTACAGTAACTTCATTAATGTAAAGGAATTATGTTGATTACACGTTCCTAGACAACAGCAGCTATATCTTCTTTGTTAATACCATGAAATGACTGATAATGAGGTGTGTGTAGAGTAAAGAAAGGATGCTGTTACCCTGATGGTGATTCAATGCTTGCCTCAGTCACTATTCCTGAAATTATTTATTCCATAGCCTAAATGTACATCCAATGTGACTTCATTTAGAATCCACATGAAATAACTATATAACATCCAGTAGCTTTTCCACATGTACCATTGACGGATAGTATATTTGGATGACAGAGACTTGTGACATGTTAAGCCCACCAATTTTATTTTGGCATACAGTTTTGTGAGCCAGTACTCACTACATCAGGCGCATGAAACATTACATTAATTTGATCTATCTATCTATCTATCTATCTATCTATCTATCTATCTATCTATCTATCTATCTATCTATCTATCTATCTATCTATCTATCTATCTATCTATCTATCTATCTAATCAGGGGTGGCCAACAGTGGCTCTCCAGGTGTTTTTGCCTACAACCCCCATAAGCCCCAGCCATTGGCCATGCTGGCTGGAGCTGATGGGAGTTGTAGGCAAAAAAACACCTGGAGAGCTACCGTTGGCCACCCCTGATATATATAAAGTAGAGCGGCTCCAAACAAACAGAGGGACTTTGCTTGCTTCTCTTCCTTTTACACACTTACCAGAATGACCCAGGAGCCCTCAGCCAATTGGGGGAAGGCTTACTGTGGTTGTTTCCTTCCTCCTCCTCCCCTCAGCCAAGTGACAGAGGCTTTCTTTCTCTCCTCTGCAAAGGATTACCTCAGTCCTCAGCCAATGGAACACAACAGAAGTTGAGTGCTGGTTGATGGTCCAAAGGTTGATGCAGTGGATACCACAGCCAATGGGAGATCTGGAAAGTGTCAATGCCATAGGGCTCTTATATATAGAAGGATAATGAACTCAAGTGCAATAGAGTCAAACCTGCATATTAATTCTAAATCAGCAGCTTCATGAAGCCTCCCTTTGAATTTTTTTCTTTGCTAAAGCAGGCCAGCTTTAAGTTCCATAACTTGATAGGTAGAAATCATACCTCCCCACACCAATTTTGTGAGTGCGTCTGTGACTGATGTCTGATTTATATCCATTTTATTCTCTTTCATAGAGATAGCCTTGTTTAGGTAATGAATGAATTTCCAAAATGGCTTGCTTACAGTAATGAGAAGCATTTTGGTCTCTACTCCGGGGGTAGCACAGTGATAAGGCAGATTTTGGGGGAAATTTAAGAGAAAATGATGATAGAGCAAGTTTAACTGGGGAGATGGTACTGATGGATTCAAGCTTCACTGCAGACAAAGTGACAGACCTAAGTAACAGATACTTTAATAGAGACTGTGCACAAATTTGGCTGCAGAAGCACATGATTTGGATTAGAAATGAGCTGGCCCCAGACCAGACTACAGTCTCAAGGCCACAGTGTGCCTCCGTTAAAAATGAACAACTACAAAATCTATGAGTAAAGTGGTCCAATCAGACAGGCATCCTTTATCCAAGACGGTATCATGATAGGCCCTAGTGAAGACTGTCTGAAAGGTTCTTGTTAGTTAATATTCAGTGAAGAGATGCTTGTATATCTGGAGATTAATTTTTTTCCTCTGTCCCCACCTTTGATTTGTGTTAATTATACACTTTCATACAGCATACACTCAGGATTTCATTTCATCTGTAGAATAAACATTGTATGCAAGGTGGAATCTTCTACTGTCAGCCAAGAAAAGCACTACATTCATTAGACAGAGCTCTGCTTTTGTGCTGAAGGCCAAACACCACAGAATGTTTCTTATTTTTTTGAAACACCACATTCCACCTGAAACATAATATTTTACACTGGAACCATTCAGACATTAATCTGAGAAGATACCGAGTGTCATGTATGAAAATTAGCTGTGAAGCTGATCATGGAATTAGACACAGACAAACAGGTCTGAGGCAAACTTAGCTGTAACAAGGAGACTGGGAGTGTGTTGTGAGCTTCATGCTCCCTTCCCCTTCCCTCTCTCATGTATGTTCTCTCTGACTTACCCTAGGGTCAGAGATGGCATCATCTTACCCTGAGGTAGGTAGCTGCCAGTGCCTAGGGTTCCAGGCGGGGCCCACTGCTGCTGACCCCACCTACGCACCTCCCCTGTTACCTGTCTGTATGTCCTTCCCCCTCTGTTTGCTTGAAGTAGGGTTGCCAATCCCCAGGTGGGGGCAGGATATCCACTGGTTTGGAGGCCCTCCCCCACATCAGGGTCATCAGAAAGTGGTAGAGGAGAGGGAAATGCCTGCTGGGCACTCCATTATTCTCTATGAAGACCGATTCCCTTAGGCGGGTATAATGGAGAATTGATCCACAGGTATCTGGAGCTCTAGGGGGCTCGTTTTTGAGGTAGAGGCACCAAATTTGTAGTATAGCACCTGATGCCTCTCCTCAAAACACCCTCCAATTTTCATAAGTATTGGACTAGGGGGTCCAATTCTATGAGCCCCCAAAGAAGGTGCCCCTATCCATTATTTCCAATGGAGGCAGGTGTTTAAAAGACATGCTGTCCCTTTAAATGTGATGGCCAGAACTCTCTTTGGAATTCAATTATGCTTGTCACAACTTTGCTCTTGGCTCCACCCCAAAGTCTCCTGGCTCCACCCCAAAAGTCCCCAGATATTTCTTGAATTGGACCTGGCAGCCCTAGCTTGAAGCGCTCTGTTATCTATACTCTCAGTTGCTCAATGTCATTGAGGAAAAGCTTGGAGTGCACAGTGGTGATGCTGCTGGTGGCTGTGGCAATAGCACTCGCAGTGGCTTGCACTGGCCAGTGCTGTTGGGGAAAGGGTATTCAGGTGGTTTAGAAAACTAAGCATAGGTAGTAGGGAGGGCTTGCATGTAGGAGAAGATAGGGGCCCAAGGCTGGGGGGGATGGAAAGGTATGAGAGGGCCCCTCAAAATCTGGAATAGGCCCTGTCTGGGGTGACCATAACTTCAACCAGTACACTCTGACTTGGGGGTGGCAGAGGGCTCAAAGCAGAAGATGGTAAGTCCAATTTGGCCACTTTTTTGGTGGTACTTGTCATAAATCTCCAGTCGAAGGGGCTGCAGAACACAAAATTACAAAAACCTGCCAATGTGAACCTTCACCCATCAGTGTGGTAAACTGCCACTAGTCCCTTTTACTATCCCAACAGTTAGAAGGCAAGAAGCAAGCCATACCATACCAAACCTTTAATGGCATAATAGATTCAGATAAAAATACACAGAATATAAAAATTTAATCATTGGAGATAAAATCAAGATAAAACCGAGCTTACAGATGCATTCAAACATGGTCAGAATTAAATTTAAGGATGTCAGCCAGAAATTTTGCCACAGCCTCACTAACCACCCCCTCAGTATCACTCAATAAATAATAACAGGGTGGCAGAATAGACAAATCTGGAGAAAAAGAAAGCTTGCCAAATAAATCTTTACGGAGGTTATGGTATAAAGAACAATCAAGCAATATATGCTGGATTGAGTCAGGGGTATTTGCTCCACAAGAGCAAAGTCTGTCGGCTAGAGGGACTCGCTGATATCTCCCTTGTAAAACTTTGGAGGGAAACGCGTTTAGTCTAGCCAACATAAATGCCCTGCGATGACTTGGAGTGGTTAGGTCTGATAGATAATTGGGCATTTTGCCACAAAAAGCATAAAGACCTAAGGAAGCTGGAGAGCAAATATAAGGGTCAGTTGGCCGTAATTTCGTATCCTCCGATTCCCATAGTCTCAGTTTAATACATCTGAAGATATATGACTCATCAGCGGTAGAAAAATCATCTACCTCTAACCCCAATTGATTGAGTTTAGACAGAAGCACTGCTGTCCAGGATGAAATATATGGGTCTCTTTTCATACAATCAAGAAGGCTGTTGGGATCTGTTCTAAAATGAATTTTGAGCCAGAATTTAAACACTGCAATCCAGGCTTTTGTCTCCACCAAAGACTGACCCACTTCAGAGCAGAGAGCAAAGTAGGACACACATTTTGGCAAACCAAGAATTTGTCTAAAGAATGAGGCTTGAATGCCCTCCACTTTCCTGGTAAAAGCTGAGATCCAAATAGGGATACCATAGAGGATTTGGGCAAGCGTTTTGGCTTTGAACACTTTAATAGCTGCTGGAACTAATTGGTTGCCCCTTGCAAAGAAAAACTGTTTAATTTGAGCAGCTGAACATTTAGCCAAGTTGACGGTGTTGTTACGATGTGAAACCCAGCTTAACTTGTGGTTAAAAGTGATCCCCAAGTATTTAAAATTTTTTGTTTGCTCGATTGTTGAATTGCCAATAAACCATCTCTGTGGGCGCCAGCAGTTTGAAAAGACAACTACTTTAGATTTGATGTAATTGATAGTAAGTGAATTACAATTACAGTAGTCATAAAAGGCATTCAAATACCTTTGCAGGCCCACTCTTGTACAAGAGAGGATGGTAGTGTCATCGGCATAAAGTAATAAGGGGACCGCTCGGCCTGCAAGTTTAGGCGGATGACCGTTGACAGGGTTCAAAAATTGTGCCAGGTCAGTTAAAAATAGATTAAAAAGATGCGGGGCCAGCACGCAACCTTGTTTAACCCCCTTTAACACTGGGATTTTACTAGTCAAGTCACCGCTAGAAGAAAATTTCACTTGGCAAAAGGTATTAGAATGAAGTTTCCTCAAGAGAAACAGCAGACGAGGGTCCATTCCCAGGTGACCTAGCTTGAGCCATAGTTGGGCTCTATCTATTGAATCAAAAGCACCCTTCAAATCGATGAAGGCAGCGTATAATTTTTTTGACCCGGTATGCATATATTTTTCAGCAAGGAAGGCCAGAGTGCAGCAGTGATCCATAGCAGATTTGCCTTTGGAGAAACCAATCTGTTCAGGACCTATGATGTAGCCTAGGTGCATCCAGTCAGTTAATCGGAGTTCCAAATGTTTTGCATACAGTTTGCCCACTATAGATAATAAACTAATGGGGCGGAAATTTTCTGGTAACTCCAACCCCCCCTTTTTGTATATTGGAATAATTATAGAGTCAAGCCAAGAGTCAGGGATGGAGCCATGCAGATCGATAAAAGAGAACAATTTTGCAAGGGGCAAGAGCCACCAATCGGCAAACTTTGTGAATACCTCAGCGGGAAGGCCATCAGGGCCAGGTGCTTTACCCGCTTTTAAATCCTTCAGTAACTCACTGATTTCCTCTAGAGTTACTGGAGGCCAGACCGGCATATCAGTAACTGAGAGGTTTGCTAAGATAGGAGGGGATACGCATGGAGCAGCAAAAATGTTAGAGAAGTAATCAACCCATGTTTGCTCAGAGATATTTGGGTCAGTAACAGAATTGTTTTTTAGATTACCTGAAATGATTCTCCAGAAAGCCTTATTATCGTTAGATTTTATCGAGTGGTAAAGTTGGTCCCATTTATTCTGAAAGAAAACTTTCTTTTTGGATGTAGTAAGCTCCAGGTAGGCTGTCTTGTAAGCAATGTAGGCCTTAATTTTTGATTGGTCTTTGGATTAACGTGATATATGGGCACATACGAACCACTGTTCACAATTTGAAAACCCAAGAGCTATTGCAAATTTATTGCCTAATCTTCTTTGGAGGGATAAATGCATATATTATTGCCTTGAGACGCTTTGGAGGGGGCAAAGTGGTATATAAATATTTTAATAAATAAAAATCAGACTCTTGTTATTTTTAGCTGCTAGCAAAGCTGCATGTGGGCACCTTCCCTGCCCCCCACCAGCCCCTTCTTCATGAAGTGTACATCATGAAGGACCCATACAGAGTGTACAGAAACGATTCATTTATTAACCAAATACTGTGACTAATAAAATAATAGTTGTGAAAATGGACAAGAATTATCTGTGGTATGCTATAAACACTCAGGGACCCAGATTCATGACAGAAATATCCAGTCTTTGTATGTGATTACAACTGGACTATCTACCCTTCCTGAGACTAAACAAGAAAGTCAGTCCTGCTTGCAGAAAGGAGTTTCCACAAAACAGTTAACCTGGTAGGGGAGTATTTGGCCTAGGAACTGGAATTAGAATTGAAGCCACTTGAACACAAAAGACCAAAATACGATTAAAAATAGCGTATTTCAAAAAAGAACAAACAGTGAGGAATCAAGACAATAAAGCTGATTATGAGACTAAGCACACAGTAAGACATTTGTTCAAAATAAGAATACAGGTTGCAAGATGTTTACCATTTTAAAGTTGCTCAGCAAACAAAGTCCAGCTCTCTCTAGAGTTTGCATGGGCAATGTCTGATCCATGTCAAGCAGGTTTCAAAGAATGCATCCAGAATCAAGGAACAAGAGGCTACTCATGCCTCGCCAGTTGCTAAACGGTAATTGAAAAGGCTAATACTTAAGACCAAAGGATCCAATGTGATTTGGGTCCATAAACCAATCAAAACCTTGGCTCATGATGTAAGTGCTAGTATGACCTGTTACTAGGGTTGTCAAGTCCAACATGAAATATCTGGGGACTTTGGGGGTGGAACTGGGAGACTTTCCCATTCCAAATAAACACATAAAAATACATCAGGAACTCATTTGAATATTAGGCAACACCCCCTGATGTCATCTTTATTTCACACAAGACTTTTTTGTAGAAAAAGCCCAGCAGGAACTCATTTACATATTAGGCCACACACCCTGATGCCAAGCCAGCCAGAATTGCATCCTGTGTGTTCCTGCTAAAAAAAAAAAGCCCTGGAACACACACACACACACACACACAGCAGTCAAAATAAACAGTTTGCATGTTCACATTTTTGTGATCTCCCTGGGGCAATGGTATAGATAGCTTTACTTACTGGAGTTGCTGAATGTAACAATCTGCTATATTTCAACCAACTTAAGGGGAGAGAGGTCCAGGGGGTGGACTTTTCCTTTATCCCATAATCAGGTTCTAGTTATCCTTTTACTATCTCTTTCACTATTCAAACAGCTTCTGAAAGGAATGCAAAATGAACAGAGGGACTGTGCTCTTCCTCTCTCACATATATGACTCTGCCTGCTTACCCCATTTCCACAAGCTTCAGTCTCACTGAGATTTAAAGGCACACACCTCCCAAAACACAAGCAGTTTGCGAGCTTCTAAACCTGCCTGATATCTAAGGGCATATTGGTGCTCGCTTCGGCAGCGCATATACTAAAATTGGAAGGCATATTGTGGCTGTTGGAGGCAGGGCTTTCCCCCAGTAGCCAGCTGGCTGGTGGTAGGGAGGAGCCTGCAAAACTGGGGGATCCTCCACCCAAACCTGGGGATTGGTAACCCTACCTGTTACTAAGCATGTGACCTAAGGATGAAATGGGGGGAGCTATCTGCAGGCCAGTCTGACCATTTTCTCCAGGTGCAAATAATAGGGTTGCCAAGTCCTCTTCATCCCCTGGCAGGGGACATTCGTGTGAGCAACGTGCGATGAAATGACATCACCCGGAAGGGATGTCATCAAAATGGTGGCGCCCATGCAGGGCCGTTCAAGGTGTTTCTGGGAAAACTCTTATTTGGGAGGTTAAAACTATATGGTACCTATTGTACCATAGAGTTTTACCTCCCAAATGGCTAGAGCATCTGGGAAAACCATAGTTTTTCTGGAAACGTCTAGAGCGGCCCCACATGGGGCACCACCATTTTGATGACGTCCCTTCCGGGTGACATCATCGTGCCAGCGATGCAGGGAGAGGTTCCCCCCACCGGCCCAATGTGGGCCGGCAGGTTGGGAACCTCCTGGGTGGGAGATTCCCCACCCAGACTGGGGGCTTGGCAGCCCTAGCAAATCATGATGTCTAATTGAATGGAATATAGCTAATTGGTTACCATGCTGTCATGGTTTCATCCTCGGAATGGAGTTAGAGATAGCTTCCCTCCCTTCACCTGGCTGTTATCTAGTCATGAGGTCAGCTTCCCAGTAAGTTATTTCCTCACTTAAACTTTCCAATTCAGTTTGTGGCCTAGAGTCAGAACCAAGCCTGAACCAATGTTTGAAATAACAAGGAACTAGGCAAGAGTCTCAGTTCCTTGACAATACTTTGTATTTACAAAAACATTGGATGTATGTATGGGGAAGTGAGCTCATACATATATTCTGCATGCTGGAGAGTGGAGGATAGAGCGAGGAGGAGGGGAATATGTGCACTTGAGGTGTGCTCTCCATCTCCTAAATATGGGTTTTGCATACAAGTTCCATATACCTCCTCTTTTTGGTGCTACCCATGGTGCACTGGGCTTGCTGAGAGAGCTCAGGCAGGGAGAGAATGGCAGTCATTTATGATAACAAAACACAGATTGGCCCAGCAGTGACATTTCTTTTCTTTTTAAATGGCCATATTTTTGTTGGATCTATTTCAAGGCTACCTCTCTATCCAAAACACATTCATCTTTTAGTTTTGTCGCTCCCACTTCAGAATCAGTGTGTTTGGCACTGTATACTTCATTTTGCAGATGAAAAATGCAACTATTTGTTCTTGTCTGGAAAGTGTTATTTATATAATATTACCCCTCTGACAGGAAAATTCTAATTAGCTGTACAAGGAGCACCGTAAAACTAGCACTTCTTATCCTGTGTTGCTAAAATTGAGCCTTCTTATATGCAAAATTGCAGAAGGTCATTCTCAAAAGTTTCAATACTTACTTGGATGTCGTTATATTTATATTTGGATGGCAAGAGCATCCAAATTGCTCATTTCTGATTGGCAGAAAAAATAAAGGAATTATTTTCCAAGTTCATTCTTTGATAAGGTTGCCAGCTCCCCTGCTGGAGACAAGGGACCCCCCAGCCACCAGGCCCCACCAGTCATTCGCTGGCCAGTGGGAGGAGTTACCAGGACCAGAAGAGAGCCCCAGGCTATATTGTTGGCAACTTGGTGATGCCATTTCCGGCATGTACAGGAAATGACATTATCATGCTGGTGACATTACAGCAGTGCTCTGGTATTTGGGCAAAAACTCTGTTATAAAAGTCATTTTTAGCATTGAGTTTTTGCCAAAGTACCAGAGCATCATCACAATCTTGCATGATGAGGTTACTTCCAGTGCATATCAGAAGGAACATTGCTGCATTGCTGATAACATAGCTGATAACATAGCCTGGGCCTCCTTTCCATTCATGTAAAATGCCGCCCCCATCTTCTGCCAGTTGCCAGGAAGGATCTGATAACTCATTCTTTGAGTTTACATGGACTGCTAATTCTAATCACATTTACCTAGGCTAAAATACTCTCAGGACCAACAAATTTAAACATATAGATAAATATCAATCAGCTTTTTAGTATTTCGCTTAGCTCTGGGTAATACAGTTTTATCCATGCCTTTGTTTTGGTTTTTTTTGGCACCCTGGAAAAATTATATATCTAAAAATGTCAGGTAAGTGTGCATCGGTTAGTAACACTTTACTTCTCATGCAGTGTATTCTCCTGTTCTGTAAGGGGAACTGCACACAGGAAAGTTTAACTTGACAGGGATCCCAAAAGAGTGAGGGAAGGGAAGTCAAAGGGAAGGAGAAAACAGAGAAGAAAAGAAAGGACAACAGGGGAGATTAGACCTACTAGAACTTCAAACCAGACTTTATTATTATTCTCCCCCCTCCGATTAGTTTCTAAGGTGCAAGAGGACTCTTTGCTGATTAGTTTTGCATCATGTGAGCAGTTTACAGAATCTTTTATTGACCCCTTAAGTTTCATAAAGTTATCTGTGGCAAGAGAAGTCTTTTGAGCTACTCTGAATCAAAGGTAGAGGGGCTCATGGAAGGTAGAACAGCTGTAAAAACTTTCCTTCACTCACACATTTCTGCAGCTTCCCTCCTTCCACTCTGGCGACCGTCAGCAATTTCTGAACCGCTTTTCAATAAGAAACATTTTTAAGCGACACCTTCCCAGATGGCAATTAAAATCATTGAGTCGGCAGCCAGGGAAAGGACGGAGGCCTCGCTGTCTCTCCTCTAGACCTTGGCGCTTGAGAACAGCTGTGGGTTTGTGTGATTAAGCAACAGGAACTTTCAAAAGCCAAATGTGATTTTACTGAAGAAGGTTACATCCTCACTGATTAAGGATGATGGGATGACATCAGGAAGAGTGGAGACCTTGAGAAATAATTGCCCAAACAAGAAACGGTGTGCACACAAAAACCTCGAGTGTAAGGGGAATTGCAAAAGTTGAAGCATTCATGTATGGCTCTGGAAATAACAAGGGTGGTGGTGGAGGTAATTAAAGCCCTGGTATCAACACTGGAAAAGCTTGTTCTGCATTTTTAGATTAATGTGAAGATCAACAGTGGGGAACATGGGCATTCTAGCCTAAACACCTGCCATGAAATCCCAGACTATCATGCCTGACCCTGCCATGGGCCAAACTGATAAACACCATATTGGTACTGCCACAATTGGAATGCCAGTTGCCATCTACTGCTTTATCGTTCTGAAGTTAGCTGGTAAAGGACTCATGGGCAGGCAGAGGGTATTATAAAAATCCCAGGTACTGAACAAAAAGAAGACGAAAGAAGAAATCTGCATGGCCTTGAAAGGTTACAAGTAGAATATCTGTAAACATAGCTATTAAATAGTGGGTTCGATACATGAAGAGGCTAGGTTGCAGTGATCAAAGCTCTTTATTCAGGTTACAACATGGTAACTGTTAGACTAAGACTACTGTGCTGGGCCAACGGAGCCAACTATATATGCTCCCAGGTTCCCATACTAGGCTGTCATTGGGTCAATTGAACCAGCAGGGGGCTGGTGATTGGTCCGGCGAAGCAGAGATTTGGATCCTGCTTCCCTTTGTTCCCATGTCCCCAAGCTCCATCCTAAAGGCTCCAATGAGCCAGGCAGGAACTAACACCCAACATTAAACACAGAGTCCACATACAGAACAATAGCAAAAAAATTAAATCAATCAAAAAATGCAAACTGCTTGCACTGAGTGGAGCCAGATTTTGAAGCCAGGCAGGGCACAAAACTTAACTGACTTAACTGACTTCAAAATTGGAGTTGGCGTTATGTTTCTTGGCAGCAAAAGGATCAGCAAGAACCAGGAGGTCATGCTGTACTTGGCTCTTTTCTGGACCTCTGAATCTCCAGAGCTCCTCCCTTTGGATGACATGAAAGGCTTTTTGTCCAGCAAGACAAGTGATCAAAGAACAAAAGCTGGAAACAGAAGCCACAGAGTGCCTGTTATTAGGACCATCTAAAATAACACAGAAGCGTACAAGCCTGTAACTTCTACAGAGAGACGGGCCCAAGGCTGCCCAATGAGCTTTCAAAGCAGACTGGTGATTCAAACCTGGGTCTTTAAGGTCCAAGACTGACAACACCATGCTGGCTTCTCTCAAGTCAAACAGGTGTGTTAGGTGTGAGAATGTGCAAACAGTCTTGGAAGTCAGGTGGGAATGAATTTAATTTGTAACTGTTTATGCAAAGTTGAGCTGCTGTGGGTAATTTCACACTTGTTTTTAATCCATTTCCCTATGTGTAAACATTTATAGTCTGGGAAGGTGAAAGTCCAGCTCTCTCCCTTCATCCACAGCAGGTAGCTTTGGGATAGTAGGGTGGGTGTGTTATTTATTATGCATTTTTATTATTTTAGCCAGCCTTTTTTATATTTATTCATGGGAACTTGTTTTGTCTTGACCTTTCCAGATTCTAGGCCATATTGTAAGCTCCAGTTTCTCATTTGCAGATAGTTGAGGGCCTATGAACCACCATCCACTGTTTCCTTCCAGTGGTTCTTCCACACACCACTCCATCCATCCCTGTCCTCTCCCAAGTGCTTGACCCTGAAGAAAGGGAGGCAATACTGGGTTGACAGATAGAAAGGGTATGTGGCCCACCTGTTAGAAGGCACACATTCAATATGCAGGGCCAACGACCACCTGGGCAGGGAGAGGGATGAAAAAGAGCTCATTAATTCCTAAAAGGATCCTTCTTCTGCATGCAGCTGCACCCTGGTATGATGGAATGTGTCCTATATTTTAATGAGAGGGAGCCAACCTTTTCTTTAATGAGGGCTGCTTCTGAATAATGAAAAATATCCTGAAATACTCTCCCCACCCCTGCCGTGGACTATGAACAGCACCAGAAATGAAGTTAAGAAGAAGGCAGAAAAATCCTATTCTGGGCAGATCTTTTCCTGCTTCATTCAGGGGCTTCCTGAGCTTCTCTGCAGCAGCTGCCTGTTGGAGACTGCTAGTTTAAGTATTCAAAAGTATTACATAGTTAAGATTATTTTAATAACACCCATAGACTATGAACAGCACCAGAAATGAAGCTAAGAAGAAGGCAGAAAAATCCTATTCTGGGCAGATCTTTTCATGATCTTTTCCTGCTTCATTCAGGGGCTACCTGAGCTTCTCCGCAGCAATGACCTGTTGGAGACTGCTAGTTTAAGTATTCAAAAGTATTGCATAGTTAAGATTATTCGAATAACAGTAAATCCAGTTTATTACCTTGGGTGCCCTGTTAGCATATCTGCCCAGATTGTAGCTGGAGAAATAGTCCTTTTCACTTCACTCTAGATGTGGTCCTGTTTATGAAACGATAGCTCCATCTCAGTGAAGCAATGATCTCTTCTGCTGAGACATTAGTGTAAAGCTGTGCAGTTTGTTCAATTTGTGCAAGATTAGCGGGTTTATCACTCCACAACTTTGGTGCAAGACGTGGCATTTGTTACAGGCATTAGCCTAAAGATTCATGTAATGAAATTTACGTATAAGTGACAAGCATGTTAGAAATATCTGATGGTGACAATATTTCCAGAATCAAAGGTAGGGAGATAATTAGGACTCTGGTTAATCATTCTTCATCCCCCCCCTCCTCAATGAAATGAAATTCACACAGATTAATTACTACCTGCTATAAATAAACTCTGAGAATGGCAATCTACATTGCAGAGGCAGAGGGTAACTGTCATTTAATATATCACAGCTTTTCATGCACCTGTTCTCTCTATGCTGTTACCATGGAAACCCTACTTTTATAAGAGAAGCCCAAGATAATTAGCATGGATCGAGGTCTATATCAATCAGAATAATTTGGAAGAATGCAAGGAACCCAAAGGAGCAGGCAAAAATGACTTTGTCTCAGTAAGGCGAGATCAGATCTCTGCTGAGTACTAAATGGTGAGGAAGTTACTCCTGTGGAATAGTACAAAATAGCAGGTATGGCACTAACAGGTTTATGCTAAAACAGCATTTTCCCCCTTAGTAGGAAACAAAACATTTTTTTCTCCCATTTCTTCCTTAGAAAAAAAAAGAAGGGGGAAAATAATAATCTTGGAGAAAATGTTGCAAACCACCAACAAGGAAAGCTTAAGTATATAGGCTCTTCCAGGGCTTTTTTTGTAGAAAAAGCCCGGCAGGAACTCATTTACATATTAGGCCACACCCCTTGACATCACCATTGTTTCATACAGGACTTTTTAAAAAGAAAAAGCCTGGCAGGAACTAAATTACATATTAGCCCCCCTCCCAACACCATGCCAGCTGGAACTACGTTCCTGTGCATTCTTGCTAATTGTTAGCCACCCTGAGTCTGCTTGCGGAGAGGGCGGGATAAAAATCTAAGGTAATAATAAACAAACAAATGCCTGTACTTTTCTATCAAAAAGTGGTAGGTTACAGTCCTGCAACTCTACTGGGGGAACCTTGGGGGAAAGACCTATTTCTTGGTACTGTTTGAGAAGTGAATTCCGGAATGGAGTGTTTGCACCACCACTTGTATCCTATTGAGGTCTATTGCAGCCAAATTCTTTGCTTCTCTAGAATAACCTTTGGGTTTGGTCTGTACACACACATGCATTCTCTCCCAGAATTGAATTTTGTGCCCTAGCCTCTCTATCTCTCTAACTCTCTTGCAGTCTTCTTCCTTCTGTACTCTGAGGCAAGAGACTGTTCATAGTCCTTCACTTCCAACAAAGTCAACAGGCTTGCCTTCCAGCAACAAGGGTATCATGGCAACATTGGGAGCAAGAGAACAATTATTTAGAGAAAGAACTCCATTCCTTTGGCAAGAGATATTACTTGGAATGGTACAGATGAAGGCTAAGTTACTTCTCTTTTGGTAGGGACTGCTTATTGGTATTCTGTGTTAGAGTTTTTAAAATTCTAAATCTATGTGCTTTCTTACATTTGCTTATACCAATAAACTGGCTTAAAATTTATGAAAGTAAAAACAATAAAATCAAATTCAATAATTAAGAATACCAACAAAAGGAAATAAATAAAACATTACCAATAAAAGCACTTAGGTAAATTTCATCCTGGTGAGAAATATAGTCTGAGTCTTAGCATTTATTTTAGTTATTTAGGTATTTATATTTTGCTTTTGCAGACTCAAAACAGCTTACAACATCATTCTCTCCTCCACCATTTTATCTCTTCACTTCAAATGAAGTAAATTAAGCTGAGAGAAAATTAGTTTGGCCCCAAGTTACCCAGTGAGCTACCATAGTAGAGTGGGGATTCATAGAGTTTGGGGAGGAACCTCATTAGGGTATAGTGCAGTAGAATTTGCCATTCAAAGCAGCCATTTCCCCTGTTGTCTGGGGATCAGTTAGAATTCCAGGTGATCTTTAGGCACCACCTGGAGGTTGGCAACCCTACTCCTAGATCGCAGTCTCTTACACTGAGTGCTGGCACAACACTGAAGCTTGCACAAGGAAGCATGGATGTGCGTCAGTTCTTCCAAAGTCACCAACCTTCTGCTTCTATTTGTAGCATTCTATGATGCCCAAATTAAAAGGGAATGGTGGCAGTAAAGGGGGTTGGTCTGTGGATTCAAGAGGGAGAGGGAAGAACACACAAGCAATGCTGAAGCTTCAGAATTATATCATTTAAGGATTATTACCTGGACCACCTTTGCTTATTTTATATACACCAAGGAATGTGTTTAACTGAACCTGAACGACATCTCACAACTCAACTCAACAGCGGTGTCAAAAACTGCCACTGTTTTCTGCCAAATATTCTCTCTGATGATGCCTTTGATGTTGGTGTGTATTGTCAATATAGCAGTGCACACCTGCTCACAGTTAGACACTTCTCTGAGTCTGAACCATAGTAATTACACCCCATGTGAACTTGCTTATAATGTTCACATTTTCCCCGTCCTTTCAAGGTAGTTAGCAAAAAGTTCATGATCTCAGATCTTAAAAACTCCATTTAAGAATTAACACTTTAGCATAACTTTAGCAGAATACCATAGTGACTTAAAAGGGGAAACAACCCTGAACATAAGATGACCCCCTTGCAATATTATATTCAAATACATATATACAAAAGTTTTTTGTATTGGATATAACCGTAACTTCTATGTGAATTTAAGATAATCTCTTTTTTTTACTTTTTGGTGGCATATCTGGATAAAAACTGAGTCTTGCATTTAAGCAAATATTGAAGCTGAAGGTGGTAAAAGTTCTCTGGAAAGCCCAGAATCTGGGCATAAAAGACACAAATACCCTTTCTATACTGCGGCTCCCAGTAAAACTGGTGGTGTCACGTTCTCAGGGTGCAGGCAGGCAGGAATCCAAAGCCAGCCCAAGGTCAAAGTCCAGGAAGTCAAGCAGGAGCCAACTCACCAATGCAGAATCACAAACTGGAATCAGAAGTCAATGTCCAAAAGCCGAAAGGTCAGGGTGTCAAGAAAATCAAGCAGGTCAGGATCAGGAATCAGGAAGCAACATGGATGCAAGCCAGAGAATAGACTTGTTGCTTCCACAAGGTTACCAGGTCCTAGGTGGGAGCTATATGGGAGTCTCAATCAGCCTGTTCCCTGGGTGGCAGTGACTTTGCTAGAAGTCAGGGCTGAGAGATCTGAACCATCGGCGTGCCTCATGTCTTTGCTCTGAAAGTTCTTTCCGGAGCCTGCTTAGAACTCTTGAGACGGGAGGAGGAGAGCTTGGAGGAGATTGATCGTCAACAGCTGACACTGATGCCTGGAGAGTGATTGATGGACCAGCTGCTGTTTGTTCAGCTGAGGAACTGGCTGGCAACTCTTCCAGGTCTGTTAACCCTTCCAGCTCCTCCTCGTCAGGGCTCATGATAGGTGGTCAGAAGCACACTTTCTCAGGGTGTTTTATTAGGTATCACATCTAATACCAGAAATCCATGCAAAAAATTATTTGCACTGTTTTGTCTATTTTTTCTTTTCTTCCATTAACACTTTTATCCCTGTTTGGATTTTGTCTCCATTCATTATCCTTTTCCTTTGTTTTTGATGGGAAGCACAGTTCCACCTGTAATTTGTTATTTTGCACCCTTCACACATGAGATCCTCCCAGCCCATTTTCAGACAGATAGGAGGAGGAGGAAGAAGAAGAGCTGGCTTTTATATCCCATTTTTCTCTATCCAGAGGAGTCTCAAAGTGGGGTACAATTTCTTTCCCTTCCTCTCCCCACAACAGACACTGTGTGAAGTAGGTGAGGCTGAGATTTTGGAGAGATTTCATATGGAGGAGAGGGGAATCAAACCTGTTAGAGTCTGCCACTCTTAACCACCACGCCACACCGGCTAGGAGAAAGTATTTTCATTTTATAGGCAATTATAATTCTCACTTGCACAGAGAAATCTGAATTGGTGTATGAGTTTTCCTCTTTTTTTGGGGGGGGGGTCCTCAAATGGAGAGGAACAGTGGGAGGATCTATTTTTCAACAAACATGGAACTTGTGGGTAAGGAACTTGTGTTCACCCTGCTTGGTTATCTTGCTGTGTTCAGTTGATGTTTAGAATTTGTCTCATAGTCTGGCTGACTTCCAGTATGAAATCCTGCCTAGAAGAATAATGTTGAAAGCACCAGAGTAAAGCATGGTGGGGAACAGTGCATGGCAGGGAACAGTGCGATTCCTGGTCTTGTTTAGAAACAATACCTCCATTCCTAGATTTCTTTACTTATGAACAGGTGATTGATTGTCTTTTTTCACTGCTTGGACTAACAGTGGATGGGAAGGGTTCTGGTAGCAGAGAAAATGTGTGGTTGCTCTTACATGCAATTAAATATATGAGAAATCTCAGATCCTGAATTTATGGTTCCCTCTTGCAGATCTGATAGTTCTTGCATCTTATCAGGTTTAATGTGTGTGTTTACTGTCATAGGGATATGAAGCCTTTGGTCGTTTTCGCACTTACCTTATTCCGGAGCAATGTCCCTCTTCACCGCGCAGCGTCTGCACGGATTTCGCACTACTTGCTCTGCAGAACCCGGAAGTCCTGCGGCTTTTGCGTCGCAAATGTAAACTGGTTTTTGGTGGTTTACATTTGCAATGCAAAAGCCGCAGGACTTCCGGGTTCTGCGGAGCAAGTAGTGCGAAATCTGCGCAGACGCTGCGTGGTGAAGAGGGACGTCGCTCCGGAATAAGGTAAGTGCGAAAACGACCTTTGTCTCAGGGCTGGTGCTTGGGAGTAGGTGAGGTAGGCCCTCGCCTAGAGCACCATCTGGTGGCCAGGGTGTGCTACTATGGCAGAGAGCACATGGCTTGCAGAGAAGGAAGTTCCTTCTCTGCAAGCCATGTCCCCTTTGCTGCTCTCTGCTGCTGGCACAACTGCCTTGGGGGCTCTTGGGTGGATTGGAATTTTTTTTTGGGGGGAGGGAGGGTGGCTGAGGCAGCTGAGTTGGTGGCGGAGGGGACATGGTTCCTTCTCAGCAAGCCATGTGCTTTCTGCTGCAAGTGCAGCCACCCTGAGAGCTCTTGGGAGGATGGAAATTTTTGGAGAGGGGGGGGGCTGAGGTGGCTGTGCTGGCAGTGGAGACCACGTGGTTTGCAAAGAAGGAAGTTACTTTTCTGCAAACCATGTCTGGAAAGCGGCGGGGAGGGGGGGGGGAGGGGAAATGTCTACTGGGCAATTATTCCCTATGGAGAATGATTCCCATAGGGTATAATGGGGAATTGATCTGCAGGTATTGGGGCCTCTGGGGGGCTATTTTTTTAGGTAGATGCATCAAGTCTTCAGTATAGCATCTAGTGTCTCTCCCCAAACTACCCCCCAAGTTTCAAAACGATTGGATGAGGGGGTCCAATTATATGAGCCCCCAAAGAAGGTGCCCCTATCCTTCATTATTTCCTATGGAAGGAAGGCATTTAAAAAGGTGTGATGTCCCTTTAAATGTGATGGCCAGAACTCCCTTGGAGTTCAATTATGCTTGTCACACCCTTGCTCCTGGCTCCAGCCCAATGTCTCCTGGCTCTACCTCCAAAGTCTCCTGGCTCCACCCCAAAAGTCCCCAGGTATTTCTTGAATTGGACTTGGCAACCTTACTCGGTTGCAAAAGTAAAAGTAACTCTGGCCATAGAAGCTTTGCATTTTATCTTGCTAATACTTCTGAATATCTTTGTTGAAGTCAGTGTTGGGCCCATGAGCTCTGAGAGGGAGGGTGAGCTCTTGGGCTGAGAGGGCTAAATATCTGTTTGAAAGGTCAAACTCTGATATAGTTTCAAAGGCAGACTCATAATAGTGCTTGGTATTTCGGGATGTTTTGATAGTATGTATAGCAGGCCTGAGACCTTGGGGCGAGCACATCTCCAGTGAAAAAGTGTTTTATTGTCATTAAGAGGTGCCAAGCAAGAAGAATGTGTTCTTTCTTAATGTAAACATTTGGTAAAGTGAGGACCATCCCAAAACTGGGATTGTCCAATGGAACTTTGTTGGGTTAAATGATTCTAATCCGTGTATCCAATGTATGTTTTGTATAATTTGCTTATGTTACAAAGTGTATAAGATCCCATGTCAATCCTGTAGAACTCCTGGTTTTCTGAGAGTTTATGTCTCTTGGAGCCTGTTCTCCCAGGTCTATTAATAGACCTCTTTAGTTTTTCTTCCTCACATGACTTCTCATGTGTTCCTTATTGGGTCAGGGAGCACGCCATGCCACGGGTTACATGGTACACCAGCCTTGGAGTTTTGCCCAGTGGGGGCAAGCAGGTTTGGCCCTTGGCTAGCAGCCCCAAGTAATGAAACAATGAGCACAAAACCAGGATACATACTTCCAGTGAAATAAATAGATTTACTGAATCTAGTAATGACAACATGTAATAATTAGCAGCAAAGGGAAAAACTGTGCATAGAAACATTCACCAGAATTTTAGCAGATGTACCTTTTTGCAACCTTGTATGACAAGTTTATTTGATATGATTTTTAAGGTTACTGTAGCTCTATTATCCCTTGCACCAAGTCATACTAATATATCTGGAACTCCAAGCTAGTACATGAGCAACAATTTACCTTATCACATTAATTGGCTAGATGAGTGCACTTAAAAACCTTTAGACTTGGTTGGCTGCAAATACAGTTTTCCATTATATTATTAGTCTTAAATGGCATTTACTGTGCAATACTATGAAGTACTATATTGATTTCAGTGAATGTAAGCTAGAGCAAGAGAGAGAAGGTGGCATGGTATAGTCTGATCTTTTCTGATCTTGGAAGCTAAGCAGGGTTTGTACTTGGAAGGGAGACCATCAACAAAGATTCTGCAGAGGAAGTCAATGGCAAGCCACCTCTTTTGCTTTGAAAGCCCCTTGCTGGGGTTGCCATAAGGAGGCTGTAACTTGACAGCAGTTTACACACAGTCTGGAGCAAATCTTTATAGAATTGCCCTGTTTCTTACCAATCACTGAATTAGCAGTGATTCTGAGCATTAAAAAATGACACTAGAATTCAAGCTGCAATACTCTACATCAGGGGTCCTCAAACTACGGCCCGCGGGCCAGATGCGGCCCGCTGAGGACGTTTATGCGGCCCGCCGGGTTATGGCAAAATCGGACCGGAAGTGACATTCGACCTAAACTCGTGTTAGCAACGCACATTTCCGGCACTGGGCTGAGGCGACGGAGACAGAGTGTGAGGTGATACCGAGGTGAGGTGAGTTCCCAGGCCGGGGTGTGTGGTGTGGGGAAGGGAGAGAGATGCAGAAGACGGAGAACTGACGGCCCACGGCCTTGCACAGTAACGGCAGTCTGGCCCTCCAACAGTCTGAGGGACAGTGAACTGGCCCCCTATTTAAAAAGTTTGAGGACCCCTGCTCTACATATTTACTCTGGAACAGAACTGGTGAGGCTCAGTGGGAAGAATCTCATGCATTGGAATGGGTATTGTGTCTGTTGACTCCTTCAGAACATAACTTGTTGGACAGATCATCCTTTACTAGATTCACCTTCCTTTGTAGTTCAATACTTGAGTAAGGTCTGTGCAGGAGAATTATTCTCTCCATGAGTTGAAGGAAGAACATAACTAGTAGAAACAGTTAAATGGTTATATCTGAAGAACTATAGAATGTGTATTGAAAGAAGCAAAAGAGTTACCAAAAGAGTAGGATCCAGTATAAATGGTCAGCAAGGTACTGCTATTCTGAGTTCTAAATCAGTGGACAACCAACTTTGGATGAATCAGTTCCACAATTCAATGGTATCATTTTTTCTTTCCGTACAGCTTAGTTGATTGTTTCATTTCTGGTGCTTTTCCTAGTCCATGGTCTGTTTTGAGGACGCAACAAAACTTGGTAACATGCTTGCAGTGGAGGGAGGATAGCCTTTTGTAGGTACCAGGCACCTTCTTTGATGTTACAGTAGTCTGTATACACACAGGGGAGATGAGCAATTGCATTCAGACAAACAAGCTTTGGATAAGATATGATGGTCCTTAGTTAGTCCGGCCACTGGATAGATGCCAAATCACATCACTGATTACTAAAGAAATCATGAAATAGCATGCTCTTGTGAAGATTAGCATCTTCAGAGAGATGTCAATAAAATGTTATCAAAAAAACGATTTAACATTTAGAGACAGATAATGCTCCAAAACCAGCTTACCCTATGGATTACAGAATATTTTTGCCTGGCAAAAAAACCCGCAAGCAATTATGCACTTTTCTTGCAGAAGAATTTGTAAACATTACCCATATACCTCAGTTTATGGAAATCTAGTCATTAAGAAAATCTGGTTATCATTTTAATTTCATAATTACCTCTTGGAAGTATCAGTCCCATTCCAGGTGTTTTCTATAACAACAGGAAAATTAGTTTCAATTAAAAGGGAGAACATATGTGATAAAGAAAAGTCTTCAAAAAAACAGGCCCCAGTATTCAATTTTTTGGAGGGTGCTTGATTTAGATAATTAAATATGAGCAGTATGAATGGACCTGTTGGTTGAAGGCTGCTCTTGAGAATGACATTTAAGCAGGGCTTGTTTTCTGGGGGAACATGATAGAACGGAGTTCCAGAACCCCCTTGTGGAAATAAAATTCTCAAAAAATGTTTAAAAGTTCATGAGGGGCACCCATGTGTTTCTCCTTCATTTCCATCTTGAGAGTTCCAGCACCTCTTTTTCCAGAAAAAGAACCCTGTATTTAAGATTAGAAATATTCCAGGAGGCAAACTTTATAAGTGTTGAATGATCAACTTTGATTAGCAAAACTATTGATTTAGGACTTGGCATTTGTGTACACACATGTACATTGTGAGTGCATGTATGTGTGTGCATCTGTTGGTAAGGAAGAGTAAATGCACATTCACTTGAGGGTCGGTACCAGAATAAATATGGAGTTTAAAGACATTTAGCTGTACATGAGTGGAACACAACATAAGAATTATATTGTAAGCCATCTTGAGTACAACAAGGTAGAAAGCCAGCTAATGAAATATATCTTCTACTGAGACTAGTATATGAGTTGGTAAGTCAGTTGGGACTATGTGGTAGTCTGCTTCTAATAGTAGGGTGCCTGGGGTAGGGTCAGGATTCAGGATCCTGGGTCATGTTTAGAGTCAATTGCTAGGTCTTCATAATCTGTGTATTCATAGATTCAGTATAATTGGAACCAATATATTTAACTATTAGGTGAGGGTTGCTGATATCATCTATTAGGTAGAGAATACAAAGTGATGGTAGAGAGCTTAGGATAAGAATAATCATAGGTAATACAGTTCATACTGCTTCTACTATTTGTGCATCTATCATTCCTGTGTGGGTTAGCAAACACCATTTTAGAGTGTTCCTAAGATCTAGTGAATAGAAATCACGTATACTTTGTAGTAGGGGGTATGAGCCTCATCAGTAGACTGAGATGTAGGAATAGTCAAATTATGTTAACAAAGTGTCAATATCATGTGGCTGCTTGGAATCCAAAGTGATTATTGACTATTACATGATAATTAACATGTTGTAATAGGCATACTGTAAGGAATGATATGCCAATGATAACATGGAGTCCATGGAAGTCAGTGGTTGCAAAGAAGTTTGATCTGTATGTGACATCAGCGATGGTGAATGGTGCTAGAGTGTATTCTGTAGCCTGAAGTACTGTAAAATACATGCCAAGTAGGATGGTGAGTCCATACATGGCTTCTTTTTGGTTTCTTTCTATGATGGGGTTAGGTAACTGTTATGCCTGTGCTAAAGATACTGTGGTGTTTAATAGGTGCACTTCAAATGGGTTTAGTGGTGTAATTTCTTTTGGTAGTCAGTGTCCCCCAAGTTCTGGTGTGGGGGCTAGGCCTGAGTAGCAAAATGCTCAGAAGAATCCAACGAAGAAGATGACCTCTGAGGTAATAAACAAGATTATGCCATAATTTAGGCTGGTTTGGTGTGATGTCCTTGGAATGTCGCCTCATCCTCATGGACAATGTCTCACTATCATTGGTGTATAGTTAGTAGTATAATAGTTACTCCTGTGTTTATTAGAGTTTCTGAATTGTAGTGAAATCATATGGCCAAGCCTGAGGTTATAAGGAATGCTGCTACAATACCTGTAAGGGGTCAGGGGCTAGGGTTGACTGTGAGGTAGCTGTGGGTCTGGAGCGAATCCTCCAAGAGCTTACAGAGCTCTTAGTAGAGGGCCTACTGTAAGCTCCAGGAGGATTGGTTACACCAGGGGTGTGTGGCCTAATATACAAAGGAATTCCTGCAGCAAACCCCCCCTGAGTTTGACCTTCATTATGAGTTAGAAATATAGCTACGCCCAAGGAATGATTGGAAGCATGTGTTTCAGGGGGGCGGTGCACTAGGACTCCTTTCTTCCATAAATGGTGTCCCTCTCAGAATGATAGAAAAGAAGTAGAGATATTTATATTTTTTCCTATTACAAATCAACCCTGAATGAAATCCAGTGGAAACTGCAAAAGAAAGGGAAGAATGGGATGGTTTCGGTAGAGAAATTATAAAACAAGGCAAGATCTGTGGATCTAATCAGTCTTACAGGAGGTCTAGATCATTTTGGAAGGGACTGAGGGGCTATTTCTCCATCTGTGGATTTCCAGTTTGAATGTGTTCTTAACTCTGATGCAGATTTCCTTGTTCAATCCTACCCTCTGCTTGTATGTCAGTATAATGTCAAATTGTGATTCATGCACATTTGATTGTTATAAAGCAAAGCTGTTTTTGTTAAAAACTTGATACTTACCGACCTGTCTTTCTCTTGCATTTATGAAGGAGGAAAAAAATAATCATGAATCCTTGCTATTTGTGAGATTTCCATGGCAACAAAATTGTGGTGAGCAGCAGGACAGTCAACAAGACCATGGAGAGGCTGGATGGGGGAATGGGTTTAGAAAGTTGCATCTGTATTTAGGAGGGCACTGTCACTCACTCACTGATGGTAGGTATAGGTGGGCTGCATCTCTTGTGGGCCCTGGGAAAAGCTGGATTGCTGGCATGCCTTTTCTTCCTTCCCTCACTAAATCCAGAGCTCTGCCATTCCCCAGTGCTAATTTCCTTTCCTGCCCTCCCTTCTAATCTAATTTGTTCTGTGCTGTAGGTATCTCTTTTATTAAGATGTTCTAGATTTTCTTCACCTAACCCCTGCTCCCCCAGATGCATAAAAATTTCCTGCAATACAGTATATTCTCTGACTTACTTTTGGCTATCAAAAGAAGATTCTGTGTACCAAATAACAAAAACAGGCCCAAGCATTTTTGTTACTGCCACATACGAGTGATAGGTCTGCTGTAGAAACATACTCCTACTGAATCTTATTCAGACGTACAATCCTTTTTTAAGGATAGATTTCAAGGGAAACTCTCTTTTTCCTATTGGCAATCAGCCTATCTGGGCACAGGGCTGATTGACTAGTGCTCTGTTGTATCACAAGGCCACTTGCCCCTCCCTTTCAGGAGGACTTTTTTAACTTTAAAAAAATTGATCAACTGAATAATTATTGTACTTTTTGAAAGGCGGTCAGCCCCACTACAGCATTTGGGGGAGGAGGGAGGCAAAGGGCTGAAACAACATTCAATTTCATATGTGAAATTTTTCATGCTGATTCATAAGTAGTGACATTGGAATTCTGAGGATGAGAAGCAGCCAGGCTCATACCATTGAGGAAGGATGTGCTGTGAATCCTTTTTGTTGTGGTATATGGTATGCTTTGTGATTTCTTAAAGTTACAGTATTTTGTCTTTTTTTAAAGCTATTTTTGAGATATTTTGAAGTTGTTTTGAACTTTGGGTATACAAATCACTCCCCTGTTTTCAGACAAGAGCTCTGTGTACAGATATGCTAGGTGGAGAAATGAGTAAAAAGACAGAAGGGGTAGGGGGTGCTATGTTCTGGGGAGGTGAACAGAGATATCAAGGTATACAAGAAAACACTGCTTTAAAAACACACAGAGACTCCTAAAACCCAAGGAGAATGAGGGCTATGAATGCACGTGGACCTCACATTGCCAGATAATGTTGGCATACCTGAGCAGGGCATTGGTACAAGCCGACTGTCACATGAGTGAACAGGTAGAGAGAAGTGGAGGGCTGCCACTCACTTTCCTTCACCCCGAGAATCAAAGGCATAAGGTTGAGGGAATTCACATGAAGACCCTTGCGCTTTAATACCAGTCCCTCACCCTTGAATCCTTTAAACTGGTGTTTTAGAGTCCCTTTGCAATTTAAAGGATAAAGCTGGGGAATTTTTGGCTGAGGAGCTGCTAAGCAGGAGAAATCTGTGCCAAGTAGCTGTCGTATCCTGGACTAACTAGATGTAACTGCTGCCTAGCTCCTCTTTGCTCTCTGACTTCCCTTCCTTGTAGTGTTGCCAAAGGCACTGTGATCACACACACTAAATAGTGCACTTTCAACCCACTTTCCAACTGGATTTTACTGTGTGAACTGGCAAAATCCAGTTGGAAAGTGGATTGAAAGTGCATTATTTAGTGTGTGTGATTGAAGCCTAGATACTATCACGTGATTAGTGTTTGCTATGCTGCTGAAGAATGACTCCTCTCCAGCATGAGGATGTACCTTTGGATGTTCATTTGAGTATGAAATGAGCCTAGCATTGCTGTTCAGTGGAATGTGTATCAGGGAGCCCATCTAAATGAACATTCAATCAAAAGAGATTCAGTGTGGCTAAACACCCTCTACTGGGTTATGCCTCTGTTTATACCGCAGTGCTTTCTTAAAGGCCAACACTTGCATTGCAGTCATATACTATAAAATGCATTTGTTTAGCATACTGAGTATTTTTGCTCCAGTTTTCTCCACAGTGGTGATCCAAAATGGCTTGTACAATATAAAATAAACAGCACAGAATACCACATCCTGTGTTAGTTCTGGCTCCATTGGTGTTGTGTATTGGTTGTTTTGACTGCTGTTTTGTCATGTCTATTAGTTGACCTTGAAGTGACCTTCATTGCCCTCCAGGACCCTGATGCCTACATTCTGATTGGCTGTTCTTTAGAATCAGCCAATTGGGATGTGAGGCATTTCTCTCAGGAAATGCACATAAAGGATCCTGAAGAGACCAATAGGGTGGATTGCTGCCTACATAAGGGGGCGTGTTCAACTCAGGCCAAATGTATATAAGGAGCTGCCTTGTTCAATAAATGTTCTTGCTTACCTTAAACTGGCTGAACTCACTATTTAATAATTGGCTTGGCGTGTTCAGGGTCACAAACAACAAGCCATGGGGTAAGGACCAAAAGCCTATTGCTATGCCTAAATGAAATCCTTCCTTCCTCCCTCCCTCCCTTCCTAGAAGAGATAGGAGGAGAGGAGCTAGCAGTAAAATGGAAGAAGAAGTACAGGGCTGTGGGAAAGGAGTTCATAATAACAAGGTTTTTTTGTGTTTTTTTTAAATCAGATTCAACCATGTATAACTTCCTGGTAAGAACAAACTATAAAAGTTGGCTTTAAAAGAAAGCCAGTATTCTCCTCTGGCACTGTTTGATGAAATCTTGCAGATGCTCCAAGTGAGCTCTGGTAACAAACCAGCAAGAATTAATAGATGCATATAGGCCCTGCACAGATTCTATAGCTCTGCACCCTCCCCATTTCAGTTATTGATTTGCCTATGTAAATGAGTATTTCAACACTCTGTGGGTGTTTTCCAATTAGATAAAAGGCAATTCTTGTCACCCTGCTGAATCGCTAACAGCTATAGCTCAGAGAACACACCGAGGACTTCGTAGCGGAACAAACCTAGTTTAATCAAGGCCGGCCCCCTTCAGAGCCACCTCATCTGTGGGACATTTCTCTTAATATGCAATGCTTCCTCTATTAGAAGTTTAGAAACATTGACCACAGGTAGCTAACAGCTGTGATTGAGCTTTGTGGGTCGATGAGGTGGTTTGTGGAGAAGATGCACAACCTCGTCGACCACTGACTGTTTCTGGAAGTCGGGCTGCTCCTCAAATGAAGGATCAGGGGCCAAGCGCACAGTTCAGCACAGAACTCCAATCAAAGGTGCTGTGAGCAAGCCCCCCCCCTTTTTCCTCAAAGGACAACAAAGCCTGTCTGAAATGTGACAGCCGCTAAAAGGAATGTCACTGTGGTTTCTGAGGAAGTTGGCTATGGATCTGACAGGCTGCTAATATATATAATCTGAGGAAAGCTGTGTTCCATGCTTACCTGCATTTTATGCAACTGAACCTTTGATGCATTGTGGCATTGCAGCTTGTTCTGTGCTTAGAAGATTTTTAAAAACATCAATATGTATCAAAAGCCAGAATCCAAAATTCTGTCACTGTATTGCACCCCAACAGGATTGAGAAACAGAATTCAAAATGGGTCTGTGTAAATGAACAGATTGGGCAATGTGAAGGAAGGAGCTGTTTTGGTTCTCAGTGGTTCCTTAGGGGATAAGGGATCTCACAGAACACCAATATAATCCCCCTTCCTCAAGGATTTAGGATCACCTGAGGAGATCTGATTATCTGAGAGCCAGTTTGGTGTAGTGGTTAAGTGTGTGGACTCTTATCTGGGAGAACCGGGTTTGATTCCCCACTCCTCCACTTGCACCTGCTAGCATGGCCTTGGGTCAGCCATAGCTCTGGCAGAGGTTGTCCTTGAAAGGGCAGCTGCTGTGAGAGCCCTCTCCAGCCCCACCCACCTCACAGGGTGTCTGTTGTGGGGGAGGAAGGTAAAGGAGATTGTGAGCCGCTCTGAGACTCTTCGGAGTGGAGGGCGGGATATAAATCCAATATCTTCTTCTTCTTCTTCTTATAGTCTTTCTTATAGGGACATCAGACTAATCATCACTCAAGTACACCTACCTCACAGGGGTTCTTTTGTGGGGAGAAGAAGGGAAGAAGACTGTAAGCCACTCTGAGACTCTGGGTAAAGGGTGGGGTGTAAATCCAATTTCTTGTTCTTCTTAAAAACCTTTTAAGCATTTTATGGTTTAAGTCATAGACACCACTTTCCAGCTTCCTGAGGGTAAAGTGTAGATGACTGGGGAAGGCAATGGCAAACCACCCCCATAAAAAGTCTACCAAGAAAATGTCATGATGTGATGTCACCCCATGGATTGGTAACAACTCGGTGCCTGCACAGGGGACTACCTTTACCTTTAAAAATGGTTTCAGAAATATTTGCCAAAATAATAGAATAAAAGTAAATGGACCACAAGCTAGGACACAGTGGGAGAGGGCTACTCCCTTGCCCATTGGCTGAGGTCATCAATGACGGTAGTTAGGATCCAAAATTATGGTGCTGAATCCAGAACTATCCTTCTATTCATGTCCAGTAGCGCCTTACAGACATTGGTTTCCAGGGTATAAGATTTCAAAACTCAATGCCACCATCAGATACCAGATGTGTCTGGCAAAGGGAACTTTGACTCTTGGAAGTCTGTACCCTAGGAATCTTGTTGGTCTTTAAGGTGCTACAGGACTCAAATCTTGCTCTTTTACTGCAGACCATATGGATACCCATCTGAAACTAACTTCCATTCATGAAAATAATACTTCCATTGCATCTTTTAGTAAGAGGAAGTTTGCTTTTAGTCCAAGGTAACTATTATATCGACCTAAAGGTATGATTTTTAAGTGCTAGTTACATCAATGGGGCAGATTCTGGTGGTCTGTCCCTGGACCCAAACTTTGTTCTGTTAATGGCCAAGGCACCTCTAAGCTGTGGAGTCCTGTGAGCAAAAATTCTACTTTGTGAGCTACCAGGGCTTTTTTTGTAGCAAGAAATCTTTTGCATATTAGGCCACACACACATGATGTAACCAATCCTCTAGGGGACATGGCCTAATATGCAAAGGCGTTCCCGCTACAAAAAAAGCCCTGTGAGCTACTGGTATTAAAGTTGTGAGTGAGCTACTGCATAAATTAGTTTGCTCTGGGGAGCTAAGACAAACATGTGTGAGCCAGAGGTTAAAGAACAGTGATCTGGCTAACACTAACTCAGCTTAGAGGAAACACTGAATGGGACACGTAAGCATATACTGCCACAGAGATAACTGTGATTTAATTTTGGCAACATCATGGCCAATATGACTAACAATAATTAAAATAAATTTTGAGTCTGGTTAAGACTAATGAAGTTTTATTCAAGGCGTGAGCTTTCATGTGCATGCACACTTCCTCAGACACATTGGAAGGGACGTTAGCAGTTCATAATAGAGACAGATGCCTCTACATAGGTGAACAGCAAATTAGCATGCAAGTTAATGGAGATGTTTTGACATATGCAAAGGCCAAACCTGTGGGGGGGGGGAGATAGTGAACCAATAAGTACGTCTAAATAGGAGACATGCGCAAAAGTGTCCTTCCTAGTTGTTATGCTCCATTTGTCTCCTTTCAAGCAAGGAGTTAATTAATTAAATAAAACCTTGATGATCTTAAAGCTGCCACTGGATTCAAAATTTGTTCTACTGCTTCAGATCAACACAGCTGTCTGCTTGGATCTAACAATTAGAATATGTATGAAGTACATAAGGTTGGACCCAATCAGTTTTTCTGCTGATAAAAAAAGGAAGGAGTTGTCCTCTTTGGCCACCCTCTCCACAAGGACTATGCTGAGACTTATGGGGCCTGTATGTACAAAAGTCACATGAGATGTGGGCTATAGATTGGAAGAGAATTGGGCAAGATAGAGAGAAACAGCTGACTGGATCCAACTAATTCTGTGTTCCTTTCTAATCATATTTTATTTCTAAGTCTGAATGTCAAAATAATACAAAATTTGGATTGTGTAGGAGGAAATTCACATTCACATTCGTAGGAATTTTAATTTTTTAAATTAAAAATAACAATTTGCATATGTATATTTCCCTGTAGAGGCTTTCAAACCCAAATATATGTAAATGACTTTAGTGCCTGGAAGGCAAGGAAGGAAATTGATCAGAAACAGAGCTAGAGGTAAAAAAGAAAGGGAACTATGTCCTTCAAACTGTGAAATGAAAAAAAAAAAGGAAACAGCGTGAATGGTAATAAAAGCAACAGACACTTTAAAATTAATCCTGGTAATAAGAAGTGCTGTTGTTACTAGCAGAGCTCAAGAAATGTGCCTTCTGAATGGCAGCATCTACATCACATAATACATTACCCCATATTAGTCCTACACTTTAATATGGTAATAATACACAAAGGCATGGTGATTCAGGGGTAGGAGTCCTGAGTTCATATTCCAGACAAGCTTGGGTAAGAGAGGATGGAACTTTAGTTTTGAAAGGGAGCAATGATGGGAGAACTCCAGCAAACTGTATTTTGGGTGCTAATCTTCCATGAATGATGGGGGGGGGGGGAAGATCCCTTTTTATAAAGAGCTCTAATATTTTGGAGCTTGTGTGTTGCCTCAGTACTGCAAGTGAACTGAGTTGAGCTCACAGCTGTGGGTTTCCTAGCCCAATGCTCCCTTTATTGTCATAATGCCCTGAGCTCTGATTGGCTCCTAGAAAATAATTCCTTTCCCTTTCAATTCCTTATGCATGTGGAGCAGATGCAACTTTTTTGGGGTTTTGAGATGCTGATTAGTTTGCTGGACTGTAGGTGAAACTTGACTGTAAGTATCAATGACACCTTAAAAACTCAAGTCAGTTACAGCTTTGTGGAAAGAAGAGAGTGTTTGAGGTTGAGATTGAGATTGAGATTGAATTAATCAAGTGCTGAATGCTGGCCATGCAGGTGAAAAAGTGGCACATGCCCTCTAAATATGTCTCATCAGTTATGAACACAGTAGAAATTTCAGGATAAGGGTACCAGATGTAGTAAACACAACTACTTTAAGTAATACAAATAAATATTATCCTATGTATATAAAAGGCAAGCCATGCTGGTGATGACTCACCTACCCTCTCTTTAGATAAGCCGTGTGTCACTCAATCCCTCCAGCCCCAGGTAGGGTTGCCAACTCCAGGTTGGGAAATTCCTGGAGATTTGGGGGTGGAGCCTGGGAGGGTGGGTTTTGAGAAGGGGTGGGGCCTCAGACAGGTACAATGTCATAGACTCCATGCTCCAAACCAGCTATTTCCTCCTGGGAAACCATTGTTGCCAGTCTCCAGGTGTGGGCTGGAGATCACTCAGAATTACAACTGCTCTCCAGATGGTGGAGATCGTTTCCCCTGGAGAAAATTACTGCTTTGCAGGGTGGCCTTTGTGTCATTACACCCTGTTGAGATAGCTTCTCTCCTGCTTGGGTCCCCACTGTGGAGAAAGACTGTACTTTTCCTATGTAGAGGCTGCAGGGGGGGGGGTAGGAGATGGAAAGCTGGAATCAGATCAGTTCTCCTACAGAAAATGGCTACCTTGAGGCACATACTCTGCAGTACACCATAATGCAGCCATGCCAGGCCAAAAATCATGCCACAAGCAGATGCTAATAGGCAAGGTCAAATTCGATGGGAAAAGTTGGCAACAATGCATTGCAGACAAAAGAAATGCTGAGCTTCAGTGTCTGCATGATTGTCGTCATGCTATGACATCACAGCAAATTGACCCTGAGTGCCCGAGGGTGGGGCACTCTTCCAGAGCCCCTTTCTAGAGCCCATTGTATTGATTTCCACAATGGGAGCCCATTGTATTGATTTCCTAGTGAGCCTATTGTTTGTGAACTGCATCAGCACAACCAGTAGTGAAGCATATGCTTGGAATGTGTATGGTTCCAAGATCAGTTCTTTGATCTCAGGTAGCAGACATGATGAGGACCTGGAAACTTTTTGAGATACCATCTAATTTATTCACAGCACTTTAAATATTTATGTCTCTTTTAACCCACCCTTCTCCAAAGATATTCAAGGTGAATTACAATGTTTTAAAGAATTATTTTATTCCCCCCAGCCCCCCAAAACACAAGCCATTTCACCATATAGGGACCATCATTCATTCTAGAGTGAAAACAGATACCAGCTTTATAAAGATAGCAGATTCAGTAGGCCTTAATTGACTGACTGAAGGTGTCACATTGGGAAAGGCAGTTCTGCAGGTAAGTGGATTCTAGGCTTTTCTTTAATTCCTGTTTTTTCTACCTCTCACTGCCAAATGACTTTTCATCTTTTTCACAAGGCTCCAGTGAAGTGCACATAAGTGTAGTTTGCAAAAGGCGCAAAGCCTTGGAAAGTTTGGAAGTCTTCCTGGCCAATCCTTTGGGAATCACAGGTAGCATTCTTCAGAACTTCTATTTTAATCTGAAAATTCTTTTTATTCAAAATTTCTCCCCAGATTTTGGAGTTCTGAATTACCTGGACTTCTTTTTGAATTGATGTCAATGGAATGGGAAGTCTAACCTTGGACAACTAAAGTGCACAATTAAAGCGCTGGTAGAGCTAATTAGGAGAGCCCCATGGTGCAGAGCCTTAAAGCTGCAGTACTGCAGTCCGAGCTCTCTGCTCATGGCCTGGGTTTGATCCCGGTGGAAGCTGGGTTCAATTAGCAGGCTCAAGGTTGACTCATCCTTCCATCCTTCCGAGGCCAGTAAAATGAGTACCCAGCTTGCTGGGGGGGTGGGGGGAAGTGTAGATGACTGGGGAAGGCAATGGCAAACCACCCCATTAAAAAAGTCTGCCCTGAAAACGTTGTGATGCAATGTCACCCCAGAATCAGAAACGACTGGTGCTTGCACAAGGGACTACCTTTATCTTTTAGAGCTATTTCAAGCCCTACAAATACCTTACAAATAATTCCAGGGAAAGGGGGCAACTGTGAAGTGCCAAAAGAGTGTGTGAGGCTTACTATCTTATGGTTGCTCCCCTGTTTTAATAACCACAGATCCCCCCCCCCCCGGAGAATCCTAGCTGGGCAATTTACGGTGTTATTTCAGAGCCAAATGAATAGTTCTAAAGCAGCTATGGCAGAAGAAAAGTATGAGGGTATGGAAGAGACTGCTAAATTTCCTGACTCTTCAAAGCTTTAATTTTAACAAATCTGAATAATTTCTTGCTTTTGTACTTTTGCTCCAAACAGATCCATAAATTAGCACAGAACTATAGAAATTGCCATTACTGTCTAATGTGTAATTCCCTCTACTCAGCCTGGCTTAGTTTTTTCCCTTGTTCTGTAAGTTTTTAATTGCCTAATGTTGTGCTGTATGACATAAAGAGCAGGTGTTCAGCAACCATGTAGCAATAAAAAAGTGTTGGGGGGAGGAGAATCCAGGTTATCTTCCAGCAAAGACGTCTCCTCTGGTGTTTGGAAGGTGGGCTAGAAGATAAATGAAGAACAGTGTTCATTTTGTAGTTTTACGGGCAATGCTGAAGGCTATTAAGAAGCATAGGCTCCGAATAAAGATGTGCAAATGAAACTGATCAGGAAAACATCACACCACTTGGCATTTCTGCCCAATTAGGGAAACCTAGGAAGGTTGTCGCTTGCTGTGAGAAGGTGAAGATGGGCCCCAGTTTGGAAAGCATGATTGACTTTCAGAGGAAAGTAATGTCAAAAATACATTTAAAATTTCACACTTCACAAGTCTAAGAGCTGTTCATGTATTTACAAGAACTGTTAAGGCACAGTACAAGGCTGGTGCAATATAAATGCAGCTTCTTGCATGTGAGTGCAGTATTTTCACACATGGCCTGGATGTATACATGGCAGGGTGCATATAGCCTTGCCCAGGACACATAAGTGGTTGGATCCAGTGCAAAATTTCTGCATGTGCTTCATCTTTTGTACAAGCAGAAACATAAAAGAAAGGCCATGATAGCTAAAGAAAGGAACAAGAGTTCAGTAGCATCTTAAAAGCAGACAAAATTTGTGGCAGCTTTTGTGAGTCACTGCTCATATCCTGCCACAAATTTTGTAAGTCTTTAAAGTGCTATTGGACTCTTGCTTTTTTCTACTGCTACACACCAACTAACATCACTACCCATCCCGATCTATCTCCATGGTAGCCAGCCCCCTAGCCATGGTAGGGCATTTTGGGGCTCTGCCCCCTCAATTTACAGCCATGTCCCACAAGTATGTATCTCTGAAAACACGTGTTTGAATAATTGACCCCAGCAGCAAGCCCATAGCCAGCATTTGGCTGCCCATGGATGACTTGGCTGGGCAGCAGTGGTCTCATTATGTCGGCACCAGCCCAGCCATGTGACCGGGCTGCTGGTATCATGTGACCCAGGGTGGCTGGACTGGCACAGGTGCAGTGAGATCACCAGTGCCCAGCCAAGTCAGTCCGTGGCCTGAGGGGCAGTGCTAGTGCTCCTGGCTCCCTTCTCTTGCCTGCCACCTTAGCTCCATGGGCAAGAAAAATGGGTGTGTGGTGGAGAGGAGTATGTGCTCCAGCCATGGGAGTTGGGAGCTGCCTCCGTGCTTCTCCTGCTACACAGCTCCTGGGGGCCAGGACACATGGCAGAGGGGGTTGCTGGAGGGAGTCTCCCTCGAGTCTTCTGAAGTGAGTAAGCCCTTTTATTATTTTATTATTTATTTCTGAATTTCATATCACATCCCAGTTCCTCCAGTGCCCCCCCCCCCCGAAAATTTCCTGGCTACGGGTCTAGCTATGTCAAAACTACTGTATTCTCACTTGTGTTCCCACTTGCACAAGATGTTCTGCAACCCATTTCTGGGTATTGTAATATATAAGGAGAAAAGCACTAGGTTTTGCACGAGATCTTGCACAGGCAGAACTGCGCTGACACCTGACAATGCCCCCCCCTTTTCCCTGCCCCCCATTTCCTGCTGGTTTGTAGGGCTGTGCATGGTAACCTAGCATTGCTGGATTCAAATCATAGCTGTAGTCCATAAACAAACTGAGATTTATATGTAAGTCTTTCTACTGCAAAATAGAGGCGGTACCCTGACATACATTTAAAGAAATAAAACTCTATCCCTGCTGTGGACATTCATTATATGTGGAAATGAGCTTATAAAAGAGGGGGATTGTAGGGTTGCCAGGTCTGGATTGGGAACTATCTGGAGATTTTGGAGGTGGAGCTTGGAGAGGGTGGAGTTTGGGGAGGGGAGGGATCTCAGTGGAGTATAATGCTACATAGGCCACCTTCCAAAGCAGCCATTTTCTTCAGGAGAACTGATCTCTGTAACCTAAACCTGATACCAATTGTAATTCTGAGAGATCTTCAGCTACCACCTGAAGGCTGGCAATCCTACCAATCAGGATTGTGCCCTAAGGTCTGTCCCGAATCCCCATGGGTTCACGCTCCTATTTGCACAGAGGTCTACACACATAGTAAATGTGTACACATATGTCCTATCTGTGATCCACACAGTCAGTAATGTACTACATGCAGGGAGCCCATGCACATGTCAATATATAGTCCCTTGTGCAAGCTGGAACTTGAATGCATGGAAATGTGTTCTTTGGACACAACCCACTCATTTCATGCTCATATGTACTCCATATATAAGATCTGCACTGGACTAATTACGTTTCCAGCAATTTCAATTCTATTCATGAAGAAGCCAGAGCCTCTAACAAAGAAAGAATGTCCTATGTTGGTCCATTTCGGCTTTCAAATGATGTTCAGTGGTCCAAAATGAGGGCATGTTATGTCTGTAGGCACTCATTAATCTGAAGAAAAAAAACACACACCTAAAACTACACTTGTACTAAGAAAAACAAACATTTGTTTGTGCTTCTTGGGCTAAACTCCATTTTATGAGATGTGAGGGTTCACTTGCAGAGCTCAGCTTCTTGCCTTGATAATCTGAGGCCATAGAAGCCTCCAGGAACTTGATATTGTTTAAATGCATTCTTCTGATTGATATTAGGTTTACTGCCCAACAGCCCTGTTACCTTTGTTAGAACTGAGCTGAACAAAACCTGGAGAAAATATTCTCTTTCATCAGGGGCTCGCAATCTCGCTATCACTTATTGGTTCTAATAGCCTGCAGTGTTTTGAGAGCAGCCTTTCAAAGCTGTGCTTATGGGAGTATCTTTGAGAAGGAATATTTTAAATAAGACTATGAAGTACATATGTGTGCAGAGGTTTCATGCCTACTTGCCTGGACCCTTTTTAGTTGGAGATGCTGGGGACTGAACCTGGGACCTAGCCAAATTGCCCTCAGATGGACTTCCGGTTTCAGCGACGCACTATTAGGAGTGGCTTGGACTGGCTTCAAGTCATGTCTGATGCTGCCGGGTCTTTGGGTTTTGGAGTCTATTTCTGTGGACACTGGTGCGCAGATAGTTGGCCTGACTCCTGGGTTAAGGTTGGTGTGAACCGAGATCTTACGTTTCTCGAGTTCTTTCCCATTTTAGTGGCGGTTTGGCTGTGGGGGAAGGATATGGCCAATCATTTTTGGTGTGATAATATGGCGGTAGTCCACGTCATTAATTCCCTTTCATCCAAATCTCAGCGGGTGATGAGGTTGGTGAGGGCCTTCACTCTGTGCTGTTTGCCGCTTAATATTTTGTTTTTAGCCAAATATGTTCCTGGGGTGAGTAACGGGGTGCCTGACACTCTCTCTTGTAAACAGACGGAGAGGTTTCGTCAGCTGGCCCCAGATGCCAACAGAGAGGCAGTGCCAATGCCCCAGGAGCTATGGCTGATTGGAGAGCCGAGGCCTGCAGAGTGATAGGCCTAGTCATTGTGCCCAGCACCAAGAAGTCTTATGAACGGGCTGTGCGGCAGTTTGAACACTTTAGGGCTGAGGTATGGTATTGCATCGTTTGGCCCCTCCTGGTGGAGCAGTTGCTCCACTACTGTGTTTTGCTTCGAGGTAAGGGATTGGCCGTGCAATCAATTAAGGGGCCCCTGTCAGCATCGGCTTTTGCCAGTAAGGCGCTGGGTTATAGGGAGGAGATGGCTGACTTTCGACTTCGAAAGATGTTGGAGGGGTGGGCCAGAGAAGCCAGACCCAGAGTGGACACACGGAATCCTATGTCTCCGTTGATTCTGCGGGTTTTGAGAGGGGTTTGGGACGTGGTGTGTGCTTCTGCTTTTGAAGCATGTTTGTTTCATGCTGCATCCTTAGTGGCGTTTTTTGGGGCCTTGAGAGTCAGTGAACTGGTGGCACAGTCCAGAAATAATGTTTCTGGTAAGGCTCTATTATTGAGGGAGGAAGGATACCCCATGGCGGCAGCCGTTGAGGCTGCCCCAATCCTAAAGGAGTGGGTCCCAAACCGCACTCCCGTCAAACCCAGTTTACCTAAAGCCTGTGACATCACCGCCCAAAACTGATGTTTCGTCAACGGGCTACCATCATGATGGCAAAACAAAAACCCCTCATCAGGCCCCCAGGCTGCCAAATAAGCAGCCAACGCAGTAACCGGACACAGCTCAAGCTCTGAGCAACTACCCAACTCCAGTACAACACCTTTCTGCAACTGATCCGTCTTAGAGCGACGGACAGTAATCACTGCCTTACCCTCAGATAGCCTCAGATCCCTTGCTTAATATAAGAGCCACATAGAATAAACATCAGATGTTGGAGAGCCACAAGATAGGAACGTCAGATGTTTGAGAGCTGCAAGGAAGGAAGGAAGGAAAATAGATTGGGGGGAGGGAGGGAGGAAAGAGAGATGGAAAGAAAGCTACTTTATTTTTTAAATACCTTCTCCAAGCTAGCTGATGGGGTGGTGGAGGCTTCGAGAGCCACACAATATGTGCAAAAGAGCCACATGTGGCTCCTGAGCCGCAGTTTGGCCACCTCTGATCCAGACCATGTTTGGAGTAAGGATTAATTTTGAATTAGCGGCAGGTAGAAAATGGAGAATGTAATTTGTAAAGGAAGTTAATTAAAATATAAATTTTCAAGCCACAACCAGTTTCAGCAAACTAAACTAAAATTGTTACTGTTGTGTATATGAACTGTTGTTATATTGGAATGGGGTTCCTGCCTAGCTCATTTAGGGCAGTAGAATCAGTAGAATCCAAGTCCCTGCTGTCCTGCTCCAATCACATGCCCCCTGCTGGTTTGAATGATCCAATGGCATCCTTACATGGGAATCCTGATGTGTATATAGTTGGCCCTGTTGGCCCAGTGCTCCAGTCTTGAGTCAGCCATTACAATGCTGTACTTGAATAAATAGCTATGATCACTACTACGTTGCTTCTTCCTTGCGTTGAACCCACTGCTTAGTTACACTGCTATTACTGCTTAGTTACACTGCTATTTTTGAATCTAGTGGAAATTCTGTGTCTGTTTTTCTCTTTCTAGAATTCTCCTCAGTACTCATTCTCACTGAAGATGATGAAGATGCACATAAGACATTGTATACACATTTGCACCAGCTACATTTGAAGAAACCTCTTCCATGTATGGATCTCCTTTGATGGGTTGAGAAAAATGATTTTAAGAAGAGAAGCAACATATGTGGCACAAATGTGAGGACTTTAGAGAACAATGAAGAAGGTCTATTCAGGATACTTCTAAGGTCTATTTCTGGTCCTACTTCCAGGAAGTGTTCTTAGGATTCCCCTTATGCTCTTTCTACAGAATATTTCAGTTTCAGTATATTTTAAATAGGCTCTCCTTGGTAAACAGCAGCAAGGTCAATTTTTTTAAAAAGCATGATTTCTGTTTTCTTTCTGCTGGAATATACCATATGATGGATTTGTGTGTGGTGTACATTATTCTGGGAACAGTACGCCTAAAATTCTCAGAAAGCACACATGAACAGGTCTATTTAGAGCCATGCTCAGGTCTATTCAGTTGGGTTTATTCCCAGGAAAGTGGTTTTATTAAGAATAGGGGTGACAAAACTTGCTTAACTTAAGAGCCACATAGAATAAACATCAGATGTTTGAGAGCCACAAGACATGAATGCCAGATGTTTGAGAGAAGGAAGGAAGGAAAGCAGGCAAACTGTTGGAGAGGGAGAGGTGGAAAAAAGTGACTAACTTTAAAAGCATTCTCCAAGCCACCATCTGGCTTGGCTTGGAGAAGTGATTTAAAGAGAGAAATGCCTTCTCCAAGCCAGCTGACAGATGACAGGGCGGTGGAGGCTTTGAGAGCCACACAATATGTGTGAAAGAGCCATGTGTGGTTCCCAAGCTGCAGTTTGGCCACCCCTAGTTAAGAACAAAATTAAAATAAACAGCCTTGATCCAGAAAATAAGTAGCCTTGATTTAAAAAAAAAAAATAGCCTGGATCAGAAAAATAGCTCTGAGTAAAAAAAAAAAAAAGCCTTGATCCAGAAAACTGTAAGTTTTGTTGAAATCAGTGAGACTTCAGGTTAATAGTAACTTGTTTAGTTGATTTCAGTGGTATTTAAGCACCCCTAAGAGATGGGACCCCAGCTAGCGTCCTCTGAATAAGACAGTGACCTACCAAGGCGATATAGATTTAATAATATGCTCTTATTGATTTCAAATAAGCCAATCCATTAGCAAATGTATTTAAGATGTGGGACAACAGTGAACACACACACATACTTGCTAGCAGCTTGCAAGGAAAGAAACTCAGAATATCTCTCATCCTCTTTGCAAAGCTCCAAGCATTGCTTTGCATTTTAATCACATTTTAATTTGGAATCCAAAGTAATTTAGTATTCTTGGCAAACAAAATTGGGGTCCAGGAGGAAAAATGATTGGTTATTTCCTCCCCCCCCTACCCAAAGGTGTCTTTCTATGGCACTGAAGCTCAATTTCCCCAACTTTCTGTTCTCCCCCTCTTAACCAATGCTCAACTGCCTTCATCTTTCCATGCCTCCTGAAGAATAATGGGTGTGCTTGTGATTAATTTGCAAAGCAATATTTTCTTTGCTTGCCTTGGGAATGCCACATCTCAGAAACTCCTACATTTGTAACTGTGAGTGCCCTATTATTGTGGGCATTCTGATAGGCAATCATCCTTGAATTTCAGAGTAAGAGACACTGTGTCTGAGGCCTGTGAGAAATTGCAGAAAAAAGATCAACAGATGGAAGAGTCCATTCTCCCACAGAGTGCTATAGTGCAAGACCCAGGGCTACAGAGCTAGATTCTTGCCCACCTAGCCCTAAACACCAGAAACTTAGTGCTGTTGCTCAATTTTCTTCTGTTGCTTATCAATGAAATTTGGAACTAGAGGGAGGATAAAAATGTTCTTTTAACCTCCATGGATTAAAAGAATGGATTGCTTGTCATCTGGCATTCTTTGACTATGGAGTCAAAGAAGAGCATGGCAAAAGATCTGAAGGTAGACCTCTTCTGCCCCACCACTGGTCCTCTTGCCCTTTAACAATTACCTGGAGGAGTAGTGCAGTTTAGAATCTGCCTCTTTTGTCTGTGCTAGGGGGAAACAAACCAGCAGCAGTGACAATGTCATGGTTTTGGCCTGGGTCTGAGCTGAGTAGAACCTGTAGTACTGCCAACATTACAGGGATTGCTTGGCTTACTCTGCTCTTGGCTTCCAGTGGCCCTCCAGGTCAGCTGCTTACCAGCAACTTTTTGTAAGTGTAAGTCAACCCTGCTGGTGGGTAATATGAGAAGAAGAGGAGGAGGAGGAGCAGATTAGATTTATACCCCGCCCTTTGCTAACCAAAGGCGTCTCAGAGCAGCTTACACATGTCCTTTCACTTCCCCTCCCCACAACAGACACCCTGTGAGGTAGGTGGGGCTGAGAGAGCTCTTCCAGAACTGCTCTTGATCAGAACAGCCTTGACAGAGCTTGTGGCTGACCCAAGGTCATATCAGCAGGTGTATGTGGAGGAGTGGGGAATCAAACCTGGTTCTCCCAGACAAGAGTCCACACGCTTAACCACTACACCAAACTTGCTGGATCGTAAACTGGTGACTGTAAACTCCCCATGGTGCATTTTGGCAAAGCGGAAAAGAGGAGGTGTGAACAATCAAAATAAACAATAATGGTATGTTGACCTGATGTGGCTACACTCTAGTATTAAGGTTATCATAGGTATTACATCAGTAGTGCCCAGCAGTGTCCTTCCTCTAGCAAGTTTCCAATGTGCACTGCTGATCATGGGTAGCCCCACACACTACACTGTACCACCTTTTTCTTTTTCTGAGAGCTAGTTTGGTGTAGTGGTTAAGAGGGGCAGACTCTAATCTGGAGAACTGGGGTTGATTCCCCATTCCTCCACATGAAGCCTGCTGGGTGACCCTGGCTCTCTCAGAGCTCTCTCAGCCCCACCTACCTCACAGGGTGTCTCTTGTTGGGAGAGGAAGGGAAGGCAGTGGTAAGCTGCTGCAAGACTCCTTTGGGTAGTGAAGGTTGAGGTATAAAATCAACTCCAACTCCTCCTCCTCCTGCTTCTGGAAATAGGGCTGGCCCTGCCCTGAAAGCACATTAGCCAACAAGAAAAAACAACAAGAAGACCATTCCCAGCAGAAAGCACATTAAGCAGAGACTGATGGATTTCCCCAATCATACCAGTAACCACATGTGTTACTCTAGTATTTCTATCTCTATTCAAACACCCCAACTTTAAAGGCATCTCACTGGTTACCCCAAGTCAATGAGTACGTGGACTAGGCCTACCATTTGCTTAGTGGCAATGAAAATAGCCTCTTAATAGGCCCAGTCTCCTGTCCTCAATAATTGGGGGCGATGAAGAGAGATGGAACTGATGGTAAAGACTACAGATATTGGGGAAATTCCTAGAGCAATTCCTGGAAGAGACAACATGTCCGTCAAACCCCCACCTGGAAATGACAGCACATCCTCCATGTCACTCTAGGAATTTCCTCAATCCCTACTGTAAAGATATTGAGACTGTGGAAATTCCTACAGCATTGACTGGAAGTGATGTCACCTTGCCCAAAAAACAAAAACAAACTTTCACCCTCCACAAGCACAACACACAAAATCTTCTGGTATTTGCTGTTGAAGAGCAGGCAACCCTAGTGTCAATAATGACACCTCCTCCTAAGAAACAACACATCCTTTTGTTTTGTTCTCTGATGTACCTACATCTTAAGCAGTCACCTTATATCCAAGAAGAATATGAGATTTTGCCCCTTCTTTTTTGAGCAGGGACTAAATCCAGTCAACAAGGTTCCCACTGCCTTTTTCTATCAGGTTCTGCCCTCTCTTCCCCTCCACACCCCACCTAGATCCATCTGCAGTCTTATATCTGTAGCCATCAGCGTTGCAGTGTGTTTCATGCAGCTGATGTAGACTTTTGCTTATAAAAGCAAAGGTACAATAAATGTGTCAGTGTTTAAAATGCCATAATACACTTCGCTATTTTTTTCTTAAGAGTGATGGAATGATTGAAAAGCAAATAGCTAGGTTTTAAGCACATTACTTTTCATTGGCTGCACTTAAATCCAAAGCAAGAAAAATCAGTTTGGGTTCATAACCAAAACATCTATCTTCCTGATTAAGTGCATACAACAAAAGGAAATTTACCAAGGTGAAATTTAATTGTCCTAAATGTATATACATTTGCAGTAAAGTCAAGCTTAGAATTAGCTGATTTCTTTGGATGATAATGCTGGGAGGAGATAATGTGCATTTCTCCAGTATTGTTATAGTAAATGTTTTTTAGACGCAAAGCTGAGCTGCTTTTCATAATATCTCTTTCTACATCTGCAGCAGAGTAAGGAAAAGAAAAATTGAGGCTTTTTCCACTGCAGAAATAGTGTTATCCTTATTGTAGAAAGGATAATAAAAAAAGCTTTGAAAGAATTAAGGATCAGAACATGAGTGTCTATTTGTAAGGTAGTTGGGGAAAAAGAGAATTAAGTGGCTTGACATAAAAAGAAGCATTGATGCATTCTATTAGGTGTTTTTCAGTGCTTTAGAACAGAACAGAAATGCAGGGATTTCCTTTCAGTGACCTGGTATGGGTAGTAATAGTATCTGACCGATGGGCTATAACTAGGGTTGCCAGGTCCAACTCACAAAATATCTGGGAGATTTAGTGGTGGAGGCTGGAGACTTTCCCATTCCAAATAAATGAATGAACAAATAAAAATGCAACAGTGCAGTTCCCCTGAATGCAGTCTTCATTACTTCCTCCTCTTTTTTTGCCTTCAAAGAGTTTCCCAGCAGCTGCACTTGCACTAAATGAAAGTGAATGCAAACACACTCAAAAGGCAGTCAAAACGAACAGTTTGCAAGCCCACACTTTTGTGATCTCAGTGGGGCAATTTACTCATGGGAGTTGCTGGATGTAGCAGTCTGCTGTATTTCTACGAACTTCTTCAGACTAACGCAGAAAAAAGAAAGTACTGAGCAGAGCAGACTAGGGGGTGGAGTTTTCTCCATCCCATAATCAAGGCAACTCTTTACGATTCCTTTTACTATGCAAACAACTGAAATCAATGCAAAACAGAGGGACTGTGCTTTGTCTCTTCCTCCCTCACTGTGAGGAAAATACCCCTATTTCCAGAATATTGCAGTCACCCGCTGGGTTGCCAGGGTGGCTGGAGACTTAACTCACACACATCTACCAGGAGAACGTGGGTTTTGTCTACCAAACTGGAAGGGACTTATGAGTACTAACAGCCACAACGCTAAAGCAGCACTCCTCATTTCTGGAGGAATGCTAGCCAGGAGAACGGATGGTTTCCAGTCGCTTCGTGCAAACACCATCTCTATGGTTGGAGCAGAAGACGTTGTGCAGCCAGGAGCTATCTAGGCAAGTGGTCTCCAGCCTCAACCATAGAATCCACTTTGGAAAGCTAACACCACAAGCAACTATCTTCCTGAAGTGCCAGACTCCATTACATCGAAGCGAGAAGCCCACGTACTCAACAGATGTCTCCTATGCATAAGAACCATCAAGCCAGCCGAGCTGCCAGCCCCGGTGGGGCCACCAGTAATCCCGGGACCAGCCGTCCCGCCAATGCCCGCACCCCCACCTGTGTGGCCAATGGCACTGCTCGGCCCACAACCCCTGATGCCCTGGGGTGGGGGCAGGGGCCAGGGCCGGGGGCTAGACATCATGTTCGACGGCGACCCGGAGGAAGTGGAGTACTTCACAATCCAGTGCAACAGTTACATGACCCACTGGGGAAACACCTTCCCTAACGAACTCAGTCAAGTGGATTACTTAGGGTCGAAGCTGAAGGGAGTGGCCAGGCGATGGTACATTAGCCTGTACCAGTTAGCCTGTAGCCTGTACCTGACCAACGTGACAGGCTTCTTGCAAGCAATGCTGCAGCAGTATGGGGATCCGCTGCAGGAGGTAAGAGCCCTGACCGCCCTGCGTGAATTGCAGCAAGGATCGAAGACGGTGAGGGAGTACACCACCGACTTTAGGGCCCATTGCTCTAAAGTCCAAGGTTGGAACGAGAGAATGAAGGTCGAAGCCTACCAGCGGGGCCTCAACGTGAGCATCCTTGACGGGGATTTCCAGCAGGCCCGACCCATTACCCTGGTGGGATGGATACAACTGGTGGGAGAAGTCGAGACCAACATGAAACATGTAGCCTTGCAATGACAGCAACAGCAGGGAGTGAAGGGGGGACGTGAGGCCAAGGCGGGGTCCAAAGCCGAGCCCAAGAAGGTGACAGCCCGGGGGGGGGGGGGGCTTCCAAGCAGACCCTCGGCTGGAGGTGCTTCCGGTGCGGCGACCCAGGGCACCTGGCTGCCAACTGCCCGGAGAAGCCCCGGGGCCCCCTGACTCCGAAGCTGACCGCCATGGGGCCAAAGAAGACGCTTGGAAAGCCCAAAGAGCCCAGTCGGGGCAGTGCTGCCACATCCATGGTGCTTGACGAGGATTCTATAATTACCAAGGACTCGGGCGAGGAATCGTGGGAGCTGGAGCTGGTGGGAAACAAGAACGACCTGCACTGAAGGGTGCCGAACGGCAGGTCATAGATTTGACGGCACCACTATGGGTGAGGATAACAGGGGCCCTATTATGTGTGCCAGTGACTTTGTTGAACCCGAGACTGAAGTGGTTTATACACGCCCGAGCCTTAGTCGACTCGGGCTGCACCTGCAAAATCATCACCCCAAGACTAGTAGATGCCCTGGGGCTGTTTAGGACTCCCCTTCCACACCTGATCCAATTCGAGCAGATGGACGGGACTGCTATGAGAGGGGAGCCCTGCACCGAGGAGACCCAAGGGCTACCAGTAGGAATAAAAGAACACTGGGAGGTGGAGTTTTTTGTCATAGCCCCCTCCTCATCATTCAATGTTGTACTGGGGGTGGGTTGGTTAGCCCGGCGCCAGCCAAATATACAGTGGGGGGCATAAATGATAGACTTCACCAATTGGCGCTGCACCCACCACCATTGGCAGGGGCGCTGGGGGCCAACACCCCCTCCTAAAAATGAGAGAATGTGTGTATCGGTGGAGGAGGTCCGATCAATTCCAAAGGAATACCAGGACCTCCGCAAAGTGTTTAGCGAGGAAGAGGCTAACGAGCTGCCGCCCCACAGGGACACTAACTGTGCTATCGAGTTGATCCCGGGGCAGGAGCTACCAAAGGCAAAGCTATACTCCATGGGGTGGGCAGAGAAAGCAGAATTGCGAAAGTTTATCAACAAAAACTTAAAGCGGAGGTTCATTAGGCCAGCGACTGCCCCGCACGCCGCCCCGGTCCTCTTCTGGAAGAAGAAGGACGGGAGTCTGAGATTTTGCACAGACTTTCGCGGAATAAACGGGATTTCCATGTCCAACGCCTACCCTATCCCGCTAATCAAAGACTTACTGAGCACAGTGTCAGAGGGGTCCGTGTTCACGAAGCTGGACTTAAAGGACGCTTACTTTTGAGTCAAAATCAAGGAGGGGGATGAGTGGAAAACAGCGTTCAACACACCCATGGGACAGTTCGAATACCTTGTAATTTATTTATTTTTATTTATTCTATGATGTCTTTGGCTATGTAATGTCATTCGGTTTGCAAGGGGCAACCAGGGTCTTTATGAACTTCATAAATGAAGTGCTCAGAGAATACCTGTACAAGGGGGTGGTGGTGTACCTGGATGACATCATTATCTATTCGAAAGATCTAGCCTCCCATGTGCCGTTAGTCAGAAAAGTGCTCTCCACTCTGTATCAGCACAAACTGTATGCAAAGTTGTCCAAATGTGAATTCCACCAAACGGAACTAGACTACTTGGAATTTTGTGTATCCGGGAAGGGATTGGTGATGGACCCAGCCAAAATACAAGCAGTACTGGATTGGGAACCCCCGAGGACACGTAAACAACTCTAATCCTTCTCGGGTTTGCCAATTTCTATAGGGGGTTCATTCAAGGGTTAGCCCAAGTAATGCTGCCCCTGACCGATTCGCTAAAGATGAAGGGGAAAGGGCCGGAAGCCCAGAAACCAGGGGCTAGGCTGCCATGGACGCCTAAGTGCCAAGTGGCTTTCAATGAACTCAAAAGACTGTTCACTAGTAAACCGGTGCTCGCCCACCCCGATGAATTAAAACCCTTCGTGGTCCAATGTGACGCCTCCGAAGTAGCCATCAGAGCCATATTGATGCAGAAAGATGAGGAAGGGAGGTTGAGACCTTGCGCATATATCTCCCGCAAATTCTCGCACGAGCAGCGCAACTGGTCGATCTGGGACAAAGAGGCATTCGCAGTAACATACGCCTTAAAGACCTGGAGGTCCTGGATAGAGGGAGTGAGAGTACCATTTGAAATATGGACCGACCATAAAAATCTGGAAGCGCTCACGGGCTGGAGGAAATAGACGGCAAAACAAATCCGGTGGGCAGGATTTTTTTCGAAATTTGACTTTGTCCTTCGGCACATTCCCGGCTCAAAGAATTTCTTAGCAGATGCTCTCTCATGCTTACCGCAGCATGAGAGCCAAAGAGAGGAGGTCATAGACTCTATCATCCCTCCCTCCACAATAGCTGGTGGAGTGACCACTCACTCTGGTAAAAGGACGGGGCAGTCGGAACCTTGGGGGGGGGGCAGCCGGCTGATTGAGGAGACTGAAAAGGAGGGAGAGGAGAGGCCAGAGGGAATTGTTAAAGGAGAAGGGGGCTTCTGGTATTATGAGGGGAAGCTATATGTGCCCAAAGCCCTTCAATCCGAAGTACTGCAGCACTGCCACTGTAGCAAACTGGCGGGCCACTTTGGCTATGTAAAGACACTGCACCTAGTAAATCGCCAGTTCTGGTGGCCACAAATGAAAAAAGACATTTCTGAATTTGTGGGATCGTGCCCCATTTGTGTCATGGCTAAGCGGAGGGGGGGGGGGAAACCGCCGGGACTGCTTCAACCCACCCCCACAGCTGCCAGACCATGGTCAGTGGTTTCAATGGACTTTATAGTGGAGCTCCCAGCTTCACAGGGGAAAACAGTGATCTTGGTGGTAGTGGGCACGTTCTCAAAACAAGCACACTTCATTCCTTGCAAACAGCTTCCCACGGCTAAGAAGCTGGCTTACTTGTTTTTCCAGCATGTGGTTAGACTACACTCATTCCCTGACAAGGTCATTAGTGACCGTGGGCCGCAGTTCGTTGCCAACTTCTGGCGGGAGTTTTGCAAAATGGCGGGCATAGAGCAAGGACTAAGTTCCGCCTACCACCCTCAAATGGACAGACAGACGGAATGTGTAAACAGTCTTCTCGAACAGTATTTAAGGTGCTATGTAAACTACCAACAGTCTAACTGGGTGGAGCTGCTCCCGTTTGCAGAATACGGGTACAACAACAGCTTGCACAGCTCCACCAAAGCCTTGCCATTTTAAATTGTGAATGGCTACGAAGGAAAGTCTTTCCCCTTACTACCTAGTCCCGAGGGAACAGCGCCACCTACCTCATGTCAGCAATGGTGGGAAGGCATGAGAAAAGGCTGGACAGCCATCCAAGAAAATTTAGAAATGGCCAAAAAGGATTACAAAGCTTACTTTGACAAGAAGCACTCCCCAGAATGGGACTTTAAGGTGGGGGAGAGTGTGTTCCTGTCGACCAAGAACTTACCATTACCACAGACTTGTAAAAAGTTGGCATACAAGTTTCTGGGGCTGTTTAAGATCAAACGGGTGATAAACAAAGTGACAGTAGAGTTGGAGCTTCCTAAAATGTTTAGTAAAATTCATCCTGTTTTCCATTGCAGTCTTCTTCGGAAAGATCCTGGAATTATTTCATGGCACCCCCCGCCCTCCAGAGCCCACTCCTATTCAAGTGAAGGGTCAGAGTCACCATGAGGTGCAGGAGGTGCTGGACTCAAAAATGCAAAGAGGGGTGTTGTACTATCTAGTCCACTGGAAGTACTTTCCTCCAAGCTGCGATGAATGGGTCAAATCATCAGACCTGCGGGCCCCTTCCCTTTTAAAGAAGTTTTACCTACTGCACCCAGACAAACCCCGAGCAAGAGCTTAGGGGGGGGGGCAGTATGTCAGACACTGGAAAGCTTCACTGTTATAATATAAGGCTGTGTTCAAACTGTACTGAAATGCTTGACCTAATTGACTCCATTTGCTAACATTTGCTACTAACCCCAAATGAAGTCTTGCATATCAAAGTAGAAATGAAACTGTTACTAATCCCACTGTGAATTCCTGACCTTGGTACTAACAAAGACAACAACCCTTTGAAGATAAAATGCCTCAGGGGCAGCTAGCAGAGCTGTTCCCGTGAGAAAGGGAACCACGATAAGATAAGGGGAAGAAACGTGTGAAATGTATCACTGTGGTGTGGGAATGTAGTTTTGTTTAGAAAGCCTTTGATGTACTCTTAGTTAAAATATCTATGCTCCAAGGAGAGAGCATCAGTTCCAATGTATCCATGATCAGAACCTCTGGATTATCAAATAAAGTCTTACCATTGTAACCAATGGAAGTCTGCTTACTTTGAAGTTCCACTGTCTGACAACCAGGGCCCAAGCTTGTTCATTGGTCAGTTATGGGCACCCAATTAGGTGCCACCAATTAACTTGCTATTAGCTACTGCAGACGTCCAGCCCTTATGGTCACTGCAGAGCCTCCCCTTTTTTTCCACCCCTGTACCTCCCATCTCCTAAGGGCTCAAGGGAGTCCTTATAACCTGTGACCCAGCTCCCCACAGGTGTGCATCTAGCAGTACCCCAGTTCTGCTGTCTAGATCCATCCCCGATTCTTGGCCAGTTGAGGGTCGCATTTCGCCCGTCCTCTTTCGTCGCCATTGGAGCCTTCCTTGAAGACTACGATCAGTAATTATCACCCTGTTTGTCTATCCATGTGTTGTCTCCATATCTCTCTCTATTTTTCTTAGGACTGTATGTATGTTTCATGAGCACATTGCTTTGTATGTGAGTTCTATATTTTTCTGGAATAAATTTTAATTGTTTTACTTAATTAGAGTCCTTGGTAAATTTAAGTATTAATTTCTGGATGTGTATCCTGTATACATAAGTAAAAAGATCTTGATTAAGCCAAGTGCCCACCTGAATATTCCCCAACCTCTTTTGAGGGCATTTTGGCTTACATCACACTCACTGGGAAGAGCCATGTGACTCTGCTTGCTCCTTCCACCTCAGCTTTAGTCTTACTGAGATTTAAAGGCACACAGACCTTCCAAAACGCAGGCAGTTTGCAAGTTTCTAAACCTGCTGAGGTAGAGTGGTACATCAGGGCTGCTGGGGAGGAGGTTCCCCTCATTGGCTGGTGGCAGGAAGGACCCTGTAAAACTGGGGGATCCCCTGCTGGGACTTGGGGGCTGGCAAGCCTAGCTAGGACAAAGACATTTAGCCTTCACTTTCAGAGCTACCTATAGTTAGTGTTGCTTTTAGTCATAAGAATGCCAACAGACAACAATGGCAAGAAATGGGTTATGTTGAGGGACAACTAGGGTTAGCATTCAAACTAGTTGGAAGGGATAGGGCACGTTGCTCATGACAGAAAGAGATAGTTGGCCAAGACCCTGGACTATAGGGTGTGGTGAAGGGTGTGTCCTGAAGAGCACTATTGGCTTTTTGGTGAAATGGGACCTGGGAAGGAGCACCTGCGGTGCTGAGCAACATCTTTCCAAACCTGGTAGTGGCTTTGTGGTACATTAGGAAAGAAGGAAGAGGAATTGAGCTTGGCACTTCTTGGCACGTTATGTGTGGGTGAGGATAAACAAGGCTGGCCAAGTTTGGAGTCAGGGTGGATTTGCCAAACAAAAGGGAGCCATGGTTAGGCCTGGCCCATTACATATTAGCACATTTAATAGACATAGATCAGCTGATTTTAATAAACTAGTTAAATCCATGCTATGATCCCTTATCTTTAACTGGGGTGCTGTGGCAGCTAGGGACAGCATTCACACTAGGACAAATGTAGAGCTGGATTCAAAGGGCTTTCTGCTGGTGAAAAGGGAGAGAAGCATCCCCTTTGATTGTCTAAACAAGCTGTGATGAGGCTTTTATATGTACAAAAGCCATGTGGGCTATAGTATGGAGGAGAAGTGTGTGGGACAGAGTAAAAAAGTTGGCTGGATTGAATCCAAATAGTTAACTTTAGAAGTAAGGGGGAGCACTCTATTGAAGTAGAGAGAGCTTGAAGTTAGTGCGTGACTTTGATAGCCAACTGGTTAGGGAGTGACAATTTTTTGTAAGCACTTGGCTATCCTTGTGAAGCCAGATGGGTTGTTTTTATTTGCTTTGCCCTTTTATGAGAAATAGTCTCTGCAAATTTACTATATAAATTTAAAATGTGTTTTTGTAAACTTATTTTATCCAGTGTTTGTGCTGGGGGGTACAAATGGCAAATCTATTGGCATTGAATTAGCTTGCTTAAAAAAAAAAGCCTTAGAATATCTTCCTATAAATTGTTAAGACTGCTGCAATTATCATTTTGCATCTATCAACAGTGTTTCATTATTTGCTTTACCTACAGAAAACTGTAGATAAAATAAAATAGGGCTTAAAACACCTGCCAGCACACTATAGCTGTCAGAAGAAAATACTGAGTGCGGTGTCATTCTGACAGGAATCTTATAGAGACTGCAGGAGTTGTGAGTTTCTGACAAGGGACGAGAGGTCTGCTAAAATTACTGTTGTCTAGAATTTCCCCAATGTAGAGTTGGCAGGCTTTGCTGTCTGTAGCTGATGGGGTGAAAGCTAAGAGCCATCTTCTCTGAGGAGAAATTACCATTATCTGCCAAATCACCAACAGGTTGAAGTCTTGGGTTGGGTTCCTGCTATCTACTTATTTACTTCTTAGCTGGAACTGCTTATGTCCTGGAGTAGTCTTGCCTTCCCTACTGCCTCTGTGGAAATTACTTACAAGGGAAGGAAACCAGTTTGTGGGACATCTTGTCATCTTGAAAAGGTAACTTACAGAGACTGGAAAAACCACAGGAATTCATATGCTGAACTGCAACCTGCTTGACCCAATTTGCAGTGCTTTCAAGTTGCAGTGAATTGAAGCACAGTGAGTGTAGGCTGCTGACCAGTGACCTGAATCCTGTGAGTAAGCATGAGTTATTCTCAGAAACATAAGCTTTCAACAATGTGATGAGACTCTGGGAACTAGAGTGCCTTCAGACTTGTGTTATATCAAGATATTAGCAACTTGTGAGTTTCATTTCTGTATTGCCCAAACTTTTTGAGTCTGAAAGCACCTTTGGAATTCTGACCCAGGATGGTGGGTGCAGCCACAAAATGGCTGCAGCAGAAGGAGGAGCCAGCTACAAACTTGCTACTGTAGCATATCTTACCTGTAGCCATTGGGAAAGACAGCCATGATGGAGGAGCTAGAAAGATTCTTAAATATAAGGATAAGAACATAAGAAGAGCCCTGCTGGATCAGACCAATGGTCCATCTACTCCAGCATCCTGTCTCACACAGTGGCCAACCAGTTCCTCTGGATGGCTAATAATAGAGCATAGAGGCTCTATTGTTGCCTCTTGGCTCTGGGATTCAGAAGATTAGTGTCTCTGAATATGGAGGTTCCCTTCAGTCACTATGGCTAGTAGCTATCGATAGACCTATCCTCCATGGATCTAATTCTCTCTTTAAAGCTTTTTATTCCTGTGTCTGTCACTACATCCTTCAACAACGAATTCTACATTTTAATCACTTTCTGTGTAAAGTAGTATTTCCTTTTGTCTGTTCTGAATTTACTGCCCATCAGCTTCATTGAGTCATCAAGTTCTAGTATTTTGGGATAGGGAGAAAAATTTCTCTCTGTCAACTTTCTCCACCCCATGCATAATTGCATAAGCCTCTGTTGTGACCCCCTTAGTCATCTCTTTTCTAAAGTGAAAAGTCCCAGACTCTTCAGCCTTTCCTCATAGGGAAGTTTCTCCAAACACCTAATCATCTTGGTTGCCCTCTGTACTTTTTTCAGCTCTGCAATGTCCTTTTTTAAAAAACATAAGTTCATTGAAAATTCCAAGTTATACAGAACTTTGTTGAATGAAGTAGTATCAAGTAGATTATACAGAACTTTGTTGAATGAAGTAGTATCAAGTAGATGAATTCCACACATAACAAAATTCTACTGTGCATAAAGTATTATAGTATTTGTGCTGAATTTATATAAATGAATTTTAACAGGGAGAAATGTAAAATTCTGCATTTAGGTAGGAAAAATCCAATGCATGGTTATAGGATGGGGGAGACTTGTCTTAGCAGTAGTATGTGTGAAAAGGATTTAGGGGTCTTAGTGGACCATATGTTGAACATGAGTCAACACTGTGATGTGCTGGCTAAAAAAGCAAATGCAATTTTTGGCTGTATCAACAGAAGTATAGTGTCCAGATCACATGAAGTGATGGTATCACTTTACTCTGCCCTGGTAAGACCTCACCTGGAGTATTGTGTTCAGTTTTGGGCACCACATTTTAAGAAGCATATGGACAAGCTGGAACAGGTAGTCCTCTGGTAGTCCAGAGGAGGGCGACGAAGATGGTGACGGGTCTGGAGATCAAGTCCTATGACGAAAGTGTTTAGCCTGGAAAGAAGACAGCTGAGAGGTGATATGATCACCATCTTCAAGTACTTGAAGGGCTGTCATATAGAAGATGGTGCAGAATTGTTTTCTGTGGCCCAGAAGGTAGGACCAGAACCAATGGGTTGAAATTAAATCAAAAGAGTTTCCGGCTCAACATTAGGAAGAACTTCCTGACTGTTAGAGCGGTTACTCAGTGGAACAGGCTTCCTCGGGAGGTGGTGGGCTTTCCTTCCTTGGAGGTTTTTAAACAGAGACTGAATGGCCGTCTCACAGCAATGAAGATCCTGTGAATTTAGGGGGAGGTGTTTGTGAGTTTCCTGCATTGTGCAGGGGGTTGGACTAGATGACCCTGGAGATCCCTTCCAACTCTATGATATAACCTTGTAGTACATATTATTCAGCATTTAAGATAAAGTCTAGTTCGCCAATAAATATAAATATCCTATTAAGGACAAGTTACTTGATAATTGGGCCAGAATTTTTGTTTCTTAAGAATAATGCCTTGCTCGAACTGTACACAGTATTCCAAATGAAGCCACACGATAGATCTATACAAGAGCATTACAATATTGGCTGTTTTATTCTCCATCCCTTTCCTAATAATTCCTGTTTTAGAGTTTGCCTTTTTCACTGCTGCAGCACATTACTGCAGCACACACAAATACTTTCATTCAGCAATCCATTACAACCCCAAGATCTTTCCCCCTCTCAGTCTCAGCAAGTTTAGACCCCATTAGCCTATACTTGAAGGTGGGATTTTATTGTCCCAATGGGCATTACCATATACTTAACCAACAATGAACGTCATTTGCCACATTGTCATCCACTCACACGTTGTCACCCACTCACATCCTGAAAAATTTTGTGTCATCTGCAAACTTGGCCATTACATAGGGTTGCCAGGTCTGACTCAGGAAATATCTGGGAACTTTGCGGGGTGAAGACAGGAGCAAGGTTGTGATAAGCACAACTGAACTCCAAAGGGAGTTCTGGCTATTGCATTTAAAGGGGCCACACACTTTTTAAATGCCTTCCCTTTATTGGAAATGATGGAGGATGGGGTTACCTTCTTTTGGGGCTCATATGATTGGACCCCCTGGTCCAATCCTTTGGAAACTTGGGGCTTTTTTTGAGGAGAGGCAACAGATGCTATGCTGAAAATTTGGTGCCTCTATCTCAAGAAACAGCTTCTGAGCCCCAGATACCCACAGATTGATTTTCCATTATACCCTATGGGGACTGATCTCTAGAGGGTAATGGACATTCATCCTTCCCCCTGCCCCGCTTTCTGACAACCCTGAAGTGGGGGGAGGGCCTCCAAAGCAGGGGATCCCCTGCCCCCAACTGGAGATTTGCAACCCTTCCACTATACTACTCACCCCTAGTTTCATCTCAATTATGCATAAATTATATAGTACTGGCCCCAATACCAATCCTTGTGGGACCCCACTGTTTACTACCTTTCATTGTGACAACTATCCATTTATTCCCACTCTTTGCTTCCTACCGTTTAACCAGTTTTTAATCCATAAGGGAACCCATTGTCTTATCCCATGGCTGTTAAGTTTACTCAGGAGTTTTTGGTGAAGTACCTTGTCAAAAGTCTATTGAAAGTCCAAGTATATAATGCCTACTAGGTCATCGTTGTCTACATGCTTGTTCACTTTCTCAAAGCATTCTAAAAGGTAGTTGAGACAGAACTCCCCTTTGCAGAATCCCCTCTAGACCCTTTAAAAAAAATTGGTGTAACATTTGCTAGTCTCCAGTCTTCTGCTACAGAGGCTGAATTTAGTGATATGTTACATATACAGGTTAGGAGATGAACTATCTCTCATCTGAGTTCCGTATGATCTCTTGGGTGTTTTCCATTAGTACCTAGAGACATCCATTTTAAATTTCCCCAATAATTTACTAATTGACCCAATGGCATAGGACAAGACTGAACAATTATTGAGAGTTTTCTTCTCCACATTTTAATTTTTTTAAAAAAAGTGAAAACAACAACCATGAGCATCAATTCAACTTCATAGTGGAACACTGCCTTTTAAATTTTATAATATGGGATTCTAGATCTGGCTAAAATTCAAAATGGGTGTTTTCGCACTTACGTTTTACTGGCGCGAAGACCCTCCTCACGCCGGCGGATCTGCAGTGATTTCGCACTAGAAGCGCCGGCGCAGCCCAAAGAGCCGGCTACTTCCGTCGCTAAGCCAGCGCAAACGGAAACCGCCAAGAAGCAGGAAAACGTTTGCGCTGGCTTAGCGACGGAAGTAGCCGGCTCTTTGGGCTGCGCCGGCGCTTCTAGTGCGAAATCACTGCAGATCCGCCGGCGTGAGGAGGGTCTTCGCGCCAGTAAAACGTAAGTGCGAAAACACCCAATGATTTTCTTACAAACCTATCTTGACAGTCCTCCACAAATCAATATTGTTGAGGTGAAACAGCAGAGCTTGGAGGCAGCAGAGAAGGTAATTTGTGATGCACCCAACTAACTTGTGGTGCACTCAACTAAACGTAGCCCATCAGAGTCTGGGAAATATTGCCTTATCACATTTGGATAAAAGGGGGACGTATGTTAGAATGTTGTTTGTGGATTTTAGCTCTGCTTTTAATACAATATCACCCCATAGATTGTTGTTTAAGCTTAAGGATTTGAAGCTGTCAGACTCTATATGTGAGTGGATTTTGAACTTTTTATCAGGTCGTTCACAAAGGGTTAAAATGGACGGATATACTTCTTCCGTGAAGATCTTAAACACTGGCACTCCCCAGGGATGTGTCTTGAGTCCACTTCTTTTCACTATTTACACGTCTGATTGTGTTTCTAGTAGTCTGAGCAATAAAATCATTAAGTATGCAGATGATACAACGTTAGTGGGGCTCATCTCTGAGAATGATGAGTCTGCGTATAGGAGGGAAGTTCATCAGCTGTCCCTCTGGAGTAAAGCAAATAATCTTATTTTTAATGTAAATAAGATGAAGGAAATTATAGTGGATTATAGGAAGAGTAGTCTGGACATTCAGCCGTTGTTTATTGATGGGGTTATGGTAGAACAGGTGACAGAATGGAAGTTTTTGGGAATTACTATGAAACAGGATCTAACATGGGGAGCAAATACTTTAGCTCTAGAGAAAAAGGCCCAGCAACAACTATACTATTTAAGACTCTTAAGATCACAACAACTGTCAGGGAGTCTGCTGGTTGCCTTTTATCGTAGTTCCATTGAGAGCATTTTATCTTATTGCCTCTGCGTGTGGTTTGGGAGCTGCACGGAAGCAGAGAGAAGGGTGCTCCAAAGAGTGATGGTGAGAGCACAGAAGATTTGTGGATGTTCTCTCCCCTCATTGGTGGATCTGTATGATATGGGATGTAGAAGGAAGATACAAATGATCTTAAGGGACCCTTCACATCTGGGCCACTTGCTATTTGAGATTTTACCGTCAGGTAGGCGATATAGAGTGTTGAAGGCAAAGACAAATAGATTCAAGGGCAGCTTCTATCCAAGTGCCGTGGTTAAGCTAAATGCAGGTTTATGAATGGGTATGTGTTTTTAGATGCATTTAAATGGTTTATGTATATGTCCTTTTGTGGGTGTTGATGTGTTGGTATGTCTGTGGAAGAGCACCTCATTTCGTTGCTCTCATTTTCTTTTTTGAGAACAATGACAATAAATTTATCTATCTATCTATCTATCTATCTATCTATCTATCTATCTATCTATCTATCTATCTATCTATCATCTATCTATCATCTATCTATCTATCTATCTATCTATCTATCTATCTATCTATCTATCTATCTATCTATCTATCTATCATCTATCTATCATCTATCTATCTATCTATCTATCTATCTATCTATCTATCTATCTATCTATCTATCTATCTATCTATCTATCTATCTATCATCTATCTATCTATCATCTATCTATCATCTATCTATCATCTATCTATCTATCTATCTATCTATCTATCTATCTATCTATCTATCTATCTATCTATCTATCTATCTATCTATCTATCTATCTATCTATATCTGCCTGCCTGCCTCTCTATCTATCTATCTATCTATCTATCTATCTATCTATCTATCTATCTATCTATCTATCTATCTATCTATCTATCTATCTATCTATCTATCTATCTATCTATCTATCTATCTATCTATCTATCTATCTATCCATCCATCCCTGTTTTGCTACTTTCTGACTGATATCAGGGCTTATATCAAGTTCTTGGCCAGACATGATCCAAGGCTGGCAGTTTGCATGGATTTTAGTATGTCACAAGTTGCGCATGCCTGATTTAGACCCCCTTTTCTATATCTTTCTTTCCCTGACAGTCACAACCTCTGTGGTTGGTCCTATACCATCTTGAGCACACATAGGGCTGCCAAGCTCCCAGGTGGGGCAGGGGTTCTCCCACCCTGGAGGTCCCTAACCCACCAGCTCGCAGTGCATTGGTGGGGGGATCCCCTCCCAATGTTGCCAGCGCAATGACATCACTTGCAAGTGACATCATCGCACTGGTGACATCATGTGCTTGCTGTTCTAGGAGCTTCTGGGAATACTCTATGGCCTCCCCAGATGCTCTAGCAATTTGGGAGGAAAACTCTATGGTACCATGGTACATGAAACTCTATAGTACCATAGAATTTTCCCAGAAACTCCTAGAGCAGCTGGCGCATGATGTTGCCAGCGTGATGACGTCACTCGCAAGTGACATCATCGTGCCAGCAACGTTGCGTGCCAGCTGCTCTAGGAGCTTCTGGGAAAATTCTATGGTTTTCCTGGACACTCTAGCAATTTGGGAGGAAAACTCTATGGTACCATTGAGTTTTCCCAGAAGCTCCTAGAGTGGCTGGTGCATGACATCGTTGGTGCGATAATGTCACTTGTGAGTGACTTCATTGCACCACACATGCTATCTTTAGCACACATCTAGGCTTCTCCTCACATGGTTCAGCTTCACAGCATACTTACAAGCAATTTTTTACTTGGAAGGATCATAGAAATTAAGCATTTAATGTGTATATCAATATAAAGTGATGCCAAGGTTGTACATTGTTTCCTGCACATGGTGATGGATATGCAGGATCCAAAGATTCAGGTTTCACTCCACCACATGTAGGTTATTAGCGGATGCTTCAACTCTATAATTACTCATAGATCTCACAGAATTTCAATAGATACATTTTCCAGTTCTCCTATGGTATCAATCTTTCCTGAATATCTTTGGTCAACACAAAATGCAGCCTTGTACGCATCACACCTTCACACATCCAGTTATCTTTGATTCTCCCTTATCTCCTTCCTCTTATCACATTTCCTGTATTTCTAAGCTTGTGAACTGATAACAACTGAGTGACAGTAGCATGTTGATTCTGGATCACTGAACACTCTTGGCTGGGAAGCTGAACTACAGTGAGAATTGTTCTTTACTGAAAGCATTTGAGCTATTTCCAAGGAGCTTTCACGGAAAACTTTTGCAGAGGAATGCAACTAGCATTTAAAAGGAGTTTGGTTATCCTTTACCATAATTCAGAAAGTTCTCAGTACATCAGAACACAGACTAGAGGGCAATCACTCAAATACTAGCGAACATAAAGTTCAGGATTCATGCTTTCACTTAATTATTTGTGCTTTAAAGCACAAATCCAGAAAGCAAGCAACGCCCCAGAGCTAATGTAGCTCAGTAGTAGTAGTAGTAGTAGTAGTTGGTTTTTATACCTCGTTTTTCTCTACCCAAAGAAGTTGCAAGGCGGCTTACAATTGCCTTTCCTTCTGGTCCTCACAACAGACACCCTTGTTAGATAGGTGGGGCTGAGAGATCTCTGAGAGAACTATAACTGACCTACTAAATGTTCTTTATGAGGGCAGATAGCCAAGGCTTGGCCTTTGATTCTTCTACACATAATGCATTATTTTCATTTTCCCCTGCCTAACAATACATTTACAATACACTTACAGTGGAAAGAGACAAGATTTCATTCCCCCCATTCCCAAGATATAGCTCATTGATACAAGTATGAATACAAAGAAAAGTGACCCCTGGGTTCCCCTTAACCTTTTCATGGAGTGAATGACAATTAACAGTAATTGCTTCTATCTCTATGGTAAAATATACCTTTGTTGACAAATGCTACGCTCTGATGCCCAGGACTGGAGCACACATAATAATAGAGAGATGGAGCACCTGGAGAGTGAAATAGCAAAAGTGTCTACTTCATGTTGAAACGATTCTCTCCAATAAATAAATGAAGCTGTTCTCTGGCAGTGAGCCACTGAAAGGGGAAGAAATACAATATACCAAGAGACAGGAAAAAGGGAGAAATATAAATGTGATCAAATGAGAACAGCGCTAAACAGACACCAATCTAAAGGAATTTGTGCAAATTACTACAAGCAGTCCAGAATGCCATTATAAGTAATGACATCTTAGGTTAATTTTTGTTCCATATACACAATGCTTCCATTAATTACAGAGAGAAATAATAGTGTTGATCAATGTGTTTTGTACTGCATTTATTCCCCCCTTCCCAATAGCAACAACAACAAAAACCCCTTAGAGTCATGCTTGTTTCCGCTTCAGTCCTTCAACTGCAGTCAAATCCTGAAGGGCATCCAAGCCCAAATATATTTAACGGAGTTGAATTATTTAGCCATGGAACATGATTTGGAGCTTAATTTGTGTGTACTTCAACAGGGTGAGTAAATCCCTTGTAATTAACAAAGTAAAAGTGAGTTGTTATTATGTTCCTGCTGGTGTTGCCTATGTAGCATAGCTTGAAGGTGAACATTGAAGGCATGGAAGACTAATTTACAGAATCCTAAACAGAGCTGCCAGTCTAGAGCAACATTTCAAGGCCAAATAGGGGGTTCCTATTTGGTCGAAACATCTGATAATTGTAACGAGAAACTAAAATATTTTCGATAAGACTAATGAAATTTCATAGGGTGTAAGGGGTATTTCACAGGAAAGTAAGCAGGTGCCACAGAATGAGTAGACAGTTCCACACTGGGAATGCTATAAAAGCAAAATTGAAGGGTAAATTTGAAGGCTCGTGTTTGGGAGAAATAACTGAGAGATTCAGAAAAATAGATTTGATTAGCCTAACAGCACTTCTTCTGATATGGGGAGAGATTCCGAATATTCCTGATCAGGAGAGCCCAGTGAGTTCAAATTTATTCTTAGGATTTGCGGCCTTAGATTATGACTGTATATCTGACTATATTTCTTTTTATTGTTTAGAAAAAAATACAATAGGAACACCGATTACAAAGTTTCAAAAAACACAAAGGAGAAAAAGCATTCTCAACCTTAATTGTTCCATGACATTATAAACAAGGCCCATCTTTCCATAAACCTGTCAGCCCCTTTCTTGATTTATACTTCTAATTTGATGTATCAGTTTAGATATGGAAACAATTCCCCATTTTCTCATAATCCAGTCATTAATATTGGGGACCATAATCCTCCTCCTTCTCTTCTACTTCTATTTCTTCCCCAGTGCCTTAGATACTGTTTTGTAAGGTGGCATGAACCCTGGGAAATGTAGTCCCCAGGGTAGCATCTTGCATGTCGATGAAACAACATGTATCAGGGAAAGAAGAAGGGAGGAGGGGGAGATAGAATCTTTGTCCATTCCTACCTATCACCAATTGCTACTGCAACAGTAGCCACTGCCATCATTAGCTTGAATTACTGAGCCCAGTTGTGGATGGGCTGTGTAAAAGCATTCCCATTTATCCAGACACATAACTATCCAAGCATGTTGTTATTTCAAACAAACAGTATTATATATGGTGTGCCAATATATTCTTCTTGACTCTTTTAAGTGTGCACCTAATAATCATTTCTAGGATTTAAAAAGCTTCAGTTTAAGAGAAAGGTGTAAGCTACATACAAATTCCCTCATGCTCCAAAAAGTATGGACATTGTAGGTTAAGCCACAATTTATGGGGCCGCCTTTCTTGGTATACCCTAGGCTTGCCAATCCCCTGCTCTGGGCGGGGGATCCCCCATTTTTCAGGCTCCTTCTCACCATCAGCTAGCTGGTTGGCAGGGGAGAGCCCTGCCCCAACAGCTGCCATGCGCCTTCAAACCTCAGTAGGTTTAAAAGAAGCTTGCAACTATTTGTATTTCTGAATGTGTGTGTATCTTTAAATCTGGCACAAGGAATGCTGCAAGGGGTGGGGCAAGCAGACAGAGCCACATTGCTCCCAGGTGGAGCAAAACTCCACCCCCGAGGCTGTTCTTTCATTTTCATGAAGAAATCAGCAACATGAGTAAATTGCCTCACTGAGATCATAAAAGTGTGTGCTTGCTAACTGTGTTTATTTTAGCTGCTTTTGTGACAGTGTATGACTGTGTGTTCACTTTCATTTAGTGGAAGTTTAGCCACTGGGGATGAGGAAATGAAGACTGTATTCAGGAGAACTGCACTGAGGTATTTTTATTTATTTTAGGGAATGGGAAAGTCTCCTGGCTTCACTCCCAAAGTTCCCAGATACTTTCTGTTGGATCTGGCAACCCTAATATACCCCCAGAAGAGCATTATGCTCTGGGGAGAAGAATCTCCTGGTGCTCCTTGGCCCACGAGACATCCAGGTATCTTCAACCGCAGGCAGGTTCTTTTGGGCCCTGGTGCCGGCCTCTTGGAACTCTCTGCCTAATGACATCCATGCCCTTCAGGACCTAATGCAGTTCCACAGGGCTTATAAGACTGACAATGTTCGGCCAGGCCTACTGTTGAGGACAGCAACAGTTTTTCATTGATCCTGGCCTCCCCCATCTCTCCTTTCCTCCATGGGATAAGGACATAAATTGGTCCTTTAAGTGCCAACTGGAATAGTCATGGAATTTATTGTTTTAACTAGGGTTGCCAAGTCCAATTCAAGAAATATCTGGGGACTTTGGGGGTGGAGCCAGGAGAAATTGGGGGTGGAGCCTGGAGCAATGATGTGACAAGCATAATTGAACTCCAAAGGGAGTTCTGGCTATCACATTTAAAGAGACCGCACACCTTTTTAAATGCCTTGCTTCCATAGGAAATAATGAAGAATAGGGGCACCTTCTTTTGGGGCTCATAGAATTGGATCCCCTGGTCCAATCTTTTTGAAACTTGGGGTGTATTTTGGGAAGAGTCACTGAATGCCCTACTGAAAATTTGGTATCTCTACCTATAAAGTGGCCCCCTCCAGAGCCCCAGATACCCATGGATCTATTCTTTATTATTTCCCATGAGAATAAGACCGTTTTCGCACACAGCTTACTACTCAGTCACAATCCTGTTCCCTCTGCAGCGTCCGGTCAGATTTCCCATCATCTGCGCCGAAGTTACAGGAAGTGCCGTGGCTTTTGCGTAGCAAATGTAAACCACTAAACCCCAGTTTACGTTTGCTACGTAGTGTTGCCAATCCCCAGGTGGGGGTAGGGGATCCCCCGGTTTGGAGACCCTCCCCCCGCTTCAGGGTCATCAGAAAGTGGGGGGAGGGGAGGGAAATGTCTGCTGGGAGACTTATGGAGATTTATTCCCATAGACTTATGAAGATTTATTCCCATAGAAAATCATGGAGAATTGATCTGGGGCTCTGGGGGAGCTGTTTTTTGGCATAGAGGCACCAAATTTTCAGTACAGCATCTAGTGCCTCTCCCCAAAATAACCCCCAAGTTTCAAAAAGATTGGACCAGGGGGTCCAGTTCTATGAGCCCCAAAAGAAGGTGCCCCGATCCTTCATTATTTCCTATGGAAGGAAGGGATTGAAAGGTGTGCCGTACCTTTAAATGTGATGGCCAGAACTCCCTTTGGAGTTCAATTATGCTTGTCACAGCCTTGATCTTGGCTCCACCCCTAATGTCTCCTGGCTCCACCCCCGAAGTCTCCTGGCTCCATCCCCAAAGTCCCCAGATATTTCTTGAATTGGACTTGGCAACCCTATTGCTACGCAAAAGCCGCGACACTTCCTGTAACTCTGGTGCAGATGTTAAGAAATCCGACCGGACGCTGGTGAGGGAACAGGATTGTGACTGCGTGGTAAGCTGTGTGCGAAAACGGTCTTAGTCTCTATAGAGAAGAATGGAGTGCTCAGCAGACATTTCCCTCGCCTCCCCCACTTTCTGATGACCTTAAATCGGGGGGGAGGGCCTCCAAACCGGGGGATCCCCTCCCCCCACCTGGGGATTGGCAACCCTAGTTTTAACTGTTTTGATCTCACTTGTAATTGCATTTACTGAAATGTTGCTCACTGCCCTGAGCCCTGCATGAAGGGGAGGGCTGTCTAGAAAGAAAATAAATAAACAAACTTAACTTTCATCTCTTGTAACCAGTAAATGTTCTAGGCAGTTGGGCATACTGTGCTCATCTAGAAATTAGGCTCCATGCACCCCACTTTGCCTTGAGATATCTCAAGGAGCCTAGTTTCTGAGATTCAGCTCAGGAAATGTGATCAGGCAGAAATTCAGCAAATGTAGTTTCCCCAGCCGCTTATTATATATCCAGCTGATGATTTTTCTTCCTGAAATGGGTATTAACTGTCCCTACTTTTGCTGTTCCAACAGCAGAAGACTTTCTTTTGTTTGTGGACCTAGAACTGCAATTATAAAGGAAAGCTTCTTGTTTTCCTTCCAAGTTCCCCTTGGTAGTTTATACTAAAAATAGTCTAGCTTTTAGCCTTGGTTGGAAGGATAATGGCATATCCTCATAGCTGATTAGGAGCAATCCTAGGGAGAATGAGTATTAATTCCAGTGGGATTTACTCCAAGAAAAGATGTATTGGATGAATGTCTCAGAGGCCAAATTTAACCAGTTTTCTTAAAGACAAGTATCATTCATTTGCTTAGGATTTCCTTCTGTGTATGCTTTGCATTGCAGCTTTCAACACATAGAACCCAGTTTACAGCACTATGAGATACTGTATTAGTAACAGCTGATTCGCATATTACTAAGTCTTTGTGGCCACCAGTCATTTCTATCAGATGCATATATTGCTGGGAGTAGGGATGGGCATGAATTGGGAAAATGGAGGTTTGTCCCAATTTGTTGTTCATGAGGCCCTGTGAACTGGGATGAAGCTTCTCTGGTTCATGAATTGGTTCTCTTTATGAGGCTTCTGGATCTTCCCTCCCTCCCTTCCTTCTGCTGGTGGTAGCTCCCTGAGAATTTTTCTCCACTGATTTGCTTGAGTTCCACTTGTCCCAATTGGCATGAGAAAGATTAATTCAGAAACGGTGGTCTAGTTGACAATACCATCAGGGGCAATTTAGTATAAATCCATGATTGACAAATATTAAGGAAATAAGACTATGTCTGGATTCATAAATCATCTTTATTGAGAATTAGGATTACACAAACACTCTGCTCAATTAAAGGGAAGGAAAAGGAAGATCAGAAGTGAAAAGGTGAGCCTATATTTAAATGGACTGAATTTATATGGACTGAATATGTACCTTTGTATTTATGGATTGTATTTCTAGGATGGAAAACCACCGCCTTCCCAAGATTGCCCTGTATGGCGAACTCTCCACCGGCCATCGAAATAGAGGAGCACCAAAGAAGAGGTACAAGGACTCCTTGAAGAAATCCCTTAGCACCTGTCACATCAACCATCACCAGTGGTCTGACCTAGCCTCAGATCGCAAAGCATGGAGGCACACCATCCACCAGGCTGTCTCTTCCTTTGAGAACGCACGCATAGCTGGTCTTGAGGACAAAAGGAGATTGAGGAAGAATCGCACTGCTACAGGACCAACCCTAAATCAGACTTTTCCCTGCAGCCGCTGTGGCCGGACCTGCCTGTCCCACATTGGTCTTGTCAGCCACCAGCGAGCCTGCAGCAAACGTGGGCTATTGCACCCTTCTTAAATCTTCGTTCGCGAAGCCAAGCCGAGAGAGAGAGATGTATTGATTTGAATTTTGTATGATTGACTATTTTAATATTTTTATACTAGGAGTAAGGCCCATTGTGAAGAAAAATACAATGGGTTCTAGAAGAGTCTCTGGGTGAGTGCCCCCACCCTTGCTGTCTTCCCACCCACCCAAGTGAAGGCATTGACTCCCCCCCACACACACCTCAAGGGGAGCTGATATCTGCCATCTAGAGAGCAATTGTAAATCTGAGTGATTTCCAGTGTTTCCCCAGGAGGAAATGGCATTGTACCTGTCTGAGGTTCTATCCCTACTCAAACCTCACCCTCACCAGGCCCAACCCCTTAAATCTCCAGGAATTTCCTAATCTGGAGTTGGAAACCCTATCTCCTGCTGTGATCCAAGCTGTGTTTGCCAGGAAGTCAGTGTATGGAGTGGCAGCTGGAGTGCGCTGCTGCTGCGGAGAAAATGGTCAGATGCAGTTATTTTCTCTCTCCCACCTGAACCCACTCCAGCCCCTCCCTGGGCTTGCAGCTCATGCCTCACCCTTGCTGAGAGCAACAAGTCCCCTGAACTGTCTGGCTGCTTCCCTGCTTGCCCGCAGCCATTACTGGGTATCCCCTTATTTAAATCTTTTTTTTTAAAACTATTTTAATATTTTTGTGACATCACAAGTGATATCATGCTCCCCTGGTGACCCTCATGAACTTGTAAACATTTTTTGAGAATGTTGTTTCCACAAAGAGATTCCAGAACTGCATTCCATCACATTCCCACAGATGTTATTCCCTCTGAAATCCTAAAGTTAGATCCAGATTGGTGGGCTACTCTGCTCGCATCTCTCTTTACTAGTATTGACAGAACTGGCATAATTCCTAAAGCCTGGCTTAATTCAATAGTGGTTCCAATTTATAAAAAAGGAGATCCCGCCATTCCAAATAATTACAGGCCAATTAGTCTCCTATCCACCATTGGTAAATTATATTCTAAGTATCTGCTGAGGAAACTTGAACAATGGATGACACGAGAAAAAATTCTTGGTCCAGAACAGCTGGGGTTTTGTAAAGGCAAAACTACTCTCGATCATTGTAATACTTTGTCCCATCTAATTTCCAAATACACTATTGGGAAAAAGATGAAATTGTATGTAGCCTTTTTAGACTTAAAGGGAGCATTTGATTCAATTGACAGAGACCTGTTGTGGGATAAACTGGAACAAACAATTATTGATAAAAGACTTCTTATGCTCATTAAAAAATTATATACTTGGAACTTTTGTCAAGTCAAATGCTCTTTATCAGGCAATCTTACGTCAAAAATCCCGTTAAGAAAGGGGGTTAAACAAGGTTGTGTGTTGGCCCCCCTTTTGTTTAACCTCTTTCTTAATGATCTTGCTCCCTTTTTGTCAGATACTGACCATCATAGTCCAAAACTTGGTGCCAGACATGTTCCCTTACTGTTTATATGCGGACGATACAGTCTTACTATCTTAGCTAAACTTGACCCATATATATTTTACTTATTTTATGTATTTTAGCTCCCTATGTACTCTATAATCTAGGATTTTATATTATTTATATTGCAATTTTACTGCTAAATCTGTTTTATGCCAATAAAGGCTTGCTATTTGCTTGCAAAAGTCCTGCCATGACTAATACTGTGAATAAAACTTTGTTTGTCTTAAAGGTGCCAGTGGGCTCAAACTTTGTTCTGTTTTTAAATTAAATTTAATTAAATTAAAGTATTTGTACTCCACCTTTCATAGAATCATACAGTTGGAGGGGACCTCCAGGGTCATCTAGTCCAACCCCCTGCACAATGCAGGAAACTCACAAATACCACCCCCTAAATTCACAGCATCTTCATTGCTGTCAGATGGCCATTCAGTCTCTGTTTAAAAACCTCCAAGGGAGGAGAGCCCACCACCTCCCAAGGAGGCCTGTTCCACTGAGTAACCGCTTTAACGGTCAGGAAGTTCTTCCTAATGTTGAGGCGGAAACTCTTTTGATTTAATTTCAACCCATTGGTTCTGGTCCTACCTTCTGGAGCCACAGAAAACAATTTCACACCATCCTCTATATGACAGCCCTTCAAGTACTTGAAGATGGTGATCATATCACCTTTCAGCCACCTCCTCTCCAGGCTAAACATGCCCAGCTCCTTCAACCTTTCTTTATAGGACTTGGTCTCCAGACCCCTCACCATCTTCATCGCCCTCCTCTGGACCCGTTCTAGCTTGTCCATATCCTTCTTAAAATGTGGTGCCCAAAACTGAACACAGTACTCTAAGTGAGGTCTTACCAGAGCAGAGTAAAGAGATACCATCACTTCACATGATCTGGACACTATACTTCTGTTGATACAGCCCAAGGCAATTTCCTCTTGGCTCAAGGCAATTTACAAGCAGTTTATGCACTTCCAGCCTCTTCTGCTGTGCATTTGTGATCAGCTATTCTTGTTTACTTTTTGGCATCTGATCCTACATGGTGAAATAGTTTGACAGCTGGTTAACAGCTGGTTAACCACTCTAGTAGCCAAATGGTTCGCTGAGTGGACTCTTGTCTAAACCATCTAAGCATATATAAATATAATTCAGAGGAAGTCTTGGTTACAATACATTCCTTTTTTTATGAATAACATCTTTGAATTATTCAAGGGGGGGGGGAAACCCAAATGGCTAAGAAAGTACTAGTGCAAAATCAAATATAACTGGCATTAAGGTACATTATGAATGTAAAATATCTTTTTTGCTGATGGAGTAATGCATAGAGTGACAAATATAATCGCATCAATGGAGAAAGTGCTCAATATATAGATTTTTTTGCAGAAGCTAACATTTTGATGACATGATTCTTCATCCTCTTCCTAAATTGACAATTTATGAAGTGAAGACATTTAATTTGTGCTCTGTTGATTCTCAGAGGATAGCCTTAAAAATGCCTCTCTAGATATAATAAGTGACCATGAACAAATTAATCACTGCACTGATATAATGACTTCATGTGTGAAACAAAATAACTTTGTGAAGGGTAGTGAATAGGGTTGCCAACCTCCAGGTGGTGACTGGAGATCTGCTATTACAACTGACCTCCAAGTGACAGAGATCATTTCACCTGGACAAAATGGCCACTGTGGAAGATAGAGTCTATGACATTATGTCCAACTGAATTCCCTCCTCTCCCCAAATTCCACCATCCCAAACTCCATCCCCCAAATCTCTAGGGTTTCCCCAACCCACAGCTGGCAACCCCTGTGGTGGAGTTTCACGTTATTGGTGAAGGACCCCAGAAGCTACTAGAATTGTCCAGAAAATCCTATTTGGTACAGGGAAGAGTTCAAAGTATATAAGAGCTGGCAGCAAAGTAGACACTTCTGAAAAAATAGTGCCATCCTAAGGAGAATTACACCATTGAAGTGAACAGGCTTCAAAATGTATAACTGGGTTTAAAGTTGCACTGTAAGTGGCTCCATGAGAATCTGCTGGAAGGAAAATAGTAGCTTGATAATACTCAGTTTATAGTCACAAGACAATCAAGAATTATATTTTTGTTTGTTTGTTTGTTTAAGATATACCCCACTTGCAGGGCAGAACAAAAAATCTGGAATAGGAAAGCACCTAAAGCAGATGTGGTAACTGGCCAGTCTGGTAAATTCCCCAAACAGTATGCCTTTAGTGGACACTTGTCCACAAATGTGACTTACCTGGTGTTACTAAAGTTGAAACTACTGAATCTAACACAATGTGACATTAGGTATAAACTGTTTCACAAGAACGCCTCTTATTGCAATCCTACGCAGAGCTATTCCAATCTAAACCTATTGATTTCAGTGGACTTAGACTGGCATAACTCTGTGTAGGACTGCACCGAGGGTATTTTGAGAAAAAGTTAATTCCTAATGTTGGATTGTGTTAAATTCAGTAGTTTCAACTATAGTTACCCATAGTTGTAGTTTATAGTTGTACTATAGTTTCAGCTATAGTAACTATAATTAGATATTGGGAGTGCTTCTGAACCCTTCTAAGTATGGGGGACTTGGTCTCAGTATAGCTTCACATAGGCATTCATGTCATTTTCAAAATGTTAATCTGGGATTCCCTCACAGACAACTGTGTTTTGTGGTGCACATGAGAACAGATACTTCTCTTTAGTACCATCTCACTATCTATGGTGGTGCCTTAGCTTAAATAAAACCCATCTTTGTAATGTGATAATACTCCCATGATAGCAGCTCTGTCTGCTTGGGGTAAATTAAAAATAAAAAATCATTGAGCCTCCAAAAGTAATTATTATCCTCTTTTATCTTTGGGCAAGGTTTCCGCTTTCTGCGAATCAATATTTGGATAACCTGTAACATTACAAGGTACATATATGAAGTGCAAGGAGACAATTGTCTAACTGAATTGAAATTTCAGGTGAGTAAAGAAAGTATCTCTTCATTTCTATATTTCCAGCTGAGCAATGCCATTACAATCCACATAAGGAATTGTATTTGAAGAACCTCTGTAACCTGATTTGAGAACTGTTTAATGTATACTAAGAGTCAAATTATACATGCCATGTGAGAGAGCTATGACTGAAACTCTGTTTTTTTAACATTAAAGAAAGAGAAGAGGGGAAGCAATTTGACTGGAGACTACTGGGGTTGGAAAAGGGGGTAGGGATCTTGCATCAGCAAAAGATTCCTTGAGATAAGGAAAATGTGACTGTTAGGGGAAGAAGTCTGCAGGATCTGGACCTATAAAACAACAACATGAATTTTCCCTTAAAACAACAACATGAATTTTCCTCTAAAAAGTATTGTAAAAGAAGCTAGAATAAGTAAAAGGAATACATTTAGATTCAAATTGGAAAAGGTTGTTATGGATGAAATTCCAGAAGATGATTAACAACTCATTTTTTAAAAAGTCCAGCAGTATCTTTTTGTGCTAACTTTGAGGAAAATCTCTACAAAGTGTTAGAGTACTGGTATCCAAGTCTTTTTTTTAGCAGGAACTCCTTTGCATATTAGGCCACACACATCTGATATAGTCAATCTTCCAAGAGCTTACAGTAGGCCCTGTAAGAAGAGCCCTGTAAGCTCCAGGAGGATTGGCTACATCCGCGGTGGGTGGGTGGGGTGTAGCCTAATATTCAAAGGAGTTCCTGCTACAAAAAAAAAGCCCTACTGGTATCTCAGTGCCTTGATAGGACATCTAAGAATAGGATGGAGAAACGGTGGTGTTGTGGTTGGAAAACAATACATATAAAGACCCAAAACTTAACTAAACTGATTGAAGAAAAATTGAAAGAGATTTTTAAAAATCATGTCTTCCTAGAGTCTCTCAATCTTTCCAGCAAGTTGGTGGGTTTTCATAATAATACTGCAGTAGGGGCTACAGCTCTCTTTTATACTGCCACAAATCTACACTGTCTTTTACACTGTCAACTATACAAAGAATGCCTCCTTCTCCTCAGACATCTTTCTTCACACCCTTCCCAGAAATTTCATCTGTTATCTTCAGAAATCCTTCTCCCTTCCTCTTCCTTAGCTACCCACTGTGATTCTCCCTCTGGGGTAAAACACTTTTCTCTGCCATAAACCGACATGGAGTTATATACTTAAAAGAGTTATAGGATAGTTCTATTATCAAAACTCACCACAATTCCATTTGGAATTTTAGTTCTCACTAAGGTCTTGGTATACCTAAGTAGATGTTGATGTTTTCTCTCTTTAAAAAGTTACATAAAATACAGCTTTTTTTTTTTTTTTTTTTTAAATCCAAACTAACCAAATTTATGCAGTTCAGACAGAGATGGAAGAGGCAGAATAATTAAACTGAATGCCTTTTATTCATTTTTGTAAACACTAGTATTATTTGGACCTAAACTTGTGTTTTGCAGTAATTTGTTATTCTATTTAGTTTTATATAATTTTATATTTATATGTTATAGTCATATTATGAATCTAGCACCACTTGGTTTCTCTTATGATGATGAAAAATTCCTGTCTTGTTCATTAGGACTAAATAATTCCTTGATGGCTGAAATTAAGTTACCCTATTTCCTCAACTGTTTTCCAGTTTCTTCCTTCCTTTTGCTGAATCATACCTGGATGTTCAGGTGAAGCCATGGCTGAGTTGAGGAGCATGACCCAGGTTGTAGACATGTCTGGTCCTTTCCAGCTTTCTGGGACAATTTTGTGCGACTGCTGGTAAAATTAATTATATTGACTTCAACTTGGACTCCATGTTGAATACACTTCTTTTAGATGTTTCTGCAGTTTTGTTGAGCCTATTTCTATGTATACTTTTTAGTGAGTGTTGTCTGAGACTGTGGATAGAATCTTTGAAGAAGCGCATGCTACCATTTGTAGGCTCATCTTTTGTCTCTCATGGCTATTATAATTGGCTAAGGAAGGATTGCCTGAATGGCTGGAACTGATAATAAAGGCTTTCTTCCTTACACAAATGGTCCTTTCCAGCAGTCTTTAAAAAGGCTGTTATTTGGCCGTTGATGATATTGGATTTATATCTTGCCCTCCACTCCGAATCTCAGAGCTGCTCACAATCTCCTTTATCTTCCTCCCCCACAACAGACACCCTGTGAGGTGAGTGGGGCTGAGAGGACTCTCACAGCAGCTGCCCTTTCAAGGACAACTTCTGCCAGAGCTATGGCTGACCCAAGGCCATTCCAGCAGGTGCAAGTGGAGGAGTGGGGAATCAAACCTGGTTCTCCCAGACAAGAGTCTGCACAATTAACCACTACACCAAACTGGCTCTACACCTTGCTGAAAAAGCCATCTCTGAATGGTATGGGTTGGGCAAGTGTGTGCCTGGAGACACTGTCCAGCCAGCCAGCCAGCCAGCCTGTTAGATATGCCTTGAGCCACTGGCTGGCAAGGTGACCCAGGTGATGGCATCAGGGTCAAGGAGTCTCAGGGCTGCCTGCTTTTGTTGTCTCTGGTTCCTCACCATCCTCTGGGACCCTAGCAGGAGGCTAGGGTACATGGGAGGTGACCATTGGCAATGACATTACATCACTCCCAAATTTTCATGGAAGTGACATTACACTGGGCCTTCTTGGAAAAGGGAATGTCTGGTGTACAAAGTAGAAGAGAAGAAGACCTTGAAATGGACAGCAAGAAGACAATTAGATAGCTTAGTGAAGTCAACACTTTCCGTTTAAATGTAATTTGTTTGTCTCCAAACAGTTACTCTTAGGGCAGTTTCTCCCTTTTGGTATGGTATGGTACGGAAGTGCTTTACTCAGGCTTACTCTCTCTCTCAGCTAGAGATGTAGTTAGAAACTTATCTCTGTCTCCCCTCTTTCCTATCAAGTATGTGAGTTCCTAAATAAACTTTTATCTACTCTTAAATCAAGTTGTGCATCTTTGCTGATTTAATTCTCTGCCAACAGGCCTAATGACCATTTACCCCCCTCTTGCTGCTGCTTAGGGTGGCAATGGGAAACAAGTGCCAGGCATGGGGAATATTTTATCCCTTCTAAGGGACTGGCAACCCTACCTAGGGCCACCTCGTGGCTGGGCTGCCCCTGGCCATAGGCTTGCCAATCCCAGGTCCCAGTGGGGGTTCTCCCGCTTTCCCAGGCTCCTTCTTGCCCCCAGTACGATGGCCGATGGGGAGAAGACCTGCCCCCACAGCTACCATGTGACTTTCCACCTCCGGAGGCTTCAGTCTCTGATTGAAAGGCTTCCTCTTGGGATGATGTGTCTGTTTTACTTCGAAGAAGTTGGCAGCAACTCGTGAGTAGAGATGCCAATCCCTCACTTCAGAGTTACCAGAAACGGGGGGGGGGGGAATGTCTGCTGGGCACTTCATTATTCACTATGTGGAGATCGATTCTCATAGGGTATAATGGGGAATTGATCTGGGGGTATCAGGGGCTCTGGGGGGGCTGTTCTTTGAGGTAATGGTACCAAATTTTCAGTATAGCATCTAGTGCTTCTCCCCAAAATACCTCCCAAATTTCAAAATGATTAAACTAGGGGGTCCAATTCTATGAGCCCCAAAAGAGGGTGTCTCCATCCTTCATTATTTCTTATGGAAGGAAGGCATTTTAAAAGGTGTGCTGTCCCTTTAAATGTGATGGCCAGAACTCCCTTGGAGTTCAATTATGCTTGTCACACCCTTGCTCCTGGCTCCGCCCCCAATGCCTTCTGGCTCCACCCCCAAAGTCTCCTGGCTCCACCCTCAAAGTCCCCAGATATTCCTTGAATTGGACTTGGCAACCCTACCTGTCCATGACTTGAGATCTTCTGAGGTTGGCCTTCTCTGTTGTACTCCCCCCAGGGGCATCCTCCCTCCTGACTTCCTGGCAAGCCCAAGCACTGAGTTAAATTGCTGCTATTTGCCCAGATGTTTATCATTTTCATTGACTGAATAGGTTGGATTTGTTTGAATCTCCACTTCCACTTCAAGTGTAGTTTTAATTTTGCTTTTATTATTGTTGATTTGGCATGCGCTATGGCTTATAAATTTTATTGAGCATTTTATTTCATATACGCAGACTCAAAAAAGAATCAAACAGAATCCTAGAGAGAGACACAGAGTCATTCCAGCTTCATATTACAACACAAACCATTCTATCCAATTTAATAAAATGTGGATGAGCATTGCAATAATTAATAAATAAGGCCTGTTATTGTGCATACAAGACCAAATAAGTTCTTCCCAACCTTGCATAAATCTTATAAGTGAGATTATCCAGTTCTGCCACATCCAATGCCTTATGAAGCCATTCCTGATTCATTTTATGGATATTTTAATATTTTTTGTTCACTGTATCTTGTGACTGGCAGCATGGCTGGCTTATGAAGCATATATGTATATATATACACTAGTTTTATTATTCTTTGCCCAGCACTGACATGGCCTTTTCTTATTTCTTCTCTCTTCCTTCTCCTCTTCTCTCTGTTTTTATTAGATCATGCCTGAAGGCAAGGATCATTGTGAATTTTTATCCATTACACAGTGCCTTTAAATACTCTGGAAATAGTAAATGATGATGATAATGACAGTAAAAAAGTATCTGCATATTTTCTGGCAGCCTAAAACTGATCAATTGCTGCCTTTTTCAGTGACAACGAAAAGGCAAAGTTAGTTCCAACTTGAGAAAACTGCATGCACTTGATAATCTTCAGTTATCCCCAAAGAAACATTAAACCATTGACATTATCCACTGGTAGCAGATGTTCAGGCCCATATACTCAGCAGATACACTTGTGCTGAATTTAAAAAAAGAACATGAGGAAAAAATTCTTGACATCTCAGTCTTTGCTGCTTTTAGCATTATATTCTAAACCCCGAGCATCTGCAGAAACTTATCAGCCAACAAGTGTTTTCAGAAAACTACCCTGTGTATACCAATGGGGTGAACCTATTTTCTGAACAATCTTAAGCAGATCTACTCAGCATCCAACTCACATTTGTTCAATCTGGTTTATTCCCATGGAAATGTTCTTAGGTCTGCACTGTTTGTTTATCATACTCTTTATTCATTTACTAAATCCCAGTCCTGTTTTTCTACTGTATTTCTCAGTGGTTAATGAAGTATGCGTGTGTGTTTAGTGCCGTCAAGTCACTTCTGACATATGGTGAACCTATGAATTAATGATCTCCAAAATGTTATATCATTAGCAGCCTTGCTCAGGTCTTGCAAACTGAGGGCTGTGGCTTCCTGGACTGAGTCAACCCATCTCATGTTGAGTCTTCCTCTTTTCCCACAGCTTTCAACGTTTCCTAAGATTATTGTCTTTTCCATTGAATCTTGTCTTCTTTGTAACAAAACATTGTTTAAATAAACCACAGCTGCAGTAGATATTAGATATTCCTCAACTGAAGAGACCAACTAGATTTGGAAAGTAAGGAGTGAGGACTCAAGGTGAACCTCTTTAGGGGGATGAGTCCAGTAGGCTAGGTGCTACAGCTGAATAGTTGTATTCAATTTGCCCACCAGGGCTTTTTTTGTAGAAAAAGCCCAGCAGGAACTCATTTGCATATTAGACCACACTTCTGACATTACCATTGTTTCACACAGGGCTTTTTTTTGTAGAAAAAGCCCAGCAGGAATATCTGCATATTTGGCCACACCCTCGATGCCAAACCAGCCAGAACTGCATTTCTCTGCGTTCTTGTTTTTTTTTTTTTTTTTAAAAAGCCCTGATGTCCACTAGTCTTATTTCCATCAACATGAGCACATAGTGTGGTTCTGGCACAAGACCTGACTTTATGGGTATATTCATATGGGTTGAGGTGGTCTCAAGTGGAAGCCAGTGAAGATAATACAACTCTGCAGTTATATCTGCCACACCAAGTCACCTGTTGGACTCCTGCTGTGTCATTCCAGTTCAAATGTAGTTTCTTCCTTATACTTTTTCAATGGTAGTATGTATAAAATGGGGCTAATCTGGATATTATGCATAGAATAACCTGGATGTCACTATGGCATGTATGATTCCAACCCTAAAGACATGCATAACTTAGTTGGGGCCAAGTCAGACATCTGAAGGAAAGGACTGAGCTAGTCCTGACTGAAGACTTTCCTTTATTGTCTCCATGATATGATTTTCTGGGAACAGGCCTGGATCAAGGAGTACATCCAAACCACAGACCTAATTCTTCAGGGGGACTACTACCTTATCTTAGATCACCATCCATCTTGATGAATGAAGCTTCAGTTTGTCTACCTTCACTCATTCACCGATTCTGCACATTGATTCCAGGTTTCCTCTACCCTGAAATTTGATGGAAAGATAAAACAGAGAGCAGTGCCATCAGCACATTGGTGGCATTAAATTTCATATCTCCAAATGGCCTCTCCCTGTGACGTGATGTAGATATTAAATAGCAAGGCAGACAAGATTTCATTTTGTAGAATACCATATGGTGAAGAACACAGGGACAAAAGCAGTCTCCTAGATTACCCACCAGGAATGACAGCAGTCACTGAAGAACAGTGCATCTCATTCTTGCTCTGCCCAGACCATGTTGAAGGATGCACAGTCCATTGTATGGCAAAGACAAAGCAACAACAACAAATCAGTGAATGTCCAGGCAAATTAACGGGGATGTGGTGCCACTGTCCAACACAGATATCGATTGGGGTGACCAAAATATTTTCTATCCCTAACCCCAACTAAAAATTTTAATAGAATGTTAAAAGAACTACTCCAACTACGTCCAATCTGCATTCATTCCTAAAGGATTAAATTGGTATCCTCCTAAGGAATCCTTTCACGTAGCCGGTGATGTTTGTGAGTAAAGCTAGTTTTGAGTGCTTAAGAAGATTAGTAGTACAAACAAATTTACTTGTTGTTTAAAATTGTATAAATTCCCTTCTTTTTAAATTAAAAGCTAGGACATCTCACATCACATGTAGGAGGCCTGGACTTGCTATTGAGAATCTTGGGAGGTCATTAGGTTTTCATCAGCTGTCATTGGGGCTTACACAGTACAGAGGGCTTGAGAACAGAAATGAGAGATTTGAGTAGCAAAGATACTGTTGATGAAAAAACATGGTATTAAAACTGAAGAATTTTCTTCAAAGGCTTAAAATAAATTGGATGAATAGTGAAGTGAGTTGGCTTAAATGTACATCCTAACCAGAACTTCAGTTCTTTCCAGTAAATCCTACCAATTTTTTTATTTTCTTTGTTTGAAATAAGAGGTTTTGAGTCACTGGCAGTTTTCAATTGACCTTCTTTCTCAGTTGTTTGTTAGAAAAACATCTTAAATGATTTACTACATTAGCCACTTTGCATCTAAGGAGATAAGGTGGGCTATTAATATTTTCAATAAATAAAGCATATGAATGTGTGATTTCATCCCTTTCTTGCATTGAATTTCTTAGTACTGTTTCAATTTAATAAGAACAAAACTGCTGCAAATAATGACATGGCTTCATTACAAAAGTAAATGTCATCTGTGTCCTGAGGGGAGATTTCATAATTCTTGGTGCCATGACCAAAAAGGTCCTTTCTTAGGTTGCCACCCATCTAGCCATCTAGAATAAAATGCCGAAGGCACCTAAGCAAGCCAAGATAAATCAAATAAGATAAGGCAAATGATTGCCTCCTGCCTGTAGGGAGCAACACTGTAAGGCCTTTTCAAATGTTCAGTTTTGGTGCTCCAACGTGCTATTTATTTGTTTAAAAATATTTAAATTCTGCCTTTACACCCAACTTAGAATCCCCAAGGTGGCAAACAACCAAAATGATTAACACAAGCTTCTAAAAATAAATACTATAAAAATTTAAAAGCAACAAGTAAACAAAAAAAAAAAGATAAAGGTAGTCCCCTGTGCAAGCACCAGTCGTTTCCAACTCTGGGGTGACATCGCATCACGTTTTCACGGCAGACTTTTTAAAACAAACACATAGGGCGTTTTCGCACTCACCTTCAGCCGGCGCGACCCCCCTCTTCACCACGCAGGATCTGCGTGGATTTCGCACTAAATGCCGCGGAGCAGCCGGAAGAGCCGGAAGCTCCCAGCGCAAAAGCCGCGCAAACGTAAACCGCCAAAAAGCAGTTTCCGTTTGTGCGGCTTTTGCGACAGGAGTTTCCGGCTCTTCTGGCTGCTCCGCGGCATTTAGTGTGAAATCCGCGCAGATCCTGCGCGGTGAAGAGGGGGGTCGTGCCGGCTGAAGGTGAGTGTGAAAACGCCCATACCAGACAAAACACAAACAATTAAACAAAGCACACCAACTAAAGGAGGCCAAACTAAACAGATACATCATCAACTGGTGGAAGACAATGATTGAGGAGGGCTGCCAAATCTTCCTGGGAAGGGAATTGTGTAATTTTGGTGCCATGACCAAGAAAGTCCTTTCTCAGGTTGCCACCATCTAGTCTCAGATGCTGAAAGCCCCCAAGCAAGGGCAGATGACCACAATAATTGGGTAAGATTTTATAGGAATAGGCAGTCCTTAAGGTATGTTGGTCTCAAGCTGTACAGGGCTTTTAAGGCCAATACCAGCACCTTGAATTGAGCCAGAAGTGGACTGGGAGCCAGTGATATTATGCCCTCTACAGTCCACTCAGGTCAGCATTTGGGCTGCATCATTCTGTACCAGCTGTAGCTTCCAAACACTCTTCAAAGGCAGCCCCACGTAGAATTCATTGCAGTAGTCTAATCTCAATGTGCAAGCCTCTAGCAGGCACAAGTGCCGTTTTGTGCGAATAGGGCAAAATGCATATTGTCTATGTGCATACCATTTCTGTCAAAAATCTAAAGGTCCATTTGAATGTATCGAAACTGTTAGCACATGAGAATTAAGTATGTTACCTTATTTACACAAAAGGGCAACCACAAATAATGTGTGTTCCCATTACATATGACTGGAACAGCAAACTAGAATGTATATAAGGGCTTAACTGTTCTCCTATAACAGCCTCAGTTTCCCTCTGATGGAAGAAGATCACTGTTCTGATAGTAGCACAGTGGTTGAATACTTTAGTGCTTTAGTGATTTCACTGAGGACAGGTTTGTGATTCAGTTGACTTGGTAATTCCTATTATTAGGATTTTCATCATTTTCTCTGTACCGTCAATGAAACACTGTTCTGAAGCAATCAGCCAATAATTCCACTTTATTAGAGAGAGAAAAATGGAGATTTCTTTTCTAATCCCTAAAAAGTTCTTAAAGAAAATTTCAAAGGCAAAATGTTGTTTAGAGATCAGTGATGAGGAGATGGAATTTAAATATTAAGAAGCAAGAATTTGCCTTCTGGTGAGAGATGATATTTGCATAACAGGAATGGCTCCTTTGCTGGGAAAAGAATTGCTGACTGGAATCTGCAATTCAGGTGCCTGGATGATCTTCAGCATCCTTTGGCAATGGGAAATATGCTAATTTGGGGTGCTTGGTTGTCCATCATATCTTGAATGCTTGAGAAGGGGAAAAAAATTGAAAGACTGTACAATAAAAGTAGACACTGAGCAGAATTTCCTTCTTATACAGGGGCAATAACAATTGATTGTAATGGAGCTGTGCTGGCTTATACCTACTGAAGAGCTGACCCAGAACACAAGGAAACACGCTTAGTCTGCCTGAATATTTCAAAAGTGCTTACCTCACTAAAAATCCTTCTGAAGTAAGGAAGGAGGCAAGAATCTGTTATAAAAATTCAGCACATTGCCGTCTTTCTACCTTGGTAGTAATTGTAAATTTAATGCTATTCAGTAGAATGCTTTTGCCTCAGGATTCTCTGTGTCGTAGGGCAAGCAATTCTCATTCTTGAGAGGAGAAAGAATATGTTTTACACAAACTGTATCCTGCTTAGCTCTTAATTTCACTAGGCAGCCTTGAGTAAGCCACTCTTTCTTTTAGCCTTACGTACCTCAGGGTGGAGCCACTGGGTTCATAACACAAGGCTCTGATTAACCTAAGGTGTTGGTTTTTTTTTTTTTTTAAAAAAATACAGCCCTTTTCACTGGTGATATGACAATATCCAGTTTCAAAGTGTGAGGGAGATTACTGGTTTAAAAGGTTCCTCTTAGAATATTTGTGACTGTGAACGTGGGAGAGGGTGCTTAAGTGTCACAATTAGAATAATTTATTTAGAATTTATTAGTTATTTAGAGAAAGCGTTTAATATGTGCAATCTGCTGAACTTTAAAATAACCATTTTTATCTCATTATTTATTTATGAATTATAACCTCCTTGTCTCTACTCACAAAAACATCTTACAATATCACTTCCCCCTCTCCACAATAGAAACCCACCAATATTTAAACTCAAGTTAACAACAAATCTGCCTGCTATCAACAAACAGGGAGAGGAGGGACAGAACAGGTGGTAACAGCTCTGCCCTTGAGGCATCAGTCTCCTTCAAGGTTAGGGTTGCCAGGTCCAACTTAACAAATATCTGGGGACTTTGGGGGTGGAACCAGGAGCAAGGTTATGACAAGCATGACTGAACTCTGAAGGGAGTTCTGGCCAGCACATTTAAGGGACTGTGCTCCTTTTAAATGCCCATCCTCTACTGGAAATAATTGAGGATAGGTGCACCTTCTTTTGGGGCTCGTGTGTGTGTGTGTGTATATATATATATAGTACAGATTTGAATTCTTTGAGATTGTGGACAGCTGACCAATCCATACTTACGGTATGTTACACCCACCTGGCAGCTGTATCCACTTAACAGACAGACACTGTTTTGAAGCTGTTCCAGCTCTTCACTCTCAGACAACCTCATTCTCAGAATCAACTGATGATGAGGTAGTAAACCAGGGGTGTCAAACTCATTTGTTATGAGGGTTGGATGTGACATAAATGAGACCTTGTTGTGTGTTATTAAAATGTAATCCAGGTAGCTGAGATTAAAAAAAAAAACTTTATAAGGACACAGACAAACACAAATAATTTTTTTTAAAAAAAACTTTAAAACATGCTTAAAAGATTAGCATTCTTGCAATATTTTGTTTATTTAACAGTCTGTCCTCTTGATTTGAATTACTGCATCAGCTGTTCAGTTGTTCAGGCTTGTATTTGTAAGTTGCAAACATACTTTTGATTTGTTGACATTCATTACAGAAATCTCATGGTCAATTCTTTGAGCCTAAGACCCAGAGGAAAACATGAAATGGCTGGGCATTGTGAGCTTTTGTACATAAGTTGCTTCATGTGCTGGTCAAGAACATGTGACACATGACACAGACTGAGGGCTATGCATTTGTCTAAAAAATCAGTCTTCCCCAGAGACATAACTACAACTCCTATGAGGCATTGCAAGAATAGACAGACTGCAATGTATAGTGGTCAGTATCAGCCTACAGTCTGGGAAGTCTGAGTTCAAAAGCCTCAGTCTGCAAAGGAAATGTGCTGGATGAACTTGATCTGGATACACACTCTCAGCCTAATCCACTGGCTTGTTGTTATTTCTCATCTAAATAGTTCACATTGCTTTCCTACTGAGAAAGCTTGGATCATGAGGGCATGAATACAGTGAAAAGGGGGAGGCAAACCCAGTTGCACCCAGGAGACCCATGGCATAACAAGCCAACAACACTCTCTCTCTCTAGCAAGGCAAAAAGCTCATACCATGAATCAAACTTCATTGGTCTTAAAGGTGTTTTCTTTGTATCTCTTCCACTAGATTGAAGGAACTGGCCAAAGGAAGCTCTGGCTCTTTCCTTCCTTCCCCAGGAGATGAGGAGGGGGAGGAGCCTCAGCCAGTAGAAGGAAGAGAGGCTCGATTCAGTAGCTTTGCTGTGTGATTGATAGACCTTGGCAAAGTAAGCTCTCCCTCCCCTTTCTTCCCCAAGGGAGGAGCCTCAGTCAATGGAGAAAATAGAGGTCTTGCTCTATACCTCCTGTGTGATTGAGCAAGCCTAGCAAAGCAAACTGCAATGTAGAAGAAAGCAAGAGAGAGGGAAAAGGAAGCAGATGACCATGAGTTGCTGGCAGGGCTGATTGGAACCCTCTGGGAGCCAGATATGGCCAGTGGGCCACACTTTCGACACTCCTGTGGTAAACCATGCTGTACTGCTACAGGTGGGGTTCGCATAACTGAATGCTTCATTATTACAAAAAAAAATTCCCTTCATATAAAACATTAGGTGTCAAAGAGTGAGATTCTAGCATTAGCCTTCTAGTGGACATACAAGTTCCACTAAAGGAATCATTTCATGTGTGAAGAAGACGACTGCAGATTTATATCCCGCTCTTCTCTCTGAAATAGAGTCCCAGAGCGGTTTATGATCTCCTTTACCTCACCCTGTGAGGTGGGTGGGGCTGAGAGCACTCTCCCAGAAGCTGGCCTTTCAAGGACAACCTCTACAAGAGCTATGGCTGACCCAAGGCCATTCCAGCAGCTGCAAGTGGAGGAGTAGGTGAGTATTCCAAGCTTGTGTGAACTTGCAATCTGAACTGGTAGAGTCCTGGCACCAGTTTAATACTTCATCTACTGTTTGTGCAGTTTTTGTCATCCACCAACTCGATGAAAACCAGCAGTGATCTCATTAAGACAGAGAAATGTCCACTGGAAACTAGCATACCATACTGATGGAAGAACAGTGAAATACAGCCCATCAGAATCCTCCGCCAAATGTGATATTTGCACACACATTTTATTTACCGTGATCCATTTGATTTTGTTTACTCTTGTCTTCAGGTCTGTTTGTGAATCTTTTCCTGAGACCTTCCTTCATTTGTTCATAGATTCTCCACAGGCTTCACTGTTAACAGCAAAGCACAGACACACATGCACACGCACACCAAGAACAGAAAGAAGAAGAAGAAAAAAAATACTTTGTAATATTAATTGTTCCAATATAGAAAACCTTTTTTGTGTGTTCAAAGTTAGAGTGATGGGGTGCAGGGAGAGGAAGACAAAATTTCCGAGCACTGGCTTCCTGTAATGTTGTGTTAAAAGGGCATTTAGTGCTGGAAAGCTATCATTTGTGATGGTGGGATGTTAAGCTTTGATCAGGAGCTTTTGTGCTCTTTCCAAATCCTTGTTCTGTTCAGCATGCTGCGTGCGTGCCTGCGGGTTGCTTGATCTGTGTGCAGTATATTTTGTTCACTGTCATTCCCGTCACAGTGTTATGCAAAGCTTATTCAAATGCAGAAACTTTCCTCCCCTCTACAATTATTTCTCCTATGCAATTCTCCTGACCTCTGGCTAAGGCACCTTCTGTATATCCCTTATGGAATAATAGGCTTTCGTGGCTGCTGAGAAATGTTGGTTTAGTGTTTCCCTAGTCTATAAATCTCTTTGGGCTGCTCTGGTATACATAATCACTGTTGCTGACTCCCCTGTGGCTTCTACTGCTGTCACCTTCTAATGCCCACAGAAATTAAAAATGAACTGCCAGAAGACTTGGGCCGGATGCCCTGTCCTGAAGAATGTTAAGGCTGTTACAACCAGACCCCAAAATATAGGTAAATCTGCACAAAAATTTCCATTGAGTGAATTGTGGAATTCACTTCCAGTGGATATAGTGATCAGTAGGCAGGGTTGCCAGGTAGGGTTGTCTGGCTGCCAGAGGCGGGCTCCAGAGTCTGTTCTGGGATGTCCTGGCATGCATCACATGCATGCCATGATGACATTACTCAGAAGTGACATCATCACATCACTGATGTTGCAGGAGGTAACACTCTAGTTTTGGGGCAAAACTCTATAATTTGAGCCCAATTTTTCCACAGAGGTTTGCCCAAAAACTAGAGCGTCATCCCTAATGTTGGTGATGTGATGTCACTTCCAGATGATGTCATCACATCACATTTGGGGGCATATTTAGGTAGGGTTCCCCCCCCCACTGGCCAGTGGCAGAAAAGGGCCTGTAAAAGTGGGAGAACCTCCACCCAAACCAGGGGCCTGGCAACCCTACCAGTAGCATAGATGGCTTTGAGAGAGAATTAGATTCATGGAGGAGAAGTCCATCAATGGCTACTAGCTATGTGGCAGCTCAGTCCTGCTTTGACCAACAGGCCCCATTCCCTATTCTGTGCTGTCCAGGGGCTGCCCAGTGTCTCTGCCTAGCACATGCCACCTACCTGGTTTTCCTGACACCAGGGCTCCCAGCTTCCTCACTCTGTTCTGAGGTCTCACCTCTGTGTCTCTTGCTATCCATGGTCTGTTTACTATGGAGACAGTTCACTGCCTTGTATACCACTGAGGGTGTAGCTGCTTGCCAACTGACTGCCCCTTGGCACTCATTTTTAAAATAGCATGCTTGTAACAGTGGAGATCTAAGGCGTTAATCAGAACTGCTACCAGCATTAACAGTTATAAAGCATGTATTAAAAACAAAATGCCCATACGCATTCTCTCAGCAAAGTACCAGATGGAGCAAGGGATTTCACAAAAAAAGGTAAAATGCAATTCTTCTGTCCTTCCTTGTGTATATACTGCAGCAGATGTCAACCTACGGCAGGCCCTTCGCTTAAAAGGTTACCATTGTTCCAAAAGGTTGCCATTATCTTGAAACCTCTGCCCAGATGTGCAGTCGCCACTTCTCCATATGCTGCCAGCTGGGTGATCTTGTGTTCTCTCAAGAGCAGTTCTCATAGTTCTCATAGAGCTCTTTCAGTCCCACCTACCTCATAGGGTGTCTCTTGTGGGGAGAGGAAGGGAAAGGAGACTGTAAGCCACTCTGAGATTCTGAGTGAAGGGCAGAGTATAAATCCAATCTCCTCCTGCTGCTGCTGGAAGTAGGACTGGCCCTTCCCAGAAAGCACATAAGAGATAAGAACCCACAGTTTAACAGTCAAGCTCAATACAATACAGAACCATGTGGCATCAAAACATTAAATAGAAATATTTCATTCCTGTTAAATAGTGAGTTCAGCCGTGGGTAAGATACAACTCTATTTTATTTCGAATTGGAAGTGAGGAAGCACACAGACAAACAAGGAATATATACACTCAGGAAACACCAAACCACACCCATTAAGTCGGAGGGAAACCACCCTATTGCTCTCTCCAGGATCCTATTATTTGCATATTGGAGATACATGCCTGGAGCCCTGATTAGCCAGTTCACAGAGAATGGCCAATCAGAGTGTAGTCATTAGTATCCTGGACGGCAGAAGCGTGCTTCGTTTCAGAACTATGAACAATACATAACATTTCCCCAACATTTTTAGAAGAAATGATTCCATAATAAACAGTTACATAGAACAAACTGTCTTGTGTTTGTCTCGTATTTTCTTATGTACAAAACACTGTCACCATGTAATTATTGTGACCAAAGTTCAGCAATCCTTTTGTAAAGTCCACAAGTCAGCTGCACTTCACTGCTGGAAGTCTTCTAATGTGTGCATGGAAATGCTGATGCAAGAGGAACTGGTTTCAGTCCCAAATCCTGTAGTATTATTCTTGGAAGCACCAGTCCAAATTAAAGTTAGTCAATGTTCTGAGACTCTTCTGACTGGTATAGCTTCTCCTTGCCCTTCAGGGTCCTTGTCCCTTCAATGGGAAATCCCTATATTGTTCAGGTGATGGTGTCCGCTACTGCGAGAGAAAAAGAAAAAGCCCCTCCAGGGAGCTGACAACCCCAAGGAGGACACAACAGAAACGGGGCCTACAGGCCAGAGCAGGCACAATCTGCCATACTGCCATATGCTATGTAAATATATAATAATTCATAAAAGACTAATCTGGGATTTTCAGACATTTGAGAAAACCTTTATGCCATCACAAAAAGCAATCATTGCAAAACAACATGGTTGAATCTATGAAGAGCAGACTTTCTAACCTGCTGGAGGCCTCTATTTTAGAACTTTTTGAGAGAATTTTATTTTTATCTTCCCATCACACAAATGGTGAACTGCCTTCTGTTCTCTGTTCCAGGAGTCGAGATGGCATCTGTAGAGAGCAGTTATTCTGGATTAACATGGGTATAGCTAAGAGCCAAATTTCTCTCAGCATGTGTAAAAAGACAGGAAATTTGTACTGCTGAAAATTGTATATAAAGCAATAAAAGTGCTTTGAAATCTTTGTTTATCCCACAACTAAGCTTATAAAGCAGATTTTTAACACTCCCTTTTAATAGGTTAGGATGAAAGTTAGTGACTTTACAAATGCAGTATTTGGGTCTCAGATGCAAATTTGAAATGTACTTTATTATATTTAATATATATCCAATATGTATAAAAAACTCTATATAACTCATATATAACTGGTCCAACAGTTTTATATATATATAAAACTCTCTCTCTATAGGATTACAATCATACACATAAAGCACCACTTTTAAAATGTAGACAATATATCAGGCTAAACTCTTGCCCTGACCCCAACCCTACAATCATTATTCCAAACAATTTTAAAAGTCTCAGGGAACAATGGATAAACAGCCATTGTCATTGTCATGGGTCACCCAGGATCTGTGAAACTTGGGTTTGCAGAAGCCACCCCTCTAATGAGTTTACAAACCAACCATGGGCAACTCACTAGAAGAGGTTGCTCCTTTTGTATCAGAAGGAGATGTCCAGCCCAAGGCTAGAGTACCACTTTTGCAGCCCAAGGTCTAGGACTTGCAGCAAAGTGCCTGTGGCAGTTAGCATCACCTCTGTTGTCACCTGAGCCCTTGGAACACCACAGAAGTCAGGCTAGGAGGAATACATCAGACAGGCACTGTAGTAGTTGACTGGCAGCTTAGCGACTTTCAACTCTGACTAGTGAGGATGAGTCCTCACAGGAGCAGGCCTAGGGAAATTGTTTTCAGTTGTGTACTCTGCTTTGCTTTAATTGCCTTTACCTGTTAGAGGATGACACCATGGGATGACGATTGGCAGTCGGATATAAGCAACAGGTGAGAGGCAGGCTGCTGTGGAAGCAATGTATGATGACACTATCACCTGTATCCAGTGTGCTTGCTACCTGCTGACTGCACAGTTACTGCAACTCTCTGTGTCTGCTGCCTCTTCCTTGAGAATCCTGGGCTGCACCTCAACTCTGGAGCTCATATTTGCCCTCTTGGACGTTGCCTTAGTATGTTGACTTTCTGTACTTGAAATTTTGTTCTATCTTCCATCTGATGAACCTTCCATTGAAATTAATGGGTATCTGGTGTTGTGCCCATTTAGGCTACTGTTTGTAACCTGCTTATTTATTGTTTCAAGGGGAGTGGGACAGTCGCATCATCACAAAACTACTAAGTCACAAAGTCTTTTGAAATACGAAATAACTCATGAAATCTAACCACAGAAGTTTCTTTTTGCATATCCTCTGTGAGAGTACCACTTGAAGAGGGGACAAATGTACCTCACAGAAAGAAGTCACTTTCAAAGAAGGTGTTGAGTCAATGTAAGCTGGTGGGCAGGTTTGTATAGGAGAGGAGGCAGAGATTTATTGGTGCAATGCTAAGCAGAGCTACACCCCTCTAAATCTTTCATAGTCAATTAGTTTAGAAGGCTGTAGTTCAGTGTAGGATTATTCTGCATGTGTCCCAGATTATGAAGGGTTTTAGAGGTTAGAATTAGCACCTTGAATTGTGGCAGGCAGATGGTGGGTAAGAAATGTGTAACAACATAAGAAAAGCCCTGCTGAATATGAACGGTAGTCCACTGAGAAATGAGCAAGAGTCCAGTAGCACCTTAAAGACTAACAATATTTGTGTCCGGGTGTGTTATTTCCCTTTCCTAAATGTTCTCTCCCCAAATCTCCAGGAATTTAACCACTTGGAACCGGCCACACAACCTCTACCAGGTGTGAGCTTTCACGAGTCAGAGCAATAACTCATGAAAGCTCATACCCTGCCACAAATTTTGTTAGTCTTTAAGGTGCCACTGGACTCTTGCTCTTTTCACCTGATACAGACAGATGTACATGGCTACACATTTTGATCTATCTTGGTAGTCTGTCTAGGCCAGCTTTCCATTTCTCAGTGGTCAACCATTTGCCCTGGAAGTCCTTCAAAAAAGGCACAGGGCATCAGTTATTTGTTTTATATACAAGTGCCACCATTGCCAGTTAAAAGGTGCGGCACTGCACTGAACACTACTTAAAGTTTCTGGATTACCTTCAAAGTTCTACCTTTTGGTACTGAGATAGCCAGGCTGGGTCTTGACAGTCTCCCATCTTGTGCAGATATAGTTCTGTTATCAGCACAGTAGTCTATGGAGTCATTTTGCCTAGAATAGAGCTTTCTTTACTATTTGAATTGCTTTCCTCCCGTTGCCATTTATTGGCTGGAGAAAATAATGGTGTGAATGAACAAAGTCCCATGGTAATATTGAACTTGTAGTAATGAATGGATGGTGAATTCAGATCACCAGATTCTCATGTGGGAAATGAGGAGAAGTTTTCATTTTTCTCAAATGTCTGCAGTATAGATGATTATGGCTGGTTATGTGATATTCTGTTCTTGCTGTTGCTCTATGCTTTGTTACTGGCTTTTTTTGTTGCTATGGAATCCAGACTTTCACTCAACCTATCTCTTCATGCATTGCTGCAGGTTTTTTGGGCACTACTTCCTGGATCTTTATTTACAAGATGAGATAGTTAGATAGAAGGTGACAACAAAGCCTGACAATATCTGCATATGTGTGCCACATGTGTATTCCTTAATCAGATGAATTCTACTTTCTTAAAAATCATACCTCTGTTATGCACCTCTGCAAAGTAAAAGCAAAATGCAGGGGAGCTCCCCAATCCCAAACATTATAACAAATCAAACACTTATACACCTCTGCAGCTCACAACACAAAAGCAAGTATAACTTCATTTTTAAAGTAAAATCCTTAAGCATACCATAAGTATTTTTAAAAGTCATGAAAAACGTGACCAAAATATGAGTATTAATTATTTAAAAGTACATTAACAATAGCATTCGGAAACTATTAGGAAAAGCAGAGAAAGAAAACATTCCTTAAAGAAGATGGCAGCCATCTTCTTTAAGGAATGTTTGCATATTAGGCCACACCCATTGACATCCCCCATTGTTTCACACAGGGCTTTTTTTCTACAAAAAGCAGGAACTCATATTAGGCCACACCCCCTGACACCAAGCCAGCTGGAACTGTGTTCCTGCTCAAAAAAAGTCCTGGTAATCATGAATACCTGAATAGTTAATGCTGATATTCTGTGACATCATGACAGTTTAGTCAATTGCCAGCTGTGAGCTAGTAGATGACAGCACTTTCTCAAAAGCCCCTTTAGGTATCCCTAATTGTCTTCCCAAGATCTTTTGCAATCAGTTTCTGGGCACTATAATGATGCACAGGGAGGAAAGTGCTACATGTTGCATAGATCTTGCAAAAGTAGCACACTTTTTCCACTTGCGCATCGCTGGATCCAAGCGACTAGTTTATTAGTGCTGCTTTGTGCTATTCATCCCAGCAACACTTGTTCTTTCATCTCCATTCCCTGTCATAGTGCTACCTGGTTTTTCAAATGTGACTATGATTACAGTTGTGAACTCGGAACTGCCTGCCTCTCCTTCTTGTGCAAATACTGTGCTAATACTGGAGGACCTTCTCAGCTCCTTCCCAGTGTGCATTCCACGCTGCAGTAATGAACAGGTGGGCATAGATTCCTATCTACCAAACCTTATTAAAATAGACACCCAGCTTGTGAAACAATCTGAACATTTACTGAATAGAATCAGGAATGATGTTCTGGATGCAAGTCAGATCAATGGGGTTGCCAGCTTTCTTAGTGTAGAAAGGTTCCTATTCCTTTGAAAGTTGCCGTTACAGTCTGCAGACTCACAGGCAGTGTTGATACAGGAGCCTGGCTAAAATAAGACAATCCTACAGTGGAGCAACAGTTTATACACTAGGTTCTGCAGCTGTTGCTCATATAGGATCAGCATATGTATTGCAAAGGTGTGGGGGGTCCTACTTTGGCCTTGACCTAGGTTGCCAGCCTCCACATGGCTCTGGAGATCTCCCTGAATTATAACATTTCCAGACTGGAGAGATTAATTCTTCTGGAGAAAATGGATGCTTTGGAAGGTGAATTCTATGGCCTTATGCTTCATGGAGGTTCCTTCACTCCCCAAACACCTCCCCTTTCTTAAAGGTTCTATCCCCAAATCTCCAGGAATTTACCCACTTGGAACTGCCCACACAACCTCTACCTTTACTCAAGGTTTTCCTGGAAAGAATCCAAAAAGACAGCAACACACTGTGTGTGTTCAAGTGTTCTGTACATGGTGTGTGATATCAGTTGCCAAGAGTAACCCACCTGTTTGGGCTTTCTTTGCTATGAGGATGTTTGTTTAGTTTTGCAGGAGTATTTTTGATCGAGATATCTCTATGCACAATATAGGGCTTTCTTCCCGGGGGAACATGATGGAATGAAGTTCCAGAACCTCTTTTTGGAAACAAGATTACCAAAAAATGTTTTGAAGTTCATGAGGGGCACCTGTGTATTTCTCCTCCATTTCCCTCTTGGGATTTCTGGCACCTCTTTTTCCAGCCTGCATACATTCAATAGAAGTTCTATGGCTAAATCAGTCTTTTTAGCAATCTGGAGCTCAGTCTGTTTGACTTGGTGCTGCGCACCACATGATCTTCAATATGTGATTCATGCAGCTTCTTAAATTCATGAGTCTACACTAAGAGCTTTGAATTGCATACCCTTTGTTTTTGCATGCAACATGTCTTCTTACCCAGCATGTTTCCAATTTGCTAATCAATAATTGATTCCCCAACCCCTCTGCATTGACAGCAGCGCATCTCTTGCTTCTTCAGCTGGCACATGATGGCTGAACTCTTGGGTCTGTCTTATTTGTTCTGCTTGCAGGAGCTGGATCCATCTGGGGAGGCTTATCTGTTTCCGTCTCGTCATCACCATGAAGGCAGAGGCATTCGCCCAGGCAACAGATCATTCACTGTTTCCTCCTTCACCACCATTATGAACACATAATGCAATGCCACCAGAGGGATTTTGCAGGCTTTTTTTTTGGGGGGGGGGGGGGTAATTGCTATTGGGCTATATGCAATAATGTTATAACAATCCCTTGCCACAGCCTCCTAGTTCCTCTGAATTCTCAGCTTTCATTAAAAAGAAGATATATCTCAGCAGCAAAAAAGGACTAGATAATTTTTTTTTTTAAAAAGTGAAAACTGGGAATTTATGGATACTAATAGATCATGCCAATAGATTGATATGCTGTTGTTGCACTGCAGTGTAATAGCAGTTACCAACTAAAGAACACCCCCTCCCCCCTCAGATTCTCCTCAGGAAGGAAAATAATGTGGATGTGGATGGGACCATGGAAAATGTGACCTTCTTACCCAGATGCCTCACTAACATGCTTGGGTTTCATTCTTTCTGGAAAACAAGGCTTTAGAAAAATAAAGTTTGAGTCCAGTGGCACCTTTAAGACCAACAAAGTTTTCTTCAAGGTATAAGCTTTTGTGTGAAAACCTACTTCTTCAGACTCTACATCAGACTGTATCTGAAGTTGTGTGTGTGTGTGTGTGTGCACAAAATCTTATACCCAGAATAAAACTTTGTTGGAGAGCCAGTTTGGTGTAATGGTTAAGTGCGTGGACTCTTATCTGGGAGAATCAGGTTTGATTCTCCCCTCCTCCACTCGCAGCTGCTGGAATGGCCTTGGGTCACCCATAGCTCTGGTAGGAGTTATCTTTGAAAGGGCAGCTGCTGTAAGAGCTCTCTCAGCCCCACCTACCTCACAGGGTGTCTGTCGTGGGGGGGAGGGGAGAAGGTAAAGGAGATTGTGACCACTCTGAGACTGAGATTCAGAGTATTGGGCGGGATATAAATCCAATATCATCATCAAGTCCACCATCACCACCACCTCTTCCTCCTCCTTGGTGTCACTGGACTCAAACTTTGTTTTGCTGTTTCCCAGCAACCCAACTGAATAGAGGTTTAGAAAGAACATATTGGTCGTTTTCGCACTTACCTTTTACTGGCGCGACCACCCTCCTCACGCCGGCGGATCTGCAGGGATTTTGCACGAGAAGCGCCGGCGCAGCCAAAAGAGCCGGCAACTTCCGTCGCGGAGCCAGCTCAAACGGAAACCGCCAAGAAGCAGGAAAACGTTTGAGCTGGCTCCGCGACGGAAGTTGCCGGCTCTTTTGGCTGCGCCGGCGCTTCTGGTGCGAAATCCCTGCAGATCCGCCGGCGTGAGGAGGGTGGTCGCGCCAGTAAAAGGTAAGTGCAAAATCAGCCATTGAGTAAATGGACAGTTAGAAGATGTCATGCAGATACTCCCAAAACATTCACTGCCTGTCTGGATTTCTGTCTGGATGCAGCCTTTATTTCCACTTTCTTCACTTGCCTGGCAGAGGCAGGGGTGGCCCCAGATCAGCTAGCCTATGGGAAAGGCAGCCTACTTCAGCAGACCCCTGCCAATAATAATACGGACACAACTTTATAGAAACTTTGTATCTGCACTTAAAACAACCTCCCTCCATTTAAAAGGCCCTGAAAAGTAAAGAAAAATTTGAGTGAATATGGTGCTTGCAGCTTCAGATTTTAGAAAATGATTCCACAAGAAGCTGAAGTTCAGAATGAGGAAGGTTTACCAGGGGTGCTGAAGTCATTTATTATGAGAGTTGGGTCTAATGTAAATGGCACTTTGTGGGGCTGGGCCATCTGTGTCACAAAATGTAATGCCAGGTAGTGGAGATATAAACTTTAGAAAGGATGCAGACAAAGACAATTAAATATATTAATTTTTTACTTAAAATACAAACATGCCTAAAACTCTTGCAACGTTTTGTTTAAAATGGAAAGGTGAGGAAATAGTGGGATTTGGCAATGCAATTTTAAAAAACAAAAAAAAAGAAAAAGCACAAGGATCCCAGCAGAAACTAAAAATATAAAATGCTCTGAACCTAGGAAAACATGAAATGGCTGGGCATTGCAAGCTTCTCCCTCCTTTTGTCTGTGGGTTTCCAGGTTAGAGAACTCACTAGGCACCAGTTCTCAAGTCCATTCAGCAGAGACAAGCTGGCTCAAAGCATCAACCCTTTATTTGCATGGAGCTCCAACTGGCCATACAAACACTGGAAAGTAAAAGTAAAACTACTTAAGCTCTACTCCATTGAAACACATTGCAGCACAGACAAAGTTGCAAGATCTCTGGAAGATCCCAGAGTAGTCTGTCTGGGCACAGAGACCGTAAGGGAAATCCATTCTGCATTTTCTTTACAGCTTTACAAGGCAGAAGGAGCTGGGAACTTTGGCAATCTTGGAGCTTCAAAGGGTGAGGATGGTTTAAGGGGGGGGGGGGAGAGAAAAGAGCCCCAGGCTTGATTAAAGCCATCAATTGAATGGTCATGGCCTATGGGCCATACGTTTGACACCCCTGCTTTACTCTGTCCTATGTAACTCCTGCTATACCTGAGCTTGAAAAGGCTGATGCTCCATGTTTCAGTTCTCTGCTGGCACTCCCTGGTGCTGCTTTTTGCCAGATACCCACTAGTGGAACCTGGGATCATTGCACTATTTATTGGGCAACCAGGATTGTCTGAGAAGTGAAACAGAAGTGGAATTTGCCAGTAAGTGAATAGAATAGATATTGGACCTCTGGAAATGGGACATTCCTACACATAATTTCTGTTGCCGCATGAGGAAGGTGGAAATCTTTCACAGGCTACTGCAAATGAGTGGCGGTATAATGTGTTCATTATGAAAAGCTAAGTAATCATCCAAGTAGGTCTATCCCAGTTGTCAGATCTCTGATTTATGCACTGAAGCGTCTCCAACAAAATGTCAAAGCTTCAGCAGTGTCTTTCAGCCTGCACGCAAAGTGCTGCTGACTTTGCCATCTTTAGGTGCATGCTCTGTTGTAATTATAACACTCTTGCAAGTGTTGGAACATGAAGGATATCAAATGTGCTTTCCTTCTCTTTTTTGAAACTTAATTTCCATTTTCTCAGCTTGTTTGGAACTGCATGTCATTATCAACTGCAAGTGTTAGAGGGATGTGCTCATGTATATGTACATCCATGCGTATACTCCCACAGAGAGACAAGGAAAGAGGCAGAGAGATCCCAACTCTCAGATTGCCCAGACAGCTGGCTAGTTAAAACTGATATTATTTAAATTCAGCTGTACATGCTACTATCCAGAACTTTTTTTGGAGCAGGAACTCTTTTGCATATTAGGTCATTCCCCCCTGATGTAGCCAATCCTCCTGGAGCTTACAGTAGGCCCTGTAATAAGAGCCCTGTAAGTTCTTGGAGGATTGGCTACATCAGGGGTGTGTGGCCTAATATGCAAAGGAGTTCCTGCTACAAAAAAGGCCCTGCTACTATCAGTTCTTTGACCTCCCCTTGCCTTTGTCTCCTCCATCTACAGTCCAGTTGTCTTGTTTTCCTGCTTCCCTTCTGACCTCAAGGCCACGGTCTCTCCTGCCCCTAATTCTCACTCAGAATTTTCTTCTAACCCTCTTCTTTGCCACCACATCTTCAGCTTCTTGCCTGTACAGTGCTTTTTCAACTGTTCTTCCCCACCTGTTTTTTTAAGTCTCTTCTTCTCTAGCTATTGTGTTTCCCATTTTCCTTCTTCCACATTGGCCTCCTGAACCCCTGATATCATAGTTTTCCTGCCTCTTGGCTTTCCTTCTTACTCATTTTCTTATTTTTAGTCACCCTGCCTTTCCAGAGCTTCTTCCTGAGAACAGCACACAGCCTCTCTTCTTCCTTGGCCACGTGTAAGATATTTTTTCTTGTGTCAGCAAATCTTTCTCTTCAACAAAAGTTGTATTGATTGGCACTACTGTATGACTGATCATTCCCCTGAATAGTTAATGCTGATATTCTGTGACATCATGACAGTTTAGTCAATTGCCAGCTGTGAGCTAGTAGATGACAGCTGTACATGTTTTGATGTATATGGTTGTGGGAGCTGTCCAATTCTATGCAAGTAAGTATTTCACCACCAATTTCAATTGCCACCAATTTCAGTGCTGGCTTATGTCCTCTGTTGATGTAACTTTTTCCTAAAGGATAGTTGTGAGTCTGACTTTTCTCATTTAAAGGTTGCATTCAGCATTGAAAGAATGTGTGAGTGTGCTAAGGGTATTCAGGTTAATTCCAGTTTATGGTGATCCTATGAATTAATGACCTCTAGATTATCTGAAGAAGTGTACAGTGACTCATGAAACCTCATATCCTACCACAAATTTTGTTAGTGGACTCTTACTCTTTTATACCGCTAGAGACAAACTAACATGGCTTCCCATCTTGATCAGCTGTTGAACTTTAGAAGAGTAAGGATGAAAGCTGAACATGAATAAAACTTCATTTTAAATTATTGTTTTCATTGCCTGCACAGCTTTCAAGGCATATTATTGCAGATATTTGTAATGTAGAATGTTTACATTCAGACATCTAAAAGGGAAAAACTGAGGGGGAGGTGAGGTAGAAGATAGTCCTTATCAATTATAGAGAAACCTTATTTTTGTAAAAAAACCAGTAGGGGTTGAAACAGCTCCTCCTCCCTGCCAAGATTACCATGTGTGCTTTCCCCATGCCACCAGGAAACCTTCCTGGAAACAGGATGTGGAGCAGTGCATGAATTATAAAGACCTGGTTAACTCAAGGGATTGTGTAGTTGTTTTCTCCCAGTCATTTTAGCAGTGAAGTCATCCCTTTTACCTGAATAGCACATGGGATGAACAAACTGGGCCCAGAGCTGTCATTCATTTTTGAATGGTCATGAGGGAAAAGCGGAATTTTGCCCAGAAGATCTTTTTGCTGAGCCACAAACCTTGGGGGGAGGGTGGGATACAAATAAAATTATCTATCTATCTATCTATCTATCTATCTATCTATCTATCTATCTATCTATCTATCTATCTATCTATCTATCTATCTATCTATCTATCTATCTATCTATCTATCTATCTATCTATCTATCTATCTATCTATCCTGTAAAGTACTGGGGTTGGCGCAGTAAGAGACCAGAGTCAGAGAGTGATTTCAGCAAGCTTTACTTCAGGAACACACACACAGACTGAGCTCTATTCAAACTTCCCGCTCTTTTATACAATTCTTGCCCCCTTCTGATTGGTCCTTAACTATATACATGGATTGGCTATTTACAGGGCCCTAAGGGCCTATCAGGGTACAATATGAGCCTAGATGTTGATTGGCTACTTATGTTTCAATCCTTCCCCTGATTGGGCACGCTTAGGCCTTCTCTGGAACCCTGGTGTGGAGTACAAGCTTTGGCTTGTTCAGCTTCCCTCCAAAAGTAACAGTTCCCTCCAAAAGTAACAGTTCTCCCATTTAAGCCTAGGACACAACACCCCTCCCCCCATAGTTCCAGCTATCAGGTGACATAGTCCTGGAGATATGCCGGAGGGCGGCGGTCTTGTGTCGAGCGTCGGAGCTCCGAGGGGACTGGGTGTTCCGACTCGGTTGGTGGTTCCGCGGCTGCAGAGCTGGAGACATCTGGGACGGCGGCCCCGGGAGACCTGGGTTCAGCTGCGCGGTCGGGGGTCTCCTCCTGCTGGGCAGAAGCGGGCTCCACGGAACCCTGTTCTGTGTCAGGCTCTCGGGGACTTACGTTGTCCGGATCTGGAGCCTCTGACCTTGGCTCCCCGGCAGGCAGGCGACCTCGGAGTTGGTCGATGTGTCGCCCCAGGAGATGTCCACCCTCCAATGTCACTGCATAGGAGACCGGTCCGGTGACGTGGTCCACCTTTCCAGGGAGCCAGGCGGGGCCAGTGGTGGCATAGTTCCATGCCCACACTGTCTCACCTGGGTAGAACCCTCTGGGGGCTTTAAGGTGTTCCGGCGCCGGTCGCCTGTCTGGGGCTCGGTCAGGGTGCAGCTTGTCCAGCAGGGTGCAGATGCGGCGGCCCATGAGGAGTTCTGCTGGACTGCGACCTGTGGAGGCGGTAGATGTGGTCCGGTAGGCCATTAGGAAACATGCCATGTCTTTTGGCCAGTCTGAGGGGCCCAGACGGTTCAAGGCCTCCTTTGCCGTGCGCACCATCTGCTCTGCCTGGCCGTTGGTGGCTGGATGAAACGGGGCAGAGCGAATGTGCCTGATGAGGTTCTTGGCCAAGAAGTCCTGGAACACTGCGGACGTGAACCATCGGTGACGATGGTCTCCGGCAACCCGTGGGTTGCAAAGATGGCCCTCAGAGCCGTGATGGTCACCTGCGATGATGGCGAGGGCACCTGGACCACCTCCAACCACTTGGAGTATGAATCCACTAGTATGAGTAGAGTCCGCCCATGGAAGGGGCCAGCAAAGTCCATATGCAGTCTTGACCAGGGGTTTTTGGTGGATTCCCATGATTGCACTGGGCCACGTGGGGGGTCAGGCCTTGACACCTGGCATGTCGGGCACCTTTTAACCCAAGCCTCAATTTCTGCATCGAGGCCGGGCCACCAGACATAGCTCCGTGCGAGAGCCTTCATGCGGACTATGCCCGGGTGTGCCTCGTGCAGGGCTCTCAGCACTTGGTCTTGCAAGGGTTTGGGGATGACGACTCTGTTGCCCCATAGGAGGCAGCCTTTGTGGGTGGATAGTTCATCTTTCCGGGCTGCAAACGGAGTAAATTCCGGCCCAGTCGATCCCTTGGGCCACCCCCTCCCCACCCAGTCCAAGACACGGGAGAGGACTGGATCACGAGCGGAGCGGGCAGCAACGTCGCGGGCGAGCAATGGCCTGTCCGGAAGCATGTCCATCAGTAGGATCTGATGAGCCGGGGCTGGATCGGGATCCATGTCAGGCAAGGGCAAGCGGCTCAGGGCGTCAGCATGGCCCATTGCCTTGCCCGGGCGATGCACTAGGGTGTAGGTGTAGCCGGCTAGAAAAATGGACCAACGGAGGACCCGTGGGGACAACACCTGAGGGGTCTGCCGGTCCGATGCAAAGAGGCCCAAGAGGGGTTTGTGGTCCGTATAGAGGGTAAAGGGCCGGCCGTAGATGTAATCATGAAATTTTTTGACGCCGGCCACAACTGCCAACCCTTCTTTGTCGATTTGGGCGTAGTTCCGCTCCGCTGACGAGAGGGTCCGCGAGTAGTACGCGATAGGGACTTCGGTCCCATCAGGGAGTCAGTGGCCCAGAACTGCCCCCACGCCATAAGGGGATGCGTCGCATGCAAGGACCAATGGCAGGGTCTCGTCGAAATGGGCAAGGACGGAGTTGGACATCAGGAGGCCCTTGATATCCTGGAAGGCTTTAGCGTGCTGGTGGCCCCATGCCCAGGGTCGGTTCTTGTCTAGAAGTCGGTGTAGGGGTTCGGCCACCGCTGCCTTGTGGGGGGAGAAAAGCATGATAAAAGTTTAGGAGGCCGAGGAAGGCCTGGAGTTCTTGTTTGTTGGTGGGCGCTGGAGCATCTCTGATGGCACGCAGCTTGGCGTCGGAGGGGTGGACCGCCTGGGCATCGATGGAGAACCCCAGGAATTCCACCCGATCCACGCCCAGGAGGCACTTCTCCCGTTTGACCTTGAGGCCGGCTGTTTCAAAACGTTGTAGGACTCCTCTAAGGCGGGCGGCAAATTCTTCTCATCCAATTAGTAATCTGGGCCAAACCTGTTCATCTTCTGAGATCTGGCAAGATCAGTCTATCTTGGGACTTCCAGGGTCAGGTCACCTTCATAAAACTACCTTCTACGCAGCAGTTGCAACAGGACTAGCTGCTGAATCTTGCTTTTTCTTCTGCCCTTTCTCCAAAAAGCTCAGAATGGCATATATGACTTTTACCTTCTCCATGTTGTTCTCCTAGCTACTTTCTGAGGTAGGTGAGGCTGAGAGAATGTGTCTATTCCAAAGTTACACAGTGACTTTGTTGCTGAGTGGAAATTGGAATGCAGGCCTCCCCAGTCCTGTCAGGCACTATTAGGGTTGCCAGGTCCATCAGGAAGTATCTGGGGACTTTGGGGGTGGAGCCAGGAGACTTTCCCATTCTCTAAAAATAAATAAATAAAAATACAGCAGTGCAGTTCCCCTGAATACAGTATTCATTTCCTCCTATTTTGCATTCAAATGGTTCCAAGGCAACTGCACTTCCACAAAAATGAAAGTGAACTCTCTCTCACACAAACTCAGCTACCAAAATAAACAGTTTGTATGCCCACACTTTGGTGATCTCCCTGGAGCAATAGTATAGATAGCTTTAGTAGCTGAATGTAATAATCTGCTGTATTTCAAACAACTTACATGGAGAGAGGTCTAGAGGCTGGAGTTTTCCTCTAACCTGTATTCAGGTTCTAGTTAACTCTTTATTATCCCTTTTACTACACAAACAACTTCTGAAACAAATGCAAAATAGGGTGATTGGATTCTCTCACTTCCTCTCTCTCTCTCTCTCTCTCTCACACACACACACACACATGGCTTTTCCTACTCACCTTCCCTGCAGCTTCAGTCTCCTTGAGATTTAAAGGTGCACATACATACCTTCCAAAACAGAAGCAGTTGTGAGCTTCTGGATCTGTCTGAGGTCTAAAGGTACATCCTGGCTGTTGGGGGGCACTTCCACCTGCCGGCCAGCTGGCTGGTGGCAGGGAGGAACCTCCAAAACTGGGGGATCCCCTGCTGGGGACTGGCAAGCCTAGGCACTGTAAACACCATGCCACATTCACTTTCCTCTGGAATGGAAACAATTGTATTTTCCTGTAGCTTGTGCCTTGAATAGCCTCTGTGTTTGGAAAGAGAAGAGGGAAATAGCACAAGCATATAAGGCCGTTACCTAAGCCATCATAGCTCAGAGAGAAGACAGAGCAAGAGGCAGACACCAAAGGAAGCTTTTATTATATATATGATCAAAACGGATGACTGGTTTTTGAGCTGGAAAACTGATCAAAGACAGAATAATTCTTTAGATGTTTAGGTAGTTGTCACAGGGAAGCTAGTACCCATTTTGAGTTAATTGTTCACAGAAATCTTATTTGACTTTGCTGGTAAACTGGAAAAATGACACAGTCTGCCCAGAGTGAGCTGAGAGACTAAAAAAAACCAAACGAGGTGACATTCATCAAAGTATTTGCTGTTATTTACCTCAGCTCTATTTATAGATGGATAGACAGAAAAGATTACCCAACAGAAACACTTATCGGTAAATACAGCCAATATAATTATAGCTTCATGTAAGATGATGGTTTTCATTCTACTAAATGGGACACATTTAATTGCATTTTAGATGAACCCACTAGGCACTTGCGAGTGGTAGTAAAAGGTTATACTAGTGTTTTCCCCTCATTTGGTTTAATAGCTTTCAAATGTTTTTCTTCCTGCATTAAAAGAGAGTTCCAAACTGCCTGTATACCTGGAGTGCAGCGCTAAAATGTTCAGACTGCAAACTTCACAGTAAATTAAAGTTTAGTGACTTGTTAGTTCTGACAAGTCAACACCCCTCCCCCCCCCCCGAAATTTATCATCTTCCTCCCTTTTCCACATAGTTATTTATTTTAAAATTGTGGCTTCTTTCTTCTCTAGCTGTCAAGGCCTTGGTTTTCCTCCATTAGGAAACAGACTTTATTGATGCTTTTTGAGTGACACTCTCCTCAGTTCTAAGATGGGGCACACCAAGTGGGGGTATGAATCATTTCTCTGACAGGTGCTGAGACCTTGCCAGGCATATTGCTTAGCAACCTCCCTTGTGTTTCATTTAATAAAGGAAGATTTCATAGAAAAGGGTAGCATAACATTCAATGTATGTCTTGGAAGGCAGGGGAACCAATGTGCTCCTTACTTACAAATCCCTCACAACTGTGAAAATTACAGGGCCTACACATATAAGCGCTGTTGCTGAAGGGCGAACACTTGCCATGGTGATAGCTATGCATATGAAAATAAAAAGACAGTGCTTTTTGGCATGATTGAAGTGGGCTGGCATTACACATGTTTTGCTTTCTCATTAGTGACAACAAAGAGGTTGTAATGTGTTGATTAGGTGGTGCCAAGTCCAATTCAAGAAATATCTGGGGGCTTTGGGGGTGGAGCCAGTAGACTTTGAGGGTGGAGCCAGAAGCCATTGGGGTGGAGCCAGGAGCAAGGTTGTGACAAGCATAACTGAACTCCAAAGGGAGTTTTGGCCATCACATTTAAAGGAACCACACACCTTTTAAAAGCCTTCTTTCCGTTGGAAATAATGAAGGATAGGGGCACTTTCTTTGGGGGGTCATAGAATTGGACCCCCAATCCTTTTGAAACTTGGAGACTCTTTTGAAGAGAGCTGCTGGATGCCATGCTGAAAATTTGGTGCATCTACCTCAAAAAACAGCCCCCCTAGCCCCAGATACCCATGGATCAATTCTCCATTATACCCTATGGCAATCAGTCTCCACAGGGAATAATGAAGTGCCCAACAGACATTTCCCTCCCCCCTCCCACTTTCTAATGACTTTGAAGCGGAGGGAGGGCCTCCAAACTGGGGATTGGCAACCCTAGCTGGGTGTGAGTGATTGGTCCAGGTTTTGCAAAGTGGTTGCTTGTCATTACCCATCATAAGACTGCCATCTTATTAACTAATTATTGAATGCACTGGGTCAGCCCTCATTTGTGAACAAGAGACTGGCATTGACAGGACAACTCTCATACTTTCCTGCTATTTCCCAGTAGATCTTTGGGTCAAAGTTCCAGAGATAGCCTTTGGAGCTGTGATGTTCACTGAAGGTAGAAAAGATCCCTGCACTTTTGTCAGCTGTGGGAGTGGAAAATACCTATGAGGTGGTCTCATTTGCTGAACTGATCAGTTGGGTGGAAAAAGAGGGAGATAGAAACAGAGAGGCCATTTTTGGGCTGCAGGGAAGAAAGTCTGGAAACAGGAAGATCAGGTCTCCTGCTCCAGTGGCAGACCTCTTGTCCACCCCCTCTTCACCCCAACTAGCGATGAAACAGGGTGGAAATTGCTGGAAAGTTTTGTGCAATGCTCCTTCTAGTGAATACCTGGAAGTAATAACAAGCTGACAATGTGATGCCTATCTGACACTTGAGGAGTCTAGTGAAACTTTGTGGTTACCCGAGAGTTTTGTCTGCATCCTAGAGTGTCATGTCTATGATGTGATGGCACTTGCAGGTATTTGCCAAGTCCACATCTCCACCCCATTTTGCTGGTTCACAGCCTATGGCAACCCTACCTGAAAACCATCTGCTGCCTGGGGGACAAACTAGACAGGGCTGAAATTATGGATTTCCCAGAATCTCCTGAAGCTGAATTACAGTTGCTTAGGGCCTTAGGGTGGGGAGGGAAGAGGAGGTTTAACTCTTGTACAATTTCACTAATGCAGCTAACCTTCTAAGTGAAAATATAACTGTAGCAAAACTAGGATCAAGTTGAGCTAAGTGGACCATGAGATGCAGACAGTGCCATGGGGGTCATGGATATGGACTTGGGGTGTGGAGTCGGTGGTCACTAATATAGGTTCACAGCACTGCTAACACCTAAGGGACTGCTTAAGAACATAAGAGAAGCCATGTTAGATCAGGCCAATGGCCCATCCAGTCCAACACTCTGTGTCACACAGTGGCAAAAAATTTTACACACACACACACACACACTGTGGCTAATAGCCCCTGATGGACCTCTGCTCCATATTTTTATCTAAACCCCTCTTGAAGGTGGCTATGATTGTGGCCGCCACCACCTCCTGTGGCAGTGAATTCCACATGTTAATCATCCTTCCTTTTATCCGTTTTAACCTGTCTGCTCAGCAATTTCATCGAATGCCCACGAGTTCTTGTATTGTGAGAAAGGGAGAAAAGTACTTCTTTCTCCACTTTCTCCATCCCATGCATTATCTTGTAAACCTCTATCATGTCACCCCACAGTTGACGTTTCTCCAAGCTAAAGAGTCCCAAGCGTTTCAACCTTTCTTCATAGGGAAAGTGTTCCAGCCCTTTAATCATTCTAGTTGCCCTTTTCTGGACTTTCTCCAATGCTATAATTGCTCCAATGCTCTCCAATGCTGAGCCATTCGTGGGAAGGGCGGGATATAAATTTCAAATAAATAAATAAATAAATAAATAATATCCTTTTTGAGGTGCGGCGACCAGAACTGCACACAGTACTCCAAATGAGACCGCACCATCGATTTATACAGGGGCATTATGATACTGGCTGATTTGTTTTCAATTCCCTTCCTAATAATTCCCAGCATGGCGTTGGCCTTTTTTTATTGCAAACGCACACTGTCTTGACATTTTCAGTGAGTTATCTACCACGACCCCAAGATCTCTCTCTTGGTCAGTCTCTGCCAGTTCACACCCCATCAACTTGTATTTGTAGCTGGGATTCTTGGCCCCAATGTGCATTACTTTGCACTTGGCCACATTGACCCGCATCTGCCACGTTGACACCCACTCACCCAGCCTCAACAGATCCCTTTGGAGTTCCTAACAATCCTCTCTGGTTCTCACCACCCTGAACAATTTAGTGTCATCCGCAAACTTGGCCACTTCACTGCTCACTCCCAACTCTAAATCATTTATGAACAAGTTAAAGAGCATGGGACCCAGTACCGAGCCCTGCGGCGGCCCACTGCTTACCGTCCTCCACTGCGAAGACTGCCCATTTATACTCACTCTCTGCTTCCTATTACTCAGCCAGTTTTTGATCCACAAGAGGACCTGTCCTTTTACTCCATGACTCTCAAGCTTTCTAAAGAGCCTTTGATGAGGAACTTTATCAAAAGCTTTCTGGAAGTCGAGGTAAACAACATCTATTGGGTCTCCTTTGTCCACATGTTTGTTCACCCCCTCAAAGAAATGTAACAGGTTAGTGAGGCAAGATCTTCCCTTACAGAACCCATGCTGAGTCTTCCTCAATAACCCGTGTTCATCAATGTGCCTACTCATTCTGTCCTTGATAATGCTTTCTACCAACTTTCCCGGTATTGAAGTCAGACTGACTGGCCTGTAATTTCCTGGATCTCCTCTGGAACCCTTTTTAAAGATGGGGGTGACATTTGCTACCTTCCAGTCCTCAGAATGGAGGCAGATTTCAATGAAAAATTACAGATTTTTGTTAGAAGATCCACAAGTTCAACTTTGAGGTCTTTCAGAACTCTCGGATGTATGCCATCCGGACCCGGTGACTTATTAGTTTTTAATTTGTCTATCAGTTGTAGGACCTCCTCTTTTGTCACCTCAATCTGACTCAGGTCTTTCAACACCCCTTCCAAAATTAGTGGTTCTGGGGCGGGCAAAAAGTTCTCATCTTCCACAGTGAAGACGGAGGCAAAAAATGCATTCAGCTTCTCAGCCATTTCCCTATCCTCCTTCAGTAATCCTTTTACCCCATGGTCATCCAAGGGCCCCACTGCCTCCCTGGCTGGTTTCCTACTTCTAATATATTTGAAGAAATTTTTATTGTTGGTCTTTATGTTTTTTGCAATATGCTCCTCATAGTCCCTTTTTGCCTGCCTGATCACAGTCTTGCATTTGATTTGCCACAGCCTGTGTTCCCTTTTACTAATCTCACTTGGACTGGTTTTCCACCGCTTAAAGGAGTCCTTCTTACCTTTTACAGCTTCCATTACTTTGTTTGTTAACCATGCAGGCCTTTTCTCATGCCTGTTTGTGCCTTTCCTAACTTGTGGTATGTATTTTATCTGAGCTTCTAGGATTATAGTTTTAAATATTCTCCAAGCTTCCCCAAGGGTTTTGATCGTATTTACCTTTCCTTTCAGTTTCCACCTCACATGCCTCCTCATCTCAGTGTATTTACCCCTTTTAAAATTAAACGTGGTTGTGGTGGTCTTTTTGGGCAACTCCCTATTTATACAAACGGTGAAATCAATAACATTATGGTCACTGCTCCCAAGCGGCGCAATCACTTTTACATCTCTCACCAAGTATTGGGCATTACTTAGGACCAAATCCAGGATTGCCCCACCCCTGGTAGGTTCTGAGACCATCTGCTCCATAGCACAGTCATTGAGAGCATCAAGAAACTCAATCTCTTTCTCTCGACCAGAACACATATTGACCCAATCAATCTGTGGGTAGTTAAAATCACCTATTACGGCACAGTTTTTACGTTTAGCTGCTATCTTTAAGCCTTCCATCATATTATAGTCGTCCTCTCTCTTTTGATTTGGTAGGCGATAACAAACTCCCATAGTTAAATTTCCTTTTAGGCCCTCTATTTCAACCCAAAGCATTTCTAAAAGTGAATCTAATTCTCTGTCCTCAGTCTTACTGGACTGCATATCCTCTCTGACATACAGAGCCACCCCACCTCCAACCCTTCCCTCCCTATCCTTCTGATATAACTTATATCCAGGAATCACCGTGTCCCACTGATTCTCCTCATTCCACCAAGTTTCTGAAATTCCCACAATGTCTATGTTTTCTCCCAACACTAAACATTCCAATTCACCAATTTTACTTCAAACACTTCTAGCATTTGCATACAAACATCTATAATTTCCCAGGCAAGCTAGGCCCGCCACCTTCCTCCTGCCACCTCGAGACTCTGGCAGACAGTCCATACTGTTTGTCACCATCACAGTGGACAACTCTGGTCCGTTACCTGGTAGAAAAATAGCAGCCAACCCTTCATCTCTTTGAGACAAGTCCTCCCGAACCAGAGACATTTCATCTCCTGTCGGCTTTCCCCCAAGATTTAGTTTAAAAATTGCTCTGCCACCTTTTTGATTCAGCTTGATTCAGTTTGCTTCAGAAATATTTTTAAAATAGAGTTGTCAACCTTTAAGTGGGATGTGGAGTTCTCCATGGATCACAACTCATATCCAGCTACAGAGATAAATTCCCCTGGAGCAAATGACCGCTACGAAGGATGGAGTCCATGGCATCACATTCCTGTTGAGCTTTCTTCCTTTCCCAAATTCTATCTTCCCTAGGCTGTGCCCTGAAATCTCCTGATCTGAATCCCACAATCCTATTTTAACATCCCAATCTGCCCCTGCCTGCAGCAGCCATTAAATGGCACAAGAAGAACAGCAAGCAGAGTGGGATCTTACATGAAGGTAAAGTCTAAAAGAGTTTCCATGCAAGCCTGTTGGAGTCACTTTGCGCGTTTTCGCACTGACCTTCAAGTGGCGCGACCACCCTCTTCACACCGGAGGATCTGCGCGGATTTCGCACAAGAAGCGCTGGAGCACCCAAAAGAGCCGGCGACTTCCGTCGCAAAAGCCGCTCAAACGTTTTCCTGCTTCTTGGCGGTTTCCGTTTGAGCGGGTTTCGCGACGGAAGTCGCCGGCTCTTTTGGGTGCTCCGGCGCTTCTTGTGCGAAATCCGCGCAGATCCTCCGGTGTGAAGAGGGTGGTCGCGCCACTTGAAGGTCAGTGCGAAAACGCCCTTTGTGTTACAGTTGTGAAGAATAAAAGAAGAATGTTCCCCATAGATCCCACAAAAGGACAGGTAGTATTCAATAAATGAAAATGGTTACGTTCCAACATTAGAAGAAATAAAAACTGGGCTTCGGCCCAGCTGGCCTGGCAAGTACCCTTGTTTTAAATCCAGACTCTGAGCATCTTGCGCTATATTATGAGGCACACAATTACAGTTTTACTTATGTATTTTACATAATCCCTGTTCAATCTTTTATGCAGTTTTTACAGTAAGTTGTTTTATGCCTTACGAATGATTGTGTCCTGTTTGTAAAGGACTGGGCAGGTTGGAAATAAAAAGTCAATATATGGCTTAGGTCTTGCGGAGTTTCATAATTACAAGTGCAGCAAAATGTCCTGTTCACAATAAGTATTTTCTGTACATGCAAACAGCATGTGCAAACAAGTTTATGCTGTTCTCCCAGTAGTATGTTTTAACCTTTGTCATGAAATCCCTGTTCTCAACATTTTTGGCTGATAATCCAATTCATTACCATCCTGCGAGGAAAAAGATTGCAAACGGCTGCCAGCTGTTCTAAATAACCCAAACTGTTTATTGCTACCTCTGCAAAGCAAATTTGATATCATAGGATAGATGCATACATTAATCTGTTATTCTTGAAAACTGAAGATGGGGATCCAGAAAGAGATCTGAAATTGCTCATTCGTAAATTCTCTGGTTAGTGGTCCATATGTCAGTTTTATCAAAGTTTTGATGGTAGTGCTTATTCTGCACTAACAGAATCCATTCATGCACAATGGACTGGATCCAGACCAATACTCCCTGTAAGCTGTGGAATCTTGTGAGCAAGAATTCTACTTCGTAAAGTACTGACATTAAAGTTGTGAGCTGCTGCATAAATTAGTTTGCTCTGGGGCCATTTTTCCTGAGGTAAGACAAAAATGCGTAAGTTCGAGGCTAAAAAACTGTGAGCCAGCTCACACTAATTCAGCTTAGAGGTAACACTGATCCAGACTAAACTTTCCAGTGACAGAATGGAACATTCCAGCCTCTCTTCTCCCACTGGTCTCCTCAAAACATGGCTCTGAGGGGACAGGAAACTCTGTGGAATAACTTGAGGAACGTCTGCACTAGAAAAGGAACATTGATGGAAATGGCCAATTAGTTTTGACCCAACCCAAGGTAATTGCAGTTTAGTATCAAGAAAAACTGAATTATGCAATCAGCACAGATACTAGTTTTACTTAGTGCAGAGTGCCCTTCATAGAAGCAAATTTTTCTGCCTCTTTGGACTTACTGTGGTCCACTGTGACCTCCGGAATCCTGCTCCTAGAGATTGGTGGAACCCTGGAAACAGTGTAGGGGTAAAGTGGTACAATGCAGTGGAAGAGGGAAATTGGCAAAAATTGCCTCCTTTCTGCTGGTAGATATCTCATTTGCCAGTAAAAATGATGCTTAGGATCTAACATTATAAAACTCAAGCACATTTGCACCTTCAAGCCCTTTCAAGGGCTGTTTTTGCCTTTGAGGGTGGACTTATTGGGGCCAGGACTGGCAGGAGCCAGTGGGCAACTTGATACCATCTGACTTGCATGACTTACTTAGGCCTGGCTGGTGGCTGGAGCTTCAGGGTAGGGTCTGGGAGATCAAGGTTCAAATCACCAGTTTACTATGGAAGCTCACCAGATGATGTTGTGCTAGTCACACACTTTCAGGGTAACTTCATGGAGTTGTTGTGAAGATAAAAAAGAGAAGAGGAGAATGATGTAAGCTGCTTTGGTCCCCACTGTGGAGAAAAGAGGACTATAAATGAAAATAGATAAATATAGCTGAAAGTGGAAGGCAGGAAAGGTTGATTGATAAGTGGCTGAGAAGGAGAGATTGAGGCAGGGAAAGGGGAGAGGACATGGAAATTGCCAGGAGAGGAAGAGGCAATAATGTGGGGAGGGGAATACAGGGGAAAGTGATGTGATGTGCCCACCCCCTTCAATTCCTTGAACCTAGAAGCTGCAACTACAAAACCGAGGAAATAGTGGGGGAGGGGAAAATGAGATCCCTACCTCAAGTCCTTGCAAGTTTCCACTTGAGTAGTAAGTGAAGAAAATGATGTAAGCTGGTTTTGTCCCCACTGCAGAGAAAGGCAGGGTATACATGAAGTAGATGAATAATAAATATAGCTGAAGATGGAAGGCAGATAAAGAATAGATTGGTGAATGACTGAGAAGGAGAGAATGAGGCTGGGAAAGGGGACAGGATATGGGGGTTGCAGGGCCGGCCCTGCCACTAGGCAAACTAAGCAATTGCCAAGGGCACCAGCCTTTTGGGGGCACCAAATTAGGCACTCCTCATGTGATTCAGTGATGTTATCAGTGCAGGGGGAGGTGCCAGAACTGAGCTTTGCCTAGGGTGCCAGACAGTCTAGGGGTGGCCCTGGGGGGTTGCCAAGTAGAGGGAGAGGGGAAAATGTGGGGAAAGGTTCCCTACCATGCATGTGGGCCTGGCCCAGTAGCTAGCACCACAAAACTGTGCTATAGTTTTCCTAAGTGAGAGGCTGCATGCCATGGGAAAACATGGGGGCAGATAAAGATAGGTTGGGGCTGTTGGGCAGGAAGAACAGAAGGAAGCAGGAAAAGGGGAGAGGCCAGGGGTGGAATTCTACCAGAAGCTCCTTTGCATATTAGACTACACACCCCTGATGTAGCCAATCCTCCAAGAGCTTACAAAAAAAAGCCTTGTAAACTCTTGGAGGATTGGCTACATCAAGGGGTATGTGGCCTAATATGCAAAGGAGCTCCTGCTAGAATTCCACCCCTGGGAGAGGCTATGGGAGTTTTCAGGGAAGGGAAAGAGGAAATACTGGGCAAGGTGGAATTAGATGCCCCCCTGCAAGACCTTGTGACTTCCCACTTGTAGATAGTTAACTTTGCACAATTCTAGTTTTGTTAGCCATGGAGTAGCAAAAGAGAGATTCAGAGTGTGGAAGCCCTCTTGTCACTGAAAATCCTGATGAAATCAGGATCTGAGTTTTCTCTTGGCATTATTCACATCCTTTGGCTTCATTCAGAGTCTATGAATGAATCATAGCTTGCTCAGCGACTGGGTGAAATAAAGGATTTGCATACTTCTCCCTCCCTTCTTCCTTTTACCTTCTTCCAAGACTGAAGACAGCCTTGTTTATTATAAACTTGCACTTTGTTGTGGTGTCCAAATCAAGGAATTTAATTTCAGGCTGTTTCATGCCCACAAACCTGGATTCTAAACTATGAATCATAGAGTCATAGAGTTGGAAGGGACTTCCAGGGTCATCAAGTCCAACCCCCTGCACAGTGCAGGAAATTCACAAATACCTCCCCCTGGCTGAGATCACACACACTAAATAATGCACTTTCAATCCACTTTCAATGCACTTTCCAACTGGATTTTACTGTGTGAACTGACAAAACCCAGTTGGAAAGTGCATTGAAAGTGTATTATTTAGTGTGTGTGATTGCAGCCTATGTTTTCATCTTGGTTTAGAATTCTGGGTTGTAGGCATGGCATGAAACAGAACATGACATATATTAAAGTGCTGTTTTTCAGATGAGCTTGAAGATCTGAAGACATGAACTGTCTTACTACTGTGTGCCAATGCCATTTGCCTGCTTCAGGTGAGAAATCACCTGGCAGCCTAGTCCTCCCACCCACCCTTCTATCACCAGCAGGAGAAACAGCAGAGGGTGATCTGCCCCCTCCTCCACCCTGAAAGGTCCTGGGGATGCTGCCGGCAGCATGGCATTGTTATTTCTGATGCTTAAACAGACCAGTGGTCTATCAAAGGTCAGTACTGTTGACTCTGACTAGCAGCAGCTCTCTGCAGTCTCAGGATCTTTTCTACTAGCTGATCCTTTTAACTGAAGATGGCAAGGCTTGAACCTGGGACTTCCTGCTTTCAAAACAGGTGCTCTGCCACCATGCCATGGCTCCGATTCAGGGAGAAGAGCGGGGTATAAATCTGCAATTCTTCTTCTTCTCATGGTTGTCAAAGCTTGTTTTCACCATGAATAAACTATTGTTTGTTTTAGATCCAAATAAATTTGGGAAAGAAATGCCTTCTTTTTGATCCAGGTTTATTAGCAATAGAATAATTAACAGGCATTCTCACATTCTGACATGTTACTGTTTTTATGGTTTCCCACGCTAAGGCAACCCAGATCAAAGGTTTTCTGAATTTGTTAATTTTGCTATTCTGCTATTGGTTTTTTAACTTTGTACCACTTGGCATTCCAAACTCCACCAGCTATATGTGGCTCTGCTTACTGTACCTCATTCCTCGTCTGAAGAAGTGTGCATGCACACAAAAGCTTCCGTTCTGAATAAAACGAAGTTGGTCTTAAAGGTGCAAGCGACTCCTATTTTGGTCTATTGTTTGTTTTGTTTGTGACATCTGAATGCAGCCTGTCTTCCCAGTCTGAAGTATGAGAAGCCTGCCATCATTTTCAAAATGAAGGCTATATATCCTAGGATATTTTGTGCTGTTAATTCACAGTCAATCAACGTTGCTGAAAACAGTTGTTGAACGGGTGGAAGGCAAATCCTATGTTATGTGACAATTGGATAACACTGCAAAAGTCTGATTACTACACGCTGAATGCAAATGCTCAGCAGTTGGTTCTGAATGTCAAACGAAATTACTTTAGAATTCATCTAAGCTGCCTTCTTAAAGTATTTCAGTGCACAAATCCTCTTGCTTTTCCTTGATTAGTCCTACCGAGAAAGTTTGGCCAACAGCTTTCTTGTTCATTTCTCCTGCATATTCTCCGGGCCTCAGCTTGGACCACTTCCATGTCTCCATGCCTTGTGAATGAAAACTATACGTGGCATTCAGGTGAGCCCCCCCCAACTCCCCCCCCCCACAATGTTTGCATTCACACTGGTAAATAAATAATTTCTTCCAAATACATTTCACTTGAGATGTTTGTGTACCTATTCCTTGTTATATTGTGGAAGCTGAATGTGATAGCAAGTGCAAATAAGTCTTATTAGCAGTGCATAATTAAACATCTATTTGGTGGCATAAACTTTTTTGCTTTGTTAATACCACCCCCATTAGATTATCAATTTTTTTCTTTTACAGACTTTTAATGATCCATTCAGAGTGTGGATTCATGCCTGTGTTTGTGACACAAATAGCAGAAAACCCTTAAACCCTTCTACATCTGAAGCAGACACAGTGATTGGAGGCAGGAAAATGGCATTGTGCAACTGCTTCATGTGGGTATAATCCAATAGAAAGTACAATACTGGTGTCTGGTAGTGAGGGAAATGGGCTGATAGTGCCCAGGCTTCATGCTTTTCTCTCAGTACAATCTCCACTCAAAAGCTGAAACTCACTTAGGGCCAAACTAGATGGTACATTTGACACAAGTTGAGTTGGGGTTACAGTCAGATGAGCTGTTGAGGATCTAATGTTCCTCATGTGCACCAGAGCCCAATTTAGCTCAGGAGCTTAGTACCAAGGGAAGTGGATTCAGCGTTCCTTTCTGCTCCCTTCTCCCTGGCCAAAGTGCTTACAGTTTACTCTCCATTGAATGTCCTCTGAAGTAAAATTGAAGATGAAGAAGATATTGGATTTATATCCCGCCCTCCACTCCGAAGAGTCTCAGAGCGGCTCACAATCTCCTTTACCTTCCTCCCCCACAACAAACACCCTGTGAGGCGGGTGGGGCTGGAGAGGGCTCTCACAGCAGCTGCCCTTTCCAGGACAACCTCTGCCAGAGCTAGGGCTGACCCAAAGCCATGCCAGCAGGTGCAAGTGGAGGAGTGGGGAATCAAACCCGGTTCTCCCAGATAAGAGTCCGCACACTTAACCACTACACCAAACTGGCTCACCAAAATTGTTTTCCATGCCATCAGTTCATATTTTAATCACTCATTTAAGCACACATTGCCAAAGCCTGTAAGACTATGCTATTTCAGTTTGTGTTTGGCAGTTAACTATTAATGAGAATCAGCTGAAATGACTGCCATCGTTGAAGATGTTAGATCAGAATGAATGTTTTTATAACCACTGAATGCCGCCTGTGTATTTATTTAATATTATTCACTGTATTGAAATTAGCACCCAATTGATAATTTAAATTAGACTGATTTCACACTCACCTTATGCCGCTCTTACGTTCGCCTTCTCAGCGCGGCTTCCTTCTGATTTCACACTATCTGCCCTGGGGCTGCAGCAAGTGTCGGTGTTTCTGCACAGCAAACAGAAGCGGGTTTTTAGCAGTTTCTGTTTGCTGTGCGAAAATGCTGACACTTGCTGCAGCCCTGGGGCAAATAGTGTGAAATCGGAAGGAAGCTGCACTGCGAAGACGAACGTGAGAGCAGCGCAAGGTGAGTGCAAAATCAATCTTAATGTTTTTATATTGTTGTTCATATGTATTGTGAGCCACCCTGGGCCTGCTTTGGGGGGGAGGGTGGAATATAAATCTAATTACATAACATAACATAACGATTTGCACAGATGATTTCTGTATGTGAATGGGCCCAGTGAAGAAGGGACTTTTATTAGCCCCTCAATTCACCTCAGAATCAATGTCTATGTGAACATGGGGGTAGAATAGACCACTTGACTCAGGTACATATGTTTGCTCACAAACCTGCAAAACTCACCACCTAAAGAAAGAAGAGAGCATCACCTTCTCCTCCCTCCATGTTTTGTGTACGTGTCATAATTAAGGTAACAGATTATACCTCCAATTTGAGAAAATGTTCTGCTTAAATTTGCATGCATACGCCTGCCTCTACAGTATCTGACATCTGCTCAAGCATGCAAATAATTGTTTTGACACTGATGTTGTAGAGAATGTTATTATTTTTAAATTTTGAAACATGCCAATGTGATAATTAGAGTTTAAGTCTCATTTGCCAGGGGGATACACCATTATAAGCTGCGCCCTTTCCAATCTGTGTTCTCTAGCTCATACCGAATAGCCATAGCTCCCAAAGTTTCCCTAAAGGATTCTGTTATTCAGTAACCCCATTTCTATATGCGCACAACACAGTCTCGGATTATTTCTTTTTATGTCCAATTAGGTATTTGTTCAATATGTGTAGGGTTGCCAGCTTCCAGGTGGGGCCTGGAGACAGGGCCAGCACCAGGCTTTTTGGTGCCATAGGCAAGGCCGCCTCACCCCACCAGCCTCTCCCTTCATTGACAGCTCTCCCTTGGGGGGGCAGTGGTGTCAGCAAGGAGGAGGAGGCCAGTTGTGGGGATAGTGAGTGAATGGATGGTGGTGGGAGGCTGAGGCCTGCCCTGCCCTCCAGCTACAGTTGCTGAGCAAATGGGGAACCAAAGGCGGCAGCCCCGAAAGTTGTCCTGATGGAATGCCTCCCTTCCTGCCCACCCAAGGAAGCAGCAGCAGCAGGGGCGGCTCCTCTGAGTCCTCCTCCACCACCTACACAGAGGAGACACCATGGCTGTGACCTCCCCATGGACAGAGAGAAGTGGCTGCCTCCCATTCCATTCATCCATCCCTCTTCCCTCATTGCCCAGCCTGGGCCAGGAGCAGACTGTTGGTGCCACCCCAGCTCTGCCCTCCTGAAGACCTTGCCCACCCAATGGACAGAAAGGCTGCCTCCACCTCCGTGAAAGCCTCCTTTCAGCGAGAGCTCAAGGAGAGTGTGCTGCCCTACCCCCACCACCATGAGTCACGTGGGGGCACCCAATTTGGGCCATGGCCTAAGGTTACCTAGTGGGCGCACAAACCCTGCCTGGTGATCTTCTGCTTTTAAAACTGATCTCCAGCTAGCAGAGATCAGCTCCCCTGGAGAAAATGGCTGCTTTGAAGGGTGGACTCTGTGGCGTACCATGCTGAGGTCCCTCCCCTCCCAAAGCCTCAGCCTCTCCTGGATCTACCCCCAAAGTCTCCAGGTATTTTCCAACACGGACCTGGCAACCCCAACACCTAATATTGGTATACAGGCAGGTGTGTGTACAGAAAAGGGCTCTCAATTTATCTAGCTTTCTGTCAGTTACTTAATTGGTTTAATTTACATATTTCCATGCTTCACAAAGGTACAAAAAATACTAACTTGAGGCAACAGTTCAGTTTACGTAAACTGGATTTTATGGAAGCTATCTTTTCCCCCCTACAAAGTCTGTGAAACAGGCAATGCTCTGCTTTTGATATAAATATTCTAAATAATATAAATAGCAGTCTAACTGAATAAAAACCTCATGTTTTATGTGTGCATCCTTTCAATCAGCAGCCGTTCTTCAGATGTGATTTTAAATGTATAAGCTTGTTCATAGCAACAGGAGCACTGAATGTTAGCTCTGATGTGGCAGGGATATCCTGATCACTTCATTTTTAACTTGACTTTCTTGCTTAGATGCAAGGTGGACTACAAAACATAGAAAACAATTCAATCAGACAGCATAAAATATCCAGCAAACAATGCAATAGGACTACAGAACTGGAAAATCAAGATTCAACTCCAGTAGCACCTTAGACATGCGGCTCCTTCACACATATTCTGTGGCTCGCAGAGGTTGACGAGGATCTTAACGTAGGCTTGCTCTCAAGTAGGAGTGCATAACACCGCGGCCTCAGTCAGCAGCCTCTGAATGCTGACCCATAGGTAGGCAACTATTTCTGCCATGTGTGAAGCAGGGAAGGAAGGGGAAATAGGTAGTTTTGCAAGCTCTTCTTATCCACCACAGAGGTTGCCTGGAGACCTAGAGTGGAGAAAAAAAGTGTAAGAGCTGAGGAAGCCACTGGAAGGAGGGATGGAATTAAAGAGGGTGGTGCAGGGTTCCCCTTTATCGTAATTGTTCTGGTAGAAGCTCTATTTACAGTTTGGTGTAGTGGTTAAGTGTGCGGACTCTTATCTGGGAGAACTGGGTTTGATTCCCCGCTCCTCCACTTGCACCTGCTGAAATGGCCTTGGGTCAGCCACAGCTCTGGCAAAGGTTGTCCTTGAAAGGGCAGGGTGTCTGTTGTGGGGGAGGAAGGTAACGGATATTGTGAGCCACTCTGAGACTCTTTGGAGTGAAGGGCGGGATATAAATCCAATATCATCATCATCATCATCTTCTTCTTGGTGTCAAGGCAAGCATGCAAATGATGGCCAGTTAAGGCAATGGGAGCTCCGAATGTGTTACTGAATTCAGTTGTTGGAGAGATGGAGTAAATTATTTGCCATTCTGTTGTGGAGATAGATTATTTGCCATTCTATTGTGGATGGAGATATTGTGGGTGGTGATTCTCTGTTTTGGATGAAGTATGTCTTCTGTGTTAAGTGCATGAGGCAGTTCCAGCCAGCAAGCAATGGCCAGAAGGTATAGAACCAGAACCATCTAGGGTTCAAGTTTTAAAGAAGCACTCAAGAGACATCCCTGCCTGTTGCTCAGGATGAAGTGCAAACCCTTTTGGCTTAAACTTTATACCTCGGACTGGCAGGAATTGGGATAAACTGACTGGGTGCTCAGGTGCTGCTGTGATTGCAGCTTAGATAGTGCCCTTTGTGGTGTATTTACTGTGTGTATTGCAATGGAACAGTCTGCTTCCCCCTTGTACGTGTGTAGTTTGGTTTAGTCTCATGGGGTGGAGCCCCTGCCCTGTTCTGTTTGGGAGTTAGAATAGTAAAGTGCGTAAACTCTCTTATGCTGATCCCAAATGCTCTCATCTCTGCATCTCCTTGCTAAGAAATGGAAGTTGTTTGGAATGCACCTGTCTCTGCTGTCTGAACCTAAGAGCAGGAACCCAAATGAGTACCCTGCCCTTGACTAGCAAGCAAGATGGAATATCTCCCACGTAAGCACAGAGTTTAAGCACTAGCTGCCCAGATTTGCAATGGAAATGGATTGCTGGTGGTGCAGGAGTTCAGCAATGAAAGTTTGGGTCCTGACTCCTGAAAGACTGGTTTGACACCGCCCCCCCCCCACATGAGGCCCTTTACTGAGCTTGTTAAAACAAGCATTTTTTTTGCACCTATTTATTAAAACATTTACGTTCAACCTTTCCTTGTTGTGGTTTGAGGCGGCATCAGGTGAAAAGTGAAATACAACACACAACCTTTATTGGCATAACAGCATAGATGTGCACAATTGGCAAGGGAGAAAACATATACTGTATATACACAAATAAAAGTGTGGCTAAACAAGAGACATCCCGTGCAGTGTAGTAATCAGAGTCTCAGGCTAGGATCTGGGAGATGCAGGTTTGAATCCTCTCTCCGCCATGGAAGCTTGCAGGGTGGTTGTTGTTGAGAATATAAAACAGAGAAGAAAAATGTAAGACACTTTGATGGAGGTTGTAAATGAACTAAATAAATGAATGAGGTAAATTAAATGCAAAGTATAAATGAACTAACTAAATAAATGAGGTAAATTAAAATCAGCACTGTTTCTACAGCAGTGTTTACCTACATGCCTTTTATCTATCAGTTCTGAGATAACCCCAATGGGGGGTGGTTGGGGAGAGGCCATGGCTTTGGGGAGGGACGGTGGCTCAGTGGCAGAGAATCTGCTTGGTAAGCAGAAGGTCCCAGGTTAAATCCCTGGTATCTCCAATTAAAAAGGATCCAGGCAAATAGGCGTGAAAAACCTCAGCTTGAGACCCTGGAGAGCTGCTGCCAGTCTGAGTAGACAATACTGACTTTGATGGACTGAGGGTCCGATTCAGTATAAGGCATCTTCATATGTTCAATGGCAGAGAACATATATTTCATGCAGGAGGCCCCTAATTTAATCCTTGGAATATCAGGTAGTAGATATCAAAAAATACCGCTCTCTGCTTGAGATCTTGGAGGCTAGCTGCCAGTCGCAGAACACAAAGAACTCAGTGCTCAGAGTAGCTGAGGAGAAGGGGGGATTAGGTCATCCTAGGGCTTGGGGTTACCATCCTAGGGTTCCCAGTTCCTGGTTGGGAATAAATGCATGAATGTTTATCATTAGCCAAAGGCCATCACCAGTGCTTTTTTTGTAGCATGAACTCCTTTGCATATAAGGGCACACACCCCTGATGTAGCCAATCCTCCAAGAGCTTACAGAGTTCTTATTATAGGGCCTACTGTAAGCTTTTGGAGGACTGGCTACATCAGGGGTGTGCGGCCTAATATGCAAAGGAGTTCCTGTACAAAAAACCCCCTAGCTTTCACTTTCTTGGTAACAACAGCCAGGCACAGCAGTATAACAACAAATGCTGAGCCCACTAAATATTATAGTGCAAGTGTGCACTTTTAAATTTTTTTATAAAACATTTGTAAAGTTTATGTACTTGACAATTTTTTTAATCTCCTGGTTGGGAAATGTGGGGGGTGGAGCCTCAGAAGGGCTGGGCATAATGCTTCCAAAACGACTATTTTCTCTGGGTTGCCTGGAGATCAGTTGTAATAGCAGGAGATCTCCAGCTACCACCTGGTGGCTGGCAACCCTAGGCCTGACAGGTCATGTGATTTGCTTTCATATGACGTTTGGGTTGTGTCTGGGAAGTGTGAGGTGGGCAGACCAAAGGGAACCTCTGTCTGGAAGCCTATGATGGCTCTTGGAAGCTCTCACGATACTGCACTTGATGAACCAGTGGCCTGGAGTTGATATAATACAGTTTCCTAAGTTCACATGGGTCTCTGCCTGAACTAATCATCCCCTAATGCCAGTCTTGAGCATCATTACTAAGCCACCAGCTTCGACTTGAGCAACTTTCCCTACTTCCATTTCCAGACACATTTCTTGCATGACAGATTTAATGTATTCCTTTGGGGAGAGTCAGAAATATGAGTTGATTGAATAAGCCAGGGAAGCTCTCTAATGTTCCAAGTGTGTCACTATTACGGAAATTCAGGAACTAAGTCCACTGGATACATTCTCAGAATGCTTAACAGTCCTTAAAATTCTCATTTGGAACTTGTCATCGGGAAGCTTAGGAGGATGTGCTTCATATCGCGCTATAAAGCCTAGACAGAACAAGGACATTGGTTCAAGAGAACCTTTTTTTTTTTTTTTTTAAGATGCTAGCATTCACACATCACACATGCCTCTGCTTTCTTTCTTCTTCTCTTGCTGACAATTAGAACCCTTGTGCAGAAGTTAAAAAGTCTTCTGATTTAATTAGGAGAGTTTTTAAGGGGGAAAAAAATCCATGTAGAGATTATGAGAAAAGTTCACTGGAAGGAACCACAACAACAGAGAGATCAGAGTCTCAGAAGTGGGAACAACTGAAGTATGGAATTTCCTAATGATATATTGTCTCTCAGCTCCATGTACAACCATTTTTGACAGTAATTACAACAGTGCTCATACGGAGCCTGCAAGACTCCAGACTCAGACAAACCTTCACAGTAATGACATGGCTTTACAGGGCTACCAGCGATGCTTACAGAGCTACAGTTTCATCTCCTTCCTTAGTTTTCAGTCTTGGTGCTGCATATCCAATTGCTTCCATCTTAAGATGTTACTGTAGTGAAGCCAAAAGCCTACCCATTCGGTGGAACAGTTGTCATCAAAGGCCAGCTTCTGGCAGCAGCGTCTACATCCTGTGCTTAGTGCTGCCAAAAGCAAGGTCTTATTTTGAGCTGCCTAGGGTAACCATTGGGCAAAAAGAATACAAATGGTCCAAATAAATCAATATATAGTCACACATATCAAAGGAGAGGGAGAGGGAAACAGGAAAGAGGAACAACTTGGAAAGTTGCCTCTAACTGGCGAATAGTGGGAGATGCAGGTGAATGCTGACTGCTGTCTTAACATTAGGAGGCTGGCTTCAACAATCCAATAAATACTCTAATATAGAGATGCTATATGCCTAGCATGTCTTCCATATTCTGATGTGATTCTGAATGTGAAATATGATTTCTTGATGTGCATTTGGGTTGGTAGTGCAAGCTAAAATGTTCAAATAAGTGCCCATGCCTATCCCAGGGGAAGCAGAATTTCTTGAAGGGGATGAGATGGGCTTGCGTCCCCATTTCCTTTCCTTCTTCTGAGATGCTGGCTTTCTGGATGGGGAAAGAAAGATCCCACTGGCATATACATTAATTATTAGCCCAACCAGTGCTGATTTCAGGTTTTGAGTCCACCACCAGGCTCCCTTCATGGCTCCCTTTCTATCCATTCACCTGTGTGTATTCCTATCTGATTGTAAAACACTGGGAAGTTGGAAGTATTGGTGGAGGAGTGCTTGAAAGCAAATGGCCAAGGAAAGGCATATGGACAGGTGGCAGGAGAGGGGAACAGATGGGGGATTTGTGACAGTAGGCCTCACCAGAAGCCCTGGGTCCCGGGCATCCCCTTGCCCCCATGCATGCTGAAGCCCTCCCTGACCTTAACTTGCATAGTAGTTATTTCTTCCTGTTGTATTAGTTGACAACTTAGCAAAACAGAAGAACTGAAATAATACGATCTTACCTGGAGTAAGAAGTGGCACAGTAAATGAAGCATTCCATGACACTGAACATGGAAGTTGGCTTTTTGACATATAAGAGAGATCTTGCTTGAATCAAGCTCACAAATTTTGCAGTGAGTAGGGTTAGGCTTGCCAATCCCCAGGTCCCAGTGGGGGTTCTCCCACTTTCCCAGGCTCCTTCCCACTCCCAGTCAGCTGGCTGGCAGGGGGAAGACCCACCCCCACAGCTACCATGTGACTTTCCTCCTCCGGAGGCTTCAGTCTCCGATTGAAAGGCTTCCTCTTGGGATGGTGTGTCTGTGTTACTTTGAAGAAGTTGGCAGCAACTCATGTGTAGAGATGCCAATCCCTCACTTCAGAGTAGCCAGAAACAGGGGCGGGGAGGGAAATGTCTGCTGGGCACTTCATTATTCCCTATGTGGAGATCGAGTCTCATAGGGTATATTTGAGTTGATTTGGAGGTATCAGAGGGGCTGTTTTTTGAGTTAGAGGCACCAAATTTTCAGTATAGAATCTAGTGCCTCTCCCCAAAATACCCCCCCAAGTTTCAAAATGATTGGACCAGGGGGTCCAATTCTATGAGCCCCAAAAGAAGGTGCCCCTATCCTTCATTATTTCCTATGGAAGGAAGGCATTTAAAAAGGTGTGCTGTCCCTTTAAATGTGATGGCCAGAACTCCCTGGGAGTTCAATTATGCTTGTCACACCCTTGCTCCTGGCTCCACCCCCAAAGTCTCCTGGCTCCACCCCCAAAGTCCCCAGATATTTCTTGAATTGCCAGCCTTTAGAGTTGCCAGCCTTTAGGTGGGGCTGGAGATGTCCAGCTTTTATAACTGATCTCCAGATGGCAAAGATCAGCTCCCCTGGATAAAATGTTAGCCATGCCCTCATGTTAGCCAGGCTCCATAATGAAAGAGCCTGATGTTCACACTGAAATGAGAAGCTTAATGCTGTGATTAGAGAACGTAGAATGGGGTTCCTAAATAACTGAGACGTTAAACTGAAGAAACAATTGAAACGTCATCAACAATCTAGAGAGATGTCCTTTTAAGAAAGTGGCTGCGTTGAAGCCACACTCCTCAGGAGCACCCACCTTGTGAATTTCAGTTGGACTATCTCCAAGTTTGGACTTATATCTATTCATTTGGGGATGGGTTCTTTTGGCCACTTGGGGTTTCTGTTAGGTCCTAGCACCGTCTGCCTCTATTTTTATGTGTTATACACAATCCTTGTAATATATTTTTGCAAACTGAAAGATGGTGTATTACTTGGTTGCTTTGATCAGTCCCCTGGAGAAAATGGCTGCTTTGGAGGATGGACTCTATGGCACTGTACCATGCTGAGGCCCCTCCCATCCCCAGACTCTGCCCTCTCCTGGATCCATCCCCAAACTCTCCAGGTGTTTTCCAACACAGACCTGGCAACCCTACCAGTGAGATCCGTGTGTCTAACCCACTACAGATCTTTCCTAGTAGGACAACAGATTTGTGTCTCTCTGACTGTTTTTATGTGACTGCAATGTAATGATGAAACGAACCCTGAAGTTTATGCTAGATTTAAGCAAATCCATTCCAACATGTCACAATTATATGCAACTTTTGATATGGAGTTTTTGAGTGAAAAAGTAGTCCTGTAAAGATCTATAAAATATTAACAAATACACCAGAAACAATATTTCTAATTCTTGGTATTTGTATGCAAGTAACAGTTAAAACATACTTGGAACTTTACTAGAGGTTAATCCACAATAGTACAAACATTTGTTTCTATCTTTTATAGGGAGTTGTGAAAATTATGAAAGGCAAACCCAGGTCGACTCTATGCCACTCAATTCTGACTGCAAAGCTCCTTCACTAAATGCATAATTGTGTTTGCAGATGTGTGTGTTGGATTTGCACTTGACATTTTGATATGTTTACTTAAAATATTTTACAGAAAAAAGATTTTTCATTTAAAAACTGAGTTTTTTGCTGTCTCTATGGAAATTACAAAGTATCCTCCCCACCCATTTTAGTAGGGGAAACTTCTCTTTCACTCCCCTTTGAACTGATAGCCAGGGGTGTTAACAGTTGTCATCAGTGTCATGAAGGAGTTTGCCTAAATAAACCCTTTTGATAAGAAGTCAAGATAATTCATTAAACTTTTTACTGTAACTTTAGTACATAAGTTGTTAAAAGATGTAGATTCCTCTTGAGATGATAATTAGGTGACAAGGAACTGCTTAAGGAAAGCTTGGTTGCTATGAGACAGAGACAGAAACAGTGAAATGTCTTAATGTATGTTTTATTTTAAGCAAGTAATGTTGATTAATGAACATACTTTTCATTATCTTTTCTCCCTTCCAATAGTATTAGGTAAAAGATTTGGCTTATTGTAATTGATTTTAGAGGCACAGGTATGCCTTGGTTTCAAGGAATTTGAAATGTATGAAGAAGTTTTTACATATTTATTACACCCCCTTCCCCTTGCCTCCAGGGATCTCAGGGTGACTTCCATGTCCCGTTCCATTTTATTCACACTGAAATGAGAAGCTTAATGCTGTGATTAGAGATTAGAACAGGGTTCCTAAATAACTGAGCCGTTAAACTGAAGAAGAAATTGAAACGTCATCAAAATCTAGAGAGACATCTTTTTAAGAAAGCAGCTGCATTGAAGCTATGTTCCTCAGGAGCACCCACCTTGTGAAATTCAGTTGGACTATTTCCAAGTTTGGACATATCTATTCATTTGAAGAGCCCTGTGGTGCAGATTGTTAAAGCTGCAGTACTGCAGTCCTAAACTCTGCTCACAACCTGAGTTTAATCCCTGGCAGTAGCTGGGTTTTCAGGTAGCCGGCTTGAGGTTGACTCAGCCTTCTATTCTTCCAAAATCGGTAAAATGAGTACCCAGCTTGCTGGGGGGAAAGTGTAGATGACTGGGGAAGGCAATGGCAATCCACCCTGTAAAAAGTCTGCCGTGAAAACATTGTGAAAGCAACGTCACCCCAGAGTCGGAAATGACTGGTGCTTGCATAGGGGACCTTTTCTTTCCTCCTATTCATTTGGGGATGGGTTTTTTGGCCCCCTTGGGGTTTCTGTTACTTTAAAAGGCCCTAGCACCGCCGGCCTCTATCATTATTGTATTGTTTATTATGCGTTGTACACAGTCCTTGTAATATATTTTTGCAAACTTGTTGTGTCCTAGGCTCAAATGGGAGAACTGTTACTTTTGGAGGGAACTGTTACTCTTGGAGGGAAGCCGAACAAGCCAGAGCTTGAACTCCACACCAGGGTTCCCAAAGAAGGCCTAAGCATGCCCAATCAGGGGAAGGATTGAAACATAAGTAGCCAATCAACATCCAGGCTCATACTGTACCCTGATAGGCCCTTAGGGCCCTGTAAATAGCCAATCCATGTAGATAGTTAAGGACCAATCAGAAGGGGGGAAGAATTGTATAAAGGAGCGGGAAGTTTGAACAGAGCTCAGTCTGTGTGTGTGTGTTCCTTAAGTAAAGCTTGCTGAAATCACTCTCCGACTCTGGTCTCTTACTGCGCTGATCCCAGTACATTACAAAACTGAAAGCGGTGTATTACTTGGTGGCTTTGATCAGCCTCCCTTAGAGAAAATGGCTGCCTTGAAGGGTGGACTCTATGGCACAGTACCATGCTGTACCATCCCCTCCCCAAAACCCACCCTCTCCAAGATCCACCCCCAAGGTATCCAGGTACTTTACAACACAGACATGGCAATCCTGGGGTGAGGTGGGGGTGTTGTGAAGTGAAAAATTCCACTGGGCATGAAGCGTTTACACATTAGTAATTGAAACATGAAGATCTCAGATGAGTTGCCTTTGAAACAGCTTCCCTGTAAGTGATTTGTAAAACTAAATGTTCCGGTCTGTGAGGTGGGGACAATTAGGTTTGGGACCATGAAATGTGTGTGGAGGGAGTTAAACTGGTAATTTTCTATTGGGCTAAACATACAGGCTACCCTCCTGTTATGTGCTGTAGTCTCAGTTCAAATTGGAAGTCTTATGACACAAAGTGCTAAGGTTGTCAGCCCCAGGGTGGGAAATTCCTGGAGAGGCATCAAAGGCTTCTAAGACAGGCAAATCACAAGCCATTTGGGGATAAATCTGATTTCTTACTGAGAAAATTACAGGAAAAAACAAAGTCAAAAGGTGTTGTACAATTGCATGGACTGAATGTGGCTTCATCCTGTCGTCACAGTTTGCAAAACAGGTATACTTTGTAATAGCTGTCAGTTTTGCATGCATCAGGAAGCCTGCTTAGCTATTTTAGTTTTAAAGTAGATTTAAAGTGGGTAGTCGTGTTGGTCTGAAGCAGCAGAATAAAGTCTGAGTCCAGTGGCACCTTTAAGACTGCTTTAAGACGTCTATCTGAGGAAGTATGCTTGCACACAAAAGCCTATACTGTGAATAAGACTTTGTTGATCTTAAAGGTGCTACTAGACTCAAACTTTGTTTATTTCAAAAGTGTAATCTGGTTTAAAAGTTTATTTTTTATGCATAGTACACATAAAATTCCAACAGGGAAAAATAGAATTTTATTTTAAAATACATGATTTTACCATAGAGTTTCTAGTGATTTCTAGAACTACTCTGTCACTTCCAGGTTTTCCCCAGAAGTGATGTAGTGGGGCATATGAGGCCATGGTCCCCCATGTCTCTGCCTTATGGTTGCCAGGTCCAACTCAGAAAATATCTAGGGACTTTGGAGGTGGAGCTGGGAGAATTCAGGAGCAGATCCAGGAGACTTTCCCATTCCCTAAAATAAATAAATAAAAATTCAGCGGTGCAGTTTCCTTGAATACAGCCTTCATTTCCTCATTCCCCATCAGCTACACTTTTACTAAATGAAAGTGAACACACACATTCTCACAAAGCAGCCAAAATTAGCACAGTTAACAAGCATGCACTTTTGTGATCTCACTGGGGCAATTTACTCACGTTGCTGAATATAACCATTTGCTGTGTTACAGCCAACTTCTTCAAGAAAACAAAAGAACAGCTTAGGGGGTGAAGTTTTCCTCCAAACAAACAGAGGAACTGAGAGCAAGGTAGCTGCTTGCTCTCCCCCCCTGCAGCTCTTCTCTTGCGAGATTTAAAGGCACACATATTCAGAAACACAAGCAGTTGAAAGCTCTTCTAAACCTGTGGAAGTTTGAAGGCACATGGTGGCTGTTGGGGTAGGGCTTCCCCCTGCTGACCAGCTGGCTGGCGGCATTGATGTATATCGGTATAGACCAATGGTCCCCAACCTTTTTGACACCAGGGACTGGCGGCCTGCCCACCGCAGCCCCAGGGCTGGCAGGGAGGGGGAACTGAATTTGGCCTTTCCCCCCCACAGCCTCGCCACATTGCCCCCCCCCCCCGTGGTGCCTCCTCCTCCTTCTGTTTTTATGATGTTAAGCTAGGAAAGCACCTTCCAGGCTCTTTAAAAGTTTACCCCCCCCAACCAATCAGCTGATCCAGCTGAAACTGCGGCAGTCGCAGCGAGAGACCGCTGACCAGCAGCACTGCCCTTGTTCAGTGGTCACTCGCTACTGCCGCTGCGGGTGTGTGTGAGAGCTTTTAAAGAGCCTGGAAGGTGTTTTCCCCAGCTTAATATTGTAAAAACAGAGGGAAGAGGAGGTGCCGCCGGGGGGGGGGAGGCTGTGGGGCACTGCAGAGGGGTGGGGGGCGGGGAGGCTGGCAGCCCGGTTGCTGACAGGCCATAGATTGGTACCTGTCCGGGGCCGGGGACCCCTGGTATAGACCATGGCTTCCAAAGTGGTCCCAACTGTGTGTTGACTTACCCTCACAAGAAAGGTTTTTCTTTACCGTGTTTTAGGCTGGTCTGGAAGGAACAGCCCAATATAGAGCACCAAACTGATGGAAAACTGGGCTCACATCAAACGCTCTTTCTTTACATTTTTATTTCTATGTTCTTTCCCCTTACATGTTTCATTATGCATCAGATTATTATTAAGCAATATATTGCAGCAATTGGTTAATTACCTTTTGAAAACTTCTATGATCAGAAATAATTAAAAGGGTTTATTACTCTGTGACAGAGTAACAAAACATTATATTAAATATTTCACTCAGTAATACAATTCTCTGTCCAGAATTGGGTCCGAGGGATTCTTCCCCCCCCCCAAATAAAAAAAATAAAACTGATCTCTGTGTATTTGAAAAACAAAGGAAAAAACAAAAAACAAATGAAAACCCTAAAAAAGTTTTTAAAAATAACAATTCATCCTCAAAATAAGAAGGATATGGTTAAAGCAAGATTGTCCATAATATTGAGCTAAGCATAGCAACCCCCCCCCCCACTTCTTTTGTAGTAATACATGTATGTAGGGGCTGCTTTAAAAAACATTAACTGAGAACGAGTGTTTCATAAAAAAAAACTTTTTAAAGAGCCCTCAGTCTTTGCCTCCCATTATCTTTTAAATGCTATGTGTTTGTTTGAAGGTGCCATCTGAACACTGCTCTGAATTGACAACACATTCTTGGTCTCTTAGTATGTCTAGGTAAGCATTTAAATGGTGACCGGGAATAGGGTTGCCAAGTCCAAATCAAGAAATATCTGGGCACTTTGGGGATGGAGCCAGGAGCAAGGCATAAATGAACTCCAAAGGGAGTTCTGGCCATCATGTTTAAAGGGATCACACACCTTTTAAATGCCTTCCCTCCATTGGAAATAATGAAGGATAGGGGCACCTTCTTTGGGGGCTCATAGTATTGGACCTCCTGGTCCAATCCTTTTGAAACTTGGAGGGTATTTTGGGGGGAGGTACTGGATGCTATGCTGAAACTTTGGTGCATCTACCTCAAAAAACAGCCCCATCGAGCCCCAGATACACTCAGCTCAATTCTCTATTATACCCTATGGAATTGGTTTCCATAAGGAATAATGGAGTGTGCCCAGCAGACATTTCCCCTGCTCCCAGCTGGGGCATCTTGTAGGTGTTCGTTTAAACATGCTGGCTGTTTGGCCTAATACTTAAGAGAAATTGCTAAGAGGATTATTGCAGCTTGAAGAAGCCCAATTGCTAAGAGGATTATTGCAGCTTGAAGAAGCTCACGTGAAACAAGGGTTCAGTACAACCTTGTCCTTGGAAACTTGGATTATTGGTTGCATTTTTTGACAAACATTAAACATCTGGAGTACTACACCAGGATTTCATGGAATGAGATGGGAAGTTTTACCACAGGATGAAAAGAAGGACTCTTGGTGCTAATGCACCTAGGAGATCCAGTTTGGTGTAGTGGTTAAGTGTGCGGATTCTTATCTGGGAGAACCGGGTTTGATTCCCCACTCCTCCACTTGCACCTGCTGGCATGGCCTTGGGTCAGCCGTAGCTCTGGCAGAGGTTGTCCTTGAAAGGGCAGCTGCTGTGAGAGCCCTCTCCAGCCCCACCCACCTCACAGGGTGTCTGCTGTGGGGGAGGAAGGTAAAGGAGATTGCGAGCTGCTCTGAGACTCTTTGGAGTGGAGGGCGGGATATAAATCCAATATCTTCTTCTTCTTCATTAAGGACTAAAAGTTATGGTTGTTTTGTAATTTATGATGGTGGAATTTATATGAGTATGTTTATTTTTGTTGACTTTGTATAATTCAATAATAGAAGCTGGTTTTCACGGTGGGTTATGTACCTTTATTTTTTTGCCCAGCTGGGGATTGGCAACCCTTCCTGGGAAGAAAATCCGGCCTTAAATTTTGGAGAACCAGCAATCAGGCAGTCTTCCCCCCCTACTCTGTACAATTTTATAATGTTTGTTTCTGTGGAATATATGTTCTAAAGGTGAAGCTCATGATCACCATTCTAATAGGGTGCATTATTTGGAGAAAGTTTATATCTGATTCATAGAACATAGGCTACAGTTCACCATGCTTAGTAGACTGTAGTTTACTTCTATAACAGAAAAGTGCTTCACGCTTGCAGGAAATTTTTATTGCTTGTTTTATTTTTATAGCTGGTTGTTTCCTTTCTTATAGAGGCACATGGGATCTCCTTGTGCATTGCACATGAAATCTAGAGGACATGAGAAATCTATCACTAGTGATTTAGCAGGTTTTCAAAACATGCCAAAATCATCCAGGGCCAGATGTTTAGGTCTATTTTCCAATGATCAAATTGGCACTGTGGATGAACGTTAAGGGATAATGGCTGTTGTCAAAGCAGTGGTGTGACTTCTTCACTGGCCTAGGTCCCTAGCTCACAGCTTAGTGGGTTTAATGGCCTATAACACATTGGCTTATTAGTGATGTAGCAAATGTGGGTTGACAGGGCCTCCCCCCTCCCCCCTCCCGGAAAACAGAGTTCCAGAATCTCTTTGTGGAAACAATATTCTCAAAAAACGTTTAAAAGTTAATTAGGGGCAACCGTGTGTTTCTCCATTTTTCTCTTGAGAGTTCCAACACGTCTTTTTCCAGAAAAAAGTCTTGTGGGTTGATAATTATTATAAATCTGGGTCTTTAGTAGTGTACACACCACAGCTTGTTTCAAAGGTGGGGTGATCATGCCTCTTCCAAGGAGGCGCTGAAAACTTCTTGAACCCAGCCAGCCAGCCCTCCCCCTTGGCAGATTCAGGACTTTTTTGTAGAAAAAGCCCAGCAGGAACTCATTTGCAGTATTAGCCCATGCCCTTGATGCCAAGCCTGTGTTCCTGTGCATTCCTGCTCAAAAAAAGCCCTGGGCAGATGCAAGTATCCAGGAAGGGCAAAGGTTGTATAAGATATAAGTGACAGGCCTCAAACCTCCAGGGATCCTACTCACATCCTCAGAACGAATAAACTAAAAAAAAATCTCGAATAGGACAAGCCCAGACCCTGTCACTATCTGACCCTGTCTCTGCTAAAGCACAGTCCAAGTTGGTACAGATGCAAGAGATTTTTATCTACAAAGTGTTGATCAAAATGTTCTCAGTGGGCCACTGAACAAGTTAGGTCCCAATAGGTCTCTATGGTACCTATTGTACCACAGAGTTTTACCTAGAGTGTCCAGGAAAACCATAGTTTCCCTGGAAATGTCTAGAGTGGCCCCGCACGGGTACCACCATTTTGATGATGTCACTTCTGGGTGATGTCATTGCGCCAGCAATGCAGGGGGAGGTTCCACATTGGGCTGGTGGGTTGAGAACCTACCGGGCAGGAGATTCCCCGCCCGGACCAGGGGCTTGGCAGCCCTAGCCTCTGACCACCGGTCTACACTGTACAATCACAATGGTGGTGGAAAAACTTTGCTTCTTTGCTGCTGTCACTGCTGTGGAGTATGCTGTAAAATGAGCTTTAGCCTATGTCTTACTGGATTCATCTCAAGTCTTCCTCTGACACTGCTCTATCTGTCTCCCTTCTCTTTTCATCCTTCTCAACCCACTGTGAGAGGGCACCCAGGAATTGATTGTGTCTTTTGCCCGGGTAATTTTCTCATTCCAAAGGTTAACCAGACCATCAACAGAAACACCAGCCCCATTAATCCCCCAGAGCTGTCAAAAAGCCATTTGGATCCATCTGGATGTGAGGGTGGATCATTTTAATAGATTCCCCACCCTTGCAGAGCCTTGGTACCCTGGCTGTAAGCCTAGGCCAGGGGTGGCCAAACTGTGGTGCAGGAGCCACATGCAGCTCTTTAATACATATTGTGTGGCTCCCGGAGATCACGGAGAGACTTAATACAGGCTTACTCTCAAGTAAGCATGCTTAGCATCAGGCCTCAGTCAGCATCTGAGCACTGACCCATAGGTAGGCAACTATTTGCAAGCTCTTCTCCACCACCACAGAGGTTGCCCAGAGACCTAAAGTGGGGAAAGAGAGCACAGGAGCCAAGGGAGCCACTGAAAGGAGAGACAGAGTTAGAGAAAGCAGTGAAGGGTTCACCCTTAGTTTCATAGCTCCTGTAGGAGTTGTACTGCTGTCAAGGCAAAGAGAGATGCATAATGATGCAAGTGGTGGTCAACAGGGGTCGTTTTGTAGAAAAATAAGTGGCAGAGCTCATTAGCATAAGCCCCCCTGCCAAAAGCAACCCGATGCAAGAAAGGAGAGCCCTGGGTGAGCGAGACCTGCCAGCCCAAGCAGGCCTTACTTGCCTGGGGCTCTCCTGGGCCACCCTCACCCTAGTCAAAAGGCCAGCAAGGAACCTGTCGCCCAAAATCACATAAGTGGAGAAAGGGTGGCATGGGCTTCCCCAGGGATTAATGAGGGCTGCTGAGGGTGTGGCAAAGCCCCTGGTGGCTGGCTGGCTGCCTGTTCTCCTAATCCAGGGATTGTTATGCAGCTGCACCAACTATTCAATGGACAAGATAGGTGGGGAAGAAATGGGGGGGGGAACCATCAGAAAGGTTCAGGAGCTATGCTCCTGCGAGCTCCTGCTGAATCTGAGGCTTGGTGGTCAGTTATTTATGTGGTACATGTGTGTTTCCTTTTTCCACTGCTGCAAAAAAAAAATAATTCCCTAACCTTTCTCTATGCTGTTCTTTCAGGGACTGTTAATACCAGCTTTTGTTTTATAAAAAGTCTCCTTCTAGTATGGTTGTGTTGTAAAGTGCATGCATATGTATTTTATGTTTTCATGCAAAAAATTAAGAGTTTTAATAAAGATGTGTATGTAAGATTTGTTCATTTATTGCTGCTCTCAAACATCTGAGGGGGGGGAGGGGGGGCTTCCTCTTGGGTATCCTGCCCCCCCAGGGAAAGTGTATGCGCAATACATAGCCTCTCCTTCCCGGTGTAGTGAACGCTGTGTGGTCACTGTCCGGCTATGCCTGGCAGATGGTCACTGCAATGGCCTCTCCTGCATTACTGCATCCGTGGCAACACCTTCACGCTGGTCCCCCCCGTTTCTCACAGAGTTTGCCACGTCATGGTGCGACCGAGTGTCCGGCGGTATAACCGGATGGGCAGGCTGGGCTCACCAACCTCGCCAGCCAAGAGAAGGAAAACTCTAACATCAAACCCGGGCAGATAGAGCTCGTTAATGTAACACCTACCACCTGGAGGACTCGCTGCCGGCGTCCCAGCTTACTGGGCCATGGCAGATGACCCCAAGGTGAAAGGGTGGAGGCAGTACTGCGCACACTGTGCTTCACCTAAAAATTCCTCTGCGCAGGCCTGAAGGGCATATCCACATCCACAACCCACAACACACCAAGTCCTGCAGCGATGGGCAAGGGGCGAAACGGCAGGTGGAAGATGCCACTGGAAGCCGCAGTCCCGATCCTGCATGTAGGCGGTTCAGGGTATTGGTCGCCTGATGCTGACCCGGAGACGAAAGCATCTTTCGGCAGCACCCTGAACAACCAAGCAGCCTTATGTAGGGACAGCACTGCTTGCTCCACACGGAGAGGGGCCTAGAAAAGGTGGCCTAAACAAAGCTCGTCTCCCCCACCCCAGTTGGCTAGCCGCGGTCAACGGGCATCCTTACTTGTGGTAAAAAAATAACAACAAAGAAAAGGCATGCACCTGCCTCTCAAAGTGTGCAAAGACTTAAGCTTGCGTGTTGGAACATCAGAACCATGCTTGACACAGTAGACAGTGGTCGCCCTGAATGACGCTCTGCTCTAGTTGCCCACAAACTTCTCAGGTTGAATATTGACATAGCAGCTCTCAGTGAGGTCCGTTTCCCTGAGGAAGGTAGTCTTCAAGAACATGGTGCTGGCTATACCCTCTACTGGTCGGGTAAGTCAAAGGCTGAGAGCCGCCTTTCTGGCATTGGCTTCATGGTCAGGAACTCCATTGCCTCCAAACCCAAAAACCTGCCAACAGGTCACTCAGATCACATCATGTCCATGCGCCTCCCACTTCAAAACAAGCAGCATGCAACACTCTTCAGTGTGTATGCCCCAAGCCTTCAAGCAGATCCTGCAGAAAAGAACAAGTTCTATGCTGATCTACGCAACCTCATACGGAAGACCCCTACAGAGGACAAGGTGATCATCCTTGGCGACTTCAATGCCAGAGTAGGTAAAGACTCGGAAGCCTGGAAAGGAGTACTTGGCAAACACGGCATTGGCAACTGCAATGATAACGGGCGCCTCCTGCTAGAATTCTGCACGGAGCACCAGCTCACCATCACCAACACTATCTTTCAGCAGAAGAACAGCTTGAAGACAACCTGGATGCACCCACGGTCCAAGCACTGGCACCTTATCGACTACATTCTGGTGCGCCAGAGAGACCTTCGAGATGCCTTACACACCCGAGTAATGCCCAGTGCGGAATGACATACAGATCATCGTCTTGTACGCTGCAATCTCCGTCTTCACTTTAAACCCACACCCAGGAGAGAAGGTATCCCTCGGAGGAAGCTTCAGGTTGGCAGCCTTCAGTCAGCCGAAGTTAAAGCTGCCTTCCAGGCAAAACTCCAGTCAAGAGTTGCCCCACAGACCCTTCTCCAGAAGCACTCTGGGAACACCTAAAAACTACCATCCTGTTGATCTCTGAAGAAGTCCTCGGGTTCTCCACAAGGAAAAACAAGGACTGGTTTGACGAGAACAATCAAGAGATCCAAGAATTACTAGCGAAAAAGAGATCTGCCTACCAAGCACATTTTGCTCAGCCCTCCTGTCCCGGGAAAAAAGCAATCTTTCGCGCTGCATGTAGCAACCTCCAGCGCAAGCTTCGAGACATTCAGAACGAGTGGTGGACCAAGCTTGCAGAGAGAACCCAGCTGTGTGCAGACACTGGTGATTTAAGAGGGTTCTACGAAGCCCTGAAGGCAGTATATGGCCCATCATATCAGGCTCAGAGTCCCTTGCATAGTGCAGACGGCCAAGTGCTCCTCACAGACAAGGCATCCATACTGAACCGGTGGTCGGAGTATTTTCAGGCTCTCTTCAGTGCCAACCGCGTAGTTCAAGATTCAGCAATCCATCTCACCCCAATTCAACCAGTGAAAACAGAGTTGGATGAGATCCCCACCTAGAAGAGACTATTAAAGCCATCAAGCAACTGAAAAGTGGCAAGGCAGCGGGAGTTGATGGAATCCCACCAGAGATCTGGAAGCATGGGGGCACAGTACTACATAGCACACTTCACAAAGTACTTGTCATCTGCTGGGAACAAGGCAAACTACCACAGGACTTTCACGATGCAATCATCATCACTCTACACAAGAACAAAGGAGAAAAGTCAGACTGCTCCAACTACTGGGGGATAACCCTGCTCTCCATCGCAGGCAAAATCCTTGCCAGAATACTCCTGAACAGACTGGTGCCCACCATTGCAGAAGAACTCCTCCCAGAGAGCCAGTGCGGCTTCAGAGCTAACAGGAGCACCACCGACATGGTATTTGTTCTCAGGCAGCTCCAAGAGAAATGCAGGAAACAGAACAAGGGTCTATATGTGACTTTTGTCGACCTTACCAAAGCTTTCGATACCATTAGCAGGAAAGGCCTGTGGCAAATCTTGGAATGTTTAGGATGTCCCCCAAGTTTCCTCAGCATGATCATCCAGCTACATGAAGACCAGCGAGGCCAAGTCAGACACTGCAACGACCTCTCGGAGCCCTTCCCAATAGGCACAGGTGTAAAGCAAGGCTGCGTTCTCGCGCCAACTCTCTTTACGATCTTCTTTAGCATGATGCTTCAAAGAGCCGCAGTAGATCTAGATGATGACAATGGTGTCTACATCTGCTATCACACTGATGGCAGCCTGTTCAACCTGAGGCGACTAAAGGCTCACTCCAAGACAATGGAAAAACTCATCCGATAGCTACTATTTGCTGATGATGCTGCACTCGTCTCCCACTCGGTATCAGCTCTGCAGCATATGATGTCCTGCTTTGCAGAGGCTGCCAAGCTATTCGGCCTAGAAGTTAGTCTGAAGAAGACAGAAGTTCTCCACCAGCCTGCATCCCAGGAAGATTATCACCCTCCCTGCATCACTGTGGGTGAATCAGTACTGAAGACACTCCAGCAGTTCAGCTACCTGGGGTGCATCATCTCCTCAGATGCCAAGATCAACAAGGATCGACAAGGAGATTGACAACAGGCTGGCAAAGGCAAACCGTGCATTTGGCCGACTGCACAAAAGAATGTGGAGCAACAAGCATCTGAAAAAAGGCACAAAGATCAATGTTTACAAAGCGGTTGTGATGACAACCCTCATCTATGGCTCCGAATCGTGGGTTTTATACCGTCATCACCTGCGACTCCTTGAGCGCTTTCATCAGCGCTGCCTTCTCACCATCCTCAACATCCACTGGAGTGACTTTGTGACCAACACTGAAGTCCTCAAGAGGGCGGAGGTTACAAGCATCGAAGCACTGCTGTTGAAGACGCAGCTGCGCTGGGCAGGGCATATTTCTAGGATGGAAAACCACCGCCTTCCCAAGATTGCTCTGTATGGCGAACTCTCCACCAGCCATCGAAATAGAGGGGCACCAAAGAAGAGGTACAAGGACTCCTTGAAGAAATCCCTTGGCACCTGTCGCATCAACCATCACCAGTGGTCTGACCTAGCCTCAGATCGCAAAGCATGGAGGCACACCATCCACCAGGCTGTCTCTTCCTTTGAGAACGCACGCATAGCTGGTCTTGAGGACAAAAGGAGATTGAGGAAGAATCGCACTGCTACAGCACCAACCCCAAATCAGACTTTTCCCTGCAGCCACTGTGGCCGGATCTGCCTGTCCCGCATTGGTCTTGTCAGCCACCAGCAAGCCTGCAGCAGACGTGGACTACTGCACCCTTCTTAAATCTTCGTTTGCGAAGTCAAGCCGAGAGAGAGAGCAAACATCTGATGTTTATTCTATGTAGCTCTTTTGTTAAGCAAGTTTGGCCACCCCTGGTCTAAGCGAATAGTGATCTGTTCATGAGAAAGGACGTGTGTTCAAAATGAGCCAGCCATAGACTGTCTGGCACCCTAGGCAAGCCTAACTTGTAGCACTCCGCCCTCCCCCCCTGCACTGATAACATCACTGAGAAGGCCAGTGCCATAGGCAATCTCTTAGTTTGCCTAGTGGCAGGGCCAGCCCTTCAAAAGTTGATAAGGTTGTCAAATTGTCAATCTATTGGATTGGGGGGGGGGGGGGCAGTACACCAGCAGAATCCCAATTTTCTCTTTCAGTCCTCAGTGCAAAATAGCAAAGAGTCCAATAGCAACTTTAAGACTAACAATTTTCATTGTAGCATACGCTTTCAAGAAGCACAGCTCTCTTCATCAGATGCACCTGATCTTTGCAATCAGGGCTGTGGGAACTTTTGAATGAAGGAACAATATTAGCAGCCTTCTGCCTGCTGTAGAGTTAGAAGTACATGTCTGTGATATGGAAAATTATGTCCTGGGTGTATTTGCTATCAGAGAGTTTGCCTTCTGTTGGAATCTGGTTACCATGAAGTTCCTGGTTCTATTTACCATGGCAGAGTGTGGGATTGAAATCCACAACTCACAGGACCCATTCCAAGCACCAATGCAGCACTAAGATATTTATTCATTTAAAACATTTTCATGCCCCGTTGCCACTTGATTGGGGTCCACAGGCCACTCACGAAACCTCTCTGCATGGATGCTCAAGGGTGCTGCCAACTGCCAGTTCCCTGGCAATGTCATTTGCGATGGCTGTCAGCATGCAATGTGAAATCCCTGATGTAGAAGAAATAGCACTGGATATTTCCCTGCCACTATTTCCCCCTGAAACTGCCTCCCCAACAGTTCTTGTTATCATGGGGGGCTGGACCCTTAGCTAAGGAATGTGGCTGATATGTTGGGAGTTGCAGGGGGAAATGGTACAGGGGAAGGGGCTGAGTACCACTTTGAATAGCTTCTGTCTTGCACCCCTCCTAAGGAGACCTTTTATTGAAATGATGGCCATCAGGCTGTGTTGAACAATAGTAAATGAAAGCCACACCTCTACTGGGAAGGGAAGATGCTATGAGGAGCATTAAAAGTCTGGAACTTTTTACAAGTCCACTAGACCCATTGCCTGCATACTTTCTGTCTGCCTGCCACAAAGGTTAGCATAATGCTTCCAAGTCCCCAAGGATCTCAGGGTGCTTCTGTGTTCAGTATCCTAGTGCATGCCTGCACATTGCAGTCATGGAATATAAACAGCCCTATTCTGTCATTGGATCTTAAATTTGTACCATTTTGTATTCTAAACCACTGCCTACCAGCTACATATAGCCTGCTCATTGTACCTGATTCCTTGTCTGATGAAGTGTGCTTGGAGCACATGAAAGCTTACATTCTGAATAAAACTTTGTTGGTCTTAAAGGTGCACTTGACTCCTGCTTTGTTCTACTGCTTCAGACCAACATGGCTGCCCACTTGGATCTAGCCCTGGGAATGGGTTGCAGTGGAACATCTGAACCAAGGCTATATTTTATTTACCTTTGAATCTAAAATAACAGTCGGAATGGTTTGCTTGCAGGAGTATGTGGACAGTTGACGATTATTTTGATTTGTACAATCACAGTTTTACCCTTGGGAAACAAAGGTTTGTTTGTCGTTGGAGTAATTTCCCTGGCAGGCAATTATGCTGTCTGGCACAGTCAGACATTTATGTTAATTGCTAACTATGGCAGAAGGGTTTGATGTGGCTAAGTGGATCTTTTGTGCTATAAAATAGCATTGCTTTGAAATAGTACAGGAAGGGAACAGCTCTGAGGCATGGCATGCACTTGATGCCGGAAATGTAAGAAAAAAAATGTATCTACGCTGCATTCCACATTAAAAACAGGTCCTCAGCCAATCGGTATGAAATCTTAGTTTGCCAGTATGGTGCCCAAATGGGCCATGGATCCCTGTTGTGTTAATGCTGTACATGCCAATAAAGTAATCCTGTTCAAATGAGGCACTGGGTGTTTGGAACACCACATGAGTGTTTCTTACATACCCAGTGTCATGTTTAAATTGGGCCTCGTTAGCTATTCATGAGATGCAGTGTAAGAGTCATTATATTTCGTGCCGATTTTGTGAGACTTTTTATTGCCTTCCTTGTTGTTTGGGGAGTTTTTTTTTTAAAAAACAACCTGTTTATAAGATAAAATGGCTCTCTACCATTTCAGTAAAGGATCCTATATCTAGCTTTAGAAAATTAAGAACAGCATGAATTTGGGGGCATAAATGCATAAGAGATAAATCTTTGCAATCAGGACGGTGGAAACTTTTGAATGAAGGAACAATATGGCAGCCTTCTGCCTGCTGTGGAGTTAGAACTGCATGTCGGTGATATGGAAAATTATGTCCCGAGTGTATTTGCTATCAAAGAGAAATAGTTTGCCTTCTGTTGGAATCAGGTTACCATGAAGTTCCAGACTTGGAACTGAGGCCTTTGTTCTCTCTCTTCCTGTGGAATTGGTCTTCCAGATAATATACAGACATGAAAACAAAGCAGAATACAGTGCATTGAAAATGAGGCAGCTGGAGGAGTATTTGATTCTGAAAGAATAATAGAATTACAAACAGAGCAATAATGAATGTTAAAAATAATGATGCTGTCTGTGATTACCAAGCTGAGATTATGAACCCTGGTGGCCTATAAATCTCACCATCAATTTAAGGCAATCAGTGTAAGGGAAGCGTTATGCCCTTGAGACTTCCACGGTTTGAATTGTGTAGTATCATTTGGAAAGGGATACCTTCCTGTCTAAACTCTAATCATTCTAGTGACTGGTTTTTGCTGTAGGGGAGCAAGGAGGGACATATCTTTGAAATCTCCTTCGCTCCTTGAATGTCCTGTGTCTAGTGTTGCCCACTTTGGGTTGGCAAATATTTGGGAGTAGAACCTGAGGAGAGCATGGTTAGGACAAGCAGAAGGATTTCAGTGGGGTATAATACTATAAAACTCTACTCTCCATAGCTGCCATTTTCTCCCAACTTCTTGCCTGGAAGTTGGCAGTCTTTCCTGGATCAGGAGGTCAGGATATGAATTCTCCAGAGCAACTGTTGTAGGCAGGTGACTAGGGAATAGGCTTGCCAATCCCCAGGTCGCAGCGGGGGTTCTTCTGCTTTCCCAGGCTCCTTCCCGTCCCCAGTCAGCTGGCCGGCGGGGAGAAGCCCCGCCCCCAGAGCCACCATGTGACTTTCCACCTCCGAAGGCTTCAGTCTCCGATTGGAAAGGCTTCCTCTTGGGATGGTGTGTCTGTGTTACTTTGAAGAAGTTGGCAGCAACTTGTGAGTAGAGATGCCAATCCCTCGCTTCAGAGTCACCAGAAACAAGGGGGGGGACGGAAATGTCTGCTGGGCACTTCATTATTCCCTATGTGGAGATCGATTCTCATAGGGTATAATGGGGAATCTATCTGGAGGTATCAGGGGGGCTGTTTTTTTAGTTAGAGGCACCAAATTTTTAGCATAGCATCTAGTGCCTCTCCCCAAAATATCCCCCAAGTTTCAAAATGATTGGACCTGGGGGTTGAATTCTATGAGCCCCAAAAGAAGGTGCCCCTATCCTTCATTATTTCCTATGGAAGGAAGGCATTTAAAAAGATGTGCTGTCCCTTTAAATGTGATGGCCAGAACTCCCTTGGAGTTCAATTATGCTTGTCACACCCTTTCTCCTGGCTCCACCCCCAAAATCTCCTGGCTCCACTCCCAAAGTCCCCAGATATTTCTTGAATTGGACGTGGCAACCCTACTAGGGAAGTTCTCTGTAGGCTACCACCACTCTGGTATAGGCCTTCTCAGGAGGATGCAGAGCACCTACTCAATCCACTCTTTTCCAGTAGATTTTACTTTATATGTGACCAAATGGCACATGAGGACCCAGGCAAAATAATAAACTATTTTATTTAGGAGGTCTAGTAATAACTGGTTTTCAAGCAATTTATAGAATAATGAGAACAGTAAAGGTAGATAAACAAACAGAGCAAAATATCCTAATGTATCTATCTAGATTATTCCTAGCTGTCTCTTGATGATTTGTTTCAAGCTAACTCACTCATGCCTGTCCAGGTATCCAAGTAACCTCCATTTCTTAATTATATTTCAGAAGCCTTGTGGTTTGTTTGTTTGTTTTTTACTAGGGAAGAAGCCTCTCTAGGTCAAACTTTAAGAGCCCCTTTTATAGACTCTGCAGTGGGCAGGTGATAGCTGGTCTCAGGTGTTCTGTGCCTGTAATTGTACAAACACTGATTTTAAAAAGTTGTTTTAATTTGTCAGGAAAGAAGCTCATTTGTGAAGGAGGAAGAGGTCCATACACAGTGAGCATTTATTTGTGTAAAAATCTAAAATGGCATACCCACCCTGGGCCTGTATACAATATATGAGAAGGAAGCAGCAAAAAGCTGGTGTGAGGGTGAGCAAGGCAAGAATATTAAAAGCAGCCCCCTTGTTAAAATGGGTTTGTGCGCATAAAGGGAAGTCCTGAATATAGCAAGTCGAATACATTGCTCTAGCCTAGAGTTCATTATCAGGAAAGCTCTAAATGTATTCAGCATGTCGAGAAAATAGAAAACCATGAACAGGAACCAATGGCAATAAAATTTTTAAAGTGTTTGGGACATTAAAAATTGGGAAGCCGACAGAGGTGACGTTTATAAGGTAAATGCTATTGGACATTATTGTTAATAACTATTTTAGAAGCCTCTAGAGAAAAAAGAATTTTTTTTTTAAAGTGAGGCAGAAAGTCGCAACCTCCATTTTGGAGAAAATAAAAACTTTAAAAATTAATATCTGAGCCCAGGAGGTTCTGAGGATGGCGAAATTAGGCTTATTGAAGAAAGCAGGCTTCACTCTTTCAAACCTGAGAGTTGAAATTTAATTTGGTGAGGTCTAAATTTTTGGTGTTTTTACATGTCAGACCACAAGCAAACCCGAGCAAGGACTGCTTCACTGGAGAAAATGCAGGACCAATTAGATGCAATGGAAGCCAGGATAATGAAAGGGTTGAAGGAGATGATAACTGCTTCCAAAAAAAGAAATTAGAAAAGATATTGAAGAGCTAAAAAAAGATATAGAAGATCTCAGAAATGAGACTGTGGTAACAGCAAAGAAAGTGCAAGAGGTGGAAGGGAGAGTGAAAGTACATGATTCCACCTTGTTAAAAATACAAGAAAAAGTGGCAATTCATGACTGCAAATTGATGGAGACTCAGATCCATCCGAGAGGAGTACCTGAGGATGAAGAAACTGATTTGAAAGAATATATAATAAAAATAATTGCAGAATTTTGGAGGAAGATCCTGAAGGGACTAGAAATATGTATGACTATATGTATAGAGTGAACTCACTTTATGCAAAAAAAAAAAAATCTACCAAGAGATGTGGTTATAAGATATATGACAAAAGAAATGGTGGGAAAGATCATGAATAAAACCTTTGAAAAGACATTGATAGTGGGAGGCAGCAGAGTAAGAATTATGAAGGAGTTGCCAAGACAAGTGATAAATGACAGAAGAGCATACAAGAAACTGACAGAAAAATTACGGGACAATTAAATGAGGTATAGATGGATAATACCTGAAGGTTTGAGCTTTCTTCAAGGAAAAAGGATTACAATTACAAACACACAGGAACTGCGTAGATTCTGTGAAGAACATAAAGAATTTGCACCATGATGGATTACAAATTATTATCTTGGAATGTAAATGGACTAAATTCACCACAAAAAAGAAAGGCAACGTTTCATTGGATTAAAAAGCAAAATTGTAATATAATTTGTTTACAAGACATACATATCAAACAAAAGGATTATAAATGTTTATGGAATAAGTAATTGGGACTAGAATTTTATTCATTGTCTGAACAGAAGAAAAGAGGAGTGATTTTTTATATTAAACAAGAATTGGAGCCGAAATTAGTGTTTAAAGACAAAAATGGAAGATTTGTAGGACTAGAAATAATATTAAATGCAAAAAACCCGTTATTGGGACTGTATGCACCAAATGGAGCAAAGGATGTTTTTTTTTAAAGACATTATACAACAATTTGATGAAGTGACATATGATCAAGTTTTGATAATGGGGGATTTTAATGGAACAATCCAGAATACACTGGATAGGTCTGGGAAAAAAATAATAAGGAAGGAAAATTGCCGAAGTCTTTTTTTTAATTGGTTAAACAAGAAAACCTGGAAGATATAAGGAGGAAATTTAACCCTAAAGTACGGGACTATACCTTTGTTTCAGCAAGACATAATACTTTTTCCAGAACTGACATGTTGTGGGGCACTAAGGATTTAGGCCTTATAACAAAGAAAATAGAGATTTTACCTAAAATAGGGGTTGATCAGAACCCAATAATGTGGTTTACAAAATTGTCTAAAAAGTCGAGAAGATGGAGATTAAATGAAGATTTACTACAGAATAAAGATATAGTGACATCTCTAGAAAATGAAACTTAAGTTTTCTTCCAAATAAACGATAAAGAAGATATAGAATTTCAGACGGTGTGGGATGCTTATAAAGCAGTAATCAGAGGAATATTGATTACATTGAATAATAAAGACAAGAGGGCAAAAGAAAAACAGATGTTGGACATTCAAAATGAAATAAAGAAAAAAGAAGGGGAATTGAGAAAAAGACCAGGGAAAAAGAAAATTATGAGGGAGATTACAATATTACAAGCACAAATGAGACATTTGTTAAATAAAGAACTGGAATGGAATCTGAAAAGATTACAGCAGAAATCTTTTGAGGGAGCAAATAAACCTGGAAAGTATTTGGCCTGGCAACTGAAAAAAAAGAGAGAAAGTAAAATTATTAATAAAATTGTGGTTGATAAGGAAGGAATAAAAAGAGAATTCTTTAAGTACTACGCCAAATTATTTAAGGGTGTTAAAATAAAGAAAGAAAAAATGGAAACGTATTTACAAAATATTAGAATAGCACCCTTAACAGAAAATATGAAAAAAAGTTTTAAATGATCCAATTGAAAAAAATAGAAATTGAAGCAGCGATTAATGCAATGAAAAATGGATAGGCACCTGGGCCAGATGGATATACAGCTAAATGTTATAAAATCTTCAAAGAGGAATTAATACCGAAACTTCAGAAATGGATGAACATTATAAGAATAAAAGGGGAAATACCAAATACATGGAAGGAAGCTGTTATTTCGATGATTCTAAAAGAAGATAGAAATGTCACAAATGTAAAAAAATTATAGACCAATTTCACTATTAAATAATGATTACAAAATATATACAAGAATATTGGCAGAACAGCTTAAACATCATTTGATAAATTTTATTAAGGAGGATCAAGTGGGATTTCTTCCCAAAAGGCAAATAAGACACAATATTAGAACTGTTGTAAATATCGTGGAATATTATGAAAGGCATCCAGAAAAGGAAGTTGCAATATTCTTTGCAGATGCAGAGAAAGCATTTGATAATTTAAACTGGGACTTTATGTTTGCAGTAATGGAGAAAATGGAGTTGGGGGAAAACTTTATAAGGATGATAAAAGCAATATATACTGAACAACGTGCACGGTTATGTATAAATACAGATCTTACAGAAGATATGACAATTAGCGAAGGTACAAGACAAGGCTGTCCGCTTTCCCCACTGTTGTTTATAATGACTCTTGAAATCTTACTGATGCAAATCCAAGAAGACAAAGAAATAGAAGGATTAAAAGTAAAAGGATTTACTCATAAATATAGGGCATTTGCAGAAGATATGTTTATAAATGAAAATCCCATACAAGTAACACCTTTGTTGTTAGTTAAAATACAAGAGTATGGAGAACTAGCAGGACTTTATATTAATAAAGAAAAATCAAAACTGCTATGTAAAAATATGCAAGTAAGCAAACAAAAGGAACTGCAGAAGCTAACGGGTTGTGAAGTTACCTGTAAGGTAAAATATTTGGGTGTGGAGATAACAATGAAGAATATTGACTTGTTTAAAAACAATTATGAGAAGCTATGGCGTAAAATGGATGAAGATATGATAAAATGGAATAAACTTAATTTGTCATTGCTTGGCAGAATAGCTGCAATTAAGATGAATATTCTGCCAAGAATAATGTATTTGTTTCAAACTATTCCGATTGTGAAAGACAGTAAACAATTTAATACATGGCAAAGGAAAATTTCAGAGTTTGTGTGGGCTGGGAAGAAACCAAGGATCAAAATGAAAAGCTTAACAGATGCAAAAGAGAGAGGATAATTCCAATTACCAGATTTAAAACTATATCATGAAGCAGTTTGTTTAGTGGCTGGCACGCTTATATGTACGATGGGGAAAAAAGATGGATGGTTTTTTCTCTCACCATTATATAAGAATCAATTTGCTAAATACATGGATGAAATATAAGAAATATGGGGATGAGAGAAAACCGTTATGCAGAAGTAATAAAAAGCTGAGACGGGTGAAGAAAAGTGGTTGTCATATAATCAACTATTAAAAATACAAAGTGGCAAAATAGAATTGAAAACTGCTGAAGAGCTGAATAATAAATATGATTGGTTCCAAATGCAACAAATAAAGAGCTTGGTGGAAAATGATATTAAAACTGAAGGAATAAGAAAAGAGCAAACAGAAATGGAAAAAGTTCTGCTTGGAGACAATGAAAAATTAATTTCAGAATTATATAAATTACTCTTAAAATGGTCTATGGAAGATGAAGTAGTGAAATCTCAAATGATTAAGTGGGCAATTAATGTAAATAAAGAAATACAGATGGAAATTTGGGAATATTTGTGGAAGAATTCTATAAAGCTTTCGACGTGTCATAGTATTAAAGAGAACTGTTTTAAAATGATGTATAGATGGTATATGACTCCTAAAAAGTTGGCAAAGATGAACAATAAGATGCCAGATAGATGTTGGAAATGTAAAAAACATGAAGGTTCTTTCTACCATATGTGGTGGACTTGTGAAAGAGCAAAAAAGTATTGGCAGATGATTCAACAAGAAATTTCTAGGATCTTGGGATATGAATTTAAGAAAGTTGCAGAGACTTTTCTGTTGGGATTACAAATGGAAAAATTTCCAAAAGAAGATAGAACTATAATTTGGTACCTGCTTTCAGCTGCTAGGACATTGTATGCGCAGTTGTGGAAGCAAGAAAAAATACCAGAAACATGGGATTGGATTGTAAAAGTTATGACATGGAGCGAAATGGACAAATTAACAAGAATTTTAAGAGACTATGACTTAGAAGTTTTTAAGATGGAGTGGAAAAAGTTTAGAAGATATGTAGAAAAAGAGTGGAAAATAAAATGACATTGGACATTTTTTGATAATGATTAAGTCTTAGAAGAAAGAAGAATATTAATCTTGGTTTTTATTAGTTAAGGGTACCTTTAAATATTAGTATTTTAAGTAAATAACACCAGCGGGGGTCAAGTAATGGGGGAAGGGGTGGTTGAAAAGTAATATATGGGATAGATAAAAAGAAGTTATTAATGATGCAAGAAATAGATATTGTTACCATATGTTACTAAATAAAATTGTTTTAAACAAAAAAGGAACCGATGGCAATGTACTACGAGCTGTTTGACATTTTGTGAGATGATATAAAATGGCCACTGAATCATCATTAGATTTACGTGGCTGTATGAATGATGCCTGTTGGGAAAGAAGAGTGTAATCTTTCTCAGGAGAGAGTAGCTTATGCCAGATGTCAATTAACCATTGTTCATTACAGTTTTTAGATAACATTATTTTCTCTCTGGGTTGGAAGAAAATACCAGCCCAGGGTTCATGTTTAGAATAATCTCTGCTTGTCTGCTAGGTCAAGTGGAGGTGGCACATTTATGAAAAGAACAATCCTTTCATTGGCTTAACAAGTAATAAGAAAAATAATAGCAAGTGATAATTTTTGACATTTTCAAGAAGGAAAAAAACATTTATGTGCCCAGACAAAACAATTTATAGAGTGATCGTGACAGGTTTAAGGAGAGCTGTAGCCACAGGGTTGGCAATCCAATCTACTTTCCCCATGACAAATCTATGGCATAAGGCCCAGTGTGCTTATCAGCATAGATCCTTTTTAGGGTGCTGCTGTATGTTCAGGTTATGATGACAAAAGTTGCATCACTGCAAGGATCACTGTACTGCCAAGGATTATAATGCAGCCATTGGGAAATGTTACCAGTGAGTGAAGATCCCCCAATCATGAACACTTGTTCTTATAAAAATACCTCCTGTGGAGAAACAGGTACAACCATGCTATCTAATATGCACAGCTTCTTTTGGAAGCTGGGCTGCTTCACTGCTGTATCCTGGTGCATTGTAAACCATTATGACCTGCTGTGGATTTAAAAGATTTCTCTGATGAAATCTTCCCTTCTTCATTGGTACTGATGTACACTCACACTTTCTGATCTTTACAGCTTGATCTCTATGTCGACATTCCTCAAATTTCAGATGTGGGGAGTGACTTGAGAAAGTATTCTGGGGCAAGGATAGATTCTGTGTATGCCTTTCTATGTCTATGCAATTGGAAATGAGTGACAGTTACCTTAACTGTTTATTCCTGCCAAATTCCTTGACATGGCAGACACTATTAGTGATATAATCACCTGCATAAGAATATGACTCCTTTATGGCCTTTGTAATGTTGACTATTATCATGAATCCTTGATATTATTTTGACCTCTTGAGCTTAATCTGTTTTTTTCTTTCTCAGCATTCCTTCCAAATGTGTTAAGGCACTTGATCACTTTGACAGAGATCACTTGGAGTCACTGTTTGGGCCACAATGGTGATCTTTAAACTTGGTGTGTCCTGACCTGAACACCTCAGGCTAAACTGATCTTATCAGATTTTGGAAGCTAAGCAGGGTTAGCTTTTGTCAGTATTTGGATGGGAGATCATCAATGTTCCCTCTAAGCTATGGAGTCTTGTGATCAAAAATTCTACTTTGTGAGATACTGGCATTAAAGTTGTGAGCTACTGCATACATTAGCTTGCTCTGGGGCCATTTTTCCTGAGCTAAGACAAAAATGTGTGAGCCAGGGGCAAAAAACCCTGTGAGCTAGCTCACACTAACTTAGCTTAGAGGGAACACTGGAGATCAACAAGGAAACCAAGGGTCTTGACGTAGAGGCAAGGCTACCTCTGAATGTCTCTTGCCTTGAAAACCCTGCCTGGGGCATCACAAGTCAGATGTGATTTCATGGCAAAAACAAAAGCAATAAAATTGATGTAGGACCAAAGACAGTAGCTCCATTAACTTAAGAGTGAGAGGAAACCATACACTATTTCAGTGTGGATTTGGGCTCTGCTTCAAAAGTGGGCCACCTTCACACTGACATATGCCCAGGCCTCAGATTCAGTGGGAGCTCACAGGAGCACAGCTCCTGAACCTTTCTGAGAGTTCCACCTCCTTGTCCATTGAATAGTAGGTGCAGCTGCATAACAATCCCTGGATGAGCTCCACCACTTATTTTTCTACAAAACGACCCCTGCGTATGTCCATGGGGAGATTCCACAGTAAAATCTGTTCATTTACCTATGGGCAAAACCAAGCTTTGCCCATGTCTCTTCTGATTGCTGAATCATGAGAAAGAACATGCTAGATTTTTTTTTTTACCAGCAATCCCATCCTACCTTAAGACAGGTTGTTTACTTTGTTATGGGTTTTATTGTCTTTCTGAATTATTTAAGCAACCACAAGGCCAACTATGGTGGCGATGCAGGTGAGAAATCTCTTAGAACAACGAATGGATAAATAAATAAAATATGTTCTCTGAGGAAGTGTCTAGGCATGAGGTAGATGCTGGAAAAGGCATAAAAGGGAGTCTCTGCTAAACGCAACATCAATCACAGAAAAATACCTCTAAACATTCCCATTAGCAAAAACCTCTTGTAATGTACTTGACGAGCTGGCAGTATTTTAAAAGATTTCAGAGGTATAAAATTTTAGTGTATTCACCTGTGTTGTCATGCTGTAATTAGCATGACTCCTTGTCGGGGCTTGCAATATTCCAGTTTATAGCAGTTGTCAACTCCTGTGGCAACGCAGATAAAAGAGGACCAAATTTCACAGTGCCAGACTCATGAAAGTGCCCACCTTGCCCTTGTTTACAGGGGCTACAGAACTCAGTCCTTGAGTAGAAGCTTTGAAGTAATGATGCTTTTTGAAGCAGAACTGTTTGTGAGGATGATGCAACTGCTTTCAGGGCAGCGAGAGAAAAACAGTTGCTTGAAGATCCAGTTTGTGTCAGCTTCTTTTTTTCCCTTTTCTCCCAACGTCTGCTCTTGGTTCATTTGCTAATTTATTTTTAGTTCCACAGACTGGCCATATGTGTCCAATTAGACTTTTAAAAGAGATGTAATCCATGGAGAAGAGCAATTTGGTGGAAGGCTTAGTGAAGAGGTAGGCTACAGGCCAGTATCTCTTAGCAGACACAAAAAACCACAAAGTTTGGCAGTAGTAGCAATAATGAAGAAGTACTTTAGTACATTCATTTAGTGGAAACTCCAGCTTTTCTGTTGCCTACGTATCTGAAGGACTGACTTCTTTCCTATGTCTCCATGCTAGGAAATGCCAGCCTCCAGGTGAGGCCTGGGGATCCCCTGGAATTACAGTTGATCTCCACATTATGGAGATCAGATCACCTGGAGAAAATGGATGCTTTGGAGGGTGGACTCTGTGGCATTGTACTGAGGTTCCTGCCCTCCCTAGGCTCTATCCCCATATCTCTAGGAGTTTCCCAACCTGTATCTGGCAACGCAAACCTCTGTTAGTACTAAGTGGCAAACAACATGAGAGTTCAAGGATGAGGAGAGCAAAAGACCAAGGACTGAGAGAAGGAAGTCTATGAAGTAAATACTGTTGTGAAGATGTACTTTCCACCTGTTCCATATTTTTCTGAGTTGCTTCTCTATTCCCTGTGGTGAGTTCACACAGTTGCAGTACACTTGTGAATGAACATTTACAACATAAGAATTGCCCCGGAGGATCCCCAAAGGCCCCTAGCCCTCTGAAACAAACCCTTTTCACTGTTGTTTGTGTCTATAGTCATTTTTATGTTTACTTCTTAACGCCATTCTTCCTCCTTCTCATCTCTTAGTGGGAGGGAAGGTGACATGGGATAGCCTGATTCCGTCAGATCTTGAACTAAGCAGGGTTATTATTGGGATAGGGAACCACCAAGGAAGACTCTGGAGATGAAGGTAATAGCAAACCACCTTTTCTTCTCACTTGCCTTAAAAGCCCCTTACTTAAGGTTACCATAAGTCAGCTGTGACTTGATGGCACTTTACACACACGCACGCGTAGGGTGGCCAGACCGTCCCGGTTGCCCGGGACTTTCCCGTTTTTGGCACCCGTTTCCCGCCTCCCGCCCTGGCTATACCGGGACCATTAAAACGTCCCGGTTTAGCCAGGTGGCCGCGCGCGCGGGCGGGGAAGGCGGGGAGTAAGGGAGCCGGTGTCCCTGCGCGTGCGCACGAGGGGTGGCGGGCTCTGCGCATGCGTAGGGCCCGCCACACCGTCGTGAGCACGTGCAGGGACGCTGGCTCCCTCACTCGCCGCCAGCAGCACTGCACTGCATCAGCCGCCGCTGCGCGCCTCCCGCCCGCCCGCCCGCCCGCCGGAAGGGAGGAGGCCATCCACTAAAGAAGGTAAGCCTTCCTTCCTCCCTTCTCTCCCTCGCCCAGGACGCTGCCCGCCCCGCCCCGCTCACCTGCTCGGAGGCCTGGCCCTGGGCCTCCCGGCCGCGGGCTCCGGTGAGCTCCCCCCCCCATCCAGGCCTTCCCGCCCCTCCCCGCCATGCTCCTGACCCCATCGGGGCCCGCGGCTTCCCAGCCGCGGGCTCCGGTGAGCTCCCCCCCCATCCAGGCCTTCCCGCCCCTCCCCGCCATGCTCCTGACCCCATCGGGGCCCGCGGCTTCCCAGCCGCGGGCTCCGGTGAGCTCCCCCCCCCCATCCAGGCCTTCCCGCCCCTCCCCGCCATGCTCCTGACCCCATCGGGGCCCGCGGCTTCCCAGCCGCGGGCTCCGGTGAGCTCCCCCCCCCCCATCCAGGCCTTCCCGCCCCTCCCCGCCATGCTCCTGACCCCATCGGGGCCCGCGGCTTCCCAGCCGCGGGCTCCGGTGAGCTCCCCCCCCCCATCCAGGCCTTCCCGCCCCTCCCCGCCATGCTCCTGACCCCATCGGGGCCCGCGGCTTCCCAGCCGCGGGCTCCGGTGAGCTCCCCCCCCCATCCAGGCCTTCCCGCCCCTCCCCGCCATGCTCCTGACCCCATCGGGGCCCGCGGCTTCCCAGCCGCGGGCTCCGGTGAGCTCCCCCCCCCCCATCCAGGCCTTCCCGCCCCTCCCCGCCATGCTCCTGACCCCATCGGGGCCCGCGGCTTCCCAGCCGCGGGCTCCGGTGAGCTCCCCCCCCCCATCCAGGCCTTCCCGCCCCTCCCCGCCATGCTCCTGACCCCATCGGGGCCCGCGGCTTCCCAGCCGCGGGCTCCGGTGAGCTCCCCCCCCCATCCAGGCCTTCCCGCCCCTCCCCGCCATGCTCCTGACCCCATCGGGGCCCGCGGCTTCCCAGCCGCGGGCTCCGGTGAGCTCCCCCCCCATCCAGGCCTTCCCGCCCCTCCCCGCCATGCTCCTGACCCCATCGGGGCCCGCGGCTTCCCAGCCGCGGGCTCCGGTGAGCTCCCCCCCCCCATCCAGGCCTTCCCGCCCCTCCCCGCCATGCTCCTGACCCCATCGGGGCCCGCGGCTTCCCAGCCGCGGGCTCCGGTGAGCTCCCCCCCCCCATCCAGGCCTTCCCGCCCCTCCCCGCCATGCTCCTGACCCCATCGGGGCCCGCGGCTTCCCAGCCGCGGGCTCCGGTGAGCTCCCCCCCCCCCATCCAGGCCTTCCCGCCCCTCCCCGCCATGCTCCTGACCCCATCGGGGCCCGCGGCTTCCCAGCCGCGGGCTCCGGTGAGCTCCCCCCCCCCATCCAGGCCTTCCCGCCCCTCCCCGCCATGCTCCTGACCCCATCGGGGCCCGCGGCTTCCCAGCCGCGGGCTCCGGTGAGCTGCCCCCCCCCCATCCAGGCCTTCCCGCCCCTCCCCGCCATGCTCCTGACCCCATCGGGGCCCGCGGCTTCCCAGCCGCGGGCTCCGGTGAGCTCCCCCCCCCATCCAGGCCTTCCCGCCCCTCCCCGCCATGCTCCTGACCCCATCGGGGCCCGCGGCTTCCCAGCTGCGGGCTCCGGTGAGCTCCCCCCCCCCATCCAGGCCTTCCCGCCCCTCCCCGCCATGCTCCTGACCCCATCGGGGCCTGCGGCTTCCCAGCCGCGGGCTCCGGTGAGCTCCCCCCCCCCCCATCCAGGCCTTCCCGCCCCTCCCCGCCATGCTCCTGACCCCATCGGGGCCCGCGGCTTCCCAGCCGCGGGCTCCGGTGAGCTCCCCCCCCCCATCCAGGCCTTCCCGCCCCTCCCCGCCATGCTCCTGACCCCATCGGGGCCCGCGGCTTCCCAGCCGCGGGCTCCGGTGAGCTCCCCCCCCCCCCATCCAGGCCTTCCCGCCCCTCCCCGCCATGCTCCTGACCCCATCGGGGCCCGCGGCTTCCCAGCCGCGGGCTCCGGTGAGCTCCCCCCCCCCCATCCAGGCCTTCCCGCCCCTCCCCGCCATGCTCCTGACCCCATCGGGGCCCGCGGCTTCCCAGCCGCGGGCTCCGGTGAGCTCCCCCCCCCCCATCCAGGCCTTCCCGCCCCTCCCCGCCATGCTCCTGACCCCATCGGGGCCCGCGGCTTCCCAGCCGCGGGCTCCGGTGAGCTCCCCCCCCCCATCCAGGCCTTCCCGCCCCTCCCCGCCATGCTCCTGACCCCATCGGGGCCCGCGGCTTCCCAGCCGCGGGCTCCGGTGAGCTCCCCCCCCCCATCCAGGCCTTCCCGCCCCTCCCCGCCATGCTCCTGACCCCATCGGGGCCCGCGGCTTCCCAGCCGCGGGCTCCGGTGAGCTCCCCCCCCCCCATCCAGGCCTTCCCGCCCCTCCCCGCCATGCTCCTGACCCCATCGGGGCCCGCGGCTTCCCAGCCGCGGGCTCCGGTGAGCTCCCCCCCCCCATCCAGGCCTTCCCGCCCCTCCCCGCCATGCTCCTGACCCCATCGGGGCCCGCGGCTTCCCAGCCGCGGGCTCCGGTGAGCTCCCCCCCCCATCCAGGCCTTCCCGCCCCTCCCCGCCATGCTCCTGACCCCATCGGGGCCCGCGGCTTCCCGGCCGCGGGCTCCGGTGAGCTCCCCCCCCCCATCCAGGCCTTTCCCCCCCCTCCCCGCCATGCTCCTGACCCCATCGGGGCCCGCGGCTTCCCGGCCGCGGGCTCCGGTGAGCTCCCCCCCCCCCCATCCAGGCCTTCCCGCCCCCCGTCATCTGCTCGGCAGCTGGGCCCTCCGGCCCAGGCGCCGAGCAATCCCCGGACTTGCCTGGCTGTGCCGCTGCCCTCCAGCGACCAGCGCGGGCCTCGCCGCCGCCGCCGCCGGACTCGTCGCCGCCCTGGAAGAAGGTAAGGGGGCCGAAAGGGGGGGGGGGCGGCCTTCCTTTCTTCCCTCCTTCCTTCCTTCCCTTCCTTCCTTCCCTCCTTCCTTCCCTTCTTTCTTTCTTTCTTTCTTCCTTCCTTACCTCCCCCTTCCTTCCTTCCTTCCTTCCTTCCTTCCTTCCTTCCTTCCTTCCTTCCTTCCTTCCTTCCTTCCTTCCTTCCTTCCTTCCTTCCTTCCCTCCTTTCTTTCTTTCTTTCTTTCTTTCTTTCTTTCTTTCTTTCTTTCTTTCTTTCTTTCTTTCTTTCTTTCTTTCTTTCTTTCTTTCTTTCTTTCTTTCTCTCTCCTTCCTTCCTTCCTTCCTTCCTTCCTTCCTTCCTTCCTTCCTTCCTTCCTTCCTCCCTCCCTCCCTCCCTTCCCTCCTTATCTTCTTCTGTGGCACAGAGTGTTGGACTGGAGGGGCCACTGGCCTGATCCAACAGGGCTTCTCTTATGTTCTTATGTGACGCAGAGTGTTGGACTGGAGGGGCCACTGGCCTGATCCAGCAGGGCTTCTCTTATGTTCTTATGTGACGCAGAGTGTTGGACTGGATGGGCCACTGGCCTGATCCAACAGGGCTTCTCTTATGTTCTTATGTGATGCAGAGTGTTGGACTGGATGGGCCACTGGCCTGATCCAGCAGGGCTTCTCTTATGTTCTTATGTGACGCAGAGTGTTGGACTGGATGGGCCACTGGCCTGATCCAACAGGGCTTCTCTTATGTTCTTATGTGATGCAGAGTGTTGGACTGGATGGGCCACTGGCCTGATCCAACAGGGCTTCTCTTATGTTCTTATGTGACGCAGAGTGTTGGACTGGATGGGCCACTGGCCTGATGCAACAGGGCTTCTCTTATGTTCTTATGTTCAGACCGTTCAGAGAACAGACATGGCAGTTAATATGCTGAGCAGACCCCCCCCCTCCTCTTATTTTTTGCTATCAAGTCACAGTTGACTTAGGTTTTGCTGTCAAGTCACAGTTGACTTAGGTTTGTTCAGAAGTGGTTTGCCATTGCCTGCCTCTGCATCACAACCCTGGTATTCCTTGGAGGCCTCCCATCCAAATACTAGGGCTGACCCTGCTTAGCTTCTGATCTCACTCAGTGACTGAAGTATGGCTCTTAAAAAGAACATGACATCTTTTACTGAAGGCATACTGGGATGCTGGAATAACCAGTATGTGAAGGAACTGGCAGGCTAAGATTTTGATGGGACTCAAGGACTTTATAAGAGATGCTTTGCACACACAAAAAAACAGGTTAGGAGTTTGCATTTATTATTTATTTTAAAAATTTCTATGCTAGTTGCCAGGAATCCATGCACAGATTTATGCACTAAAACAATCACCCAGTGTGCTCCTCTATATAATACTTATTGTGGGCCCTTGAATGTGCTACTTCCTAATAAAGGACTTCTCAACAACCAATATGTGAGCTGCAGAAATTCTGCAGATTATTAATCAACACGTCAGTGATCAACCACATTAAAATACATATTCTCATTTATGCAGATAGACCTTCTTATGCTAGCTCTTCGTTGATTTCTTGCTCTGAACTTTGATGTAGTTTGGTTCATTACGTCTGAAAAGTTGCTGACCCCTGCTGTAGATGCTAAATCACTGAATTGGGATAGGCGTGTGCATCATTCTGCGATCTAGTGCATATGCATGTTAATGCACGTGTATCAATGCTAAAGCACCGTGTAACGCCCTGTCTTGCAGTTTGACATATTGCAGTTGGTGCCTTGTATTTCATACTGTTAAGATAATGCATTATGCTCCATTACTACCTTTAACCAAAAGAAGAAATGTCTCTTTGTTTGTAAATAACGTGCTCTCCCCTGGATAGTGGCTAAACTGAGTCTTTCTTTGTTGTCTAAACACAAAGGTCTTTTTTCTTTATCTCCAGTGTATCTGTCTAGCAAGATGTTGCTTTAAAGGATTAAAGCAAGTTGCTGATGTTTTATAAATAAACGTAGGAGGCAGACATTTTGATCCATGAGAAGAATCCCAAAATGACAGGACTGCAAGTGTCAGTTTGGTATAGTGGTTAAGAGCGTGGACTTTAATCTGGGAGAACCAGGTTTGATTCCCACCTCTTCCACATGCAGCTGCTGTTGTGCCCTTGGATCAGTTACAGTTCTCTCAGAGTTGTTCTCTCAAGAGCAGTTCTTGAAAGAGTTCTCTCAGCCCCACTAACCTCGCAGAGTTTCTGTTGTGGGGAGGAAAAGGAAAGGAGCTTGTAAGCCACTCTGAGACCGCAAGTGAAGGGTGGGGTATAAATCCCATCACCATCATCATCACAATCATTATTATTATTACCAGTCAAAATATCACAAAATAATGAGTGCAAGCTTTCAGCGTCTCCAGAATTCTTCCTTGAGATGAATATTAAGTATGAAAAAAGGGGAGGGAGAAAAAAAGACTAGTGAGGAAATGCAGTTTTCTTTCAAGTGATTTAAGAGCCTGACATTTCAGAATTGCCTGTATTTCTAGCAACTTTGTGGATAAGTCACGAGGAGAGTCAATATGATATAGTGGTTAGAGTGTCATAGGGTTGCTAACCTCCAGATGGGACCTGGAGATCTTCTGCTATTATAATTGATCTCCAGTTGACCAAGATCAGTGCCCCTGGCAAATATGGCTGCTTGGGAAGGTAGATTCTTTTGGTATAGTTAAAATGGTCATTAGGACATGGAACCTGTTGTTAATTTATTTGAATCCCACCACTGGCCTCAGTATGTCTTAATCGGTGGTGACCCAGGGCAAAGCCAGCTATTTCTTCCTCAAACTGACCTCAGTTAACATACCCAGTCAGAATTTTGAATACAAATCAATCTGTCTGCTGGTCTCTAAAACTGTGGTATATTTTGACCTCAGGCAGCCATGAACTCTTGGCAAACCCTGCATGCCTGTTGTTTTTTTAAATTTATTTAGCTGAAATACCTTCATAAAACAAATTGGCCACCGAGTGCCTGTGATATTATGGTTGTTCTTGTAGTCATGCCAGCTGGGCTGTCATCTGTTTATAACGTGTTAGATGGGTTCGTGGGGTAGGGGTGGGGTGGGGTGAATAAGAGACCATCCATTCACATTCCTTTAAGTCTATTGCTCCCAAGTTGTTGGAGGCTAAAAAGGCAATTCTGCATGTAGGACTGATGTGATCTCAGTTCCAGAGGGGATGAAATCATGACTGCATCTTCTGCTTGTGTAGGTCAACTAATGACTTCTTGGGAAAGCAGTAAAGTTTGCCCAAATATATCTATATGACCTCTTTGGCTAAGGGACGAGCTGGCAACTCAGCTCTGAAATCTGTTTTCATTAGTCCACTGGTTCTGCATTAATGACTATCAGCGCACTCCTAAGTTACAAGGATTGATGGTTGCTTAAAAAATCCTCATCCCCTCCCTCTTGCTCTATCACTTTCTCTTCCTCATGTTCATGTCTTGCGGCTCTCAAACATCTGACATTTCTTCTATGTGACAAGCAAATTTGGCCACCCCTGTTATAGAGCCTACTTCTAGTTAATGCCCCATCTTTCAAAGAAACATTTTGAATCATTCTACATAGACATAAAGCAACTGCAAATGCTTTACATAAGAAGCATATAATAATCTTTAATACAAGCAGCAACATAAAGAAATATGTGACAGTGCCATCCATGCAGGCATCTTTTAAAGTGAAGTGGCCCTGGGATGATTGTGGCCGCTGAACGTTAGTCTTTAAGCTTTGTATTTGAATGAAGGATGTTTCACTGATATTTCTTTATGAGGATGGGTTGGGGGAAATTGTGGAAGAGTGTGGGGATTAGCAGAAACAAACAGCAGAATATGAAGAAAGCAATATTCCTAATGGCCTTCATTTAGGACCCACGGCAGGTTTACCTCTGGTTGTGCAAAACACGTACATACTGTGCTTTTTTGTGGTAGAACTACTAGTTTTGTCACAAGTACATGCATTGCGAAACAAGGAGGATCAATATACTTTGTGCTGCTTTTTATATTTGTAATTTTATACTTAATGGGTTTTTGATGCTGAATTGTACAAATGTTAGGCTGATAGCAATTTACCCTGTTTCCCCCTGCTACAAAAACCAGTGTGTGGGGGGGCAGGGAGTTGGGGGAGTGCAAACATGTGCACCAGTGTACAATGTCGCTTCCTCTGAAAAAGGGAAGTTATATCATGACATCAGTATGACAAACAGTATGTTATATCCTAAGTCTTTGACAAACAAACATGCACCAGTTTTTCTTTAGCAACAACATCTTTTATTTGGCTTTGTTTCTTGCAGCACTGTGGAATCGCCCCCTGCCATTGACTGTGCACTTCTGGCTCTTTCTGTGTTATCCAAAGCTCATGAGATAGGGTTGCCAATCCCCAGGTGGGGGCAGGGGATCCCCCGTTTTGGAGGCCCTCTCCCCCGCTTCAGGGTCATCAGAAAGCGGGGGAGGCAAAGGTCTGCTGGGCTCTCCATTATTCCCTATGGTGACCGATTCCTATACGCTATAATGAAGAGCTGATATGCAGGTCTCTGGGGAGGGCGCCTGTTTTTTGAGGTAGAGGAGGTCTAATTCTATGCACCCCAAAAGGAGGTGTCCCTATCCTTCATTATTTCCAGTGGAGGGATGGCCTAAGCGGGACTCGATCTGCTTTGCTTGCCCATTGCAGAGAGAGAGAGAGAGAGAGAGAGAAGAAGAGAGAGGGGAGAAGAGAGAGGGGAGAAGAAGAGAAAAGGATTCCCCTACAGACTACAGTAAGTGGCCTTCCCCCCTTCCCCCCATTTGCCGAGGTGCAGTGGCATCTGACCTGACCCTGAATCCCAGGCCTGCTTCCACGCGCCGGCAGCAGCACCAGGTTCCATGTGAACGTGTGAACGGGGCTCCCATTGGGCAGCCGCCCCCCCCCCCCTTTACCTCTTCCATTGCACAAACACTGCCATTACACGTGTGTGTATGCCTATTGCATCAATACCCTTCATTGCAGTCTTGCATGCAGGGCTGGATTAACACATAGGCCAAGTAGGCACCGTCCCATGGGCCCCCACGCCTTTAGACGCCCCAGGCTGCCTCACCCCCCATTCCCCCCCCCCGCTTGCTGCCCTCCCAGCCTCCATGCATTAGGACTGGAGATAATTTGCGAGAGGAGACCCCAAGATTTCAGTTGCCTATGGGCCTCTACGGGTTTAATCCTGCCCCCGGCTAAACAAGCCCTCTCTCCCCAGCTTGGAGTCCAAGGCCCACGTCTTCCAGAAGTGGCGAGGACTTAATTATGATTCTTCTGCCCTCTTCATCTAGGCCCTTACAGCAGACCATGGCTTCAACATCAGGCGCTGGAGGTGGCAAAGGTCACCAGCCCCAGGAACCACCAAAAAAGAAGCCCAAACGTTTGGTTGTGTTCAATCCTGAATGGAAAAACACCTACCCCTGGCTAAAAGAGACAAAGGACAAGAACAAAGCATTCTGCACGATGTGTTCTAAGGAGATAGGAATTGGTCACGGTGGAGTGAATGATGTGAAAGCTCATAAGGACACCGACTCTCACAGGAGTGCGGCAAGCCAAGCTGGAACTTCAAAATCCATCACAACTTTTTTCGCCTACCAAAAAGACACCGCTGCTCAGGCCAGAATTTCGGCTGCTGAACTAGCCTTGGCATACCACAATAACAGGCATGCGTTATCATACCGGTCTCTTGATTGTGGTGTCAAATTGTGCAAAGCCGCATTTTCCGATTCCGAGACTGTGACCAAGATGACCCTTGGGAAAACAAAGGGTGCAGCTTTGATAAGCGATGTCTTGGCACCTTACTCTGTAGAACTGATTCTGTTAGATCTTGACACAGCACATTGTTTCTACAGCGTTTCCAGCGACGCATCAAATCATGGCAACAGGAAAATGTTCCCCCTATGCCTTAAATACTTCACTTTGAAGGACGGCATTTCAAATCGTCTTCTTGATTTCTATGAAGATGCCAATGAAACGGCTGAGAATGTCACACGAAGGATTTTGGATGTCTTGGCAAAATACCAGCTGGACTTAGCTCGTCTGTCTGCATACTCAGCAGACAGCGCGAATGTAAACTTTGGAAAATACCATTCTGTGTACACACTTCTGAGTAGAGGCCGTGAAGACATCGTGCCCGCCAGGTGCCCTGCACACATTGTGCACAATGCTGCCAAAAAAGGATGTGATATGCTCACCTGCGACATCGAGTCTCTCATACTGAAGGCTTTTGGTCATTTTTCTGTTTCTGCCAAACGCTCAGAGGAACTTCAGGAGATGTTTGATTTTTTGGAGATGGAGGGTGATCACCTGCTTCGACATGTACGCACAAGATGGCTATCTTTCTTGCCTGCCATAAACAAGATGTTGAAGTGTTGGCCAGCCGTTAAAGCATACTTTCAAAAGCTGGGAGAAGATCACTGTCCTACTCTGATATGGCGCCACATTGACGATGAGTCTGGAGAAAAGGACTACAGTACATCGCAAACTTACATGATGTTTCTCCAGACCACTCTGACGCCTATTGAGGAGACTGTACTGATTCTGGAGCGGGATGCACTGACAGCACCTGAATTGTTTGAGACCATGCTCAGGTTGCTAAACAGCCTTAAGCAACGCGAAGCTGACTCCTTTTTTGGAACGGAGACAGATAAGGCGCTGCGCAAAATGCCACCTTCGAAGGCAAGGAAAGCGAAGCAGGACTTCCTCAAGTTCTTTGAAAGAACCACCACCTATCTGGAAGAAAAGTTTGATTTCTCTGAGAAAAATCACCTGTGTGCTTTGACACCATTTTCTCTTAAAAAAAGTGTGACTTATGACCACCTGCGGTGTGCTGCTGAGCAGCTGAAAATGGAGAAAATAATAAACCTGGATCACCTATACAGTGAATACACTGATGCCAAGAGCCTGCTGGATGAGCAAGTGGCCTGTGTTGACCCAGAAATCACTGTGGATAAAAAGTGGGTGGCCATATTCTCTGAGATGGGAACTCGGTCTCAGAAGTGCGAAAACCTCTTGCTTCTTGTAAGCAAGATCCTGAGTATCCCATGCTCAAACGCTTTTGTGGAGAGGGTATTCAGCCTCATGTCAGCTCACTGGACGGACACCAGGAATCGTTGTAGCATAGACCTGGTGAAAGCAGAGCTGCAAGTCAGATTGAATTTTAATATGGATTGTGATCAATTTTATCACTTTATTAAGGAGAAGAAAGATATCCTCAAGGCTTCAGGGAAATCAGAGAAGTATAAATTCAGTAAAAAAGCGAAAGACTGAAACCTGTGTCACTCCTTCCACACCACAGCCCTTCGTCCAGCGTGGGAGTCGGGATGGCCCACACCTGCGGGCCCACCGCCTGGGCCCACAGCACGCAAGTCCCATCCTACCAGCCGTGTTCTTTGTCCAGGGAGAAGTCGAGGTCCAAGAAGCTCCACTGTGCGGGCGTATGTTAATGTAAGACCAGAATTTAATAGTAATTATAAAAGGAATACAAAACAAAACTGGGGATTAGGGCTAATGGCGATACCCCCCCCAAAAAAAACGACACTAGGCAGCCACCTCCTGGGTGTGTTGGAAGAGCTGCCAAGATGCAAAGTAATTTTAAACTGCTGACAGTGTGTTTCTTTTTTTTCCAGATAAGCTCCATTCAGGAAACTAACAACCACAGACAACAGTAGATCACTTCCATCACACAACAGAAGGTAAGGAACAAATTGGCTGTGACTTGACAGCTCGTTCCATCACTTTAATAATATGAAGAGAACTTGGTTTCCTTTCTCTTTTGCAATTTTTAGTATTTTGGTGACACCTTTTTCTTTTTGTGTGCTGCTTGGGGAGGACCTGCTTTTCTAGACCTGTATCCGCCTGCCTTCAGGCTGGGCTACGGGGCACAGACTGGCAGTGGTGGTTTTAGTTCTGATCTCAGTTTGATTGTACATAAGGGTTGCTTTGTTGCTTTTACTAGGCTGATCAAGACCCTTTGATATTGTGGACAGTCTTGTTGAAATGTTTGTGAGCACAAGAAGGTATCAAGGATAGTGGATTGTTTTCCTGTGAATCTGACTCAAGAGGGATTGCTGTTGGAGCCTTTTTTTCTTTAGCAGGGAACATCGTGAAGTTTCTCTTCTTTTTTAAAGTTGTATATTTTGGGGGTGGTAATATTTGGGGGAAATGACATCACAGGAAGTGCTGTCAAAGGAAGTGATGTCACTTCCTGCTTCCGGCAGGTGGCGGGGGGGGAAATGATGTCACAGGAAGTGATGTCACTTCCTGCTTCCGGCAGGTGGCGCGGGGGAAATGATGTCACAGGAAGTGACGTCACTTCCTGCTTCCGGCAGGTGGCGCGGGGGAAATGATGTCACAGGAAGTGATGTCACTTCCTGCTTCCGGCAGGTGGCGCAGGGGAAATGATGTCACAGGAAGTGACGTCACTTCCTGCTTCCGGCAGGTGGCGCGGGGGAAATGATGTCACAGGAAGTGATGTCACTTCCTGCTTCCGGCAGGTGGCATGATGTCACCGGAAGTGACGTCACTTCCTGTTTCCGGCGGCGCGCACGCGCTTCGCGCGCGCGCACCCCTACCTCCCCCCCCCCAAAGTGTCCCTGGCTGGCCTTCAGACATTATGGCCACCCTACGCACGCGTGTGCACACACACACACACACACATTCGTAAGTTTGTGAATCCAGCAAACAGAATGCCCATAGGGAATGTAATGATTTCATGATAATGTCACTCATATCCAGGGCTTTTCTTTGTAGAAAAGCCCAGCATTTGTATATTAGGCCACATCCCCTGCCACCAAGCCAGCCAGAGCTGCATTCCTGTGTGTTCCTGCTCAAAAAAAGCCCTGCTCGTATCTAACACAGTAAGCAACATTTCCTTTGAGGAAGGGCCATAGTTCAGAGCATTGGCTTGGCCATAGCTCAGAACAGTAGCTTGGCACACACAGAAGGTCCCAATTTCAGCTCCTAACATCTCCAGTTAGAGCAGAAAGTGGTGGGAGGGAGCAAAATGTCTGCTGGGCACTCCATTATAACCCATGGAGACCGGGTCCCATAGGGTATAATGGAGAATCAGTCCGTGGTATCTGGGGCTCTGGGGTTGTTGTTGTTTTTTTTAGGTAGAGGCACCAGATTTTCAGCATAGCATTTGGTTCCTGTCCTCAAAATACCCTCCAAGTTTCTAAAAGATTGGACCGGGAGGCCCAATTCTATGAGCCCACAAAGAAGATGCCCTTATCCTTCATTATTTCCAAATGGACAGAAGGCATTTAAGACATGCGGTCCCTTTTAATGTAATGGCCAGAACTCCCTTTAGAGTTCAATCATGTCACACCCTTGCTCCTGGCTCCACCCCCAAACTCCCCAGATATTTCTTGTGTCAGACCTGGGAGGGACGGTGGCTCAGTGGTAGAGCATCTGCTTGGGAAGCAGAAGGTTCCAGGTTCAATCCCCGGCATCTCCAAAAAAGGGTCCAGGCAAATAGGTGTGAAAAACCTCAGCTTGAGACCCTGGAGAGCCTCTGCCAGTCTGAGAAGACAAAACTGACTTTGATGGACCAAGGGTCTGATTCAGTATAAGGCAGCTTCATGTGTTCAACCCGCGACCCTGGAGAGTGGCTGCCAGTGAAAGTTGGCAATACTAACCTTGATGGGCTGATTTTCTGATTCTTTCTAAGGCAGCTCCATGTGCCCTTGTGCTGAAGGAATGGGCAGTGTGCCAAAATCCTGAATGGATGTTGCATGAGGGAAAAAAGTGCCATCTGGGCTGGCTAGGCTGTTGCCAGACAATTATTTATTAATTAATTACATTGGACTTATAGCCTGCTGTTCTTACACACTTGGACTCAGGGTGGGTCACAACATTTAAAATCAACATCACAATTAAATATAACTTAGGTTAATAACAGCAACCCTAACAGCCACAACCGTCATAATATTCATCCCTCACTAGATGGCACAGTAAAGGGCAGTCCAGGAGATGGTCCAAGGTGGGAAATTGTCACTCATCCTTGACCATGTGAAGCTGCTTCTAAATTTTCCAGGCCACGTACCCCTTGCCTTTCTTTCCCACACCCTGGTAAGGCAATGCTTGCCCCATAAACACTTCTAACCACTTCCAATGAAAGAGAGGGGCACTTTGTCCAAGGAGGAGGCATTTTTTTTTTCAAACACATCTCTTGTTTTGATTTAGCTCAAGTGCAAAAACGGGGACCAGCCAGGGCCTTTTTACTGCAGTCTTTCTCATCTAATCATTGCCCTCTCTCTTGAAGAAGTGGCTCCCACAACACTGTAGGTACATGGGCTCCCCACCTACCTACAACATGGGTTGGTAAAAGTGGCTCCCACAACACTGTATGTATATGGGACAGGAAACTGAAGAAGAGAAAGAATATTCATGAGACAGAAATGAATGTGGGAAGGTAAAATTGATGAGAAACAACAGGGGTGGTGGTGGTGTTTGGATATGTGAAGGAAAGGAAAGGCATTATTTCATTTTTAAATTGTCAAAACTTCAATCTGCCTTTATTGGATCACACTTTCATAGGGTCAGAATATGGGTAAGATGTGAATTGCTGCAGGAACCTGTCACTAGATTTAACTGTGTTGCAGAGATAATTGAATGTTAGATCCTTAGCAGTCCTCCTCATTATATGGAAACAAGGATTTTGACATGACTTCCTTCTAATTCAGTATGATAGGATGAGGTTATTTTTAGCTCTAAAACAATGCAGCTATCTAGCAGGGGGAAAATGAACTTTACTTTTTATAAGGTTGTGTTTTCTGTGGATACTCATTTTTCCTGAAAAAAATTGAAAGTACACATTACATCCCAAGGCTTTTTCAAAGCAAATATTATTGCTGTTTGTCTGTTGAACTAATCACCAATGAATAAGATGTCAGTACGATATGCAAATCCACTTGTGTATGTATACAATGGATATACATGAAGGAGAAAGCCAGCCTAATCTCCTGTACTGACACAAGTTCAGACAATGGCTGCAATGTTCCCACCAACTGGTGCAAGGTATTGGTCAAAACTGGAAGAAGCTAAGTGGAACAAAAGTCAGCTGTGTGGATAGGTTGATGCCAGAATCAAGGTATGGATGGACCATATTAAAGGTGGATGAAAACCTTGGAACAGAATAGTGTATTTTAGCATGCTGCAGGAGACTATATTGAGGAAGAAACACTGTATTTATTCCCTCCACTGATCACCCCTAATCAGTGTTCCCTCTAAGCTCAGTTAGTGTGAGCTAGCTCACAGTTTTTTACCCTTTGGTTCAGAAATTTTTGTTTTAGCTCAGGAAAAATGACCACAGAGCAAACTAATTTATGCAATAGTCACAATTTTGATGCCAGTAGCTCATGAAGTAGAATTTTTGCCCACAAGACTCCACAGCTTTGAGGGAGCATTGCCCCTAAGCTTGTAGAATGCACATTTTCCATTTCCAGCATGACAGGAAGGCAAGATGTTTATGGGAAGATTTCTGAATCTGTGTGAGGGCTACCGGTGTGGAGACAAAGTGAGCACCAAATAGGCATGAATGGTGTGAAAACACTTTGCTGTCAGTACAGGAGGAGGCAAGAACATGTATATTGCCCTGTGCTCCTTAGCGGAAGAATGGGATAAAAATGTCACACATAACTTCACCCAGTCAACAGGTAGGTCAGATAGAGAAGCCAAGGTGGAGCATGAGACAAAGAATCCTATTGCTCCCCTGTTGTGTTTTCAGCCAACTGCAGAACCAAAAGCTATAGTATCATCCTCAGACCCACTGTGCTGGTGGTGCCAACGCTTATTAATGGGGAGCCAGCAGCCCTCTCTTTTGGTAATAATGCTTAGGTATGGTAACATGCTAGAACGGTCTGAGATCCACAGTGTCTCATAGCAAACTCAGAAAAAAAAAGTCCTTGCACCAATGCAGGAGTTATACCTCCAAGACATTCCTCCTGTATTTTTATCCGGAAGACTTACATGTCCTTGAAATGAGTAGGAGACAACTAGAAACCTCTGTCTGATCTGATCTGATATGAAGACAGGGAGCATCCCCCAGATTCACAGATCTTCTTACAAAATGGCAGAATTCTGAATCTGATTGATAGCCTCTGGCAGCCAATGCAGCCTTTTCCTTTGCTGGGCGCCATGTGGAAAGCTCTTTTATCTGTTTGCCTATAAGAGCTGGCAGCCGCTATGAGATGAAGCTCAACTATCACAAGGAATTCAGGACACACTGTTCCACAATGACCTTTTGTATGCTTGGGTCAGCAAAAAGAAAATACATGAAAAGGCCATTGATATTTTCAAGGAAAGGTCCAATGAAGTCACTTAGGCTATAAAAGGCATCAGAATGTATAGAATAGCTATACTGGATGAGTGAAACACCTTCCTGACAGCAGATACAGCTAGAATTTGTCAGGGGAAAGTGTGAGAAATTTTTGAGGAAACAAAAAGGGAAAAAAAGATTATTCAGTAAGCAGTTGTTTTCTAGAACCTTCTGAGGAAAAGTTGAAAGTGCTAGTTTTGGTATGTAATGTTTTATTCATCTTCTGGTCCCACATGTGTAGAAGTCTTCCTCTTCCCCTACATGCCAGGACAACCTTTGCAGGTAGTCTCTTGGTAATGCTCACCCAAAATTCTACAACAATACGCACAAACGATTCTTCATGGTTGTCTTCTTACTTTAGAGTTGTTGGAGCAATAGAATCTGTAACGTACTCGAAACGGAGACGAGAGTAGGGCAACATGGTTTATTGGGAGCACGTAGCTAGAGAGTCAACACGCGGGCCGGGTCCCGCTTATATACAATCCCGGGTACAGCCTACTGGGTTGGTCGGGCCAATCCTGCCCCGTTGAACTTCCCGCCACAGCTGGAGATAGGCGGGGAACTGGCTCCCGGCGCTGGGGCTCCTGGGACTGCCCAGTTGCCCCCCCCGTCTGGTCGCATGACATTTCTTGATACACTACACCCCTCCCCCCCTGGTTAATGTACAAAGTCCTGTAAATATGCGGGGGGCCGGCGCTCCCGGGTGGACCGTCTGGGGGTTTCGGGTGGAGGCGGCGCGGCCGCCGGGGATGGTGCTTCGGGGGGTCCTGGAGTGGACGGGGGCGGCCCGTTCGGTTCTGCGGATCCCTCGGGCTCGGTCGGCCCCGGTACCTCTGGCGCCCGCATCCCGGATGTTGGGATCGCGTCTTCTAGGCGGTCTCCGTTTGGCTCCTCGCGGGATATAGCCTCGTCTGTGTCTGCGGGTGCCTCCGGGAGAGTGCGGCGCCTCAACTGGTCAATGTGCCGCCGTAGCACCTGGCCCCCCTCAGTCGATATGTCGTAGTGGCGGGACCCGGTTACCCTCAGTACCCGCCCCGCCACCCAATCGGGGCCCCTTGCATAGTTTCGGGCGTAGACTGGGTCGCCCGCGAAGAAGCCCCGGACGGTGTCTCGGACTTCGGGACTCCCGCGGGTGTCTGAAGCTCGGTCGGGATGCAGCCGGTCCAGCCTGGTTATGAGTTTGCGTCCCATGAGGAGCTCAGCCGGGCTGACTCCTGTGACCGGGTTGGGTGTGATCCGATTATCGAAGAGGAACGCGGCCAGCCTGTGGTCCCAGTCCCCCTGTACAATTCGGCCGAGGGCCTCCTTTGTTGTGCGGACCATCCGCTCTGCCTGGCCGTTGGTGGCCGGGTGGAAGGGAGCCGACCTTATGTGCCTGATCAGATATCTTTGCAGGAACGCCTGGAAGTCGGCTGAGGTGAAGGCGGCCCCGTTATCAGAGACTATGGTGTCCGGGATGCCGTGTGTGCATAGGACCCTGCGCAGAGCTCTGACCGCGGCTGTGGACGAGGGGGACCCTACGGGGATGACCTCCAGCCATTTGGTGTAGGAGTCCACTATTATGATGAAGGTTTGCCCCTGGAAGGGGCCCGCAAAGTCGATGTGGAGTCTCGACCATGGTTTCCGGGTGGACTCCCACCTAGTGACGGGGGCGCTGGGCGGCTCGGGCCGCGATTCCTGGCAGGTCTGGCATCTGCGGACCCAGCCCTCGATCTCCCCGTCCATTCCCGGCCACCAGACATAGCTCCTGGCCAGAGCCTTCATTCGCACTATGCCGGGGTGAGTCTCGTGTAGGGATTCTAAAACACGCCTTTGGAGCGGGGGCGGAATCACTACCCTACTGCCCCATAGTATGCAGCCCTTGTGTGCGGCTAATTCCTCCCTCCTCGCCTTGTAAGGCCTGAATTCCTCACCCATGTTTCCCTCTGGCCACCCCCTCACCACCCAGTCGAGCACCCGTGCCAGTGTCTTGTGTTTCTGAGTGGCCTTGGCCACCTCCGCGGCGTGGAGTGGCGGCTCCGGGAGGCTCTCTATCATCATGACCTGGTGTGCGGGTGCGGGGTCCGGACCCGTCTCCGGGAGCGGCAAGCGGCTGAGCGCATCCGCGTGACCCATAGCCTTGCCGGCCCTATGAACCAGTGTGTACGTGTATGAGTTGAGGAATTGGTTCCACCTCAACACGCGCTGTGAGAGTATTTGGGGGGTCTGTCTGTCTGGGGCTAGTAGACCTAAAAGGGGCTTGTGGTCCGTGGCAATTGTGAACCGTCTCCCATATAGGTACTCATGGAACTTGCGGACCCCCGCCACGATTGCCAAGGCCTCTTTGTCGATCTGCGCGTAGTTGCGCTCGGCTGGGGTGAGCGTGCGGGAGTAGTATGCGACCGGTACCTCCCTCCCATCTGGCAGCTGATGCCCCAGGACTGCCCCCACCCCATACGGCGACGCATCGCATGCCAGGATGACGGGGAGGGCCTCGTCAAAATGGTGGAGCACCGCATTGGACACCAGGACGTCCTTGACCGCCTGAAACGCGGCGGCCTGTCGTTTGCCCCAAACCCAAGGGGCTTTCTTGTCCAGCAGCCGGTGAAGGGGCTCCGCGAGGGCAGCCTTGTGGGGGAGGAAGGAATGGTAAAAGTTGAGCACCCCCAAGAAGCTTTGTAGCTCCGCTTTGCTCGTGGGGGCCGGGGCTTGTACGATGGCTCGGGTCTTTTCTTCCGTGGGGTGGATTCCAGTTGCGTCTACGGCGAACCCTAGGAACTCCACCCGTGGAACCCCCAGCAAACATTTCTCCCTCTTGACCTTGAGCCCCGCGGTCTGGAACCGGCGGAGCACCTCTCGGAGGCGGTTGCCAAATTCTTCGGGGTCCGGGGCGGCGACTAAAACGTCATCGAAGAACGGCTGGACTCCGGGAATTCCTTTAAGGAGAGAGTCCATTATGCTCTGGAAAATCCCCGGAGCGACGCTCACCCCAAACTGCAGCCTCTTTACGCGGAAGGCCCCTCTGTGTGTCACGATCGTTTGGGCCTCTGCCGTCTTGCTGTCTACTGGGAGCTGCTGGTAGGCTTGGGCTAGGTCTAGCTTCCCGAATATCCTAGCCCCCGCTAGGGCGGCTAGGACGTGGCTCACTACCGGCACCGGATAGGGGTTGTCCTGTAGAGCCTTATTTATGGTGCATTTATAATCGGCACATATCCGCACCTCCCCGGTTGGTTTGATGGGGGTAACGATGGGGGTTTCCCAAGTGGCGTAGTCCACCGGCTCAAGGACGCCTTGTGCCGTGAGGCGGTCTAGCTCTGCCTCAATCTTAGGTTTCAAGGCGAACGGGACCCTCCTGGCCTTGAGCCGAATCGGCCTGACTGTGGGGTCTAGGGGCAGGGAGATGGCCGGCCCCCGGTAGCTTCCTAGGGACCCATCGAATACCTCGGGGAATTCCTTGCAAATCTCCCCGAACCCACGGGGCGTTAAGGTCTGCCCCACCCCCTCCACGCGGATTCCCATGGGTTTGAACCAGGCCAGACCTAGCAGGGTAGCCAGCTGGCGCTTTACCACCAGGATGTCCAGCGGGCCGTGGAAGGACCCCCGCTCGACTTGTACCCGCGCCCACCCTGCAATTTGCACCGGGTTCTTCTGGAAGTCCCGGAGTATGAAGTCTGCCGGCTGAAGTTGCAGCCGCTGGCGGGGACACAGTTCTCTTAGGGTTTCCTCCGCTATGAGGGAAATGGAGGACCCTGAGTCCACCTCCATTTGGCAGGGGTTCCCCTCGATAAGGACCGTCACTTTGATTTTATCGGGGGAATCGTGGGGCAAGTTCAGTACCTGTAGGGACGTAGAGTCTATCGCGTGGGACTCCGCGGACTCGTGGTACGTGGTCGGCTTCCTGCGGTTGGGCTTGGCTCGGCAAGCCCTGGCGATGTGGCCGGTCTTCCCGCAGCTCCTGCAGTCCCAGGTCCGGTACTGGCAGTCTCTCCTCTCGTGGGGGCCGCCGCAGCTGGCGCACTTGGTGGCCGGGGCTCTCTCCGACGCTGGTGGTCGGTCGGTCGCTCGGGGGCGTTGGGTCGCTCTGTTGGGTGGCCCGGCTGGGCGGCGTAGCTGATGGGCTTCCTCCTCCTCGGGGCCGTCGTGGTCCAGCTCTTCGTGGTGGGCGGCTTCCATCTTGGCCCGGGGAAACGTTCGGGCGGTTCGTTCCCACGCCACCGCCTCGCTGAAGGCGGCCTGGAGGGTAAGCTCTTCTTTGGCGAAGAGCTTTTGCTGGAGCCTTTCGTCGCGGAGGCCCCACGTGAATCTGTCCGCCAGGGCTTCCTCCAGTTGGGGGAGGTTGCAGTTCCCGGCGAGTTTGCGGAGGGCCGCCAGGTAGTCCGCGGCGGACTCGCCCGCAATCTGGTCCCGTTTGTGGAACAGGAACCTGCGAGCCACCCGCGAGGGCTGTGGTGAGAAGTGTCCCGTGAGGAGTCGGATGATCTCGTCATAGGATTTCTCCGCCAGACGGGCGGGTGCCGAGAGACCCTTGGCGATCTCGAACGTGGCAGGCCCGCAGACGCTCATGAGAACGTCCCTCTTTGCTCCGGCGTCAGTGATCTTGTTGGCCCGGAGGTAGAACTCGACCCGCTCCGCGTAGGACTCCCATCCCTCTGGATTTGTAGGGTCGAAGGGCTCGAGGTAGCCGGTGATTCCTCCTTGGTTGGCCATGATGGCGGCGGCGGTCGCTTGTTGCCCAGATCTCCGTCGTAGCCGCTGAGGCTAGTATCCCACCTTCGTCGCCAGTGTAACGTACTCGAAACGGAGACGAGAGTAGGGCAACATGGTTTATTGGGAGCACGTAGCTAGAGAGTCAACACGCGGGCCGGGTCCCGCTTATATACAATCCCGGGTACAGCCTACTGGGTTGGTCGGGCCAATCCTGCCCCGTTGAACTTCCCGCCACAGCTGGAGATAGGCGGGGAACTGGCTCCCGGCGCTGGGGCTCCTGGGACTGCCCAGTTGCCCCCCCCGTCTGGTCGCATGACATTTCTTGATACACTACAGAATCATCCAAATGTGTAGTGAAATCTTTTTTTTTTTTTGGGGGGGGTAGCTAGAGTTCAACCTCTCAGGGCCTTTCTTGAAGTGCCTCTGCCATGTTTTAATCTCAAAACCAATCAGTTCAAATTCAAAGCTACATGCAGTCTGCATAATGGAGACAGGATATGGTATACAAAATAGTCATGCTGTGAAGGGCTGAAAGTGGAGAAATTATGGACACATGGAACATAAAAAGTTGCCTTATACTGAGAGAGATCCACTGGTCTTTCTAGCTCATTGCTGTCTATTCTGACTGGCAGCTGCTCCTCTAGGCCTGGAAATACCATCAGGGATTGAATCTAGGTCTTTCTGTTTGCAGTTTTTGTCCACTGCCACTGAGCCATGTCTCCCTGTACAGAGATTCACAAAGGGCTTCTCCATACTCATCCTGGAAAGTAGCAAATTATATCTTCTACGTGGGGTGAGGAAGTTGTGTCACTCATCAATAACTGCGTCATAAGCAGTTTCAGGTGGGTGTTCATGACAGTAACACAACCATAATATAGTACAGTTTGAAGATGAAGAAAATGTGATTATCTGGAAAAAGATGAATTTCCTTCAGGGAAGGTGTTAAGATTCAGTACCGCAACTTAAAACTTCTATTTTTTGCACTCTAAACTAATCATCTGAAAAGGCCATAAGGGGGAGAAACTGTTTTATTTTTAGTCTGGTTTCAATATGTATTTTATCTAAGGATCTGTTTTTAGGAATCCAGAACACTTGTGATTGCACAACTACTGAAAAGATGGAAGGAAAAATGGCCCCATTAAGTCCTGTAAATTTCCTTGGGAGCATGAAGGATATTTAACTAATTCCTACTGAAGTCAAAGTGCTTAACTGTAGTTAGAAGGCCAAAGGTTAGATCTTGTCAGAATTCAGAAGCAAAGCAGGATTGATTCTGGCAAGTACTTGGATGGGAAACCTCCTTGCAATACCAGAGCCTGGAGGTGGGGGCAGGATTTATTCAGCAACCTCTCTGAATATCCTCCATGCCCCCAATAGGGGTCAGTCATCAGAGGTCACCATGATTTTTTTGTAGAAAAACCAGCAGGAAATCATTTGCATATTAGGCCACACCTCCTGATGTTACCATTGTTTTGAACAGGGTTTTTGGGTAGAAAAAGCCCTGCAGAAACTAATTTGCATATTAGGCCACACCCCCTGGCACCAAGCCAACTCTGTTCCTGCTCAAAAAAAGTCCCTCATGCACATAAAAAATACCCCCGAATATTTGAAGCAGTTTGCAATTCTAAAAATCATATGCATACAACATACAACGAAATGAGTGCAGAAGAACCCCTGAGGTGGATTAGGGATGTTGTGGATAGGTAACCCTTATTCTGTCTTCTGTCATGTTGGCAACTACTTCCTTTTTTAAAAAGCCATTAAGCCTTCCCAATAAAAGGTTAAAAGCTCTAGGTGCAGGCATTAGCCTCAAGTCAGCAGGACCCAGCAGACTGTCAGATGTCACTGAGAATTATGAGCCCTGGAAGCCCACATTTCACAAACTGAGGAGAGTATAAAGAAGGACATGGGAAAGGTAGTAAGGGGGCTTCACCAGCGACCAGAAGCTGCTATGGAACCGGGCTCAGGGGCATAGCCATTGCTGTAGGAAAGGTTTTGATTCAACCACATTCATAAAAACATGATATTCTGCTTCTGTGAGTTTTCTTGACCACCCAAACCCCTTCAAGGACTTCTGCTGCAGGCAAATAAGCCATCTGGCAAAACAGTCCCCTTCCTCTCCAAGAAGCGTCTGCAGCTTAAACACCACTGCACATAAAATGGCCTTCCAGCACCTACTAAAAATTTCTGAAGACAATGCCCCCCATTACCTCCTCAGGGAGCCCCATTCTACAAGGTGGAAGCCACAGGCTCTCGTGGATGACAATTTAAGTGGAGGGGAACAACTAGAAGGCAGGAGACCACAGTAGGCATACTGGGATATAGGGAGAGAGACAGTACTTCAAATATGTAGGTCCAAGACCATAAAAAAAAGGTAAAGGTAGTCCCCTGTGCAAGCACCAGTCGTTTCTGACTCTGAGGTGATGCCGCATCATGACGTTTTCATGGCAGACTTTTTACGGGGTGGTTTGCCACTGCCTTCTCCAGTCATCTACACTTTCCCCCCAGCAATATGAGTACTCATTTTACCGACCTCGGAAGGATGGAAGGCTGAGTCAACCTTGAGCCGGCTACCTGAACCCAGTTTCCGCCGGGATCGAATGCAGGTCATGAGCAGAGAGTTCACACTGCAGTACTGCAGCTTTACAAGTACGGCACCAGGACTTTAATGTCATATCCATCACCTCGAATTTATCACACAAACAAACTGGCACTCAGTGTAGCTGTTTTAAAATAAACAAGTTGTGCTCCTGTTAGCTAGCTCCTATTGATAATGGCGCTGCCACATTCTGAACAAGTTAAAGTTCCTGGGCTGTCTTCAGAGCAGCACATTAGAACAATCCCAGGAGTACAGAAACATGGATCAGTGTGCCAGGCTGGCTGAGACCAGATGAATTGTTTCTTTTGCCACACGCTCCTTCACTGTGATGGCTCATATAATTTGCTGTTTGCAAAGTATCTCAGTCTCCCCATATAAGCTGTTATCAGGCTTAGTGACCAAAATATCACTTTCTAGATTAATCTGTTTACTTTTGACTGCTGCTCTCCTGGTAGATCATGGATGCTGAACTTTACTTATGAGAGGTCACTTCATCTCCACTTTGACAGCCATCTTGGGATCTCTGTAATAAATTTAATAATAGATCTCTCTAGGGAGATCATAAATTTGCTTCCATTCTGCCTTGGCTATCTTTGGTATTATCTTGTAAAGCAAAGGACCAAGTTAACACGCCCCCTCCCTGTGTGCTTACGTTATAGGCAATTCTGTGGTGACTCATCTCACATTGTGTCAAAATGCTTGTACATTTCTACCGTATCACATTTATATAATTTCAAGGAAGTAAACTATTTTTATCTGATTTGACTCCTGAGGAAATCAGCAAGCTGAGAAAGTGTCCTTTTTATGTGATGAAAATTCCTTAAAAGAAAATGTGAAATGGAATCTTCCATTCCTCCAGAACTTGTGCCCCAGCTGGGGCTTGCATCTTTCCCCTCTTGTTGGTAGCATTAATAGTGATGATCAAACTAATGTGTCTTAAGGAACAGGCTAAATAAGCCCCCCTGCTTCTACTTGTACAGATTTCTGTAACATAAGCAATGGTCTTGAACTGATAACTCTGGCCTTGAGGCCCATGCATAAAAAAATATAGCCTTGCTGTTAGCTCCTTTTCTTCCTTCCTAGAACCAATAGTTGGCTCCTTCCCGTACTGGTAAAATCATTTGACCGCTCCTCATAACTAGGGTTGCCAGTTCCTCCCTAGTCACTGATGGTGAAAGGCAGTCATACGGTTGCCAGCTCCAGGTTGGGAAACTCCTGGAGATCTGAGAGTGGAGCCTGGGGAGGACAGGAACCTCAGTGAAATACAAAGCATCTATTTTCTCTAAATACTACTTGAAAGCATCTATTTTCTCTAAGGGAACTGACCTGTCTGGTTTGGAGATGAGCTGTAATTCTGGGAGATCCACTGGGAGGTTGACATCCCTACTCCTAACTGTTTCTACATTTTTTTTTAAAAAACCCTCAAGTTAGTCCATTGCAATTTTGAGTCCTCTTGTTGCAAAATAAAGTAAAGCAACCAATAGTTCTGTGTCCTACTTTAATACATTTTGTTTTTGTTACATGAGCACTTAAAGCTGCCTTATACTGAATCAGGCCCTTGGTCCACTGAAGTCAGTATTGTCTACTTAGATGGGCAGGGTGTCAGATAGAGGTCTCCCATGTCACCTACTGCCAGATCTTTTAACTGGAGATACCAGGGATTGAATCTGGGACCTTCTGCATGCCAAGCAGATGCTCTGCCACTGAGCCACAGCCCTTTCCATGTTTCTCTAAGGAGCTCAGAGTGGCTTCTTTCCTGTGTTTTATCTGTGATAAAAGAACATGATTTACTAATGGGAGAGTGAGGGTCTGGACCACAGCAATAATTTTCATTCCATCCTCACAGGCTGTGAAGGGGGAAGTGCATATTTGCAGAATCCCATTGCATTCCACACAATCCTGAAAAGGTGGTTCCTGTAAACGGTGGGCTATGGTCTGTGTCTAAAATTTCAGGCAAACTGACAGTGATAAAGATTTATCTGAACCATGGGCTCAGCAGTGACCAAAGACATTACACATACCTCTAACCATGTTGTATCTGCATCTACCACCATCATCATCATTTTACCTATGACTGGACCTCTAAAGTAACTGTGTGGTCAAACCTGGGATTTATCTGGCCATTCCCAAGGGTGGGTTTGTGCAGCTGTACCAGATGAATTTCTTGACAATGGGCACAGCATCCCACCAATTGCTCAGTCACAATTCAAGTCCAGCCACCAAACCAAGCCACAGACAGCACCTTTCATTTTGGAAATATCAGGCTGAGTTTCATGTAGTTAAGTAAAAACCTGCTTTCTCAGTTTCCTCACTATTACTCTGCTCTCCCACATGAGACATCCTGTCTGAAATCCCAGGCACAATAGTCTTTGGGGGAGGGAGATATCTGTAAAGCTTCATTCTGGATTCTGCCTGGTCCTCCATTCTGCTACCATCCCATAATGGGTGCCAAATCCACCTCTCTGCATGTTTCTCTACTGATGCACTGAGCTGTCACAGGAGTTCCACGGAGCAATTCCACAAGTAAGGTCAGATCTCTTGGCTCTGGTATTTATGCAGGGGAGTCAGGCAATGGCAACTATTGCATGCATCAGCATTTAACTGCTGGCCACTTCCTTGTAATCTAACCCCATATTGGTAGGCAGTTAATGTAAGGCTCATTGCTGCATAGTACTTGAAGATGTTGGAGGTTTTAATTCTGAAACACATGTAAGTGCTGGGGTTTCAGCAATAGCTCTTTCCTGGTCATTTATTGGATGAAGCCCTTCTGAATCAATAATATTCCCCAAATAATGTACCGAGGAGACATAAACAAACACCTCTCTGTAGTTTGAGTCCCACCTTTTGAAATGACCTTCTTTATCTATACCAGACATCAGAATATCATCTGTTTCTTCTTCTGAGCTCTTAAACAGTTTGGCTTGTTGTTCTGTTTCAATTGCTTTTCTTCCTTTTGGTGAGTATATCTCTACTGTGAATGGTATTTCATTTATTTACCTTGTAAAATCTGTCTCAGAAGTCAAAATCTTTCCTTTTCCTTAATATACTTGTTGATAGATCCAGAAAGTTCTGCACTTCTTTTTTTGCTGCTTTAAGTGGGGACTCTCCTTGCTTCTTTAGTATTGTGTATCAGGTTTTCTTATGGGTGAAGCAAAGCACTATATATTAGAGCAGCTTATTCTTGAATGCAAATCTTGAATTCACTCTAAATATCTAGTCAATATTGGGAAAATTTTCTTGTATCTTCATATAATCTTGAAGTATCTCATGAAATCTCTCTTCCAAATTAGGCCTCCCAAACTCTTCTGGTATGCCTCAAGAGCCAGCTTGTTGTAGTAGTTAAGTGCATGGATTCTTCTGGGATAACTCCTTCACTTGCAGTGCTGGAATGGCTTTGGGTCAGCTATAGCTCTCTCAGAGCTGTTCTTGAAAGGGCAGCTTCTGTGAGAACTTTCTCAGCCCCACCCATCTCACAGGGCATCTCTTGTGGGGGAGGAAGGTAAAGGAGCCTGTAAGCCACTCTGAGACTCTGATCAGAGTGAAGGGCGAGGTATAAATCCAATATCATTATCATAATCTTCTTCTTCTTCAAATGCAGGTTATTAGATCCACATTGGGTTTCCAAAATTTGTGTTTTGTTCTTCTTTCTCACTCCAGCAGTCTTGTATTTTTAAATATACATCATTATCTTTTTTGCTTCTCTTTAATTTTTAAGTCTTCTCATTGTTTTGATGTGCTGGAAATGATCAAGGATAGTACTCTAGTGAATAATATATAGGATAAGAAAATAATTTGTATCTTCCTCTTGGGTCATCTATTTGACAAATCTGCCAGACAATGTGTTGCTCTTTTTTGCTATGTCACACCAGAGCTGAAGCGCTAATCCTTTTAAATAAACATTTTTAATCAGGAAAAAGGGGTGGGGATAGAATAACTGATTGTTTAGTCCATAGAGGGGATAATCCACATATTTGTGCAGTGGGGAAAAGATAATCCAAAAGATGAAAATGCAGATTGATATAGTTTCATCTGCTTTAGGCATTTCTGCTCTTTTAAGTTGGAGCTTTCTTGAAAGGAGTAGTTAAATTAGACACAGTTCAGTAGTTTATCTCTGCACTGCTCTCATAAATCTCGTTAGTTCTCTGTAATTTGTAGCCCATAAATTTTCAGAAATTCTCTTACCTGTGAAGTCAAACGATGCTGGCAATCTGCCAGTCTTCTGAAATAGGTTATAGTTCCAGGGTGGATCTTTAAAAATGAACCAGAAGATTACAGGTTTATAAAAACAATTGGGGGGAAGAAAAAGAAAAAAGTAAAAGGGGGTCAACCTTTGCCAGCAAATGCCCACTTATTCTCTGCTGACCTTGATGTTATCACAACCTAAGTAGAGCCTGAGTAAATTAGCCCCTCCCCCGTGGATTCACCTATCAGTTGGAACCCCCCTGCAGGGGGAGAGGTGAGGATAGAGGAATACTTTCTTGCTATCCTGTGTAATATGTCTACAGTTAGATAAGTCTGGACTTTAAGTATGCTCCTGTTCAGGTCTCCATTTCCTCAGAAGTCCACAGTCAGCGCTTTCATATGGTGGTCAAGACAGATCCCTTTGTGACACCATCACGTAAATGCTATTGGGATGAGCAGCAGTCCTCTCCCTGTGACAACCCAGCTTGGCTTGATACCAACAGCTATGAAGGGAAAAGGTCAAGTCAAGATGTTATGGGCTGCACATCTGTATGAATTTTGTCCACCTCCTCAGGCCTCACTGATTGAAAGCCATCTAATGGTAACATGAGATTAAACTGAATCAACCTTGGAATCAAAATCATTGCCAATGTGAACGATTTTATCTACAACATGCATCCCAAAAGAGGCCTGTAGACTTCCAGGACCCTATCCATGGTGGACTGGGACAAGAGCCCCCCTCACAATCTGGACAGCACTGCATGAGAAGCAAATTTGCTTTGATGTCAGCAGAGCTGTCCCTGCCGCTAGGTGAATTAGGCATTCACCTAGGGTGTCAGCCTTTGGGGGCACAACATTGGGCCAGGTTTTTTGTTTTGAGCCGGAATGCCAGTGCACTGGCTCAAAAAGAACTCTGTAGCCATGGGCTCCTCCCTTGCCCCCCCAGTCGGAATGAAGAGGCAGACACAATTGTTGGGTTTAAAACCGGGCCGCTTTATTAGGATTAACAAATATAACTGCCAGGGGGGGGAAACCAGACCAGACAAGCCCTGGGGTCAACACCTGGACCCCGCCTTGTCCAAAGGGCGAGCCACCCTGCCCCCAGCACAAACCCGCCGTAATCGGGTTGTAACTGAGCGGCCAGGCCTCCAGCCATCACCAACCGGGCTGGCATCAATCCCCATGGAAAGATCCGACCAGGTGAGGCTTCCTGTGATCTGCATCACCGTACTGAGCCGTTTAGCCCATCTACGGTTCCTGCAGACCACCGCACCAAGGTGCAAGGCCATAGGTGCTCCCCTGGAAAACCCAGTGGCCAAACCTCATCCAGCCAGCGACCGAAGTAATACTCAACAAAACCTAACCTGCTAGGCAGTACAAGGTAGGCGAAAAACACCCCCGCTTAGGCCAATTGTGCGGGAGTGAAAAAATTCCTACCTGGCCCCAAAAGGCGACCGGCATGAACCTGTACTGCCAATGGGAAGGGTGGGCGGGCAGAGAGCCGAAAACCAACTGCGTAGGCAAGGCGGGAGCCGGGGCTTATATAGCCCCAACTCCGCGCCCGGGGAAACACCCGTATGTCGGGTGATCCTGCTGCCACTCCCTCCTTCCGGGGAGGCAAAAGCGGCCCCCAGCCTATTGCCAGCGAGCTGGCTCGGCTGGGAAGGGGCCGGATCTTGCCCCCCCAGTCGGAATGAAGAGGCAGACACAATTGTTGGGTTTAAAACCGGGCCGCTTTATTAGGATTAACAAATATAACTGCCAGGGGGGGGAAACCAGACCAGACAAGCCCTGGGGTCAACACCTGGACCCCGCCTTGTCCAAAGGGCGAGCCACCCTGCCCCCAGCACAAACCCGCCGTAATCGGGTTGTAACTGAGCGGCCAGGCCTCCAGCCATCACCAACCGGGCTGGCATCAATCCCCATGGAAAGATCCGACCAGGTGAGGCTTCCTGTGATCTGCATCACCGTACTGAGCCGTTTAGCCCATCTACGGTTCCTGCAGACCACCGCACCAAGGTGCAAGGCCATAGGTGCTCCCCTGGAAAACCCAGTGGCCAAACCTCATCCAGCCACCGCCAATGCCAAGCCTCTGCTTAGGCATTAGCGCCCCAACGGGTGGCCCAGAGCCAGCCGCACCCCCTGACGAACTTCAACTAAAAAGGCCCGGTTGCCCAAATGGATAATTGAATGCCATCCGGCCGATACAGGCCAACTTGGTTGACCCGTATGGCCGGATGAGGGAGGAAAATTCCTAGTCCGCCCTCCATGGCCTTCAGAATGGCCCTATCACTGAGCCCGAGCTGGGTACCCCCAGGAGACCGTCTGGTGTAATGGGCAGCCCACAAAACCGTGCTGTGCCCGCAGATGAGAACCCGCCTTCTCTCACCCCGAGCCACCGCACCTGAAAAACAAACATAGTCAGCAACATGCACAAACTTAACCAACCGCCCAACAGCCCGCTAGGTGACCAAGGGGCCCAATAAGCTTATAAGCCGCCGACCGCCCTCGGCTGATATGCTGGATGGCAGAGGGCGCGTAGCCCCCAGCACAGCTGTGGATCCATACATAGCTAGCGTCGGCCCTAACGAGCATGAAGCCCATAACCTACTGAGAGCCGGCAGGCGGATGGGGCGGGGCCCCTTTTCCAGGTGGCTGCGAACCGCCGCCGCCGCCTCCGGGGCGCTTACCGCCCGCTCCAGGCTTTGATCTACTGCAGGCCGACAGCGCGTGGGGCCCACTGCACAGCGGACATTCATGGCGGAATTTACAAGGCTCCCTGGGACAGACCCCCTTGGAGGCAAACTCCCAGCACAACAACCGGGACTGGTCCGGCTGGCCCGCGGAACCGCGGGCACCTGGGGTAGGCTCCTGTTGCTGTGCTCTCTGCACCAGATGGCCACTATCGGACCTATCCCCGGGGTTCGGTTTTGCCGGGGCCATCAGCTGCAGCCACAGCTGCTGATTTATTTGGTCCCACGGCATTCCGGGATTGACGGCGGCCCGCATCCGGAAGGCTTCGTCGTATTGCAGCCACGCTGCCCCGACGAAGTCCGTGTAAGCTCTATAGACTATATCTATATATTGAAAGAGGGCGGCCGCCCTAGCCGGCTGTGCCCTTGCGATGACCCCAGCATAGATCAGAAAGCCGGGCAACCAATTTGACCAGGCCCTGTCAACCTTCCTCCGCTTTATCTTTTCCTTGTCCCTATCGTCGAGCTCCTCCTTACTTTTCTTCTCGAGCTCCCTAAACAAGAGACCAAACACATCGACGTACTCCCCACGGAGGATTTTTTCGCGCGTGGCCGCCGTCAGATGCTCCCCCAAAGGCAAAGAAGTGTCGCCATAAGGGAGAGCATGAAAGGGGATACTTGCATAGGGGTTTGGTGGATAGAACCACCCACCCACTTGAGCTGCAGGCCATGCCCCCTGCGGCTGTGCCCCCTGTTGACCTCCCCATGGCAAAATGCCCGGTGTGGGCAGTGAGGGAGGGGCTGCAGGGGGCGCCCCAGCGCCCACCTGCTGACCAATAGGGGTGGGAACTACACTGGACAGCCAACTGGGTGCATGCAAACCCCAAGCCCATGGCTGAGCGGGGCCCAACTGTTCACTGGCACCAAACCACCCGGGCCCCCATCCAACCCCGCTTGGCCCCAGCAGATGGGGCTGAGCAGGACCCCAAGGCCAACCTTCAACAGGCAGAGTAAGGGGCTTACCACCGACACCTGGAAAGACGCCCGAACCTCCAGGGGGCTGCGTCCCCCCACTTCCAGACGCCCCGTCACCCGATGGCGCGCCCGATGGGCCTTCACCTGGATCCTCCTCTTGGTCAGGTTCCAGCGGCGCTTCGGGCTCCAGCTGCCCACCCTGTAAAGCAGACAGCCTAGCAAGCAATTCTGATTCGAAAGTCAGCCGTGCCGACCGACCGGTGGCACGGCGACGGCCCTCCCAAATGGGTGCACCCCTGGCCACCCGTTCCTGTTCAAGGGCCTCTAAATGACTAATAATGGCGAGACGAACCCGCTCACTCTGGCCCTGTTCCTCAGCCGGGGCTCCTTGCTGACCCCGCCCCCGGGGTGGGCGAGCGGGCTGCTTGCCCTTAGACTTGCCTTGCCCCTTTGTAGGTGCCATCCTTACTAGTGACAAAACCGGCAAGGTACTTAAAATAACCCAACGGCACCGCCTCGTCCTCACCCACCTAAACTTGGGAAAAATATACTCCCTTGTTAGCGGGGTAAACCAGGCAACCAGTAGCCACCCAGGACGGGCGTACACCTGGAATTCCCACCCACGGGCAAGGAAGATAAGAGGAGATGTATGCTCCTTTGTTAAAGGGGTGTCCCCCAAACTGCCACCAGATAATGATGATGGGGGGGGGGGTTGCTAAAGGCACAAGCCCCAAGCAGCAAACCCCAGGGCAGGCGCCACACCTCAAACTCCAACCCCCAAAGAGAGAAAGGGGGATGAAGAGAGGGTGGGGGGGAGGGGGGGGCTAAAGAGCGAGCCCCAGCACCAGGGAGTTGAAGCAGGGGGCCAGAAACTATCCTCCAGGAGGTAGAACTCAGGGAGGGGGGGGGAAGTTCACCACCCCACCCCAGCAAAACCGGAGCCCGACTCACCCCACCAGAAAGAAAACTGGATATTGAGATGGCCTGGAGCCCCACAGGGAAAGGCAACCCCTGTCAATGGCCAGCCGCTTGCGCTCTGAGAACACAGGGGCCGCTTCGCGCAGCCCTGAATCGGGCCAAATCAAGAGAAGTGGGAATGCCCACCAGTTGCCGCCTGGGATCAAGGGGGGGGGCCCACAGAGGAAGCGTCCGCGCCTCCCTTCCGTCCCTGCCACCCCCCGAGCCCTCAACAATACAGCCTGAGCCTCGCTGCCGCCGCAAGCGCGTCTCGCCGCGCGAACACCACGCCGCCGAACAGCTGATCCTGTAAACAACAGCCTCGCCGCCCGTCTCAGCCGCCGCAAGCGCGCCTCGCAGCGCCGAATCCCAGGCCGCCGATCAGCTGATCTGAAGAGGCTACAGCCGCGCCCGCGTCTCAGCCGCAGGCGCCCACACGCCCTCGAGCTGCCAGGCCCAGACCCTGCCGCAGCTCCGACGCACGTGGCTCTCCACAGAGAGCCGAAAACCAACTGCGTAGGCAAGGCGGGAGCCGGGGCTTATATAGCCCCAACTCCGCGCCCGGGGAAACACCCGTATGTCGGGTGATCCTGCTGCCACTCCCTCCTTCCGGGGAGGCAAAAGCGGCCCCCAGCCTATTGCCAGCGAGCTGGCTCGGCTGGGAAGGGGCCGGATCTTCTCTGGCTTCTCTGCTCACCGGCTGGGCTCCGAGGTGGAGCTACCCAGCTCGCCTTGGGCAGCCCTGACATGGAAAACAGATAACCAATGAGCAACTTCTTTAAAAACTTGACAGAATGATAGAGCCTAGTCTTGCACAGGACAAAACAAACCTTAACCAAGTTATGAAGAAAAACAGCGTTTTAACAAGCTGCTGGTTTCTTTCTGTTGACTATTAATCAGAGAAATTGTTGCTTAGCAGAGTTGCAGAATCAGTGCAAAATCCAGGACCTTGCCAAGGAGATCACAGACTGTTTTTGAAAGCATCTCAAGGAATGTATAGCTTGCATACTACAAAAGCCATTCTAATTAGCCCCAAGAGGTAGTTACATAAGTTACACTGAGAACATTGCCCAGTCACATTTACTTCCTTCTTGTGATTTTATGTGAGATGCCAGTGTAATGAATCCTCCTTGACAACTGGAGCTGAGAGGCCTTCTAGCTAACAGCACTCTTGAGTAAACAGTCAGTGATCTGTATTTGCAATTCTGCAAAGATCAGTTGGATTCTGTTCTTAAGTGTCAACATTTTCCCAGATGGCTTCTCTGCTGAAGGTGGAAGATACTGCATCTACTTGTGTGTGCGCGTGTGTGCATCTCTCTCTCTCTGTCTGCATCTCTGTTTGTCTGTGTCTTTCTCTCTTTGTCTCCAGCAAGGCCTTCCCTCCCAACATATCCTTCCTTTCCTTTTTGGTGAACATGGGTGACTTTTTTAGAATTCCTCCAAAATCCATGAAATGCATTAGCCCTAGAATGAGCGCTACTGGATGTGAAAAAGAGAAACGCAACTTTTAAAAATATTTTCCTGATCTGAAAGCACCAATTAAGTAAATTAAAAATTCTGATTCTTGTTTATGAACAAGTTTATGAAAAGGCATAAAATATACTTACTGAAAGAGAATTCAGACTTCAGAGAAAGTATGTGGGTTCAGCCCTCCATGGATTGTTCACCTTCATAATGTCAGTGACAGAACCACATGCCTGAAGGAGCCCTCACATCACAAATTCCTTACATGCAGAAGCCAGTGTGAGAGAGTTTCATATTGGCATATACAAGTCATTTCCACAGTTTCTATGATGTTAATTCTTTCTACTTCACTCAGAACAAATAATCTACCAGTAATGCCTACTGAAGCCACAGTCTTCAGTTTGCAATACCTGTACAAGGCTGTTCAGGATGTGGCATTTTAGAGGTCATTAATTCATTCCAGAATAGGAGCCCATAGCGCAGAGTGGTAAAGCTGCAGTACTGCAGTCAGAACTCTCTGCTCATGACCTGAGTTCAATCCCAGTGGAAACTGGGTTCAGGTAGCCAGCTCAAGGTTGACTCAGCCTTCCATCCTTCTGAGGTCAGTAAACTTGCTGAGGGGAAAGTGTAGATGACTGGGGAAGGCAATTGCAAACCACCCCATAAAAAGTCTGCTGTGAAAACAGTGGGCGTTTTCGCACTTACCTTAAGCCGGAGCGACGTCCCTCTTCACCGCGCAGCGTCTGCACGGTTTTCGCACTAATTGCTCCGGAGCACCTGGAAGAGCCGGAAAGTCCCACGGCTTTTGCGGTGCAAATGTAAACCGGTTTTTGGCAGTTTACATTTGCGCCGCAAAAGCCGCGGGACTTTCCGGCTCTTCCAGGTGCTCCGGAGCAATTAGTGCGAAAACCGTGCAGACGCTGCGCGGTGAAGAGGGACGTCGGTCCGGCTTAAGGTAAGTGCGAAAACGCCCAGTGTGAACGCAACGTCACCCCAGAGTTGGAAACTACTGGTGCTTGCACCTTTACCTTTTTAATTCATTCCAGAAGTCACAAGTGACTTGATGGCACATAACACGCACAATGCCTCAACCACAACAGCTTTTTTAAAAAAAGACTTTGTTAAATAAGTCAATTACAAGAAAAGAAAGATAGAGGCTTGTGTCTTATGTTGGTCGCCTGCCATTCCAGGCTCCCCCATATGGGTTGGGGGTGGGTTCAGCAGCTAACAGGTAGGTCACCTGATAGGATCCATGCCCTATGCAGTGCCAATATGCTGTAATCAATACAAGCTGTGGCCTGTTTTCATTCCACACATAACTTCATTGTTTTGTATTGTTCCCCTCCCCTGTTGGCCTTTCTCTCATGCTACCCTCCCCTGCCCTTAGGACCACAATTACAATTCTATTCCCTTTATGAAAGCGCCCTCCTGACCAAGCCTATTGACTACAGCTATGGTCCTTGTATCAAATTGCCCTCCTGAACCATTCCATTTCACATATTCTGCAGAGCGGTAAATGTCTGCAAGTCTTCCTGACCTCCCCAGGCCCCAACAGCCAATATCACATACCGGAATGGTTCATGAAACTTGTTAATATGCCTAGTCTGCTTCAATACACTTCCCAGGAAATTAGGGATGCTGAGAACTCCAAGATGACCATGTCTAGTAGGTGATCACTTGTGATCTGAATCTGCAATCTGTTTCCCTGCCTGCCGTCCACCTCAAATGGTTGTCAGACAGTTTTGCTGCTGCAGGATGGGACTCATGGTGGTGGTGGAGTTCATTTTCTTGTGGTGAAATTTCATTTACCTGAACACATGGAACTGCCTTTTACTAAACCAGACTCTTGAGCCATCAAAATCAGTATCGTCCACTCAGACTGGCAATGGCTCTCCAAGGTCTCAGGCAGAGGCCTTTCACATTACCTTCTACCTGATCCTTTCAACTGGAGATGTTAGGGGCTGACCTGGGACCCTCTGCATTCCAAGAGGATGTTCTACCACTGAGCCACAGCCCCTCCCTTGCCTTACTTGTCTTACTTGTGTTAACACCAAGACAAGGTGGTCAGAAGCAAGCAGGTTTTATTTGGAATACATGTCTACAGGCATGGAGAGAAGGCACCCAGGGTGTGGTCTCTGAATTCAGGGTCGCAGCCCAGCTCAATTTAAGGCTCCCGACACTATGCCCCTATCTGTCCCTATCTGTCCCTCTGGCCAATCATGGCCAATGCGAAAGGCACACATTCTGCCTATCCCTTACGTTAATCACTTATTTTACCCTTATTGGACATCTCTTAACCCTGTCTTTATGCATGATTAATATATACAGAAGAAAGGAAACAATCTATTTACAGTCATAGCTCTTACAGTTAGGTGCTTTCCTTGGGTATGATGCATGAGCTGTTCATGGCTGGGCGTTTTTACAGCCCGGTACACAAAAGACTTGTCTATGCCCACATCACTTGCATGCTAAACTTCAACTTGCATGCTAAAGCTGTCATTTTCTTGTTATCACTTGCCTTACAAAGGCATTTTGCATCTGTGCAGGATTATACCCAGGGGTGTGGATCATTGGGTGGAGTAGCTAAATGACATTGGAACAAAGTTTGCATCCAGTGGATCCTTTAAGACCATTATATTGAATTCCCCAAAGAAGTTATTTAATGGCAAGATGCATGTCTTGTGCCCATATGTTTCCTATATGGACCATAAGGGGGGAGGGGGAAGCATGCACACCTTTTTGGACTTGCTGGGATCAAACGTTGACTACAGGAATGCCTTGTGTCACTCAAAAGCTTTACTACTTTAAACTTCATTTCCACTCATTAGCAGGTGAACAGGAAAATCATATGTGTGTGATACTTAGAAAGAAAGGAACACAGTCTATTGGTATTTTGGACCTTAGTACACAAGAAGTAAATCAGTTAGCCTGTCAAAAGATCTGAAACTCCAGCTTGCATGCTAAAGCTGTCATTTTATTGTTATTATTTCTCACCATCTGGTTGGAAGGTTTTTTCGTGTGTGTGTGTGTGTGAGGCTGATACTATACCAGTCTCTGCAGCATAAAACCTAAGAACTTCTATTCCTCTTCGTATATTTTGGAAGAGCAAATAAAAATGGATAAGATGTCATGGATTGATAATACTTCCCCTTTCCTCTCCCTCCGTTCAGTAACCACTTTCAGAGCTAATCCAGAGCTCCGGGGGGATAAAACAGTCCTTCATTGCTACAAGCCTTAGCAGTATTAGTCTAGTACTTGTGCTTGTGAAATGCATTTCATGCCTCATCTGTTACTTAAATGAGATGTGAAAGCAGTTCACACCTCGTTTACATTTGTACTGTTTTATAGAACAGCACAGACATAGTTTTGGGGAAAGTAATGAAATGAGGTCACCCACCCAAGTTTTCTCCTTGGACTGAATCCCATGCAGCCTTATCCTCCAGTTCATCAGGTTGGAAATTGATCTCTCTCTGAAGCTCTTTCTTTGCTGCAAAACTCCTCTTCATTTGCAACTCTTGGTTGATGACACATGCATCCATGAAAACTAGGAAATTTGATAGCAGATAGATATATCATTGTGTGCGTACAGTCACCAAGAGGAGTTATCCATGGCCTACTTCATAAATTTTCAACAACCACACAATATATGAGAAACATATGAGAATGCTGTACCTGGCTTCAGTCTCTATAGCTATTTATTTCTGGATGCGTGTTTCTTTATAATATTATTGACTACTGAGGAAGGCCCTTGTAGCCAAAATGAGTATGGTCCTATTGATCATTTGATATTTTCATCAACTCTATATGTGAAATCATCAACTCTTTGTGTAAACTGATTACAGCTTATATAAAGTTCATCTTGATGTTCTGTGTAGTCTGATCTTCCGACCATTTATTTTTTTAATCTTTGCCGTTGTGTACACCATAAATAAAATTTTTATTTTTGATAAAGTGTATTTTTAGATTAGCTTGGCCCTTTTAACATTTTCTGGTGGCTGATAGTCGGTGAAAGAAGATTTTCCAACACCCTGAATTCTGATGGTAGCCTAGAACATCATCAGAGGTCACAAACTGAGTTGCTACTCCACACAGCAATACAATATGACTGTGGTTTTCAAACTTTCTACTTTCAGGAAGCCCTGGCCTAGATGGCCCAGGGTAGTCTGATCTTGTTTGATCTCAGAAGCTAAGCAAGGCTGGCCCTGGTTAGTATTTGGATGGGAGAGCACCAAGGGGTTTCAGAGTCACTGTGCAGAGGAAGGCAATGGCAAACCTTCTCTGTTAGTTTCTTGCCTTGAAAACCCTACAGGATTGCCATAAGTCAGCTGTGACTTGATGCATTTTACATACACATTGTCAGGAAATGCTCTCTACATTAATTAGTCTTATGAAGATCCTGTAAATATCTACCAAGTAAACTCCATCCATTGTTGAGTATTCAGTAGCCAATGACAGATGCACATTTGCTTCATACTTAGAACAGGGCCAAGGCCTCTGACCTGTGTGAATAGAAAGTGAGATCTAGAACTCAGCCAGCACTATCCTGAGATTACATAAGGCAAGAGAGAACTGGTATAGAAGGAGAGCAAGTTTTAATGAAGTGAATATAGGGTTGTCAGGTAAAGCTGGGAGATCTCACAGGTGGGGTTGGGAAATTACAGCTGCTCTCCAGATGACAAAGATCAGTTCCTCTGGAGAGAATGGTTGCTTTGAAGGGTGGACTCTTTGGCATTGTACCCCACTGAGCTGTCTCCTCTCTCCAAGCCTCATCTTCCTCCAGGTCCATGCCAAATCTCCAGGAATTTCCCAGCTTGGAGCTGGCAACCTATGAGGAAGCTCTTGAGCAACTTCCAAGAAACCTTATGCTCCCTGGAATATGGTTTGAAAAGCACTGCTGGAAACAAATCCATTCTGCCTTGCTCCATTTGTAGAATGTTATAATCCCTTCAACTCTGTTTCAAAACTTTACAGCTTCTTGACCTGTCGCCTGTCAGTCTTTGCCTATTATGAATTCCTGCTGGTGCAGCATGTCCATTTCCCAACCTCCACAACAGTATCCTGTTTCTGTTCCTTGTACCTTTCTACTATGCCTGACTCATGATTAATTTGGAAAAGGAGAGAAGCTGGGGCTCATTTTGGGGAGCAGCTCAGGTAACATAACTTACACAAAAATATATTATGCCCTTGAGAAAGAGCAACTGTGCTTTGAATGCAGTGGGCAACTCTATACAAGATTCTTCATGAGAAATAATTCACATCACCTTTTTCGAGGCCCGTGTCCTTAGTTGCTCCTGTCTGTTTTCAGTCAAAAGCTTCAAGAAAACTCAGTGAAACAAGGGCAAAACATAAAGTCGATAAATAGCTATTTAATTCTGTGAAGGCTGCTTATGGACTGCTGAATTTTGATTCGAAGGTATCTTCTTGATTCCTATCAGGTTCTTGCCAGCTCCAAGTTGGGAAATACCTGGATATTTGGGGGGTGGAGCCTGGGAAGGGTTGGGTTTGAAAGGGGAGGGAACCATCTCCTACCAGTGGCTGGGGATGACCTAGGAACCCTAAGAAAACAAAACAAAAACCAGACCCAGCCAAAGCTAATGGTTTCTTCCCTTTGGTAAGTATTATCTCCCACTGAAGACAAATTTATCATGGTTGGGGCTTTCTTCTTCCTGGAGATACAGAGAAAAATTAGATCCAGTAATTCCTATTTTTCTAGTCTTCTCTGCTTGTAGGAAAACCTAGTAGGACTGACTCCTTAGGATTTTAAATTAGCCTCTGTATATAAACAAGCAGATCTTGGGGGTCAGCGCTGGTTAGTACTTTGATGGGAGACCATCAAGGAAGTTGTAATGTACTGAGGTCGGAGACGTTCAGATGACAACATGCTTTATTAGCGAGTACATCACAAAGACAACATGGCGAGGCTGGGTCCCCCGTTATATACATTTCCCGGAACAACCTCCTTCTTCGTCAGGTCCAATCCTGGCCAGTTAAACTTCCCACCACTGATCACCATAGGCGGGCTGCGTTCGTCCCTTCCAGGCACTGCCCACCGGCGCGCTGTGCTGTACTTTCTGGGATGAATGCCAGACACAACACTCCTCCCCCCCTAGTTCAAGATATATAGTCTTTCAAATGAGTGGGCAGCTGCTGCTTCCTGTGTGACCACCGAGGTTCGATCTGGTGAGTTGGGGCTGCTGCCAGGGGTTCTGTAACCGCTGGTTCCTCGCTTTGGGGTGTGGTCGGCAGAGCGTTGTCTTGAGCCTGTAGCGGTATCTCCCCCACCCTGTAAGGCTCCTCCACCAGCGAGCCCGGCAGGGTTGCTTCTTGCAGCAGCCCAGTGCTCTCTCCGTTCCCCACTACCCCTAGCCTGCCGGTTCCTCTGGCAGGGTGTGGCGGTGAAGTTGGTCTATGTGTCTGTGGAGGAGCTGCCCTGCTTCTGATGAGACCTCGTAAGACCGGGACCCAGTGAGCTGCAGCTCCCGAGCTGGTATCCACTCTGGCCTGCTTGCAAAGTTCTTAGCATAGACCAGATCCCTCGGAAAGAACCCCCTAGTGACCTCCCTGGTCTCGGGGGAACTGCAGAGGTCTGGGGCCTGGTTGGGGTGTAGCATATCAAGCTGGGTGGTTAACCTCCTGCCCATGAGTAACTCAGCAGGGCTTACGCCCATAGCCGAGTTAGAGTTGATCCTGTTCCCAAACAGGAAGGCAGACAGTCGTTGGTCCCAATCCCCTTGGACTATGCGACCCAGGGCCTCTTTGGTTGTGCGAACCATGTGCTCCGCTTGGCCATTAGTGGCAGGGTGAAAGGGAGTGGACTGAATGTGGTGGATGAGGTACCTATTCAGGAATTCCTGGAACTCCTGAGAGGTAAAAGCGGTGCTGTTGTCCGTCACTACGGTGTCAGGGATTCTGTGGGTGCAAAAAACCCTCTGTAAGGCTCTGACTGCGACTATGGTGGGGGTGGAAGCAACTGGGATGACCTCCAGCCACTTCGTGTAAGCATCCACCAAGATAAAGAATATTTGCCCCTGGTATGGCCCCTCAAAGTCTAAATGTAGCCGGGACCATGGCACCCAACTGGATTCCCAGCGGTGAACGGGGGCGCCAGGCAGATTTGGTCGGGACTCTTGGCAGGGCGGGCACCTCCTAACTCACCCCTCTATCTCTTCATCCATCCCCGGCCACAATACATAGCTCTGCGCCAGAGCTTTCATACGCACTATCCCCGGGTGTGTCTCGTGCAAAGCTTCGAGCACTTGTTTCCGGAGTGGGGGAGGGACCACCACTCTGCTGCCCCAAAGAATACACCCTTTGTGTAAGGAGAGTTTTTCCTGGCGGAAAACAAACGGTCTGAATTCAGCGACCAATTTGCTCATGGGCACAACCCCTTCCCACCCAGTCCGAAGTATGCAAGTATGCGGTCTCTACCCATGGACCTAGCTACCTCAGCTGCATGGAGGGGCCGCTCTGGTAGAGACTCCAGAAGAATCACATAGTGGGTCGAGGCCGGATTGAAGTCCATCTCCTGCAGCAGAAGGTGGCTGAGGGCGTCTGCATGGCCCATTGCCTTGCCAGGGCGGTAGACGAGTTTGTAGCACAACATTCCACAGCAGGACCCGCTGCGACAGGATCTGCGGTGTCTGGCAGTCTGGGGCAAGTAGGCTGAGCAGTGGCTTGTGGTCTGTGGCAATCGTGAAGTGCCTACCATACAGGTAGTTGTTGAATTTGTATACACCCGCCACGATTGCCAATGCCTCCTTATCTATTTGGGCATAGTTGTGCTCAGCCTGGTTCAACATCCAAGAGTAATATGCCACGGGGACCTCTCTCCCATCTGGGAGTTAGTGGCTCAGGATGGCGCCCACTCCATAAGGGGAAGCATCACAGGGTAAAATCACAGGGAGGGATTCGTCAAAATGGTAGAGTACCTCATTTGAAACCAAGATGTCCTTGACTGCCTGGAAGGCCGTGGCCTGCTTTCTTCCCCAGACCCATGGGATGCCCTTTTCTAGGAGGCTGTGTAGGGGTTCGGCCAGGGCTGCTTTGTGGGGCAAGAATAAGTGGTAAAAGTTCAGGAGCCCCAAAAAACTTTGCAGCTCCGCCTTGCAAGTCAGAGCCTGGGCCTGGACTATCGCCCTGGTCTTGTTGGCCGTTGGATGAATTCTCATGGTGCCCACCGCAAACCCCAGAAATTCCACCCTTGGCACCCCAAGCAAGCACTTCACCTTGAGACCTGCATTCTGGAAACGGCGGAACACCTCTCGAAGGTGGCAGCAGAACTTGTCGGCATTGGGTGCCACTATCAGAACGTCATCGAAAAAGGATTGTACTCTGGGAATCCCTTTGAGGAGAGAGTCCATTAAGCTTTGGAGAATTCCCAGAGCTACGCTGACTCCAAATTGTAGCTGCCACACCTTGAAAGCACCCCTGTGCGTAACTATAGTCTGTGCCTCAGCCGTTTGCTCATCCACTGGAAGTTGTTGGTATGCTTGGGCCAAATCCAGCTTCCCAAAAATCTTAGAGCCGGCCAGAGAGGCGAGGACGTGGCTGACCACCGGGACGGGGTATGGGTGGTCCTGTAGTGCTTTATTTATTGTGCATTTGTAGTCTGCACAGATGCGCACATGGCTTGACTGGGGTGACTATGGGGGTTTCCCAAGTAGCATGGGAGATGGGCTCTAGCACCCCCTGGGCCATGAGGTAGTCCAGTTCAGCTTTGATTTTCGGCTTAAGCGCAAACGGAACCCACCAAGCCTTCAGCCTTAAGGGCTTAATATGGGGTTCAGCTGCAGCATGATAGGTAGCCCCTTGTAGGTTCCCAGAGCCCCATCGAATACTTCCGGGAACTCCCAGCACACTTGGTCAAAATTGTGGGCCTGCGTGTGGTCTGCCCCAACAATTTTGATGCCCAGGGACTTAAACCAAGCCTATCCCAAAAGGGTGGTGAGCTGGCTCTTCACCAGAAGTATGTCCAGGGCCCCTTTTTTGAACGCCACCCTAACTCTGGCCCACTCCATGATCTGCACTGGATTCTTTTGAAAGTCTTACAATATGAATGTGGGCTGCAGGGCCGGCTAGTTGTGGGGGCAGAGTTTACTGAGGGTCTCCTCTGAAATTATGGAAATGGAGGATCTCATGTCCAATTCCATCAGGCAGGGACCCCCCCTCAATCAAGACCTGCACTTTGACCTTGTCGGGGGTGTCCAGGGGCAAGTTCATTACCTGGATGCTGTTTGAAGCCATAGTGTGTGCGTCTGTCGAGTCGTGGGGCCTCTTGTTGGTTCTGGCCCTGCAAGCTCAGGTGATGTGGCCCACTTTTCTGCACGTTCTGCAGTTTGCGTTGTGGTAGGGGCAGTCTTGGTGCTCATGTGGGTTCCCACAGCTGACGCACTTGGTGCTTCGCTGTGGTCTGTTTGGTGTTTTCAGCCTGCTGCATGGCTGGCAGCGAAGCTGGTGTACCCCTTCCTCATCGGAGCCTTCTGAGATGGTGGCCTGGTTCGCGGAAGTGCTGGTGTGTGTCTCTTCAAAGGCGGTTGCCTGTCGAAGCACTTTTGCGAGGTTGATGTCTTTGTCCTCGTATGCTAGCAACTTTTGGCACATTTTCTCCTTCCTGACGCCAACTGCGAAGCGGTCCAGCCAGATCTCTTCCAGGTCCCCCATGAAATCACATCTCAGGACTAATCCACAGAGCTCTGCAAGATACTCAGTAGCGGACTCAGCTTGTCCCTGCTGTCTCGTGTAGAATGCATGCTTGCGTGTGAGACAGGACAGCTGGGGCACCATGTGGTCCGTCATTGCCTTGACTAGCTGGTCATAGGTGGCCCTTGTGAGGGTGGTTGGCGCGATGAGTCACTTCATCAGCTGGATGGTCTCCACCCTGCATGAACTCAGGGGAAGCACCCTCTTCTCTGCCGCTGCCTCCATTTTGTGCAGCTCTATGTAGTAGTTGATCTGGTCCACCCATGATTCTTATAAGTTGGGCCAGGTGACGTCGGATGCCGGTAGGGTTTGTCTGGGAGCAGTAGCCATGGCCTCGGCTGCGGAAACACTAGAGCTCAGAGCGCAGGACTTGCGGGCGGCTGGAGGCTGCTCTCTGCTCACCGGTATCCCATCCTCGTCGCCAGCGTAATGTATTGATGTCGGAGATGTTCAGATGGCAACATGCTTTATTAGCGAGTACATCACAAAGACAGCATGGCGGGACCGGGTCCCTCGTTATATACATTTCCCAGAATAACCTTCTTCCTGATCAGGTCCAATTCTGGCCGGTTAAATTTCCCGCCATTGATTGCCAAAGGTGAGCTGCGTTCGTTCCTTCCAGGCACTGCCCACCGGCACACTGTGCTGTACTTTCCGGGACGAATGCCAGACACAACAGAAGTCCTCAGTGGCAATGCTGTGGCAGGCTATGGCAAATCACCTCTGTTGGTCTGTTGCCTTGAAAACCCTTTGGGGTTGCCAAAGGCCAGCGTTAACTTGACAGCAGTTTTCACCACCAGTCTGTAGCCTGACTCTTATTTTAATAGCATTGCACTTACATTTGATTAATATGTAAATAGTTTCAATCTTATTGTAGGGTTGTGAACTTCCAAGTGGAGGCTGGAGATCTCCTGGATCTCCAGGCGAGATGAATTGCTTTTTTGGTTGTTTGTTTAAAATATTTATTCCACTTGTCCTGGAGAAAATGGCTGCTTTAGAAGTTGGAGTATCTGAGATTATACCCTACCAAGGTCCTTCCCCTCCCTAAACTCCACTCTCTCAGCCTCTACCCTCAAGTCTCCAGGTGTTTCTGAACCTGGAGTTGGCAGCCCTATGCAGAACTGTTAGACTCAGGTAGCCTTTCCTCTCATGGAGTGTTCCCTTATCACTGCTCTGAGCCATTTGACTACCGGTATATACATACCAATACTTCAGGATCCATATGGACCTGTGAGACTTATAGGGTTCAAGAAGCAGTTGGCTCTGTGCTACCATGCATGACAGAGTTTAGAAATGTATGGACATGTAGCTCTAACCTGGAAAAAAAACACATTGATGCATTTTTTAAAAAAAATGCAAAAAGTTTAAAAATAGGTGATCCATTCAAAGAGAAAGTAGAATAGTCTGCTGCTAAAAAGGCTTAGTAACAGTAGTACCCTTCCACACATGGTGCAAATGGGCCCTGCCCTTTACCTCCTGCTGAAAGTAAGCTAATCTGTCAAGCAGTGCTTCCTGTATAAAGGATGGCTGCGTAAGTTGCTCTGCTTTCATTCAAGGAATAGTGGAATAAGAGTATAATAAAGTGATTTTTTAAACCTACCCTCTCTTGGTGTCAAACTCCTAAAGACGCCATAACAAAATTATTGTAGGACATATCAGCCTCTAGTTTTCCCTCATTTAGGCATCAAATGGCTTCCTTATATCAAACTTTTCTCTACAAGTACTTGACCTGGGGAAGCTGCAATTCTTGTAATAAAATTAGGCAGTGGAAATGGGACCTTAAAGGGGGGGGGAGGAGGAACTCCCTAGATGGAAACATTGGTAAGATAATTGGCAGCACTCCAGGTGGGCAGTTTCCCCAGGGCTTTAGCTCCTGTGTGAGGAAGAAAGGCAAAAGCATGGCTTCCCTGAATTGGAATGGCTGATTTATGTTCAGTTTTTCTCCAGTGGAAATGGCAATCTGCTTGCTGACAAAGGATGAGAACACATTCAAATATATTCATTACAGGAAGCATCAGGTGTCCAAGAACAAATGAAACGGTGCATTTGTATGAAACGGTGCACTGCAATACAAGGTCTTAGAGTAAACAAGAAAAAAATATACCTCAAAAGTGATTTTCTTTCAGTGTCTGGGAAATAACTTTCTGTCCATTTGTTTTGGTAGCCATGAAGATTACTGGCCAAGAGTTCTGGTAAAATTTGGCATTTTGCCAGGATGCATTTAAAAACAAGATCTAAAACTAATTTTTCCCAATGTGTTGGTTTTAGAATTTGGGGTTACTCTTATTATTCACATCCTTGTTTTGGGCCCAGAGGGCTCAAACTGACAGGATGAGATTCATAATATAAAATGAAGTAATGAACGGTAGCATCCAACAACAAAAATACAGAGTAGATTGTACAAACTATGTGTGATGCATGCAAAACTCCCTTCACAGATTTCACTTGGGGATAAGAGTATTCATGGAACCCAGATTCTCCTGCTTGCCTTACTGTGCACCCAACTACCAAATGCAATGCTATCATCAACACTATCCATGGAGTTCTTGTTGTGTATTTAGTAGAGTAAATGAAGCACAGAGGAATAACAGCACTGACATGGGTGTGCTTAATTTCTAAGTAAAAAAATTATTCAAAATTATGGAAAGGATCACATGGAAAGAAAACAACAGCAGTCTAACTCATCTTTCTAGTTCTGATCTACTCCATCTTGTTTCTTTGTTCCCTTTGGCCCTAAGAAGAAAAAAAAATTTAAGGTTGCTGGGTCTGACTCAAGAAATATCTGGGGACTTTGGAGGTGGAGCCAGGAGCAAGGGTGTGACAAGCACCACTAAACTCTGAATTACTAACCATCACATTTAAATGGACTGCACACCTTTTAAATACCTTCCCTCCATTTGGAAATAATGAAGGATAAGGACACCTTCTTTTGGGGCTCATAAAATTGGACTCCCTGGTCCAATCTTTTTGAAACTTAGGGAGTGTTTTGAGGAGAGGCACTGGATGATATGCTAAAAATTTGATGCCTCTACCTCAAAAAAAAAAAAAAAAGCCCACCCAGAGCCCCAGATACTCACAGATCAATTCTCTATTATACCCTTTGGGAACTGGTCTCCATAAAATATAATGGAGTGCCCAGCAGACACCCCCCACACACTTTCTGATAACCCTGTAATGGAGGGAGGGCTGGGGGAATCTCCTGCCCCCGCCTGGGGATTGGTAACCCTAGAAGGAATGGAATTTTCCCCCCAAAAGCTCCACCCCTTGTGTACTTGCAGAATAGTGTGATCTCCAATATATTGACTAGCCAACAGTCAATCTTAAGGTTACCTCATTACGAATAAAACATCCCCATTTTGGGTGGGAAGAATCTACTCTACACCTAATTGGTTCTGTACTGAACTGACTTATTATCTTACAGAAACGTCAGCTTAATCTTTTCATGATCGAAAGAATGATACTTGCAAAACCCCAACACCTATAAAATGATAACCAGGGCTTTTTTTTTTTTTTGAGCAGGAATGCAGTTCTGGCTGGCTTGGCATCAGGGGGTGTGGCCTAATATGCAAATGAATTCCTGCTGGGCTTTTTCTACATAAAAAGCCCTGATGATAACTATAATTCAAGTACATGTGCAAAAGTGTGAGAATATTGACAAGGATAGCTGTTAATTTCATAATTCACTGTGAGCCATGTCTGATAAGAACTGAAAGTAGTTTGGAGAAGGAAGGAAGGCTGGGGGCAGGAAAATTAAAATGTATTGTCTTGGGCCCACTGAGTTGCCTGAGAGTATCTGCAGCATTGTGGAAGCTAAATGGCTATAGTGCTGGTTGCAAGTGTGGGTGAGACACTCCTGGGAACCCCATGTAAAAACCATATATATGCCTAATGAATCTTGCATGTTTTTTGAACCTAATTACTAACCAACCGTTATAAATTGATAGGATGCTGTGATGATCACTTTGGTTAATTAGATTTCCTCCCATACCCTTGCCCCTATTGCTGAGAATTAAAATAAACTCCCATCAAGACATGAAAACAGGACTGTTGTGCATATTATTTTTGTATGTTCTGGTTCTGTGAGTGATGTAGGCCGGGGGTTACTTCATCTGTTGTAGAACATGGTCACCAAAGATGTAAGATATATTTACTTCTATAAATGAGAATAGATTCTTGTAGATCTACAAATAGAAGAGTCCTATATCTTTGTCTTGTGTTGTAAATTTGTAAACTGTTACAACCAGGGTTTTTTTCTCTCTCACTGGAATGCACAGGAATGCAGTTCTGGCTGGCTTGGTAATATGCAAATGAGTTCCTGATGGGCTTTTTCTACAAAAAAAGCCCTGTGTGAAACAATGGTGACATCATGAGTTGTGGCCTAATATGCAAATAAGTCCCTGCTGGGCTTTTTCTACAAAAAAAGCCCTGGTTACAACAGTTTGTAAACTGGTGTAAAAATAACTCATGCTACGTATAAAGTTTGAATCTAGTGGCACCTTGAAAAAAACTTTCATGGTCTTAAAGGTGCCACTGAACTCAAACTTTGTTCTATTGCTTCAGACCAACATAGCTTCCTGCACAATATGTAACAGTGCAACCCTAATCCTGGGCCTGGGTACATGTCTGCAGTTTTTGGTTTCATCTATTTTTTTACGGCCCTGAGGGCCAACAATTACTCATGTTGCAATGGGTTTGTCAAGGTCCTCAGCGACCCTTCTTATAAGGCTCCCTGGCTCCAGATTTTTGAACAGAAGTTATCTCTTGTAAAACTTAAGGTGGAGGATCTGTTTTCTTCCTCTATAAATCAATGCAAAAAACAAACAAACAAACCCTGTTCAAAATGATTTATGCCAGAGCTAAGAGCTATACCCATTTTTGATGCTTGGAGGACATATTCTCCACTTGCTGTGGGCCTCCCGTAAAAGAGTAAACTTCCTTCTTATTTAGATGCTTGGTTAGCCCAAAGTTATAGAGGATCTTTATGCTTCCATGATTCAACTGCCCCTTTTCAATTATATTGTTGGGTTGTCTGCTAAGGATCCCTTTTTCAGATTGGTTACATCCCTGATCCCTCCAGTCAGTGGACTGTCTTGTGCATATTCTCCTGAAATGTCCTTATGTGCTCCAGTTATGCTAAAATGACCATGCCTTCATAAATGGACTACCCTTCCTCTAGCAACATTAGAGCAAAAGTTTCAGTTTCTGATTTCCAATGTACCTATTCCATTGCTTGATTTCTAGAGGTTGCACAGAAGTGTTGAAGGGAGTGCAATCCTAACAATATTTTTCTAACAATAAACCTTCTCAGCTCTTGGTTCTGTCAGTCATCGAAGTACATAATAATAAATGCTACTGGTCTGAAGCAGGCCACTTTTGTTATTCAAAGAAATGTAGTAATTTTGAATGGTCATCAGAAAATTCACTCAAGTCGGGATTATACTTTTTGGTTTTTTTAAAGGAACCATTGTCATTGGCTACTACGTTGTTTCTTATGGTTTTAGTTCATTGGATAGTTTCTTAGGAGTTCTGCTCTTTTTCAGGAGTGATAATTTCTCTGTTGTTTTATATATGAATATATCACATGTTTGACTCTCTGTTATAAGGCATGTTTGTATATCTCAAAAAGAAAACTTCCTATGTTGGATTTGCTGGAATACTTTTCTGGCAGTAAACCCCAATAAATAGACCTTAGTAGGATTCTGCGTAGATCTACTTAGGATGATACTTTCTTTATGTATTTACTTTACAGCCTACTTTGTGTACCTGATGAAGTTGGCTTTGGCCTACAAATGCTATTGTTGCAATGGGTTTGTCAGTCTTGTGGATGCCATAGAAACTTTGTTGTGCATGTACCACATGGTATTCTGCACTAACCAGAATACCATGTGGACAATCACAGTACTGCGGTAGGAATTCTTAACCTAAGGAGGAGGGAAAAAGTGAAAGCTGCAATCTTAAGAACACTTTCCTGAGTGTAAGCCTCAATGAATAAAATGGGTGTTACTTCTGTGTAGGTCTGCTCATGATTTCTCTCTATTTCAATTTGTACCTTAATCTCCTCTGTCTCAATTGAAATTATCAGTTCTTAAATTTTGGAGGCTAGATAGATTTGAGTCCAATAGCACCTCAGAGACCAACAAGTGTTTTAGAATATAAGTTTCTGAGAGTCAGTGCTCTCTATGTAGGACACACAAAAAGATTGCTAGCTTGACCACCCAACTGCTTGACATTCAAGGTATCATCTCTCACTGTTCATAAGTTTCACCAACAACTCCAGTATTGTATGATGGTAGCTTCTGCATAATCAAGTGATAAAATCTGCATAATCAAAGTAGAAACTTTGTTGGTTTTAAAGGTGATACTTGACTCCTGCTTTGTTCCATTCCAGTCCAGTGAGGGTTAAGGCATTTATTTATGTATTTATTTCTTTTAAAATGCTCATTCCTCATCTTTCCTTGTGGCTCAAGACAGATTACAAAATCATAACTAAAAACATCACAATTTAAAACACCCAAGTTAAAACCCCAATGTATCCTTAGCTGGATGGGGAAACATGCATAAATCTAGAACTATAACTAAACCCAGTAGCCAGAACTATGCACAGTCTCTGTTTGATCAAGGTTTGATCAAGGTTAGTGATGTCACACAATGACTGATCAATTAAATTATACAATTCAAGGGGAATGCTGGCCTTAACCTGCAAACTGGCAATGCTTAACTGAGGAAACTCTGCAAAAGAAGAAAAGCTCTTTTGTTTAGTGAAATAAGCAGAATGTGTGATTTAAGCTAAGGCACCGAGATATATTTTGGTCATGAAGTAAACATGTGCCATGAATTATGTGGCATATGTAGTTCATTGATGATTAAACCAAATTATGTTATAATTGAAGTACTATTTTTTTCCAGGTTACGTTGCCTTGAGCTCAGCAGGGTCCGCGGGTTCTCCTGCTTGCGGCCCCTCTGAATCAGGCGGCTGAAGGGGTCTCCTTTCGGCATGGGGCTTTTACAGCAAGACAGGGGTGCAGCGGCAGCTGTTCCTCTTCTTCCTGTATGCTCCGAAGCTCCCCCCGTCATGATCGCCAATACAGCAGAAAGAGGTGAACGCCTGATTGCTTGCTTATCTTTTTTTCAATAAGCTTCTGATCTATCGCTTCTCTACCTCAAGCATGACAATTCTATGTGGCAAGTAAGTGTGCTTTCAATACCACTGAATATGGATACTTAAATCGACTTGGATTATAATTGGATATTTGTTAAAGAGACTATTATTTGGCTGCAACATGGTCTGAACAAAATGAGATATCTGTTAGAGAGATTTCTCCTTGTCATCTGATTGAAATGGAAATGCTAACACTCAAAACTCCAACTGGAGGAGATTGGGAGGGACGGACTATCTGGGACTCTAAGCTACTTTTCAGCTTGGATTAATAGACTTTTTTTTTCTATAAAAAAGATATTTTCTATTAAAAAGCAGTTTAAATTCTCTGAAGCAAGATCTTGGTTCATTAACAGAGTTGATTAAGAAACAAATTGGAGCTTTTGTGCTGAAAGCTAGCGAAATCTCAAATCTACATGAGCAGAGTGCTAAAGAGAACTTGGTCTGTGGAATTGAAATGGGAGAGTGACTTGTTGGGAAATGAACAAAAGAAAATCAAAATGGAACCCTATGATGCAGTTAAAAAAGAAGACCGGAAATGGGAATTGACTGAAGCTATGCTGAGAGGAACAAAGGCTGTGGAATTTTTCCCACTTTTTTCGAGAGAGATGACTGTATTAAGGAGTAAGAAGGTGCATCTTAAACAGAAAATCATGATGTGAAAATTTTTCAGAAAGAAGGGTTTTTTGAACTAGATCTCTCTCCGTGGATAGTCGGATATAGACCTTGCAAGAAAATCTGATATGTGATATTAAAAGGCTAAGTGAATTTTTTTTTTGGGGGGGGGACGCTATAATAAATTGTCTTGTCTAGAGTAATATGGATATAAAAGCTAAAGGACTGAAATTTTTTTAAAAGAATTTCATAGTTAACTTAGATTAACCTTTAAGAAGGCAGACAGCATAATTAGTTTGTAATTTGGTAAACGTGTCTTTAACAGAAAAAGATATTAGCTTTTTATGTTTATTAATGATATGGGTAAACCTACAAGCTGGTCTGTATTTTTAATATGGCTGAATCAAGCAGCAAAACTAAAATGTGGAAACTTTTGAGGATGAAAGATTTTTGAATAGTTGTTCCCACTGTAGCCAATTAGATATAAGAGAGATTTTAAAGATAGAAATTTTTTACAAAAATGTTATATAAATAAATAGCTAATTTGGATTAATTGTTAAGAAGGTAGACACCATAATTATTTTGTAAATTAGTAGATCTGCTTCTAATATGTTTGTTTGAAGAAATTGTCTATAATTAGATAGATAAATCATCGTGTTCTATTTTTAGCCTGTTAAGTATAAAGATATTTGTCTCAGACTGTATCAAGGAGAGAGAAGGTGCATTTTAGTTATAAATCAGAAGATAATTTCTTTTTAGGAAGAAGGGTTTCTTGAACTGTCTCTCTCTTTGTGTGTAGTTGGATATGGAACTCTTAATAAGAACAGATATGTGACTTTTAAAGGTTAAGTGAGATTTTTGGGTTAAATTAAGTTGTTTTTCCTAGAGCAATAGGGATATAAGAGTTGGATTAATTGTTAAAAAGGCAGATAGCACAATTATTTTGTAATCTGGCAGATTTGCTTTTAATATGCTTCTCTGGAGAAACTGTTTATACTGAGATAGAGAAATTACTATGTTGTATTTTTTTAGCTTGTTAAGGATAAAGATATGAATTTTATGTGCTTATTTTAATGAGGATATTGTTAAACTAACAAATTAGCTAGTGCTTTCAACATGGTTAAGCTAAACCAGCCAGTTTTGTGTTGAGATTGCTCTGACTTTTTTATACTTATTTGTGTTGAAGAAGAATTGTTCAGACTTGTATTGCAAGTAATAGTTCAGTAAAAAAAATTATAATGAAAGACAAAGATGGTAAAATATATGGAGAATTTCATACTTGCAGGTAGAACGAATTGAGTATTTTATTTGGAGGTAGAATTATAACTGATATATTTGTATTGTTCTTTGTTTCTATTTTTCCCATTCTGTATATGCCCTTTCCCCCTTTTATGTATCTGTGCTTCTGCTTCTTCTTTTTGTAGTTAAAATCAATACAAATTATAAAAAACTAATTGAAGTACTATTTTTTTCTCAATTCAAAGAAGAAACTGTTTCAAATATTTTACCCTAAATATGTATACCAAATTTTACTCAGCTTTCTGAACCTTCTTTCTGTTGCCAAAACATGGGAGAGGAAGGTTCTTTGCCAAAAGCATACAGTCCAAACACATAGATCTACTTGTCTTCATGTTTGCACTGTTTCTGGTTGGTCTATATAAAGCAATTAACTGGTTGATAAGCCACACTCCCAGATGTTTGTACAGTTTGGCTGACATTCTTTGAGATGCCAACAGATAAACAAAAGATCCAAAGAAAATCAAACAGCACTGGCTTATTCAATGTTGCCGAAGAAATGCTGCTGGCCAAATGGAAAAGGACAAAAATCTGTCAAGAGAGAAGTGTTGTTTCCAAGGCTGATAAAGGGTACTGCAAACAGAAGGGGGAAGTATAAACATAGAGAGCTATAAATGAGTGGTTGGCACCTTCAGGATCCCCTTTTTATCACTTGGCTTTCTTAAAGTAGTGGGTGAAAATATGAAATGCTTTTAACTGTTATATATGACAGAGATGCACTTAACTTGTGGAAGGGTGCGTTCACACCCACTAAATAACACACTTTGCAACTGGATTTTTACTGTGTAAGAATGGCAAAATCCATTTGCAAACAGTTGCCATATGAAACCACCCTTAGTCTTCCTGAGGTTGTACGACCATGTTTTTGGAACGAGAGAGCACTGTTTGTGTAAGCAGGCTGCTGCACACGGTGCTGATGCAGATGAGTATCTGGATTTAGATTCCCAATTCTATTACAGTACTGATCCAAGCCTTTAATGACCTGGCTGGGTGCATGTTTAGCTAGGAATGTGTATGTATGTGTGTTAAGCACTATCAACTTGTCTCCGACTTATGTTGACCACATGACTTCATAACCTCCAAGACGACCTACTTACAGGGCAGGTGCTAGGGGTTCTTCTACCCCAGGCAAGAACCCCCCCCCCCACCTGTGGCATGACCTTCCTCCCCCCAACTCACGTGGAGAGAGGCTGGAGGCGGGGGGGGGCAAAAACAAAGTGGCAGCACGTACCACTCTAAGCCTTCCTTCCTTTGGAAGTAAGGCTTGAAGTGGTACCCCATGCACTACTGCTTTCGCCTGTCAGGACCTGTGCACAAAAGCAGCCTGGTGTGTTGGGAGATAGGGTGCCTGGCAGCACTCCTGAAAGACAGGTGCTGGCCTAGGTGGCTGCCTACCTGACCTACTCCCATGCCTACTTATGTCCCTCAAGTCTTCACTATTTTCTATGAGTAAGGTGGTGTCATCTGTATATATCAAACTGTTAATGTTCTTTCCACCAATTTTCATCCCATCTTCATTGAAATTGAATGTAGCTTTCTGTATGATACATTCTGCATACATAATGAAGAGACAGGAAGGTAAAATACACCCTTGTGTGACACTTTTGCCAACTGGAAACCATTCTGTTTCTCCATATTCTTTCCTAATAGTAGACTCTTGTCCAGAGCATCGGTTGTGCATCAAAACAATAAGATGTTATTGCATGCCAATTTCCTTTAAAACCAGCCATATCATACATATCAACCTATTCTTAGCTGACTCAAGGCCCATTCTTTACAAGAGCCACTTCTTTTGCATTAAATCCACTTTTCTGCTGAAGGAATTCACAACTATTTGACCTCATACTTTGCATTGCTTTTTGCCTCTTATGCTAGGACAAGATGGCTGATAACAGACGGCCGTTTTGGGGCAGCTTGCAGCCACCCTGAAGAAAGAAGAGCACCCCGATGCTTCCAGATGGCGCTGGAAGAAGGGGTGGGTCTTGGCGGCCGGGGAGCATGTTGAACGCTCATGCGTCCCGCTCGCAGCTCCCCGGGCGCTTGTAAGGTGCTCTCCAGGCTTCCAGATGGCCGGCCACCACCTCAGAGCTGTCCCAGAGAAAAGGGACCACTGGCCAAGTGGTTCCTTTTTGAGGCAGTCGGAATGTCTCTCAGGACAGGGTAAGTGCGGGACAGGGGTGGCTGGCAGATGTTGCTGTGTGGCCGGTTTTTTTGGGTCAACTTCAGAGACGTCTCTGAGTCAACCCAAAGTGCCGGTCTGTAATCAGCCGATATTTCCCTGATTCAGTCTGCAGCTGCAGTATGCAATCCATGCCCCCTAGGATCCTTAGTGTTGATTCTGAGCACAGCTGTTTACAAGTTATGGTAGAATTAGGTAGCAAGTTCCCATGGCCTCCCTCCCCATCATCTGCTCAGCCCCAGGCACTCCACTCATATCCACCTTCTTTCCAAAACCTCCCTGTGCCTCTCACTTGCCTGTGTATCCTTCCCCTGCTTCCTTGCCAGCCCTCAGCACCACTAGTACTCATGGCTGTCTGCAGCCCTTCCTCCAGTGACAATAGCATTGCAAGTGTGTGACAATAGAAGTCCTGGGCCCCCCGGCAGCTTCTCCACCTCAGGGGATGCTGATGCCAGCCCTGATTCTGGGAATCTGGTGTGCAAATCTCAGCAGGTGCCCAGCAACCACGTGGGATGTGTGGCAGTCTTTGTTGCAAGACTCAAACACTGTTGTGGCATTCCAAGGAATCTTGAGGTACATCTTGAATGGTATCATCTTCAGAGTGATGTAGCAGGAAATGGGAAACAATTTCTGGCAGTTGTCTTTATTAATATGGAACTATCTGTAAAATAGGGTTGGTAGGTCCTCCCCAGTGGGGAACTTTGAGAGGCTTTCATGGAGGGGGTGGGGGCATCCCTAATGTGATGATATTGCACAAAAGTGACATTATTGTGTTGTGGACAGGCAAATTCACTAATGGAGTTCAGCCCCTCCCCCCACTTCTTCCAAACAGCATTTAAAGGGTCTCTTTAAATGCTGCTTGCAAGAAGCATGGGAGGTGGAGGGTGTGTGCCTGAACTCTAAGAGACAAATTTGCTGCTAGAGTTCAGGTGCACCCCCCTTCTTGAAAACAGCATTTGAAAAGACCCTTTAAATGCTGCTTGCAAGAAGTGGGGGCTGCACAAGCCTGCATGCCAGTGGCAAATTTGCTGCTTGGTGTTCAGCCACACGCTCCCCCCCCCCCCCCGAAAGTAGCATTTAAAGCAAATTCGCTGCTTGGAGTTCAGGTGTATGGCCAGTGGCGCCTCTCTCCCACTCCTGCAAAAATCTTGCAGGAGGGTAGAGAGAGGGGTGGCCATCTGGTGGCTGCTCTTGGGGGTAGGGCCTCCCCAGTCAGTCAGCTGGCTGCTGGTGGGCTGGAGCCCCCAAAATCGGGGGATCTCCAGCCCCCCACTGGCATCTCTACGTAAAATCCAATTTATAGTGTGTGGTGCTCTGTGTCTATTTTCAGGAAGGTATCAAAAGGAGGGGGAGTGAAGTTTCTGATTTTAACATGAGTCATTCATCCATTCCCTAAAACTGAAAGGCACCGAGAATACAATACATTTGCTAAATAAGAAAGGGGTGAAAGCTCACTTCCGCTTTTTGCGATTTAAGGAACCAAAGTTCTTAGTGGGCACTTGGAACTACCTATTTGGTCTCCATGCAGCACCACAGCCTGATTACTGCAAATTGCTCTGAACATCAGCCAAAATGACCTGTGACTGTTCATGACCAGTGGGCTACATTAATTGCCGATTTCCAATACATGTGACCTGCTGACTGGGGAACACAGCTGGTAGTAAACAGTATGGAGATTCTGTAGGTGTAGGGGATAGAGTCTTGCCTTTTATGAACCTTGCTCAGAGCTATATGCATCTAAGAAATCACTGGGTGGTCTTAGGCAAGGTTCGGTTCCCCATCTGTTCAGTCAGAAGAAATATGATGTTAGAGCCTTCTGTTACATTATTATTCAGAATGCACATTCTGCTTAATCGAAATCAAGTAGGATGGTGAACTGTGAATTTTTCTTTCTTTATTTTTAGTCTTCTTGGGCAGGTAGATGGCAATATGTTGCCACCCCTCATTCAGCACTCCAAGTCTCAGGAAGACAGAAGGGAATAAAGGAGTAGCCCTAAGAGAAATGGTATCTCAACTGCAGGGAAGTAGGGTTGCCAGCAGGCCTGTAGCTAACCAGGGGGCTGTCGATGCGCGTAGAGAGACCCAGAGGGTGATGCTTAGCGACGCAAGAATGAAGGCTGTACACAGTAGCTGTAAAACCACTATATACATTTATTTACACCAACTCACTCTCCTGACTGACAATATGCTCCGCTGCACTCCAACTCCTTAAACCCTCAATCACCACTGTTGCTCTGTACATTTATACATGGGACAGCTAATCAGCAACTTGCTGTGTCATGCTGACTCTGCTGGCTGATGTAAGACTTCTGGCAGCCAGCCACCTGCTGTCAGGTAGATCATCTAAGCCTTCAGATCTACTTTCTGTTTTGCAGCACATGCTATAAGCTGTCTCTTTTACACATAATAGTGACACCCCTCCTCAGGTTATAGCGGTGCTGACATCCATTTCAACATTGCTTATACAATTGATTATTTCTTCATCAATACATTGATACATTAGTTCCCATATATACATTACAGTTCAGTTACTGCCATTCTTCCTGGACACACACACATTTTTCTCCGCTTGCCAATTAACTTGCAAGCACATTGTTATCAGTTGGCGCTCTGCCCAGACTGACCATATCTCCTCAGTTGACTCTCTGCCCAGACTGAGCACTTGCCTTATCTTTTTGCTGGCTTGTTTCCCAAACTTGTTCTTAACACAGTACCGTATCATTTCAATACAAGCGCACATACATTTCAAATCACATTTGCTTACAGACTTGTTACAGATTTCAAGTTTTTTCATACATTGCATAACATTTGCAGCTTTTTAGAAATTGTTACATCTCAGTCCAGTTTTATAATAGTCACATAGTTTAGTTACATAGTTTATCATCCATTTCCAAACAGTAAGTTTGTTTAACGTTACAGCATTGTCTCTTACATTCCAGCACTTATGCATTGTACATTGCAACCTTTTTAATTCAGTTATTGCTTACAGCCTTCTCTTCCAGGCTTTGCTCAGGTGACTCCTTCCTCTCCAAAAGACATTTCATTTAACAGCTCCAACACACTGGGATATGTTTTAGGATGGTCATCGTATACATAAGTATAACCATTTTCCTCCCTAGTGAAGGAAGTATCCACATGTACCTCTGGTGCACTTACACAGCCCCTTGGCTTTCCATCTGGCAAACTGTTTCCCTTGCCCAGATAATTCACATCAGTATCAACACCATATCTTTTTGGCGGCACCCCCTTATTTTCTCTTGCAGAGACTCTGACCTCAACTGGCTCCCTTTTTACAGCCTCAGAAGTCTCTTGCTGTTGACTGCTGCCTGCTCTGCTGTCACTGTCTTCCTCCTGCTTCAGTGAGCTTTCTGGCTTTTGCCCCTCCTCACTTTCTAGAGACAGTTGCAGTTTGTTTTCCCCAGGTATTTCATTGGCATGAATCTTTGACCAGTTTTCATCCTCGCAAAACGAGGCAGACCTACTCAGCCTTATCAAATCATTATTGTCCACAAACCTCCAGGATTTCATGCCATTTTGGTACCCTATAAACACAAGCTTTCTGGCTTTGGGACCTCCCTTTCTCCTCTTATCCAGAGGGATGTTCACCCTAGCCTTTGAACCAAATATCCTGAGGTGATCTAGGGATGGCTTTCTCCCATACAGAACCCTGTAGGGTATATCGTCTATAGCCTCTGTCCACAAACGGTTGGAAATATAACAGGACACCTTTAAGGCTTCACCCCAGTATGCCTGCCTGAGACCACTATCTTGCAACAAAGCATGGCAAATACCTTGGAGTACGCCAGCTCTCCGTTCCACAATCCCATTTTCCCATGGAGAGGAAACATTGGCCACCCTGTGCTCTATGCCTTCTTGCCTCAAATAGTTGGCAAACTCTTTATTCAGGAACTCACCCCCCTGGTCAGTCTGAATTGAGGCAATCTTAGCATTCAACTGTTTCTGCACTCTCTTAGCCCAGTATTTGAAGGTGGCACAGACATCACTTTTGTGTTTAATGGCATATACCCATGCAAACCTGCTGTGGTCATCAACCAAAATCAAGCCAAACCTATTTTTAGAAACACTGGGTGCATACGGCCCCACCAGGTCGGCATGTATTAACTGGAGTGGTCTCTCCGACACACGTACACTCCTTCTGGTCGATGGAACTGCCCTTGATTTAGATTCTTTACATACATTGCAATCTAAAAAGGCATTGCATTTGTCAACCTTCACTCCCTCTAGTATTTCTAGAGTTTTGTTTATTGTATTGTAGCTGGCGTGACCCAGCCTTCTATGCAGCCTGTGGATGCACCTGTTGTGTGGCTGTCTATTCCACACAGTATGAGCTTTCCCCTCATTTTGCATGAGCTCATACACATTGGATTTTAGAGTGCCTTTAGCCAGCTGTTTACCTTGTTTCAAAATTGCACAGCCCTGCTTATCAAATACTACGGTAAACCCAGCTCTTGCCAGAACAGAGACACTTAACAAGTTAGTTTCTAGCTCGGGCACAGATAGCACATTTTCAAACCTGTGCTTAAGTCCCGGAAAATAGACTGCACCTTGGCAAAGAACACTAGCTTGTCTCCCATCAGCTAAGCTGACAGTCTTCTGCTCAGCTGGCTTGCAGTCTTGAAGCTCCTCTTCACAGCAGCAGAATATCTGAGTAGCCCCAGAATCCACAACCCAAGGCTGACTCTGCAGTCCCGGACCAGTTCTTACTATAGTCACCTGGGGTGTCCTTGAAGACTGCTGCCGGCTCTTTCTCTGTTGCTGGGGACAAAATCTTTGTAAATGTCCGAGCTGATTACACCGATAGCAGCGCCTCCTCCGCACCTGCAAGGCTTTTTCCTCCTCCTCGGCTTGCCAGCTGGAACCAGCCCCGACAGACCTTCGCTTCTCTTCTTCCTTGGCTCGAGTCTGCTCTCTCTTGTTTTCCAGCTGCCTCTGCTCTTCAGCCAGGAGTTTGCCGGTCACATAAGGCAAAGTTAGCTTGTCAGCATCCTGCCCTTCAAATGCTAACACCAGCATGTCATATCTCTCATCCAGAGAGCTCAATAAGATGTACACCTTATCTTCCTCAGCCACGGCCTTCCCTCTTGCTTCAAGGTCTTGGAAACAATTAGACATACCGTCGAGGTGGTCCCTCATCGACTCCCCGGCCAGCATACGCTTCCTGTAGAGCCTCCTCCATAGGGATATCAGCGTGCCGGCTGACTTTTGCACATACACAGCCTTGAGAGCTTCCCAAGCCTCCTTTGCTTTCTGGTGCCCACGGACATGCACCAGCTGGTCGTCTGCAACACTTAGGATGATGGTGGCTAGAGCTTTTTGATCCTTGACGGCCTCTGCCGCTGTGGGATTATCTGGAGGAGCTGACACACAGTCCCAAAGCCCCTCTTTCTTCAGGAAATGCTCTAACCTCAGCGACCAGGTGTTGTAGTTGGTAGTGGTGAGCTTATCCACCAGCACCGTAGCTGCTGCTGTAGCCATCCTGCTCAGACTCCTTTCAGCCACTGCTGGTCTCACCTCCTAGGCAGCCTCTGGAGCAAGTCAGCGTCCTTCCTCTACCACCTCTCTCACAGGTCTCAGGTTCTAGGCGCAGCGGAAGCCTGCTGGGCCCATAACCCTGTCGATGCGCGTAGAGAGACCCAGAGGGTGATGCTTAGCGACGCAAGAATGAAGGCTGTACACAGTAGCTGTAAAACCACTATATACATTTATTTACACCAACTCACTCTCCTGACTGACAATATGCTCCGCTGCACTCCAACTCTTTAAACCCACAATCACCACTGTTGCTCTGTACATTTATACATGGGACAGCCAATCAGCAACTTGCTGTGTCATGCTGACTCTGCTGGCTGATGTAAGACTTCTGGCAGCCAGCCACCTGCTGTCAGGTAGATCATCTAAGCCTTCAGATCTACTTTCTGTTTTGCAGCACATGCTATAAGCTGTCTCTTTTACACATAATAGTGACAGGGGCCTGGCCCCCTGACAGGGTTTTTTTTTTTGGGGGGGGGCTCACCTCCATTCTTTTCCTCTCTCTGCTGCACAATTTAAATCATTCATGAAGGTGGGGGCTCCTGCAAGCCCCTCCCATGTGATCTAAATCACACAAAAGGCAGAACAGCCCAGGACTCTCCAGCTTCCTACTCTCATCCTATGGCCCCTCCCCCATGGCACACCAACTGGCCTCCTCCCCCCACAGCCCCTAGCTACGGGGCTGGTTGCCAGGTCCCATCTTCTCCCCAGTGGGGGGATTTTGGAGGTATTCCGGGAGGAGGAGGGACCACCCCAACACAATGACATCATGCAGAATAATGTAATCACATCAGGGATGCAGTGCTGTGCATGCACACACCCCACTTTCCCCAACTAATGAATGGAAACTTCTGTTTAAATGGTTGTGTGTGGGGGGGAAGCACTACATATTTCTGCCTTGGAAGCTATGAATTTGCCACTTGCAGGGCAGACACACATGGCCCCCACTTGAAAAGAGTGGGCACCTTGTGCACCTGCCCTACAAGCCATGAATTTGCCATTTTTGGAGCAGACATGCACAGCATCTGCTCTTTTCAAACAGGGCCATGGACGACTGTTGGGGTGGGATTTCTCGCATTGGCCAGCTGGCTGGAGTCTGGGCGAGCCCCTCAAATTGGGGGATCCCCAGTCCCCATCTGGGGTCTGGTATCCCTACAGGGAAGAGGGAGAGGCCCCCAAATCAGGCCATTAAGGCAAGAATGAGAAAGGGCTCACACTAGCCTACTCAGGAATAAAGGTTTACTTCAGAGTAAAATCAAACAACCAAGAAGTGGGTGTGGCAAGAGGAAGCAGTTAAAAGGAAGAGAAGGAGGACCAACTGGTTGGTACTATGTTGGGAGAAGGACAGCTAGTAAGGCTTCCCATTTCTATAACCTGGGGAGACCTGAACTTCTGAGGGGTGTGGGTGAGGGGGACATAGCCAGGAGTTTGAGGGAGCAGTGGCCTGCTCCAATAGAGACAGTGGCTGCACAGTACCTCAGGGTCTAGCCCTTCAGAAAGGAAGTATTTTATTATGTATTTATCTTATTTATAGTCCATTTTTCTCACTGGGACTTGGCATATTGTACAGAGTAAGTCAGTACAGTCAACAGGATGAGACATCCAATAAACAATGTAATAGGATTTGGATTATAGGTCTCTGGAACCAGCAGAAAATACAAACAGCAGCAAAACATAAGTATTAATATGACCAGTGTTCCCTCTAAGCTAAGTTAGTGTTCCTTCTAAGCTGATTTTTAGCCTCCAGCTCACACATTTTTGACTTAGCTCAGGAAGAATGACCCCAGAGCACACGAATTTATGCAGTAGCTCACAACTTTAATGCCAGTAGCTCACAAAGTAGAATTTTTGCTCACGAGACTCTGCAGCTTAGAGGGAACATTGAATATGACATGTTAAATGATACAAAAATAATATAAGGTTCTTTTTACAACAACAGATAGTACAAACAATACACTGCAGTACAGACCACAGACCCTAACTCTTCACCCAAATATCTTTCTGAGTTGTTTTCTTACAGTGCAGCCTTAACTGTGTAGAAGAACCCTCTTGTATAATTCAGTTTTGCATAGTTTGTGCAAATTCAGGCAAGCAAGAGCCTTCTTGACCTTGGGCAGGCCTGAGGCTGTAGCTATAGGACTGTGCATGGCTTTCTGCCCTAGAAAGCAGACCTGGAGGGAGGACTTCAGATTCCTGGATGAATGTTGAGTAGGCTTGTTTGCTTAGTGCAGTCAGCTGGTGATTAAGCCTCTGGAACTGTTGCTAGAAACAACTTATACCACTAAAAGAGACATTATTCAGTTCCATGTTGTTTTGGAGGCTGGGAAAAAGACTAGGGTTGCCAGGTCTGTGTTGGAAAATATCTGGAGACTTTGGGGGTAGATCTAGGAGATGGCAGGGTTTGGGGAGGGAAGGGGTCACAGCATGGTACAATGCCATTCAAAGCAGCCATTTTCTCCAGGGGAGCCAATCTCTGCCAGCTAGAGATCAGCTGGAGACTGGCAATCCTAGAGGGGGAGTGGACGAGTCTTCTCAGTCAAGCAGCCTCACAATTGCCCTTCTGCAAGGTAGTCGGGAGTGGGGACAAATTAAAAACTTAAGGAGACTAAGCTACCATGAAAACTACAAAAACAGTCAGAGTAAATGCAAAGAAATAAAATATTAGAGCCCCCAGATAAAATCAGCATTAAAAACTCAAGCAGCAATAAATTAGGTTGTCTCCAGAATGGAACAAAAATCCTAGAAGGTACAATAAAGTTGTAGACAAAGCAGTAAAAATGGTGCCTCCCCTGAAACATCAAGGGATTAAATGTGCATAAAATAGCTGTTTGTCTAAGCATGTTGACCTTCCATTTACCTCTGGATAAAATATAAATGAGAAGATTTACAACTGATCCTTTATATATTTATTCAAAAGTAGATCTCATTGATTTCACTGCAGCTTTTTTTAGGATTACAGCCTAAAAGGGATAAGAAAACAATAATATTGGTTTGAGAATTTAGTCAAGCAAAGGTCACAATCAAAGTTCTGATGGTATATAGAAGGAGCAATAATTATAGCTAGCCTTGTTCTTTTTGATCAGTTAAATCTTTGATCCAATTGCATTTTTGCTCCATGGGTCAGGAAGAATGTGCATAGATACATTGGAGCAAGAGGAATGAGACCCAGCCAGCCTCACATGGGTGGCCCATGCAGGGGGATTTACTAAGGAAGGAAGGGGACTCAGTGCAGATTCCTCAACAGTTTGAAGCCACCCCTGAACATCTCACATGTAATAGCATCTATGTTGTTCCTGTTTTCAGTGGCCACCATGTTGAATCCAGATGTTATTGACCATCCCTTGAAGCTTCTCTGTTTATCTTGTCCCCATTAAACCAAATGCATTTGCCATGCGTCAGTGTGATTGTTGGAATAGACCAAGGTTAGAAGTCACAAAGGCTGGAGTGATATGCTGCTGGTTCACATTCTAGGCTTGCCAACCTTCAGGTGTCACCTTAGGGTTGCCAGGTCTGTGTTGGAAAATACCTGGAGACTTTGAAGGTGGATCTGGGAGAGGGTGGTGTTTGGAGTGGGGAGCATAGTACAATGCCATAGAGTCCACCCTTCAAAGCAGCCATTTTCTCCAGGGGAGCCAATCTCTACCAGCTGGAGATCAGTTATCAAACCAGGAGATCTGCAAGCCCCACCTGGAGACTGGTGACCCTATGTCAACTGGAGCTCTTCCATTTGATCTCCAGATTACCAAGATCGGTTGCCCTGGAGAAAATGGCTGTTTTGTAGAATGGATCTGTGTATTATACCTTGCTGAGGTCCCTCTGCTTCCCAAACTCTGCCCTCCCCAGCCCCCCCCCCCCCAAAAAAAAAATCTCCAGGTTTTCTCCAACCTGGAGCTGGCAACCTTATTGCATATCCATTACAAAAGAGTAAATCTGCCAGTAGGCTGGTGGTGAAGGAGGAGGAGGAAGAAGAATGGTAATAGCACCCATTCATCCAACTGCCAGTCTTTTTTCCTCTGGGGTTTTGTTTTTGCAGAAGAGTTTAAGGAGTGGGCAGGGAGCTGGCACTTGTCACTGCATTCTTCCTTCTTCTTGACTACAATGCACTTGTTCTGTTGTTGAGGAGAATTGGCAGTAACAGTCACACTAGTGTATAAAATATGAATGATAGGCAAATAGGGGCCAACAAGGCAGTGGTAGGCCCCTGGAAGGTTACATACCTTAGCAGATGCCAACTGCTGATGCCAGCCCTCTTTTGACCCCAAGTAGCCTTTCTATAGCTTCAGCATTTTGCATTTCCTCACGTTGAAGTGGCTAGAGAGCTTATCTTGGAGTCTCAGTTGAAATTCCCATTCTACCACAAAGCTAAGTGGGTGACTTCAGCTAGTCATGCTCACTCAGCTGATCATGAGGTTGTGGTGGTGATAAAATGGAGGAAAGGATAATCTCAATATGCTACCATGAAGGTGTGGTAAAGAATGTATGAAAGGATAAAGATAAATATTTGGAGGTGAGACCTTCTGCCTCCTAACCTAACTAAGTCTGAGAAGAAGAAGCAAGTGTCAGTATTGCAAGATAGCTACTGGAGTGGTTGCTCTCAGGGCCTATAGGCACAAGTTGTATAATATATAAACAGACACTTTATGAGTTCCTTGGTAAAATCCTGGAAGATCTTTCTAAACTCCTAGCACACTTGGGGAGGGGGGAGGATAAAAATGCTCCAGACAGCAGAGGAAACTGGTAGGAATGTATTGGGGAAGGTTAAGTGGATCCCCAAATTTTTTGCTGGCTGGACTCTAGTGTTTTTAACAGCTGCTTAACATGTAAATATTTAGAAAATAAAGTTTCTCCTATCAATCTTAAAAGAAAAAATCAGCTACTAAATGTGTCAGGCTCAGAAGCACTGCCTGAAGAAAGTTGGCTTCTTGAGAATTTTTTTTTTTTAAAACCTTGTGCACCAGAGCTTCTTATTTCAATTTTTTATATATTTGAATTTGTATATATCTGAAATGTGGAGGCTGGCTTCAGCAATTGTGCCATTTGAACACCTCAGCAACAACTGCTCCCCACAGCAAATTTTCTCAACCGTTTTGTGCAATTAGCAAGGGCTTTATTGTTCAAACGCATCTATTAACCATGCCAGGATGATGAAGAAGAGCAAATCTGCAATCTTCTCTCTCAGCAATTTGTTACGTGCCAACCCCATTGCTGATGAGATAAGGCTTTTATTCTGGGATTTTAAAAAAAAAGAAGATTCAGAGGTGGTGTTCATTCAGGGGTGTGTGTGACAGACGGATATTAATAGTATTTTAATGGAAGCTAATCAGCAGGATTTGAATAGTTTCTGACATAAGTGTTGCGTGTGTTCCTGCTAATATTGGAGCCGAAGACACAGGCAGTAGGCAAACAGTTGAACCGTGTAACCAGGAGTGAGGTATCAAGAAATACCAGCTGGCCAATTCCAGATGCTATTTCTTTGTCTATGACAAAACAATCAGACTGTAATGGTCGGAAATGAGGGCTGGAGATAAGTTTGGTGTGGAGGGTGGCAGAAACAGCCTCAGCCTGCTTCTTTTGGATTCTTTAGCTGTCTTCTTTTTAAATAACTATTCCCCACTTCTTTCTTTTTCAAGCTTAAACCATCTGCTCCCTGCCAGTACTGCCTTAAGAGTCCCGTCCCTCCCCCCGCCAAGTTCAGAGTCATGCTTTTAGGCCTCTGGCTTATCCATCCTTCCACTTCAGTGGCCCTAATAATGTCTCTGCCTAGTGAAGTGGTAAAAAGAGGATGTGCTCTTGTTGCCTTGGCTCCCTGAAGTGAAATATTGAAACTTTCATTTTGTTAGTGAGAAAAATCTCTCCTGGACAAACTCTCCTCCTTGATGCAGTAGCTGGAACCTGTGCTGTTGAGGGAGGGCTTCTTGGAGGCCCATCATGAAATCGAAGTCCAGGTTTAGAGTCTGGGGTCACCCTATGAAACCGGTTGTCTGTAGTATTACATCATACAACGGTGAGTTGACTTTCAGATCTGCAAGTTGAGGAGACGGTAACTGGATTTTAAAAGGCAGGTTTATGGAGGATGTATCTCTTGTTGTTACTTAGCAGCCATCATACTGAAGAGGACCTCCAGGTTCAAAGGCAGGCTGCCCTTGGTTGCCAGATGGTGGGCAGAAGCCAGCAGCTGAGAGCTGGTGGCTTTGGTCCATGCTGTTGGGTTTCCTGTACCACCTGTCTGTTCACTGTTGGAAACAGGATGCTGGACTATGTTGACAGTTGTTCTGATCCTTCTGATCCTATCTGTTAGGGAAGAGGTGAGAAAGGATTCACCTTCAAAGGGTTACCTTGAATTCCGAAGACAATATGTTTTGGCTCACACACACCTCTATACATTTGATTTCTTTAATATCAACTCACTTGCAAACTCTGTTATGCAGCCTTATATAACAAACCCCTGCTGCAGGTGTCCCTCTCCTTTATAAAATATGGGCAGGAGAGAACACTAAAGAAGAGAATGAGCAAAGGAGAGGGAGCACTTAAATTCTTCCTCTGCTATCTTGTTCCCCTAAAGCCTTCTCCTCCCAGCAAGCTGCTTTTAGGTATAGTGTGCTGTCAAGTCACAGCTGACGTATAGTGACTCCATGAAGTTCTACCCCATAGAACGTTCAAAGACAAGAGATAAGCAGCGGTGGTTTGACGTTGCTTTCCTTTGGATAGCATTCTTGGTCTTTCTTGGTGGTCTCCCATCCAACTATTGGCCATAGTCTGTCCTACTTATCTTCCAAGCACTGATGAGGTCATTAGGGCTTGTGATGCTTCTGCAGGCATAAATAGCTAGCAGTTCATATGGAGTAGGAAAATGTTTCCCTACTTTTAAGTGAACAAGAACCATGGGAGATGTAGTTTGGGTAGTCTGTAGGTCAGATGTTCTGACATAGCCTTTTTATTGGTTAGTGCTGTAGTATTTCCAACTGCATAATGAGCCGGGAAATACGTTTTATTGCTCTTTTCCTTCCATTGTGTTAGATTTCTTGGCAGAGATGGGAGGAATCCATTACTTTTCCCACCATGAGGCATTAAGAACTACTGATTCAGTATGAGTTCTCCTACCTAATTTGCAGATCACAGGGAGTAGATAACCTGCTGTATCTTTGAGAGTACAATAAATAAGATTTAAGTTCTTAATGTGTCTGCGTTTTTGGCCACACCTAGAAGGTGTTCCCAGGGCTGAGTGGAGTGCCCGACAGAAGAAGACCACAGATTTATATCCCACCCTTCTTTCTGAATCAGAATCTCAGAGTGGCTTACAATCTCCTTTATCTCTTTCCCCCACAGCAGACACCCTGTGAGGTAGGTGGGGCTGAGAGAGCTCTCCCAGAAGCTGCCCTTTCAAGGACAACTCCTATGAGAACCATGGTTGACCCAAGGACATTCCAGAAGCTGCAAGCAGAAGAGTGGGGGATCAAACCTGGTTCCGCTCACTTAACCACTACACCAAATCAGATAGGACAGTATTACTCTGGGCTATCAGGGCTGCTGTGAGTTACTTCACAACCCTGTGTTTAGAAGGTAAACAGGGGTCTGATAGCTTGCAAAGAGCAGAAGCAGCTGGTAGGAAGAACTTCATCAGCTGCCAGGTAAAGGGATAAACCCTCCTTTCTCCTCTGCATCCTGTCAGCATCCAAAATCTCCCTTCCATGAGTGTGTTATAAAGTAGAATTGCTCCTGACGTGTGAACTTCATACACTGAGAAGTATTCAGCTTCAAGTGATATGGTAGTTTTGTCTGTGATGTTAGAAGTTCTGTTGGCATGTGCAACCATGACGTTGCATTCATCACATGAGGTGTGGGCTTGCGTCAACTGCACCAGAGTCTGGCCACAGCAAAGATTTGTTTTCTGAATGTTCAGTGGAAGGTCCTCCACTGCCAGCATTCTGAGAATAGTAACAAGCCTCTTTTATCCGAGTTGGAGAAGGATATTGGGGCATATTTGCTTTATTAGTCCAGAGAGTCATTTTATAATTAGCAATTTTCATTTTGAACACCATCGGGTCCCATTTGCACGTTCAGTTCATTCCTTGTCGAGCAGCCATAACTCTTCTGCTTCTACCACTTTTATGTCATTTTTATATAGTCTAAAAATATTACAGCCTTTAAATTAGAGCGAGGCCCAGTTCTATTTCATTTTGCTGTCAGAATTACTTTATTTTCCCCTCTCTTTTAAAGAACTTGGGGGACGACTGTGTTTCTGTACCAGCCAGCTTAAAAAAAGGGGATTGGCACCAATACTTCCTCCAAGCTGTGGAGTCTTGTGAACAAAAATTCTACTTTGTGAGCTACTGGCATTAAAGTTGTGTTTGCTCTGGTCCATTTTTCTTTTGCGAAGACAAAAATGTGTGAGCCAGAGGCTAAAAACCTGTGAGCCAGCTCATACTGCTTAGCACATGCATTGTATGCCAAAGAAGAGATCTGATGTGATCTGGCTAGCCTGGGTCATCCAGGTCAGGACTAACAGAGGAAAAGATGGATTAAGATAGAAATGAGAAAGTGCCTTTAGTCCATTTGTATCTGCAAGTCCTTTCATTCTATCAGTTACCTTCTGAATGAACAGGGTGTTGCTCACCTCTGATTTTTATTAGTTACTTGTCAAATGCACATTTTCACAGCTCACCTGTGAGCATGCAGGCTGCTGCAATAAAACGGGGGTGGGGGGCAAATTGTTCTATAAACATCCATTAGTTTTGAACAGCTTTAGCCACCCATGCTATGTACACACAGAAAAAAAATGAAAGTGGGCCATTGAATGTGCTGCTGCTTCTCCACTATCCACCTCTTGAGGCAGCTGCACTAAATAACACCATCCCAAACTGTGAAGATTCGCATTGTGCAGAAGTCAAGCACACCCGTTGTTTGTGAGATGCAAGTACATACAGGTGGTGCGGCATTGTTACGGCAGGCTGTCAAAGCACGAGAATGTTAGAGTGATTTGAAGTGTAAACGTATTATCTAAATTCTTGCACACAGCCTTTGAGGTACATCTCCATTCCTCCTTTACATGAAATATGTCTTTTGCCTCATTTAAACACCACATCACACACACATAGCACATCTCTCTCTCTCTCTCTCACACACAGAAAGCCTCACAATTTTCCCAGGTCATTTTCAATCTACATCTCAGAGCCAAACTGGGTGTGATGGCATTCTTGTGTCTGCCATGGGGCTGTTGCCACCATCTGAAAGTGGCAACACTGTTCTCGTACATGAAAAGGTGTGTGAGGAGTTGAAACAAGAATGCTATGCTGTGAGTCAAATCAGGATCAGTCTTTGGCAGCATTTTAAAGCATTTTTAAACCAACCTTTTTCATTGAGACCCAAGGCAGATTACAAAACACAGAAAACAATTCAGTTAGACAGCATAATAGCTGCAAGGACACAAACCAACCAACAAACAAAACCTAAGGCATGACATACTTTAATGCAGAAAGAGGGTTACAAAAGTGCAGTAAAAACAAGGTGATACATACAATGAAGATTGCAAAGGGCTTCCTTATAAAAGGAAACTATTTATCTCTTCAATTCTTCACCTGTCTGCTCACAGTCAAATGGAGCACAGATGTGCACCATCTACAGAAGTACAAATATAAGTCAGGCATTTGGGATGCATTTTTGAGAGCTTCCCATCAGATGACTCTGCACACCAAATGAAACCATCCCAAGTTGCATGTAAGCAATCTGGTGAGTAAGGTTGCCTGCCAAAGTATATTGAACAAGGGAACATAATGGAAATATGGAAAATAAATACATCTCAGGAGGGGAACACAAGAAGGACCCTGCTGGAGCAGTTGGAAATATCTGTCTAGCCCAATAGTCTTTTTCCAAAAAAGTGGTGGCCAGATACATCTGTCTGCTTACAAGGAAGGCATGAAGATCAGAGTTGTTGATGTCAAAGTCACTCTTCAACTCCTTCCTTCCTTCCTTCCTTCCTTCCTTCCTTCCTTCCTTCCTTCCTTCCTTCCTTCCTTCCTTCCTTCCTTCCTTCCTTCCTTCCTTCCTTCCTTCCTTCCTTCCTTCCACTAAATTTCTATCCCACCCTCCCCTGCAAGCAGCCTCATCCAATGCAGAAAATAGAGGTGTTGCTCTGTAGCTCCTGTGTGATTGAGCAAGCCTTGCAAAGTACGCTGTTATGCAAAAGGAAGCAAGAGAAAGCTAGAAGGAAGCAGATGACAGTCAGTTGCTTGGGGGCCTGATAGGAGCCCTCTGGGGGAATAATTCGGCCCCCAGGCTGCATGTTTGACTCCCTTGGTGTAAAGCTTATTGTGGAACATATGGGGACCACTGGACCTGTAGATATGGTGGTACCGAAGGGGGAGCTCTGCACTCTCCAGACTGGTGCTGTTCATATTTTCTCCATCCTCTTTCAGCCCTGTGCAGGCTGGTTGTAGCCCACGGGCTGCATGTTTGTCACCCCTGATTTAAAGGGAGCATTTCTTTAAAATGGCTTTTGCAATGCAAGCTGTGCGCTGTGTGAGTCAGCTCTGAAGTGGGGAGTTCACTGCAGGAGAAGCTTTCCCCAGGATCTGTGTGTGGCAGGGAGGTCTCTCATGACCACATGCATTCCTGATAGGATCAGGTGGGGCAGCAGAAGCTGAGAGATGCAAGAGGAGCCCACCAGTCATTCAATATAGCTGAGCCCAAATAAAAGCTGAGTCCGAATAAAAACTGAGTTTTTCAAATTTTATTTGGGCTCAAGTATATTGGTAGACAAATCAGATTCTCTAATTTGTTTTCAGCTGAGTAAATACCTAAAAATACCGATAAGGCATTTTTCAAGTTTTATTTGGTTTGGTTTATACTGAACACACACCTCTAGTAATAACATTAGATAATATTCAGTTTGGAGTAATGGCTCTTTGGAAACAATTGAGGGAGAAATGTTTCTTCTTTCCTCCTTTCCACTTCACCTGTGTAGGTCAGATCTTTTTTGGCCATGGATGGTTTGTTCAGGAAATTTAGAATTAAAACACTGGTGTGTGTGTGTGTGTGTGGGGGGGTGCATGCTGGAATCGGCCAGCACTGCAGCTGCTTCTACTGTTGGTCCAGACTTGGCCAGACAGCAGGCCTGTGGTCTGACACTGGAAGTTTAGGATGAGAAATTATTTTCTCCTGCATCCTCGACTGCTTGGATGCTCTTTCCAACTTGTTTGAGATGTGGTGCTCTAGTACATTCTAGGAAATGTAGTCTCATGGTAAGGAGGGCCCGTGTTTCAGTGGCAGAGCATCAGCCATGCATGAAAAAAGTCTTGGGTTCAGATCTCCAGTTAAAGATCAGGAAAAGACCCTGGACGGCCACTGCCAGTCAGAGCAGGTAGTACTGATCCCGATATAGAAGCTTCCTGTGTATTTGATATTAGTAGAATAAAGAGATGTACAGATAACTCATGTGGCCCCAGCACCAGACCACACTGTGTGTATGGAGGTATAGAATATGAGGGATAGAAGGGGTGAAAAGCAAAGGGGGGGGGGGGGAGAGGGAAATGAAAATAAATACCTCAAAATGAAGTTGTTTCGTTTTAGTAAAATGAAAAAGAAATTTAAATGTTTGACTGCCTCCTGGGCTTTTTTTTTTTTTTTTAGAAAAAGATGCCAGAAGTCCTTGGAGACAAACACTCAGCTTGGATTTGGGAATTCAATGAAACAGAGCCAAGACAAATAATTTGTGAAACACAGCAAGCTTTTAGAAATATTAATATTTTATTTGTTCCTAACATCCCAAGACATTCCTGATACCTGTCCAATAAATGGCATTATTTTAAAAGTGTCCAACTAGCTCCATTGGAAAGGAAAAGAAAACAAAGTTCAGAGTGAGCCAGTGTATAGTGGTTAAGAGTGTGAGACTAGTATCTGGGAGTCCCAGGTTCAAATCCCCATTTGTGCCACACAAGGTTGATGCTTGGACTAGTTACACTCTCTCAGTCTAACCTACCTCACAGGGGAGTTGTGAAGTGGAGGTGAGGAGAAGGATGTTAGCTGCTTTGGGTCTCCATTGGAGAGAAAGGTGTGGTATAAATGAAGTAAATTAATTAAATAAAATAAACTGCAAATATTTATAATGGTAATCCAGTGGGCCCTTAAGATGGGCCCTTCATACAATGAATGGTGGGAGGGGAGAGGTAATGGAGAACATATTTAAGCTTTTGCTCTCTTAGGGTTTCCCCACTCCAGTTCACCCCACCACCACTAGTAAAATTTCCCCTATGGCAATCTCAACCTCTTTCTTCCTTCTCATGCAGGATTTCCCTTCTGTCTTCTTTCTTGCTGAGCAGCCCCTTTATCTGTTTTCTTATGTGTTTCTCTATGTCCCAACCAGTTGCTTTATTACTTACAAATGCACACACACACTGTTGCTGGCCCAGCCAAGGGAACTGAGGGAAGAGACAAAATCAACTTTATATATTCTGCTTTTGAAATGGCACTTGAGAGGCTTTTGAAAGTTCAAAATAAACAAAGAGCGTTTTCGCACTGACCTTTTACTGGCGCGACCACCCTCTTCACACCGGAGGATCTGCCCAGATTTCGCACAAGAAGCGCCGGCGCACCCAAAAGAGCCGGCTACTTCCGTCGCGAAACCCGCTCAAACGGAAACCGCCAAGAAGCAGGAAAACGTTTGAGCGGGTTTCGCGACGGAAGTAGCCGGCTCTTTTGGGTGCGCCGGCGCTTCTTGTGCGAAATCTGGGCAGATCCTCCGGTGTGAAGAGGGTGGTCGCGCCAGTAAAAGGTCAGTGCGAAAACGGCCAAAATGTTTTATTTCACTTGGAGGAGAAAAGGTCAGAGAGAATCAGGTGTAGGATACATAACTTGAATAGATAATAGAACAGAGGTAACTTTCTATTCGCACAACACCAGTTTATTTGCTGCCAACAAATATTTCTGCTATTCAACAAGGTCTTTAAAACTTTGAGGAGAGAGGCTTTCTTTTCAGTCTCTCTATAAACACTCATGCATAGGTTTCTGAGTTTCACTGGCATGTAAAGTTTAGAAGGCAGGAACATACAATCAAGTACCCTAAATCCTTCTTTACACACAGACCAGGGATCACTTCTTTCTTTAAGAGCTATTTTCCTTTTTGACAGTACAGGGATCACATCTCTTACTAGAAGCTATTGTCTTAACTAGGCACGGATTCACTTCTCCTTACTATGAGCTCTTGTTTTTTGATTGTTTTATTGTTTGTATTTCATGATTTTTTGAATAAAAAAGTTTTTAAAAAAACCTATGAGCTCTTTCCCTTTTTAACTGGGCAGGGGTTTCTTCTCTTTTCTAGAAGCTATTTCCCCTTTTTGGCTTGAATGAAAAGCCTCCTTAATCCACTCACTCTCTTAGCCTCCTTCCAAGTCCACAGTCAGTGCTTAACTATCTCTTCTTCAACTGTCAGTTCCCAACTGTCATGCCTTAACTGACTCCATGTAATTCTGTTTGAACAGCCTGTCACTCAAATGTTCTCAGACTTTTCTAGGCATTAACCCACGACAGCCCGTCACAGCCCTGTAAAGATTTTTAATGTGCATTTCCTGAGCAGACCATCTGGGGCACTATAAAACATTTGGAAAGCTCTTCCCTGAATAGAACTGAGCTTTCAAGGCTATACAGTTAAATAAATTGTAATCCAACAAGCTGGTTGAATGTCAGGGTCATATATGGCAATTGCCCTTCATGACTGTGATTCAAATGGCACCAGATGCTTTGTTAGGGTCTATTTTTCCAGCTATTGTACTTTGAGGAGTACTTTTTATCTTGTTACTATCACCGTTGCTGTAGTAAAGATGAATCATAATGACAGAGAAAATAGTCTGAAGTTCAGTGCTGGAACGCAGGTCGTATACCTTTCTGCTTCTCTGGCATTGGAAGAGAGCAAACATTGTTCTCCATCAGAAGCAAAGTCAATCCAGAGTGTACTTTTTTCTTCTCTAATCAGACTAATAGCTTTGTAAAGGCAACCAACATTAGATGAAAAGAAAATGTGAAGCAAGAGACATGGTCTCATGGTATTATAAAATGAAAAGGAAGACAAAGTTTTTCCCTATAGTGATGTTTTGGGATTATTTTGCCATCTAGGATTAGACAGAATCCCCTTGTTCCATGGCGTCTTTTGTATCTGCCTGCTTTTGCCAATCTCTTCTGAACTTCAGATGTTATGCACAAATCCCCCCCTTCTTCCTTAGATATTAAAATCCTTAGCCACCATCCTTTTTACAGTGGGTTGGATCAAATGGTTCCAGGAAGATTCCTTCATTGGAGGAATCCTTCCTCTAGCACAGGGGTGGCCAATGGTAGCTCTCCAGATGTTTTTTGCCTACAACTCCCATCAGCCCTAGCCAGCATGGCCAATGGCTGGGGCTGATGGGAGTTGTAGGCAAAAAACATCTGGAGAGCTACCGTTGGCCACCCCTGCTCTGGCAGAAGGACTTCTTCCTCCAGCAGAAGCAATCTCCCCAGCAGAAGGTGCCTCACTTAGCAGAAGGAATAAGTGGAACACAACCCATAGTCTTTTGACTGCATAGTGCACCTTAGAACAAGCCGCCCTGAGCATAGCCACCCTGAGCCATCTTTGTGGGAAGGGCGGGATATAAATCATAAGAAAACAACAACAACAATGCTTTCCTTCCTCACCAGATACATGCTTCCTGGTGATGAATGAAGCAGGCAGACAGGCTACAGATTGCTTTCTTCTGCTGCTTATGCATTAAGCATGCAAGGCATGGAGAAGGAACAGTGGAGCTTTCCCACAGCATTTACATAGAATGTTGTGTTTACATTGCACTTTGGCTGGTGAGTAGTTTTCATTGTTGATTGATTGATGAAAGGCCACTTATGAGTTACAGAAAGTCATGTACAGAATACAGATGAATTACAAGCAGCCAATGTCCTTTCTTAAGCAAGGCCACCACCAAAACACAAGGAACGGAATAACCATCTCACTTACAGTTTCCCAAACTGCCTTCCAGTAATCCTGTGCCTTCCCACAATGTTGCCAAACATGTATAAAAGTCAGGAGACCTTTTTTACTTCTCTAGTGTATTTCACTGTTCCCCGAAAACATTTTTGGTCTACAATACTGGAGGAAAGAAGTTGGACAATGGCCTTAAATGCATATTTTAGTAATTTGTGATAAGACTGTTCACATATGAAGGGCAGACAAGCTCAGAAAAGCTACACATGTCAGCTGTTTGCACACACTGGAAGAAAATAAGAAGGGTGTGTTATATATCCCCATAGACTATACTGGAATATGTACTTGGCTGTACACCTGTAAATTAGTCTTATATACAATTAAGGCTCAATGCCATTATTATTTCGACTGTCTTAGTTTCTTCTTTATGTAACCTCTTTGATCCTCTCCGCTGAAAACTAGTTTTACTAAGTAAAATTTCTTCCCCATTAAGCACATGATAACAGAGCTGTTTCTTGAAAAATGTAGGCATCACTGATATCAGGCACATCTGTTTGCTAGATAAATCACCCATCTGTTGAAAAGCATATGGGAGAAGGTGTGGGTAGCAAACTGCTTTAAAACTCCTGTCTTGTCGCATCCACGTAAATCATTACAGAGTATGCTATTTATAAGTAGCTGTCACTACCCCTGAGATTTGATCTATTGCATTGTGTTAAGCTTCCAGAGCTGTATTAAGCTATAAGCTATCAAATGTGTACAGTGCAGCCAAGGTACAGTGTGGAATGATATGACATGAGAAGTGTTGTGTAACAATAAGATTTGCTGGTTGACTATGTGGCCCTGCAAAAATTGCTACACGATGTCCATCACATTTTCATTCTTGGGTTCCATGTCAGCTTCCTTTTCCTGATGATGGAGTTCTATATTGAGAACTGTCAGTGAAGAATCAAATCCTGTTCTGAATGCCTCTTCCTAATTATTTATAGTCTTAGTCATTTGAATGACAAGTTGAATTTCTGCATACAGTACTTACTGAATGCCAGGCTAGCTACCTATTAGGATGTTTTATAGTTCAAATGAAACTGTTCCCCATTCTACAAATGCAGCATGATCATTTCTCTGGGTACTACTTACACCCATTCTTTGTTCTGGTAATTCCACTATTTAAACACACATAGGCTGTCATTCCGAGGTTCTGCTTTCATTTTTCTGAATTGCTCTTCCTGAGAGCTACAAAACCTTGAGAATGATCCTTAAGCACACTGAACTACTGATGGAATGTGTCCATTGGGGATTTTTCTGTATTTTATTTCTGATTCTGCCACAATAATTGGCTGGATTGTGTGCTCACGATGAATATTTAAATTCTTCACAAGTAGGGCCTTGGTTCAAGTGGAAGAGCCCTGCTTTGCATGGGAAAGTTTTGGTTCAATTTCTGGCACCCTCAGTTAAAATAATTGGGTAGTAGGAGATGCCTGAGATCCTGGAGATCCACCGTAGACAATACACAGGGCTTTTTTTTGTAGCAGGAACTCCTTTGCATATTAGACCACACACCCCTGATGTAGCCAATCCTTCTGGAGCTTACAGTAGGCCCTGTAATAAGGGCCCTGTAAGTTCTTGGAGGATTGGCTACATCAGGGGTGTGTGGCCTAATATGCAAAGGAGTTCCTGCTACAAAAAAGCCCTGACAATACTCAGCTTGATAGAGCGGTGGTCTGACTCAGGATAAGGCTGGTTCATGTGTCCAGATTTATGTTTTTCATTCTGTGTTCTATCCATGACATGTTTATGTTCTGAACGGTCATAATTATAAAATGAGCAGTGCCATCATAAGCAGAGCCAGGCCGCGGTCACACTCACCATTAACTCCATCCCTAACCCGTCGTTATTGTATCCTGCAGCTTTTTTACAACGAATTTCCTGATCAAATATCCCTCCATCCTTCAGTTCTAAGCAGCATTGGTCCCGTCGCTGGTTGATCAGAGGTCTCAACCGGACCTCATTTTTTGAGATGGCATTCCACACTTGCGCAAGCGCAGTACGTGGGATATTGTACTTTTTTTTTTTTTAAAGGTACCAGAAAAGGTGGGCGATCTGCCTCCCCCCCATTTAAACACCCAGAAAGGAAGGGGAAGCCCAGGAGCTCTCTTTGAGCCTTCTCCAGCCCCACCCACCTCACAGGGTGTTTGTTGTGGGGGAGGAAGGTAAAGGAGATTGTGAGCTGCTCTGAGACTCTTCGGAGTGGAGGGCGGGATATAAATCCAATATCTTCTATCTTCTTCTTCTTCTTTGCTGTCTCTCCGCCTGGTGGGGAGACAGCAAAGGTGGGTGATCTTCCTCCTCCCTCCCATTTAAACACCCCGGCATGATGTTTAAATGGGGGGGGGGGAGCACGGCAACTCTCTTTGCTGTCTCTCCACCTGGCGGGGAGACAGTAAAGGTGGGTGATTTTCCTCCCCCCCATTTAAACACCCCACAGTGGTGTTTAAATGGGGGGGGGGAGAGCATGGCAACTCTCTTTGCTGTCTCTCTGCCTGGCGGGGAGACAGCAAAGGTGGGTCATCTTCCTCCCCTGGCAGGGAGACAGCAAAGGTGGGCGATCTGCCTCTCCCCTCCATTTAGGAAAGGTCCCCTGTGCAAGCACCAGTCGTTTTCGACTCTGGGGTGATGCTGCTTTCACAAAGTTTTCATGGCAGACCTTTTACGGGGTGGTTTGCCATTGCCTTCCTTAGTCATCTATACTTTCTCCCTCAGCAAGCTGGGTACATATTTTACTGACCTTGGAAGGTTGGAAGGCTGAGTCAACAATTGCTGGTGCAATGATATCATTTGGAGTGGGCTCTCGCAGGGAAGCGGATGTGCGTTTGCGACGAGTCAGCTACAATGGAGCATTCAAACATAGAAAGTACGCGCGGGAGTCATCAGAAGCATTCTTATTCCGGATTTAATGTACTATCAAAAAAGTCTGTGTCTCAGTTGTGGCAGTTTGGGAAATGAACGAGCCAACAACCATTGTCAGATGCTGATGTTTGGACAACCGCATAAAATCCAACATGCATCTGGCTTTCAACCATGCCCATCTCGTCAGTTTATGTGCGTCTGACCTCGGCCCCAGTGTGGTGTAGTGGTTAAGAATGTCAGAATATTATATGAGAGCCTGGGTTCAAATCCGCACTCATGCTATGGAAGTTCACCTGGTGGTCATGGCCCAGTCAAGGCTAACTTACCCCACAGTTTGTGTGGATAAAATGAGGGAGAGGAGAATGATGCAAGCCACCTTGGGTCCCCATTGGGGACAATTTTTTTTGAAAGGCAAGCTACAAACAAAGTAAATAAAAGAATCATACCCTTTGAAGCCTATTGACGTCAGTGGACTTAGGAGGGTATAACTCTGGATAGGACTGCACTTCAAGATTCCCCCCTATTTTATCCAGTTCTGATGGAATTCAGGATATAGTTGTAGGACAACATCTGTATAAGAAAACTGAAGAGGGTGCAATTGTATACTATCTCCTTTATATTATATTGTATATACGGACAACAATTTGAGAGGGAAGATGACGACAACAGCATTCTGATATCTGTAGAGATAATGTTGTTGAAGTAAAATACAAGGCTATTATTCCATCCAGCAAAGTAGTTTTCTAAGTGGCCATCCTTTAGAAGGCGTGGAACTCTTCCAAGGCAAAGCAACAAAAAGAAGCTTCTGAGACTCCTTTGGATCATTATGTACTTTGAAAGAAAAAGGTAAGAATGTGGAGGAAAGAGTTGTGAGTAGTGATTAGAGGAAAAGTTGTAAGGGGGGTGGAATAAAAGAGCTGACAGTTATGCTGTCCATTTTTTAAAAAAATGATGGATAATTTCTGTTGCAACTTTAAAGATTGGGAGTCAAATTATAAGAAGCTTCCCCCACCCCTCTTTTGGCTATGTTTTGTCCTGTGCACCATGTGACTTTCTGGTGCTGCTGGGAGGGAGATAAACCCATTCCTTCCCTCAAATGCCAATATCACCCTAGATAGGGAGGCAACAGTCTCTACTCCATTTATGTTCCCTTAACATTTCCCTATATAAACAAGGGGGAAAATAAATGATTATCTCTGGTTTAAGTCTGAGATAAAATGAACCCCAAATCCTTCACACTCTCTTTTCAGAGAAGTAGTATATCCCAAATGTCTTTGTAATATCTGTCTTGTTACTAGCACTGTAGTAACTATCACTAAATAGGTAACAGGTTACATGAGAGAACAGAGATACAAAATGTATATTAGGGCTAGAGCCCTAATTTACTCAGTGGAAAACTGGACACTGGGGAGGGGGTGGGGGAATGAAAACAAGAAACCCTCTTATGTAATATTTACTCTTTCAGAATGATGAATGAAATTCTTTTTAAAAGAACATTTTCCAGTAACATTGTTCCAGCCAATATGTTACTGATACTGAATGATGCACAATTCAAAGGTGTCCAAGTTAGTAATGATCTGATTGCTACTGCATTTGTCTGGTTTATTAAACCACAGTACAAAGCCAAAAAGAGAAAAATCAAAATGAACATAAACACGTATTGTAAATGATACTATAAAAATGCACAGTAGATGAACAAGAAATATCAAAACTGTAATGTACTGAGTGATGAGACGTGTTGAAGGCAACATGCTTTATTAGCGAATACATCACAAGCCCAGGCAACGCAGGCCGGGTCCCGATTATATACATACCCCGGAACAACCCTCAGTCTGGCCAGGTCCAATCCTGGCCAGTTAAACTTCCCGCCACAGATCTTGATTGGCGGAGCGTATTTGCAGGGCTATATCCTGGTCACCTCCGTAGTGTATCCTGCAGGGCTATATCCTGGTCACCTCCGTAGTATCTGCTGTGTTGTAATTTCAGGACTGAAATGCAAGACACAGCAAAAACATTGTAAAAAGACTCTGGGTAATTAGTTCCTTCTGTATCTTCTGCAGATACACACAAAGCATATCAATATGTGAGCACGCTGTGATATACTCTGGGAGGCAGCTAAATCCCTGTCCAACATCTACATAAAATTACAGCAGAGGGAATAATCCCAGTAATGAAATAATCAGGATTGGTCATTTAAACCAGGGGTCCCCAACCCCCGGTCCATGGCCTGTTAGCAACCGGGTCTTGAGTTGTATAATTATTTCATTATATATCACATTGTAGTAATAGTAATAAGAAGACGATGACACTGGATTTATATTCTGCCCTGCACTTCGAATCTCAGAGTCTCAGAGCGGCTCACAATCTCCTTTATCTTTTTTCCCCCCACGGCAGACGCCCTATGAGGTAGATGGGACTGAGAGAGGTCTCCCAGAAGTTGCCCTTTCAAGGACAGCTCTACAAGAGCTATGGCTGACCCAAGGCCATTCCAGCAGCTGCAAGTGGAGCAGTGGGAAATCAAACTTGCTTCTCCCAGATAAGAGTCCGCACACTTAACCATTATAGAACTAATAGAAATAAAGTGCACAATTGTAGCATCCTGAAACCATTGTCCCCCCCTACCCCCTGAGTCAGTGGAAAAATTATCTTCCACAAAACCGGTATCTGGTGCCAAAAGGTTGAGAACCTCTGATTTAAATTCTGCAATTGAGGTTAGGAAACAGGGAAAAACACACAGTGGAGGAGCCAAGCTAATAAATGAATCATGGAGAAGATTCATTTGAATAATCTATATAATGAATTTTATGAAATGCAAAGTGAACAATAAGAGTAAGAAACTACTGATCTTCCAGATATTAGAGAAACAAATGAGTTATGCTAGTTATTTAAAGACTCAGTTACTTAAGGATTCAATTATCTGTCAGGATATATATTTTAAAGACGTTTTTATGACATTTGTAGCTTGCCTCATGCATTGTTGACAAAAACTTTCAGCCTCCATTTTGTTTCCCTCTGACCCATCACTAGCCTTCTTTTCCTGTTGGAGTCAGAAGTTCTGACCAGCTGTTTGAATGTTATCCTGGAGGATCTGTGCAGGACCAATGGGATGTCTGAGGAAGAAGACAAGGTCAGAGTAAATCTCTTTATATGAACTAATTTTAAGAATAATGCCTTGTGTTAGGGGAGTTTCTCAAATCCTAATATAACACCTTCCCTTTTGAGATCTATGGTAGGGGGGATCACTCAAGGTTTTAGGCTACCACGGCATGCAGTTTTAATAAGATGATCATCTGATGCTAGCAAGTTGGCATTCTGAACAAGATTCAAAGTTCTTTTATAAGATAAAACAGACAAAAGGTCTAGAATTCCAAAGGAAAGTTCAACAGTCCTATTCTTAAACATACTCCACTTTTATCTCTTTTGGAGGTTTTTCTCCCTTCCTTCTAGGAAGAAAAAGAAAACATACTCTCTACAAGCCTAATTGTATAATGTAAGATAGTACCAATTGTAACATCTTTTAAATCTTTTTAATGTTTTATTGTTTTATACTACTATATGTTTACTGTTATCTGTTTTATATTGCCTACTGGCTTGTGAGCTGCCCTCAGCCTGCCTTGGTCGGGAGGGCAGGATATAAATTTAATAAAATAAAATAAAAATACACATATTTCATGGGAAATATGGATGGAACAGACCCTTGACTGAGATAAGGTTGCTTAGCGATCAGCAGGTCAACAGGCAGATTTACAGTGTGCAGGCAGGTTAGGGAAGATCAAACCAGCATAGGCTTACAATTTAGAAGCCATTATAAAAATAAAATCTCTTCACAACTAGTTTACACAATGCAGACAAGCCGGGATAGGTGAAGTCTGGTTCAATGAAAAGAGGAAAAACCAATTCAGGTATGGTTCTAAAAATTTTGATTCAACCAAGGTACTTTTGGCACATCTGCATTCTGAGCAGGCACCTGGGGTGGTTACTGTTCTCAGTTTTTAAGCCCAAGAGATGACTATCCCAAACACCTACAAGGCCAGGAGCATCCCATGCGTGCTCAAACCTAAAATTGAGGTGGAACTAGACTGCCTAGTGGCCCAAGGGGTGTTAGAACCAGTATCCAACACAACCTGGGAAACCCCAATTGTCATCCCCATAAAGCCTAATGGATGTCCGCATCTGTGCGGACTACAAGTGTATGCTGAACAAGGTGCTACAAGACCACGCCTACCCAGTGCCAGTGGTAAGTCATGTTTTAGCTTCCCTTGTTGGTGCGAAAATGTTCAGCAAATTGGATCTGGCACAGGCATACCAGCAACTGCTAGTCGATGAAGCCACCGCTGAGATGCAAACGATTGTTACTCACAGGGGAGCTTTCAAGGTTAAGGGAATGCAGTTTGGGGTCAGGGTGGCCCCGGGGATCTTTCAAAACTTAATGGACTCTCTCTTAAAAGGTATCCCCGGGGTTCAGCCCTTCTTTGATGATGTTCTGATCACCGTCCCGCCGGAAGAGGACTTCATTGACCGTCTCTGTGCCATTCTACAATGTTTCGACTCACCTGGGTTAAAAGTGAAGCAGGAAAAGTGCCTCCTGGGAGTCCTGCAGGTCGAGTTCCTGGGATTCTTAGTCAACACAGAGGGCATCCATCTGGCTCCCAGCAAAATCAGCGCCATAGTCGATGCCCTGGAACCCAACATTTCAATGATGCTGGCTTTAAGGGCCCCCTTCAAAGGCCTTTCTTTAGCTGTGCCTGGGGTAGATGCCCCCCACTCCCTTCGTACACCACTGCCTTTATGACAGGAGTCAGAGGTGGGTAGGGTTGCCAGGTGGGAACTGAAAATCTCAAATTACAACTGGTCTTCAGATGACAGAGATCAATTCCCCTAGAGAAAATAACTGCTTTTGAGGGCGGACTCTACAGCATCACATCCCCACTGCTTTGCCCCACCCCCCAAAACTCTAGTTTCCTCGGCTACTGCCCTAAATCTTCAGGACACAAACCTGCTGGCAATATTAGGCACAAAGTGAAACACCTTTGAGATACATCAGTCTTAATGAAAGAGACAGACATGCATGTTTAGTTCTCTCATTCAGATCTACTGGAAATGCCTTATTTGTCTGGATTGCACAGAAAAGATGCAGAAGAAGAAGAACTGGCTTGTATACCCTGCTTTTCTCTGCCTTAAGGCGTCTCAGAGTGGCTTACAATCTCCTTTCTTTCCCCACAAAAGGCAACTTATGAGGTATGGGGGGGGGGCTGAGAGAATTCTGAGGCAACTGTGACTTCCACCAAAGTCACACAGCAGGCTTCATGTGGAGGAGTGGAGAATCTCATCTGGTTTTCCAGATTAGGGTCTGCTACTCTCAACTACTACACTGTGCTGGCTAATGGTTTGAGTCCAGCAATGTACGAGCTGAATGTTCTTAGCACAGTTCTGTTTGTGCACGTAGTAGTGCAGCAGCTGCAACAACACAGAGATAGCAATTTAACACATTTTTAACAAAATAATAATGTGCATACGGAACAATGGAATGAACAACAGATGGTTCACAAGGAAAAAACCCTGTTTTTTTCAGGTAGACAAAAAGTTGCAGATCAAGTTGTTCCTTCTCGATTGCATTCTGCAAAGGTAGCAGGATGTCACCTCATATGTTGATGGAATTATTCAGAAGAATGTGCTCTGTTCCTGGGATGTGGGGGCACTCTTCAACAAGGGTTGCAGGAATCTTCTGGGATCTGGCTGGTAATTTTTCAGTAAGATTCAGGGGTAGGGTCTAATGGGCTGTATAATGGAATCTTTCTCCTTTGTTGAGGGGTACTTGGTTGAATGAAGAAAAGAGAATTTGTCTGAAAGGAAGAGGTGAGTCACACCTCAACAAGGAAAAGAGCCAGCAAACTAGCACAGAAATACAGAGACATGATCAGAGTCTGAAAAGAAATATGCAACCTTATTATTCTGCTTACTTCCTAACGGACCATCAAGAAAAGGGAATATGTTTTAGACCCAGTGTGAGAGGATGTATTCACTTTATTCTCTTTATAATCAGATATTATTAGTCGATTGTTGCTAAAATACATGCATTTTCTTCTTGTAACAAATGACTGTTTATACAAGAAAAGGTAATTCTTACTTTTTTAAAAAATGAGTGTTATAATGGTGTGCTGCAACCACAAAACAAACCTAATTGGGCTCACACAAAGATGCAAACAGATGGCAAGGAGTAACCTAGCTAGATTTTGATGATGCATATAAGTTTTCCAAGGTTTCCTTCCACATCCATGGTGATATGGAATAGAAGAGCAATAGTTAATTTGAAAAAAAGTCTGTTAAAGGACTAGAGCATCTGAGGCAGTAAAGTGAGAATTATGAAGGAGTTGCCAAGGCAAGTGATAAATGATAGGAGAGCATATAAAAAGCTGACAGAAAAATTGAGAGACAATGGCATGAGGTTTAGATGGATAATACCTGAAGGCTTTGAATAATAATACCTGAATACTTTGAACTCCAGGGGAAGAGAGTCAAAATTACAAATGCGCAGGAGTTGCTTAGATTTTTTGAAGAAAATAAAGAGTTTGCACCATGATGGATTACAAATTATTGTCTTGGAATGTTAATGGACTAAATTCTCCACAAAAAAGAAGGGCAACATTTCATTGGATTAAAAAGCAAAATTGTAATATAATTTGTTTGCAAGAAGTACACATTAAACAAAAGGATTACAAATTTTTATGGAACAAACAATTGGGACCAGAATTTTTTCCCCTAGCTGAACAGAAGAAAAGGGGAGTGGTTTTATATATTAAACAAGAATTGGAGCCAAAATTAGTATTTAAAGACAAGGATGGAAGATTTGTAGCAGTGGAGATAACATTAAATGGGAAAAAACCCCGTTGTTATTGGGACTATATGTGCCTAATGGTGCAAAGGATGCTTTTTAAAAAGACATTATAAAAATTTTTGATGAGTTGACTTATGATCAAGTATTGCTAATGGGAGACTTTAATGGAACAGTTAAGAATTCATTGGATAGATCTGGAGGGAAAAAAAATGATGGGAAAGAAGGGAAACTGCCAAAATCCTTCTTTGAATTGGCTAAACAAGAAAATTTAGAATATATATGGAGGAAATTTAATCCTGAAGTGCGGGACTATACTTTTTTTCCAGCAAGACATAAAACTTTCTCTAGAATCGACATGCTGTGGGGAACTAAAGACTTAAGTTTTATAACAAGGAAGATAGAGATTTTACCTAAAATTGGGGCCGATCATAACCCAATAATATGGATTACAAAATTGTCCAAGAAATTAAGAAGATGGAGATTGAATGAAGATTTGCTACAGAATAAAGAGACAGTGACATTCCTAGAAAAGGAAACTAAAGCCTTTTTCTAAGTGAATGATAGAGAAGATATTCAAACAGTCTGGGATGCTTACAAAGCAGTAATGAGAGGAGTGTTGATTACTTTGAATAATAAAGATAAAAGAAGTAAAGAAAAACAGTTAGTGGACATTCAAAATGAAATAAAGAAAAAGAAAGGGGAGCTGAGAAAAAGACCAGGGAAAAAGAAAATTTTAAGGAAAATTACAATATTACAAACCCAATTGAGACATTTGTTGAACAAAGAGGTGGAATGGAATTTGAAAAGACTTCAGCAGAAATCCTTTGAGAGAGCAAATAAGCCGGGAACATATTTGGCTTGGCAATTGAAGAAAAAGAGAGAAAATAGAATTAATAGAATTGTGGTAGATGGAAGAGTGGTGGTTACCCAAGACGGAATAAAGAGAGAATTTTTCAAGTACTATGCCAAACTGTTTAAAGGTGTTAAAATAGAGAAGATGGATGAATATTTACAAAAGTTAAAAATAGAACCTCTAACTGAAAATATGAGAAAAGTTTTGAATGATCCAGTAGAAAAGATAGAAATTGAAGCAGCAATCAACGCAATGAAAAATGGAAAAGCTCCTGGGCCAGATGGATATACAGCTAAATATTTTAAAACTCTTAAAGATGAATTAATACCAAAATTGCAGAAGCTGATGAATATAATAAGAATAAAAGGGAATGTACCAAATACTTCGAAAGAAGCTGTTATTTCCTTGATACCTAAAGAAGATAGAGATGCCATGCATGTAAAGAACTACAGACCAATTTCGTTATTAAATAATGACTATAAAATATTTTCAAGAATCTTGGCAGAACGGCTTAAACAACATTTGATAAATTTTGTAAAGGAAGATCAAGCAGGGTTTCTTCCCAAAAGACAAATAAGAGACAATATTTCTCTCTCGGCTTGGCTTTGCGAACGAAGATTTAAGAAGGGTGCAATAGTCCACGTCTGCTGCAGGCTCGCTGGTGGCTGACAAGACCAATGCGGGACAGGCAGGTCCGGCCACAGTGGCTGCAGGGAAAAGTCTGATTTAGGGTTGGTGCTGTAGCAGTGCGATTCTTCCTCAATCTCCTTTTGTCCTCAAGACCAGCTATGTGTGCGTTCTCAAAAGAAGAGACAGCCTGGTGGATGGTGTGCCTCCATGCTTTGCGATTTGAGGCTAGGTCAGACCACTGGTGATGGTTGATGCGACAGGTGCCAAGGGATTTCTTCAAGGAGTCCTTGTACCTCTTCTTTGGTGCCCCTCTATTTCGATGGCCGGTGGAGAGTTCGCCATACAGGGCAATCTTGGGAAGGCGGTGTGTAATGTATCAGCAACAACATGCGCCCGCGCGGAGGCAACTGGGCTGTCCCAGAAGCCTCCAGCGCAGGGTGCGGAATCACCCGCCAATCAACAGCTGTGGCGGGTAGTTCAACAGGTCAGGATTGGCCTGACCGACCCAGTAGGCTGTACCGGGAATTGTATATAAGCGGGGCCCGGCCCGCGTGCTCTCTCTCTTGCAACGTGCTCCTAATAAACTATGTTGCCCTACGCTCGTCTCCGCCTCGAGTACGTTACACTGGCGACGAAGGTGGGATCATAGCCTCAGCGGCTAACACGGAGATCTAGGGCAACCACAAGTCCTGACCGCCGCCGCCATGGCCACACAGAACGGAACCACCGGCTACATCGAGACATTCGACCCCGCCAATCCCGAGGGCTGGGAGTCCTACGCGGAGCGGGTCGAGTTCTATCTCAGGGCCAACAAGGTCACCGACGCAGGCACAAAGAGGGACGTTCTCCTGAGCGTCTGCGGGCCAGCCACGTTCGAGATCGCCAAGGGTCTCTCGGCTCCCGCCCGCCTCACGGAGAAGTCCTACGAGGAGATCATCAGACTCCTCACCGGCCATTTCTCGCCACAGCCTTCACGGGTGGCCCGTCGGTTCCTGTTCCACAGAAGGGACCAGGCCATGGGGCAATCGGCCGCCGACTACCTGGCGGCTCTCCGCAAGATCGCCGGGAACTGCAACTTCCCCCAGCTGGAAGACACCCTGGCCGACCGATTCACGTGGGGCCTCCGCAACGAGAGGCTCCAGCAGAAGCTCTTCGCCAAAGAAGAGCTCACCCTCCAGAGCGCCTTCAGCGAGGCGGTGGCGTTCGAGAGGACCTCCAGGACCTTCCCCAAGGCCCGGACAGAAGCCGCCCACCACGAGGAGCTGGACCACGACTGCCCAGAGGAGGAAGAAGCCCACCAGCCGCGCCGCCCAGCCGGGCCACCCAGCAGAGCCGCCCAACGCCCCCGAGTGGCCGAACGACCCCCAGCGACGGAGAGGGTCCCGGCCACCAAGTGCGCCAGCTGCGGCGACCCCCACGACAGGCGGGACTGCCGATACCGGACCTGGGACTGCCGGAGCTGCGGAAAAACGGGCCACATTGCGAGGGCTTGCCGGGCCAAGCCCAACCGCCGGAGGCCGACCACGCATCACGAGTCGGCGGAGTTCCACTCCACGGACTCCACGTCCCTGCAGGTACTGAACTTGCCCCTCTCCACCCCCGATAAAATCAAAATGGCGGTCCTCATCGAGGGGAACCCCTGCCAAATGGAAGTGGACTCTGGTTCCTCCATCTCCATTATAGCGGAGGAAACCCTGAGGAAGCTGTGCCCCCCCCAGCGGCTGCAACTAAGACCGGCGAACTTCATACTCCGGGACTTTCAGAAGAATCCGGTGCAAATCGCGGGGTGGGCGCGGGTGCAAGTCAAGCGGGGGTCCTTCTACGGCCCGCTGGACATCCTGGTGGTAAAGCGCCAGCTTGCCACCCTGCTAGGACTGGCGTGGTTCAAACCCTTGGGGATCCGGGTGGAAGGGGTGGGGCAAACCCTAACACCCAGGGGGTTCGGGGAGATATGCCAGGAGTTCCCTGACGTGTTCGATGGTTCTCTAGGGAGCTACAAAGGGCCGGCCATCTCCCTACCGCTAGACCCCACGGTCAGGCCGATTCGGCTCAAGGCGAGGAGGGTCCCGTTCGCTTTAAAGCCAAAAATAGAGGCCGAACTAGACCGCCTCACAGCCCAGGGAGTCCTGGAGCCTGTGGACTACGCCACCTGGGAGACCCCCATCGTAACCCCTATCAAGCCAAACGGGGAGGTGCGGATCTGTGCAGACTATAAATGCACGATAAACAAGGCACTGCAGGATAACCCCTACCCAGTGCCGGTGGTGAGCCACGTTCTGGCTGCCCTAGCGGGGTCCAAGATCTTCGGGAAGCTGGACCTGGCACAGGCCTACCAACAGCTCCCGGTGGATGCTAAGACGGCGGAAGCCCAAACGATAGTGACACACAGGGGGCCTTCCGGGTGAGGAGGCTTCAATTCGGGGTTAGCGTCGCTCCCGGGATCTTCCAGAGTATAATGGACACTCTCTTGAAAGGGATCCCGGGAGTCCAGCCGTTTTTTGATGACGTGCTAGTCGCTGCCCCGGACCCCGAAGAATTCGGCAACCGCCTAAGAGAGGTACTCCGCCGGTTCCAGGCAGCGGGGCTCAAAGTCAAGAGGGAGAAATGCCTGTTGGGGGTCCCACGGGTGGAGTTCCTGGGGTTCGCCGTAGACGCAGCGGGAATCCACCCAACGGAAGAGAAGACCCGAGCCATTGTGAAGGTGCCAGCCCCCACCTGCAAAGCGGAGCTACAAAGCTTCTTGGGGGTGCTTAACTTTTACCATTCATTTCTCCCCCACAAAGCGGCCCTAGCAGAGCCCCTGCACCGCCTGCTGGACAAAAAAGCCCCTTGGGTTTGGGGCAAACGCCAAGCAGCCGCGTTTCAGGCAGTCAAGGATGTTTTGGTGTCTAACGCGGTGCTCCACCATTTTGACGAGGGCCTCCCCGTCATCCTGGCTTGCGATGCGTCGCCATACGGGGTGGGAGCAGTCCTGGGGCACCAACTCCCTGACGGGAGGGAGGTACCGGTCGCATACTACTCCCGCACACTGACACCAGCCGAGCGCAACTACGCGCAAATAGACAAGGAGGCTCTGGGAATCATGGCGGGGGTCCGCAAGTTCCATGAATACCTGTATGGGCGGAGGTTCACCATAGCCACGGACCACAAGCCCCTCTTAGGCCTGCTGGCCCCCGACCGTCAAACCCCCCAAATACTGTCGCAGCGCGTGTTGAGGTAGAACCAATTCCTCAACTCCTACACTTACACACTGGTACACAGGGCCGGCAAGGCTATGGGTCACGCGGACGCACTCAGCCGCTTGCCGCTTCCGGAAACGGGTCCAGACCCCGCCCCCGCACACCAGGTCATGCTAATGGAGAGCCTCCCGGAGCCGCCCCTACATGCAGCGGAGGTCGCCAAGGCCACCCGGAAACACAGGACACTAGCACGGGTGCTAGACTGGGTGGTGAGGGGCTGGCCGGAGGGGAACATGGGGGAAGAATTCAAGCCATTTAAGACCAGGAGGGAGGAACTAGCAGCCCACAAGGGGTGCCTGTTATGGGGAAGTAGGGTGGTGATTCCGCCCCCGCTGCAAAAGCGTGTCCTAGAATCCTTACACGAGACCCATCCCGGCATAGTCCGAATGAAGGCCTTGGCCAGAAGCTACGTCTGGTGGCCGGGGATGGATGGGGAGATAGAGAGCTGGGTCCGACGGTGCCAAACGTGTCAAGAGTCACGGCCCGAGCCCCCCAGTGCCCCCGCCACTAGGTGGGAGTCAACCCGGAAACCATGGTCGAGACTCCACCTCGATTTCGCGGGGCCACTCCAGGGGCAGATCTTCATGATAATAGTGGACGCCTACACCAAGTGGTTGGAGGTCATCCCCGTAGGGTCCACCTCATCCGCCGCCGCAACCCGAGCGCTGCGCAGGGTCTTTTGCACACACGGTATCCCGGACACCATAGTCTCAGACAACGGGGCCGCGTTCACGTCTGCAGACTTCCAGGCGTTCCTCCATAGATACCTGATTAGGCACATAAGATCTGCCCCCTTCCACCCAGCCACCAACGGCCAGGCGGAGCGGATGGTCCGCACCATGAAAGAAGCCCTGGGCCGAATTGTGCAGGGGGACTGGGACCACCGATTAGCGGCGTTCCTTTTCGACAATAGGGTCACCCCCAACCCGGTCACAGGGGTGAGCCCGGCAGAGCTCCTAATGGGTCGCAAGCTGACAACCCGACTGGACAGACTACACCCCGACCGGGCGTCAGACACCCGCGAGAGCCCCGAGGTTCGGGACGCAGTCAGGGGGTTCTTTGCGGGCGACCCAGTTTACGCCCGGAACTATGCAAGGGGGCCTGATTGGGTGGCGGGCCGAGTGCTACGAGTGACGGGGTCCCGCCACTACGACATATCCACCTAGGGGGGCCAGGTATTACGGCGGCACATAGACCAGTTGCGCCGCCGCACGCTACCGGTGGAGCCGGCGGACGCAGAAGAGGCGTGGTCCGGGGAGGGGCCAACTGAGAGCCGACCCGTGGACGAGGCCCCGACGCCCATCACGCCGACGCAGCGAACACCAGAACGGTCCGAGCCCGAAAGACCCGCGGAACCAGTCCCGCCGCCTTCGGCCACACCACGGGTCGCCGAAGCACCAACCGCAGAAGCAGCGCCTCCCCCACCGGACCTCCCCAGGCGGTCCACCCGGGAGCGCCGACCTCCCGCGTATCTCAAGGACTATGTTCCTTAACTAGGGGGGGAGGGGTGTAATGTATCAGCAACAACATGCGCCCGCGCGGAGGCAACTGGGCTGTCCCAGAAGCCTCCAGCGCAGGGCGCGGAATCACCCGCCAATCAACAGTTGCGGCGGGTAGTTTAACAGGTCAGGATTGGCCTGACCGACCCAGTAGGCTGTACCGGGAATTGTATATAAGCGGGGCCCGGCCTGCGTGCTCTCTCTCTTGCAACGTGCTCCTAATAAACTATGTTGCCCTACGCTCGTCTCCGCCTCGAGTACGTTACACGGTGGTTTTCCATCCTAGAAATATGCCCTGCCCAACGCAGCTGCGTCTTCAACAGCAGTGCTTCAATGCTGGTAACCTCCGCCCGCTTGAGAACTTCAGTGTTGGTCACAAAGTCACTCCAGTGGATGTTGAGGATGGTGCGAAGGCAGCGCTGATGAAAGCGCTCAAGGAGTCGCAGGTGATGACGGTATAAAACCCACGATTCGGATCCGTAGATGAGGGTTGTCATCGCAACCGCTTTGTAAACATTGATCTTTGTGCCTTTTTTCAGATGCTTGTTTCTCCACACTCTTTTGTGCAGTCGGCCAAAGGCACGGTTTGCCTTTGCCAGCCTGTTGTCAATCTCCTTGTCGATCTTAGCATCTGAGGAGATGATGCACCCCAGGTAGCTGAACTGCTGGACTGTCTTCAGAACTGATTCACCCACAGTGATGCAGGGAGGGTGATAATCTTCCTGGGGTGCAGGCTGGTGGAGAACTTCTGTCTTCTTCAGACTAACTTCTAGGCCGAATAGCTTGGCAGCCTCTGCAAAGCAGGACGTCATATGCTGCAGAGCTGATACCGAGTGGGAGACGAGTGCAGCATCATCAGCAAATAGTAGCTCTCGGATGAGTTTTTCCATTGTCTTGGAGTGGGCCTTTAGTCGCCTCAGGTTGAACAGGCTGCCATCGGTGCGATAGCGGATGTAGACACCATCGTCATCATCTAGATCTACTGTGGCTCTTTGAAGCATCATGCTAAAGAAGATCGTAAAGAGAGTTGGCGCGAGAACGCGGCCTTGCTTTACACCTGTGCCTATTGGGAAGGTCTCCGAGAGGTCGTTGCAGTGTCTGACTTGGCCTCGCTGGTCTTCATGTAGCTGGATGATCATGCTGAGGAACCTTGGGGGACATCCTAAACATTCCAAGAGACAATATTAGGACTGTTGTAAATATTGTAGAATATTATGAAAGACATCCAGAAAAAGAAGTAGCATTATTCTTTGCAGATGCAGAGAAAGCATTTGACAATTTAAGCTCGGACTTTATCTTTGTGGTAATGGAAAAGATGGAGTTGGGAGAAAGCTTTATAAGAATGATACAAGCAATATACTCTGAACAAAGGGCAAGGTTGTGTGTCAATGCAGACCTTACAGAAGAAATGAAAATTAGTAAAGGTACTAGACAAGGTTGTCCGCTTTCACCACTGTTGTTTATAATGACTCTTGAAATTTTATTGATGCAGATTCAAGAAGAAAAAGATATAGAAGGTTTACAAATAAAAGGATGTACTTATAAATATAGAGCATTTGCTGATGATATAATGTTTATAAATGAAAACCCCATATAAGTAACACCTTTGTTGTTAATGAAAATACAAGAATATGGGGAGTTGGTGGGACTTTTTATAAATAGAGAAAAATCAAAAATTTTGTGTAAGAATATGCAGCTGAATAGACAACAAGAATTACAAAGATTAACGGGCTGTGAAGTTACCTCTAAGGTAAAGTACCTAGGGGTAGAGATAACAATGAAAAACATTGATCTGTTTAAAAATAATTATGAGAAGTTATGGCATAGAATGGATGAAGATATGTTAAAATGGAACAAGCTTAATTTGTCATTGCTGGGTAGAATAGCTGCAATAAAAATGAATATTCTACTAAGGATAATGTATTTGTTTCAAACTATTCCTATTGTGAAGGATGCCAAACAATTTGATAAATGGCGTAGGAAAATTTCAGGATTTGTGTGGTCCGGGAAGAAGCCAAGGATTAAAATGAAAATTCTTTCAGATGCAAAAGAGAGAGGCGGATTCCAACTACCAGATTTAAAATTATATCATGAAGCAGTTTGTTTAGTATGGCTGAAAGAATGGATAACGCTGTTAAACAAAAAACTTTTAGTGTTGGAAGGCCACGGAAATAAATTTGGTTGGCATGCATATTTGTATTATGGAAAAAAGAAGATGGACGGTCTTTTCTCTCACCATTATATAAGGAGCAATTATTAAATACATGGATAAAATATAAGAAATATGGAGATGAGAGAAAACCTTTATGGATTGTGCCAGCTGAAGTGATAAAGATAACGGATAAGATAGGCGAAGAAAAGTGGCTGTCATATAATCAATTATTAAAAATACAAAGTGGGAAAATAGAACTGAAAACTGCTGAAGAACTGAATCATAAATATGATTGGTTTCAAATGCAACAAATAAAAAGTTTGGTGGAGAATGACATCAAAACTGAAGAAATAAGGAAAGAACAAACAGAAATGGAAAAAGTTCTGCTTGGAGATAATGAGAAATTAATTTCAAAAGTATACAAATTACTCTAACAATGGTCTACAGAGGACGAAGTAGTGAAATCTCAAATGATAAAATGGGCAATTAATGTAAATAAAGAAATAAAGATGGAATCTTGGGAATATTTGTGGAAGAACTCTATGAAACTCGCAACATGTCAAAGTATTAAAGAAAACTGTTTTAAGATGATGTATAGATGGTATATGACTCCTAAGAAATTAGCAAAGATGAATAACAAGATGCCAGACAGGTGTTGGAAATGTAAAAAGCATGAAGGTTCTTTCTACCATATGTGGTGGACTTGTGAAAGAGCTAAAATATTTTGGCAGATGATTCAGCAAGAGATTTCTAATATCTTGGGATATGAGTTTATAAAGTTGCAGAGACTTTTCTGTTGGGACTACATATGGAAAAATTTCCAAAAGAAGATAGAACTTTAATTTGGTACTTGCTCTCAGCTGCTAGGACATTGTATGCGCAGTTGTGGAAGCAAGAAAAAATACCAGAGAAATGGGACTGGATTATAAAAGTTATATCATGGAGTGAAATGGACAAATTAACTAGAATATTAAGAGACTATGATTTAGAACGTTTTAAGTTGGAGTGGAAGAAGTTCAAAAGATACATAGAAAAAGAGTGGAAAATAAAGGGACATTGGACAATCTTTGATAATGATTAAGTTTTTAAAACAAGAGTATAACTTTTGGTTTTTTTAATAGTTAAAGGTACCTTTAATATTTGGGTTTTTTTTTAAGTAAATAACACTGGCGGGGGTCAAGTAACGGGGGGAGGGGCGGGGGAAAAGTAAGATATGGGGTAGATAATTTTTTCCTTTTTTAAGTTGTAAGATATAGATATAACTTTGCTACCATATGTTACTAATAAAATTGTTTATAACCAAAAAGGACTAGAGCATCTGGGTTGCAGGTTATTATACACACATACCTTGAACTTTCAGGCTGCTGGTGGCAGTGGAAAGGAATCCTTTGTGTGTTGGGGATTGGCGGTGGACTACAGCTGGAAAGAACTCCTCATTAAGATCTAGCAGCTTGAGAGACAGACCAACTGAATAATTTTTACGTTGTCTGCAGGTGCCATTTCTCCACAGTGCCAGTTTGCCCTATCACAGTTTCTAGTGATTCTTCCTCCTGCTATGGAAACAGTTTGTGTTGTAAGATTTGGCACATCATTTTATCCAAGTGAGAAATTGATGCAATGGCCTAACAGTTGCTTTAGTGTTTGATATCCCCTTTTTCAGAATTGTATGTAGCATTTTGGGTAATTTGGAATATCCCCATTTCCCAAGCTGACCCAAAACAGCTAATTTGGGATTTGATTTCAACTCAGATAGACCTGATTGTACACCCCTACTGCTTGTCTCTGTCCCTCATGCCACATCCTATTCTGTTCCCAAAGATCTTTTCAGCAGCCAGGGTGGGGGTTGGTACCATAAGAATTGGAGAGATGGGAAAGTCACATTCTGCAAACCAGGGGTCATTTCATAGAAAAAGTGGTGACAGAGCTCATTAGCACAACTCATTTGCATATGTCAAACACCCCTGACATCACCAGAAGGTATATTATATTATATCAGCTCAGAATCTACCTTAAAACACTTCTTGAATTATAATTATCATAATAAAACCTTACTCTGTGTTCGCACTTTTAAAATTACTTTCTCCTATGTGGCCCCAGTGGCATGATGAAGATTTCCATCTGTCTGCTTTCTATGTTTTGGTTATTTTCCCTTTTTTTGTGAGGGGAAAATATTAGAAAGTTTGTCGAATCTTAAGAGTTCATTATTTATTTAGAATCTTAGAGTTCAACAAAATTCTCACAGGGAATTTGAACAATGGAACCTAGAAGCAAGTATCCCGGGGAGGGGGGGGGAGAGGAAAGAAAGTACAATAAAATTTAGAGCTCTGCATCTGTGAGTTCCTGCCCAAAATGAGGCCTGCTGCAAACTGAGCTCCCCTTGCAGTTCACTGAGTGCAGCCTAGAGTTTTCCTTCACATATTCCATATATCCCTCATAGTGTTTACAGTTCTATCAGGGCCACCAGTTACTGAGTAGTCATGACGAAGAACCTGTTGATAACCGAAAGGTGTCTGTACTTCTATGACCAGTAGAGAATGACTCTATAAAAGACAGTTTTTCCTCAGTTTTGTTTCACTGTTTCAGTGATAAAAACACATGACAACTATCCAAACTGTTCTCCAGTGGCACAGTAAACAAACAAGGTTAGTTAACAGCAGGTACGCCTACCTCAGTAATGAGTTGGGTTAATTGGTAAAGAAAATAGATGCCTGTTAATTTAATGGATCATTAACAGCAGACATTGAACCTATGGGCCCAGTTCCCCATTATGCAAATGTCCCTTTACATTAGTCAGGGGAGCACAAGAGGCTAGCAATGTTTGAGGTTTACACCTGGCCAAATTTAAAAAGAAAGAACATTTTTTTAAAAAAAAAATATCTGGATTTGAGATCCACTTCAGTGTTAGGAAATGAAGTATCTTATATTCATTTAGAAAATGAACTATCTTATGTTTGCATAGACTTTAATGATATCCCTTGTGCAAATAAGAAACCTCTTCTCCCAAGGACATGACATTAGAAAGTTTGCTTTCAAATAGTGAATCTTACACCATGTATTCCCCAAGGAAGTGGCTAAAAATTCCTAGTGAACCATGACTATATGGTGACCTTCAAATAAAGTTGCTAGTCCATTGAAAACAATGGCTCTTTGAAGTTTAAAGGGATGGTGCGCCACCAACCTAGGTTTTTGAACCCACCTCTTCCCATATCCCTGTGCTGATTCAGTTGTGACCTAGAAGAAACAAAGAACCAGATTCTGTAAAGCTCCTTTGCCTGGTTGCCTTGAGACAATATTGCCTTGCTGCAGCTGACCAGGCAAGAGACTATTTACAGATTTTATGTGTGAGAGAAAATGCATCACTATGAATGTAAAGCATCCAAAATGTAGCAATTTCTACAGTGACATCTTAAGAACATTTTCCTTAAATCCCATTGAATAAGCTTGAATACAATTCTCGGTAGATGTGCTTACTGCTGCTCTTAGTCAATTATCTGGCATGGGAAATGACATGACATTACGATATTGGCTGGTTTGTAGGTACTGTTTGTTAGTGTTATATGTGATATCACATGGATGAAACTCCACCTTCTTCCATTTTCTCTCCCTTTGCCATTATATAGCAGCATAATTGACACATGCCCTAGCAGTATTCTACTGTGATATGAGAAAACTGTTCTTTCACTGTTGTGCATGTGTGAAGAAGAGAGAGAAAGAAGTCAAGAAGCATATATGCAAATAAACTTTCATGTTGTCAAAGGCAACATGTTTTCTAACAAGTCACAATTTTGCTTCAAGCTGTCATATGACCAAGTGATGCACAAACTAGTTGTCTACATGCACGTATAAAGCAGACATGTTTACCTGATGTCTGATCATAGGGTTACCAATCTCCAAATGGGGCCTGGAGATCTTCTGGTATTATAACTGATCTCTGAACAATAGAGAACAGTATTCCTGGAGAAAACAACTGATTTTGAAGGGTTGACTTTATGACATTTTAGCTGGATCCCCCCTCCCCAAACTCTGCCCTACCCAGATTTTAACTCCCCCCAAAATCTCCAGGAATATCCCAACACAGAGTTGGCAACCCTATCACATGGGTCATTTCCATTCTGCTCTCAAAATTGTGATAGACTTGAGAAAAGATAGCTATATTTTTTATCCTGAAGTTTTTTCTGTGTAGAAAATTCTTTTAAAATGACCCTATCTTTTGTTTTTTATCTTTCAGAACAATGAAGTGGTCAGGTAAAAACCTGTTTTTGTGAACTGAATGTTCTTCTGTTGCTTGCAGTTTCAAAAATAAGACTGAAGTCTTTGAAGAATTGGGTTTTTAAAAAATCCTATCTCCTAGAACTCAGATACTATCATCCAGTAACCTCGATAATTTATCGCCAGTTCTGTTTGGTACAAGCCTTTGATTTCTCTTATTTTAGTACCCAACAGGCCATCCTCGAGAATATTTGGAAACAAACACTTGGAGACTGAGAATTCAAATAGAAAAGCTGTTTAAAACTATAAGTAGGTGCAGTCACTTATTTTCTTTTTTTTAAAAAAAAAGGTTGTGAAGGGTTTGGTTTGAGATGTTCATTTACTAAACCTCAAGCTGTGACTGTGTAGCTGAGGGTTTAATTTTGCTATTGTCACAGCGCCGCATCCATAATTTGCAAAAATGATGACTAACAAATGTGAAGTTACAAGATCAGCAGCTGCTAAATATACCTGCTGCCAGAAGTACATATGAGAGAAAGAGGCCTCCTGTTACTTTTCACTCAAAAAGTGCATTAGGAGCAGTGAAATGTAAAAGTTAAGAACAGGAATGGAAGTGAGATCAGAACAAGCTAGATCAATGATCCATGGTGGGGTACATGAGGGCACTATGGTACTGGCTGGTGGGTTTCTTAGCACCTATTTGTATTTTCCCCCAAAGCTAATACCCAGTGATTTTTTTTTCACCTTTCATCTAGACTGTCTGGCGCCCTAAGCAAGGCTAACTTCTGGTACTTTCCCTCCTGCACTGGTAACATTACTGACTCATGTGTGTGTGTGTGCCTATTTTGGTCCCCCAGAAGGCCATCACCCTAGACAATTGTCTAGTTTGTCTAGTGGCAGGGCTGACCCTGAGAAGAACCTAGGAGAACATAAGAGAAGCCAAGTTGAATCAGGCCAATGGCCCATCCAGTCTGACATTCTGTGTCAAGTATTTCTTTCTCTACTTTCTCCATCCCATGCACTTGGCCACATTGAACCTCATCCGCCACGTTGACGCCCACTCACCCAGCCTCAACAGATCCCTTGGAGTACCTCACAATCTTCTCTGGTTCTCACCACCCTGAACAATTTAGTGTCATCTGCAAACTTGGCCACTTCACTGCTTACTCCCAACTCCAAATCATTTATGAACAAGTTAAAGAGCATGGGACCCAGTACTGAGCCCTGTGGCATCCCACTGCTTACCATCCTCCACTGTGAAGACTGCCCATTTATACTCACTCTCTGCTTCCTATTAATTAGCCAGTTTTTGATCCACAAGAGGACGTGTCCTTTTACTCCATGACTCCCAAGCTTACTAAGGAGCCTTTGATGAAGAACTTTATCAAAAGTTTTCTGGAAGTCAAGGTAAACAACAACTATTGGGTCCCCTTTGTCCACATGTTTGTTCATCCCCTCAAAGAACTGTAAAGGTTAGTGAGGCAAGATCTTCCCTTACAGAACCCATGCTGAGTCTTCCTCAATAACTTGTGTTCATCAATGTGCCTACTCATTCTGTCCTTGATAATGGTTTCTACCAACTTTCCCGGTATTGAAGTCAGACTGACTGGCCTGTAATTTCCTGGATCTCCTATGGAACCCTTTTTAAAGATGGGGGTGACATTTGCTACCTTCCAATCCTCAGGAACGGAGGCAGATTTCAATGAAAGATTACATATTTTTGTCAGGAGATCCACAAATTCAACTTTGAGTTCTTTCAGAACTCTTGAATGTATGCCATCTGGACCTGGTGACTTATTAGTTTTTAATTCTTCAATCAGTTGTAGGAGCTCCTCTCTTGTCACCTCAATCTGACTCAGGTCTTTAAACACCCCTTCCAAAATTAGTGGTTCTGGAGTGGGCAAACACTTCTTCTACAGTAAAGACAGAGGCAAAAACTGCATTCAGCTTCTCAGCCATTTCCCTATCCTCCTTCAGTAATCCTTTTACCTCTTGGTCATCCAAGGGCCCCACTGCCTCCCTGGCTGGTTTTCTGCTTCTAATATATTTGAAGAAATTTTTATTGTTGGTCTTTATGTTTTTTGCAATATACTCCTCATAGTCCCTTTTTGCCTGCCTGATCACAGTCTTGCATTTGATTTGCCACAGCCTGTGTTCCCTTTTATTAATCTCACTTGGACTAGCTTTTCACTGCTTAAAGGAGTCCTTCTTACCTTTTACAGCTTTCATTACTTTGTTTGTTAACCATGCACGGCTTTTCTTATACCTGTTTGTGCCTTTCCTAACTTGTGGTATATATTTTATCTGAGCTTCTAGGATTGTAGTTTTAAATAGCCTCCAAGCTTCCCCAAGGGTTTTGACTGTATTTACCTTTCCTTTCAGTTTCCTCTTCACATGCCTCCTCATCTCAGAGAATTTACCCCTTTTAAAGTTAAACGTAGTTGTGCTAGTCTTTTGGGGCAACTCCCTATTTATACAAATGGTGAAATCAATAACATTATGGTCATCGGTCCCATCGTTGTGGGACCCAGGGGGCCGGCACAGCAGCCCGCCGAAGCAGCCTGTCACTAATAACACAGGTCGAGATGCAGGACAGGAACCCGGAAGTGACCGACAGGCTGCTTCAGCGGGCCGCTGCGCCGGCCCCCTGGGTCCCACAACGATGGGACTGATGCCACAGGGACGGGCTCGAAACACTCTATAACCCCTCAAAAGAACAGCAGTCTAGCTCGCTTCCCCCGAGCCCTGCCGCCATAAGCCTCAAGGGGGCTCATTTTGCGGCATCTCCCGGCGGGAGGGTGGCACCCGCACGGGACACATATCAAATGAAAGAGGGCTATCAGAAACAGCCGGCGGAGGGAGTCGGGAGCCCACCCCACTGGGGGATCCACACCCCGAAAGTGATGAAGGTGGCGCAGATAGAGCCAACAGAGCAAAAAGGACAAAATAAATAGGCTGCATTATGCAGCACAGTTGAGAAAGTGCCTTATCCCATATACTGATGAAATAAATACAGGATTTGAGAACAAAATTGCACCAGAAGACACAAACACAAAGCTCCCTTACACTGAATCAGTGCTTGGGTCCACCAAAGTCAGTATTGTCTACTCCAGGGGTGGCCAGAGTTGCTTAACAAAAGAGCAACACAGAATAAAGGTCAGATGTTTGAGAGCCGCAAGATATGAACATCGGATATTTGAGAGCCACGGAAGGAAGGAAGGAAGGAAGGAAGGAAGGAAGGAAGGAAGGAAGGAAGGAAGGAAGGAGGGAGGGAGGGAGGGAGGGAAGGAAGGAAGGAAGGAAGGAAGGAAGGAAGGAAGGAAGGAGGGAAGGAGGGAGGGAAGGAAGGGAGGAGGGAGGGAGGGAGGGAGGAAGGAAGAAAGGGAGGAAGGAAGGAAGGAAGGAGGGAGGGAGGGAAGGAAGGAAGGAGGGAGGGAAGGAAGGAAGGAAGGAAGGAAGGAAGGAGGGAAGGAGGGAGGGAGGGAGGGAGGGAAGGAGGGAGGGAGGGAGGGAAGGAGGGAAGGAGGGAGGAAGGAAGAAAGGGAGGAAGGAAGGAAGGAGGGAGGGAGGGAAGGAGGGAAGGAGGGAAGGAAGGAGGGAGGGAGGGAGGGAAGGAAGGAGGGAAGGAAGGAAGGAGGGAGGGAGGGAAGGAAGAAAGGAAGGAGGGAGGGAGGGAGGGAAGAAGGGAGGGAAGGAAGGAAGGAGGGAAGGAGGGAGAAAGGAGGGAGGGAAGGAAGGAGGAAGGAAAGAGGGAAGGAAGGAAGGAGGGAGGGAGGGAGGGAGGGAGGAGGGAGGGAAGGAAGGGAGGAGGGAGGGAGGGAACGAACGAAGGAAGGAAGGCCGGCCGCCCCCTCCCGCCAGCCGCCCCCCCGCTTTCGGCCCCCTCCCTCCCTGCCTGCCGGCTTACCTTCTCCCAGGGCGGGCGGGCGGGCTGGCCAGGAGGCGCAGCGGCGGCTGGTGCTGCTGGCGGCGCTGCTGGTGGGGCTGGCGGCGGCTGAGGAGGAGGCGGCCGAGCCCACCGACCCGGAGCCTCCCGCCACGCCTCTGCCGCCGCCGCAGGCGCCGCCGGCCCGCCTCCCGCTCTGGCCACCGCTGCAGCCGCCGCCTCCCTCCGCGGGCCTCCAGCGCCGGCCTCTCTGCCGCCTCCCCCTCCGGCACCGCTGCCGGGCCACGCGCGCGGGCAGGTGGGGAAGGCGGCGAGTGAGGGAGGGAGCGTCCCTGCGCGTGCGCACGGCGATTGGCGGCGGTGTGGCGGGCCCTACGCCGCCCATGCTCCTGGCCCCACGCATGCGCAGAGCCTGCCACACTGCCGCCAATCGCCGTGCGCACGTGCAGGGACGCTCCCTCCCTTACTCGCCGCCTTCCCCGCCCGTACGTGCGGCCCACCGGCTCCTCTGGCTGGCTAAACCGGGATCTCTAATGGTCCCGGTATAGCCAGTCCGGGAGGCGGGAATTTGCGGCCAGAAACGGGACTTTCCCGGGTGACTGGGACGGTCTGGCCACCCTAGTTGTGCCGTGTTGTGCTGCTGCTGTTACTAATTTCCATTGTTTAAAAGGCCACTTTTGTCCCCCTTTTCTTGGTTCTGGTTTTAGGGGGGGGGGTGTTGTTGACAGATTTGGCCTGAGCTTTCTTATTGGTGAAAAGGCCATTTTTTAACACTTGAGTTGCTTGGCCTCTTCTCCTGTTGTCCCTTTTTCTGGTTTGGGGGTGGGGGTGGGGGTATTGTTGACTTATTTGGCCTGAGTTTCTTGTTGGTGAAAAGGCCACTTTTTTAACACTTGGCCTTTTGTGATTCTGCTGGTTTTGTTTTGGTTTTTTAAAATTACCTCTGGTTGGTGTGGGGGTTGGCGAGGGTGTGTGTGGGCTGGGTCACTTTCTTGTTTTTATAGAGTAGATTGTGTGTTCTGTGGCAGGGAAGCTGGCACCTGGGTGAGAGACCCAAAACCAGCAGGCTTGTTGTGGTTGGCCAGCTCTCCCTGTGTTGTTTGGGGCAGGGCTGGAGAGCTGCCATCTGTAGATTGTGTGTTTTGTGGCAGGGAAGCTGGCACCTGGGTGAGAGACCCAGAACCAGCAGGCTTGTTTTGGTTGGCCAGCTCTCCCCGTGTTGTTTGGGGCAGGGCTGGAGAGCTGGCATCTGGGTTTGCTGCAGCCAGGTCTGCAGAGCTGACCTTGAGCAGATTGTGTTTTGTGTGGCAGTGACGTTGGCAACTGGGTTTATATTGGTTCCAGGCCTGCAGGGTTCATAGAGTAGATAGAGGGATGTAGTGCATTTGGGTCCTATAGAGATTCTCTGATGTGAAGTTAGGTTTGGCTTTGGGTGCCCCAGGAATTGGACCCCCGGTCCAATTTTTTTTTGGCCTTGTGGGTTTTGTGTGGGACAGTGCCCTGAAGCTGCACAGCAGTTTGGGGGGCTCTCCTCAAAACCCCCTGCTCCCCAGAGCCACTTTTCCCACGACAATTACAGTGAGGAAGTGGCTAATTGGGCTTTCCCCATCATTGTTGGCAATGGGCCTTTTGGGGAGCCCAAAGACAGGGACCCCCTGGCCCAATCTTTTTGGGAATTGGGGGGGTTGGAGGGGAGAGTCCCCTTCAGGTCCCCTGCAAATTTGGGGGCTCTCCCTCAAACCCCCTGCCCCCCAGTAGCCTCTAATTATGCCCTATATTGCCATTGATTTCAATGGCCCATAGGGTATAATGATGGAATAGGGGCACCCTATTTGGGTGCCCCTGGAATTGGACCCCCTGGCCCAATCTTTTTGGGACTTGGGGGGTTTGTAGGGGAGAGTCCCCTGTAGGTCCCCTGCAAATTTGGGGGCTCTCCCTCAAACCCCCTCCCCTCCAGGCGGCTTCAAATATACCCTATTTGCCATTGATTTCAATGGCCCATAGGGTATAATAGGGCCGTATATTTGGGAATACCCATGCATCTACCGTATATGCGGCTATTCCGAATGCGGTATTCAGGAGTATACGGGGATTCCGAATTCCCCCCCTTTCCCCGTATACTTCCGAATCCGTGTAAATCTGAAAAATTTTTTTTGCACATCCCTACTCCCTGTGGCAGCTAGAAGTAGTAGTAGTAGTAGAAGAAGATTGGAATTATACTCTGCCCTTCACTCAGAGTCTCAGAGCACTTTACAGTCTCCCTTTTTTTTTCATTTATTCAATCTATACCCCACCCTACCCCCAAAATGGGCTCAGAACGGCCCTCCCCTCCCCATTGCAGACACCCTATGAAGTAGGTGGGGCTGAGGGAGTTCTGAGAGAACTCTGACTGAGCCAAGGTCACCCAAGCAGCTGCATGTGGAGGAGTGGGGAATCAAACCCAGATTAGAGTCCACCACTCTTAACCACCACACAAAACTGGCTATTTGGGGTCAGGGCCTTGTCTTTAATTCTATTTGAAAGGCATCTTGTGCTGTAAGAGGCCAGTCATTTCCCAGTGGTTCTGCAAAGATTTGCCCAAGCAGCTTGAGGCTTATACATTGCTATAGCTTGGATTTATTTTGATTTTAGTGCCCCCCCCCCCCCAAAGAGAGAGACCTAAGTGTTAAGTATGCATACCAAAACATATTTAAATAGATGTATTTCCTAATGGAAAATATCCATACACATCTGGGCATTCTGCTTGTTTGACCTTGGTACACAGCCAAAACATATCAAATCACTTCTGCAGACATCAAAAGCATTCCTAATCCACACCAATGTTCAAATGGCTCCATACTGATTTCTCTCCCTCCAGACTGTTTAAGTAGTTAGGAGAATTTTAACAGATACCAGGTACAGGTTTGTGATAAAATGTGTCATAAAACAATTGTTTGTAATTGTTGTCTGACTTGCTCAAGGTCCTCCAGTGAATTTTGTGAGTAGGGAATCTGAGCTTTTTGTAGAAACTCAACACTCAAACCATTACATCATCTTGGCAAACTGTTGTGTAGGAGTTCGATTATGCTTACACAGTGTGTTCTTATGTGGGCACATTACAGCATATTTGGGTTGTGATTAGGAATGGAGAAAATACACAGGACTCTGGAGTTTATATGGACAAATGCTGTGACATGTCTTAGTGCAGCATCGTGACTGTAGAGTTTATCTGAACTAAACACTATGAAAAGTACTGAGTTCGAACGCCCTCAGAGTGAGAAAAAGTTTGGCCTATTATGCACGGGCATTTCCCCTCACTTTTACCATGCATATCTGTTTTCTTTGTCATTCTGCATTGATTTTTCTCCCTTCAATGCCAAGGTGGCACTGATCACTGTTTCTCCAGGTTTTCTAAGAGTGCTTTCCCCCATTGTTTCACTTCCAAGCTGAAGGTAATTCAAACACAAACCAATATTCCCTGGGATTACCTCCACCCTTTTGCTGGCCCTTGAAGGTCACCCCCCCCCCCACTCACATCGAGGTAGTTCCACCCACTCTACAGCTTCTGCCATCCTCCTCCCTTCATTGGTGTACGAGCTTCATTTTTTTTTGACAAGCAGCATTAGTCTAGTGATATGAAACTATTGCTGAATTATAAATAATTTAAATGAGGGGGGATTTTGAAAGAGCTGCATGAGGTTTAGTTCTCTGCTGGTATTGACTTGAAAGGGGGATTGGCAAAGAGGCAAACAGCAACATCCCCAATGCAAAGGGGTAAAAAGGATTTCACTGTTGCATGGAAACAAAATTTGCATGCAAACAAAATAAAGGGGGGAATGAAATTGATATGAGATGTAAAGAGAAAGAGAGACACTGGGATGGGAAGCATAAAGCTTTGGAAATGAAGCTTCACAGCTGCTTGTCAGTTTAAAGAAAAGTCTTGTCAGTTTCAACACTGATTTCCACCCCCCCCTTTGCCTGTTGTCCTTTCTGTTCCCTTTCATTCAACAAACTAATGCTGAAATGTAAGCACAAAACTTGAACCGTGAGGATTTAAATGGAAGGTGCTTGCTAGATGCTACTGTGCAGCTGTGATAGGACAAGTGCATAAATTAAAAAAAAAAAAACTTTGGACACCCCACCCCCCAGCATCACAAGTGATGTTCCACCCTGGTTTAGAAAACTGAAGTTTTAAAAATTGTAGCTGCAGAATAAATACACTGGAGGGAAAAATGATATGTATGGTGGGCACAGAATCTGAAGACAAGATTAAAGGCTTACTGCTCTGAAAATCTGCAGTGAGATGTGCATGTGTAACAGGCCTTTGAATGCCTGAAAGGGAACCTGATTGCAGAATGCTGAAGTCACTCTCAGCTCGATGTTTGGCAGCTGTCAGAAAGAGCAAGCAAGAGCTTGATAGCTTGAAATGATATCCTTGCACATGAATCAGTGCTGAGTAAATGCTAAATGGCTCCTCACTTTGACTGACAGCTGTCATGCAGGATGAGTTAGCAGGAGAACAGCTCTGGCTGGCTAATGAAAAGGGTTTCTTTGCCAAAGCAACTTCTGTGCTTCTTACAAAAAAGACAAACATGGCAGCCTGACAGGTTGACTCTCTGTGTGTGGCCTTGTATGTGCAGAGCTCTCTCTGGATATTTCCTCTGCCATACATTTTCAGCTACTCCATCTAAGTGTTACATTGGACAGTTTCTTTTAGTGTTGGATTCTTCCCCATCTTATGCAGAAGGGAATATTGGCTTTTGTAAGCAGCAGTGCTGAAGAATAACAAAACCTGATAAGTAGCAATCATAACCATTAAGTTTCCTTTAACTGTATCCTCCTGCATTCATTGAGTCCATCAGGTCCAAACCATAGTGATCTGTTCATAAGAAAAGCCCTGCTGTATCAGATCAAAGGTCTGTCTACGGCTTTCTGTTTCCAACAGAGCCAGCAGATGTCCCCCTGATAGCTCACAAATAGTTTCCTAGGACAATAGTTCCCTCTTTTGTCAGGCCTCAGCAGAGGCATACTGCTCCTAATGATTGCCTCTAATGACCATTGACAGAGCAGTTCATGAATTTGTCTAATTTTCTCTAGACCGGGAGAGGACAGATTTCATGTTTCCGAGAGCTAGTTTATTCCCTCCCCCCCCCCATCAAAGAACTTTGGGAACTACAGATCACAAAATGGTGGCTTAGTGGGTTAAGCCAGTCACAAAATGGTGGCTTGGGCAACAATTACACTGTTTCAGAGCTGGTATGCAGTGCTTGTGTGTATGTCTGTGAGAGAGAGAGTGTGTGTATATGTTTCACTCGTTTCCTTCTTGCCTGACAGAATGGAGAAGCTGATGTAGTAGCTTTAAGTAATGATAAGAAAATGATTACAGCAGTACTGGAGAAAAGGTGGAAAGGTACTTTTAATTGTGTGGACAGTGACTGGTACTCTGACCTTCTGTCTACCCCTGCTCTAGGCCACTGCAGTTAGTCATCATTTCTGTGTTGTTTGAAAAAAGTACTTTCTTTCTGATTCTCTTCTTCAGCTTTTCTCTCTTTCTGTGCATGGACTTCCTGAGCTAATTCAGTGAAGGAGGGAACTCATACATGCATCCCTTTGAGCATAATGAGCTGCCCTTACACTGAACAGAACAAGGAAGCCTTTTGTGGACAGGAGAATTTATGAATCCTTTGGGAGATCCCTTCCTGCAAGGGATTGTTGGATTGGAGTGATAGGTCTCACCTTGATTCAGCAGGCTGACTCCTATCTTGGTTGACTGAAGCTTCTGGGGACAAGGTGGTCTTCTCAGGGAATAGCTAAATGACTAAGTGGGACACAGGAGGCAGTTGATGGGGTCCATCATTGTCAAGAGTTTGCATTCAGAGCTGCTGTTAGTTTGCTGAGGTGACTGAGACAAGGAGAAAGTAGAGAATCAGCCTGCAGAACAACTCCCACACAGCTGATTAAATGAGTCCTCTGTCGCAATACAGGGTCTAATGGCTGCCTGAGGTCCTGCTTCTCGGTATGCAGAGCACTGAATCTCCAGCTCCCACAATGTGGGCTTCAGTATAACATGGGTGTGTGTTGACAGTACACAGCATCCCTCTCTTGATACTTGGAATCATCCTTAGTCCACGACCACATCAACCACAAACAGGTTGGTTTGGGCTGTGCATGCTCTGTGTCTTGTGGTGAATCCCCATGAATATCCATGAGATGCCTGGATCTCCCATTCTCAGAGGCTACATCACCATACTTCTTACCTGAACTACTCTGTGCTACTTTGGCAACCATGGATTCTCCAATGGCCTCTCGAACTATGATAGGTTCTTCCTATTTAGCTGTTTGTGAGTATTGTGGCTTGGTCTGGATCACATGCTATTAGGGCTCCCCATCCTTGGAGCTGACCACCTAGTTTTAAAGAAAATGGCTTCTTGAACTGAAAGTACAACTATGATTTTAGGTCTTGATCCAGTTTGATGCTTTAAAATAAAGTAGCAAGTCGCTAACCAGGACCATATCCAAGAAAAAGTATTGTCATCTGGATGCTTTAAAGGGATTGTAGACTTTACTAACAACTGGTGAACAAGGCCAGCTTCCTTTCTCTCTCCCCTTCCCACCTTTGTTTCCTCCCTCCCTCCCTTTCTCTCTCCCCTTCTCTGCTCCTGGTGCCTCTATGGGATGAAGGAACATAGGAAATTGCTAAATTGGGGGCCAGTTGCTAAAAAGGTCCTAGATTTTCAGGCAGGGGCTGTAGCTCAGCATCTGCTTGGCACACAGAAGGTCCCAGGCTTCATTCTCTACACCTCCAGTTTAAAGGTCCATGTAGCAGATGATGTGAAAGTCTTATGTCTGAAACCTGGAGAGCTGCTGCTAATCTGAGTGGACACTGATAGACCAATGGTCTGATTTGATATACAGCAGTTTCACAGGTCCACCCTTCCCCCCCAAAAAACGTTTAAAAATCCTGAAATGTTAAGAAGATTCCAAAAAATTCCGGATCATGAAAATCATACCTTCCCCAAATCCAAGCTCAAAATTAATCTAATTTTATGATGGACATATCCCCAGTTAGCAGAACACTCAGCTTCTTTACTTAAGCTTACTTGCAATCATCACTACCTCGGTTTGCCTAATTTAGTTTATTATTACCTCTGTACTTCTGGTGAGAAGAAAACAACAGACATGACATGCCAGCTGCTTTGTGTGGACAGATGTCTTTGCTATTATTGTAAGATTAATCATAATTTGGAAGCCTACTTGTGAGAGAGTCTTCTTGTGCTACAGTTAAGGAGTTTTGTTGGGTGCAAAATAAAACCTGGACAAGATTTCACAAGCAGGCAGGTAGGATTGCAATTTACAGATGGGATCATTTGAGTAAATTTGAACAAAGTAGTTTGGAAACGCAACACAATTTGCTCCTCAAAGTTCTTATCAACATTTTCTTTTGTACTCTGATGACAAATATTCCGATAAATTACATGCAAATTTTTGTAAATCTCCTCATGCCGACTTCCTGCACATGTAGTGGTCCTGCCAGTGGGCTAATAATGTCTGCAGCATGCATGTTGATCTTTTAGAATAGGGCTGGGCTATTAAAATTTCATTTTGACCAGAAATCCTTTATCTGCATTACATATCAGTGATCCCCAAGAAATTGAATGAGATGGATGTTTGGAAGACACTGGAAATTACATACCTCTCCTATATACATCAGTGGTTTGAGGAGATAAAGGAGACATATTATTTGATTAGATTTACTGCTTTGATAATACAGATGTTAGGAAGGTAGATTGCTTATAATATCCTTTTATATGTGGGATGGTGAAAATTTGAATTTAATTCCTTTTCTTCCTTTCTGTTGTATAGAGCAGGGTTTCCCAAACTTTTCTTTCCCATGGCCCGGTTATTTTTACACTTCTCCTTCGTGGCCCACTAAAATTTGGAGGTGGAGCCAGGAGACTTTGGGGGTGGAGCCGGGAGACAGGAATTATATCATTTCCTGTGCTGTCAAGGACCAAGTGATGTCACTTCCACGGCACACTGAACCAAAATTCCACCTTTTCCTGTGATGTCACTTCCAGGGCACTCCCTCAAACCTGTGTCTTCTTTAGAAGTAAATTCATTTTCAGAAAAATCTCTCTGAAACTCATGCTGAGCCAAAATGGGGGTGGAAAGTGGGCGGTCCTCTCTTTTCACCCCCACACCTGCATGCACCTATCTGTTTGTGTATTCTTCTCCAGCTTGCAAGCACTCCTAATGCCCATGTTCAATTGCCTGCACCACCTACACATCCCTTCCTCAACAGCACTGGCCAGTGTATGCAGAGTGCAGTGTATGGGAGTGCTGTTTATTTATTTGGTTCACTTATATTCTGCCCTTTCCCAGAATGAGCTCAGGGCGGATCACATACAGATAAAAACCAGCCACATATAATAAAATCAATAAAACCAATAAATACAATTTAAAACAAAAGCATTACATCAACATTAAATAGCAGAGGCGAGCGGCACATTGTGCAACTTTAGGTGTAGTCATTCAGTGACCCGAATATAACTTTAGGTGTAGTCATTCAGTGGCCATCAGGAATGCCAGCACTGTGTACCACCCACACTGGGCCCTCGCAGCTGCTCTACCTCAAAATATGCTGACACATTTAGTAGCAGTTGCTACTACTGGAACCCTGCCTCAAGCTACAACCAAGTTTGCTTGGTTTCAAGAAAATCTTTTGACAGCTATGACAGCATTGGGTTCTTTAAGAGAGCAAAATGCTGAATAATAGTTATGTAACTCCAGCTATACAGGATAATGCATATCATGGGAGTAGCATGTGCAGCTAGTTAACTGATCAATGCATATGATTGGCTAGCTGTACTATAATAGCAGAAGCCTAACTCTCAGTCACTGTGGGTGATACGAGGAGAATGGTGTGTAAGAGAGGAGCAATATCTTGTACTCAGACTGTTACTCTGAAGGATTGGATAAGGACTGGATAAAGATTGATGTATGGACTGGTATGTTGACTATCCTACTGGATACTGATTCTGTGCTGTTGCCTTGACTGGACTGATTATCTGTGTATGAACCTTTGGACTGACTATAACTGCCTCTACTGCCTTTACCCCAAATATATCTGTTTAAACGGCTTGTTTGAAGTTTGTCTTATTAGAACAGCAGCTGGAGCTGCACTTATCAGAGTACTCAAACCAAAGAACTTCCCACGCACACTGTCATCGGTTATGGGCCCAGCGTGGTCTACGGGAGAGTAAGCTCTGTCTGTGCCAACAGTTCCTGTGATCTACTCATGAGTAAGACAGACGGTTTTTTGGGTGTGGCAGTTTTGTGTCTATATAGGTCAGAACAATGGAGTCCAGCGTGCATGTCTCCGGTTTCCTAATTAAGAGGCTCAACGGAGAAAACTACAGGACGTGGTCAGAGAAGGTCACCATGCTCTTAAAATTTCAAGGTTTGTGGGAGTATGTGGCGAATCCACCGGACTTAACTGCTTTACATGCTGTTAATGACGCAGATGTAATTACTAAGCACCAGAGTAATGATGATAAAGCCTACTCCTTAATTGGTCTTACCTTGGAAGACTCGCAGCTTATCCATATTAAAGCCTCCGGCAGTGCCAAGTCGTGTTGGGATGCTCTTAAAGCTCTATATGTATGGGAGAGTGTTGGGTCCCACATCTATCTGATGAAAAAGCTCCTAAGTGCATGTTATGAGGCAGGTGGAGATATGATTACACACCTGGAGTATATGCAACGCACTTTGCACCAGCTGCAAGAGAAAGAAGTAAATTTTTCTCCACAGCAGCAAGCTTATATTATCCTCTGTTCTCTGGACGAGAGTTATGACCAGTTCGTGGCTAACCTTGACGTGCTGCCAAGGACTGAGATGACTGTGTCCAATATCACTCACCAGCTACTGAATGAAGCAATGAGGAGGAGTGACGCCGCCCTTTTCTGGGAGTCTCCAGCCCATTCAGTAAATGCTCCTGCCCGGGAGGTCATTAAAGGGGCAGACATTAAAGCAGGTGTAGCCAAGGCATACTCTGTGCGTAAGTGTTATGTGTGTGGAAGCACCAAACATCTCAAACGACAGTGTGGCCTTGCTAAAAGGAAACAGTCTCCTGCTACTCCTAAAGGAGGGGAGTGTGTTAATGTTGTTACTAACAATTCCTCCTGCAGCAACCAGCAGTTCCTGATAGACAGCGGTGCAACTGTCAATATTGTGAGAGACAAAAGACTCTTTGAATCATATACCCCCACGACAGGTCAGTTTGTGAAGCTGGCTGATGGGATTTGTGCCAATGTTGCTGGGAGCGGTCTTGTTAACATTCCAAGCCTTAGGAGAAAATTACATATGCTTCATGTTCCTAGTTTAAACTACAACATGCTTTCTGTTTCAGCTCTGACTGAACAACGTTTCAAAGTTTCTTTTTCAGCTTCAAATTGCTTTATATGTGCAGATGGCATATCTGCTAAGGCAATGAGGAAAGATGATCTATAGTTCCTAGAGAAGGATAATACTCTACATCATGTGAGTATGAATAAGCCACCACACGATGAGTGCATACATTTGTGGCATCGTAGGTTGGGGCACATTAACTTTCAGGCTGTGAAAAAACCCCTGCAAGCGGCTGGTATCACCCCCAAGCCCTGTGGATGTTTCGTAGAGTGTGAAATATGCAAGGCTACGAAGTCCAAAGCCACTCCAACTATATCTCCTACCAAGTTCCAAACGAATGAATTATTGGATCTAGTGTTTGTTGACCTGATTGGCCCTTTTCCTACGAGGAGTCTAGGCGGGGCTAAATACTGCTTGTGCATCGAAGACCATTATTCCCGGTACGGTTTCTGTTTTCTTCTCAGATCCAAAGCAGAGACGTACCAGGCATTCCACAACTGGCTTCGTTTTGTGAAGAGGAAGACTGACAAGGTCCCTAAGTCCCTTATTTCAGACAATGGAAGTGAATTCTGTAATGAGAAAATGTTTTCTTTGTTTAAGAGATATGGTATTCACCATCAATGTACAGCTCCTTACAGGCCTCAATATAATGCCTTCTGTGAGAGAAGGAATCAATCTCTATACAACATGGCTATGTGTATGTTGAGAGATAGTGATTTACCCATGAGCTATTGGGGTGAGAGCATTATGTGTGCTTCTCATATTTTGAACTTAACCTGGTCATCTGCTATAGGGAAAATCCCAGCAGAAGTTTGGTATGGCAGGCAAGCCTCCATTAAGCACATTAAGATTTTTGGGATCCCTGCCTATGTTCATATCCCAAAAGAGCTTCGGAGGAAGGGAAAGAATAAGGCCATAAAGTTATTGTTTATGGGACATGCTAATAACCACCGAGCTTATAGGTTTTCTCAAGTTGGAGAAAAGAAAATCACAACAAGCTGCTCAGCAAACTTCTTGGAGAATTCCGTTGGCTGGCAGAGGACGTCTTCCACTGTGATCCTGCCAACAGCAGCGAAACCAGATACACAGCTCGTTTCCAGAAGCGAGAGGAGGAGCCCATCACCTAGCAACGGAAGAGTCAAGAAAGAGCCTTTAACCCCTGCGTCTTCAGGAGTTGGAGTTTCCCAGCAGCAGCAGACGGCAGTACAGCTGACGGTGTTGGAGGAGGCTGCAGAGCCGGTGCTCAGACGGTCTACTCGAGAGACGTGGCCACCGTATCGGGGCAGGCATGTGCCGTGCTTGCAGAGCCCTCTTGTTATGAGGGTATACGGCATTTGTCGCAAGATGAACAAGCAGGATGGACAGCTGCTATGAGAGCTGAACTTGAGTCCCTAAAGAACCTGAATGTCTATGAGGAATCTGCTCTACCAACTAATCAGAGACTCATAGGCTGCAGATGGGTATATAAACTCAAGACTGGTGTAGACGGTAATATACAATATAAAGCCAGACTTGTTGCCCAGGGTTTCTTGCAAAGTGAGCAAGATTATGATGAGACATTCGCTCCTACGCTCAAGGCTACTTCCTTATACTGTGCTTTGACTATGGCAGCTAAACAAAACTGTTTAATTAAACATCTAGATGTAAAAACTGCTTATTTGCATGCTCCACTTAAACACTCTGGGCGTTTTCGCACTGACCTTAATCAGCAGTGACGCCCCTCTTCACCGTGCAGGATCAGCGTGGATTTCGCACTAATTGCCGCAGAGCACCCGGAAGAGCCGGAAAGTCCCGCGGCTTTTGCGGCGCAAATGGAAACTGGGTTTTGGCGGTTTCCGTTTGTGCAGCAAAAGCCGCGGGACTTTCCAGCTCTTCCGGTTGCTCCGCGGCAATTAGTGCGAAATCCGCGCTGATCCTGCGCGGTGAAGAGAGGGGTCGCTGCTGATTATGGTCAGTGCGAAAACGCCCTCTGTGTACATGAGAATACCACCAGGTGTCTCTGTTGAGAATGTCAATACATGTTGGTTATTGAAAAAATCCTTGTATGGTTTGAAGCAAGCTGGTCACGAATGGAACCAGTATTTGACTGATAGCCTAAAGAAATTAGGATTTAAACAAGGTGTTGCAGATCCCTGCATATTTACTAAGGGGAAGGGGGAGCAACAATGTACCATCCTGGTGTTTGTGGATGATTTGGCAATAATATGTAACAATGTCAAAGTTATGAATGCTACTGTTGATATTCTTAAAGCCAGATTTACTGTTAGAGACCTTGGCAACATTAAGCAATATGTTGGCCTGGAGATTGAAAATATGCCTGGAGGTGATAGAGTTTCTCAGAGAGCTAAAGTTGCCCAGTTACTGAAACAATACAAAATGGATCAGTGCAAAGGGGTTCAGAGTCCCAATGTTTCAATGCAATGATGCTGACAATGAGCAAAATCCTTTATTCGATCAGGGAATCTACCAATCTCTGGTTGGAAGCTTACAATACTTTGCTAACTGGTCTAGACCAGACATTGCTATGGCTACTAACCTTTTGGCAAGAGCAGTAAGACAACCCAGACAATGTCACTGGTTGGCAGCTAAGCATATTCTTAGATATCTTAAACAGACCTTAGATTTAAGTTTGTTTGTTACTCCTACTGGAGAACTGAGAATGTATGCCTATGCCGACGCTAGCTTTGCTAATGACCAAGATACCAGGCAATCTACCACCGGTTTAGCTATTTTCCTGGGGGGAGTCCTGGTGGGATGGAGGTCACTTAAGCAAAAGCATGTAGCCTTGTCAACCTGCGAAGCAGAATATCCAGCTCTTAGTACCGTTTGTACAGAGCTTATAGCAGTGGATCAATAATTAATACCAATATCTAATCAATATAGCAATGTTAGAAATATGTAAGAGTGCTTTTGAGAAATAATCTTCTATAGCAGCTTGAAGCAAAGGAGTGTTAGCTTGCAGAGAGAAAAAGGGAACTGTGACAGGTCATTGACCTTGTCAAAACCACAAGCTGAGAACGGTAGAACAGAGCATAAGAAGAAGCAAGACAGGTGCAGGAGATGGAGCAAGAAATTGTGGGCGTGTGGGTAGAATGTTTCTAGAGAAAGAGGAACTAGGATTTACAGAAGCCCTAAGAAGGGTCCCAAGAAGAACCCAGAAGGTTGAAAAACAACTCGAATTGTGGTGAAAATGTGACGTAGGCACCTTGAGAACATGAGTGTTTTGAGTTAGCAGTTAAGGTGAAAAAACCCAATAAAAGGTGGCAGGCAATTGTAATTCGCTGCTCAGAGCCCAGAGTCCAGACTCTCTCTCTGATGCCCGTGTATAGAGCGCTTATGCACGTTAAATAAAGAAGCTGTTTTCCTGATCCCTCGTCTCCACGGCCTCCGTTATTGATTCCTGCAGAATTTGGTAATGTATAAATAGGGTTTTCCCCGCTACATATTTTGGTGCATTGGGCCGGTTCTATTAGCCTGGCCGACTGCGGCTGCTGACTGGTGGGACTGGAGCAACGGTAGTGGCCACCGGCCCTCTTTTGGGCTGACCGTCCTCAGTCTCCCCCGTCGCCGGCTGCCTTCGACCACGCCTAATCGACCTAGCGGAACGGGGCACCAGGAACCAGCCCTGCTTTGCAGACCCCGGGGTGTGAGTCTTGAACCCCAACCTAGAACCTTGACCACGAGGCCGTGGCAACTTTGTTTTCGGCCCTTGTGCTCAACGTACCTTTTCCTGTGTCATACTCTGACTGCAGTAATGAACCTCTTCGAGATGGTCGGGTAGGTGACCATACCGGGTCGCCTGACAGCCCGCATCCGTTGAGGGGCGGGCAGGTACACCCCGCTTCAGCAGCGCTCGCAGAACCCACAGCACGCGGAGGGACTTAGTCGCCTTCCGCCTGCGGCCTTCTAACAGTGTCTGATCGACGGAGGAGGGAAGGTATTCGCCCCTTCTGCCGGCGGGCCTTAGTCGGTTCCGCATGCAGCCGCTGCACTAGGCTACGGGCTGCATTCGAAGAGGGGAAGGGACGAATTCGACCCTTCTGCCTCCTATAGGTAGGGTACTGAGTGAAGGAGAAAAATAAAACGGCTGAGTCACCCGCCAGGGAGAGGCCGCCTCTTCTTCCATTTGGGGAACATTCTGTGTTTAATGTTTAGGGATATTGTGTGTCCAAAATGTCTGCAATGTTTTGTCTGTCTGGTTAACCATCAGTGACTTATCATCTGGGGGACGCCCCTGCTGTTTTTGTGCTTGCCATCCTGCCACAGGGTTTTTGGCAGGGTGCCCCACTCTTTTTTCAGAGCTTTCGAATAAGTGGGGAGAGAAAGGAGGGTTTTTGTGCCTCCTCATTACTTAAGAGTTTTATTAAGGCAATAGAATCTGTCTGGTATGCTTGATGTGTGCTTGACATGTGCTTGAGACAATACTTGCTGTTGAAGGCATAGTGAATCTGTCAGTACCCGCGTTTCCCGCCTGCGTAAGCACGGTGGGCCGGGACCACAGAGAAACGGCTGAATAGGCTCCCATATGTGTTCTCCCTCCCTTACCAGGGAAGAGGGGAGGCATTTCTACGATTGGGAAGATTGTGATTTTCGAGCTCCAGGCGATAAGTTCTATTATATAGTTCGTCCTTGGGTGCGCACCCCAAATAAATTGTCCCTCTGTTGGGAAGAGGCCCTTTGCCCCTACCTTCGGGTCCAATTGTGGGAGGGGTCCAACGATACAACAACTGGGTGGCTACTTAAGCGACGGGCAAAGACTCTCACTGGGGGGAGTGGCGCCTGGGCGCGGTGGTATTTTCTTAGACAAAAAGAGGGGGATCGCATCTGTGCCTGGAAGATTAAGTCCCAAACTGCCCATCCAGTAATCAGGAAGAGGGCGGTGAATTGGTCCCCTCTGATTGCCCAGCACCCATTGGCTGTGAAGGATTTTCACTCACGAAATTGTAAGCGCTGCTCTGAAGGAAAGAACACACTTAGCCTTAGCTCACAGGTCGAGCTTGAACTGGCCTGGTACGTAGCGACTTTGGATGCTGGGTGGGACCCCTATAATACCAAAGCGGTGGTCTGCCAGCTAGTCGGCCAGTATCTCGACGATACCTCGCTAATACAACCGCATGAATCCCTCCCCAGACTTTCAGTTGCAGGACCAGCCTCACTGGAGCCCCCGTCGGAGGTTCCGTAGGTTGGTAGGACCCTGGGTCTACACCCCAGGCGTACTGACCCTCTGCTGGCGCACTCCAGCGCCCCGTAGGCACAGGCATAATATCTGCCTGTGGGTAGGAGAACAGGGGGAGACGACTGCTTGGTTGGTAGGAGGTCAAATCAGGGGCCCGACTGGAGGCGTAGGACGCACACGGTGGTGCTTCCTAAGGAAGACTCGGGAAGGTCCCCTACTGGCTTGGAAGATCAAAGGTCGGACAGCTACCCCAGGGAGCTTAGAGGTTGAGTTACCACCCAGCCTTGGGCCGGCTTTAAGGATTTGACGAGTCGCCTTTTTGTTTATTTCAAACTTAGACTAATGCGGCCACGGGCAGCGTGTCAAATCATTGGTCTGAGTGTGGGATAGATTATAAATAGGACTGTGGCATAGATAAACTCCTGGAGGAAAATGAGGAATCTGGATTTTTTAGATGTCCCAGAAGGGTCCCCGCAGCAGCGTACAGCAGCTGTGGGCTCCCGAAGTGTATTGTGGAAGAAATTGTTAGCAGTCCCCGTAGTGGGTGCAGTTCTGCTTATAACTATCATTGTAATGGCTGTCCAAAAGACACAGCCTTGCTCACCATGCCCCTTTCTTGGCATCACTGCCTGCCCACAATATTGGATTGGGTACCATGGGAAATGTTATTATAAATCTGAAGATGAAGGGGATTGGAATAGCACTGAGACTAAATGCTCTGCATTTGGTGCCACTTTGGCATTGATTGATTCACAATGGGATCTGAGTTTTCTAGTAAACCTGACTCGCCCTGGACACCACTGGATTGGCCTCTCCAAACAGACAGGCCTAGTGTGGAAATGGCAAAATGGCACAGAGTTTGCTGATCAGTTTCTTGTGCGAGGAGATAATGCATGTGCGTATTTAGATGACACTGGTGTGAGTAACACCAGGTGTTCCCTGGAGAAAAACTTCCTCTGTAGCCAGGCGGATGCCTGTGCTGGAAGTGAAGGGAGAAATTAAGATCAGAGTCAACGCTTCACATTACTAGAGGCAGCAGGGCAGTGTAAAGGCTGCTTGTGGTGATGTGAAATATTTCTGCAGTATTGCATAACCCTCCCTTAGAAAAAACGGGAAGTGCAAGTGTGAATAAGCTACCAAGACGCATGCCATTTCATTGCAAGTTGCTAGGCGAGGGTGAATAAGCCGCCTGGCGATTTGCCGTGAAGGTGTATGTGTTTTACCCCGGGAGATTCCTGGAGAACCCCAAAGATGCTATCTGTTAACCAGGAAAACTATGCTTTACTTTGTTTTATGATTGTAGTGGGATTGCCATGCTCATGTCATAGGGATCCGGCGGCTGCGTATTACTTGAGCTTGCACATCATTAATTGAATGTGGGTGTGTAGTTTGAGTGGCATGCAGTTGCCGGGTGTGGCATCTCTGAATGGTCACCTCTTGGACAAGGCACTTGTAGTTAAGGAACCCCTTGGGAATCAAATTTAAGACATGGAGCAGTGTTTTCTGCTGCCCTCAGTTGTAGGGAGCTGGTCCTTTAAGCCCAATGCAAGGCTCCCCGCCTTTTTGGTCCTTCAGACCCCTGCCCCTTGCATCAGTTGGCACAGGAAACCACGCTGGTCACGTGATGCCTTTTCCCAACTTCCGACCCATGATTGGGCTTGGAGGCATTCAGGGCAACCTCTATCTCCGTTAGGCATGTATCAAGAGGTTAGGGAGGCCTTGAGTGTTATCACCTTTTACCTGTACGATTGGCTCCCGCGGAGAAGGGTTGACCATTTTAGGGAAGAATTAGAGCAGTTACTTGAGAGGAAATATGAAGGCCACTGGTACCCAGAGACACCCCTAAGGGGGTCCGCCTATCGCTGTATTTGGATAGGGAAGACCAGAGACTCTGTAGTAGAATTGGCTGCCAGAAGAAGTGGACTGACTGTAGAGGATGTCCAGGACAGTATTCCTGCAGAATTGACTGTGTGGATTGACCCATTTGAAGTCTCCTACCGATTTGGGGAAGAAGGGCCAGTCGAGACCGTGTATCTGAAAGACAATAAGGGCTGCAGCACGGCCGAGGGACAGAGCAAAAGCAGAAGCAGGCTCAACCCTGAGGCTCCGGCTTTTGTCCCCGCTAGGAGTCAGACAACCTTCTTGTCCGGCTCCCCACCTCCATCTGCTGACCCATCTTCTGGTCCGACTTTCACCGTGGCTACCTTTGCAGCTACCAAGTTTGGCTCCACAAAAGTGAAGAAAAGCAGCAAAAGGCTGAATTGGGGTCTTGCTTGCCCAGGAAAATAAAGGGCTGACTGTGAGAATTGTTTAAATAAGCTTCTTCTCTTGTACAGTTGCTAAACACCACTGCTGGAGGAGTGAAAAGATGGCATCGTCCCCTCCACCGCAGGAGGCCCAGATTGACGTCTGCCTTGACTGGAGCCAGGAGCTGGAGGAAGATAGTCCCCCTAAAGTTGGTCGTAAGGGACGAGCCAGAAAGACAGCGGCTCCAGCTGGGAAGAAGCACTGGAAGAAGACCATTGCGAAGACCTTCGGCACTCACGAGGGTACCTATAACCTCGAAATCAAGGGTCATGAACGGTTTCTGATGTTTAAGGAGTTGAATGAAGCCCTAGAGTTCAAAGATGCCCAGGAAGACCTTGAAACGGGGAAAAAGACCTCAAAGGGTCGTGGTAGAGGCAGAAGACCCCCAGACGATCAAGAAGAAAAGATGCCCCGACCTCCGGGTAGGCCAAGGGCCACGAGACCATCATTGGCACGCGACGAGTGCGCCTTTTGCCGCGGGAGGGGGCACTGGATCCATTCGTGCCCAGAAGCCCCTCCCCAATTTCGCGACAGAGGAAGAGGCCGAAGAGGAGTGCTCGACCACCACTGGCATGCGATGCGTAAACCTAGAGTCATGAAAGTGGCCACAGGATGGTATCTAGCCCCCTACAAGCAAAACCACACAGCTTGGAACCAGGTCTCCGATACCGGTGCTGCAATTGAGGCGATACCAGAGAGAGATGAGCACGGAAACGAAGAAGGCATAGACGAAGCAGCCGGCCTGGCCCCCGAAATAGATGTGAGCCCACAAGAGCCTCTCCAGGAAAGAGCAGCGGCTTCTGCCCTTTTGAACCTCAAGAAGCTTTTCCAGGAAGAAGAAGGCTTGGAGGAAGATCCCACCTGTTAAAACCTTGATGCGAAGCCACGAAGAGGGGACCAGGATCCTTTTGAAGTAACTTTGCTTTATTTGCTTTCTGCGCTTAAAATAATAATAAAGAGAAATATTGCCTTTCCTTTGTTAGCAAGAGCTCGCCACAGAAGAAAGGTAGGTTGGTCCCTGGGAAGAGTTAAGTAGTCAAAATGTGTTCTGAGCTAGTTTTAGCTTGACACATTGCTTAGTGCCTTGCCCATATATTATGATGCTTAAGTAAGAGGGAAGGTTTAGTTCTGTGTGATTTTATGCATGAAAGGCCCTTTGGAAGATTGTTAAGATGAGAAAACCCAGCCCTAGAAAGAAATGTTACGATGATGGGATAGGCTTGTTTTGAACTTTGTATTGTTTTACTATGCAATTTTAACCGAAGCTTTCCTAGATAGGCTTTCTAGGTGCAGCCTTGCTCCCAGACCTGATTGCTTGAGGCCCGACCTCTGGACCTCACTCACCGGCAGTAGTGAGGTTCCACAGGCAACGCCCTCTGGATCCTGGCCTACCGGAAACGGCAGGATTCCACAGGCATCAGAAATGACTCTCCCTGGGCGTGGAGCGGTCAACTCCCGTGCGGTTGCAGCTAGGGAGCTCGATTGCTCTACACTCCGGGAAGAAGAAGAAATTCCTCGAGCAACAGCCAGCTGATTGGTTATCAAATGTATTATGGGTTTGATGTTTGGCTTTAAGTAGGTTGATGTTAGTATGTGTGTGATGGTTTGTGGATGTCATGATGTAATCAAACTCCGTTTGAAAGAGGGGAATATAGCAGTGGATCAATAATTAATACCAATATCTAATCAATATAGCAATGTTAGAAATATGTAAGAGTGCTTTTGAGAAATAATCTTCTATAGCAGCTTGAAGCAAAGGAGTGTTAGCTTGCAGAGAGAAAAAGGGAACTGTGACAGGTCATTGACCTTGTCAAAACCACAAGCTGAGAACGGTAGAACAGAGCATAAGAAGAAGCAAGACAGGTGCAGGAGATGGAGCAAGAAATTGTGGGCGTGTGGGTAGAATGTTTCTAGAGAAAGAGGAACTAGGATTTACAGAAGCCCTAAGAAGGGTCCCAAGAAGAACCCAGAAGGTTGAAAAACAACTCGAATTGTGGTGAAAATGTGACGTAGGCACCTTGAGAACATGAGTGTTTTGAGTTAGCAGTTAAGGTGAAAAAACCCAATAAAAGGTGGCAGGCAATTGTAATTCGCTGCTCAGAGCCCAGAGTCCAGACTCTCTCTCTGATGCCCGTGTATAGAGCGCTTATGCACGTTAAATAAAGAAGCTGTTTTCCTGATCCCTCGTCTCCGCGGCCTCCGTTATTGATTCCTGCAGAATTTGGTAATGTATAAATAGGGTTTTCCCCGCTACAAGCTCATATGGTACAAACAATTGTTAACTGATTTTGGAATACATCATGTTGACCCCATAACTGTGTTGGAAGATAACCAAGCAGCTATTCAACTTGCAACCACTCTTGGTGTTAGGGGAAGATCGAAACATACTGATGTTCGGTTCCATAATGTCAAACAAAGCTTAGAAGACAAGTTGATTGTACTAGAATATTGTGCTACAAATGAGAATGTTGCTGACTTGTTTACCAAAGTTCAGACTCATGTTAAACATAAGGAAAGTTGTCTGAAGTTAGGACTTAAGTAATGGGATGGCAGTACTGTAATACTATGTTATACTGTGTGATTTAACTATGTATGTTAAACTGTATATGTTGCTGTATAGACTATGTAGGGGGGGAATGACAGCACTGGGTTCTTTAAGAGAGCAAAATGCTGAGTAATAGTTATGTAACTCCAGCTATACAGGATAATGCATATCATGGGAGTAGCATGTGCAGCTAGTTAACTGATCAATGCATATGATTGGCTAGCTGTACTATAATAGCAGAAGCCTAACTCTCAGTCACTGTGGGTGATACGAGGAGAGGAGAATGGTGTGTAAGAGAGGAGCAATATTTTGTACTCAGACTGTTACTCTGAAGGATTGGATAAGGACTGGATAAAGATTGATGTATGGACTGGTATGTTGACTATCCTACTGGATACTGATTCTGTGCTGTTGCCTTGACTGGACTGATTATCTGTGTATGAACCTTTGGACTGACTATAACTGCCTCTACTGCCTTTACCCCAAATATATCTGTTTAAACGGCTTGTTTGAAGTTTGTCTTATTAGAACAGCAGCTGGAGCTGCACTTATCAGAGTACTCAAACCAAAGAACTTCCCACGCACACTGTCAAGCTATTTTTCATACTTTTCTTTGGTTGAAACACTGGGAAATTGCTGTGAAAGGTAGCAGAGAATTGTACTGCAATTAATGAATTACTTTCAAGTTATATGAAGTTCATATAAGCTTTTCTGCAGTTATCCCAAAAAGGATATTTATGAGGGGCTTGCAGCTTTTTACTGGCTGTGTTTCCCATGCCTTTAAAAGCAACCTGTTGTGCAGATACTTAGCCAGTGAACTACTTTCATCCTTTTTAATATCTACAGGAGGAGTTTAATTTTGGTGTCAGACAGCTGTTAAAAGCAAGACCAGTAAAATGGTGCCATGTTCATAGTACCATCTCCTCCAGTGCTGTTGAGATATACCACAGTAATCTCCAATGATATCTTTCTGCCCCACACCTCTTGCTGTCACTCACTCACACAGAAATCTCATAGAAGGCCACCTGGCTACAACTCGGGGTGCCAACTTTTCATTGGCAGAGCTCCTATGTCTGCAACAACAGTATGATGAACAGAAAAGTTTCATCCAGTAAAAATAGAAAGATAGAAAGAAAAAGGGGAAGAAAGAAAGGGAAAGAATGAAATGGAAGGAAGGGAAGGGAAGGAAAGGAAAGGAAAGGAAAGGAAAGGAAAGGAAAGGAAAGGAAAGGAAAGGAAAGGAAAGGAAAGGAAAGGAAAGGAAAGGAAAGGAAAGGAAAGGAAAGGAAAGGAAAGGAAAGGAAAGGAAAGGAAAGGAAAGGAAAGGAAAGGAAAGGAAAAGAAAGATATGGAAAGAAAGAACATAAACATAAGAGGAGCCACGTTGAATCAGACCAGTGGTCTATGCAGTCCAAAATTCCCTCATACAATGCCCAAAAAGCACCAGAATGTCCACCAGTGGGGCCAGAGCACTAGAAGCCCTCCCACTGTTGCTCCCCCCCCAGCACCAAGAATACAGACAGAGCATCACTTGCAGGGAAAGAAAGAAAGAAAGAAAGAGGGCAAAGAAAAAATGCCATCCTCACCATCAGGTGACCCCAGCTAGCAAAAATTCTGCCCACGGGTCATTTGGTAAAAAAAATAGCTACTGGAATGCCCACTCCCCGCCCCTCCCGGCTGAAAAAAACACACACAGCCTTCTTTGCCACCCAGCCCTCTGGGGAAATCTCCCCAAAAGAACATACTGCAAGATACATGAAAGCTCATACCTTGAAGAACACTTCATGGGCCTAAAGTGCCAGTGGATGCTAGCTTTTCTCTCAAACACTGGGAGCAGGGGAGAAGGAGAGGCAGCCCAGTTCCTCTCTGCACAACACAGAGATAGGGCAGGGCTAGCTTTGCCGGGGGCGGGGCTAGCTTTGACTTTTCTTGTGACCTAGTAGTGAGGCTTCCGTGGCTCCGTACCAGGTCACGACCCTGCAAATGGGAAACACTGGTATAGAGTATTGAAGCTACATCTGATGCTTCAGTGGAGTTAATGGAGTTAATATTCTTGCAACTCTAATAGTTGTTCTATGCATATGCTATGAGTTTTGTTTTTGTGGTCATCCATGGTTATTTTTATATGTGAACAAATATGTCCAGTTAAATTTTGCACTTCATCTAGGGTTTTTTTTTTTTGAGTTTTTAAACTTCCCCAGATATTAGCCATTGAGATCTCACACCAAGTGATAACCTTATTATCACCAGGCTTTCAGTTGAGGCAGCGGATGTCACCTGTTATTGGCCTCCCCCCCTTTATTCCATCCTAGTGCTGTAGGACCTGCTGGACCTGGGCAATAGGCCATGGTCGTGAGGCTGAATCTGTCATTTTTAGCTTTCAATATTTAGTTCTGTAATTTTGGATTTTATATAACTTTAATCTGGTTTTAACTGTTGATTTAGATTTTTTTTTCAAAATCTGACTATGAATACATTATAGTATTTGATCATTGACATGGAATGGTATTTAGTTTATCTGCTATATAACAAATCAGAATAACAAATCAGAGTACTATCCAATCCTTTTGTTTTCAGGGAACAGTCCGTGTATTATGGTATGTTCCTGGCTGTATTCTCAGTTACCACCAGGGCAGTGTTGGTGAAACTAACCATTATGAATAGGAAGTATGTCATGGAACAACTAACCTCTCTCTCCCCCTCCTCCCTGCCCCCATGGCTGCATACTGCAAGAGATCACTCATGGAGGTCTATGTGGGGACAGGCTCTTCTCCAGACTCAGGAGCCATGCCCAAGGGGAACACAACCAACAAGGGTTGCAAGATATAAATCGAATAAAATAAATAAAAAATAAGAGTGGTAGTTCCAGGCTCACTGCAGCTGGCAGGGGCCCCAGAGGACTGGAATGGCAGCAGAGGAGACAGTAGCAGGAGGTGCAGCATTGCATCACCAAAAGAAACAGGTGGCTAGTAGAGAGGAGTGAGAAGCAGCAGCAGCATAGGTAATCTGTCACTGGGACCAGGTGTAGGACACAACACCCACTTGGAAACATATCCATGCTTCATGGTAAATGAGGAGGTGAATGCGTTCCATTATGTAAATATCCTGTAACTAGTGCAGTCTGTTGTCTACTCATATACTTTAAACTTTATACAATATCTTTATTGCATTAGCAAAATATTGCCATAGCAACCAACCAAATACAACAATAAAATAAAAGGGAACGAAGAGAAAACACAAAGCAACATCCAGTACCTCATTCCATACTGCGATAAGAGGTCATACAATCCTAAAAGTATCTAGAATAAAATGTCAATAAAAATTTTAAAACCTAAAAATGTATACATTCTAAACTTTTAGAACCTTTATAGACTAAATTTAAAATTTAAAACATCAACAAAATTTAACCAGGACTACACTAGAGAAGAACTGAAAGCGATAATAGAGAGCGATCAATGAGGCACAGTCTTCATTTTCTTTTCCATGACAACAGCCGCAAACCTTGTGACTTGAAAAGTAGTGTATTTATCTCTATCAGATAGTAAAAAACCTAGTTTCTCCTGATTTGACTTCCCAAGAAGAGATAACAGAATAAGACCCAGAAACCTATTCCATTCAGAGTTAAAATCAGGGCAATAAAACATGGCATGAGGAAGGTCCTCAATAGAAGTTTGGTCACAAATACAAACTCTTTTCCGATAAGGAATCTGCCTAAAGCGACCTTCATTGGCCAATAAAGGTAATAAATCAAAGTGGGCCCTCGTAAATGCTTTCCGAAGCTTGGGATTCGCTAAAGTAACAAAATATGAAGAAAATATTGGATACGATAAAGATAAGTGATTACAAATCACAGCTGTTTTCAATTCACCTATAGTTCCCATGTCAGCTTGAATAGATTGATCTAACAATCTTTGCTTGACCAAGGATTTAGCCATGTCAAACCCAAGAGAACCCAAAAAATCAACTGAAAACCCAAGCTTGGTCACTATATTCAGAACAAAACTGTGCCAAGATCTATCCTTCATTCCCCCATATGCCAAGGTTGACAGTTCCGGTGCCGTATGAAAAATAATCTTCAACCAAAAGTTGATAGTTATTTTATAAGCTAAAGTAGTTATCCGAGGTAGAGATAGTTCCAGTCTAGTCATTGGCAAAGGTGTTGAAAGGGGAACCGCAAGAAGCCTACGCATAAATTTATTCTGGGAAACTTCAAGAGGGTGGAGATTACCAGGGGCCCACACTGGCGCTCCATATAGCAGCTGCGGTAATAATTTCCTTTGATATATCTCAACAGTTGGGCGAACCAGGCATCCACCTCTTCTTCTATAAAATCTCAGTAGCCCCATCATCGCCTTTTCAATATTATGGTTAGCAGAATCAATATGAGGGGCCGTCCACTCATATACAAGGAACATCAGCTCCTGAAAAGGAGATAACTTGAAACAGATGCTATTGAATGTCCATTGATGTGATTTTGCTGATAAATTGGAACTCTCACAATAGTGAGATGTCCTCTTACAGCTACTTTGCAAGTTCCAGGAGGTTGTCTTCAGTGAAGTTGGATTTATATGGACTTTATAATTTGCTCTGACAGTCTAAACCACCTAAAGCGTGGGGATTGGAGGAGGCATGGGAAGAGGTGGGGCCAAACCCAGCTCACTTAACCCACAACAGGCTAGGGAGGAAGCAACAGACCCTGCTCCATACCTGGTAGATCAGATAGCCAGGGGAGACAGAAGAACCACGTATTGCAATTCCTCCTCTCCCCATTTTGACACCTAGCGAAGCTCAGGGGCTAATGCCCACATGACAGCAATGAAAAGGTTTCAGTGTTGGCTGGGGGAGCATCGTATTGCTATGAAATCTTTCATCAGTTCTTCTCCAGTGATAAGCTTCTAAAAAATCAGGCTTCCCCCAAAAAATAGTTTGATAAGCATTGGTATATAATAATTTATAATGCCCATATAATTGATGGATGGCATATAACTGGATCAACGGTTTATGTGTGATGATTTTTTTATTTTATAACATTTGATAAATAATAGATAACATAACTGAGCAATTATATATTTGAAGCTTGTTTTGAATTCAAGCTGTTTTGAATTTTGAGCTCACCATTTCAGATGCAAAACACATTCAGAACTAGAGTCAGTTTGGTGTAGTGGTTAAGTGTGTGGACTCTTATCTGGGAGAACCGGGTTTGATTCCCCACTCCTCCACTTGCACCTGCTTGAATGGCCTTGGGTTAGCCATAGCTCTGGCAGAGGTTGCCCTTGAAAGGGCAGCTGCTGTGAGAGCCCTCTCAGCCCCACCCACCTCACAGGGTGTCTGTTGTGGACGGAGAACATATAGGAGATTGTAAGCCACTCTGAGTCTCTGATTCAGGGAGAAGGGCAGGGTATAAATCTGCAATTCTTCTTCTTCCTCTTCTTCTAGAAAATAACTTCTTGGCCATAGTGACAGAAATGTGGAAACACCCGCATTTATGACAGTGATTGAGAGAGTGCCATGCACTGGAAGTTATTGTGTACCCCTGCTTTATATTTAAAGTTAATCTGATGGTGGGATTCATGATCGTGATCAGTTACGGGCTTAATTGACCTTGGAATTAATAGATGCTATTTTTCACATTTAGATTCTATTTCTTTCACATTTTTTTTAAGTTTAGAAAACAAAGTAATAGTATAGAGGAGATACAGAAGGGGGGGGGAGGATTCTATAACATAACTATGTATATCAAGGGTAGTTATATCTAACATAGTATATAAAACAGAAAAATGTTTCTCCCTAACATCCTCTTGAATAAAGTTTTTAAAGCATTGTCTATAAAATACAATGTCCTTACTTCTGTTGTGGTACATATTCAACATTTTAATTTTCAAGCTTCATATTGATCTGTTTTGCAACTACATTAATAGTTTCATTATTACTATGAATTCAGTATTACATATTTTGCTACTTCTATATACCCCCTATAATTTTTAGCAGATAGGTAAACTATATATCAAAATACAAGGGAAAGTCTGTTATATATCTCATCATAATAAAAAATAACCATATAGATTCTACTGACTGAGTCACACCTCATTTCCTGCTTGATTCCTTATCACAAGGCTGACTGTGTGACCTACCTCCATTGTATGGCAGATAAGAGGTAATATGAAAGCTGGTGTTTGAACTGTGATGGTTGCTTCACGCATGCCAGCTGCCTTCTTCAAGTTAGATCGAATGTCTCCCTTCCTCTGTGAAGCTTTTACCCACACCAAAGACCCTCACCTAGCTAGCTGCTATAAGACAAGATGAGCAAGGGTCAAGACACATGCAGCAGGACACAGTTCTCCAAGGTAGAAACAGCTGACATTAATCTATCAAAACCTGATAAAACTGCTCTATGATGTTGTTCTGAGACTGCTGTACTATAGCAATGGCACCACTATAAGTGTGAGCAATGTTATCAGCAAATTCTTGGCAAACAAATCCCAGAGGCTTTCTGTTTAACTGAACTTATATTAACAATGGGTACGTTCACACACACTAAATAACATGCTTTGAATGGATTTTCACTGTGTAAGAATAGCAAAATCCACTTGCAAACAGTTGTCAAGCGAAAGCACCCAGTGTCCAATCTTAAAAGCCCCTTGACCATTCAGAACAGTTTGACTGGATAGCTTGGTGTGGACCCACTGATAGTGCAGAAGTGTTTAGCAGCCGTCATAAATATCTAGTCAGCACGATTACGTGTTCTTACATCTGTTTGGTCATATTGACTATAAGTCTTGCTCCATTTGCTTCTAGACATCCACCAGCTCGCTTCATCTTTCAGTTCATATTTAAGCCAATGTAATAAATACTCTGGCCCTTCTTCATTTTTAAAAATACGCAACCCCATCTCACATAATTCTCTGGTGTTTGAACCCAGACCCTAGTGCATGGCTTTTTAGAACTAAAAACATAGAATAGGTTATGGAACTGTAGAGAAGCTGTCAAGAACACTTATCTTCCTTGTTATTGTTATTGTTCCCAGCTTCCACTGAACAAATTCCAATGCCAATTTTACCTGTGAGTTCATCAAGGTAGGCTTGGACTCAATAAAGCAAACTTTATAAAATAATTAAAGATCTATTAAATAAACTAAAAATAATCAGCTATCAAGTACAGTCTTGTCAGACAAACCTGTCTATCTAATATACTGTGTACCTGTGTTGCAGTTGGCAAGTCTCCTCAGAACAGTGTTTCCCATTTGCAGGGTTGTGACCTGGTACCGGGCCATGGAAGCCTCACTACCGGGTCACAAGAAAAGCCAAAGCTAGCCCCACCCCCAGCAAAGCTAGCCCTGCCCCATCTCTGTGTTGTGCAGAGAGGAGCTGGACTGCCTCTCCTTCCTTCTCCCCCGCTCCCAGTGTTTGAGAGAAAAGCTAGCATCCAGTGGCACTTTAGACTCATGAAGTGTTCTTCAAAGTATGAGCTTTCATGTGCCTTGCAGTATGTTCTTTTGGGGAGATTTCCCCGGAGGCCTGGGCGGCAAAGAAGACTGTATGTGTTTTTTTCAGCCGGAAGGGATGGGGAGTGGGCATTCCAGTAGCTATTTTTTATACCAAACGACCCATGGGTAGAACTTTTGCTGGTTGGGGTCATCTGATGGTGAGGAAGGCTTTCTTTCTTTCTTTCTTTCTTTCTTTCTTTCTTTCTTTCTTTCTTTCTTTCTTTCTTTCTTTCTTTCTTTCTTTCTTTCTTTCTTTCTTTCTTTCTTTCTTTCTTTCTTTCTTTCTTTCTTTCTTTCTTTCTTTCTTTCTTTCTTTCTTTCTTTCTTTCTTTCTTCCTTCCTCCCCTTCCCTCCCTCCCATTCCCTTCCCTCCCTCCCTCCCTCCCTTCCTCCCTCCCTTCCTTCCTTCCTTCCTTCCTTCCTTCCTTCCTCTGCAAGTGATGCTCTGTCTGTATTCTTGGTGCTGGGGGGGAAGCAACAGTGGGAGGGCTTCTAGTGCACTGGCCCCATTGGTGGACATTCTGGTGCTTTATGGGCATTGTATGAGGGAATTTTGGACTGGATAGTTCACTGGCTTGATTCAACATGGCTCCTCTTATGTTTATGTTTTTTATTTCCATGTCTTTCTTTCCTTTCCTTTCCTTTCCTTTCCTTTCCTTTCCTTTCCTTTCCTTTCCTTTCCTTTCCTTTCCTTTCCTTTCCTTTCCTTTCCTTTCCTTTCCTTTCCTTTCCTTTCCTTTCCTTCCTTCCATTTCATTCTTTCCCTTTCTTTCTTTCCCTTTTTCTTTCTATCTTTCCATTTTTACTGGATGAAACTTTTCTGTTCATCATACTGTTGTTGCAGACATAGGAGCTCTGCCAACGAAAAGTTGGCACCCCGAGTTGTAGCCAGGTGGCCTTCTATGAGATTTCTGTGTGAGTGAGTGACGGTAAGAGGTGTGGGGCAGAACGATATTATTGGAGATTACTGCAGTATATCTCAACAGCACTGGAAGAGATGGTACTATGAACATGGCACCATTTTACTGGTCTTGCTTTTAACAGCTGTCTGACACCAAAATTAAACTCCTCCTGTAGATATTAAAAAGGATGAAAGTAGTTCACTGGCTAAGTATCTGCACAACAGGTTGCTTTTAAAGGCATGGGAAACACAGCCAGTAAAAAGCTGCAAGCCCCTTATAAATATCCTTTTTGGGATAACTGCAGAAAAGCTTATATGAACTTCATATAACTTGAAAGTAATTCATTAATTGCAGTACAATTCTCTGCTACCTTTCACAGCAATTTCCCAGTGTTTCAACCAAAGAAAAGTATGAAAAATAGCTGTCGAAAGATTTTCTTGAAACCAAGCAAGCTTGGTTGTAGCTTGAGGCAGGGTTCCAGTAGTAGCAGCTGAAGGAAGGGCCTACTAAATGTGTCAGCATATTTTGAGGTAGAGCAGCTGCGAGGGCCCAGTGTGGGTGGTACACAGTGCTGGCATTCCTGATGGCCACTGAATGACTACACCTAAAGTTGCACAATGTGCTGCCCGCCTCTGCTATTTAATGTTGATGTAATGCTTTTGTTTTAAATTGTATTTATTGGTTTTATTGATTTTATTATATGTGGCTGGTTTTTATCTGTATGTGATCCGCCCTGAGCTCATTCTGGGAAAGGGCAGAATATAAGTGAACCAAATCAATCAATCAATGAATAAATAAATAGCACTCCCATGCACTGTACTCTGCATACACTGACCAGTGCTGTTGAGGAAGGGATGTGTAGGTAGTGCAGGCAATTGAACATGGGCATTAGGAGTGCTTGCAAGCTGGAGAAGAATACACAAACAGATAGGTGCATGCAGGTGTGGGGGTGAAAAGAGAGGACTGCCTACTTTCCACTCCCATTTTGGCTCAGCATGAGTTTCAGAGAGATTTTTCTGAAAATGAATTTACTTCCAAAGAAGAGGCAGGTTTGAGGGAGTGCCCTGGAAGTGACATCATAGGAGAAGGTGGAATTTTGGTTTAGTGTGCCCTGGAAGTGACATCACTTGGTCCTTGACACCAGAGGAAATGATATAATTCTTGTCTCTCGGTTTCAGCCCCAAAGTCTCCTGGCTCCACCCCCAAATTTTAGTGGGCCATGAAGGAGAAGTGTAAAAATAACTGGACCATGGGAAAGAAAAGCTTGGGAAACCCTGCCTTAGAAGGAAATACAGCATTAAAAGCTCAAGCAATAAGGCACAATAGGCTAGTAGCATTCTCTTCGTAGCAGTTAGCAATATCGAAGCATATCCCTTACTAGCCTATAGCCTCAATTAAAGTTCTTTGCCCCATGGATTCAGGGGGTTTCTCTTGGCCAACCAAAGATTCTCTAGAATCTTCAAGATAATGCTGGTTTTCACTTCTTCCAGAAGATGGTAGCTTCTGCTCCTATTTTCTCCCTCCCATCATGCCATTTAACTAACCACAGGTTCTCTTGATGTGCCCAATTACCATATTCCATTGTTCAACTTTGAAGGAGATAAGACTGGTGGAAGCAAAAGCTCTGAAATCACAGATGCCTATAAGCTCAAACTAGGCCTTACAACATTCAAATTAAGCCTTTGGTGGAGTGAGGGTACCCGATCCCCTGAATGAATTGGATCCCCTGAATGAATTGAAAAAAACACCATGCATTGACAAGAGAGAAGCATTTTGTGGATAGCTTCAGAGGGTTGCTGTGTTGGTCTACAGTAGAAGAGCTAGATGAGATTCCAGTAGCATCTTAAAGACAACAAGATTTTCTGGGTATTAGCTTTTGAGTGTCAGAGTTCCCTTCATCACATAGGAAGTTTCAACGCTTGAAAGCTTATACTCTGAAAACTCTGTTGGTCTTTAAGGTGCTAATGGATTCAGATCTAGCTGTATTTTGTGGCATGATTGTGCCGATAATTCAGACTCAGGGAGGTTTTTTGTAGATAAAACCCAGCAGGAACTTCATTTGCATATTAGGCCATGCCCCCTGATGCCAAGCCAGCTGGAACTGCATTCCTTTGGCATTACTGCTAAAAAACAAACAAACCATGATTAATATACCTTTATATGTCTTGGAAGGTATGGAAGGATATTTTGGAATTTTGGAAGGATACCTTTGTGATAGTTGATTGTTGTATGTCCTGAGTTTCAATACATTTGTATACAGGGTATTTACAAAGTGAGGAATTGTTTGTAACCACTGATAAGAAATTATTTAGCTTCTTCATGAACTTCATGAATCATCTTTCAGTTGCTTTACACTTCTTATGCATTGGAAGCAAGATCACAAGTTAGGGTTTGGGACTGGTAGCATCTGACACTTTTCACCGTCCTAAGGGATGCAGCCAGTTCAATCAGTAAATCTAATTGATTCAATCTTGTTTCGGGCTCAAGTGCACCTGATTCAATCTTGGCTTTGGATTAAGCACATCTGATCTGGAAGTAAAATTAGATTGGATTGCATTTTGGATTGCATTTTCAAAATCCTGTAAGTCTGCATTGTGTTTTAAGAGTGGACATGTATGCTCAAGATGACAGGGACTGAAAGCATACATCCTCTGCACTGAAAATAGAGACTTGGAATGCAGGGGATGTGTGTTTAAAGTCCATCCATTCCCACTGCAAAATGTTAGGTCAAAGCAATGTTATGTTTTAGCCCCAACAGTCAGGACATAGCACAACAGTCAGGAATAAGTGTGAGTGTGTGTGTTAAAAAACATATATTTTTAAAAAAGGAATAAGTGTTTGTATGTAAATGTACTTCTCGATAACTATATTTTAATACATAATATTTTGTTACATTCAGGAGAAACATCAACAAAACCTCATCCATTATTTGAAATAACTATAACAATTGAATGCAGCAGAAAAAGTGATGATTATTGTAATAAAAGTTGAACCAGGTGGGTAGCCGTGTTGATCTGAAGCAGCAGAACAAAGTTTGAGTCCAATGGCACCTTTAAGACCAATGAAGTTTATTCAAGGTATAGGTTTATGTTTGTAAACACACTTGTCAGGCACAATGCAACAAAGCATGTGTGCACACAACATAGGGTTGCCAGGTCCAACTCAGAAAATACTTTGGGGGTGAAGCCAGGAGACTTTGGGATGGACCCAAGAACAAAGTTGTGACAAGGGCAGTTGAACTCAGAAAGGCCATCACATTTAAAAGGATTGCACATGTTTTAAATGCCTTCCTTCCATTGGAAATAATGGAAGATGGGACTGGTCTGAGTGGATAATCAAGGGTCTGATTCAGTATAAGGCAGCTTAATGTGCATTCAAACTAATTTCACATGTTCATGTGGAATGGGCTTTGGCAGATGCCAAATGAGCCACCTTAGGCAGGGGAGCAAGATGGCATTAACTCTTGCCTGGTTAGAGCATTCAACTAGGATGTGGGAGACCCAGGGTCAGAGCCATAGAAGTTTGCTGTGTGACCTTGTGCTAGTCACACGCTCTTAGCCTAATCCCCCTCACAGGTTTTTTGTGAGGAAAAAATGGAAGAGAGGAGAATAATGTAAGCTGCTTTGGGGGAGAAGGCAGGGTATAAATGAAAGTGATGCATATGTGAGCAAGTCATATTAAGAATTGGGCATGTCTTGTCATTGAGGCAATTTGCCTCATATCAGTTATACTTCATATAGCTTTTTATATGAGCCTAGGGATTAACTGAATTCCTTTAATTCCTCTTTAACCAGTTTCTCCCTAAAATTGTTTTTTGTCCTCTTTTATCCTCTTTTGAGGAATCTGGAGTCTCTTTCTAATCAATTCCATTTTGATCAAATAGAAACTCAAAGAGAGGACAGGAAGGAAGGCTCTGCAGAATTTCAGAATATCACTCTGTAGATGCTTAGAGGCTGGTAACATCTTCTCAAACTTTCCTATCTAAAGTATCACCCTGTGGTGTATAATATAAAACTGCAAGGCTGAAATTACTTACAAAAGGGTGCATTGATATCTCTTCAAACAGAAATGAAAGAGAAATCCCTCTTTTAAAAAAGAAAGAGGATTCAACGGCTATGTTATTACAATAATGTAATGAAAACTGTGTTACTTTCTTTAAATACATAAAAGTGTGGTGTTTCTCACTCCCTTCCCCTGCTCTGTCTGTAACATTGAGGACATCAGAAAAACAAAGTCATTTTTGTACTTTCAAAATGGAAAATATTCTTAGATGATATGCTAGCAAGTCAAAAGGAGTCAAATAGGCTTCTGGTGGCTGGAGGAAAGAAGATTAATCTGAGGTCTTTCAGGTGACTGTGTGAGCAGTTTCACCTTTCTGTTCTTTGGTTCTATTAAATTATTTTTAAAGACACAATGAGTGGTGTTCTGGTCTTGGGTCCCACAATCAGCACTGTCAATGTTTAACAAGCTGTCAGGCTTACTAAAAAAGATTTTATCCCCAATCCTAGATTTTAGGCTCAACACATGTACTTGAAGAATCAGTCTTTCTTACTAATTTGCATTTTGCAAGTCTGAAATTTCATTTAGAAATATGTTAGGTTGTGTGAGAAGATGGCTTATTACTTTCTTTTTACACAGCCTAGTTTTTTTAAAAATTGATTTTGGCCAGGATTCAGTAATGGAATGCTCACAAATATACTAAGACCAAGATAAGCCTTACTACACAGTCGATCTCTCTTTCATCTTAGGTGCAGGGCTTTTTTTGAACAGGAATGCAGTTCAGGCTGGCTTGATGTCAGGGGATGTGGCCTAATATGCAAATGAATTCCTGATGGGCTTTTTGGTGTAATGATTAAGTATGAGGACTTTTATCTGGGTTTGATTCCCCACGCCTCCACTTACAGCTGCTGGAATGGCCTTGGGTTAGCCACAGCTATCGCAGGAGTTGTCCTTGAAAGGAGAGTCCTCTCAGCCCCACACACCTCACAGGGTGTCTGTTGTGGGGGGAGAAGATATAGGCAATTGTAAGCTGCTCTGAGTCTCTAATTCAGAGAAAAGGGTGGGGTATAAATCTACAGTCTTCTTCTACTTCTTCTACAAAAAGCTCTGTGTGAAACAATGGTGGCATCACAGGGTGCGGCTTAATATGCAAATGAGGGTCTGCTGGGCTTTTTCTACAAAAAAGCCCTGCTTAGATGTATATTAAATACTTTAAAGAAAGAGCATTATTCCTATTACTTGAGCACCTTCCATATAGTGATCTTTAGCATATGCCTTGACAGACAATATAAAGCATATTCCTCTTCTGCAAATGTGAGCTGGGGATGCAGTTCCAGTATAGCTGGCTCTTGGCAAGGAATCTGCACCTCCTGGGGTTCTCTTCTCCGGCTGAGCTTATATTCAAATGTATAAATCTTGAGTTTTGTAGTCAGCTTCTTAATTGTTCATGCAGAGAAGCTCTTACATTCGATATTACTGTTGGGAGATATTTGAGAAGTTTAATGCTGCAATATTATGCACACTTGTTTGGGAGTTAGTCTCATTTAAATGGATTTACTTCTGCATAAGTTAGGGGTGGACTTTAAGGCCGCAATCTTATTCACATGATAAGTTTCATGGAATGCAATGAAAACCTATTGAAATCAATAGGAATTGAGGTGTATGGAACAGCAGCCAAAATATTATTTTAGCTAGGGACACCAGCTGAATGATGTCAGTGTGGCAGTTAAACTGGAAAAAAATTGGGGGAAGGAAATGCAAACTGGTATTGTTCTAATGGTATGAGCCCAGAAGTGACATCACCATGCTGGAGCAGTGTGCTAAGATTCCAGTCATTCTCCATGGTTTTATCATAAAGTTTCAGTAGAATCCTAGAACAACACTCCAATACAATGATATCACTTCCAGGTTCACTCCAGAAACAATCTTGTGCTTTTGGAGGTACAGTGATTTTTATTGCTACTAATTAAGGCTAAATGTTACAAGCCAGTTGGTGTGTATGTATATTTAGTATGTATGTTTAGTGTGCATGTATATTTAGTACTTAACTGTAAAGACTTGGGAGGCAATAGAGTACTTTCTATATATGAACTTTTACATGCACATTGAACAATAATTACATTTAAGTCAATGGATTTGCTGGTTCATCATTGTATTTATAGAACCATTATTGTTTTTGACACTTAACAGCAGTGGCATGGAGATCCTCATTTGCTGTTGCCATCAACCAAAACAGCCACATTTATTTCAATCTCTGGGTGAGGCCTTCTCAAGGAAACTCACAGTTTACCCCTTCCTCCAGAAAGATATATTTCAAGATGGGAACAGCCTGCCAACCACAAGACCCTCTTGCCTACCTTCCTGAAACATGAAGGATGTTCTGCATTAGGTAACTGTGCTCCAAAGAACCACATATGGTTCCCAAGCCAGTGAGTATTACTGCTTTATAGAATCATGTAAACAAAAACGATAGGTTCCTATCTTGTAAAACTTGCACCTCACAACAATGAGGAAAACAACAACAACACAACAGTACCTGTGCTGTGAGAGATCAGTAGTCCATCTAATCTACTTCGTGTTTCACATGTTGGCTAAGCACATGCCACCAGAAGATCTACAAGCAGAACTAGGGATGGGGGTGAAGCAGTGCACGAACTAAAGTTTGTGATGAATTTTGGTTGGATCATGGTTCATGGTTTGTGAAGTGAAGTTAGTGGCAGGTCAACTGTCTTGAACTTTGCATGAACTTTTAAGCTGTTCATGGAAGTTTCTGTTAGTTGGTGAATGGATACATTTCCAGACAGATTGTCTCGACTCTGACAAACTGTTTGCCAAACTTCAAAGCAATAGGGGGGCAGAATTCTCCAGCCTTGGAAACACTGTTGCCAGTTTCAAAGTAGTCATGTCAGTTTCAAGAGAGTTCTTTCTCCCCACACACACCTTTGGCATTTCTTTGTACTCACTTCCCATTTTCTTGCACAGAGCTTGCAAAATCCCATCTACCTCCTCTTGGATTTGAGATTTTGTGCTTTGAGATCAATCCTTTTATGTTTACAATATCAGTGGCACTGGATTCTGGTGGGCACTCTGTGATTGCACTGGTACTGCTGGGCACTCTGTACATTGGACTCGTTCTGCTGGGCTTGCAAAAATGCCACCCGTTGCTTGGATTGTGGTTGAATTGGCATTGCTACATTGGCACTGGGTTCTGCTGTACACTAGTACATTGCTGGGCTTCCAGCTCCCCCCTGCCTGGATTGTGATTCGGTGCTTGACATCAGTTCTGTTGAACTGGCATTGCCACATTGGCATTGGGTTCTGTGCTTGACATCAGTTCTGTTGAACTGGCATTGCCACATTGGCATTGGGTTCTGTGCTTGACATCATTTCTATTGAACTGGCATTGCCACATTGGCATTGGGTTTGTGATTGCACTAGTACTGCTTGGCACTCTGTATATTGTACTGGTTCTGCTGGGCTTGCAAAAATGACCCTCATGCTTGGATTGTGATTGAGCAGGCATTGACACATTGGCATTGGGTTTTATTGGACACTCTGCATATTGCACTTGTTCTGCTGAGCTTGCAAAATGCCTTCCCTTTGGCAGAGATTCTCCGCTTTGACCTTAGTCCTGTTGGGTTTGCAGTGCCACAGTGGCATTGGTTCTTCTGGGCATATTGTATTGGTTCTGCTGAGCTTGCAACAATGCTCTCCACCTTCAATTTCTACTGCAGAGATTCTCTGAGACTTTGATTCTGCTGGGCTTCTATTGCCCTTTTTTGCTGTTTTTCCTCCATTGGAAACAATGGAAGATGGGGGCACCTTTTTTGTGGGCTGTAATTCAGACCCTGTAAATCCAATCCTCACCAGACTTGGAGGGCAGATAGAAGAGAGTCAACTGGAGATCCCCTGTGAGTTTGGTGTTTCTAGCTTGCACAGGATCAATTCTATATGCTCTTAAATCTCCTGAACCTATGCCTATTACCCCAGAAAGCACTATCCTTGGGCTACATTCTTTGGGGGACTGTAACTCAGACCCCTTAAATTCAGTTATCATTAAATGTGGAGGGCAGATAGAGGAGGGTCAGCCAGAGATCCCCTATGAGTTTGGTATATCTAGCAAGCTGCGCGGGGGGGGGGGGCTGTTTTACCACATCACAAGCCTAATTCACTGAACCAGTTTGTTTAGCCCCTAAAAGTTTGTGACAGTTCATGGTTCATGAACCAGGCAAGCCCTGAACCGAACCATATTTTCCTGATTCATGCCATCTCTAAACAGGACATGGAGGCTAATTCCTGCATCTATTGTTACCTTGTAGCACCGGTATTCAGAGAGTTACTGCCTTTGAATATGAAAGTTCATGTAATAGTGACCAATAACCATTGATGGACCTGTCACCTATGAATTGTCAACCAAACTAGTGGCTATCTGGGAGAGGAAGTGGAATAAAGAATGAATGCAAACAAATGTCATTGCATTTAGGTACAGTTTCAGTATTAAACAGCACTGATTGTGGAATAGGCTGGATGCAGTGTACATGCAGAATAAAAAATGAATGTTACCTTGGATTGGAGAGTCCCAGAGCAATCAGCTGCTGTATTCTCCTCCTTTTTTCTCCCTGCATTTTCCACATTATGTTCCAATAGGCTTCTGCAGCACTATTAGTGTCAGCACAATAGAAGTACCTGTCACAGCTGGAAAAAACAGGTCATGCCGCACATCAGCAGTTGAGCCAGATAGGCAGAACTGCATCAGCAGCAACACCCAGATAATGAAGTTCATAGGTAGTGCTGTGTGAGGGCCAGAATATGAGAGATAACATACATACAAACGGAAAGAAAAATTGACTCATGCCCTCAATTGTGGTTCTTTGTGGTTTACTTTTTAAAAAGAATAGTTTCAGGTAAAACTTTAGTTTGTTTCTGCCCACTTTACCTCTTAGATATATCAGGAATTACAACCTTTATTTGGTTGGATGCTATAACTGAAAACTTCTATGTATCTGGTATGGCCATCTCAACAACAGAGAACAGTAGTTTTACTGTGATTTTATTACTATTTACGATGTACTCCGCTCTGAGCCCCCAAATGAGGGAATGGGAGGAATATAAATAAACCAATAATACAAATAAATAACAACAACTCTCTGTATGTGAATTCTTTTTTTTTTAAAGAAATAGATGAAGCTGGTTAAATTAGAGGGGTGTGTCAGGGTTCTAGAAGGCCACATATCAGGTTAGCTGAATCACAGGTTGTGTATGCCTGGCCTAACAAGAAAAAAGAGAAACATCTCTTTTCTTTCCTCAGTAGATGATATTCTACAAGCCTTGTAGCAGGCTCTGAAACAGGGGTTAGCACCTTTTTGTAATTAATAAGGCACAGTGCACCAAAAACCAAAGAGATCAAGAATGACCCCATAAGAAAGCCCATCTTCATAAATGAAAATATATTTAAGTTGGCATGCTGAATAATGACATTAGTCAATCCAAACTATAACATTAGTCAGTCCAAAACTTTCCAAAAATTGCCCTGGAAAGGGCCCTGTGCTTCTGAAAAGCCCTTTAGTCCATAAAAATGTCTGCCCTCCATTCTCCTCCCACACTGGCTATTCTAGCATGCCACCTATCCTGTAGTATAGCTTTAACATAAATGTTTGCTTGCCTACTGAGCCACATTTGGCTCTAGAGCCTTAGATTGCTGACCCCTGCCCTAAAGCTTTCCACATCAACTGAAATACTAAGATGAAGCATTTGAACATTATAGTACCAAATAAATATGAATTATCCCATTTCAAACCACATTTTACCTTTGTTAGAAAAAAAATGCCCCTCCAGTTTCTGAACAAAAAGGTTTTAAATGAAGCAAACAAAAAATGGCTGATGTACAACTATTCTTCTCTGTTGCAAGGAATATTAGAAATTATCCCAGCGGAGAATTTAAACAGACAATCCTTCTTGAGTTACCAGCTTTTCACTGGCAACCATCAAGAGTGTGGGGGAGGGAGACTGACAAAAACAGCATCATGTGATGCTCTGATATTACTTTCAGGTGAGTTCTTGCTCGAAAGTGAAGTTATAGTGTCATGCAATGTCATTCTCCTTCCCTTTCCCCCCACCCCCCTTCTGCTCATTTGAGCAATGGCAGCTGCTAGAGGCCAGGGCAGGAGACCAGACATCCCTAAATCCTACACTTGAAGCTTCAAGGAGCATAAGTGGCCATACCATGTGATTCTGCTAATTGTGGCACCCTGCTGCCATATTTCTAGTCTTTTAACCAGGAAATAATTAATGGGTGTATTAGATGGCCATTGTCCTCTGCTGCATAGGCCTGTCTAGATCCAGATAAGCAGATTTGAGCACATAAACAGGCTTGTGCTTGAGCATAACTCACAGGATTAATAATAATAATAATAATAATAATAATAATAATAATAATAATAATAATAATAATAATAATAACAATAACAACAACAACTTTATTTTTATATCCCGCCCTCCCCCGCCAAAGGCGGGCTCAGGGCGGCTAACAGACATGGAATTCCATGATTCAAATAAAACAGTGTATGCAGTTTTAAATATAGTCAGTTACATAATAAATTAGTTAAAATAGATAAAATATATAAATTAGGTGCTAAAATACAGTAAGTCATAATATTTACAAGATGGTTAGATGGCCACCCGTCACGTTAATCCGGTTCTATCTCGAAAGCAAGCTGGAAAAGAATGGTGGGCATAAACCACATACACATTCTGGTGTACATCTTGTTGGAGTGAAGAAACATTCTGTTTTTGCTTTGTTTCTGTGAACAAGATGCCCCTTCAAATGCAGGTCTCCATCTCTACCCATATTTTATACACCTAAGTAGCAATTCATGCCATTTTATCAGCTTGATTGTGTATGACTGCAACTGGATGAGGGGACACAGTGTACATGCTATTAAAAAATGGCACACATACTCTATATGCCCCCTCACCTGTTACAGGACCCACAGGGATGCATTTGAGATAAGAGCAAGTAAAGGGTCATCGTGGAGACTGCACCAAAGCATTTGCCAAAGGACACATAGACTGTAATGTAAGAGATGAACCTATGATTGATTTTTACATTTGTCTCAAAAGACTGCCTGCCTTTTGCAATGACAACAACTTGAGATGAGTTGATATTTATCACCTTCCCCATAAACCATCACAAATACGGTTATTACTAGCACTGTTCAATATTTTTGACAGTAGTAATAACAACAGTAATAATGACAACTGATATATTTCCTTGCATTGGACACTTTATATCGTGCCTTGTTTACTGTTCAGAATTGTGTGGCAAATTTCCTGGAATGAGGCCAAAGGTTTTGTGGAGACATAAGTACAACTCCAGTTTCTATAATGTATCCCCCCACCCCAATGCCTGAATATTCATTTTATCTTCACAGTTAAGAGTTCAGGCAACCTGCTTGGTCTATCTACATGTCAACTGTACCAAACTTTCAGAAGACGAACACAGAGAATTTCGATTAAATAGGGCTATGTATTCCCCACCATTGTTTTAAATTAGTAAGAGGTCAACTAAATGGCTGACATTTTTGAATTCTGCAGCAATTTTGGGGCACAGAAAGAGAAGAGAGGACAGGATGAGTCTTCTGGTGGGCCCTTAGCTATGCATTGAAAGAGCTGCTTCTCACTGCTGTGACTGAGGAAAGGAGGCATTTCTGTATCTCATTGGTGGGGGAAGGGCAGGGGGAAGCATCTCAGCATCTGCAAACTGTGTTTCCTGCCCCTCTAAGGTTTCAGATGGATCTGTCATGCAGATTCAATCACAGTGGTTCAGGAGGAGGAGAGTGACAGACAGAATCACTCTCGCTTGCAATGTAGACACCCAGAAGCATATTGTACACAATTTGTCCCCAAGCCTCATTGAATTCTGTGTTTTGTTCTTATCTGCAAATTCACAGATTCTGTGGCAGTGCTGTAACAGAGACTTTCCCTCTTTGCTTCATGCTCCCATTTTCCTCTTTGTGTTCCATTTCTGGTTTGCAGAGGAGCTGTCTGTCTTTGGAACACATCCATGTTATGAATGAAGTGCATCTTATTCCTCAGGTGGCATTTCAAGAATAAGGGAGATATGAACTTAGGGAACAAGTGGAATAGTTCAGCATCAATAACAGTATTAATAACCAAAATCTGTTTCTTTAAATTTAATCTTTTTAAAAATATGTATCAATTTGGAAAATGTAGTGGTAGCCCCTGACATTTTTTTCATTGTCACCTACCTGATGCATCTGGGGACTTTATTTTTCTTATGAAATGAAGTCTTCTATTATTTTCAACACACTTTTTTCCTTGTCAGTCTTTGGGTTACATCAGGGTTAACTTTTAACGTGGAAGGCAGTGGGTGCTTTTAATGGGTTATAAAGCAATATATTAATAACCTTACGCTGTTAGAACTTCAGTTTCTAGGAACCCACCTGTATAATTGTATTCCAAATCCCATTAAAAAAGGAGTTGTTAGACTTGGTTGCTCATAAATGCAAGTGCAAAAGACTGAAAGAGCAGAAGGGAAATGACATGAACATCACACTTTGGGTAGAAAATCTCATTCTAAAGCCTGCCAACTAATAGCACTGCATGACTGCACCAACCCCCCCCCCAAAAAAAAAACTTTTGAGTAAAATTCCCCTTTAAAATAAAGAAGTGTCTCTCTTAAATACCAGCCCTTTAGGGCTCCGGCAAGTAATGTGAGGCTTACAGGATCTTATATCCCATATTTTATTTTTATACAGCATAGGAAGAAGAAAAAACTGCTGCTATGTGCCCCATGAATTAAAAAAAAATCAAATAACACTTTCTGTGTAAACAAAGAAGCCAAGAAAATTAACTTCTCACCAAAGTTAATTATATAACTTTCACATCTCATCAAGCTCATTGCTAACTTTTGAAATGGTTTCGACTTGCAATTTATTTGAAAGCTTTTAAACCCAGTTAACTGAGGATGCATAAATGTAGAGACATCTAATTTTGGAGGTGAGGGCTAAAGCTGCGAATGGTCATATTGCTCCATCAGTTTTTAAACAGACATGAAACTAATACAAAAGGCACTACCCACCAGGAAAGTCTGCTTGACAAACCTCTGAAATAAATCTCAAGAGAAGCCTTGCAGAAGGCTTTTATGAACTCTAGAAAGGGGAAGAAGTAGGGTTGCCAAGTCCAACTCAAAAAATATCTGGGGACTTTGGGGGTGGAGTAAGGAGCAAGGTTATGACAAGTAAAATTGAACTTCAAAGGGAGTTCTGGCCATCACACTTAAAGGGACCATACACCTTTTAAATGAAGGATAGGGGCACCTTCTTTTAGGGCTTATGGAATTGGACCCCCCTGGTCCAATCCTTTTGAAACTTGGAGGGTGTTTTGAGGAGAGGCATTGGATGCTATGCTGAAAACCTGGTGTCTCTACCTCAAAAAGTAGCCCCCCTGAAACCCCAAATAACTGCAGATCAATTATCCATTATACCCTATGGGCATTCGTCCAAACAAAAATCCAAAACCAAAAGGCATGTTATTCCTTTCATCAAGACTAACTCAAGTAATGCAAAATAGTGTGCAAGCTTCCACTTTCTCTGGATTTCTTTACCGGAGTAGGCTGAGGTTGGTTCCCAGTTCTTTATTTGCATTTCCTAGTTCTGTATTCATGAATCCAACCACAGATATTAAGGATAATTTAAGAACTCTGCCCCAGAGTCTAGATACTGTCCCCTGCAAGAAGACATGCAGTGGTGCTGGTCCAAACATTGGTTCTGGCACCAAGCGCTTCTATTTGGGTTGCCTCCTCAAAGCTTGTATTCAGATTCAGAAGATTTGTATAAGGAACAGGAATAAGATTTGTATAAGGAACTGGAATGGCTGCATGCACTCTGAACCCCAAAATAAGGTATCATACATCCTCACATTCACAGGAAACTTTCATCTGAATGGACCTATGCTGTTTCCTGTCCAAAGCCTAGTTCTTGCGCTTACTTCTCCAGAATGAGTTGCCCCCAAGATATGCAGAAACTTTAGCAAAGCTGAACCCCAGACCAATTGCTGGAAGACCCCAAATCACACATCCCCATACTGCAGAGGCTGGTCCCTACAAGAAGACATGCAGTGGCGTCCAGTTCAAACACTGGCCCTGGGAACCATCTTCAGCCTCATCTTCATCAAGCTGAAAAAAAAACCAAGCAATATAAGGGGGAGGGGGAAATATGTCTCTGGTTATGATCTTAAGGCCTCTTTTAACCATCCTGCCTCTTTTAACCATCAGATTTGTATAGATAAAAAGGTGGTGGGTGGGGCTGCTTTCAGGTTGGACTTTAACCCTTCTGGAAACACCCAACTGCAAGTATAGAAAGCAGTAGATTAAATCTCACTCTAACACCAAATGGAACATCTAGATTCCTTAAAAGGGTAAAAGGGGGGTGGGATTAGTAGTCATTTTATTAACAATGTTTGGTAAAGAGCCAATAAAAACCTGATCATATAATATTACCCAGTGCTGAGGCAAGTCCTATAAGTACGTTATTTGGCATTGTTTAATAAATCTGGGTTGTTAATCAAATACACATTAAGGGAGCAGGAGATATTCTTGGCTCCCAGGCGAGCATACCTTTTATGAAAGTATGTTTATCGAGACATGCTTGTTACAGTTATACTATGTTTTTTGGCATTCTCTTAAGGGTATATCGAAAAATGTATGAAGGACGTTAGCAGAGAGTTGATTGAGTGTTGCCAGTTACTGCAATTTGTGGTTTGAGAGCTAACAAACCATTTGTGGAGGTATAATCTGCAAGGAAGAGCTCAGTATTTCATGCAAGCCATCTGCACTAATCTCCTGGGAAAAGGAATGCTCTGCCTACACAGCCTGACAGATTTAATCTGAATGGTGATATCACCATTTCTCAGAAATGCCCCATGTTGTGGACATCTTCATGGTTCCTTGGGGCAAACTATACCACTAACCATAAAAAGCTACCTGGGATTCTGAATACAATAACAAACAGATCCATGAAATCAGCCTGAATTTTGATTGAGGAGAGAGAGAAGAATGGCACAGTCAGTATTGAAGTGCCTCCCCCCTCCCAAAAGCTTTCTTCAAGATCATTAGCATCTCCACAGAACGATAATAGGGAGGGCCTGGTGGCAAAGGCTGTCAGCATCTGCATTAATCTAGTTAATTAGAGGAAAAGGGACGGGTTCATCTGGATCCACCAGTGTGACTGGCAGCCTCCCTTCATATTTCATTAGAATGGCTCTTTGAAAGGTTGAAGCAAATTGTAACTCCCCTCTCCTCATGGCCTTTCCTTGTAACACTATTCTGAAATCTACAGAATGTCAGGGAATGGGTGGCAGCCGTGGGTGGGAATAAGACTGTGGGGAAGTACGTGCTAATAGGAATAAAAAATTCATTGGGGAGTATGAGGAAGAAAGCTGGTGGAGAGACATCAGATCCAATCTGTGCAGTTTCTCTCTCTCTCTCTCTACACCCCCCCAACGTGTCACTGAGGAACAGACTGGAAGACATATGCCTCTTGCCTTATTTTTCTTGCTTTAAAAAATAATTAAAAAACCCACAAACATACAGCCAGCTCTCCACACCAGAGACCCCATTCCTTTCACAAACCAAATGGTAGGCGTTGGCAGTGTATTGACAGCTTGCTAATGAAGGAATTCTTGACAAAATGACAACCTGTGTGGGCTGATGCGTGAAGCTGAATCCTCCCACGAACCAGCCCTAAGTAATTAGCAGGTAGTGAAAATAGAAGCTAACTGTTGCTCCAGAAAAGAAGGAAGGAGGGGAGGAATTCTCCAAAATTTCATGTGGGAGAGACATTCTCCCAACACCCCTTGTCCCTGTTTTCTCCACACCAAACACAACTGCTTTCCTTTTCTACATCCTTTTAAACAATCACCACCATAACAATTGGAGAGCCATACAGTGAGCTCTTGTCACTTACTTTCTGAGAGAGATGCCTCACAAGCTGGCCTGTCTGTACATCTTACTTTCTGAGAGATATGCCTCATAAGCTGACCTGTCTGTACATCTTAGGTATACCCCAAAACACACAGAGGGGACCTGTGGCAGGTGCAGAAGGATTGCTTAGTGGCCAAGTTGATATGGAAATTGTTCACTTAAGGTAGAAAGCTTATGTTAAGAGGATTTTCCTCAAGATCATTTGTGCTGTGAGGCAGGTTAGAGATAACCTCCAGGTCCCTCCCCCAAAAAACAAACTGAGCTCAGCATTTTAGGAATTAAAGCAAACTGTTACATAACACAAAACCTGGGCCCAGAGATTATGGGGCAGATTGCAAAATCCATCTGCCACCATGCGGACTTTGGCCAGATGTGTTCTAGGTGTTCTCTACCTAGAACAATTCCCCAGGGGTGAGTAGGCCCAGTAGATATGGAGATGTAGTGTATTGCGTTAGTACACTATCACGTTATTGCGTTATTACACCATGTCATAATACAAGCACTGCGCAGCCATGCAGCGGAGGCGACTGGGGGACAGCCCCCAGGCGACTCTGCGCAGTGCGTGAAAGGCTCCGCCTATGACCATCAGTGGCGGGAAGTTTGACTGGCCAGGATTGGGCTGGCCAGCCTGGGAGGTTGTTCCGGGTTATGTATATAAGCGGGACCCGGCCCGCGTGTTCTCTCTCTTGTGATGTGCCTCCAATAAAGCATGTTGCCCTATCATCGTCTCCAGTCTCGGTACATTACAGTGGCGACGAGGATAGGATTTTAGCCCGGGAAACAGGGCTACATCGGAGACCTCAAGGGCAATCCACAGACAATGACCGCCGCAGCCACCATGGCTAACCAGAGCGGAACCACAGGTCACGTCGAGGCGTTCAACCCCTCGAATCCAGAGGGCTGGGAGTCCTACTCGGAACGGGTTGAGTGCTACCTGAGGGCCAACCGAATTATGGAAGATAGTATGAAGAGGGACGTTCTCCTGAGTGTCTGCGGGGCGGCCACATTTGAAATCGCCAAGGGTCTCTCAGCCCCCGCAAGGATCACGGAGAAGTCCTACGAGGAAATCGTCAGACTCCTCACCGGCCACTTCTTGCCTCAACCCTCAAGGGTGGCCCGCTGTTTCCTCTTCCACCAGAGGGACCAGGCAGCAGGAGAATCGGCGGCCGACTACCTGGCAGCCCTACACCAGATCGCGGGCAACTGCAGCTTCGCACAGCTGGAGGAGACCCTGGCAGACCGATTCACGTGGGGCCTACGAGACGAGAGGCTCCAACAGAAGCTCTTCGCGAAGGAAGAGCTCACCCTCCAGAGTGCCTTTAGCAAAGCCGTGGCGTTCGAAAGGACCACGAGGACCTTCCCCAAGGCGAGAGCCGACACGGTCCACCAAGAGGAGTTGGACCCCAACCGACAGGAGGAAGGAGAAGCGTTCCAGCTGTGCCGCCCAGCAGGGGCGACCACCCGAGCGCCACAGCGACCCCGGATGACGGAGAAACCACGGAGGTGGACTCAGGTTCCTCTATCTCCATAATTGCGGAGGAAACCCTGAGGAAACTGTGCCCCAGCTACCGGCTCCAACTGAGGCTGGCGGACTTTATTCTGCGGGACTTTCAAAAAAACCCAGTACACATCGTGGGGTGGGCCCGGGTGCAAGTGGAGAGAGGGGTTTTCAGGGGACCGCTGGACATCCTGGTGGTCAAGCGCCAGCTCACCACCCTGCTGGGGCTGGCATGGTTTCGCCCACTGGGGATCCGTTTAGAGGGTGTGGAGCAAATCCAAGCAACCAGGGGGTTCGGGGAGGTATGCCGCGAGTTCCCCGTGTTTGATGGGTCCATGGGGAGCTACAAGGGACCGCCCATCTCCCTACTGCTCGACCCCATGGTCAGACCGATTAGGCTCAAGGCTAGGCGGGTTCCGTTCGCCTTGAAACCAAAAATCGAGGCAGAACTGGACCGCCTCACAGCCCAAGGGGTTCTGGAGCCGGTCAACTATGCCACGTGGGAAACCCCCATAGTGACCCAGGTTAAGCCCAATGGGGAGGTGCGGATATGTGCAGACTACAAGTGCACAATCAATAAGGCACTGCAGGACAACCCCTACCCCGTTCCAGTGGTCAGCCACGTATTGGCAGCCTTAGCTGGGTCCAAGATATTCGGGAAGCTGGATCTGGCACAAGCCTACTAACAGCTCCCAGTAGACGCCAAAATGGCCGAGGCCCAGACAATAGTGACCCACAGGGGGGCCTTCAGGGTGAGGAGGCTGCAGTTTGGGGTCAGTGTAGCTCCGGGGATTTTCCAGAGCATAATGGACTCTCTTCTCAAAGGGATCCCCGGAGTCCAACCATTTTTCGACGATGTTTTAATTGCTGCCTCGGACCCAGAGGAGTTCAGCAACCGCCTGAGAGAAGTACTCCGCCGGTTCGAAGCGGCGGGGCTTAAGGTCAAGAGGGAGAAATGCTTGCTAGGGGTACCGCGGGTGGAGTTCCTGGGGTTCGCCGTGGACGCAGCGGGAATCCACCCGACGGAGGACAAGACCCGAGCAATCGTGCAAGCCCCGGCCCCCACGTGCAAGGTGGAGCTACAAAGCTTCTTAGGATTGCTGAACTTTTATCATTCGTTCTTGCCCCATAAAGCAGCCATCACGGAACCACTCCACCGGCTGCTGGACAAACAAGCCCCTTGGGAATGGGGCAAGCGACAAGCCGCCGCGTTTCAGGCGGTGAAAGACATCCTAGTCTCAAACGCGGTGCTCCACCACTTTGACGAGGGCCTCCCCGTAATCCTGGCTTGCGATGCGTCGCCATATGGGGTGGGCGCAGTCCTGGGGCACCAACTCCCAGACGGGAGGGAGGTACCGGTGGCGTATTACTCCCGAACACTATCCTCGGCAGAGCGTAATTACGCTCAAATTAACAAAGAGGCTCTGGCAATCGTAGCAGGGGTCCACAAGTTTAATGATTATTTGTATGGGAGGAGGTTCACCATAGCCACAGACCACTCTTGGGTCTGTTAGCCTTGAACCGCCCAGCGCCCCCACCACACGATGGGAAACCATGGTCGAGGCTCCACATAGACTTTGTGGGCCCCTTCCAGGGTCAGATATTTTTGATTGTGGTGGACGCCTACACCAAGTGGCTGGAGGTCATTCCAGTAGCGTCCACCTCATCGGCAGCCGCAATCTGAGCGCTGCGCAGGGCCCTGAGCACACACGGTATCCTGGACACAATAGTCTCAGACAACGGGACGGCTTTTACCTCTGGGGAGTTCCAGGCATTCTTACAGAGGTACCTAATCAGACACATACGGTCCGCCCCATTCCACCCGGCCACCAACGGCCAGGTGGAGCGCATGGTGCGCAGTACTAAGGAGGCCCTGGGTCGGATTGTGCAGGGCGATTGGGACCACCGGCTAGCCGCATTCCTGTTTGATAACAGGGTAATCCCCAACTCAGCCACAGGGGTGAGCCTGGTGGAGCTCCTCATGGGGTGCAAGCTCACCACAAGGCTGGACCGGATGCACCCTGACAGAGCCTCGGACGTCCGCGGGTCCCCCGAGATCAGGGAAGCGGCCAGGGGTTTCTTTGCGGGGGATCCAGTGTTCGCTTGGAATTACGCGCAGGGCCCCAAATGGGTGGCAGGACGAGTGCTGCGCGTACTAGGGTCCTGCCATTATGAAGTGTCGACAGAGGGGGGCCAGATCTTAAGGCGGCACATCGACCAATTGCGCTGCCGCACCTTGCCGGAGGAACCCACTGAGGCAGGGGACGCAAGGGCCAGGGGCGAGCCAACAAGGGGTCTGCCAGAAGCGACAGCGCCAGAACCAATCCTGCCCGGGCACGATCCCCCGAGACCGGCAGAACCAGAGCCCCCAACAGAGCCGAACGGGCAGCCATCGAAGGGAGCACTCCCTGGGGAGACTCCAGCCACGGGAGCCGCCCCGACACCACAAGCAGCCCCAAGGCGATCAACCCGGGAGCGCCGGGCTCCCGCCTACCTACACGACTATGTACATCAACTAGGGGGGGAGGAGTGTAGTGTATTGCGTTAGTACACTATCACGTTATTGCGTTATTACACCATGTCATAATACAAGCACCGCGCAGCCATGCAGCGGAGGCAACTGGGGGACAGTCCCTCCCCAGGTGACTCTGCGCAGCGCGCGAAAGGCTCCGCCTATGACCATCAGTGGCGGGAAGTTTGACTGGCCAGGATTGGGCTGGCCAGCCTGGGAGGTTGTTCCGGGTTATGTATATAAGCGGGACCCGGCCCGCGTGTTCTCTCTCTTGTGATGTGCCTCCAATAAAGCATGTTGCCCTATCATCGTCTCCAGTTTCAGTACATTACAGGAGACCAGGCAGTACAAGGAAAATTTCCCCCCCAAGCTGTTTTCCCAATGTGAAACAGCCACCTGGAAACCTTACATGGCTGCACTTCCCCTCCCCCAGCGGGGCAAACAGTGGCTCCTCGGGACTGTTTCTACTTGTGGAAATATCGGCAGGGTGGGGGGGAGGCTTGACTTTACTCCTTCCATTGTCCCCATGTACATTGGATCCACTCACAGCTGGGAATTATTCCTTGTGTACACCTCTAGTCTAAAGTCCTTGAGGGAGGGAAGAAAGGCACAGCCAATATTCTAGTCTAAAGTCCTTGAGGTGGCCACAAGTTTGCCATGTGGACTTTATAACATGTGAATAGCACAATCATTCCTGCAGCTTCCTTTGCAGCACCTTCTTCTGATTCTTCCTTCCATATTCCAGGAAGAGGCAGCTGGTCATTCTTCCAAACTCTTTATCTACTACATGACCTTTTTGTATACAAAATCATACAGTTGGCTTCAAATTTGTTCCACTGTCTACATAGCAGACTCCCCGCTTAGATCACTCCTCTCAAGTAAGGATAGATCTAGCATCTCTTAACATGAGGTTGCTGAAATTATAAAAGCCCATATGTAAGATGCCTCGAGTGTTAGTTGTCTAACTGAGCAGGTAGCCCAATGAATAAAAAATTGCTTAGGGTCACAATCACCATTTTAGTAATGTCCTCCCATGAGGCAACACGGAAGAAAAAGGGGACAGCTGGTGGTGATGACGATGGAAAGAACTGGCAATTTCATTCTGGTACAGGTGGCCCCAGATCTCTTCTATTTCTGAGTACAGCTTGAAGGTCTCTGCCGTCTACTGAGCGCAGGATGCACCATGCTTGCCTGTAAAGGAGCGGTCTTTTCTATTGCTTTCATATCACCAAATTCATTTTGCCACAACTCAAATAGATTTTCAGATGGTGGGAGCCACGCTACCTCATGGAATAAACATTTGGACCAGTTTTAGCACAGAAGCTGAGATAGGGCTGTCGCTGTTTCAGCCTGTACTAAATCAACAATTGTTCTGATGTGTGAGAACAGTTCAGCTGTTGTTCCTCCCCAAAGTGAAAAAATTCTAAATGAGGAAATGTTTAAAAATGAAAGCTCATTGTAAGCAAACTATGGTGAACATTTATGCCTTTGGGATGGCATGCAACCTTTAGTTATTTATTTGTGAGTCATCTTTTGATCTTCCTCATTCATAACTGTGATTCTTCAGTACAGATACTGGTGGTCATTCAGTACTTTTAGAGCTAGCTAAGATATAATGGCTAGTGTCGGATTAGGATCTGGGAGACCCAAGTTCAAATCCCCACTCTGTTGAGGAAGTTTGCTGGGTGACCTGGGGACAGTGACTCACTGTAAGCCAAAGTGGCCACAGTGATCCAGACTATGATCACAATTACTTTAGATTAGTGTGATTTAGCACTTTTTATTAGCTCCAGCTAATTTGTCAGCTATGGCTGTCCTTTGAGAAGCATGATCTGGCCACAGAGAGGCATGCTCTCATCATGTCCCAGTTGGATCATTGTGATGCATTTTACATGGATTTGCCTTTGAAAATGATCTGGAAACTTCAATGGGTCCCAAATATGGTGGCCAGGCTATTATCAGGGATTGGTTACAGAGATTATATCAACTCTCTGCTAAGAGTTATGCACTGGTTACCAGACTGTTTCCAGGCACAATTCAAAGTGCTAGTTCTTACCTTTATATCCCAAATGGGTTGGGAATAAGTTACTTGAAGGGCCACTTCTACCAGCTTCCAGTTAAGATCCTTCTCTCTCCCACTTGCAGAGGTGAAGCAGGGGGCAACCAGAGACAGGGCTTTTTCTGTAGTGGCAGCTTGTCTTTGGAATGATCTGTGAGGCTAGCCTTCACCTGCCTTTCAGGTACCAGAATAAACATCCCTTTTAACCCAGGCTTTGACTAAATAATAACTTTTTTTTGTATTTTTGTGTTTTTATGCCCATGTATGCATGTGTGAATGTGTGTATGTGTGCACCTGGAAATAATGGCAACCCCTGGTGACTGACCCCTATTTAGGGCATGAAGAATATTCAGAGAAGTGGCTGAATGAAACCTGCCTCTGCCTCCCTGGCTGCTGGTATTCCATGGAGGTCTCCCATCCAAGGACTTGCCAGAGTTGACCCTGTTTAGCTTCCAAGATCTAATGAAATCAGGCTTGCCTCAGCTATCCAGGTCAGAGCTAACTAAAGAATAACTTTAAAATGTTTTATGGGCTGCTTCTGGCCTGGTCATCGTTTTATCTACACCCTCTTTGGCTTCTTGGTGTGCATTTTTACTGTTATGTCTGGGCTTGTTTTAATGGCATTAACCTGTTTTTTAATGCTTGTGCTTTAGTGGCGTCAGGCCTGTTTATAATGACCTTTGTTTAAGGACTTTGTTTTACTAGCTGTAAGCTGCTTTGAGCAGGTCCCTAGAGAGCAGACCTTGAATTCAGCAGGAACTCCTCTTCCCCACCTTGTCCATTGAATAGTAGGTGCAGCTGCATAACAATCCCTGGATGAGCTCCACCACCTATTTTTCTACAAAATGACCCCTGCTGGATAGGCAACATATAAATATTCCAAATAAATGAATAATCTTAGCCTACCTTACAAGGTTGTGACAGGGATAAAATGGAGGGGAGGAGAATGAACTAACATGGGTTGGGTCCCTGGGTAGTCAGACAGGGTATAAATGAAACAAACAAATAAATAAAACGACTTTTCAGAACATGTGTATATTGTGACTGGGAAGACTTGGGCATGCAAAGCCGATAACCAGCCCTCCCTTCCATCCACATTTGTTCATAACTTCTTCCTGTGCTGGCACTCTCATCTCTCTTTCCGCCCCCCCTCCCCCGTTCATACCACAGGCAGTAGAGATTGTTCAGGCAGCATGGCCGAACTCTGAAGAGGCAGCAGCAGCCATTCAAAGTGGAGGCTTTGCCCATTCCTTGCAGTCCCAGTGTAATGTGCAAACTGATAGTGTGAAAAAAAATGTCATTGAACACTACTTTGTGAGGAGCACGACCATTTATTTTTATGAGCAAGATGTGATCCACTTCACGTTTGGTATGAAATATGCATTTGCCAGCAGTTGTATTGAACTTGGCTAGGATTCAAAGAACTTCTTGGGTGCATGCCAGCCAAGGGCTTCATCACTTCCACTGGGTCTCCTGTGGGTATTCTCTTGTTTTCGAGCCTTACCCTGCATCAGAAGGTGCTCGTAACATTTTCTTTTGTGTTAGGAACAGCTTGACAGGCAACACTGTGTGAATGTGTGTGTGTGTGTCTGAGGTGGAGAAAGGGCACCCCAATAAAAATCTGGACAGAGCTAAATGTGGATCTACTAAAATATATTGGTGTTTTCCCAGGAGAGATCTCTTGAAATGCGAATGTTTTGTTTGAAGAGTACTGTGAGAGTATAAGAATTATTCCATAGCTTGCTTTTAATGTGTTAGCTGGGTGATAACCAGATTGTCATACAACATCTGAGTTAAACTCTGCAAAGTGATCAGGCAGAGGGGTAATTTTCTTTCCACAGGATCATGCTGACCAGAAGCTATGTAGGAGACCGGCAGAAACTTTTGATCATCAAATCAGTCAGACAAGGAAAGTTTGCTGGTTTCATAGATTCTGAGAACCTGCAATGCCACTGAACTTCATCAAGTAATTTCTGCCCCAGCTGCATAAATCTTTCATACAAATAGCCATGCTTTCTATGCTGAGATTTATTATTAGTTAATCCAAACACTTCGAATGTTTCTCATTCTGCTAACTGGGGCTGTACTTCCAAAGAGCAGTGCAGGAAATTGAATATTTCTTCATCCAAACAATGGCTTGGATCCAATGAAAGATTTCTATGGATTGAGGGAAGGATTGATTCAACCTAATTCACCCTCCCACTATAGACCTCTGACTGCCCATGCTGTTCTTGGGCATTCCCAGTCCCATGGGAACACTATTTTGGCATTAGGAGCTGCAATGGGAGGCTTCACATTCTACAGATGGGAACCCCCCCCCCCCAATCTAGGGATCCATTGGCTCCAAGCCCATGCACACACAACTCAATGTAAGGAAGTATATATAGAAGTACTGTCCAAAATTATATATAGGCAGGGCTTTTTTTCATCAGGAACGCACAGGAATGCAGTTCTGGCAGGCTTGGTGTTAGGGGGTGTGGCTTAATATGCAAATGAGTCCCTGCTGGGCTTTTTCTACAAAAAAGCCCTGTATATAGGTATTAATGCACTTTAAGTTCAAATCTCATATAACTATTTCCACTTGAGGGTACTAGTATAGCACACTTCCTGGTCACAAGTCTTAGCATAAATGGAACTATAGTTCCTTTAGTTCAGCATTCTGCTTGTTTGGAAAATGGGTAAGAGAAGCCTCAGTCAATTCATGATCTAGCTAGCTTTCCTTTCCATTCTTTTAAACAATAGAGCTGGACCAAATGCTCCATCCTGCACAGTCAGGCAAGAGGGAGCTCTTGGGAAAGCTGTGTGCCTCTGTGTACTCCCATGGAACTGCCTAGCTTTCCTTTCTCTTCCCGGTTGTAATGAGGTATTCTAGCCCAATGTGGTTATAATTAATGGCCCATAGACTCTGATGTTATACACTGATGCAGGGACTGGATTTCTCATTTTTGAAACATATGCTGTCCTTTTCTACTAGTATGTGTGCAGTGCAATGCACAGGTCTTCTGACAGCTGAGTTTATGCAGGAAACCACTAACCCCCCTGTGATAAGCCTTTGAAAAACTGGAGAACTGAGCATTTCTCAAAAGCATTGAACTGGCCTGCCCTTTTGAACTGCTTTCTGGGTTCCTTCCAGCCTTGCGCCGACCATCTGTTCAGCGGGTGGATATTCAACTGCGTTCAAGGATTTGTGGGTTGGGATGAACAGATATTAAAAAAGTATTTTTAGCAGAAACATTGCCTCTCTTTCCCCTTAACACTTCCTGGTTCCAGTGCCATATATTCACTGTGTAATCCTAAACAGAGTTGTGTCCTCTTCAGACCACTGAAGTCAGTGTGCTTAGAAGTCTGTCACTCTGTCTCGGACTTGTGTTTGCTTGCTCAGTCAAGCTTGAGAAAGAACATATGAACATATGAAGCTGCCTTATACTGAATCAGACCTTTGGTCTATCAAAGTCAGTATTGTCTTCTCAGACTGGCAGCGGCTCTCCAGGGTCTCAAGCTGTGGTTTTTCACACCTATTTGACTGGACCCTTTTTTGGAGATGCCAGGGATTGAACCTCGGACCTTCTGCTTCCCAAGCAGATGCTCTAACACTGAGCCACCGTCCCTCCCCAAGGACAGCTGGATCCTGGACTGATTCCAGATGAGGACTTAATGGTGTAGATTAGTTTTATGCTGCTTTACAGGTCCCGCAAGGGATCAGTCCTACAGCGCGAAAGCCTTCATATTTTGGATGTTGGGGTTCTTCAGACATCATTTGGAAAGAACTACTGAATAAATATAAGCAAAACCAGGCTAGGAAAAAAATACAGTGCTTATTGTTATCTCATGTCAAGTGAACTGCATGGATTGTGAGCCTTTTCTCATAGAATGAAATCAAGGATCACTAGCAAGGGAGCTTCACACAATGACATCTTACTCTAGGGATTATTTTGAATTTCTCATCCCTGCTTTTTCCACCTGTTTTGGTTTTGCTTCTCCTTTGTGCAAACTTAATAATGTAATGCACGTACAAAGTGGCTTTGAGGCTGAAGTCAGGGTTGTGACTTTTATTTCAAAGTTTGATGGATATTAAAAGAGTATTTTTAGCAGAAACACCGCCACTCTTTCCCCTTAACATTTCCTGGTTCCAGTGCTGGTTCCAGGTTTACAGTGCTGTAGATACTGATGTTCTTCAGTAGGTAGCAGATGTGCTATTGAGAGATGTGGTCCCCTTGCATTTTGGTCTAAAGTTTCTTCTCATCCATATTCAAGAAAAAAATGGGGATAACTTGAGTCCAACAGCATCAAGCTGATATGAAATCAGTTCAAGCAATGCTTGTGGTCTTATTTGATTAAATACTGAAATCAGTTGTCAAAACACTGATTGAAATAGCTAATTTTTTTTATATCCCCATTTGTAAAAAAGACATGTGGGTGGAAATAAGATAAGATGTGGCTAAATCCTTGATTGGAGGAAGATCTAATCATAGTAAATCTAATAGACCAATTTAGAATCATGCAGAGACACAAAGATGGTAATGATTACCTATGAATATGGTCATCATTCATCATTATCTTTAGCACAAAAAGAAGTTTGACACCACTTAGTAAGTCAATAATGCACTGTTAATCTTTTATGTTATCCTGATGACTTTTCTGTCACTATTTGAGGAGCAAATGGGACCATACAAATAGCCCTGGGACAAGGCAAGCCAAGTGATCCATGTGGTGCTGGTGGCACCGTAGGGTTCACTAAGTGCAGATAGGATTGCCAGCTTCCAGGTGGGGCCTGGAAATCTCCCACTTTTACAACCGATTTCCAGCTGACAGAGATCAGCTCCCCTGGAGAAAAGGGCTACTTTGAAGGGTAAACTCTATGGCATTGTACCATGTTGAGGCCCCTCCTCTCCATAAACTCCACACTCTCCCAGATCCATCCCCAATATCTCAAGGTATTTTCCAACACAGACCTGGCAACCCTAAGCTCAGAGCTGGGCCACAGCAATGCTGGCAAAGGATAACTTATTGTCATCCTGGCTATGGTCCTGGTCAGAACTGACTGGCCCCTCATAGTATGAAGAAAACTTACCTCCACAGCCAGCAGTACAAAGGCAACTTACCTCCACTGGCTTCTGACTGCCAGAAACCTCCCACCAAGGACTTCCCCAGGAATTGCAAGGGCCAACCTACCCCTATTACATTTTAATATTAAAACCATGTAATGTTTTTCTCTCACATTTGTAACCAACATTGCTACTTCCCCCCATTCCCTTAGATTTAATTCACTCCCCTATTTAATCTGATATATGAGCCTGACCACTGTCAGTTGTAAATGCACACATGCACTGGAAAGATTGGTTTCTTTTTTTCTCCTAATCTGTGAATTTGTTTGCTAAAAAAATAATGGGCTAATCTTTTCATGTATTGCTGCCCGACTTCTTTTTCTGCATCAGATTGCTCAGTCTTCCCATAAAATGCCATAGTGATATTTCCTTGTTGCCCCCTTTGTACAGGGCCTTCAGATTCAACAACAAATCAATTGTACTCACTTTTATTGCTGGTCAGCAGTTGAACTGCTTTATTACTGGACATTCTGATATAGAAGCTAAAAGGAATAACAAAGACAAGTCCAACAGTGGAGTCTAGCTCCAGTCCAGAAAAAGTCTCCAAATGTAACTTTTTAGTGTTCATGTCACTATGGATAGGTTCTAGGTATAGCTTCCAGATGTTAGCTAGCAACTGGGGGGAGGGGAGGGAAATGACATCATGCCAATAGCACAGTGTCACTCCTAGTGAATACTTTGAAGTGACATTGATGTGCCAGCATGATGCTCTAGGATTTGCTCAGTTTGGTGTGAATCCTAGAGCTTCACATCAACATGACATTTTGCAGAAGTGATGTCATGCCATCAGTGGGTCACCAGTTTCCCCAGCCATTTCCCACCATCCTGCCAAGTGGAGACAGAGTGAGCAGAGGCCAGGAGGTCCCCCTAGTTCTAGGTTGCCTTCTCCCTAGTACTAGGTGGTCCTTATCCCTTGTGACCAATGTTCCCTTAATTTTTTTCCATACTGAGCAGGCCAGTTTACATCATGAACAGAATATAACTGCTGTAACCTTAAAATGGGCAATGGGCAGTGCAAGACCCTGCCTGGCTCCAGACTGCTCCTGAGTGGTGTTAGGCCTGAGCCCCCTCCTCCATCTTTAAAAGGGACTGTGTTCACTCTGACCCTGGTTCCAGACTCCCTGGACTCCCTTTTTGTGTTACCATTTAAGGACTGAGTTAACTCTGGCTTAGTGCTGCCAAGGTATGCAGAATGGCACTGCACTCCTGTGCAAGGAAGACAGCATCTAAGAATAGCCCTTAACCAGAAGCCATGCTGGATGGGGAAATCCATCTTGGCCTGCACAAAGAAGTAGCCCAAGGACGTAACTGCCGCTGGAGAGCCCAATTATGTTTGCTCTGGTATTGCACTGAGATAGTAATCTTCCATAACTACTTGCTAATCCTTTCAAGCTACTGGGAGCCTCCTCCTCTCCTCCCCCTGTCCGCCCCTTTTGATTACATAGGAGTCACATGTTCTGACATCACCACAGTCACAGATATCAAGGCTAGCAAATGGCAGTTCAGTCTCTCTCTACAGTATCCCCACTTGCTGTCTGAGCCATCCCCAATTTACATAAATTGGGTCCATTGTGGCTAGTGATGCCGGTCAGCTCTGGCTACCCCTCCCCTCATCTATTGCTACTGGGAAGTCTCCAAGATGGTAAAGTACCACCATGTTTATGTTACCCTCATGTTACCTCTATCAATTTAATCCCTATTTTTTCTTAGGAACTGTGTGATTGTTATTTGAATTATTTATTTTGTTTGTATGTGTGATTTCTTAATAAATATCTTTTAGTTTACTCAAAATCTCCTCATTATTTAAAGAGAAATTCCTGGAAGACCACCTCCTGTATACAAAGGTTTGATCCTGCTTAAGTGCGCTATAGTTGCCCACCAAACTAATTCCCCAAACCTCTTTTGAGGGCAATTTGGCTTACAGTGGGGCTTCCTGTGCTAATGAGCAGCCACTTACATGGGCAACTTAGAGGGAACACTGCTTGTCTGTACCTCCTAAGTATATCCCAGAGTCCACTGTAACAATAGGGTTGTCAGGTTTTACCTGGGCTCCGGCAGGGGAAGTCTCATGTGTGCTGTGTGCGTGGTGTGATGACATCTCCTGGAAGTGATGTCCTCACACCAGTCATGTCATGCACTGGATACTCTGACATTTAGAAGAAGAAGATGAAGAAGATATTGGATTTATATCCCACCCTCCACTCCGAAGAGTCTCAGAGCGGCTCACAATCTCCTTTACCTTCCTCCCCCACAACAGACACCCTGTGAGGTGGGTGGGGCTGGAGAGGGCTCTCACAGCAGCTGCCCTTTCAAGGACAACCTCTGCCAGAGCTATGGCTGACCCAAGGCCATGCTAGCAGGTGCAAGTGGAGGAGTGGGGAATCAAACCCGGTTCTCCCAGATAAAAGTCCGCACACTTAACCACTACACCAAACTAGCTCTCCAGTTAGATTTAAAAAACCCCTCTATGGTGTCATAGAGTTTTTACGTGAATGCTAGAGTGTCCTGTGCACAACATGCCTGGTGTGATGATATCACTTCTGGTGATGTCATTGTGCCAAACATGTTGAGTGGTGATGGATCCCCTTGCTGGCCAGCTCCATGTCAGAAGGTTGGAGGCCCCCAAACCAGGAGAACCCCCACCCCCAGTGAGAGGCTGGGAAGTCTATGTAACACACAGGGGACTTTGTGGCAAGTGTGAAAGGACTGCTCAGTGGTCAAGTCAGTATGGAAATTGCTCCCTTAAGGTAGACAGCTTGAAAACTTATTTTTGAAGGCTTTTTTGAGGAAAGTATGAAAGCTTGGGGTTTTTTTTGGTTCTGGTTGTACATCAAAATATTTCTGCAAAATTGTGATCTTCAAATAAAGTTTCTTTTCTCTCTCTCATGATATTCAGTGTGAGCAATGCAGCCACTTGGGGATGTTCCGTGAAATTGGAGACAGATGCATAAAATGTTGTTGGCTACATGCCCAAACTTAATGAAAGTTGTTCTGCTTTGTTGTATATGTTTGACTATCCCAAAATGGTTTTCAGCAAACTTAAAAAATCCTTGGGAGAACTGCATTGGCTGCATCAGTTGAGTTTATTAACATGGTTCAAAGAAATTAAGAAGCTGCTATCCCGTGTGAGTTGTGTATTCAATTTGTGGGTTATTGGGAGGACTGTGGACCTTCGCATCTGAGCTGTCTGTAAACATTACAGCACTCTGGTTCATGATTTTCCCCTCCTCCTTTTTGATGAATGGGAAAATTAATCTGGGTCTATCTGCAGCTGAACTTGTTTAGACATTCTGATTGCCTTCTATATACTAGCCATCTCCCACCATGAGGGTGACAGTCTTTCTACATGCTAATTAACCGATGCCAGAAGAAATCATCACAACATATCCCTGTCTTGAGGCCTGCTGTGGTAAACTTTTGAATAAGTGTATTCGGAGGAGAAATAATACTATGGAGAGTCAAAGACAATCTGCCTCTCCTATTAATCTGAATGGAATGAGACACATATTCATGCCAATAATGTAACTTCCCCATGCATTTAGATCTTCAGACTGTCCTTTCAGGGTGGTTTGATGTGGGTTCATGATGGGCAGCCCAATCCAGACATAAGGGGCTGCCGGCCGTGGCGTAGCTGCTGCGCCACTAGTAGACTTCCTGAGGACTTCGGGGAGAGGCGTAGCTTGCCGTGAGGGAGACGGTCGCTGCTGGCGTAGGCACAAGGGAGGCGGAGGCAGCCGGAGGGGAGAGCCAGCCCACCCCCCCATTGGCGAGTCCTGGCTCATGCGCCACGGCTCATGACAGTCAGAGATGGGGAGAGGTGGCCCCAGAGAGGTTGATAGCCATCCCCAACCTGCCCCCAGACAGAGAACGGAGCCAATGATGGGCAGACCATCACAGGCAAAGGAGAGATAGCCCACCAACATGGTGAGGGAACAGGAGTGAGACTGGGCATGCGCGCATGAGAAGCCTGGCTTGGTGGCGAGACAGGGCCACATGGGACCACGGAGAAGTTGTTAATCCCCTCACACCCTCTCGCTGTCAGAGACTCTGCCAATGGCAGACAAGCAGGAAGTACCAAGTGCAGGAGTTCACTGTCATAGACAGTGGCTGGAATGTGTGACTGGGAGTGAGCAGCCTGGCAGCAGACACCCCCCCCCACCCAAAGACCCCCTGTGTTACCCTGACACCCCCTGCCATGTGCACGGAACACCTCCCCCGGGGGCTGCAGAAATCAGAGTGCAAGTGCATCAGCCGCAAAACTCTGAGTCCACTTCATCATCCCCCCCCCCTTAGTGCCCTGCGCACAACAGCCCTGTGGGGTCAGGTAGGCTGTCAGCCCACGCAGGCTGAGGGGCAGCATTTCCCTCCCCTGTCCAGCCATACGGAGGGCAGCGTGGTGGCTCATAGACTGTTCCCTCCCCAAAACCAAGTCTGCCTACCCTCCCAGGCATTGCCTCAGAGAGGCTACTGACAGGGGGGGCAGGTTGCCCAGGGAATGTGCAGCAGTTGCCAAGCAGGAGAGACAGCAGAGGGCACAGCTCAGACTTTATTTTTCCGGAACAGAGTGCAGCAGTCTCCCTGGCGCGTGCTGAGCAGACTTGCCATGGGCGGGGCTCCATTCCGAGTGGTGGGCAGAAACAGCTGAGGGAGTGGGGGGGGGGGCCCGTGGAGCGACACACATGGAAGCCTCTGTGCTGGAGTCCCATCTGCAAAATGGAGATAGAGATCAAGAGCACCTGCAGGGGAGGTGGCTGGAAGAGCAGGTTGCATTTCATCAGGGCACTCTCTTAAAGGAACAGTCTCTGATCCACCTCCCCACAACGGGGCAGCTGTCACCCCGCCCCCCATGCCCTACCAGGGGTTGGGAAAGTGGCAGAGGGCAGACCAAGGGAAGGGAGCAGGCAGTAACACAGGGGAGTGGGGTCAGCAAATGCTCCCTGCTGAACCTCACTGCCTGGTTCAAGTGCCAGAGATGCTCGCACACCAAGCAGTCGAGAGCGAGGGAAGGGGGAGACGGGGGGGGGGGGGGGGAGGAGACAATGGAACTTACCTAGTCATTGGTGACAGTCCTCGCATGCAGAGCCTCTGGGAGCCCAGAACCTGTGGAGACCTGGAAACAGGAGAGGTTAGCCCCAGGGGAGAGACCTCTCTTTCCCCCTCACAAGTCAAAGATACTGTCAAAGCAACCGCGTGGTGCAAAACCGTCACCAACGTGCCTGCCTGTCCCTCACTCTAAATCTGTATGGCCAGGAGCTCGCCGGCAGAGCTTCCCGCCACGTGCTCCTCTCCTTAACAATGGAGTTGTGCAAGGTCAGAGTGGAAGTATTTCTAGGAGGGGCGAGACTGCGATTGGGTGCTGGGGATGGGGCTCGTCTGCCCCAGGTGCAAGGGGATTGGTGAGGCAATCATGCCACTCCCTAAGGGGTTTGCGAGCTTCTGCAGCAGTGGAGGTGACCTTTGTTTTTAGTTTCAACGAGTGCCTATGGGACACGTTGCTGTTTTTGCAAGCGTAAAGTTCTGCCTCTTGGGGGGGCATGTCATGTGCCAAACTGCTCAGGAAGCTGCCTAAGTCTGGCCACGTCCCCAACTCCACCCCCTCCTCTGCCTGAACGCCACGCTCTGCCTCACTTCCACCCACACTTGGGAGCAGCCCTCAGGTACCACTGCCCTCAGGCGGAGCAGCGCTTGGGAGGCCCCCTCGCCCACATAACTCCCCCCTGCTGTGGCGGCGCCGGTCATATGTCTGTGCAAACTCTTCCTGCGCCCACATAGTGGCTTGTCTGCTCCCAAAAGACTCCCCCCCCCTGGATTGTACTGTAAGTGTTTCATCCACAAAAGGTAAAATTAACCAGTGCTCATTTCAGGTTCAGGTAGGGTTGAGTGGGCAAGATGATCTCCTGTGGTCCTCTTTTCTAGTACATTACCCCATCTCATTTGCATGTATATGTTAAAGTTGCCAGCCTCCAGGTGGGGCCTCAAAAACCTGCAGGAATTAGAACTGATATCAAGATACCAGAGACCAGTTACCCTGGAGAAAATGGATACTTTGGAAGGGGGAATGTATGGCATTGTACACTGCTGGGTTTCCCCTCTCAAACGCCACTCTCCACAGATTCTGCCCCCCCCCCCCCAACAAATGTAAGAGCCTCCAAACCTTGCTGAGGACAGATAATAGAGGCCTGATTTTGTCCAATCTTTTCAACAGTCCATGTAAACCAGCAGCCAACTTGTTTTGTCCTAATGACTGAATCAATTATCGACCTTGTTCCCAATTACTTAGTAGAATGGTAGGCTTATAAAAGTTTTCTTTTAAATAAATGTTAAAATTAATGCTTTTAACTGTAATTACTAATTCATTAATTTTTGTTCTGATTGTACACCCAAATATCTCTGCAAAATTGTGATCCTCAAATAAAGTTTATTTTCTCTCTCTCATGATACCCTTTGTGAGCTGCACAGCCACTTTAATTAATCTTACCTCTACTTTGAGATAGAGTCAAGAAAGGCATAATGGCCAGTTTGTTCAGCTCATCTGTCTCCCGCTTTACTTTTTGCTCCTCTTCCCTCCTGAGAGGGCGCCAGAATCATGGCCCATTTACTCTAACCACAAGGGTCCTCTTATTCAATTCCAGCTCAAAGGCAAGTCCTGCCACTGTCCATTGCTGGCTTCCAGCACATATTCATATCCAACCCTGGCTACAGTGTACTAGATGTAAAGAGCAGTTCTACAAGAGGTGCTTATACAGCAATAGCTATAGATAATAACGTCATAAAGTACTGAAGCTGCAAAGCAAGGGGAATTTCAGTAAGAACACTTGCCATTCTGACCTAATTCTAAAATTAGGAAGTTGTCTTCCATGGTCTGCCCTTTCCACCTTTTGAAAGGTGAGTTTAAGAATGTAGGGCTCATATTTTTGTACGTTCTTTTTCTGTTCCAGTTGAAAATGAAACACAATATCTTGCCATTCTTCTGACATCAGGGGCCATTTTAGCGGTTCTGCGACTAAAATGTACTGAGTTCAAAGCATGAGGACGCCCAAGAGATAGTGAGTTCAGCTCTTTATTCAATGATTCAGCATAGTGAGGCAGGAACAGAACTGTCTGGCAGGACCAACGGCCCTGCTTATATGCATGCAAATCTCCCCACCCAAAAACCCATTACCATCACACAACTATAGGTTAATAGCTGGCCTAACGATCCTTGCTGGGCCTCCTTCCTGAATCCTATTACCATAATCCCATTACACACAACTATAGGTTAATAGCTGGCCTAATGATCCCTGATGGGCCTCCTTCCTGAATCCAGGTGGCTATTGTTTTAGGGTCTCAAGCTCAGCCAAGTCTCTGCTGGCCCTAAAGCCAAACTCCAGTTCCAATACATAACAGCAACCCTGGGCAAAAGTCCAGAATGGGAGTCCAGAATCACTGCCAACTCCTCTGCCAGGGCAGCCCTGGCTACCAGCAAGGCACATAGTGAGCCCCACTCCCCTCTGATAAGGGGACACAACTCAGCCATGGCAGTGTGCAGAGCTCTGGACAGGGCAAATGCGATTCCACTACCACAGTGGTGAATGAGTGGCTCAGCAGGTTGCAAGTCCACTGTTTCCTCATGGCTAAGACCGCCCCTATTGTTATAGTACTGCACAATGTTGTAACATATAGAATGCACATGTGAAGTGTTCTTGTGTGTGAATACACATGGACATTTGGAGCCGCCTTATACTGGGTCAGACCACTGGCCTCTCAAGATCAGCACTGTCTGCTCTAACTAGCAGAAGGTTTCCAGGATTTCAGTTTGGGGTCTTTCACATCACCTATGACAGAGGCATGTGTGTACCATTGGTGGGATGCAGGGTTGTCATAACAATGACTAAGAACTAATTTACTTTCAGTCCCCATATCTACCTGTAAGGGTAAATGTAATGGGCGTTTTCGCACTGACCTTAATCAGCAGCGACGCCCCTCTTCACCGCGCAGGATCGGCGTGGATTTTGCACTAATTGCTGCGGAGCACCCGGAAGAGCCGGAAAGTCCCGCGGCTTTTGCGGCGCAAATGGAAACTGGTTTTTGGCGGTTTCCATTTGCACCACAAAAGCCACGGGACTTTCCGGCTCTTCCGGGTGCTCCGCGGCAATTAGTGCGAAATCCGCGTCGATCCTGCGCGGTGAAGAGGGGCGTCGCTGCCGATTAAGGTCAGTGCGAAAACGCCCAATGACAAAATACCGGTAGACATATAAATGTCCTTCCAGGAAAAAGCAGAGTTTTTGTTTCTATCATAATGGGAGCCAAGTTCTTTTGATATAGTGTAGAGCCAGTTTGGTGTAGTGGTTAAGAGTGGAGGACTCTAATCCGGAGAACTGGGTTTGATTCCCCAATCCTCCACATGCAGTCAGCTGGGTGACCTTGGGGTCAGTTAATAGTTCTCTCAGAGCCGTTCTCTCTAAAGTAATTCTTTCAGAACTCTCTCAGCCCTACCTACCTCACAGGGTGTCTGTTGTGGGGAGGGAAAGGGAAGGAGATTGTAAATCATTCTGAGACTCTGAAGGGTGGGATATAAATCCAATCTCCTCCTCCTCCTCTTCCTTTTTCATAGCATAATTGATGGGATCAGGGTTGTCAGGTCTGATTCAAGAAATATCTGGGGACTTTGGGGGTGGAGCCAGGAGACTTTGGGGTGGAGCCTGGAGCAAGGTTGTGACAAGCACAATCAAACTCCAAAGGGAGTTTTGGCCATCACATTTAAAGGGACCATACACCTTTTAAATGCCTTCCCTCATTTGGAAATAATGAAGGATGGGGGCATCTTCTTTTCGGGCCTCCTGGTCCAATCTTTTTGAAATTTGGGGGGTGTTTTGAGGAGAGCATTGGATACTATGCTGCAAATTTGGTGCTTCTACCTCAAAAAACAGCCCCTCAAAGCTCCAGATACACACAGTTTAATTCTCCATTATATCCTCTGGGAATTGGTTTCCTTAGGGAATAATGGAGTTCCCAGCAGACATTTTTCTTTCTCTCTCCCTCCCCTACTTTCTAATAACCCTGAAGTGGGGAAAGGGCCTCCAAACCGGGGGATCCCCTGCCCCCAACTGGGGATTGGCAACTATAGATGGGATATAAGATACAAAAGTTTGACAATCACTAACCTTTGGATCTGATCCTTTAAACAGGGAATGTGGAGTCATGGCTCCACCCCAAAACATGATGCATTGTACTGAGTTAGACCAAGTAGATAGATATTTTTCACATCACTTACTACCTGATCTTTTAAACTGGAAATGTTTGAATCTTGGACCTCCTATATGCAAGGCGGATGCTCTGTCCCTTAGCTATAACTCCTGCCTTCCACATGATAGACAGGCCACTTACATGTCAGTAAGTACTCCTGCACATGATAGGCAAGCCATTCATTGGCATCCTTGCTTATTTGTTTGTCTTTATGTTGCTATTATCTGAAGACTGCAAGCAAAAGAATCTATCAGTGACTCCTAGCTTTGATAGCTTAATTGGGCCCACACATGCAAACACATTTAAGTGTCTGAATTCCAAGTGTGGATATATGTACCTAGTGTATTTTTTTATACCATCTATTCCATCCCAGGAGCTCAGGCCCATGTACTCGCTACTTCATTTTATCCTGACAACAGCACTGTGAGGAGGCAAGGCTGGAAGAGTGATTGGCCTGAAGTCACCCAGCAAGCTTTATGGCAGAATGGAAGTGTGAACCTGGACTCCAGATCCTAGTTCAACACTCTACTTACCCCCAACACCACTTTCAGTCCAGCTTGAGGAGGGAAAGCTGATGGGTATCCTCAACAGATGTAAAGGAAAGAACTGTGTTGAGCTAACTTTGCACTGGATTTCACCTTCCCCACTAGAGAAATGACTGAGTCATGCAGAAACCTGCACTTTGCAAAATAGAGGAAGGGAGGTAGATGGTATGGGGCTTTTGGACTGTGCTGTGACTGTATCGAATTGAAGAGGGGTCAGTAAGTATAAAGAAACAGAAGCTTCTTAGACATGGCTAGCACATAACTGAGGGACCATGCTATAGTGTTGTTACTTGAGACTGCTTTATTCATTATGGTTCTCTTTGGGAAGGGGGGGATGTCTTCAAATTCTTCCCATAGTGCTTTTCTTATTGAGAACACCAGTTGGGAGTTGGTTGTGATGCTGGTGAAAGAAATTCATTGCTCTGGCCTGGTGAAAGAGGATACATAACAACTGCACAACCAGTCAACCCACTTCAAAGAAAAGGATGCTGTTAGTCACCTCCATGCTTGAGAAGAAACAAATGGAGCATAACAACAGGGTCTCAGTTAATTACTCCACAGTTAAGGATACATCAGTCTCCCATTCTGACATATTTCTTTGCTTCTCTGTGTTTCTCCCCAGAATTGAATCCAAAAAATGGTGACCATGTAGACTTCTTACTTTTGCTTGGTCTTTGCATCTGTTAAAACATCTTAATTATGTTAAGTGGTAACCATATAAACTAAGCTTGTTATTCCGGAATCTGATAAATATCTTCATTATTTTGCATTTTGATTTACTGCCCAATCTCTGCCTTTATGTACAGACTGGTAAATTCCATTTCATTTTATCTGAGGAAGTGTGCATGTACACGAAAGCTCATACACAGAATAAAACTTTGTTGGTCTTAAAGGTGCTACTGGACTCTAATTTTGTTCTGCTGCTTCAGACCAGCACAGCTACCCACCTGAATCTGACTCCATTGAAGTTAGCCTGATGCTGCTACTGTGTGGTGGTTGGAGATGAGGAACATGCAATGCATGTGATGCCTGAAGACGTGATGCCACACACCTTGGAATACAGAGGAAGAAGAATGAGTGGATGCTTGTGCAGACATGGCTGATAGTGAGAGATAGAGGTCCCTCCAGCTTCCATCTTCCTGCTCTCCCTTCATCTCTAGTTCATGGCATGTTCCTCTGCAGGCAGGAGCAATCAATTAGATTCAAATTGGTGGAGGGCCCATATAGCTTCCACTGCTTATAAAGTCCCTCACTATTGTTGCCTGCAGCCACAACAGAGAGGGCAGTGACATTGGGAAGTACCTAGGCCATGGGGGGGAGGGCAGTGTGGCCCCTCCACTTTATGGTGCCCAGGGCAGCTGCCCTGGTATCCCTGTGCTTAAGACCACCCTTGTCTGTCTACAACTTCAACAACTCCAACTTTAACAACCTTAGCTCCAACTTTTAACTGAGCTAATTCCTTCCTTCCCACTTCCCATTGCATAATGTCAGGGCTGACCCTGCCACTAGGCAAACTAGGTGATTACCTAGGGCGCCAGCCTTTTGGGTGTGCCCAGATTGCATGCCCCCCATGTGTCTTGGTGATGTTATCAGTGCAGAAGGTGGTGCCAGAAGTTAGCCTTGCCTAGGTGCCAGACAGTCTAGGGTCAGCCCTGCATAATGTATAGTATATCTAGTATATCTGTTTGGAATCAGTGCTCTTCATATGAAATTTATTTGTATTTTTATTACCCCAGCCTTCCTCCTGTTGGCACATATAATTCTCTCTTCCACTATTTTATGTGGGGTAGGTTTGGCTGAAAGACTGACTGGCCCAAGATCTATTAGTGAGCTTGATGGACAAGTCTGGAACATTTGACAAGTTTGGAATTGATATCAAGCATTCTATTGCATTTGCTCCACACCTTCCATGGGCTGAAAGTGGAAGGATATGATAAAGCAATTTCCCTGCTCAGCCTGTACTGTGCCATTTGTTCTCTTGTCTGAAATTGATCTTGCACTGGGGAAGATGCACAAGATAACTTTTACTTGAGTCAAAGTGGTGTGAATACCAGGAAGTCAAGTGTGTTTCCTTTCAGCATACCTGAAATGGCACTCTGTCTAATTATTTTGCACTTCTCTTGATAGAATTAACCAGACATGAATGTACCCAGTTACCTGTAGTGCTAATTAACTGCTTGGTTGTTGGTGGCAGTCTTCTTTTGGAAGCCTGGTGCAAGTCATCAAATGCCAATGAAATAAATATCTCAACCTACTGTGTGCATGCAGGGTTCTGCTTGTATTACACAATACTGAAAATATAGAACATCAAGACAAGTAATGACCAGAATAACTGAAATATAGTGGACCTAAAGTATAATGCAGTTTTGTACCAATTGCATGATTATGGTTCTGACTTTCCATGCAAAAGAACCAACATGAACTTCACCTCCATTTGGTTTCATAGCTAATTGTGCTTTCTGTAGACACATGTAATGTGTCCATGGTTTGAGTCATAGTTAGGTTCGGGTTAAAGACAGAATTAGGTATGGGTAAGAAGTATCTTTCATATCATACTGGAAGGTATAATCTTGAAGGGGAGAATTTTTTGGATGTTTTTCCATTCTCTATTATAAGGTCTCGTTGTTCCACCACGACCTCCCTGCCACAATTGATACAGTGAAAAAACTTGAGGCACCAAGCATGTCTGCTGGTCCATTTCTGGATTCCTTCACTCAGCCTGGAGGAGGTTGACAGGATCCTTTTTGCTGTTCGCCCTACTACCTGTGGGTAATAAAAGCTAGCCAGGTGATGCTGCGTGAGCCACTACAGGCTATCATCAACAGAGCCCTCTTAGAAGAGATCTTCCCCACACTTCATAAAGAGGCTGTGGTCCGTCCCCTCTTGAAAAAACCATCTGCAGACCTGGCTATATTGGCAAACTATTGGCCGGTGTCGAACCTTCCCTTTTTGGGTAAGGTCATAGAGCAGGTGGTGGCGATCCAGGTACAGGGATTCCTGGATGACACTTCTGCACTGGATCCATTCCAGTCCGACTTTCGGCCAGGTCGTGGGACAGTAAGGGTTTTGGTGGCCCTCTTGGATGATCTCATGAGACATCTGGACCGGGGCTGCTCAGCGGTACTGCTACTATTAGATCTGCCAACCACATTCGACACGGTTGACCATCAGTTACTGTCTAGCCGCCTTGCTGACATGGGGATTCAGCGGTCTGCCTTGCAATGGTTGACCTCCTTTATCCAAGGTTGGGGACAAAGGGTGGTGATAGGGGAAGAATCATCCCAAAGGCACCCACCTATATGTGGTGTGCCACAGGATGTGGTTCTGTCCCCAATGTTATTTAACATCAACATGCGCCCCCTTGCCCAGATTGCCAGGAGGTATGGGCTGGGATGTCACCAATATGCAGATGACACCCAGCTCTATCTATTGATGGGTGGCCATTCCGACTGTAACCCAGAAAATCTAGACTGGCCCTTCAAGCTGTAGCATCTTGGCTCAGGCTGAGTCGGTTGAAGCTGAATCTGATGAAGACGGAGGTCCTCTGTCTGACTCAGGGTAGCTTGGGAAAGGTGATTCCCTTGCTGGCTCTTGATGGGGTGCCATTAAAACCAACCCCTAAGGTCAAGAGCTTGGGAGTGCTCCTGGAGTTCTCTCTGACAATGGAGGCCCAGGTAGCAGCCACTACCAAATCTGCCTTTTTAAAATCTTCAGCAGGTGCGGCAGCTGGCCCCTTTTCTGGAGCATGACAATTTAGCTATGGTGATCCATGCTATGGTCACCTCGAGAATAGATCACTGTAATGCTCTCAACATGGGGCTACCCTTGACCCTAACTTGGAGACTACAGCTAGTGCAGAACACTGCAGCATGGCTGTTGATGGGACTCCCTAGACGGGAGCACATTCAGTCAGTGCTGAAAGAGCTGCACTGGCTGCCTATTGTGTTGCGTATCCGTTTCAAGCTGTTGGTAATGACCTTTAAAGTCCTTTATGGTTGGGGGCCTGCCTATCTACGGTACTGCCTTTCTCCACATGTTCCACAGAGAGCACTGCATTCAGGGACACAAAACCTATTGTCTGTCCCAGACCAAAGGAAGCCAGGCTTTGCTCCACATGGGCTAGGGCTTTTTCGGTGGTGGCACCAGAAATGTGGAATGCCCTCCCGGAGGCCATAAGGGCCCTGCGGGATCTTTCACAATTCCGCAGGGCCTGTAAAACTGAAATGTTTCGACAGGCCTTCAACAAATGAATCCTGGAAAGAACCACCACCTCTCACCGCTGAAAAGCTATGAATATCATGGGATCACTAACAGAAAATAGAAAGATCCCACCATATAAAAGTGTATAGCACCACAAAATGTTTTAAATGTATTTCATTGGTTTTACATTGTTTTATATAATTGATTGTTAGCCGCCCTGAGTTCGCTTGCAGAGAGGGCAGGATATAAATTTAATTCTCCTTCCGGGCACTCCTGGCCCCAAGGATCACTGGTGTTGAATGTGCTGGTCTGGTGGTTGAGGCGCAAGAGAGTTTGGCTATTTGGCTGCTGTACCAACTGCCCTCTGCAGCAGCTAATGCCCTGCTGGCCCTTGCGGAGCCCATAGTAGACTGGGCATAGGAGCACCCGAGACTTCTGGTCCTGGGTGACTTCAATGTCCATGCCAATGACGTGGGCTCCACATTGGTGTCGGACCTAGTGTCATCCATGGTGAAACTGGGACTCTCTCAATATGTAACAACTCCCACTCATCAGGATGAGCACATTCTGGATTTGATCTTTGCGGCGGAAATGACAGTGGAGCGTATTACTGCTGATGCAGTGCCATGGTTGGACCACTATGCTATGAAGGCCCATTTGAACATCTCACTTCAATCTTGTCTGGGCGGTGGGTGTATTTTAGCCCACCCACAGAGCCAATGGACCCTATGTGGGGAGCTATGGGCCCCCTAAGGGAAATTGTCAACAGGTCCCTTCTGGAAGGAACCTTCCCCCAGCCTCCTAAAGAGGCCGTAGTTTGCCCTCTTCTAAAAAAAGTCATCTGTAGACCCGGCTGAATTGGCAAATTACTGGCCAGTGTCTAACTTGACATTTTTAGGCAAGATTATTGAAAGGGCTGTGGCGGTGCAGCTTCAGAGTTTTCTGGATGATGCTTCTGTACTCAACCCACATCAATCCAGTTTTCGTCCGTGTCACGGGACAGAGACAGTTCTGGTTGCCCTCACAGATGAACTCCAGAGGCACCTGGATAGAAGTGGCTTGGCAGTGCTGATGTTGCTGGACCTGCCGGCGGCGTTCGACACGGTTGACCATCAGCTACTGACCTGTCACCTCGCCGATGCTGGGATTCAGGGTTGGCCTTGAAGTGGCATTCCTCATTTCTCCAGGGTCAGGGACAGAGGGTGGCGCTAGGAGATGAACCGTCCTGACGACACCCACTTATGTATGGTGTGTCGCAGGGAGCGGTTCTTTCTCCAATGTTATTCAACATCTACATGCGCCCCCTCGCCCAGATTGCCCAGAGGTATGGGCTGGGTTGTCACCAGTATGCTGATGACATCCAGCTCTATCTGTTGATGGGTGGCCAGTCCGACTCCACCCCAAAAAATCTGTCTGCAGCATTGCAAGCTGTGGCGGGGTGGCTCAGGCTGAGTGGACTGAAATTAAATCCGACGAAGACAGAGGTCCTGTACCAGAGCTGTTGCGGTTCGGGACCAGATGTCTGCTTACTGACCTTCGATGGAGCGCAGCTCACGCTGACGCCCAAGGTTAACAGCTTAGGCGTGCTCTTGGATTCCTCTTTAACAATGGAGGCCCAAGTAGCTGCCACTGCCAAGTCAGCTTTTTACCATCTGCGGATGGCAAGGCAGTTGGTCCCCTTTCTTGAACGCTGCAACTTGGCAACAGTGATCCATGCTACGGTCACCTCGAGACTGGATTACTGTAATGCCCTCTACATGGGGCTGCCCTTGTCCCAAATCCAGTGACTCCAGCTAGTGCAGAATGCTGCAGCCAGGATGTTAATGGGAGTTGCTCTATGGGAGCACATTCAGCCTGTGCTGAAAGTGCTGCACTGTCTACTGATAATGTACCAGATTCATTTCAAGGTGTTGGTTATTACCTTTAAAGCCCTATATGGCCAGGGCCTTGCATACCTTAGGGACCGCCTTTCCCTGAATATGCCCCAGCGAGCACTTTGGTCTGGGTCTCAAAACCTGTTGATAGTTCCCAACATCAGAGAAGCAAGGCTCAAATCAACAAGAGCCAGGGCCTTTTCTGTTGATGGCCCTAGCTGGTGGAATGAGCTGCTGGAAGAGATCAGGGCCCTGCGAGAACTTTCAAAGTTCCACTGGGCCTGCAAAACGGCACTCTTATGCCATGCATTTTCATAATGATAACATCTGCAGCAGTAGAATTGGCCCATAGAAACATCACCGATGGTCTACCACTTCATGTTATCACAATTCTAGGACCTCTTAGAATGGCTAACCACCATTCAGATCGCTGTCTGAAACCTTGATACTAGTATAAGTAGATGGTTTTAGAAATTGTTTTTATGTTTTATTGTTTATTTAATCTGGTCACACAATGTAACTGAGTGACCTCATATTTGTGAGCCGTCCTGAGCCTGCCTCGACAGGGAGGGCGGGATATAAATCAAAATATAAATAAATAAATAAATAAATATAAAGTAAGAAATAAATAATAACTAAAAATAGCCTGTGGTAATCATTACAGTGAATGAGCCCATAGGGTTAGGGTTATGCTTAGCGTTCGGGACACACTTATGTTCCGGTTAAAATTGGGGTTTGGTTTAGGGTTGGGTAAAAAGTATTTTTCATATCATACTGAAAGGTATACTCTTGATGGGGAAAAATTTTGGATGTTTTCCCATTCTCCATTATAACCTATGGGAATCATTTTAGTGAAAGGCAGCCCAGAGCTGTGGGGATGGGGGCCTCAGAAGCAATCCAAACCTATGGGAATCATTACAGTAAATGGGAATAATTACAGTGAAAGGCAGCCCATGGCTGCAGGGATGGAGGGCCTCCTGTGCTCTGAAGGACTGAAGCAATCCAACAGTCTCCAAACATCCGGCGTTTTAAGGGTTAAGTAACCCTGAAGGGTTATTTAACCCTTAAAATGTTGGATTTTAGGAGAACATTGGAATCCCCTGCTGAGAACATTTTTGGCATTCCAGCAAAGGCAGCCCTCCCCTGCGGGGATGGAGGCCCTTCTGTGCCCCCAATGACCGATGGAATGCAATGGTCTGCAAAAATCTGTCATTTTAAGGGTTAAATAATCCTGAAGCATTATCATACTGAAAGGTATACTGTTGATGGAGAAAAATGTTGGAAGTATTTTCATTCACCATTATAGCCTATGGAATCCATTACAGTGAATGGGCCCATAGGGTTAAGGTTACGGTTTGAGTTAGGTTCAGGTTAAAGAGAGGGTGAGGTTTAGGTTTGGGTAAGAAGTATCTTTCATATCATACTGAAAGGTGTAATCTTGAGGGGAAGAATTTTTGGGAGTTTTTTCCATTCTCCATTAGAGCCTATGGTAATCACTATAGTTAATGGGCCCATAGGGTTAGGGTTCGGGACACACATATGTTCCGGTTAAAATTGGGGTTCAGTTTAGGGTTGGATAAGAAGTTTTTTTCATATCATACTGAAAGTTATACTCTTGATGTGGAAAAATTTTGGATGTTTTTCCATTCTCTATTATAACCTATGGGAATCTTTACAGTGAATGGGAATCATTACAATGATAGGCAGCCCACGGCTATGGGGCTGGAGGGCCTCCTGTGCTCCGAAGGACTGAAGGGATCCAACGGTATCCAAAAATCTGGCGTTTTAAACCTTAAAATGTCGGATTTCAGGAGAACATTGGAATCCCCTGCTGAGAGCATTTTTAGCACTGCCAGGAAAGGCAGCCCACCCTTGCGAGGATGGAGGCCCTTCTGTGCCCCCAATGACCGATGGAATGCAGTGGTCTGCAAAAATCTGTCATTTTAAGAGTTAAGTAATCCTGAAGGGTTATCATACAGAAAGGTATACTGTTGATGGGGGGGGGGGGAATTTTGAAGTATTTCCATTCTCCATTATAGTCTATGGGATTCATTACAGTGAATGGGCCCATAGGGTTAGGGTTTCGGTTCAAGTCATAGTTAGGTTCAGGTTAAAGATAGGGTTAGGTTTAGGTTTGCATAAGAAGTATCTTTCATATCATACTGAAAGGTGCAATCCTGAGGGGAAGAATTTTTGGGATGTTTTTCCCTTCTCCATTATAGTGTATGGTAATCACTACAGTGAATGGGCCCATAGGGTTAGGGTTAGGAATAGGGTTCGGGACACACTTATGTTTGGTGATTAAAATTCGGATTCAGTTTAGGTTTTGGTAAGACTTTTTTTCATATCATACTGAAAGGTGTACTCTTGATGGGCAAAAATTTTGGATCATTTTTCATTCTCCATCATAAACTATTGGAATTATTAGAGTGAATGGGAATCATTACAGTGAAAGGCAGCCCACGGCTGTGGGAATGGAGGGCATCATGTGCTCCAAAGGACCAAAGCAATCCAACATTCTCTAAAAATCTTGCGTTTTAAGGGTTAAGTAACTCTGAAGGGTTATTTAACCCTTAAAACATTTGATTTCAGGAAAACATTGGAATCCCCTGCTGAGCGTGTTTTTGCTCTGCCAGGAAAGGCAGCCCACCCCTGTGGGGATGGGGGCCCTTCTGTGTGCACAATGACTGAAGGAATCCAACCGTCTCCAAAAATCTGTCATTTTAAGGGTTAAGTAATCTAAAGGTTTATCATATTGAAAGGTATACTGTTGATGAGGAAATATTTTGGAAATATTTCCATTCTCCATTATAGCCTATGGGATTTATTACAGTGAATGGGCCCATAGGGCTAGGGTTATGGTTCGAGTCATAGTTAGGTTTGGGTTAAAGATAGGGTTAAGTTTAGGTTTGGGTAAGAAGTATCTTTCATATCATACTGAAAGTTATAATCTTGAGGGGGGAATTTTTGGGATGTTTTTCCATTCTCCATTATAGCCTAAGACAGTAGTATCAAATATATGGCCCCCGGGCCAGATCAGGCCCGCAGAGGGCTCCAATCAGGCCTCCAGCAACTGGCTGTCATCTGATTCATTTTCCCTTGCCTCCTTTTTTCGGTTACATTTTGTGTTTCTCCCCAGATAAGCCAGAGCAGCACAGGAGCCTTTCCCTCTCCCCCCTCTATTTTCCCAAAGGAATGAGGATGGAGAAGCAGCTTCAGCTAAAGAGGGAGCTTGGCTCTATAGCTCTGCTGGGTGATTAAGTTTGCCCGGCTCAATTAATCACCCTGCAGAGCTACTGAGACAAGCCTCTCTTCCTTCTAATGAATAGCTAAGGCTCCTCCTTTTCCTCATGCCCCAGAGAAGGAAAGAAAGAGCCAGAGCTTCCTTTACACAGTCCCCACCATCAGGAGAGCTACAAAGAGTGCTTTTAAGACTAGCAACGTTTTAGTGAAGGCATGAGCTTTTTGCCTTGCTCCAGAGAGAGAGAGTGAGAGAGATATATTTATTGGGCTTGTTGTATGTGTAACTGGGTTCCCCTCCTCTTTTTCACTGTACCCATGCCCGCCAGTATTTCTCAATAGGGAAGCATGCAAACTATTTAGAAGAGAAATATCAGGATTAGACTGAGAGTGTGTTTCACCCCAGGTTTACCTAGCAAATTTTCCTTAATTTTTCTGTCACATTTTCCTTTGATTGGGGGTCTTGAATTTAGACTTTCCAGATAGTAGGCTGACACTGACCATTGTACATGGCTGTCTCTCTGTTCTTGTAGTTGTTTTTGAGGGGAAGTTGTATTTTTTTTTTTAGTTGTAGTCATTTTTCTGGGGAAGATTATAGTTTTGTAGACAAGCACATTCTGTTTCTAGCAGCCAGCAGCATTGCTGCTAGGCTGCGGGAATGTATTTTACCTCCCTGGAAGGGAAGGGAGGACTTTTGTAGCCCATTTGGGCATGCTTTGAAGGGGGCAGGGCTTGGCCATAGTAACGGCAGGACCATCTGCCCCCTATTTCAGTCCCCTGCTAAAGCTCGGCAGATCAGGAGCGCTACATGCTGGCTCCTACTTTTTCTGCATCAGTTTCAGGGCCGGGGGGCCGAGGGGATCGGAGGGAGCATTTTCTTATCACTCTGGGCCATTCTCGCTTGCCTGAGCTTTGGGAGGGCCAAGGGGAGTGTTTTCCTTTGCTCCTGCTCAGGACACATCAGTTTCGCTTATCAGCAATCGGATCGCTGATAAACTGGGAAGGTGCGGCTCGGCGGAGGCAGCTGCGGCATTGACAGGGAGAGTGGGGCTGGACAGCATTGGCCTGAAGATCGGGGCTTGCTTCTGCCTTCCAGCCACTGTTACACGCTTCGGTCTGGGGGAGAGGAGCTCCATTATACGGCCGGTTTTGCCCCCCCTCCTTCCAGTTTCAATTCAGTTCCCCCCCTCCATCGCTTAGGAATGGATTTGTTTTTTCCTTTCCCTTCATTTAGAGGGAGGGGGGTTGTTTTTTTGACTACCCTTGTGCTGGGTGGGGCTGCCCTGGGCAGCGTCGGCCATATTTGGTCCCCCTTCTTATACTGTTGGGTGGGGCCATATTGCTTCCCCTTCTTCTTCTGTGGGAAGTCGGCCATTTTAAAGGGCTGTTGGAGGGAGGCCATTTTGTGGGTCTGATTCAGTATAGGACAGTTTCACATAAGCAGGCAATATCAGCTTCCTGGGCTCTTTTTCAGCAGTGAGTGGCTGTTTTAGGTGCAGTAACAAGGGGCCATTTTGGTGTAATTTTGCATAGTCTTAATTGCCCTTGGCATTGCAAAGATGTCTGGTAGGAAAGGGATGGGAAGATCCAAGGGTAAGCAGCCTGCACCAAAGGCCCCGCCTAAAAAGCCACCACCACCTTTCTCTTCTTCAGATGAGGAGGGTGAGGACGAAGTTAATGCAGCTATTATGCAAAGGCTGTTGGGGCTGAAGCAAGCATCTGGTATTCCTCCCTTGCACAGTTTAGGATCTGGAAAAGCTTCTAAGATGGCACTTCAGGCAGATATTTTAACCAGGTTGTCTATTCTGAAGGGCAGGTCTGCCGGAAACATTGCAGGAGGAACCACGGGTCTTGGCGGTTCTGATGGGGGCTGTTGGATCAGGATCGGTGCTGGTACCTATTGGAAATGTGGGTAAGGCTGGTGACACTCCACAGTCATATACTGGGCTTGCTTGGCCTTGGGGTCCATGGGGTCCTGTCTGTCGATGCGCTTAGAGACCAAGAGGGTGATTCTTAGCGACGCAAGAATGAAGGCTGTACACAGTAGCTGTAAAACCATTATATACATTTATTTACAACACCACTCACTCTCCTGACTGACAATATGCTCCGCTGCACTCCAACTCCTTTAACCCACAATCACCACAGTTGCTCTGTATATTTATACATGGGACAGCCAATCAGCAACTTGCTGTGTCATGCTGACTCTGCTGGCTGATGCAATCCTTCTGGCAGCCAGCCACCTGCTGTCTTGTAGATCATCTAAGCCTCTAGATCTACTTTCTGTTCTGCAGCACATGCTATAAGCTGTCTCTTTATATATAATAGTGACACCCCTCCTCAGGTTATAGCTGTGCTGTCATCCATACATCACAACATTGCTTATACATATTGATCATTTCACCATCAATACATTGATTACATTCATTCCCATATATACATTGGTTACAGTTCAGTATTTTCCATTCTCCTGAACTCATTGTGTTAACGCACACACATTTCCTCCGCTTGCCAATTAACCTGCAAGCATATTCTTATCAGTTGGCGCTCTGCCCAGACTGACCATATCTCCTCAGTTGGCTCTCTGCCCAGACTGAGCACATCTCTTATCTTTTTGCTGGCTTATTTCCCAGACCTGTTGGAAACAGTACCGTGTAATGTAGTGTAGATGCACATTTTCTTTTCAACACATATTTTACAGATTTCAGCCTTTTCTTACACATAGCTTAACATTTGCAGTTTTTTAGAAATTGTTACATCTCTTCAATTTAGTTTTACAATCATAGCTTAGTTACATAGTTTAGTTACAGCTTATCATACATCTTCAAACAGTAAGTTTGTTTAATGTTACAGCATTGCTTTTACATTTCAGCACTTTATTCATTGTACCTTGCACCTTTTTTAATTCAGTTATTGCTTACAGCCTCTCCTTCCAGGCTTTGCTCATGTGTCTCCTTCCTCTCCAAGAGACATCTCATTCAACAGCTCCAGCACACTTGGATATGTTTTAGGATGGTCATCATATACATAAGTATATCCTCCTTCTTCCCTAGTGAAAGAAGTATCCACGTGTACCTCTGGTGCACTTACACAGCCCCTTGGCTGTTCATTAGGCAAACTATCTCCATTGCCCAGATAGTTAATATCAGCCTCAAAACCATATCTTTTGGGCGGCACACCCTTATTTTCCCTTGCAGAGACTCTGACCGGCTCCCTTTTTACAGCCTCAGAAGTCTCTTGCTGTTTACTGCTGCCTGCTGAACTGCTCATACTGTCTTCCTCCTGCTTCAGTGAGCTTTCTGGCTTTTGCCCCTCCTCACTTTCTAGAGACAGTTGCAGCTTATTTTCTCCAGCCATTTCATTGGCATGAATCCTGGACCAGTTTTCATCCTCGCAAAACGAGGCAGACCTACTCCATTTAATCAAGTCATTACTGTCCACAAACCTCCAGGACTTCATGCCATTTTGGTACCCTACAAACACCAGCTTTCTGGCTTTGGGAACTCCCTTTCTCCTCTTATCAAGAGGGATGTTCACCCAAGCCTTTGAACCAAATATTCTTAGGTGATCCAGGGATGGCTTTCTCCCATACAGGACCCTGTAGGGTATGTCGTTTATAGCCTCCGTCCACAACCAATTAGAAATATAACAGGACACTTTTAAGGCTTCACCCCAGTATGCCTGCTTTAGTCCACTATCTTCTAACAAAGCATGGCAGATACCCTGGAGTACTCCCACTCTCCATTCCACAATCCCGTTTTCCCACAGAGAGGAAACATTAGCAACTCTGTGCTCTATGCCCTCTTGCCTCAAATAGTTGGCAAACTCTTTGTTCAGGAACTCACCTCCCTGGTCAGTCTGGATTGAGGCAATTTTAGCATTTAACTGTTTTTGCACCCTTCTAGCCCAGTACTTGAAGGTGGCACAGACATCACTTTTGTGCTTAATGGCATACACCCACGCAAACCTGCTGTGGTCATCGACCAAAATCAACCCAAACCTGTTTTTAGAAACACTGGGTGCATACGGCCCCACCAGGTCGGCATGTATTAATTGGAGCGGTCTCTCAGACACTCGTTCACTCCGTTTGGTCGATGGAACTGCCCTTGATTTGGCTTCTTTGCAAACATTGCAATCTAGAAAGGCATTGCATTTGTCAACCTTCACTCCCTCTAATATTTCCAGAGTTTTGTTTATTGTATTGTAGCTGGCGTGACCCAGCCTTCTATGCAGCCTATGAATGCACCTGCTGTGGGGCTGTCTATTCCACACAGTATGTGCCTTCCCCACATTTTGCATAAGCTCATACACATTAGCTCTCAGAGTGCCTTTAGCCAGCTGTTTACCCTGCTTCAAAATTGCACAGCCCTGCTTATCAAATATTACGGTAAACCCAGCTCTTGCCAGAATGGAAACACTTAACAAGTTAGTTTCTAACTCTGGCACACATAATACATTCTCAAACCTGTGATTAAGTCCAGGAAAATAGACCGTGCCTTGGCAAAGCACACTAGTTTGTCTCCCATCAGCTAAGCTCACAGTCTTCTGCTCAGCTGGCCTGCAGTCTTGCAGCTCTTCTTCACAGCAGCAAAATATCTGGGTAGCCCCAGAATCTACAACCCAGGGCAGACTCTGCAGTCCTGAACCAGTTCTTACCAGAGTCACCTGGGGTGTCCTTGAAGACTGCTGCCGGCTCTTTTTCTGCCGCTGCTGAGGACAAAATCTTTGCAAATGTCCGAGTTGATTACACAGATAACAACGCCTCCTCCGCACCTGCAAGGCCTTTTCCTCCTCCTTGGCTTGCCAGCTGGAACCAGCCCCAACAGACCTCAGCTTATCTTCTTCCTTGGCTCGAGTCTGCTCTCTCTTACTTTCCAGCTGCCTCTGCTCTTCTGCCAGGAGTTTGCCGGTCACATAAGGCAAAGTTAGCTTGTCAGCGTCCCGCCCTTCAAATGCTAGCACCAGCATGTCATATCTCTCGCCCAGAGAGCTTAAAATTATGTACTCCTTATCTTCCTCAGCCACAGCTTTCCCTCTTGCTTCTAGGTCTTGGAAACAATTAGACATACCGTCGAGGTGGTCCCTCATCGACTCCCCGGCCAGCATACGTTTCCTGTAGAGCCTCCTCCATAGGGATATCAGCGAGCCTGCTGACTTCTGTACATACACAGCCTTGAGAGCTTCCCAAGCCTCCTTTGCTGTCTGGTGCCCACAGACATGCACCAGCTGGTCGTCTGCAACACTTAGGATGATGGTGGCTAGAGCTTTTTGATCCTGAACGGCCTCTGCCGCCATGGGATTAGCTGGAGGAGCTGACACACAGTCCCAAAGCCCCTCTCTCTTCAGGAAATGCTCTATCTCTTTACCATCAATAACCCATTTGTAAAGTCTCCACTTTTTTGAGAAAACTAAGATTTTGGACTTCTCATAATTGAGCTGGAGCTTATTACTAGTAAAATACAGAACACAACAGGACAACAGATGTCTTAAGCCCATTCTAAAGCAGGACAACAGCACCGTATCGTCAACATAAAGTAATAGCTATATCTCTCAAATGCTCTCTGAATTTAATTTGTCAAATTGGTCAGCACAAATTGAGAGAAAAATAAAAACAATGGGTTTATCCCTAGAACTATTGTCCAAGCTGTCCTTCATCACCGCAGTCCAACAAATTAAAAACAGGTTCCCAGATACTGAGTGCCAAGACCTATACAGTCTGGCTAAGAAAACTTGTTCCCCACTGAGTTTTGAGATCTCTCTTAGTACTGGGAAAATGGCCTCATATCTATCTGTCTTGCAGGTGACACAGCAGCGTAGAGCTTTTTCCCTTGCCAGATGCAACGCCATGCCTTCTGCCATTCTTTATGGCAGATTTAACAAGACAGCCTACACAGTCAGATACTGTCTCTGTAAGCAAAAATGTGTGGAGTCAGTTACTTTTGAACGATACTTCATCTAGTGTCACTGAGAAAGTGGCTAAGTTTCTTTATTCTGTTTTAAAGGCACGTCAGAAGATCTCATAGAAATAGTTTGTTTATGCTTTTCCTGATGTATATGTATGCAATCGTTCCATTTTATCTTTTTTTAAAAACCAATTTGCTCTGATATATACATCTATATATTTTATGCCAATAAAGGCTAACTTGACTTGACTTGACTTGTTTGACGCTCTAAGACTGACTAGCATCGCAAAAGGACTGTGTTGGAGCTGGGCATGTGCTCTGAGCTTGAGTTGTGCCCAGTTTCCACTTTGACTGCTTATTTGGCAGTTCTGGGGACCAATGATGGGTTTTTGTCACCTTAACGGCAGCCCACTGACAAAGCATCAGTTTTGGGCTGTGACTTCCCGGGCTTAGCTAAGCTGGGGTTGTCTGGGGTGCGGTTTGGTACATTAGGGAGAGATGGCCCAGGACCACTATAATTTGGTCAGCCATGATTCCCCACCTTGTTTGGCATAGTGCTTAGGACCCTGCAGGTATAGAGAGGGCCTGTTACAAAGCTAACAAAAAAATTAGGAAGGCATTGGAAGGGGGGTTGGGCCACTATCAGAAGATATTTCTATGAAATTTCCTAACTTCTACAGAGGGGGTGGGGTGCATCTCTCTGAAAAAGGTAACATGCTTTTCTTGAGAGAACTCCGGCAAGGGCTGTGGGTGGCCCTGGGCCTCTCAGTGGGTGCTAAGGCCTAAGTAGAGACTTGGCCTTAGTAGTGGCAGGTTTTTACTGGGTTTATGGTACTATATGGCTAGGGGAGGACTGGAAAGCATCCCCTTTTGGGGAGTTAGGGATCTGGCAGGATCAGCCTTTGGGTTTTGATGACCTGGGGTGGGAAGAATGCAGACCATCCTGGAGGTTTTACTCAAGGGTGCCTTCCATTGAGATGTGCGTCTGGTGGTTGGGCCCTCTGGGCCAGCCTGGTGGGAGCTGTACCACACAGTTCCAGCTGGGGGCTGGGTCTCTCACCTGCTAATGGCAGGGGAGCAGTCTGTTGAGACCCCTGGCCCTGACCAGGCCACAGTTCTGGTTGCCCTTGCCGTTTTTATTATTATACTTAATAAAGTGGCCCTTAGTTATACCAATACTTTGTGTCTGACTCTTCATTCCGAGTTGGGGGGCAAAACCCTCAGTCTGTGCCATGATGCCTTCGCATGTTCTTGACCAACACATGAAGCAACTTATGTACAAAAGCTCACAATGCCCAGCTGCTTCAAGTTCCTCTGGGTCTTAGGCTCAAAGCATTGACCATGAGATGTCTGTAATGATTGTCAATGAATCAAAAGTAGGTTTGCAACTTACAGATGTGCACATTTGAACAGCACATGTTCAAGATTGGTACAGTACAGATATTGTCCACAGTTTTTGATGCAATAATTCATAGCAAGAGGTGACATTTATCAGAGACTGTAAAACAAAATATTGCTAGCATGCTAATATTTTAAGCATGTTTTATTTTAAGTAAAAAATATGTTTAATTGTGCTTCTATGCCCTTTATAAAGCCTATATGTCCACTACCTGGCATTACATTTTATGATATACATGGCCCGGCCCAACAAGGTCTCATTTATGTCAAATCTGGCCCTCATAACAAATGAGTTCGACATCCCTGGCCTAAGGTAATCTTTACAGTGAATGGACCCATAGGGTTAGGGTTCAGGTTCAGGACACACTTATTTTCGGGTTAAAATTTGGGTTCGCTTTAGGGTTGGGTTTTCAACCCTAATATCATTTTCCATATGATACTGAAAGGTATACTTTTGATGGGGAAAATTTTTGGATTGTTTTCCATTCTCCATTATAACCTATGGGAATCATTACAGTGAATGGGAATCACCTGCGGGGATGAAGGGCCTCCTGTGCTCTGAACAACCGAAGCAATCCAACAGTCTCCAAAAATCTGTTGTTTTAAGGGTTAAATAATCCTGAAGGGTTATTTAACCCTTAAAACATTGAATTTCAGGAGAACATCCATTAGTTTACCTTTCAACACACATCATTCCTAACTAAGAAAATCCAGTTATTAAATAAATGGTTTCATCAGACTAATTTTCTAACAATTCTGAGAACTTTTGAGCCTTTCACTTCTGGCTTTTGTAGTTGGAGCAATTTATGAGAATGTGGGGTTGTGATATTCTCACAAACATTTCTCAGCTCATGCAGTGTCCTTCAACCTCAGAGACTCAGTAACCCCAAAGGCTCAACCTGATATGGGGGGGGAGGGACAGGTGGGTAGAACAGACTTGACCAATTTAACTTTAGATTACTGTGACCTTGCTGTAACATTGTTTTTTAGGCAATACCATTTTTTTACTTCATTTCAGGCCCATAGTTACACTGATACACTGAGAGTACCCAATTAGAACTGCCCCCTATGCTGTTATATTATTGTTTTAGTTGTTTTATTATGTTGTTTTAATGGTTTTAATATGTATATATTGACTGTGGCTTCAATTATGTTGTTCTCTGCTCTGAGCCCGCTCACAGGAAAGGGCGGAATACAAACAAACAAACAAACAAACACATACATACATATAGACATACATACATTCTCCATTGATAGGACCAAGAGCCAGATACCTTGGGTAATCAAACCCATACCATCTGATGAGTAATTATTCCACCTTCCTCTGTTCAAGAAGCTTCAGTTCCTAATGTTCCTTGTTTATACAATTCTCAGCTTACAAACTCCATCTAACAATATACAAGACAGCCTGTAGAAAGCTCCCCAGCTTCGCTTTGCCATCACTTAGCAAGTTGCCTGGAGCTGCAGTGAGGTCAGTTCTGCCAAGACTCAGAAGAAGTCTAGAGAGAAAAAGCCTGATGGTATGAAAGACTCTGGGTCCAGATCATGATGACATTTTCAGTGACATGTTAGGGAAAGGCTTCACTCCTGGATTCAGGCAGGCTTCGTGCCAGTCTAATGTAAGTGAACGACGACTGTTGATTTGATATATTTTTGGAGTGTTATTTATGCAGGCCTGCAAGGAGCCACATCTCAAAGACATTAAATGTGGAAAGGGAATTGATAACTTGAGGTCCCCTTGGTGCCTTTGAAGAATCTATTGATTCCCAGATAGAAAGGTTACCATTGAAATCAGGCATTTTAAAAAAAGAAGTCTGTCATAAATTTTCATTCCCTGGTCTGAACCTGTTTGGATACAATTGCATCTTATGTCTGGGACAATAAAAAAGATGCACAATATTGTAGACGAAACCCAGCCGATCACTGGAAGGATAATGTGGCCTTGTTTCTCTTTATTACAATTTTATTTTTAACTACACATAAGAGGTATCATAAAAAGTTAATGTGTCTCAAAATTAAAAACAGGAAAGCATCCTCATGCAAACTCCCCTGGCAGATCTTTTAAGCTTGGCTCTTCCCTTACCTCAGACACATTTCAGCCTTCCCTTATTAACTGTTCCCTCCAGAGACACTGGCTGGAACTGAAATTAGATTTGTTGGCTGCAAGAGGAATGGCATAATAAATGCTGCGTTGGGCCCCTGACCTTTCAAGGCACACAAACAGAAAGCAATTGTCAAGCCTCAGTGTTAGTCAATTGGCAACCAGGGGGTCTACAGGAACAAGGTAGGAGAGGATGTTACAACAAAGAACACCATAATTACAGCTGAGCTGATACGATCTAGTTAGTTTCAGTTTCATTTTTATGGAGGCAAAAAACATTCCATTTTTAAAAATGTGCTATGGAGTCCTCCCTAACCACAATTATTCTACACAAATGACCTCATGAAAAATTTCGTAGATGCTACATGCACAAGGAAGATTGTCTTCACCTTGGCTTCCAAACTGTGGAAGTTCTTTTTTATTTTATTTTATTTTTAGACATAGGACTACCAGGCTTGCTGTCTAGAGCAGCAGTGTGAGGGATTTTTTTTTAAAAAGACCAGTTTTGCAGCAATGTCATTTCTGTAGAAAATCCCAAAGTGACATAGGGTAGCTCTAGGAATCCACAGAAACTGGGGTTGCCCAGTCCCCGCTGACACCCATCAGGGGGTGGAAGAGGGGAGGGTTGCCAGAACCAGGTTGAGAAACTCCTGGAGATTGGGAAATGGAGTCTGGGGAGGACAGGGACCTCAGTGAGGTACAATGCCAGAGTGTCCACCCTCCAAAGCATTCACTTTGTCCAGAGGAACTGATCACTGTAGTCTGCAGATGAGCTGTAATTCAGTGAGATTGTTGACAAAAACTCTAAGGTTTCCCCTGGAAGTTATATAGACATGTCTGTGATATTGGCAACAGCACATGTCCTCCCATGTTCCCACCTCAACCCTTCTGGTAGTTGCCAGGCTTAGCCTGACAATGCTAGTATCCACACAACACTTTCCTCTAATCATACACTTTCTGGGCTTTTCCTGTCCTTAGCATGTTCTTGCTCAAAGCTGATCTTTCCATACCAAACATATTAGCAAACTGACTTGGTGGCACCATATTGGTGCCATTTTCCTAGCCTCAGACCCATCAGGTGCTATTTCTCCCTGTGCCACTAGAGGCAATTACTGATTTTTTAAAAAATAGGCCCACCAATAGCCATCTTGTGGTATTGGGTGTGTGTGTGGGGGGGGGGGGGTATGAAAGGAGAATGCCAGCTGTCAGAAAAAAGTTCACACAAAACTCCCAGTATGCTGTATCATCGGTATCAGTCCTTTTGCATTCGTGATGGAGATGAAGGAAATGGAGAACCTTCAGAATGAGGATGCACCCAGAGCCAGTTGTTATCACATAGCATAGCCCTTCTGGGAACTGCCACAGCTACTGAGGAATCACAAGTTTGACTACTCCTTTAAAAAACAACCCCTTTCTGGAAATTGACTCCATCAAAACCAATATGAGGTCCTGTGATCTGGCATGGTCAGCTGTTCTAGATGGATACCTCCAAAACAGCTCTAGCACTGGGGGCTACAGTATGAACATCTACTGGCTCTACGATGATGGTGGAGAATACTAGGAAACCTGAAACAGATCACAATCTCCAAGTTACCTGTCCCAACCCAAGTCAACATCCCACCATGCTTTCCACATTCCTCTGGCTTCTGAGACATAAGTAGTATCAGGAATATATACTTTCCAGTGCTGCTGAAGACATCTCAAAATGTCCCTTGAAGAATGCTTGGATCCCAAGGCTGGCAGCTATTCAGAGGACAGCAGACTGTCACTGTTATGTCATCTATATCCTTCAAGAATTGGCCAGGCACAGCCGCTTTACCTTTGAATTTGCCAGGGATTCAGCCAAACTTCTGTTCTTCTGGCAACTTATTGTCTGATCTGCTGTTTAACTTGCTGTTTATGCCTCCATTTCTTCTCAGGCTAGTGGATTCCAGCCAACTCACTTCTGCCATGTATTATCTTCACTAAGGATTCTGCAACTCAGGGTGTACATAAAATAGATTTATTGAGTTCTATAAAAATATAGTTATACATGCTTTTTTCATGTATTCTATTTTTTTTGTTTCCATTGACTTCAATGAAAAACATAACTTCAACAGTACTTTTTTTGTTTCTTCCCCAGTTGGGCCAACATTTTCTAGGATGCTTCCTTCATACATTGGGTCCTCTCTGAGTCAGTGTGATTAGACTGTAGTGGTTAGGAGAGTCTGACTAGGATCTGGGTTCCAATCCCCACAGTGCTGCAACCTACTTCACAAGGCTTTTGGAAGATAAAATGTAGAAGGGAGAACTGTGTGTATCCTCCTTGACCTTATTAGTAGAAAGATGGGATAAATGGATGTACTAGGCTGACAGATCAGTTGAGTTTGGTTTCAGCTATCACAGTTTTTCTCTATGCCAGCTATTATAACACAAGGAGAAAAAAGGGCACGGTCCCAGTGACAAGTAGTCCTATAACTAATAATTAAAGATTTAATCACACTGCAGACATATGAAACACAAAAATTCCAATGTTCATTCCTATAGACAATAATCCACAGAAAAACCACAAGGTAGAATAGGTGATGTCAGAAAGTCCTTAATAACAGTTCATAAATGAACAACATAAATGAACAAAGATGCTTCTCTCTGTCCGCAGAAAGACACATCCTGTTCCAATCACTGAAGTATTCTACTCCAGACAAAATTCACACTCCAGGCATACAGCCATGCAGCTCAACAAGTATTTTTAGAATATCTAGGACCCCATTTTCACAGAAGGCTTTATCAAAGCTATACTTTTTTTTTTAAAAAAAGTAAAAAATAAAATAAAATATATTTTATTGAACAATAGAAACCAAGCTATACTCTTTGAAGAGAAACTTCTCACTGATCCAACACCACTTCACTCTTCAAAGTTCCAAGCAGGTTCTGAATTTTCACCAGCCATTATAACTCAGCAGATGTGTTCAAAGATGTTCTGTTTCAGAGATGTTGCTAGTGATCAGTTTGATAAGCAATAGCTAAAAACTCTCCCTTGTTTGCAAAGTCAACCATCTAGAAATAAGCCCCAAACGCTTTTTACTCAGTGAAGGAAGTCATGGCTGATCCTGTGCCGTCTGGAAAGGGCTTTAATTTCACATTAGTAGATATACAGGCCTATAAACACACTGCTTTCTCAGCCTGACTGAGTGTATGCAATGGAGAACAGACTAATCGCTGAGACAGCTGTTTTGTGCCACAATTACTTGCCAGGTTGGAAAGAGAGCTACAGCCTGACCCTTCTCTCTTCTAGAAATAGGGTTGCCAACCTCCATGTGGTGTCTAGAGATCTCCTGGGATTTCAACTGATTTCCAGGCAATAGAGATCAATTCACCTGGTCACTTGGGAAGCCGGACTCTGGTATTATATCTCATTAAAGTCCCTCTCTTCCCCAAACCCCACTCTCCTAGGGTTGCCAGGTGCAACTCAGGAAATATCTGGGGACTTTGTGGGTGGAGCCAGGAGACTGGGGAAGAAGCCAGGAGCAAAGTTGTGACAAGCACAATTGAACTCCAAAGGAAGTTCTGGCCATCACACTTAAAGGGACCATGCTCCTTTTAAATATAATGGAGGATGGGGGCATATCTTTAGAGATGGATCCCCCGGTCCAATCTTTTTGAAACTTGGAAAGTTTTTTGAGTAGAGGCACCAGATGATATGCTGAAAATTTGGTGCTTCTACCTAAAAAAAATAGCCCCTGAGTCCCAAATACCCACAGATCAATTCTCCATAGGGTATACTGGAGACTAGAGGACTGGTCTCCATAGGGTATAATGGAGTGCCCAGCGAACATCCCTCCCTTGCTTTCTGATAACTCTGAAGTGGAGGGAGGGCCTCCAAACTAGGAGGTACTCTGCCCCCAACTGGGGATTGACAACCCTACACTTTCCTCAGGCTCCACTTCCCCAGATCTCCAAGTATTTCTTAACTTGGAGCTGGCAGCCCTATTTGCAAGTCAGATGAGAAAGAGGAAAATGTTTTTTCCAACAGCATCTTGTGGGGTTTCCAGTTTGCAGTTTGGAGAATTCTCTTGTGTCTTTAATACCCTCACGCTGAACTGAATTGAATTCTAAGGAGTTCAAGAATGCATAAATTGCCCCTCTCAAATTTCAGGCAATTAGGAGAAAGCATCCCCATTCCATAGGCAATTACAAACTTACCTGACAGCTACAGTTATCATCTAAGGCTCTACTTCAGGTGCCTGGCCTTCTGAGATTTTAGGCCAGTGGCAACCCAGAAGAGGGCCTTCTTGGTCATGGCATCAAACCCTTGGCATTCTCTCCTGGGGAAACTAAGCTGTCCACTTCTGTTACTGACTCCATGATTAGGTGAAGACTTTTGTTTTATCTGGCATTCCCTCAGGGATCTCCCCTTTCTGCTCTCTGTTTTAATCAACATAACATGACTTTATTTGTTGCAGTCATAGAACAGCCAGAGACATCAAGCACATCTACATGCAATATAATTGTTTTAATGGTTGTTTTTATGTTTCTTGCACATGTATTTTAGCATGGTTTTAATTCTTATAATTATCAACCAAGAGGTGTTCACCTATCAGGACACTGCACTATAAGGGGACACAACTCAACCATAGCAGTGTGTGGGTAGCCTGAGCCCTGGACAGGGTAAGTGCGACTCCACAGCCACAGTGGTGAATGAGTGGCTCAGCAGGTGCAAGCCCACTGTTTCCTCATGGCTAAGATGGCCCCTGTTGTTATGTTTTATCAGAACCATAATTTGGGGGTGAGAGACCGTCTTCTTTTTCCATCCCAGTATCTATGAACTATCTGAACAACTATATCAAGCAAATACTCACTGACTGGTTGGAAAAACGCTTGTGAGTACAGCAGCTGGTCCTGTTCCCTGCACATTCCTGATGTTTATGCATTGATCCCAAAGTCTATGTCAGGATGTACACTCATAGGCTGAAATTGCACTATACTATGGTGTACTATACTATGTTTTGGAGATCTCCTATGAGTTGTCCTCCCCTCCCCCCCCCCCCCCCAGTGATGTGTCTTGATTCAGTTATGCTTGCTGTATACAATACAGCATCAGTTCTGATTCTACTGTATCTAGGAACTGTTTCTTGTTTGTGGGACATATAAACTAATTACAAGCTGTGCTCTATTAATCAGTCAGCTTTCTCGCCATTCGGCATTTCCACACTGATTAAAAAAAATCCCACTGATGCTTCCCCTCCTTTCTCTGAGATATCGATGGCTATGACATGGCATTGTTTTGAATGCTTCATCCCAATTCACTGAATAGACGTGATGTTTTGAAGGGTGTCATTGTCGGGCTGCGTTATTGAGCAAAACAATAATTTGAATACAAATGTTTTCAAAACTAATGGACAGCAGAGGAATTAAAATGCTCCATTCCTTTCCTTTTCATAGCAGGAGAGAAAATGAATGGATGCCTGTCCACTGATGTGATGTTGACTCACACAATATATACTTCGCTATGGGAAGCGAATATTCCAGGCTAAAAATGTTCGGGCAGCTTGGCTAGTGTAACCATAATTCCCTGGGATTTAATGGAAATTCATGTTGGTTGAGAAAATGCCTCATCCTTTGATTCATGAAAAGCTTGCAACATGCAAAGGAAATGACAAGAGTACTTTCATAGTATTGTTTTGGCTATGAACAAGGAGAAATGGGTTATTGGAGAAAATGCTGCTGCCTTTCCTTGTCTTTGAATGCCTTTACACATTACTTACTGATCCTTTACATGTTCATCACAATTACATCCAGTACTCCTTTCTGGCATAATCTCCTCTCTGAATTCTTCTCTGATCTGGCCTTGACTCCTCTTTCTGTCACTATTAACCCATGACACACCCAGGGGAACCAATGAAAGCTGTTGCAATTTCACACCTGACTAGTGTACCAACTGGACAGATGTTGCATGCCTGGAGAGGTCTCATGTGCGAGCATTTCAACTGATGAGTAGAGAACTTTGCCAAGGTGCAAGAGAAGATCTGGAAGGGGAGGTGTCCATACCTGCCCAACAAATGCTAGCTGAGAGGAGAGAGAAAGCTTTCTTTTGAAGCAGAAATCTCATTTGTGAGTCATTGGCTGGCAACTTCTTTGAAGGAAGCATTTTGGACAGAGTAAAAATGCAATCAACTAATGATGAGTCAAGTTGTGTGTTGGCAAAACAAATTCCTGCTCTTAAAAAACTCCCAGCTTTTAAATTTGTCAGAAATATAACTGCACGCCCTCAAACATTTTACAAATGAAAACAAAGATATTTTGGGGTGTGTGTGTAACAAAAGGAAGCTCAACCAAAGGATCTTTGCCTGAGTTTCCCCTGCTCTATGTGCACATTATTCATCTGCTGCATGCGGCATCACTGTGCTCTGCAGTGTCTGTATAGAGCAGAAGGTGAAAGAGAGTGAAGTCAGACATAGTTTATTGAGGGCAAAAACTATGGGCAATAATTCAAGTACTCACAACCATTTTGGCTTGTGCCCAATGAAGCATGGGTGGTGCAAAGATCACAGAATGGGATCTACTCCTTCCTGATATAGCCCAATGAGCTCTCTGAAGTTCTGCTTCTAGGGTCACGAGACTCTCATGAACAGAATGGGTGTTGTTGTAGTGGGATAGAGCATTCTGCAGGAATCGTCTCTGTTCAGTAAAATGACAATAGGATGCAAACTACTAAAATATGGATTGGATATGATCAGATTTTGTATTGGTAGAAAAGAAAGGAGGTGTCCTCTTAGGCTACTCAGAAAGGCCAAAACTCTTGGGGCCTGCATGTAGAAAAGTCATGTGGTATAGTGGCTATAGGATGGAGGGGAAATGGGTAAGATGGAGTGAAAAAGGTGGCTGGATCCAACCCTATGTGTGGGCAAATATTTGTACTTGGCAAGAAGGTTATCAAAATTTTCTTTGGGTTTTTGATTAAATCACTGAGTTGCCATTTATATCTGGAACTCCCACCTGAGACTGAGGTGGCTTCACTTAGAGAGGAAGATTGATTACAAATGATTATGATTCTTTACAGGTAAAAAGGAGCCTCATGCCTCCTTTGGGATTCCAAAACAAGTGAAGAATTCAAAAAAGGCATTTTCTTGTTTGGAGAGCAATAACTTGAGACTCATATCTGATACATAAGGTTTTGTAACAGTTTCCTCCTATACCTCCATGTAGAACACACCCTCAATATGGAGGAAGAGGAGGGGGAGGAAGAGTAGTAGTAGTAGTAAAATTTTTACCCTACCCTTCACTCAGAGTCTCTGAGCAGCTTAGAGATGGGCATGGACTGGAAAAATGGAGGTATGTGGTTTGTGAGTTTCATGAGCTTCCATGGACAGTTTACAAGCCAGTTTGTGGTTTGTGAGGTTCATGATGTCTCCTGTGCTCACTCACATCATGCCACAGCAGTGGCCTTTAAATGTCTCCTGAGCTCACTCGCATTATGCCACACCCCTGGCATGATCCGGAAGTGAGCTCAGAAGGCATTTAAATGCATCCTGAGCTCACTTGTGGCACACCACATCAGTGGCATAGCTTCAAGGGTTCCCTGGGTGCTGGCATGTCTGGCCTATGGACTGCTCCAACCAACCAAATAGACCACCTGAAAAAAAGTTGTGGTTTGTGGTTGGTCCATCAAAACCACAAATGCATGGATCGAGTCAATGGACTATGAACTCATCCCTGGTCTGTGACAAAATTAGAACCATGGTCCAGTCTGTGCCCATCCATCCCCACAACAGACACCCTGTGAGGCAAGTGGGGTGAAAGAGCTCTAAGAGAACTGCTCTTGAGGAACACAGCTCTGAAAGAACTGTGACTGGCCCCAGGTCACCCAGCTGGCTACATGTGGAGGATTGGGGGGAAAAACCAAGTTCTTCAGATTAAAGTCGGCTGCTCTGAACCACTATACCACACTGGTTTCCAAACTGGCTTTCAAAAGAAAAAACCTTTAACATCTGTACTCCATGGTTTGCACGTCTAGAAAAAAAGACAAAACAAAATATTTACAGCTGAGCAAACCACCTTAGGGGAGGTGGTAAACAGCATGCCTTATGGATGAAGTGCCCTTAGGCAATCTAGCAGAGAGATTTCATGAAATGTTGTTAGCAGGGACTAAAGCTTTGTCCCAAACTTCTTTCTGTAAGGGGATATATATATTCTTTGCACACACACAAAAGATTTGTGTGGAAACTTTCTTTCTGTAAGGAGCATTTTCTATGTTCCATACATATAGCAACCTGTCAGAAAGGGAGCAGCATACCATATTTTTAATTGACTAACTAACTGCAGAGTCAAAAGATTGGGGGGGTGGTTTGAACTTTTTTTGTTCTTCGCATACATTGTCACCCTGACATATTGAAGAGGAAACTGAAGTTAATACTGCATTTTTGTCATCATGCAAGTCACTGAGTGAAACTGTTCCTTGGCAAAATTTAAGAATATCATGGTAATTAAACTAATTATCCTTTTTATAGGAATCCAGACTGATAACACCTATCATCATTTACACTTTCTGTCACAGAAGTGCGGAATGTTCAGGTCTGTACTGCTTCCAGATATGGAGCCCCTTTAGTCATCCCATTTTTCATCCCTCTGTTTAACATTCAGGGACTTCTCTGCTCATCAACATTTGAAGGGCTTGGCCTCTTTGGCACTGGGATTTGTAGAGTGCTGGCTGGCCTGTGACTGATAAGGGGAGGTGTAGGCCATAAGTCCATATTCATAGTGCAATTCTTCTTGGATGAAAAAGGAACCAGGGACACAGTAGCATGATGCCAATTCAGAGAGATGGCAAAGGTAACTTCCTGCAGAAAAGCTCAAGATCAAAATACAGAATTGTGATGGATGGTTTCAAGTTCCACCTTCCAGGATCTGCAGCCTGTCACTTTGAAGTGGTGGACTGAAGTGTTGGAAAAACAAGGAGAGGGGTGTGGCAGTTTAACTGCTGGCCGACAGAGTTGATAGTTGTTGGATTTTGAAAAGAGAAGGGTTAGGAGACTGGCTAGTTAGGCAATGAGTCCGTTAGGGACATTAGGTAGGGCTTGAGTGCTGTTCTTGTCAAAAACAGTTAAAAGTTAAAAGCCTTTCTGTTCCATGTTGTAAGTCTGAATCAGTTAAACAGGAAACCTGCTCCATAACTGTTATGCTTTCTCAGGCTCCTACTCTCTAGTAGCTTTCTTATTGTAATACTGAGAAAGCTGGAGAAACAAAAAACCAAAAAACCAACCACCAAACCACACATACCCCTGAGATAAACCTGTTTTGTAGGTGGTAGAATACTGTGTGATTCCTTCAAGCCTATAATCCTCACAACAGGCCAAGTAAATAGGAAGACTTGGAAAACCTGTGCAAGCTTTTAATGAGGCTTAAGTTACTGGAATTTTCTAGCTGCTGGTGGGGAGAGTTATGATGAATGAGCAGAAGTCCTACCCTTCTCTATCAGTCACCACTCCATTGTATCCCTGTTTGGTGTGTGTGCAGAGCAGCTAATACCCAGTCAGGGCCCATGTACAGCTGAGAAAGTCTGATGGGAGGGAGGGGTGTGTGAGAGAAATCAGTTACACTTTCAGCTGATAGTGTCCAAATCTTCAAAGGTATGTGTGTATGCAGGATAAACCAGTTAATGTGTGGATGTGATGGACTGCACTTAGCAGTTCTTGTACAAACAGCTGAAGGACTGTAAAGGGTTAATTCTTCATGGAAACAGAGGGCCTTGTGTGAAAGGCTGTTCCAAGTAATTTGATTAGTTAGCATCAGCTGAGCAGAGAAAGTCTTGAGAGACCGGCATGCTGAGAAGAGATTCAGTCAGATTTCTGCCTTGGCCGAGTTTGATTTCAGTCTTAGCTAAGAGCAGTTTAACACAGACAGGAGAACTGTGAGAAAATTGGCTAGGAAATTTGGGAAGTAGGCAAAGACTCCCATTTGAGCCAAGGAAAGGAATAGATCTTCTAGAGCAGGGGTGGGGAACAATGGCTCTCCTATTTTTTGCCTACAACTTCAATCAGCCCCAGCCATTGGCCATTCTGGCTGGGGCTGATGGGAGTTGTAAGCAAAAAACATCTGGATAGCAACTGTTCCCCACCCCTGTTCTAGAGAGAGAAGAAAATTCCCTACCCAGTCAAACAGGGAGCTAGGTCTGAATAGTGTAGAGATCTCTTGTCTGGTGTGGTTAGAAAGTGCCTTTAGAGATCTTAAGAATCAGTTAATGACTCCAGACAAATACTGTTGTTTCAAGAGAAGGAGTCTTGGGTACTGAAAAGAGTGTACTAGCCTTCTGGAAACCAAAAGAGTCAGAGAATACTCAAAGCAAATGTACTGGAGCAATACTCAAAGCAAGTGTACAATGCTTTGGACAAGCCAATTATTGGAAACAGAATCATATTTTTTTCCCTTTGGGGCTGTACTTCTATATGTTTGGTTTGTGGCTATTCCTCGATGACTTGTAACCATTCAGTGTAGCTTAATCTAGAAAAGTTCACTTCATGGAGGTAGAGCAGAGATGCCAGAGCAAGCCTGCCCACCTACATTATTAGTGAGGTGTAAAAGCTAGCTATGGGTGAGCAGCTTTACCACAGCACAGTGCCACAAATGCTTGAAATGCAGTTTTTATAAGAAGTCTGTAGAACTAAACTTAGAGAAATCTATTTCTTAGCCCAGGAGAGATGAGCTTGGCAGAGTTTGGAGAAATCTCTGTTAATTGAATCAGCATTATTTCCATTATTGCTATAAAATATAAATATTATTTCCATTATTGCTATAAAATATTTTATATTTGCATGCCTCAATGAGCTTCAGAAGATGTGTTTAAGATGTTCAATAAAGATGCATTGTTTATGTTAGAGTATTCAATTGCTGGGTTGGCCCCTTTTCATAACTTTGTCAAACTGCGCCCCCCACCAATACAATTCGTAAGTTTTATTTTGGATCTTGCAAAACAACTTTTTTTGTGTGTGTGACTTAAAAAAAAAAACATTTTTGTTGGACATTATCATTCCCCAGCATTTGAATGACATCCTTCTATTATGCCTTGAACTCTCTCTCTCTCTCTCTTTTTTTTGAAATTCATGTTTAATTCCCTTGTGTGAGCATTCCACTGTCAGGTTATCACCATGCAAATTTTCTTCATGCAGAGATAATTGGTAGGACATAAAACTATTAATAAATGAAATGCTAAAATAGACACATTTAAATAATTCTAAAAGGGACACTGTCAAATAATTTGGGTCTACGGTTTGATTGACTGTGAAACTGACACCTTCTTACTGAATGTATGTTGTACCTTTCTCCTGGGTATATCACTCATAAAGTGTCTATACATATATATAGCTCTCATCTAGGAGCTGAATGAGATATTGTATATATTATATTGATAAATCTTCAGGATAGAATCAGCAGAATATTGTTGGTAGCTGCACTTGAAATTGAAACACACAATTTGCACTGGCAATCACCAAAGCAAATCAATGCTGAGAACCAGAAGAGAGAGGCAGATTTAGATTTTGGATACAAATCTCTCCTCAGGTGGCATCTTGTGATAGTCCCGTATATTCCTGCCTCAGTGTCCCAATTGTAAATAAAAGATGGATGATTTCCCTTAGAGAGTTTTTGGAAAGATGAATGCCAGGAAAGTAGTAAAGTAGGTTTTTTAAAAAAATCTATATTCTGCATGTAAATATAGCAAGATTTATTGCATAGTGATTCAGACAGGATGGATGCCTTTTTCTGGTGGCTGCACCCCCCTGCAAACACCTTCCCATGAGTGCATGAGGTGGTAAGAATTACTTGCTCCAATTTAGAAGAGAGAGAGCTATAGCCAACAGCTGCTGTAAATAGATGCTTTTGATTTTTCATGTTAACGGTTTAGCTAAAAGTCAGCAGCACAGAGATAACAGATAAGGGATCTTATTTTCAATAGACTTGCAGTAAGTCAATCAGCGACTAGTCACACTTTGGCTTCATAAATCAGACACCAATTGGATGCTGGCAGGAATTAAGAAGCCAGCATTAAGTAGACTTGTCAAACAGATGTCCAGGGTTCTGATAGCCAGCTCATGTTTTGTACTACAAGGAACTGTCTGCTACTGGAGCTTTCAAAGAGGATAGGCAAGGATGGCAAAAGTGGGCCTAGGGATTTAGGGTTTCCAAGGGCTTCTAGGAAGATGATAAAATCTATGTTTAAGGGGCTTGGAGCTGGGGGACTCAAGGCAGGGTAGCCATGCCTGAATTATAAACCGTGATGGAATGCTCTGATCTGCTGTTGGTGGAGAGGAGAGCATGCAGTCTTAACACCAGATAACTGGAGACAGAATTAGAAGCAGTCGGTATGAAGCAGGAGCCAGCCGTGGAAGCTGCTTTCCTTTCTGTGGTGCCTTGCTGTTGCACGGTGCTTGCCATAAAAACAGCATCAGCTTTCAGTGTTGGAAGCATTTTTAAACAATTAAGATACCACAAGCAACTTGCCAGCTGGAGATCTGAAACGAATAGTTTCTTCCAAATTGAAAAGCCTGGAGTTAACTATTATTGCTCAGGAGGGAAAGAACTTTAAGAACAGAAGATGAACCCTGCTGGATCAGACCAGCAGTCCATCTGATCTAGTATAAAGAGGGGCTAACCAGTTGCCATGGAAGGCCAACAGATATGTTTTAGGTACGTTTTTGTTCCCTGTGTTAATAAATTTGACCCCAAGTGACGCTTGTCACTCTATGAATTTGCAGAGGAGAAAACATGCTCTGGTCATGTGTACATTGTTACTATGTGATGAATGCATTTATGTATGTATTGATACACAAGGGAAAGAAATGATCGGTGGCTTTCTGCCACTTATATCATCTTCATATATGATGAACCATAGAAGGGATTCATACTCCAAAGTGCTTTCCATTCAAGGAGTGTGATCTTGTGTGAAGGGGCTTTGAGAACTTGGATGGGACTGGCATAATTATGATAGACATTGAATCCTGGTTTTGTACTTACTCAGGAATTGCCATTGTTTGCCTGTCTCATGCCGGCACATGCATAGATTTGTGTACGCATGCAGTGATGTCTATTCAGCAGAAACCTACTTGGTCCTTGTGGCCAGTGATTCATATGATTGCATATCTCAACATGAACTTGTCACACAGAAGCTTCAGGCGCTTTTAGAGCAGAAGGGAAAACATGTTGAAATCCTCATCAGGGTTGTTATTTCCCTTGCTCTAAAAGAGTATCAGGGCCAGAAACAGCATGACAGAAGGAGATGTCAGTGGATGTAAGGTTTTTCTAAAACTTAAAAGCAGAAACAGGACAGTCAAGTCAAATTCCAGCTACTTCAAATTGATCTGGTGCACTAGGGTAGCCCCCTCACCAACAGGCCCAGTCCTAGGTTTTGGAGCCCCCACACAGACAGTGCCCAGGAGCTTCCATCTGCCCATCACCCGGCCGTCCTCATATCTTCCTTCCCATCCCCACCCTTGCATGCTCTTACCTGACCATGGGTCCTTCTCATGCTTATATGCCTCCTGCCCATGTTCAATTGCCTCCCACCCTTTCCCCTAGAGCAAGTGGCACTGCCATTGTCACTAGGAGTGCCACTATTTGTGCACCATCCACATGCCCTTTCTGAATGACTCTGGGCAGTTGGGAGCACAGATACAGACAGGTGGCAGGGAAGGTGATGGATGGGGTCAGCAGCAGTTGGCCTCACCAGGTGTTGCCCCCCAGGCAACTGATGATGCCGGCCCTGCCTCTGATGTAAACTCTCCCTAAGTGCCTTTTGTTTCATAGAGGGAAACATACAAGTACTCGAATGGTGCTTCTATATGTGAAAGCAACTTTGGGATGGGGTGTAGTGCAGCCATAATGCTGGGAAAGGGCTCAGTGCTATTGCCCCAATCCAACATTAATAACTTTAAAGATGAAGAAAGCCTGTAAGCAATCCATTTTTGTGTTCCCATCAAATTCAGCCCCCTTGCTTTCCCAAGCCTCCCATCCCAGTTATGTTTGAATGCAGAAAACATAATGTGATCACTGAGATTGGAAATGCCATTGAAACAAAAGGTGTGACTCTAGTCCATCCCAGTTGCTGGCAGGGGTTGTGTCCATTGAACACATTCCATTGGAAGCAATCAGGTAGGCAGTCAGGAATGCCAGGTGGGTGGTATGTGAGGCTATTCTGCCAACTCCTGACAGGAGGGGAAAGTTTCTAAAGTGAATAGAAAACTATTGTTGTCAAGTAGGTTTTAGGGACTTGTCTTTGCAGAAACACACTGCAAAAATAGCCAGGGGAAAAAAATAAAGTGACTCCTTGCTTTTCAATGTTTCTGTTGCTAGGAGCTCTGAAGTGGCGCTACCTAACTTGGCAACACTGAATACTGCTGTGCTGAAAATTCTGGCAGCTTTTATGGGAACAGCATGAATATGCTAGTTGGAGGGGAGGGTGGCATTGAGGCAAGGGCTGTAACTCTCAGAAACCAAGGGAAGATTCTAAGGTACGGCTTCTTCCAAATTACTCAGACCCTTGTGATTCCTGGGGACTGGTAAATTCTCTACCAGCCTTTAAAATAATTTAGACCTTGGCCACCCAACCAGTCCCTAATAGTATCCAATCATCAAGGAATTCACTGATTCATTTCTGTTTCGGGGGGGGGGGGAGTTGGGGGAAAGAATGGTGACCATTCTGACCTTGTGTGTGATGGTTTCTTCATGTGTGGAATAAGAAAAATGCTCGTATAGACTAAAGGGGTTCTCTTCATTATTGGCCTCAGTTCCTCCTGCTGTAAGATTAGAGGCTGCCACCATGCTGGCATCATTCAGTTAAGTTCTTAGATGAGGATAAGCAAATAGCTAAGGAAAACAGATAGCAGTTTCCATATTTGCTGTGATGGGAAGCAGGTTTCAATGGAAAAAAAATATGAATTGTGTATTTATCTTTCTATAGCATGTATTTTCTGAGAAATAAGTTCAGAACTTGTCCAAAATCCATAATTTGATATCTTTCTGTTTTCAGAAAAGTAGTGAACTGCTTTTGGTAACATTTTATGGTGACTCGTTTGTGACGCTCTGAGAACAGGAAGGGTTTCTCCTTTTCTGCTTGAGGAGGCACCTGGTGGTTCACAGAAAGGATCTTTCTCATCAATGCAGACTTTAACCACTCTAAAGTTAACCAAATTGAATACAGAAAGGGGTCCTGGATCACCCATAGGTTCAGCTCACATTCTGCTCCCAGGTAGCAGTGTTATCTGCTGGCTGCCTCAATGCAACCACCATTATTCACTGTGTCTTTCTCTCCCTCACAAGCATTGGACTGTGCCCTGACTCTGGATCCTGGACTCACCCTCTTGGACTTGTTGCCTTAGCTTACTATCTGTGCTCTGGCCCTGAAACTGCATTTTGACATTGACTCCTGGCTCATGCCTGTGGACCTGTTGTCACCTCCATCTGATAGCCTCTTGCCTAGATATGTGGGTGTCCTGTGCTGTGTCCTCTGACACCCCTGATTTTAGAAGAAAAACAGAGAGGGGAAAGAAACCTAACCCAAAAACTGGAATCAAGAACCTAAAGGTTAATACGCAATAAACATTTAGGGGCCCACTGGCTCTGATCTGGCACTGACTTTTAGCATACAATAAGACACATGATGCAACACCTATGCCCTTGACCAGGACATAAGGCTGTATTATAAGAGGCCTCAATTACATCTCTTAGGCTTTGTCACTTTATTAAACTACTTTCTTTTTGGTCTAGCATTGATTTATTGTATTATGTAATGTAAGCCTGTATGTGTACATATTTGTTTGAACTCTGAAGAAGACCATTTTAGGTCAAAACGCTTCAGGTCAAGTGGTTTCCCATTGTTGTTGTATGATTTTACTAAGTAAGGAGGCTAATGATGGGTCCCTAAATGCTCTTAACTTCCTGTAATAAATACATGTATTTTTGGTTATGATTTTATTTTAAATTCTGCTTTTAATTTTTGGCCCTTATTGTATATTAACCTTTAGGTTCTTGACCCTGATCTTAACCTGTCTATCTAGTGCCCTCACTGGGATAGGACACAGGATCTCCCAACACTGTAACCACTATACCACTCTTGCTCTTCCTTTTTTGTTTTAACCATTAAAAATGGGTCCTCCTGCATAGACCATCCTCTCTCATTCATTACTTGATCTTCTGGTCCTGAATCACTTAATTCCTGTATCCTCTGTGATCTTCAGTCCTCCTCTGGTCCTGAATTCTCTTCTCTTTGGTCTTTGATCTGCTGGACTAAACTGACTAAAACTTGCAATGGATAGGATTTGGGGGTGTTTAAAGGTCCAAAAGTTCACATTTCTGAAAACCTTTGACATGTCACTGGTCATTGCCATAGGTGGAATGTAAGTATTTAAAAAGTTTTTGACTACTTTTCTCACCCTTGGATGATTCAGATTTAGCTCATAGGAAAGGAGCTCTAGTCCTTTAATCATCTTGTTTGCCATCTTCTGTAATTCTTCCAGCTTTGCAACATCTTCTTCTTGAAGTGAGATTTATTTTGTACTAGATTTTAATCCATTTGACAATTTGGGAAGCCATCTTCTGGCTACAAAGTAGAATAAAGCATAAGAGCAAAGTAGCTGTAAGTGAAAGGGAGGGTATTAGTTGTTTTGAAAGAAGTAGTGATAACCTAACTCCCTTCAGTGAGAATCATAAATGCTTCACTTTTTATCACAAATTCTAAAATCGGCTCACCTTTTCTTTTTCTTTTTTTGTGCATGAACATTTTGGCATCACCACTTGGAAATGACAGCATGGAGATCAGGTAATATACTGCATTATGAAGGACCTGTGCAGTTCTTGCCTTGGTTGGCATAATAACATAATATTTTTTTTAAATATCAAATTGATTGGTGTGTTTGGCAATTTTTAAATGATTTGGTTAATTTGTTATTATCAAGACAAGCTCACCCCTGCCGCTATTGGACTCCTGATTTGCTTTGTAAAAGGTCACATTGAGGTATATGTGAAATTTCCAGACACGTTGATTGCTTGAGTCATGTTTCACAGGAACCAGAATATTGTTCTGCAAATCACACAACCAATTTTTAAAAGTTCAAGTCAATTTCAGTAATCAAGGCACATGCACCAACACAGCTGCCTTTTTTTGAGCACTTGAGGAATGAGACCACAGAAGAGCAAAACTGGAAACTATACTTAACATAGTCTTGATCTGAATTAGTCCACATTCCAAAGTGGACATTTTCTCCAGGTGAACTTGGAAAACCTCCTTCTTTATAGGTTTTTAAACAGAAGCTCGATCGTCATTTGGCAGCAATACCGATTCTGTGAACTTAGGCAGATCGTGAGAGTGAGGGCAGGAAGAGTTGCATCAGTGCTTAGTTCTTTTGGCCCTTTCTTACATGCCCAGGGAAATGCTGTTCACCACTTTGGGGTCAGGCAGCAGTTTTTCTCAAGGCCAGTTGTGCCAGGGATCCTGGAGGTGGGGGGTTGGCCATCTTCTGGGCATGCAGCAGGGTCACTGGGTGGTGTGGGGGGGAGGGCAGTGTTTGGGGAGAGAGTTCAAGAGCAAAGTGATGCCATAGAGTCTGCCCTCCATCCCTGCCATTTTCTCCAGCAGAACTGATCTGTTTCACCTTAAGATCAGCTGGAATTCTGGGAGAACTGGCAACTGGCAACTTCAGCTAAGAAGACAGAACTGACCTTGATGGAGCACTGTCTGATAGTAGCCTGCCAGTAGTGTGCGCTCTGGTCAGGGCTGGCCCTGCCACTAGGCAAACTAGGCAATTGCCTAGGGTGCCAGCCTTCTGGGGGCACCAAATTGGGTGCTCCCCAAGTGACTCAGTGAAGTTAACAGTGCAGGGGAGGTGCCAGAAGTTAGCCTTGCCTAGAATGCCAGACAGCCTTTCTGATGCATCTGAGGCATTGCATCTTGGTACATTCTGGGGAATATATTTCTCAAAACGCCTTTCTCTATGTGGGTTTTCCCACTCAATTTTACATTCAAGGAGGTAATATATGCACAACCTAATAAAAGGTCTCAGGTTGGTGAGTTTCTTCACACTTCTGAACAAGGTCAAAAGTCACACAGCTTCCTTGCTTCCAAGGCTCAAAGGTTTCCCCCCAGAACATATCTGTGGGCTGCTTTGTGGAATGTGGAGCTCCCTGGAGTATTAAATATCATTTTTATGCCTTGACCGGGTGGCCCAGATGAAACCTACTCCAACCAGATCTGAGAAACTAAACAAGGTCAACCCTGGTTAGTATTTGAATGGGAGACCACCAAGGAACTGCAAGGTTGCTATGCAGGGGAAGGCAATGGCAAACCACCTCCATTCATCTCTTGCATTGCAAACCCTATGGGGTTGCCATAAATTTATTGAGACTGGATGGCACATTCTACCACCAAGGAGTCTTATCTATAGCTCCCTCTGACCAATACTCAGGACATGGATGAAAACTAGAGAATGACAAAATATTTTAATTCAGATGGGTAACCATGCCGGTCGGAATCAAGTTTGTTATTCCTAAAGCATATCACAGACATTCATTCCGTCGAACGAACAGAGGCACTCATCCTACACCTTGTGCACCACCACCATATATTCTCCTAATCTGAACTGCCTGAACTTAATCGAGTTAATTAGATGCCGGCATGCCAATTCCCCAGCCCAAGAGCCCCCGGGCAAACAAATCCCAGACTTCAAAATGCAAAGCTTTGAACATTAGATGCTTCTAAAAAAGCCGACCAAATCTCTTCAAATTGTTGTTGTTGACAACAAAAAACTTAATAAAGTATAAATAATAAAAAAAACTTAATAAAGTATAAATAATAATAATTTTAAAAAAAGTTTGTTATTCCTAAATCTGATAATTATCTTCTTTACGTTGCATGCTAATTTACTGCTCAGCCTCTGCCTATATATACTGACTGGTAAATTTTATTGTATCTGAGGAAGTGTGTGTGCACATGAAAGCTCGTACAGTGAATAAAACTTTGTGGTCATAAAGCTGCCATTGTACTCATTCTTTGTTCCAAATATTTTAATGTAATTGTCACATCCAGTTGATGGAAGAGTTTCTCTTTTAGAAAATGCACACCAGTAAATAAAAACAGAAACTTGTGTTTTGTTTTGGCTATCCTGAAATAAGCTCTAAGGAAAACCAAATCAGTTTCAGCTTGGAAGGGGCCTTCTATGCACATAGGAAAGATATGCCAGACAAAGTACATGGGGTCATGGTTATTTGCATACCCTGAAATTTTGGGAAAGGGAAGATATACATTTTTGTTTCAATGTTTCCCTTGGGCTTTCCTATTTGTGTTCAGGGTCAATTTCCCCCCAGTGTTTTCTGGGACAGTAACTGCTCATCTAAGTACTGTAGAAAAGAGATGTTGAGTACAGTAGTGTTAGACACATGAACCTGATTGGAAACCCTGGGACAATAAAGATCTCTCAGGTTTCTCTCCCTTCGCTTTTTAGACCCCCTCTGACCACAAATTCTTCTGATCTGTGACCTGCTGGGTGTTAATAGTGTCATTTTGAACACTGGTGGATAATGCAACAGAAAACCTGAGGAGGAAACATGCTTTTTAACAGTTTCATTCAGTGTTATTTTTGTTTATCTGTAGGCCTCCCTTCTCTTCGGGCATGTGCTCACAAAGCCATTTTTTAATTGTTGGCACAAATTGAAGAGGGCCCCAGTAGGTCATCTTTCAAGCATTTGTTTCTCTATAAGTCTAAAAGATCCTAAATGGCGATCCAATTATAACAAACTCCTTCAAATATATAATTTGCCAGATGTCCAAGGAGCCTTTCAGGCTGACTTTAATAGTAGGGTGAAAATATACATGCATAATGCAGCTTTAGAGAGGCAAGTCATGCTAGAAACCCAATTTTCACCCTGGCTTAAATCAATTAAATTGGATCATCTTAGGGCACAATATCTATCCAAGATTTCCTGCTTCAAATTATGCTCAACTTTAACATCCTTTTGCTTTCAAACAATGCAAACAGCTATGCTTGAAGGTCACTGCACCCAAATACCAGTTGCTCAGCTCCTCTGCATATGTGGAGGCCCAGATCCTGAAGACTTGTGCGATTATTTGTTGGCCTTTATTCAGCCCCAAGGAAGAAATTCTTAGGCATAATCCTGGCCAGTTTAGGCCCTAGCACTGTGACAGAAAAAGTTATGTTTTTATTTGCAGATGTGGAGCCAGAGGTTTCCCAGGCAGCAAAGAAAATTTGAGCTAAGCAAGTGTCAGCACAGTCCAGTTAAGAATTTAGCTAGTATTCAACAGATGTCTATGGGAATTTTTCCTTTTCTTACAAAACAAGTTTTAAAATGTAATTTTTACAGTGTCTTAATCTGGTATTACCAGGGTTTGCTTTGAGTAGGAACACAGTTCCAGCTGGCATGGCATCAAGGGGTGTGGCCTAATATGCATATGAGTTCCTGCTGGGCGTTTTCTACAAAGAAGACCTGTGTGAAACAATGATGACATCAGTGGTGTGGCCTAATATGCAAATGAGTTCCTGCTGGACTTTTTCTACAAAAAAGCCATGAGTATTACCATACTGTATTTTACGGTATATTTTTTTCTATCTCTTGTAACAGCCATTGGCCCTATGAAATAAAATTGAGTGAAACTGACCATATCTGACCTGGGTTGTGGACACAGTTGCCCATGAGCATTCTCTTTTTTTTTGTGAAGTCTGGAGAGTCCCTGAGTTTACTGAATAGCTTTGGACAATGAAGTGGTTGGGCGTGTAAATGGAGGAAACCTTGAAGTGAGTGCCCTTGAACACAGATGAAAGCAGAATAATGTGCTTATTCTGCAGCAATGATGGCAGCAAAGCAAGGTCACATCTTTGCAGTCATTGCATCTGCACAACGTCTTCACCAGATTGTGAAGGGGCTTTTATTCCAAGCCCTCAAGTATGGTCATTGGGAAGCTATACAAGCCTGCTGTAACTCCTTTTTGGAGATAAAAATTGCTCACATCTGACATGGCTTAGATGCCACAATTGGACTGCTTGAGTCTGACCCTGGAACACAGTCTGGTCCTAGTTGCATAGATGACTTTCAGTTGGTGATGTCTTTTGGAATAGATAAACTAGGCTTGCCTCTAGACCCTCATGGCTTCTACTGTGCTGGGTTGGTTCAGTGAGTCCAAAAGATTATAAATGCCTCTCTGCAGAAGGACAGATTTCTTTTGAAAGAGATATCACCTGAATAAGGCACCCCTGGACATGAAAGACCTAAATAATTATGTCCAATGGCTAACTTTCCGTTCTTGGGCAAGGTGCTTCAGTACATGATAGGAAATGGAGGAAATGGATTATCTAGATCCATTTCAGTCTGAATTAAGGCTGAATTCGGGACAGAAACTATGGTATCCTTCTGGATAAATTGGTTGGCTTGGGCATCATATTTTGGTGGTTCCACTTTAACTGACAGGTTTCAGAAGGTGGTGCTTGGGGACTGTTGCTCAGTCCTTTGGCATTTATTCTAGGAAGTCTCACAGGGCTCCATCTTATCCCCCCATGCAATTTAACATCTACATGACACTGTTGGGAGAGGTCACCCAGGGATTTGGAGTGAGATGTCACCAATATGTGAATGACGCCCAGCTCTATTTCTCCTTAACAGGGAGTCAGGTGGGTCTGTGGAAGTCCTGAATAGTTGCATGGAGAAGGTAATGGGATGGATGAGGGCTAATAAACTGAAGCTCAGGCTAGACAAGAGTGAAATGCTGTTGGTCAATGGAAAAGCTGCTCTAGGACTGTGGAGCCAGTCTGTCCTGGATGGGTTTGCATTCCCCCTGAAAGAGAAAGTTCATGGCTTGTGGGAGGGGTGTTGCTGAATTCTGGCCTGTGGTTGGCTGCCCTTTTTCAGCTTCAGTTGATATGCCAGGCAGTTACTGCTGTTCCTCAAAAAGTATGACCTGGCCAAAGTTAACCATGCTCTAATGTATGGTTACATTAATGGACTGCCACCTTCACTACTGAGATATTGGAACTACTATGGGTTTAACTGTTAGTAAAGGATAATTCCACCTAGGTAGTTATTTAACAGCACCGTAAAATGGTTTTACAATGTTTTAAAAATTTTTAATAGTGTTTATTGTTTGAAGTTTGGTCGTTTAATTGTATTTATTGTCTGAAATTTTGAACTGATTGTTAGCGGCCCTGAGTCCGCTTGCAGAGAGGGCGGGGTATAAATTAAAGGTAATAAATAAATACATAATGTCATCCAGGTTAGATTACAGTAATGTGCTCTACATGGGGCTGCCTTTGAAAATGGTCTAGAGATACTTGGTTCAAAATACAGCAACATCTCTAATTTCAACAGCCTCATGCTGGGTTAACTCTGCTCAGGATTGCACTGTATAATCATGGAGGATACATCTATCGGTGGCTATTTGAATAAGGGGAACCTCTACGTTAGGAGGCAGTAAACCTTTGAGTACCAATGCCCTGGGCTGACCCTAGACTTTCTGGCACCCTCAGCAAGGCTAACTTCTGGTGCTCCCCCCACTGATAACATCACCAAGTAAAATGGGGGCACCGTAGGGCCAGTGCCCTAGGCAATTGCCTAGTTTGCCTAGTGGTAGGGCCGGCTCTGCCAATGCCAGAAGGCAACTTCAGGGAAGGGCCTCATTCCCTATGCCCTGTTTTTGGCCCTCCAGAGGAACTAGTTGGCTACTCTGTGAGACAGGATGTTGGACTAGATGGCCCACTGATCTGATCCAGCAGGGCTTTTGTTTTGCTGTTGAGATCCTTAACCCTCCAGTTTAGAATGTGAGAAAACAGTTAATTCAGGTGCTCGCATTTGAATGCCATGACAAATTGAAGATTGATTCAGGCTTGCCAAACCCAGAAGCCTTCACTCTCTGTTTCTAGGGGAGAAGGAGGAATGAGTCCAGCGTGTGAGCACTGTGACAAGCTGTGCTTGTGCCCTATTTGCCTGTGGTGTCTGAATTCAGCCTTTGACTCTCTTGGATTTCTACACTTTCCTGCTGAAAGACATACAAATGCCAGCACCTCCCCTTCCCGTGCAAGGATCTCAGGAGCAGCTTAGTTGCCCGTTACCAATTAGCTGAGTGGGTTCTTTTTGGCTGACCTTAGCAGAATGTTACTCAATTTTTCTGACATTATTTTATAGACATTTTATTCATTAATCCGGTGGTGCAAGGTAAGAAGGCAGAATGCCTACTGCTTCTGGGTTCATTCCATAAGCCAATCAATAAAACCTCCACTGCCCTGTGTTCCTCCTAGAACTTTGTTGCCATTATGGTTTTTTGTTTGTTTCGGCAATGTTCTGCTTCTATTCGGGCTGCCGTGCATTAGAAATCTGGAGGCTGCTGATCAAAGGAATGGAATGTTGTTTTTGCACCATCACTTGTGCAGAAGCTCTTTACTTGTTTGCTTCAGACACACACACCATGGTTATTTCTTGTTTCATGTTTAATCTCTGCCTTTTTCTCAGTGGAACTTCAAAAAGACAGTGCTCAGAGAGTGTCTGACACCAATGCAACCTCTAGGCCTATTTGAGAGGTTCACAAACAGCAGAGCTGTATAATTCTGCTCCTGTTGGATGAGACTGACTTTCAGAGTAAAGATGGGAAATTGTGGGTTTGAATACCTCCATATTAAAATATCTGCAAATACCATTTTTTCCTACCTGTAGAGAGTAATAAAAAGAAAGAACCACAGAAGGGTCATTTTAACACTTGACTCACTACCTTCCTTTGGAAGTGGTCCAATCCTAAAAGAACACTTATGTAGCTTGGCTCCCAGACCTTCTTTATAGATTCACAGCCTTCTGTTGATGTAGTAGATTTCTTCTGAGATTGATTTAATAAATTGTAGGTAAGAGAGAACAGTTTTGCTTATACCCCCATGAAATAAAACTGCCTGGGAAACCAGTACATCCAATAGAAGTATAGATTAGAATTTCCGCAGTTACATCCTCAAAGTCAATGGGCTTAGAAGGCCATAACTCTGCTTAGGGTTGTATTGTTAGACTGGAGGAATTCTGCCTAGGATTGCTTTGCTCGTCTCTGACATACTAGGCTTCTGCAGACCAGCAACTTTTCAAATATTGAGGGAGGGGATGTTAAAAAAAAATCCATTCCCAATACCAAGTAAGATCTAAAACACCTTTGAAATCACTCTCAATCTTTAGGAGGATGCTAAAGATCATTTTATTTATGAATACATTTTATTCTGTCTAGTGGAAATTTTAAATGATTGATTTTAAGTTCTTTTTAAATATTGTATTGTGTTTTTTGCTGTAATACTAAAAAGTGGGGGAAAGATTGGCAGATTATATTTAGTATGGAAAACAGGCTAAATGTAGGAAAATGTGATTCCTAGATTATTGCCTCAGGCAGGTTGGCTGCAGCCTTTCCTCAGTCACTTGGGACTCAGGTGGGCTGGTTGTCATGTCCCGCTCCCCAGCTGGGTGTCATGTTCCCCTTGGCCAAGTGCACAAGGTGCCATTCCGCTCAAGCCACACAGGCTTTGGGGAGCCATCATATGGGCTAGACTGTGCCCCCACCCAGCTAGGTGGGCCTTATCAAAGCCAGGCACCCCTTGGCTGGCCCAGCCCAGGTAGGAAGAGTTTATCGGCCCACTGAAAACATTATGGTGGCCATAATGGCCATTCCACCCTGGTATGATGTATCACCTGCTGGCACATTTCATATTGTTTTAGTTATGTCCTCAGATCCAGACGTTTTGGATAGGTGTTGTGCAGTGTGTCAATGAACTGCTGAGTAAGGAGATGTCTTTTGCACCCAAACTAATCTCATTGGGGTTTTTTCAAAGACTGTGTAGATAAGCCAGACCTGGAATTAGTTTTATTTTTATTCACTGCTGCATAAATGGTTCTAGTAGCCAAAGGGGCGGGGGATCACCATCCATATAATTTAATAAGATCTAGTCCATTGCGTCATTGTCAAAGGTAACATATTATCAAAGAGCTAGTAGGAGTAATTTTCAAGAGTCTAATTTATTAAACAGACATTGGGCATATTTTATTATAGTTTGGAATGAGAAGAGATACAATGAGATTTATCTATTTGCATATTATGTACTTTTCTAAAAATGTTTTCTCTTTCTTCGCTTAAGCATTAGATAAGCATTGGCTGCGTGATAGCTTTAATATGTAATCATGCCCATCACAGCCACTGAACAAAGTTCTCCTTATCATTTACATCATCAGATACATCCTTAATATTTTGGCACTGACCAATCATTTAAAATCATTACAGATTTTTACAGTTTTCTATTTTTCTACTAATAGATCAATGTGTTTGGGGAATATTTAATATCAGCAATCTGATTTCAGCATGTTTCCTTCTGTTTTGGTATATAGCTGTATGTCTTTTACCACATCTTTGTAAAGATCGCATTCTGAGCTCTGGTATCTACTATTAATTCTTTTGACACGAATGTCATGAAAGCTACAGGACACAAGAGTGAAAACAATGGCGCATCTGAGAATAGGGTAATTTTTAGCTTATGTTCGCTCAGCTTGAAAGCACCAAATGGGATTTTGTTTAAGAATCCAAGCTCAGGCAATAGCCTAGAACTGTTTTATAAATCAATTATAAATATGATCTGGGATTTTGGAAATAGTCAGAAACGGATGCTCTGAAAACATTTTATGCGGAAGCAGATATTAGCCTGGATCCAAACAGAAATTTTAAGCACACCCAAGGAGTTGGTGATGGGCAATGGGATTTCTGAATTTTTTTCTGTCAACAGAAGAGCCTGTCCCAAGCCAAACTGGTGGTGGAAAGTGCCATCAAATCAAAGCTGACTTATGGCAACCCTGTGGGGTTTTCAAGGCATGAGACATTGGGAGGTGATTTGCCATTGACTGCCTCCATGTCATGACCCTGAGATTCCTTGAGGGTCTCCCATCCAAATTCTGATCAAGGCCAATCCTGTTTAGCTCCCAAGATCTGACAACATCAAGCTACCAAGCCATCCAGGTCAGGGCCTCAAACCAAACTATTGACACAGAACTCCCCTTAGTTTTTACAACAGTTTGCCATATTACAAGGAAGGAGCTGATCTTCATGAAACACAAGCCCAGAGGACAATAGATGGTCTGAGAAAGTGCTGCTGTGTTATTGATGCTGCTAAGCAGGTTTGAGGAGAGAATGATTCCAAATTTTTCATTCCTGTTGGTTTTCGCTGAAAATCCCAATTTCATTGTTACCTTCTTGTACAAATCAGACTCTGATTTTTTTTTTAAAAAATGCAATATTTTCCTCGCATTGTTTCCCCTTAAAATGTATGCATGTATTTATTTATACCACATTTTTCTCCCAAAGTGGAGACCCAACAGAGCTTACAACAACATTCTCTCCTCCTCCATTTTATTCTCACCACTATAATCCTGGGAGGCAGGTTAGGCTGAAAAAGTGACTGACCCAAGGTCACCCAGGGAGTTTCCAAGGCAGGGTGGCAATTCAAGCCTGGATGTCCCAGAGCTAGTGTGATGCTTTACCTGCTACACCACACTGGTTCTCCTGCATTCCCACTCCCCCATTAGTATTTTTTCTTTCCACACTGAGTATCAAAAAATCAGCACCAACATTGCATGCTGTACAGATGGACTGTACAAAAGGTATTTATGATGCAAAAAATAGAATAGGCAGCACAGAACTGAAATCATTGTCCAAAATATATATGGATGTAAAAGAGACAAAACTGGGAACATTTGTTCATCCCTAGCAGATAGAGTATATCTGATCCAAAACCTTTAGGGGAGACCACTTGGGGGCTCCAGATAACAGTGGAATACAAGAAAAACAAACAGTTTCAGAAAACAGACATAATCTCCTTGGCCCTAGGGAGGTTAGTTGTGTGATTCTTGGGATTTTAACTGCTGTCATTTTTCCATCTGAGAGAAATAAAGTATTTTCCAAAGGCAACACTGGTAACAATTTCCAGGAGATTTCCTTTAAAGCGGATGGTTGTGTGTGTGTGTGTTTCAGCTTATTAGTGGTGTCCTATTGTTCAAACAGATGGCAATCACGTTAGCAGTGAGGTTCTGGTGCCAGGCTGTCGCTGTTACTGCTGCAGGGCTGGGAAGAGCCACGGGGAGTGCTGCTTTGGACCAGCCCCTTCTTTGTGGCAGCTTGTTTGCAGAGCCACCAAGCATTATGCTAGAGCCTGTGTGATATCTGTGTGTGAGTGTGCATCTGTGTAAGAACACATCTTCTGCAGCCTGTGTAGTCAGAGAATGGACACATTTGTGAATAACTTGCAGCTATCATTTGAAATGTCAGGCTCATAAAATGGTGGGGCATTGATTGGTCGAGATCACTAAGATGGTAAACGTATTGTGAATCACTACTGGTATGGAAAAAAGGACTCTTTCTAGGCACTCACACTAAAGTGACTACTGTGGCTGTTTTCAAGTCTGTTCTGCTCAAGCTGTAGTCCTGCTTTCTGCCTCCTGCCAACACCAGAAGAATTTTGCGAGGTCAGATCCAGATCCAATTAACCCTGGAACTTAACTTTGCCAAATGTCAGCAGTTATCTCCAGAATATCTTGGATGCCTCAAATTAAAGACAAAATCTGGGACTAGGAACAGTGTTAGGATTTGGGACTGGTAACCTCCCAGTTTCCAGGATCTCAAACAAACAAACATCCACAGTGGCTGTGTTTGCAATTCAGAATGTATTTCAGTTCCCACAACCTGGTACTCTAAACAGGAACTCCAGTTTTCCAAGGCCTTTGGGCATCATGGCAAACTGACTGCTATCAAACTAGGAAGCTTTTCAGGCGAGGGGGAGGAAAGACGGGAAGAGGAAGAACATGAGAAGGGAACACAAGCTATGTCCATGCACATCATGAACAGAGGACATAGGAATATGATGATGATTGCTTATGAAAGGTTTCTTTTGGTTGTAATGAAACAACAGTGCAGAAAACATTCCATGTCAGACAATGCAACAGTTCACTACATCTTTCTTTATAGCTTGATAACAGAGGCCAGAGACTTGCATACAACCACATCTGCCCTCAACTGAGCCATGTGGTTAACCTTTCAGTCCAACTTTATCTGTATGAGCAACCTGATCTCTAGGACTGGCTCAGCAGTTATAAAAATCAAAGAATATGGACATCCTGCCATCTCAGAAAACACACTGTTCTGACCAGAAACTATTATCAGACCTTTCTTCTGGTCGAGATTGGGAAAGGCAGTTATATGACAAAGAAGAAAGAGGTAGACTAAAGAGGAAAAAGAATACACAGAGAAGAAGTGCTTTGCAGTGTTGATCCCCATTAGCACCTGTCTATTATGGCTGCAGGTGGTGAAAGAACACCACGTTTGGGTCTTGAACATGAACAGCACCATCCTAAGTAGAGTTACACCTCCTAAACACATTGAAGTCCATTGGCTTAAAAGGGTGTAACTATGTTCAGGACTGAAGTAATCTAAAAATATTCAATGTATTGTATAACATTTTCTAAGACAGCAAAAACATTACGTTAAATATTTAGAATGCATACAGCATACCCTCTGAGGTCATATAGGCTTTATTCACTTTTAAATCAATATGGTTTTATGGCTATCACAACTAATTAGCATGCACTTTTATTTAACCTACCACAGCCATGTATTATTTATTATCTAAATAATTCATGGGGAATTTTGATTTTAGCTCAATGTTTTAAATTGGCCTCCCCCCCCCTTTACGATTTAAATCACTGGTTTAAATAGCCTTGATTGAAATCAGCCCACCCTGTACGCTGATCACAGGAAAGGGGAAACTCCAATGCAGGGCACTGAAACTGCCCCAACGACTGGAAATTTTATTCAGTCCCCTGTTTGGATTCTGAGACTTCTGCAGACATTTTTGTTTCGTCTTTTGAGTGCATCTTTACAACTTTAAAGGCTGAAGGAAGCTGAGCTTTATATTAAACTCCAATTTCCTGGGCAGCCAAGAGGGGTAGGAGACCAAATTCCAACGTAGTCTAAGGAGTGAGAGAAGTCATATGATTTGTTTTCATCTGGATCTGGACTGGAGGAGATGTAAAGGGACCCAGAAAGAACCTTTGCCTGGGAACACGCAGGTACTCTTGGTAGGCATGATAGGTTTTTGATAATCTGAACCCTGTGGCCACAGAGAAAGAATGTAGATGATGACTGCTGAACAGACTGTGGCATACTAGTAATAAGCTTCACCTATGTTGTATGAACCCTTTCTACAAGCAGTGTTTAGAACATGGTATAGAATACGGAAACACTTATCTCCCCCAACCTCACTGTTAACTAGCTTCAAGCACCAGAAAGATTTCTTACCAGGTAGCGAGGGAAATGGATTTAAAGCATGGGAAAAGGCAAAACTCATGAGGCTCATTGATGGTACCTCAAAAGGGTATATTAAACCTAAACTCCAACTGGAACAGGAATCAGGATGCAGCCTCCCATGGTTTGAATATTTCCAGCTATGTAGCTATATCAATTCAAACTCAATAAAACCACCATTGCATTTAAAACTTTCTTCATTTGAAAAATTACTGTATTTCTTTGAGGGGGTGAACAAACATGTGGACAAAGGAGACCTGATAGATGTTGTTTACCTTGACTTCCAGAAAGCTTTTGATAAAGTTCCTCATCAAAGGCTCCTTAGAAAGCTTGAGAGTCATGGAGTAAAAGGACAGGTCCTCTTGTGGATCAAAAACTGGCTGAGTAATAGAAAGCAGAGAGTGAGTATAAATGGGCAGTCTTCTCTGTGGAGGACGGTAAGCAGTGGGGTGCCGCAGGGCTCAGTACTGGGTCCCTAGCTCTTTAACTTGTTCATAAATGATTTAGAGTTGGGAGTGAGCAGTGAAGTGGCCAAATTTGCGGATGACACTAAATTGTTCAGGGTGGTGAGAACCAGAGAGGATTGTTAGGAACTCCAAAGGGACCTGTTGAGGCTGGGTGAGTGGGCGTCAACGTGGCAGATGCGGTTCAATGTGGCCAAGTGCAAAGTAATGCACATTGGGGCCAAGAATCCCAGCTACAAATACAAGTTGATGGGGTGTGAACTGGCAGAGACTGACCAAGAGAGAGATCTTGGGTCGTGGTAGATAACTCACTGAAAATGTCAAGACAGTGTGCGTTTGCAATAAAAAAGGCCAACGCCATGCTGGGAATTATTAGGAAGGGAATTGAAAACAAATCAGCCAGTATCATAATGCCCCTGTATAAATCGATGGTGCGGTCTCATTTGGAATACTGTGTGCAGTTCTGGTCGCTGCATCTCAAAAAGGATATTATAGCATTGGAGAAAGTCCAGAAAAGGGCAACTAGAATGATTAAAGGGCTGGAACACTTTCCCTATGAAGAAAGGTTGAAACGCTTGGGACTCTTTAGCTTGGAGAAACGTCGACTGAGGGTAGAGGTTTACAAGATAATGCATGGGATGGAGAAAGTAGAGAAAGAAGTACTTTTCTCCCTTCTCACAATACAAGAACTCGTGGGCATTCGATGAAATTGCTGAGCAGTCAGGTTAAAACGGATAAAAGGAAGTACTTTTTCACCCAAAGGGTGATTAACATGTGGAATTCACTGCCACAGGAGGTGGTGGCGGCCACAAGCATAGCCACTTTCAAGAGGGGTTTAGATAAAAATATGGAGCAGAGGTCCATCAGTGTCTATTAGCCACAGAGTGTGTGTGTGTGTGTGTGTGTATGTGTGTATATATATAAATTTTGGCCACTGTGTGACACAGAGTGTTGGACTGGATGGGCCATTGGCCTGATCTAACATGGCTTCTCTTATGTTCTTATGTTATGTTCTTGATTCCATTCCAATTAAAGGTATGATATCTGTGTAAGTTTCAAATTGCTGCTAGGGCAACACTCAAGCTCTCCTCCCACATGCCAATCCCTATGGAATAAAGACATGAAGGACAACAGAAGGACAATGGTCCCAGGCCTGGCACTCACCCGCACTGACCTCAAGTTCTCTAAATATCCAGCTCCAAGAATATAAAGTTATATCAAGGTGGTATCTCCCGCCTTCCACACTATCTCACATGATTCCAGGCATTTCTCCAAATTGCATTAAAGCATGTGGAAATGTAGGAACATACTATCATAATTGGTGGGTATGTCTAATTATAGAAGATTGTTAGAAAACTATTCTGATCAATGTTAAGGATATTACAAAGATCAACGTGCCTCTTACACCCCAGCTTATCCTTTTAGATGTCTGGGAAGGCTGTGGGATCCCTAAACTTAACCGGGAATTAATAGCATTAATGCTGACGGCAGCAAAAATGTGCCATTGCCCTTAAATGGACTGTACAGGACTCTTCCTCTTTGCTTCATTGGAACAACAAACTTTGGGATACTTTCTATTAGAAAAAATCACAGAAAATCAAAAGATACAATCAAAACCCATGTATCGGAGCACATTAAGAAAAAAAATGGATGCCATACTTGTGTTGGAGATGGAATCTCTCCTGTACTTCAATGCCACCCAGTCAATTTGATGATTTATCATTATTATTATATCATTAAACAATTAATCCATAGACATGGTTAGATTACTGTGTTATGACAATAATTTGACATAAGTCTTTATGTTGCTGTAGAAGCACTATATCAGTTTATACTATCATTTTAATTTTTGAATATTTGAGTATTAGTATCGGTGATTTACCAATCTGTGCTGAAACTGTACCGGTTGCAATGACCCTTACCTCTTTTGTTATGTAAATGTGTATATACATAATCATGAGGCCTCATATTTGAATTTGATTCTTATTGTATTGTATCTTTATTGTATAAAGTTTTAAAAGTTTTTTTTTTAAAAAATGACTGCTGAAACCCCATCCAAACAAGTCACTAAGGCTAAGACATAAGTCAAATACCGTATTTTGGTTCTTCTGTACTCTGATGGAATTGTGAGATATTCACAGTTCCGGATCAGCAATTTATCTGAATAGACTAAGTTCCTTGTTCAGATGTCTTCCACATTGCCTGTCACTTTAACCAGAGCCTGAACACATGTGAGAGCAATCCATTTAAGTCTCATTCCATATTTTCAGCTTTACCAGATTAAATGTAAACATTCTCAATAAATGACACATTCCCCAAATAGCTAAGGAACATCTAATTTTATCGGAAGCAGAGTGTTGTCCTGACTTTAATTGGAAACCAGAGAACATAGCTGAACACATCTTTGTTGCGTGCAGCCATTGGAAACATTGCAAATGACCCACAGAACAAGAAGAATGTAACATTTTCTTACAGCAGACCCACTAAGCATTCATTGTCTACATCCAACACTGAACAGTGTCATAATTGCTTCTAAATCACATCATAATTGCTTTCATCTTTGCAGGTGTTGGTCATGTAAGATAAACTGAAGACACTGAGATCTGAGTGGAAAAAATGAGTTCATAGGAATTGGATGCTTAAGGATGCTGAAGAAATAGCAAAGCCAAAGTCCCACTGATGAAATCTTGGCATGTAACCCTTCCCTTAAAATTAATGGGACATAAGTGTTTAAAGGACTAGACTTAAGCCTGAACTGCTTAGAGGAAGAGTGGGATAAAACTGCAGAAATAAATAAACCAACATTTGGTTATTTATTTATGTTTTAGATTTGTGAATCACCCAATCCCTGAATACTCTGGGTGATTCACAACAAAGGTTAAAAACATCAAGATAACATTGTTAAAATTAATAAAACAGTCCTTCCTATATTATAAATAGTCACAAATGGTGAACCTACTCTGGACTGTGTTGCCATCTCACAGGCAGGGTGGGGAGGAGGTCAAAGTGAGAAAGATGGAAGAAAAGAAGAGAGTGCCAGCCGCGATGGAAACCATTTCTGTCCTCAACCAAAAACCTGTGGATTGCATTCAATCCCACAGGGCCCTAGTGCTATTTGGCAGAGAGAGAAAAAGTCCTCGGTCTGGTCAAGGACAGCTGGATATCTTTGGGGGCAGGGATCACCAGTGGGTTATTTTGGGTGGAATGTAACACCCTCCTGGGGACATACTAGAGGAGGTAATCTCAAAGGTACACAGGTCCCAGACCGCTCAAGGCCTTAAAGGTCAGCACCAAAACCTTGAACCTGAGTTGGTACTCCACTGGAAGACAGTGTAGCTGGTACAGCACAGGTTGTATATGTACTGTCTGTAGCGTTCTCGTCAGAACTTGTGCTGCTGCATTCTGGATCAGTTGGAGCTTCCGGGTTAGTCTCAAGGGCAAGCCAGCAATAGAGTGAGTTACAGGGAGGTTAGTCTGGAGGTGACCATTGTATGGATTACCATGGCTAGGTCAGGGCATGACAGGAAGGGTGCTAATTGCTACACTTGGCGTAGGTGGGAGAATGCCAGCAATGTTGGTGACTGGGCCTCTTTAAGGAGACATCTGGAATCATGCCCAAACTCTTGATGGATTGTGTTGGTGTTAATGGCACCCCATCAAGAGTGGGAGGTCTATGCTCCAAACCTGAGGCTCCCTCCTCAACCACAGAATCTCCATCTTTGTTGAATTCAGTCCCAGACTACTCTTTTTTAACCATCTTGCCATAGCCTCTAAACCTGCAGCCAGATTACGTGAGGCAGTAGCAGATATAGCTGGGTGTCATTGGGGTATTATTCACTGGGCCTTATCTGACTTTGTAGATAAGAAAAGTTAAGTTTACCAAAGTTTTCTTAAGAGAGACACAGATTATTCCCTTCACTGAACCCTTCACAATTTTTTTTTTATTTGGGGGTGATGGGGGAGTCAGAGGCTCATCTGGAGCAGCATACTGAAGGGAATGCAGTGGATGGGGGGGGGAGTTGGCAGAAATAATCTTCTCCTCTTAACAAATCTTCTGGAACTGATCATTCCCCCAAATGGAAGCTGCAGCTACCAAGACAGGATTAGAATAGGCAGTGGTTGTTTTGTAGAAAAATAGGTGGTGGAGCTCATCCAGGGATTGTTATGCAGTTGCACATGCTATTCAATGGACAAGGAGGTGGGACTCTCAGAAGGAGTTGGTTACCAATGATAACTTCACTGTAGCAAAGACACTTTGCCCATGCTTATGGGAAGTTCATTATTAGTTCTCCCATTACATGACTGATCTCTAGAGATGCCACTGCAGAACATCTCCAGACTACAGAGATCAGTTCTCACAGAGAAAATGGGTGCTTTGAAGGGTGAACTCTATGGCATTGTACCCCACAAAGGTCCATGTCTTCCACATCTCCAGGATTTTCCCAACCTGGAACTGGCAACCCTACCTCCCCATCCCCCACAGGTGACCAGGGGGAACCTGGCAACCCTGATGATCTCTGACATACAAATTTCAGAAGAAGCTCTGATTATGTTCACCAAAAAGTTCCTGAAGGAGGAAAGAAATCCAGAAACACTAGTTTTCTCCTAAAGCATCACACTTCCTGTTTCCCAGCCTTGCTATTGTTTATTTTGTGGCATTGTGGTAGTTATATCTGCATGACCAATTGAATTCTGTTGTCTAAGGTTCTTGATAGGCTCCTAATGCAAATAATTTTGTTCCTGAAAACAAAGCTCTGTAAAAAGAAAGGCATGTTTATGAAGTGAAACATAATACAGCATGCCAATCTTTGGTATAAGATGTTCACTGGTCCTTCCTGAATATCCCATTTTAATATGGGGCCACCCTTTCCCTTTTTAAAAAACAAATTTCAAGAAGCACAAAGCATAATTTGAGCATCCCAACTGTGAACCGACACAACTTGTCTGAATTCTGCCTTTTGACACCCAACCAACTTGAAATTTATTGAACTCCTCAAAGCTGGCAGTCTGATTCCCACACTTACCCAGAATGCACATTATGCTGGGGAAAAGTCAATGTCTGCTGAACAAGGATTAAATCAACCTGCTTGTCTTCTTAGAACCTTTCCAATCAAGCTCTTATTCAGAGTACAGCACCGGTGCTTACATTACCAAAGTTCATAGCGAGGGATTCTGTCTTTGCAAAGCAGATAAAGAGGTCCTTCTGTTTTGTTTTGTTTTTAATTCTTTATTCACTGGTTGTACTATTTGTAGTCCTTAATAAGGCCTTTGATGTTTAAAATGCCTTGTTTCAATAGACATTTACTGGGGGGGGGGGATTCTTTGTAGTAGAGGAATGGCCTCAAGAGATTTATATTAGCAAGTACTACTGAATGGAAACAATGTGTTGAAAGCCCAGTAGAGGGAGTTTTTAGGACTGGTTTTCTAAGGTGAAAGAGAGAAATACCTAGGATTATGATCCACATTTCCTCTTCATTTCTGACATTCATAGGCTATTGTGATGGACAGGAGACTGTTCACCCCCTAAATGTCAAATAATCAATTCTGGTGTGAATTCCTGAGACGCTATAAAGGCTACAGCAGCATCCAGTCTGCTTTCAGAGAGCTGATGGAATGTTAACCCATGGATCGCTTGGGCCAGACTCTTGGAGACAGTAGGCATGTGGGAGGTCTGACTCTGGTGGTGAGCAGATGTGTTAGTTTGGTGTCTGAGTCTTGAGTAGAGCACTTGATTTGTAAAGAGAGTCTGACTCCAGGGTGGAACAGACTGGATAGATTAGAACCCCTGCACAGAGGTAGGTCTCATATGGCTCCAGTCAGATCTTCAGCAAGAAGACTAGCTGTAAACTGTTAAGGCTGTGGGAATTTGACAGAAAAATAGTTGTCTCAAGGTCAAGTCCATGAATGTTTTCTCACTGAAAAGATATTGTTTATTGGGGAAATATCACTTGAAGTCTCTGTGAGCTCATTAGGTTGTATATAAAGCTTTCTAATACTGTAACTTGTGAAGAACATTACAGCCCAGGCTATAATATTATTTTCTTTTGTAAACTGTTCACTGTGTCTGTGCTGTCAAGTTGCACACAACTCATGGTGATCCCATGACCATGTGGTTTCCAAGGCAAGAGAGAGGACTTTGGTATTCCCTTCCTTTGTATAACCACCCCAGTTTTCCTTGGTGGGCTCCCATCCAGTTACTAAAAATGGCCAACCCTGTTTAGCTTCTGAACTCTGGTGAGATTAAGCTAGTCTGGGCTCCATCAGGCTACTGCAGAATAGGGAAGACATTATTCTACAGCTATTGAAATAAAGTGCTAAATATACTACCACCCAGGAAAGGGGAGGGAGAAAGTTATATAATAACATGTTTAAATTACATTGAAATAGCAGGAGGCCATCACAGTTTCCTTTCCATAAAGTAATGCCTACGGTAGCTTGCATTTTAAGACCAACAACATTTTATTCTGGGATTTGCCAAGCTCTGTATACCCAGAATAAAACTTCACTGGTCTTAAAGGTGCTGCTGGACTCAAACAATGTTCTGCTGCTTCAACATGGCTACCCACCTGAATCTATTTTTTTTAAAAAATGAAATCCAAAAATTAGTAATAAGACATTACTTTTATAGAACAAAAACTAAAACTGGGAGGGGGGGGGGAGAGTTCTATTTATGCAGGCCATGACAAATTTTCTTGAGGAATCAGCTGCAAATCTTAGGAGCCAAACTCGCTTTTCAGCCTTTGGGCTTGCATATCTTAATGGCTACATTTTTCTAGTTATTGCTGCCACCAAACCTAATCCTACCTGCTTCTTGCTTTCTTGTGATGCAAGCCTTGTCAACAGCATAAATAAATATGGGACTAATGTCGGTTGTCATCACTGCAACAAAAAACTTACCTCTGGCCCTGATGTAACCTCTGCCCATTCTCTTATAATTTCATTACTGAAAGAAAAGCACCATTTAATTGGATATTGGAGCTGGTATCGAAAGCATCTGGTTCAGAAATGAATTTATCCACTACTGTGAAAGGGTATAAAGTTAATATAGAAACAAGGAATGACAAGAACTTCATGCACATACATTTTAATGTCATACAACAAAACATATGATGTGAAATCAATGTATATTATAGAAATTGAGGACTGTCAAGAGATACTGCAATAAAATTGTTGCTGAAAATGCTAGGAGCCACAATGAAATTTCTAGGCATCATTGTGACCTGGCACCAGGCCTGTAGCTACAGTGGAGTCCAGGCCATGCCATTCAAACTCTCTCCCATCTGCATGGCTCCTCCATTGGAGGGTCTCCAATCAGCCCCCTTTGCTCACCGCCACTCACTGCCACTCTTAACAAGTTCAGCATGCTCTGACAAGGCCCTTGAGGTTGCTGTGGCAGCTGGCCCTCCCCAGCACTCATGCCCCAGGGACAGGACTCACTCCTGGGAACACCTTGCCACACCGACAAAGAAAAGCACCAGGAAAGAGAGAGACCCTCCAAGTGCTGGGGTGCCAAGGGAGGAAGCCTTGGAACAGAAACAAGCCCCTGCTAGCTGAAACCTCAGTTGCCAGAGGCAGTAGGTGCCTTGGAATCCGAGGGAGCAATTCCTTCCAGAAAGGAGACTTCACTTTTGCCTGGCCAGGGAGAGCAGCAGAGAGGGGCTTCAGACTGGCAATATGGGGAGGGAGAGAGAAACCTACTTGCAGCCGGATCCCCCTGGAACGTTTACTGAGTTAGACAAATGAGGGGCGGGGGCTGTTGCTTTACTTGAAAAGTAGAGAATGTGTTTAGGGCCAAACGGGGTGGCCCCTGCCCCCCCCCCAACAAAAATGCTGCTGTGGGCCCCACCAAACATGAAATTCTGGCTATGGCTCTGCCTGGCACCTGGGATTTGTCAAGCCCTGAATTAATTTTTCTTGCACCAAGCTTCTGAATGTCGTCAGTATAAACTTGATGATACATGTTCTTTTCTAGGCCATCTTTAAAGAGAGTCCCATCTCCACTCCTGAGAACAAAAGAGTAATCCCATTTGGATATTACCAAGGCCTGTATGGTTGTGGTTAGGTTAATTGTTTAAGCAATGATCATTGCTGGGGCACTAACATGAACTGGGGTGAGATGCAATATTCGCCAATGCATAGTTGGAGCCCTGCTCTGTGAACCTGCTGTTTAAAGGAAAGTTTTGTTAACTCACAGGGTAGTTGTGAGTTAACTGTGCTGTTTAAAGGAAAGTTTTGTTAACTCACAGGGTAGTTGTGAGAATAAAATGGAGGAAAGTGGAATGATGTAAGCTGCCTTGGGTCCCCACAGGGGAGAAAGGGGGAGTATAAATGAAGAAAATAAAAATCTTTGCTGTGTTACAATGTGAGATATTAATCCAATGCAGACTTAAGCCTACTCAGTTGATTGGATTTGGCAGAATGTTTTCACTCACTGCCAGTCAATCACAGCATTATTTGTTGTCTACGATGTCTCTCTGTTCTACTGTCAAATTATTATTATTTATTCACTCAATATTTTTTTATTTATTTAGTCCACGGAATGCAGGGTTGCATACATGGGGGTTCTCTTCCCCCCCTTTTTTTCGCTCATTGACAATTTTGTGAAGTCAGTTAGGCTAAGGGACAGTGACTGGCCCAAGATCAGCCAACAAGAAACTCTAACCCGGCACACCACAATGGCTGTCAAATACAGGGACAATTGCATCAGAGAGAAGCTCTTTAGCATTCCAAATGCTGACATCTCTCTTGTGCCAAAGACAAAATGCCTTTTCAGAGTATACCTGCAGGTTAAGTACTGAAAAGTAGCTAGCAATTGTGCAGTGGAACAAAGTTCAATTCCAAAGTTCAATTTAAGACTAGCAAAGTTTTATTGAAGGTATAAGCTTACATGTGCACACACACTTCTTCAGATACATTGAAATGGAAGTTACCAGTCCATACATATAGGCTGAAGGTGAGCAGTAAATTAGCATACAACCTAATGAAGATGTATAACAATTCCATGGACCAAACAGGACTAACAAACTTTGTTTATATGTTTGGGTTTATTTCCAGGACAGAACATGGTGAAAGACATTGGAGATGGTTGGGCAGATGTACCTTTCTTAATTGTGGAATGCTAAGAGTCATTAACTGAGAGCCTGCCATTATGCTCCATCAATCTCCTCCCAACCATGGAAGTGACCTCACAGTATTCTCTTCTTTGGGGCGGGGTGATTGGCTACAACATAGATGAATTAAAAACTAATAAATCACCAGGTCCGGATGGCATACATCCAAGAGTTCTGAAAGAACTCAAAGTTGAACTTGTGGATCATTTGACAAAAATATGTAATTTTCATAGAAATCTGCCTCCGTTCCTGAGGACTGGAAGGTAGCAAATGTCACCCCCATATTTAAAAAAGGGTTCCAGAGGAGATCCAGGTAACTGCAGGCCAGTCAGTCTGACTTCAATACCGGGAAAGTTGGTAGAAACCATTATTAAGGACAGAATGAGTAGGCACATTGATGAACACGAGTTATTGAGGAAGTCCCAGAATGAGTTCTATAAGGGAAGATCTTGCCTCACTAACCTGTTACATTTCTTTGAGGGGGTGAACAAACATGTGGACAAAGGAGTCCCGATAGATATTGTTTACCTTGATTTCCAGAAAGCTTTTGATAAAGTTCCTCATCAAAGGCTCCTTAGTAAGCTTGAGAGTCATGGAGTAAAAGGACAGGTCCTCTTGTGGATCAAAAACTTTCTGGAAATCAAGGTAAACAATATCTATTGGGTCTCCTTTGTCCTCTTGTGGATCAAAAACTGGCTAATTAATAGGAAGCAAAGAGTGAGTATAAATAGGGAGTCTTCACAGTGAAGGACGGTAAGCAGTGGAGTGCCGCAGGGCTCAGTACTGGGTCCCATGCTTTTTACTGGTTCATAAATGATTTGGAGTTGAGAGTAGGCAGTGAAGTGGCCAAGTTTGCAGATGACACTAAATTGTTCAGGGTGGTAAGAACCAGAGAGGATTGTGAGGAACTCCACAGAGATCTGTTGAGGCTGGGTGAGTGGGTGTCAACGTGGCAGATGAGGTTCAATGTGGCCAAGTGCAAAGTAATGCACATTGGGGCCAAGAATCCCAGCTACAAATACAAGTTGATGGGGTGTGCACTGCCAGAGACTGATCAAGAGAAAGATCTTGGGGTCATGGTAGATAACTCACTGAAAATGTCAAGACAGTGTGCGATTGCAATAAAAAAGGCCAACGCCATGCTGGGAATTATTAGGAAGGGAATTGAAAACAAATCAGCCGGTATCATAATGCCCGTGTATAAATCGATGGTGCGGTCTCATTTGGAATACTGTGTGCAATTCTGGTCACCGCACCTCAAAAAGAATATTATAGCATTGGAAAAAGTGCAGAAAAGGGCAACTACAATGATTAAAGGTTTGGAACACTTTCCCTATGAAGAAAGGTTAAAACTCTTGAGGTTCTTTAGCTTGGAGAAACGTCAACTTCGGGGTGACATGATAGAGGTTTACAAGATTATGCATGGGATGGAGAAAGTAGAGAAAGAAGTACTTTTCTCCCTTTCTCACAATACAAGAACTTGTGCGCATTTAATGAAATTGCTGAGCAGTCGGGTTAGAACGGATAAAAGGAGGTACTTCTTCACCCAAAGGGTGATTAACGTGTGGAATTCACTGCCACAGGAGGTGGTGGCGGCTACAAGCATAGACAGCTTCAAGAGGGGGTTAGATAAAAATATGGAGCAGAGGTCCATCAGTGGCTATTAGCCACAGTGTGTGTGCATAGCTATATAAATTTTTGGCCACTGTGTGATACATAGTGTTGGACTGGATGGGCCATTGGCCTGATCCAACATGGCTTCTCTTATGTTCTTATGTTTTTACTCAACATGGCTACCCACCTGAATAATTCTGCAGTGGGTTATAGTAGATGATTTAAAAAATTGTAGGGGAAAAACAACTATCTTGAGCCTCCTCTTTTCCCTTCATATTGGGATAGTTTTTCTGCTGCACTCTGAGTACATACAGGTTCTTTTTTTGCAAGCCTGAATCTGTGGTTGAGCTGTCCACTCCCCTGGTGCTGAAATGGTTGCATCTTTTCAGTTCCTTTCCCAGCTCTATTTTTAGCCTGTAACTACTGCTTTCATTAGCAGACAATTTGTTCATTAAAAACAGAGCCATTTGTGTTACTGTAGGACAGAAAGAAGAAGTTGGGGACTAGGGACAGAGAGGTTGGTCAATAGTGCCAGTAACAACAGAGTATTTATTGGTAGGCTAAGAGGACTGTCTTCATTCTTTCTGTCCCCTCATCATGAATGATCAGACAGAAACGGCAGTCTGTTAAATTGTATAGATTCTCAGGAGGGGTAAAGAGACATTTTAGCAGACAGACCATCTATGTGTTGATATTAAAACAGTTTTAAAATAGTGCCTTGCTTCTAAAAGATGTTTGTAAATGTCAGAGGTAACATATTGATCTAGAAACACAGCTGGTCTTTCCACAATGCCTGTTAGATGTCTTTAGCTCCAACTAATGGTATTGATTCACATAGAGGACAATATAAGAAATGCCTCCATTCCTACCAAAATACTCTCCCCTTCCAAAGTAAAATAAAAAAGGGAGGGTGGTGGCTAACACTGATTTTGACATTTGCCATATTTTCCAATAATTCTATGGAGGACTAATACTCTGATTCACAAAGCATTGGAACTGGTATGATTGTGCTCTAGCTAGCTGAAGTCTCGGGCCAAGCATGAACATTTTTGTGGACCACATTTGAACACATATGAACTTATGAAGCTGCCTTCTAATGAATCAGAACCTCAGTCCATCAAAGTCAATCAATCAAAGGCTCTCGAGGGTCTGAAGCTGAGGTTTTTCACACCTATTTGTCTGGACCCTTTTTAGTTGGAGATGCCGGGGACTGAACCTGGGACCGGGGATTGAACCTGCTTACCAAGAGATGCTGTACCATTGAGCCACCATCCTTGTTTCTGAATACAATTAAATCCCTAGCTTTTTATCTTTGAAGGTCTCAACCCAACTCGATCCAGTTTATGTCAGAGAACAACTTCCTTTTATATAAGTACAACTAAGCACTGAGATCATACATATCTATCCCATCTCTTTAGGCAACAGTGTCTTTCTTATAGAGAGCCAGTTTGGTGTAGCGGTTAAGTGTGTGGACTCTTATCTGGGAGAACTGGGTTTGATTCCCCACTCCTCCACTTGCAGCTGCTGGAATGGCCTTGGGTTAGCCATAGCTATCACAAAAGTTGTCCTTGAAAGGGCAGCTGCTGTGACAGCCCTCTCAGCCCTACCCACCTCACAGGGTGTCTGTCGTGGGGGGAGAAGATATAGGAGACTGTAAGCTGCTCTGAGTCTCTGATTCAGAATGAAGGGCAGGGTATAAATCTGCAGTCTTCTTCTTCTTCTCATTGGAGGGGGCCATGCTCCAAAAATCTTTTCAAAGCCTGGATTAGTGATCACAAGTTGTAGGGCCTGTAGAGATCCCTCACCAAGAAGACCTGCTAAGCCTGTTCGACCTTTAATCTGAAGAAGGTGGGTAAAATCCTCTCATTTTAAACAAGTGGTGGTGGTGGGTGTGCTGATAAGAAAGGCACTGTTGCCTAAAGAGAAGATATAGATATGTATGCTTTCTGGAATTTACTAGCCAGGTTTTGTACTGTTGTTTTACTCTGCTTCTGACTTCTGAAGCTTATATGGAATTATGATTTTTGTATTTTAAATTGATAACAATTGTATTTTATATGCACTGTTTATTGTATGTTGTTAGTTTATCCAAGGGCTTCATGAAGCCATGGTTGCCTTGAAAATAAATAAAAATTTAAAACTACTGCCTGTGGTCTATAGGAACAAGATAATATTACTCCAAAGAAGCACTGAGAATCTGCAAAGCAGCTTGCACTCTTCCATTCAGCACAATGAAAGACCTCATGGTTCTTTGGATAGCTTTGTTGATTCAGCACTCAAGAGCATTTCTTAACAAAGCCTATGCTCCACATTGAAAAACAGAGGCAGAACAGCAAGCACAAGAGTGGCATTGTTTTCAGTGTTCACATCAGCACAAAGGACTGATGTGTTCAACTGCACAAGGAATAAGTCCTAGTGGGATGAATGGCCATGAAAAGTGGCACTGGTTTGAATTGTGAATACATATGTTGTCATGGAGGAGGACTAACCTTTAATATTAGAAGCAGACCAGAAATGAGCCAGCTACAGCAGTGTGGTGTAATGGTCTGAGTGTTGGATTGGGATATATGAACCTGGATCTCCAGGCTCAAATCCACTGACTGACACTGGAAGTTCACTGGCTGACACTGGATCTCTCTCTCATCCTAACTTCCCTCACATGAGTTCAATTGTGTGCATAAAATGGAGGAGGGGAGGACAGTGTTATAAGCTACTTAGGGTCCTCAATAGGAATCAATGTGGGGCATGCATATCCTACATAAATGAATCTAAACACCTAATAAGAACCCGATGGCAATACACTTCCACCTGTTTGGCTTCTTTGTGAATTGGGAATTTTGCTTTGTGCTGCATTTCCACTCTTCCTTAATGGTGGCTCAACTTGAATTTCTAAAATTTCCATTTTCACAATTAATCTGCACCTTCTACACTGCCCACAGAATGCCAGAGTCCACAGATATATTACCAGACTTCATCAGGATTCCCCCCCCCCCTCTTTTGTGATGCATGGGAACATCCCTGGACATTGGGGAAAACATAATTGAAAAAGACATACAACACAATAATTGCATAAAGGCTGCTACTTTGCAAAGATTCAATTGAACTAAAGAGATTAAAAGATAAAAGAGATTAAAGAGAAGGAGATCAAAGAGAAACTACAGAGTCACCATGCTGAAACAATAACATCAAATCTATGGAACAATTGACAATTCTCAGTGCATCTACTACAAGGAGCTATTTGGTCAGTATTAGATCATCTGCTTGACGTAGAGGAGGACTCAGGTTGAATCCCTGGCATTTCTTGTTCATTAGTATCAGGTTGTAGGTGATGTGAAAAACCACTACCTGACTTCCCCCTCCCGAGAGTCACTGCCACCCAGATAGGCAATACTAACTGTGGCATACCAGGGATCTCTTCCAGTAAGGCAGCTTCATCAGTTTTTCTACAAAGAAGGCCAAAGAATTTGGAATTCCACAATTCAGGAAGAGACTGAGATAATTTTAAAAGCCTCTGTAGAGAAATAACACACAAGAAAACTCTTCTGAGTACATACTATACAGAATGCAGATGTGTCAGTGGTACACTTTGAATGCTTCTCTGTATATATAAAAATCCTGGACATGGTAAGCTAGTATGTCAGAATTCTAGTCTAGTCTTTTTCTTGATCTGCTAGTTTTCTATGTTCAGTGAGTGGATTTGCCAGATGATAAGTTATACTCTTAGACACAAAATGTCACAGCTGATAAACTGTCAGTAACAAAAACCTACAAGATGCCAAACAACATGTCTTGGAATATCAAATATTGTTGCCTCTCAAATCTCAGATGCTGACAGATCTAATACTGGATGACAAATTTCAGCTAGTGATGACAAATAACAAATAGCTGCATATTCAATCAATACTCTCATCAGAAACTGCATCAAAAGGGTTTGAGAAGATATGAAGCAGGTAGATTTCCTTTCAGCTCCAGAGTAAACTCTGGATCCTGAACTACAATTTAAATCAAAATTTGAGTCCAGTGGCATCTTTAAGACCAACAAAGTTTAATTCTGCATCTAAGCTTTTGTGTGCATGCACACTTTATCAGTTATCTTCATGGAAAATGTATACACTGGAATTTCTGAAAGTGTCTTTTATCAGTTCAGCATGACATGGATGACATATGCATTGCAAATGAAGGACAAATTTAGTGGCATGGAAATGAATTGTACATTCCCCACCCCCCAAACAAGATGCTTTATGGAAATGATTGGTTTAATTGCCATCTTTATTATACAGTTTCTAAACAGGTGGGGGGTTTTTTTTGCTTGACAATCTTCTCCTTCAGATCCAGTATTCTAAAATTTCTGTATTCTCCGAGGTCTTCTGTTCAACCTCTCATTCCAATCTTCTTCTGTCACTCAAAGCTCTAATTCAGCATATTGTCTTTATACCTGTGTCAAGACATAGGTGGGGAATGGAGCCAGCACTCTCCTTTCTCCCTCCTTAATGTATCCTTTTGTCTTAGACTTGTCCTTATTGTATCTTATTGTTGTACTGATGAATCTTCTGTACTTTTTAATCCTAAACTTGAATTATTCACTTTGCAGACGTTTTGTGCTGATTATCTCTTGGGGAAAGAAACAGAACCATCTCAAAGATATTGAAGATATCTTCCAAGTGGAATTAATAGAGGCTTTTTGCCAACATTGCTCCAGGACAACTGAAGGGGAAATATTGTAAGAAGTACTTTTCTCCCTTTCTCACAATACAAGAACTCATGGACATTCAATGAAATTGCTGAGCAGTCAAGTTAGAACTGATAAAAGGAAGTACTTCTTCACCCAAAGGGTGATTAACACATGGAATTCACTGCCACAGGAGGTGGTGGTGGCTGCAAGCATAGACAGCTTCAAGAGGGGACTGGATAAACATATGGAGCAGAGGTCCATCAGTGGCTATTAGACACAGCATATTGTTGGAACTCTCTGTCTGGGGCAGTGATACTCTATATTCTTGGTGCTTGGGTGGGGGGGGGCAGAGTAGAGGGCTTCTAGTGTCCTGGCCCCACTGATGAACCTCCTGATGGCACTGGTTGGGTTTTTTTGCCACTGTGTGACACAGAGTGTTGGATTGGATGGGCCATTGGCCTGATCCAACATGGCTTCTCTGATGTTCTTATTTCAAAGCTATAGAGAATTGACAATCTTCTTTACCTCCACCCCCACCCCAACAAACACCTTGTGAGGCAGGTGGGGCTGCAAGAGCTCTTACACCAGCTGCCCTTTTAAGGACAACTCTTGCAAGAGCTATGGCTGACCCAAGTCCATCCCAGCAGCTGCAAGTGGAGGAATGGGGAATCAAACCCAGTTCTCCCAGATAAGAGTCCATACACTTAACCACTACACCAGACTGGCTTGCATGTATTACATGGATTGCATGCATGTTCATTTTAATTACTGAACAAGGTTAATGTATTTAGTTACTTTGAAAATGTCTACCATGCCTTTTTCCTAAGAAGACAGGTTAACATCAAAGTTCAAAATACAAGATAAAAAATAAATCATAACATAAACAACCCATGTACTCAGCATATTTCCCACTGTGCTCAGGAAAATTATTAACCCTAAGACAGTAAAAGCAGTAATTTATTAAATGAACGACTTAACTCTTAGCACCATATTTTTAATAATGTGGTATCTATCAGACTTTTGTTTAAAGACTAAGAAGCCAAATTTAGCTTGTATGTTCTAGGTATCACATGACTGGATTTTAAAAAGTAATTTCCTTTATAAGAGATGAACTTTTGATGTGATTATCTGTTCTGAACATCCAACAGAATGAAGACTTGGCATGGTATCTGCATTCTTGCAGCTCTTCTTTGCCAATTCATTTAAGTCATCTGGACAGATGAGACGCCCACGGATCTCATCAATGGCTGTGACTTACTGTAGACATTATAAAATGTTCTTGAGGGAAATTAATATACTTCCTCCTCTTCAAAATGTGGCAAAAATACCTTGTGGATAGTTTAACCTGCAAGCCTTTGTTAACAAGAAGACTAGCTGGTAATGGATGGGACTTCATAATACAAAAGATTTATTCAACCATTCCACTATCTTTTATTACAAAACAATGGTGGCCAGTTTCAGTTTCTGATTGAGTTGAAGTTTATTATGCACATTTGCAAACATGGTCATTGTATTCATGTTAGATGTATGTGTAGAACTTCTTGTTTGTATAGGTTATAAACAGGGCTTTTTTGAGCAGGAATGCAGAGGAACGCAGTTTCAGCTGGCTTGGTGTCAGGGGATGTGGCCTAATGTGCAGATGAGTCCCTGCTGCCCTGTGCAAAACAATGGTTGTGTCAAGGGTGTGTGGTCTAATATGCAAATGAGTTCCTACTGGACTTTTTCTACAAAAAAAGTCCTGCTTATAAAATATATAATGTTGGAAGAAAGGGTGTAGCGGAAGCCCGAAATGTTATGAATATTTTCCTGGGAGTAAGCCCATCTGAATAAAATAGAACTTTCTTCTGGGTAGACCTGCTTTGGATTGCTCCCTGAGCCTTAGTAATCCCTGCTTGAAATCGTGCTTTGGTCAAGGCCCAGGCATGGCGGAGGAGGGTGGATATACTTTTATTTGTTTGTTTATTTTATTTAGCCACAATATTCTAATAAGAGCTAGCACAACGTAGTGGTGGACTCTCACTTGGAGACCCAAGTTTGATTCCTCAGCTCCTCCACATGAAGGCTGCTGGGTGACCTTGGGCTAGTCACAGTTTTCTCAGAACTCTCTCAGCCCCACCTACCTCACAAGGGGCTGTTATCAGGAGAGGAAGGGAAGGTGATTGTAAACTGCTTTGAGATTCTGGAAGATATAGAAAAGCAGGGTATAAAAATAAGCTCTTCTTCCTCTTCTAATGTCACCTTTCTACTCACTTCAGGGACCTCAAGGCACCAACAACCAAAGCATTTAAACCAGTTTTAAAATGCATATATACAAACCAATCAAAACAGTCCAATTACTGTTCCTTTGACCATTCTCATGAACAGGAGTACACAATCAGATAAAACAAACCAGGCAGGTAATTTTTAAAATGCACTGCACTATAACTGCCACCAAATATTTGGCCACCTGTGCAATAGCTTGGTTTTATGCATCTCTTAATAACCAAGACATTTTTTCATCCAGGGAATCAGAACCAACTCCAAGTAATGGGAGAATTAGCTTTGATCCTAAGTCTGAAAATATGGGACAGTCTAAAACTATATCGTCAACTCTACTCTGAATTTGCAGGAATCTCTAACACTTAAGCTTTTTGCTACCCTCAACTGCTATTTATGGTAGAAAAGATAAGATTACTGAATCATATAGAGTGGCAGACCCTGCCCCAGTTTTGAAGGCTCCTTTCCAACACCAACCAGTTGGCCTTTAGACCTCAGACAGGTTCAGAAGCTTCCAACTGTTTCTGTTTTGGAAAGTGTTAGTGTGTGCCTTTACATCTCAGCAAGACTGGGGGTTAGCAGGAAGAGCCTAGCAGGAAGAGCCACGTGTGTGTGTGTGTATGAGAGAGAGGAAGTTCAATCTCTCTCTTTGTTTTGCATTACTTTCAGAAGCTATGTAGTAGAAGGGTTAGCAAAGAGTTAACTAGAACCTGAGTATGGGATAGAGGAAACTTCACCCCCTAGACCTCTGTCTCCATAAATTGGTTGAAATATATCAGAATGTTATATTCAGCAACTTCAGTGAGTAAAGTTATCTATACTGTTGCCCCAGGGAGATCACAAAAGTGTGGACATATAAACTATTTATTTTGGCTGCTTTGTGAATGCATGTGTGAGAGTTCATTTTCATTTTAGTGGAAATGCAGTTGCTGTGGAGCCATTTGAAAGCAAAAATGAAGACGGTGTTCAGGGGATCTGCACTGCTGTATTTTTATTTATTTATATTTAGGAAATGGGAAAGCTTTCTGGCTCCGCCTCCAGTCCCCAGATATTTCCTGAGTTGGACCTGGCAACCCTAATTTTAGGGTAGATAAATTATGGAGTGCTATTACCCACATCAATTAAAGAAGAGTAAGTCACTTATGCTTCTCTTAATTCTGCATGCTTGAACCATCCCAATATCCCTAACAAATCTCTTCCAATCATACAAATAATACAACTGCATTAAATCTATTAACTGATCCATAAAATCCAATATTGTTTTCCTACTATGGCCCCCAATCTGAGATACAGAAGAGCACAGGAAAATAAGGGAGTCATGAACTTATTCTGACCTCATTAGGGGCCCTGCCTTGTCTTTTTTTATATAAGGAGAAATGCTCCTTTTTAAGGTGCCAATCACCAGTTAGGGGCAGGGGATCCCCTGGTTTGGAGGACCTCCCCTGCTTCAGGGTTATCAGAAAGTGGGGGGGATGTCCACTGAGCATTCCATTATACCCTATGGAGACTGGTCCCTTTAGGGCAGGGGTGGCCAAACTTGCTTAATGTAAGAGCCACATAGATTTATTTATTTATTCATTTGGATTTATATCCTGCCCTCCCTGCCAAAGCAGGCTCAGGGTGGATGTTTGAGAGCTGCAAGACATGAACATCAGATATTTGAGAGAAGGAAGGAAGGAAGGAAGGAAGGAAGGAAGGAAGGAAGGAAGGAAGGAAGGAAGGAAGGAAGGAGAGGTGGAAAGAAAGCAACTTTAAGCCAAGCCAGCTGGCAGCTTGGAGAAGAAATCTAAAGATAAAAATGCCTTCTCCAAGTTGGCCAGTGGAGTGGTACCACACAATATGTGTGAAAGAGCCACACAATGTGTGTGAAAGAACCACATGTGGCTCCTGAACCACAGTTTGGCCACCCCTGCTATAGGGTATAGTGGAGAATTGATCCATGCATATCTGGGGCTCTGGTAGGCTGTTTGTTGAGGTAGAGGCACCAAATTTTCTGCATAGCATCTGGTGCCTCTTCTCAAAAAAATCCTCAAAGTTTCAAAAAGATTGGACCGGGGGTACAATTCTATGATTCCCAAAAGAAGGTGCTCACATCCGCCATTATTTCCAATGGAGGAAGGCATTGAAATGGTGCACAGTCCCTTTGGAATTCAATTTTGCTTGTCACAACCTTGTTCCTGGCTCCTCCCCCAGCCTCCTGGCTCCACCACAAAAGTCCCTAGATATTTCCTGAGTCAGACCTGGCAACCTTAGACCCAACCCATGCATGAAACTTGTTGGTGGCCCATGGCTAGTCATTTTCTCTCTATAGGTGAGGTGAAAGTGAGACCAAGATATATGCGTGTGTTCTGGTTTCATTTGATGAAAGAACTAAAGAACTGGGAAAAACACAGAAAGGGAAGGACTGATGGTAGATCATGCAGAATTAAGAATAGGAATGCAAGTGCGTTTCATGTCGAAAATTCCAGTTTATGACAGGGATTTATGCCTTGGGATAAAATTGCTGCTATCCTTTTTTTTCTGACCTCACTAATGAAATTTCATGGAAGTATCATCATTAATATCTGTTTTTGCATAAACATAAATGGTGTTTAAAAAGCCATAAAAGTGCACCTTGAGAATACCTGCAATGAAAATGAAGAAACAAAGAATAAGAACACAATGAAAATAGAATGTAACAGGAAAGGCTATACTTGACCCCCTTCATTACAAGAAAAGGGTGTTTCCAAGTTAGGTAACTATCTGTAGATGGTACAGTAGAATTCACCTTCAAAATCCTGAAGTTCTAAACTTCAGCAGATTCTTATCTCCCCAAAGTTTTAGGAATAAATTGCCTACCTGATGATATTCAGAAGATAATGATAATATGTAATCTGCTTATTATGTTAAATGATCAAACACATCCTAGGAAGGGAAGAATTGTTTATTCCCTGTAGGGGGGAAAAAGCTAGATGTGTATATGATATAGTAGGAGATGTAATGGACATTCATTTTGCAATGGAATGAATTTTTCTCCTCCTAAACAGATGATCTGCAAATGTGATCGCTCAAAGGCTGCTTAGAGAGGTAGATAATTAGCTAACCTATTGCCTAGAGATAGCGAGGAGAGTTTTTAAAAAAGAAGTCTTACACAAATGGTTTGGAATATTATGCAAAATTGGCTTCAGTTAGGCTTTAATTTATCTCATTTAATTTAATTATTGGGAAAAGTAAATCTTTCATAGAGCACAAAGCAAAAGAAGTTGTGACAGAGAAGACAGTGCAGAAAGGTGCTGGCATATAAACTGCAGCAATTAGATACTGATGGATTTATAGCTGCCTTTCAGAAAACAAGAGAAGAAGTCTCCCCCCACCCCACACAGACACCTGCCTCCAAGCATCTATAATAACTTATGTTTTAGGCAGCTCTATATCAATCAGAGTTAAAGCCTTAAACCATGCAGGGTGAATTAGTTGCTTAACTGAATTAAACCTATTTGCCAAATAAGTCTCTTTTCATTTAGAGCTCTCTTGTCGCTGGCTAACAGACACACAAAAATTTACTAGGGGAAGTTTCTCTATCCAACTTTCTGCAAGGAAAACCTTCAGTGGCTGAATTTCAGCATATCAGGCCACTATTGAACAAGCAGGGCCACTACCAATTGAAACCAATTGGAAACTCAGTCTAATATCTGTCTGTAACACACACCCCTCCCCATAATATGCGATACTTCCTTCCTCTATTTTAGTCTCCCACCAACCCTGTGAGGCAGGTTAAGCTGAGAAAGTATGATTGGTCCAGGCTCCCCCAGTGGGCTTCATAGCTGAGTAGAAATTTAAATTGGGGTCTCCCTAGCGGATTAATCACGTTCTCTCACTGGCTCTTCTATTGTATGCCTATATGCTGTAGTCCAGATTTGTCCATTTGTTGTTGTTTTACTGCAGCCCACCACAGATTCAGTTTGATATCTAATCCCTCTTTGTAACTCTTTGGCCCCAACCCTCATATCTCTTCTACATCATCTAATGTAGATTTTAACCTATGTTGGGTGATGTGATGAAACTTCTGTTCAGCTCCTGTTGAGGCAAAAGAAATATTAAATAACAGCAACAGCAATAGCCAGTGAGTGACTCATTGGGCTTTGCCAAGAAGCAGAACTTTTCTCTCTTTTTTGTTTTTTGTTGTGTGTGTGTGTATGTGTACCTGGAAGTCATGATGACCTCTGGTGAATGACCCTACTGGGGGCCTGGAAGATATTCAGAGGGGTGGCTGAATAAATCCTGCTCCTGTCTCTGGTATTTCAAGGAGGTCTCCCATCCAAGTACTTGCCAGAGTCAACCCTGCTTAGCTTCTGAGATCTGATGAGACTGGGCTTCTCTGGGCTATCCAGGTCAGGGCAAGAAGCAGAACTTTTCAAAGATGATCAACCTTATCCAGAAGGACTCCATGTGTTAGTGATGCTCAATGAGTAACTGCAATTGTGGAATGTAAGAGAGCTAGAGAGATTTTTGTACAATGCGTGTAATGGTCTATTTTAAGATATTCTCCCCTCGTTCAATCCTGTAGTGTAAAATGACAGAATGTGCTGTGTGCAGTTACATAAGATCACAGCATGTCACATAGCGTAATCCAATGTAAGGTGATAATGTTGGCTTTGATGTGACATGCACTGTTTTAGCGTGTGGGTTTAAGAAAAAACCAGCAAGAGGACAGGAATAGTTAATGATCAGAACAGTGGGTGGGTGGGAGTACAATGTTTACAACATCAAGCTTTGGAACCCATAAACATCCATCAAAGCCTGTTATGTGCTAAATGCACACCTTCCTGTACAACACATGGTTGCTGAGTCAAGGAATGCATGCAAAATAGAGTGGCCCTGAGCACCAGAATGTGAATATATGAGCCACTGCTAAGCTTAATATCTTGAAAAGAGAAGTCTATGCATATCTTTAAGCATACACTGATAGGCACTGACAGCTTTAGAAGGGAATTAAACATATTCTGGAACAGGGGTGACAAACATGTGGCTTGGGGGCCAGATCAGACCCCCAGAGGGTTCCTATCAGGTCTGTGAGAACACAAGAACATAGGAGAAGCTGTAATGTACTGGGGTCGGCGCAGTAAGAGACCAGAGTCGGAGAGTGATTTCAGCAAGCTTTACTTCAGGAACACACACACACAGACTGAGCTCTGTTCAAACTTCCCGCTCCTTTATACAATTCTTGCCCCCTTCTGATTGGTCCTTAACTATCTACATGGATTGGCTATTTTCAGGGCCCTAAGGGCCTATCAGGGTACAGTATGAGCCTGGATGTTGATTGGCTACTTATGTTTCAATCCTTCCCCTTATTGGGCACGCTTAGGCCTTCTCTGGAACCCTGGTGTGGAGTTCAAGCTCTGGCTTGTTCGGCTTCCCTCCAAAAGTAACAGTTCCCTCCAAAAGTAACAGTTCTCCCATTTGAGCCTAGGACACAACACCCCTCCCCCCATAGTTCCAGCTATCAGGTGACGTAGTCCTGGAGATATGCCGGAGGATAGCGGTCTCATGTCGAGTGTAGGAGCTCCGAGGGGACTGGGCGTTCCGACTCGGTTGGTGGTTCCGCGGCTGCAGAGCTGGAGACATCTGGGACGGCGGCCCCGGGAGACCTGGGTTCAGCTGCGCGGTCAGGGGTCTCCTCCTGCTGGGCCGAAGCGGGCTCCACGGAACCTTGTTTTGTGTCAGGCTCTCGGGGACTTACGTTGTCCGGATCTGGAGCCTCTGACCTTGGCTCCCCGGCAGGCAGGCGACCTTGGAGTTGGTCGATGTGTCGCCTCAGGAGATGTCCGTCCTCCAAGGTCACTGCATAGGAGACCGGTCCGGTGATGTGGTCCACCTTTCCTGGGAGCCAGGCGGGGCCAGTGGTGGCATAGGTCCGTGCCCACACTGTCTCACCTGGGTAGAACCCTCTGGGGGCTTTAAGGTGTTCCGGCGCCTGTCTGGGGCTTGGTCAGGGTGCAGCTTGTCCAGCAGGGTGCTGATGCAGCGGCCCATAAGGAGTTCTGCTGGATTGCGATCTGTGGAGGCGGTGGGTGTGGTCCGGTAGGCCATTAGGAAACATGCCAAGTCTTTTGGCCAGTTTGAAGGGCCCAGACGGTTCAAGGCCTCCTTTGCCATGCGCACCATCCGCTCTGCCTGGCCGTTGGTGGCTGGATGAAACGGGGCAGAGCGAATGTGCCTGATGAGGTTCCTGGCCAAGAAGTCCTGGAACACTGCGGACATGAATGCCATGCCGTTGTCGGTGACGATGGTCTCCGGCAAACCGTGGGTTGCAAAGATGGCCCTCAGAGCCCTGATGGTCGCCTGCGACGATGGCGAGGGCACCTGGACCACCTCCAACCACTTGGAGTATGAATCCACTAGTATGAGTAGAGTCTGCCCATGGAAGGGGCCAGCAAAGTCCATATGCAGTCTTGACCAGGGGGTTTTGGTGGATTCCCATGATTTCACTGGGCCACGTGGGGGGTCAGGCCTTGACACCTGGCACGTCGGGCACCTTTTAACCCAAGCCTCAATTTCTGCATCAAGGCTGGGCCACCAGACATAGCTCCGTGTGAGAGCCTTCATGCGGACTATGCCCGGGTGTGCCTCGTGCAGGGCTCTCAGCACTTGGTCTTGCAAGGGTTTGGGGATGATGACTCTGTTGTCCCATAGTAGGCAGCCTTTGTGGGTGGATAGTTCGTCTTTCCGGGCTGCAAACGGAGTAAATTCCAGCCCAGTCGAGCCCTTGGGCCACCCCCTCCCCACCCAGTCCAAGACACGGGAGAGGACTGGATCACGAGTGGAGCGGGCAGCAACGTCGCGGTCAAGCAATGGCCTGTCCGGAAGCATGTCCATCAGTAGGATCTGATGAGCCGGGGCTGGATCGGGATCCACATCAGGCAAGGGCAAGCGGCTCAGGGCGTCAGCATGGCCCATTGCCTTGCCCGGGTGATGCACTAGGGTGTAAGTGTAGCCGGCTAGAAAAATGGACCAACGGAGGACCCGTGGGGAAAACACCTGAGGGGTCTGCCGGTCCAATGCAAAGAGGCCCAAGAGGGGTTTGTGGTCCGTATAGAGGGTAAAGGGCCGGCCGTAGATGTAATCATGAAATTTTTTGACGCCGGCCACGACTGCCAACCCTTCTTTGTCGATTTGGGCATAGTTCCGCTCCGCCGACGAGAGGGTCCGCGAGTAATACGCGATAGGGATTTCGGTCCCATCAGGGAGCCGGTGGCCCAGAACTGCCCCCACGCCATAAGGGGATGCGTCGCATGCAAGGACCAAGGGCAGGGTCTCGTCGAAATGGGCAAGGATGGAGTTGGACATCAGGAGGCCCTTGATATCCTGGAAGGCTTTAGCATGCTGGCGGCCCCACGCCCAGGGTCGGTTCTTGTCTAGAAGCCGGTGCAGGGGTTCGGCCACCGCTGCCTTGTGGGGGAGAAAAGCATGATAAAAGTTTAGGAGGCCGAGGAAGGCCTGGAGTTCTTGCTTGTTGGTGGGCGCTGGAGCATCTCTGATGGCACGCAGCTTGGCGTCGGAGGGGTGGACCCCCTGGGCATCGATGTAGAACCCCAAGAATTCCACCCGATCCATGCCCAGGAGGCACTTCTCCCGTTTGACCTTGAGGCCAGCTGTTTCAAAACATTGTAGGACTCCTCTAAGGCGGGCGGCGAATTCTTCAGGTGAGGCTGCCTCGATCAGCACATCATCAAAGAATGGAGTGACTCCGGGGAGTCCTTTTAAAAGAGAGTCCATTAGTTCCTGGAACAACCCCGGAGCCACACTCACGCCAAATTGCAACCTCTTTACTCTAAAGGCCCCCTGGTGGGTCACAATTGTTTGGGCGTTGGCCGTGGCCTCATCCACCGGCAGCTGTTGGTAAGCTTCGGCCAAGTCCAACTTGCCGAAAATTTTTGCGCCGGCTAGGGTGGCTAGAACGTGGCTGACAATGGGCACAGGATATGCGTGGGCCTGAAGAGCCTTGTTGAGGGTGCACTTGTTGAGGGTGCACAAATCCGCACCTCCCCACTGGGCTTGACTGGAGTCACGATGGGAGTTTCCCAGGTTGCGTGGGTGACAGGCTCTAGTATTCCCTGTGCAATCAGTTTATCCAGTTCCTCCTCAATTTTAGGCTTGAGCGCGAATGGAACTTGCCGCGCTTTAAGCCTAATAGGCCGCAATGTGGGGTCGAGGTGTAGTGAAACCGGGGGACCCGTGTAGCAGCCCAAGGTGCCATCGAAAATGGCCGGGAACTCTTCGCAAACCTTGTTAAAGTCCACTCCGCCAGTCTTATTGACCCCCCTGATCTCTAGTCCCAGGGTCTTGAACCAGTCGAGACCCAAAAGGTTTGTAAGGTGGTTCTTGACCACTAGCACTTGTAGCTGGCCCTTGAACCCCTTGTATTGGACTGGGACCGGGCCCACTCCCAAGATAGGCACCTTGTTCTTCTGCAAGTCCACTAAGGTAAACCCCGGGTCCCTGAGACGAGGCTTCAGCCTGGTGGGAATTTTAAAAAATGTCTCTGCCGCTATAATAGATGATGCTGACCCAGAGTCCACCTCCATTTGGCAGGGCACCCCCCGATCTCTACATTGACCTGGATTTTGGAGGGCCTGACTGGCGAGGGTAGGTACTGTACCGGGTATTGGTGGGCGAGGAGAGCGTCGATCTTGAAGTCTGGCTGGCCTTCGGAGTGCGCAGATCTTTGCGGGATGCGTGCTCGGGATTTGGATCTGCAGGAGCAGGCGATGTGGCCTTCCTTGTTGCAGAGTTGACAGGTGGCATTCCGGAATCGGCAGGTCTTTCGCTCGTGCTGGCCCCCGCAACTTGCACATGCAGGTGGTGTCTTGTGTCTCATGCCTTGTGGGACGTGGGTGGTCTTCCTTCCTGCTGAACGATAGCCAGTTTGTAGAGCTCTGTCCTCGTCCGAGTCCTCAGTAGATGGTTCAGGGTTGATCTGGTGTGCCGCAGCCTGTCTTGTCGGCTGTGGCTCTGCTGATCTGCCCTTCTCCCAGCTGGTGGCCACGTCGATTGCCTTTGTTAGGTCGCAATCGGAGAGGGACAGGAGTTTCTGCACTAGTTTTTTGTCCCTCAAGCCCCATACAAACTGGTCGAGAAGGGCTTCATTGAGGTCTGCGAAACTGCATTGGCTTGCCACCCGGCGCAGGCTTGTTAAGAATGCCATGGCAATTTTGCCTGCCTTCTGTGTCCTTTGTCGGAAGTCCCAGTGCCGGGTGAGCTTGGTTGACTGGGGCTGGAAATACTTCTCCAGAGCGCTGATGGTGTCGTCCACTGGCATCTCTGAGAGCTTCCTGGGTTGGAGAAGAGCCCTGGCTAAGTCCACGGTCTCCGTGCCACACGTACTGATAAGCAGAGCTCTCTGCATGGTAGTCTCTGTAATCTTCCGGAAGGTCAGGTATGACTGGAAGCCTTCGACCCACGAGTCCCACAGCTCGGGGCGATCGATGCTAAAGGGCTGTAGGAGGTTGGCTGGAGCCTCCATTCTTGGCAGCGCGTCTGGGCGGCTTGCGAGCTGGGGTGTGCGCAGAGCGGAGGTGCGGACCCAGATGGCTTGGATTTAGCCGCCTTTCCGTGTTCCTGGTTCTGTTGCTGGTTCTTACTGGCATCCCATCCTCGTCGCCAGTGTAATGTACTGGGGTCGGCGCAGTAAGAGACCAGAGTCGGAGAGTGATTTCAGCAAGCTTTACTTCAGGAACACACACACACAGACTGAGCTCTGTTCAAACTTCCCGCTCCTTTATACAATTCTTGCCCCCTTCTGATTGGTCCTTAACTATCTACATGGATTGGCTATTTACAGGGCCCTAAGGGCCTATCAGGGTACAGTATGAGCCTGGATGTTGATTGGCTACTTATGTTTCAATCCTTCCCCTGATTGGGCACACTTAGGCCTTCTCTGGAACCCTGGTGTGGAGTTCAAGCTCTGGCTTGTTCGGCTTCCCTCCAAAAGTAACAGTTCCCTCCAAAAGTAACATTTCTCCCATTTGAGCCTAGGACACAACAGAAGCCATGCTGGATCAGGCCAATGGCCCATCCAGTCCAACACTCTGTGTCACACAGTGGCCAAAAAAACCCAAAACCAAGTGCCATCAGGAGGTTCACATAGGATTGCCAAGTCCAATTCAAGAAATATGTGGGGACTTTGGGGGTGGAGCCAGGAGACATTGGGGGTGGAGCCAGGAACAAGGGTGTGACAAGCATAATTGAACTCCAAGGGAGTTCGGGCCATCACATTTAAAGGGACAGCACACCTTTTTAAATGTCTTCCTTCCATAGGAAATAATAAAGGATAGGGGCACCTTCTTTTGGGGCTCATAGAATTGGACCCCCTGGTCCAATCGTTTTGAAACTTGGGAGGTACTTTGGGGAGAGGCACTAGATACTATACTGAAAATTTGGTGCCCCTACCTCAAAAAACACCTCCCCCAGAGCCCCCAAAACCTCCAGATCAATTCCCCATTATACCCTATGAGAATCGATCTCCACATAGGGAATAATGAAGTGCTCAGCAGACGTTTCCCTCCCCCCCACCCTGGTTCTGGTGACTCTGAAGTGAGGGATTGGCCTCTCCACTCACAAGTTGCTGCCAACTTCTTCAAAGTAACACAGACACACCATCCCAAGAGGAAACCTTTCAATCGGAGACTGAAGCTCCGGAGGGGAAAAGGCACATGGTTCTCTGGGGGCGGGGCTTCCCCCTGCTGGCCAGCTGACTGGGGGCGGGAAGGAGCCTGGGAAAGCAGAAGAACCCCCACTGGGACCTGGGGATTGGCAAGCCTAGGTTCACATGTGGGTCTAGAAGCCCTTCCACTTCTAAGTCTGCTTTCTTCTCTCTCTGTCTTGCTTCCGTGTCACAACTTGCTTTGCCAGGCTTGCTCAATCACATAAAAGCTACAGAGCAAAGCCTCTATTTTCTCCATTGGCTGAGGAGGAAGGGAGAGCTTGCTTTGTCAGGCTGTCTCAATCGAACAGCACAGCTACTGAACCAAACCTCTTTTCCTTCTACTGGCTGAGGCTTCAACCCCTCCTCATCCCTGGGAAGGGAGGGAAAGAGTCAGAGCTTCATTTGCCCAGTTTCCTCAATCACACGGGAGAGATACAAAATCTTTAACTGTGTTTGTGTGTGTCCTTTACAAAGTCTATATCTCTGCTACCTGGTATTACATTTTATGATACACATGGCCCAGCCTGACAAAGTCTCATTTATGTCAGATTTGGCCTGCATAACAAATGAGTTCAACACCCCTGTTCTGTAAGATAGGTCTGTCAGTGGCCCTAGCCAGGGTGGCTAAAGGGAACCTCTGTATTCAGAGGCTGTCAGCTTCTGAATACCGGTGTTGGGACACAATGTCATTGGAAGGCCTCAGTCCCTATGCCTTGTTGTTGGAACTCCAGAGGAACTGGTTGTCTGATGTGTGAGACAGGATGCTGGACTAGGTGGGCAACAAATCTGATCCAGCAGGGTTCTTGTTCCTAATGCCTCTTTGCCAAAAAAGCTATCCTGTAACTTTAAGAGAAGGTTTTTTCCCGCTATAAAAAGGCTGCTGAAAGAAACTTTGCTATGGTGATGGTTAACTTTTGTAATGTGCCATTTAAAAGAAAATATATCCTTTGAATCTCAGATGTTTGTCTAAATTCCTTATCCAAGGGATGATCTATTTCTCTCTCAGTTTATTGTACAGAGAGCAATATAACATTATATGAAATAATGACTCTATTTGATTTGTTCCACATTTACATAAGCAATTAGTAACTGGCATTTTTAAGTACCGTTCTGCCATTTCCACTCTCGGAAGTGCATTACAGCATGCCAATGTAAAGATTCTTCTATATATAGTGTGGAAAGAACAAACCAATATACAACGGGGGAGCATTTTCTATAGTAACTTCCAGGGCTCTTCTTATGTTTTTATGTTCCTAAACAATATGCTAATTCAATGAAATGTACAATCTTTCAGGAGGAGACAGTGAACAAGGAGACATGATTTTTGTTCATTCCCTATTCATGAAACTTGTATTGGAATTAGAAATGGCATTTTCACAAGCAAAAAAAAAAAAAAAAAGGGAGAAGGATTCTTCAGTTATACTTTCATACTAAAAAATCAATGTTGGGTGACCAGCCCAACTTGAGTAATTGCTGGCACAGAAGACAGAAGCAGTGTGCACACCAATAGATTAAATAAATTCATGTAAGAGGCACTTCTGAAGCACAAAGACAGATAAATTACAGGGATGATATGCAAAGCCATGAGATGTGAAATATTAACCCTAGAACAACAGCAGCTATGGAGTATACACTACATCACCAATTAAAGTATTTTTTTGCAGGGTTTTATATAGGAGACATATTTGGAATACGAAATAGGAGAGCAGAAGCTATTTTATGGTAATGGTATAGAGAAAGGCTTGTAGGGGAGATAAATCACAATTTCCTTTATGTGAAAAATTCAGTTCTTGAGAATGGATGATTAAAACGATAAAGATCTACATACCAAGAAAGTTATGCCATATGCAGATGAATCTGCTGAGTCAGACTTAATCCAGGTACCCCAATATCATTTATTATTTTTTTTACTGGAAGCCATTCTTCAAGAGCAGAGAAAGATCTTCCCCCTACTTCCTACTATCTTTTAAGAGATAGCCAGTTTGGTGAGCTGTTTTGAGACTCTGAAATTCGGAGTGGAGGGCGGGATATAAATCCAATATCTTCTTCTAAGCAAAGATGCCAAAGACTGAACTGGCATGAATGCTTGCAACACATATTGACCACTGCAAATGATAAAATGCATAGTGTGACATAAAAAAATTAAAAATAAAACCTTTTCTCATTCTGATGTCTATTTTCTGTTCCCACTATCAGAGCTTCAGAGGTTCCATGTCCCACGGGTTATTGCTAACTTTCCAGGAATTGTAGAACCTGTATACAAAGCCAGAACTTTCAAGAACTACAAGCCCACAGTTGGCTAGAGAGTCTCCGTTTGGGGGCTGGAAGATACTAATAGGCTTAGTAGTCAGGAGCTAGAAAGATCATGTCAGATCATTACTGAATTCTTGAGGTAGATTCCTGAGATGGCAAGCAAACAACTTGACAAGTGCATGTGATAATTAACAAATATATCATGTAAAAACAGAGAACTTCCAATGGTAGGTGTATCATTTGTATGTGTGTGTGTAAAGAAAGTGCTGCCAAATTGCAATCAATTTACAGTGACCCTGTAGAGTTTTCAAGACAAGAGACTAACAGAGGTGGCTTTGCCATTGCATGCATCTGCATAGCAACCCATATATCCCTTGGTGGTCTCCCATTCAATTACTAAGTGGGGCTGGCCCTGCTTAGCATCCAAGATCTGATGTATCTGCTGAAGTGTGCATGCACACAAAAGCTTATACCCAGAATTAAACTTTGTTGGTCTTAAAGGTGTCACTGGACTCAAACTTTGTTCTGTTGCTTCAGACCAATACGGCTAGCCACCTGAATCTATGTGGATATATGTATTGTACATAGCACGTACATAGGTGTTCATATTGCCATAAACAAATAATTTAAATATTCCTAGCTTGATCCAACAAAAAAGCATTTGTAACTGAACAGTTCTCTTTCTAGCTGTGGGCTTTAATAGAACAGCTATGGTTACGGGGCTGTTTTGAACTGGATCCTCACTTACACCCATTCCAAAAGTCTGTAGATGACACGGGTTTCCTTTTAAATAGATGGATTTATGTAACTAATGATCCAGCTTCATTTTGGAGCCCTTCTCTCTTTTCTCTGTTCCTCTGAATGATTCTGCCTCAGAGACTCCTTTGGTTTGGTGGCTGGTAGCAACACAGAACTTCTCTGTCATGTGCCTGCCACTAAGGCCTGTGTATTGATTTTAATGAATATTGGGATTCATTTTTCTACCAAGTCAACACTGACCTGATAACCCCCCTTTAATATGTCTTAATCTTTCCCAATATTTACCTCACCATTCAATAAATCCTAAAATCCCAAGCGAGTTTTAATATCTTCTTAATATTTGGTACCCCTGCTCTTTCCCCTCTCTTTAAGGAGAAGATGTGATAGCAAAGTAAAAGTGTTGTCAAAGGGCCTAATATTGTGGATTGGAACACCTGTTGCTCCATATATCCCCAAAGAAAACTCAAGACACTGAGAAATGACATTTATTTATGTCTTATCTACCTAAACAAACACCACATTCCTTTCTTCTAATGCAAGTTGCCACTAAGGGGCAGTCTCTACTGGTTGGCACTATTTGGGCAACTGCATTCAGACTCCAAACTTGGCTGGGGTCACTGAATGCCTTTGTTTATCCTAGCTTGTATAGCTCTAAGGTACTAATCCTCATCCTGGTCCTGCCATGTGAGCGACTCTTCACCGATGGTGTCTCCTCCTCACATAAGCAATGATTGACTGGTTTCAGAAAATCTCCTTTCATCTTCATATACCTCAGGTGCTCACAAGTTAGCAATACTTATGCATTAGCAAACTTGCCTCCTGAAGATCAACAGTCCCAGCAGACCAGGCTTATTTAAGTATACCCAAGCACCTCCAAACAATTCAGAGGAGAAAAGAGAGAGTCCTTTTCTAAGATAGCCTCAACCACAGATGGTAACCATGGATCCTGCTTCATTTAATGTTGGGTGAGTGGATGTGTCAGCATGCAGGTGCGGCGAAAACTCTAACTCCATCTCTCCTGATGATGGACAGGGCACCCTACTGGAGCTTCAGAATCCATTCAAAATAAAGACACAAGTAAATAACTCTCCTTCAGGTGAGGAATGAACTTTGTCATGTCACTTTGTTTGTTTGTTTGTTTGTTTGTTTGTTTATTTATTTATTTATTTATTTATTTATTTATTTATTTCAATTTGTATCCTGCCCTCCCCACCAAAACAGGCTCAGGGCATATAAATGAACAAGAGTGTGAAACAGTTCTAAGAGGAAAGAGATTATGTTGATGAACTAATACTGAGTTCACTAGCATGGTTTGAAATTTTAGGAGAGTAGCCCAAAAGATAAGATCCCTTTCCCTGACAAACTAATTTTGGATTGGATTCATGGAATGGAGTGGAGTGGATAGATGATTCCTTCTGATTTCCTCTTCTTGCCACCATGTCCCACTGCTTCCCCGAGTTTCCCCAATCCTTAGGAGCAATGTCCCAAGGGATGTAGGAGGCTACAAGGGAAAGGAGGAGAGATCTATTAACTCCTTCCATCCATAGTTTGTTGGTTACAACCGTGGGTTGGAATAAATGAAATAAAGGAAACCATTAGAAGTATAACAATATGAAATGTCACAGATTGTCCAATAACATACATTTTTTCCAAATCTCTGCTTGTTGCTCTGGAAAATGAAGTGGTGATTGGCTGGAATATTCTAAACAAAGATCACTTTGTTTTATGTTGAGCAATGAGAAAAGGTGCATGAAACACCACTACACTACACCACTAAGTTCATATATTCAGAAGGAATAATTGGTATGTTTCTTGTTGTGTAGAAAGAGAGGTATTTTGGTACCTGGTATCTTTCTGAATGTTATATAGAAACCTGGAACAGCTTCTCAATCTATTTTTCAAACTATAAAATGGGATCATTAATGAACAACTTTGTAAAGATGTCATAAAGATGAATTGAAATTGTAATTTGCTTTGAGTACAGAAGCAGAATTGAAATGCTAAACTATAATGCTCTAGTTGTATGCCCTTAATCAGTATGGTACCAAGTTCCCTTTAGGCCTAGAAATCATTCTGTAATAATAGCAGTGTACTGTGTGCTGTCAGCCTGTATTGAAATCCTCTGATGAATATTAAAACCCTGCTACATTGTACAGTCAAATGTTACAGACACAGTTTGGCAGATGGCGTTCGATATCTTATATTAAGAGCTGAGACCCAAGGCCTATGCCTATAGTCAAAACTGCAGACTCCCTGTCCTTTGCTTTTGTTTCTCTGAAATGTCACGTCTTATTAAAAAACATTCCCAATAGGATTATTGGACTCAAATTTATGCATTTCTCAAAAGGAAAAAAAAAACAGTCAGAGACTCTGTAGGCTTACAAGAACAAATCATTAGCTTGATAATATATTGTTTAGAGGAGTCAATTAAGCTGGAGAGTGTGGCGGAGGGGAGAGGGGAGAGAGAAGTGAAAGGGCAACATTTCCGTGAAGTTTAGGCCTTAATGGCATGTGTCAACAGCAGAGAAAAGAGCAGCCAGGAGGCAGGGTGGGGAGAGTGCCTGGTGCCAGTACAAGAGTTTGGGATTGATTGACTCAAGTCTCCCTTGCGAGTCTATCAGCGTCATTATGTTTGTTACAGGATGAATAGTGTAATTGTTTTTGGGGAGATATCAGCATGTTCAATCAAAAAGCTAATATGTGCATTATTGCTTTGCTGGTTTTTAAACCCTTTTCTCATTATAGGCATCGATCTTGCTTAAAAGCTCTTCTCCAAATGTTTGGTTCCATCATGACACAAGCAGATCCCTTTGTCTCTCCTGGGTCCTTCCCCCTCAACTGCTGCCAGAGGAAAAATATCTTCATTCAGGTTAATTGTAGGATGCTAAAATCTACCTCTCTGCATGAGGCAAACATTTTTTTAAAGTACCATATTAAGAGCTGCTGTTCAAAGATTCTCATCTTCTCTATGGACTGAAACGGAAGGGATGTGGCTCGTCTAGCTTCTCGATATGGTGGGGGAAGTGTTTTAATGAATGTTGTTTGAAAAATTAGAGGTAATTGGCAATTTCTTCAAGAGGGTGTTTTGTTTTTTCTAATGACACTTCTCAAATTTATACTATACGTTGGGATAAATATTAAGATCACATGCATGGAATGACAAAAACAAGAAAAAGAAACTCCCTATAAAGTTGGACTCTTTTCTTGGGTTTTGATTACGGCCCATCTCACACACACCCAGAAGTGTGGGGAGATACTCTCCCAGTAGGGGGATTGGACTGGACCAAGGAGTTAAATAATCACATGGGTGAGCCCAGTTGCAAAAAAAGTTTCCAGCTGATTATCAAGACAGGAGGAAGAATGCAAATTCAATAGAAACTACTCACACAATTATCTCTGTCTGTTCATTTGATTGTTTTGTTCACATACATTTTCCAGTGTTGTGATGTCCCATCAAAGGGAAAATTGCTTCAGTGTCTATGGAGAGTGTGTGAAGGGGTGTTGGGCGACAGATAAATGCCTTGGAATGCAGTGAATATGTGTTCAGGCTACTTCCACCCTACTGAGAATGTTATATCCATTATATGGTAAACTTGTGGCTAGATTACTGTACATATTCTACCATGCTAGCAACCCCTGAAGATGATTCAGAAACTTCAGCTGGTACAAAACATGGTGGCCGATTTGCAATTGGTGCTGCCCATCAAAACCACATCACATCATACCTGAGGTCTCCTCACTGGCTATCTATTTGTTTCCAGATCCTACTTAAGGCACAGGTGCTTACCTTCATGGTTTGGCACCCACATTGTGCTGCTTACTGATTGGCAACCAAGTGGTCATTTCCCTTCTTACTACAGGGTCTCCTAGCAGCCCTCTTGCTTTCAAGGAAAAAATCTGGTCCAGGTCTTATCTGTTGTTGCTCTATTATCACCGAACAACTTCCCAGAAGAGGTGAGGCTGTATGACACAGCTATATAAAATAGCTTATTGGGCAACTTGAAGACTGTCAATATGGGTTCTGGCTTATAATTAGCAATTTTAATGATGCATTTTAATTATGTTAATAGATGACTTTTTAATATTTATTGTTGCTACCCATCTCAGCTCCTGAAAGTGTCAGGAGAAAGTTGGGATGTATAAAAAATAAACAAAATGGTCTTCACCCATAGTCTGATATGATTGTAGAGCTACTGGTTGGTAGCTGTGGACCAAGTTCATATTTGCCTTGGTCCAGCCTTCCATTCTGAGGAAGAATTCTGCATACCTTATGCTGCTAACAAATGGCCACTTTGTTAATCACAAGCAGAGACTGAAGGATATAAGAATCAACTGTCTAGCAAGAATTCACTCATCTAGCCCAGCAGGGAATACTCAGCAGTGACTCTTCAAGCTTTCAAACTGCTGCTCCTGATATCAGAGTACTTGTCATCAGTAGTGACAGAGACTGAAGCATGTGTCCTTCGGCAGAGCATCTCAGTAAGCATGATACATTGCGCTAGCAGTACCTTTTGTGAAGACAAAAATTTTTAAGAAGAGACTTGGATGGTTGATAGAATTAACTGTGCTGAGTCTCCCATCAATTTCAGTATGTGTTAGGCAAGACCATGCCACATAGGCTTCCTTCTCCAACATCTGGGAGGGCTGCTGTTAGTCAAGGTAAACAATACTGATTTTGATAGACCAATGGTTTGATTCAGGATAAGGCAGCTTCATTTGTGTTCTGAAGAAGTCCAGTATGAAGCACTGATCAACATCAACCCTCTCACGAGTCCTTGTTGTACTAATAACATTGGCAATAACAACAGATGACTCAATATAAGTTACTTCATGGACTTTGAGCCCAGATATCGCTCTCTACCCTGGAGCCTACTTGGTCCCCTTTGAATTATAAGTGAGGCAATATTAATTTAAAATGTATGATAGTGATTGAAAATGGAATGCTTAAGACTAGTTCCATACTGATCAGTAACAATCAATCCAAGAATCGAACAAATAGGGGGGGGGGTAGAGATCAAAATGATGTTGAGGAATATAATATGTTGTAACAAATCTGCAGTCAAGAAAGCAAAGCAAATGATTATAATGAGGCAGTATATAGCAAAATAAACAGAATTGGTTTACCTGAACAATTAGTATTTAAAATGCAGATTTATTTGTCTTAAATTATCTCTTACTGCAAAATGGATAATGATGTAGTTTCCTGTTAGGGAGACTCTTTTTCATTGGAGTCTAAAGAAACGACAACAAATTTGGCTACTGATAGTTCTCCAAATGCATACCTTTTAGTTACCTTATGACTGTAACCAAAACTTTTTTTTTAGTACAATAGTTCTCCAGGTTGGTTTGTTTCTTTATTACATTGGGCTGCCATATTTCCAGGTAGAGCTTCAAAGAAGGAAAAATCACATCAATGATTTTCTTTTGATCCAATGAAATGCCCAGAACCCTCAACAAGCTCATGCATGTGTGTGTACTTTGCTATCTCTAAACAGTTAATGTTGGAACTGTATCAGCTGAATCAGAGAGGCTGCTTTACATTCACAGTCTTCTTGCCTGCTTAGCAAACACCTTTTCTTAAATAAAAAATAAATGCCTTAAGTTACCCCCAAGTCTCCTTGAAACACCCCACTGTATTTATAGTGCTGGTAACAAAAGAAAATTTGTTTCTGAAGCATTTGAGTATAAGAATGAGAGCATCTGAGTTCCCTCAAGCAGATTCAGGAAAGGTAAGGCATGAATAATCTTAATAAATACATCTTGAAAAATCCATCCTAAACCTGAGGGAATCATGACTAGGCAAAGTTTGGTGCATACCACCAGCACTGATTTTTTTTTTTTTTTTAAAAAACAACAACTGATATTTTCTTATTTTAAACAGATGCTGTCATTCTTAAATGAAAACTGTTAAGTCAAAATCCTGGTTTTGAAAAAGAAATCTTCGGTTTGGTGAGCTAATGTTCCATGTGGCTGCAGCTCTGAACCTCTCAAAGAAACATCTGTAACTCTTAACATTCTATGGTACAGCATGTATCAAGGTCCATTATTCTTGGTCTTTCAGAGACACCTGCATTCCTTAGCTCATAGATTTTGAAACAAAATGTTCTTTAGGTTCTTAATACAGGGTTTTTCTTGGAAATGAATGTGCTAAATATAGGGAAGTTAAATATTCTTTTTAAAAATTTCCCCATCATGCCCAGCACTGAACATGTTTTTATCCTTTGAAGAAGAAGAAGATGAAGAAGATGAAGATATTGGATTTATATCCCGCCTTCCACTCCAAAGAGTCTCAGAGCGGCTCACAATCTCCTTTCCCTTCCTCCCCCACAACAGACACCCTGTGAGGTGAACATATGAAGCATATGAAGCTGCCTTATACCGAATCAGACCCCCGGTCCATCAAAGTCAGCACCGTCCTCTCAGACCAGCAGCGGCTCTCCAGGGTCTTTGTTCTTGGTCTTAAATACAGAAACTGCTGCCATAGCTGTAAAGGTTTTTACCGTAGTTGTAAAGGTTTTTATCTTTTTCTGTTACCATAATTCTACTTCATGTACAACAGAGAAGAAACAGGAATGCTAAGCTAAATGTTTTTAATATTCTGAAGGAAGGCTGTTCAGCAATACGTAAGATCACATACTCAAAAGAACAAACAAACAAAAACTGCCTTGAGGTTTAATGGCTTGCAGCCTACCATTCTGCTTATCCAATTTTGAAGGGGGAAGAGCTTCTTTAGTTGGAGGTACAGGAAGGCTGCATACCTGTCTGAGAGGACACAGTATGCACCATTATATGAAACTGCTCATGCTCATAATTTAGCTGGTAACAAAAAACAGATGGAAAGGAACAGAAAAGGGTGGCAAGACCAATCTGTGCATAGGCAAATGTCTTCACAATATCTTAAAATTCAATCCAGAAATCTTCAGAACAGAGCCTCCTGCAGCCCGACACGTCGCGGCTTGGCTGCAGGGGGACTTTTGCCCCCCTGGAGGAGAGCAGACGTTTCGGCGTGCTTCCAAGCGCGTTTGGAGGAGGCGGGGCTTTTGCGGCTGTTCTGAAGCCTCCGCACCCCGTCTCCTCAGTCCTCTTGTCAAGCTTGGACAGCAGGGAGCGTGCTAGCTTGCTCTCAGCTTGAGCAAGGGAGGGGATTAGGCTTTGAGGCCGGTGCGTCAGAGGATCGCAGTTTTGAAGAGCGGAGCGACGTTGGATGTGGCTGGCTGTATTATTGTGTCACGGTGGCCCAGTGTTTCGTGAGGGGTGGTTTTTAGTTATCTGCACTCAGGAATTTTATCTGCCCATATTTTAGTTGGCAGGGGAGCGTCATTGGGGTTGTGGGAGGCTTTCTTCTTCTAGGGGCCCCAGTTGCCTGCGCTTCTTTATTGGGCGAAGATCATTGTTTTGAGTGGCCTGTGGTTTTTGAGGCCATTTGAGCTTTGTATGGTGCCCTGGGGAATTAGTTGGCATGGGGGCGTTATTTGGGTGGTAGGAGGCTAACGTTTCATGTGGGCCCTGGTTGCCAGCACTTCTTTGAGGGAAGGGGCCCTGGCCCAGGGGTAGAGCATCTGCTTTTCAGGCAGAAGTCCCTGGTTTTTGTCCCCAGCATCACCAGTTAAAAAGCTTAGTCAGAAGGTGATTTTAAAAGACCTCTACCTGAGACTCTGGAGATAAGGGTTAAAAAGTTGGGGGCAGATCAATTTTTTGGTTTGCCCTTGGTTTGGGTGGTTACTTGAGCAGGGTGAAGTGGCTGTCGGGGTGGGTCGGCCATTTTATAGGTGGCTATTTGTCATAAAGCACTGGGGTGGTTGTGCTGTTTCTGCCCTCTTGTGCTTGACGGCCATTTTAGGCTTCCTTCTTCTTATTCATTCCTTGCTCTTTGGCGGCCATTTTTATGAGGTGGTGAGGCAGCAGACAATTGAGAGTACATTGGGGCAGCGGCCATTTTAAGGTCTAGTTGGGCGGCGGCCATTTTAGAGGTAGGCTTTTGCCCTCCTCTCCCACCCCCCTTTTTTCTGTCAAGATAGTTGAGGAGTTTTGGTGCCTCCCCCCTTTTTGGTGTAGTGTAGCTAGCTGCTTTACACCAGGCCTTTCTCCCTCTAATTGGGACGGGTGCTGTGCTCTTTAGTGAACATGGCAGGGGGTAAAGGTACTGGCAAATCAAAGGGGAAGCAGCCCGCTCCTAAGGCGTCCCCGAAACATCCTCCGCCCCCTTCGTCTCCTGATGAGGAAGGGGACGATGAAGTGAACGCAGTCATTTTCCAGCGACTGCAGGCCTTGGAGCAGGCGTCGAGGTTTCCACCTTCTCAGATGCCTAAGAAGGGGCGGATTTCTAAGTGTGTTTTGCAGGCAGATATATTGACCCGCTTGTCTCTTTTGGAGGGCAGATCTGCAGCTGCTGCTGGAGGAGCTGTGGGGCTTGTTGGCTTGGATGTTGGTGCTGGCCCGTCGTCCAGTGCAGTTGGGGCCGGGTCAGCATTGGTGCCTGCTTTACCTTCTGGTAAGTCTGGGGATGGCTCATTGCCTCACTCTGGGCCTGTGTGGCCTTGGGGGGTCGCTGGCCCTAGTGGGTCTGGGTTTTTTCCAACTTTAGGCTTTGAGCAGCCGAGCAATTGGAGGTGGCCGCAGGGTCAGTGCGGTCCATTTGGACATTGGCCTGGGGTAGGACAGCAGGGGTCAGCAGTGGCTTGGCCTGGCGGCTAGGGTTTCCCATCTCCTTATGGGGCGGTCCCCTTTGGCGCTATGCCTTTTGGTGAGATCGCCTTACCTTTGGGTGATCACCTGCTGCCTGCCACAAGGGAGAAAATCTTAAAAGGGGAATATGTGGACGTATTCTCCCTTTTATTTAGAGAATTGGAAAAGAAGGACAAGGAGGGACTGGATGCTAAAGAGAAGGCGAAGCTTAGGAAGAGGAAGGTTGACCGGACCTGGGCCAATTGGCTTCCGGGTTTTTTTATATATGTGGGAGTGATAGCACATGCGCAGCCCTGGCGGGCCGCCGCCTTAATTCAATATATGGACATCATATACAAGGGGTATACGATGTTCAGCGGCCCAGCCTGGATCCAATATGACCAGGAGTTCAGGATGAGGGCCGCTTTATACCCTTCACTCCCGTGGGATCGGATTCACCAACAGTTGTGGCTGCAGATTATGTCACCTGTGCGGCCCAATTTGGGGGACCGATCCGACAGTGGTCACCTTGTATCCAAGGATTCCTCTTCTTCTTCCGGTGCTTCAGTATCTTCCTGCAGTGCTGCGGGGCAGGCGGTTCATCCCCGCTTGCTCTGCTGGGAGTTTGGGTCCCAGGGGGCGTGCAGTCGTAAAGCTTGCCAGTTCAAGCACGAATGCCCCCTGTGCGCTGGCCCACACTCTTTCAACAACTGCCCGAGAGTCCGGCCGCGCAAGGGTCAGAAAGGAGCAGGGGGGGCCCTTCTCAATCTGGGGATAGGCCCCAGCCCGATGAAGGTGGGTCTTCTTGAGGAATGGCTTCGCAGGTACCCACGTAGGGGGGACAGTTTATATTTGTTAAAAGTTATATTTGTTAAAAGTTTTAGTTTCAGGTAGGGATATTAAGTTATCAGGGGGTAACTTTAGGATCAGTGCGGCCTCTATGGCTGCTGCCCTGGGTTATCCTACTTCGTCCATTCAGCCTTGGCGGTCTCAGGCTTACAAAAGTTCTATTCGCCCTTTGCTCCGCTAGTAGTTTTTATTAGGAGCGGGGGGTAGTTTAAGTTAGGGTTTTATAACTTGTCTGTTTTTTCCTTTTAGATGCTGTTGTTCCTGGCTTGAGGAGCAGAGTTCTCATCTGCGGGTGCAGTTATGTGTTTTGGGTAGCACATCAAGCTCGGAGAACTGCTGTTGGCTCTCAGCTGGGGCTCAGCAAACATGTTACGATAGAATGGAGGGGGCGCAGGGGTCTTCAGTGGCCTGGCTTGCTCCCCCCTTTTATTTTATGGGTGTTTGGGCCCTCCTCCACAGGTATTAATTGTTCACCTGGGAGGGAATGATCTCGGGCTGATTAAGGGCAAGGCGTTGATCTTGCAGGCCCGAGATGATTTCAAGTACATAAGGAACAGATGGCCTGGTACCATTATAGTTTGGTCGGCCATGATTCTGCGCTTGGTGTGGCGCAGTGCTTGGAATCCTGCTGGGTTAGTAAGGGCTCGTTACAGAGTGAATAGGAGATTTGCAAGGTTTTGGAGGGTGGTTTGGGCCACTACTTGCCCCATCCGGACATTTCTAGGGAATGTCCTGACCTCTACAGAGGGGATGGGGTGCATCTCTTGGAAAAGGGTAATATGCTTTTTCTGAGGGATTTGCGGCAAAGGCTTGTGTTGGCTTTAGGCCTTTCTGTGGGTGCTAAGCCCTAAGTAGAGACTTGGCCTTAGTTGTGGCAGGTTTTACGGGGTTTATGGCACCATGCGGCCTGGGGAGGACCGGTTAGCCTCCCCCTTTTGGGGAGTTAGGGGTCTGGCAGGATGAACCTTTGATGTGGCCCGAGGTGTGTGAATGCAGACTGTCCTGGAGACTCGATTGGATGGGTGCCTTTTGCTGAGACTCGCGTCTGGTGTTTGGGCCCTCCGGTGCGAGCCTCCCTGCTGGGCCTGCCTAACGGGAGCTGTGGCTCACAGCTCCGGCTGGGGGGCCGGGTCTCTCGCCCGCTGAAAAAGACCCCTGGCTCTGACCTGGCCACAGTTCGGTTGCCCTTGCCATTGCTGTGTTATTTAATAAAGTGGCCCATAGTTTCACCAATCTAATTGTGTCCGTCTCTTTATTCCGACTTGGGGGGCAAACGTTGAACTCCAAAATCCCTAAGGAGGGAGTTTCAGAAGCATCTCCTTTAATAACAGTTTGCATTATATTAATGACTCTTCAGAACTTAACTTCCTTACATGCTTGCGGTGAACTTGTACAGAACAAATGGCCTATTTTAACCCTACCTTCAGTATGGTCTATTGGAGACTATTAATTCATATCCATTCCTTGGCAAGGTTAATTAACTTAGAATGTTATTATAATCGCTCAAGTGGATTAGAATTGTTGCCCCATCTTTTATACATTTTAGAATTGTGAGAAAATGATTGTTCTGCCACTGTTTAACTTGAAGAGTCTCTCTCACTCACTCTCTGTGGCCAAAAGAGTGGTTAAAATCTATTAATGAGGAACAAATCTGTGCTAAGTAGTCTGAGTGCTCTCCTAGGAACATGAGAACTGACAAGCCGGATTGAATTAATAGTCCACCTAGCTGAAAATTCTGCCTTCTGATAGGCAGATCGTTTAGGGATGCTTACACAGATAAGGCAGGATGATAGGATTATAAAAATTGTCCATTGCATACTGTTAACTGGCAGCGTTTGGTCATCTTCAGATAGATACAGCTCTAAAAATTCCAATTCTTGTCACAGCCATGTCCCCAGATAATTTATGAATAAGTTAAAATGAATATTTTAGATTTCACTCCGACACTTCTTCCATTGTTGATCTCTTTTTTACTTCTAGGTTTTGTTCCTTTTGCCCGGAAGGGGGGGAAAGGTCTGAAAATGTTAGTGTTAAAATTATTTTCTAACCACCTGTATCCTGGTTGTCTACATCAAACTTGCTACCAGATCCATTTTTAAAGATGGGTCTCCAAATGACTGAATTTTAGGCACTAGGATCCCTCCTCCTTCCAATATACTTCCCCAGGCAAGGGCAGACTTTACTTATCAGACTTTACTTTGGCTCAGTTGGTAGAGCCAGTCATAAAATTAGGGTTGCTAAGTCCAGTTCAAGAAATACCTGGGGACTTTGGGGGTGGAGCCAGGAGCCTTTGGGGTGGAGCCAGGAGCAAGGTTGTGGCAAGCATAATTGAACTCCAAAGGGATTTCTGGCCATCATATTTAAAGAGACTGCACACCTTTTAAATGCCTTCCCTCCATTGGAAATAATGGATAGGGGTACCTTCTTTTGGGGCTCATAAAATTGGACTCTCCTGGTCCGATCCTTTTGAAACTTGGAGGGTGTTTTGAGGAGAGGCATCAGATGCTATGCTGAAAATTTGGTGATTCTACCTCAAATAACAGCTCCTCCAGAGCCCCAGACACCCACAGATCAATTCTCCATTATACCCTATGGAAATTGGTCTCCATAGGGAATAATGGAGTGCCCTGCAGACATCCCCTCCCCCACTTTCTGATGACCCTGAAGCAGGGAGAGGGCTTCCAAACCAGGGGATCTCCTGTCCCCACCTGGGGACTGGCAACCCTATATAAAATGGCAGCTTCTACAAAAAGTACAGTATTTCAGAACAGGTCTGCAGTGCTTGTGTGAGCACACCTTTCCTATTCTGTTTTTCCAAAGCAAACTACCACTGCTACCTCAAATTGTGCCCTACCCTGCAAGGAAAACCTTTGTGTTTTCCCCAGAAGAGGCAAATAGGAGCTTTGACACAGAAGGAATGATTGGATAGCATGCTCCTTTCCTGTCCAGAGCAAGGGCCCATATCTTCAGATATGAAGGAGGTGTGTGGTACCATTTCTCCATCTGTAGCAACTGTGGATGTGTGTGTGCCTCCGTCTCCTTCATATGAAAGAGAAAGCAGAGAGAAGCTGCTGCAGTAGCCTTCAAGGGAAGGATATGACAGGAAATTCTCAAGAGTTCCAAACAAGGAGTTCAATGGAGACAGTGGGCTTCAGCAGAGAAGAATTTAACTAATTTTAACTACAGAGAGAAGGTCTGTCCAGACACTGAAAACAGGTCCACCAAAGTTCTAACAGGCACACCATGCATTATATAGCAACATCTTCTGTCTTCAGTTACCCTGTAACATATTCACTATGTTTTCATTATCATTTACTATGTTTGCAAAGTGCATTGAGAGTGGATTGAATGTTATTTAGGGTGTGTGAAAGTGTCAAAAGAGGGGTAGAGAGCTACTTTTAATCACTTAGATCCAGGTGGGTAGCCTTGTTGGTCTGAAGCAACAGAACAAAGTCAGAATAGTGTGTGTGCACATGAAAGTGTTTTGTTACTCCTGCGTGACCATCAGTTACTCTTGACTTATAGCAAAGGCAGCAGAGAAAGACAGATGCTACTCAGAGATTTGAATCTTGTTCTTTTGACTTCAGAGAATAAAAGCCATTAATGGGGACAGGGCTTCTCCTCACCCAGGCCACAGTTCTTAAAAGTCAGTTACAAACAGAACAGTTGCTTGTATTAAGCAATAAGTGGTCATGTTAGGCACATCATACATATGATCATTTTTTTGTGAGTTGTGTGGCCGTTTTGGCTAAAAACAGAATCTGAACTGCTTTGCGGGTTGAGGGAGGAGGAATAATAGTAGAATTGTGACATTTGATTGTTCTTTATATCTATAATATAGTGGGTTCTATGCAATGATGAGGCGAGGTGGTAGTGAACATAGCTCTTTTATTGAATACAGCATAGTAAAGTGCTGCTCAAAAGACTGAAGACTGGGCCAACACACAAAGTTCCTGCGCTAGCATGCTATTGGACCATTCGAACCAGCAGGGGGCTCATAATTGGAGCAAGGCAGCAGAAATTTGGATCCTACTGCCTATTGTTCCTGAGTCCGCAAGCTCAGTCCTACAGGCTCCAATGAGCCAGGCAAGAACTCCATATCATTGATATAATTCCAACCGCATATACAATATCTCTATATTTAGGTAATTGATTCCATGCCTTTCAGCCCAAATCAGCATCTGAGGTGACTCACATAGTCTTATAAAACAGTTTAAAACCAACAGAACAATGGCAGCAGCTTCTTTTAAAAAGCCAAGAAAATGAGAATTGCAGTGAGCTTTAAGGGGTCCTGTCCTTCTTCAAAGAAGCTCTGGGCAGGTTACCAAATTCCCTTCTCTGTACTTTTTCTCACAACCACCATGTTATGTAGGTCTGAGTGAAAATGACTGACCCACACTCACCCTATGAACTGGAGAGAATATGAACACCCCGCACTGCATTTTAGTATGATACTCTAACCACTCTGCCAAACTGATTGACAATGTAATTGCCAACCCCTCCCCCCCAAAAAACCCTCTTTGGTAATGGATATTGACAGTTACTATAAGCAGGGTTTCTCTTCACTGAGGCCACAGTTCTTCAAGGAGCCTGAACTGCTTCTGTCCTCCAAAGCACTCAGGTGATCTGCCATTAACACAGCAGTTGTCTCTCCAGGGATTTTGTTGTCCTCAATTATTTTGGGATGAAAACATTATTTGGGGAAGAAAAAGGTGGGATTTGGCTGCTTTGTCTTACTTAAGTACTGTTTCTGGTCTAACTAATACAGAAATCAGGGTCATAAACAGGGGTCATTTTGTAGAACAATGGAGCTCATCCAGGGATTCTTATGCAGCTGCACCTACTATTCAATGGACAAGGAGGTGGAACTCTCAGGAGAAGGTTGAACTCTCTGAAAGATTCAGGAGCTGTGCTTCTGTGAGCTCCCACTGAATCTGAGGCCTGGTCATCAGACATTTGTGGTCAGATTGCTCTTTCCCTTACCTACAAGGAAACTGGCCTTGTATACATCTATAATGCAGCCATATTTGGAATCCCAAATATTGGTATAGTGACTGTCTCAAAAAGGATATTGTGGAACTAGAAATGATCAAGGAACTGGAACAATTTCCCAACAAAATGAAGCTAAGGACATTTCCTTTGAGAATAATGACAATCAAGTGGGGTAGTAGAGATTTATAAAGTTATGCATGGCATGGAGAATGCAGAGACAGAATTTTTCATACCTCTCCTATAGTACTGGAACTTGGGGGAATCTAAGGAAGTTTTCGGGCAGTAGATTGATTCAGCAAAATTGTAGAAGTCACTGTCATATAATGTAGCAAGGGGTATTCGTTTGGATGGCTTTAAAAGAAGATGAGGCACATTCATGGAAGACAGACTCATCAATGGTTTTTCGGCATTATTAGAATTACTGTAGCTACATCAGGGGGGAATGACCTAATATGCAAAGGAGCTCCTGCTACAAAATGAGCACTGGAGGACAGCTTCCCTGAAGAAAATGGCTGCATTGAAGGGTGAACTCTATGGCATTGTACCATGCTGAGCCCCCCCCACCAACCCTGCCCTCTCCCAGATCCACCCCACCAGATCTCCAGACCTGGCAACCCTAGTTCATGGGTATTGTGCTTCAGAATAACAGTTACTGAGGAGCAGCAATAGGATGAGATTTTGCATACTGTGAGAAACAGGATTTTGGAACAGAGGCCAGGCTTGGCAGGGCTTTCTTTATGAACTTAGAAACGCTCCTGCTGAGTTTTCTCTGGGAAGGAGAAGGAAAGAAATTCCACGCAACTGTTGGTCTTCCACTGATGGCTGGACCAAGGTTGATCTTCCTCTTAAGTAGCCACATTTCTATATACACATAATAAATGGAATACTATTTTTTTGCTTGGCATGAACTGGGCATCTGAACTAAATATTCATCTATAATCAATCTATGGGAACAATAACAAAGCAGCCTGTAAAGAGCAGGCTGAGCCTTCCACTTCTTTAGGTGTTATTTCAGTCTTGCTCGGTATACAATTTGATTCTGTTGTCATGTGCAAAAACAGTTATAGATGTCCACTTGTCCCCCTCCCCCTGAACCCAACTCTAAAAGCTGTTTCATTCTGAATCAAGGTCAGATCCTGACACTGGCCCTAATTTCTATTGACAAGTTCACTTGTTACTGTTGTGTATCCTTAAGAAGTTCCCTTGTTAAAGGTGGAGAGGTTAACCACTGAACCCAGATTGTCTCCAGTGAATCAAACTCAATTTTCTCGGGCTTATTGAAAGCAATCTGCTCTGCTCCAAAGGAGCTAATTAGAGTGAAGAATACAGCATGTTAGTCTGGGCAGCACTGTTCATTGTATTCTCAATTACGTTATGCATTTCCTTCCTGCAATTTTCAGAAATCATTTCGCTTTACCTACTTTCCTCCTGTTGGATAAAAATGGAGGCATTGTAAACAGAAACTAAGTAGGCCTCTGAAATAGCTGCACTTAGGTACGTTAACAGGAGTGGAGGGAAGACTAGATAGTCATAGTATCAACTAAATACAATTATCTTAATGGTTATAACTAGACACAGTAACAATTTGAAGATAGATATTTATTTTAATAAAAGAATTGGAGATTCTTACCATGATGAAATGTGACTAATAATGGCCATTTTGTCAGTGGCTTGGGATTTTTCTTAGATCTGCCTAGGGATATGTAATTGTTTTTCCAACCATTTTTCTTCAGCCATAGCAGATATTATTCCTGGAGGTTCCTCAATTTGGCTTATCCAGTTAGATGCGTTGATATCAAACCTATTTAGAGTTCTGCTTTGGAGGGCAGCTTATATCACATTATATTACAACAAGGTCCCTCCCCTTACCAAGCCCCCCCCCCCTTACCAAGGCTCAACCATCACGTCTTCAGGAATTTTCCCTTCTGGAGTTCACAACCCTTGTTCTGTCTTTGCTTAAAATATGTATAGGATGAAGAATTTGCATGTGCTACTGAGTCTTTAACAAATAAAAAAAACAGAGGGGAAAGGGGTATCTCTGGTAAAAACAAATTCCATTTTAGTTTAGGTTTTTGTGGATCTGTAAAACTTGATCCCCTGAACTGAAACCCAGTATTTGGGTAGCAGCATCATATCCATGGTGTTCTGTCACAACTAGTAGTCTTGAGAATAGTTGTGTCCAATTTGAAACTGGCAGTGCTACCCAAATGTCACTAGGACAGGGAGTCTAGGATATCTCACTTTGGCCCACTCTGTGTTATTATGAAACAAATATAAACTACATGCTCGCTGATTGCCTCCCTTAAAGAAGGACGAGACCCCACCAGCAATGGGGAAAGGCGTTATTAGAATCAAAAGTCAGGGAGAATGTGTGAGGAATTAGCCACAAAGTTGATGAATGTGGGGTGAGGAAACAGGGAATATGTTAGTGCACCATTTTTGTTCTGAAAATCAAAAGGGTTGTGTATCTGTCTTGAAAGATACTGGAGAACATTGCTATTTGTTGTGCTTCTTTAGGTTTATAAGACAGGTAAATCAGAAATAATTTGCTGTACCTTAAAGATAGAATTGACCAGTCCAAGAATGCTAGTCATGTGACTGCTGGCCTTTATTTTTAATTGGCTACTGTGGAAAATGTTTGACCCATTCAGATGGTTCATATTTCTTCTTAATTGTTCTTCACCTTAACACCATGCTTCAAATCTATTTTTGAAAGGTTAAGCTAACCTGAAATGTATGGGAAACAGGTAACAGGTTTATTTACTGCAGATAGCAAAAGGTTGTAATCTTAAATTAAAAGGAGAAAAGTACAAAAACCATGCACAATTTTAAAATACAAAATACAAAACCCAAGCAAACACAAGAACATAAGACAATAGCTATGCTGGATCAGGTCGATGACATCCATCTATGTCATATCATGGTCAAAACCCAGTTCCCATCAGAAGGTCCACAAGTGGGGCCAGAATTCCAGAAGCCCCCTTACTCTCCCTCCCTCCCCAAAAAAGCAACAAGGATACAGAACATCATGGCCCCAGACATATAGAGAGGTCAGACAGCGGGAAGTCTGGTATGAAACCAGCTCAGCTCAAAAAGACCAGACTTTCTCTGGTATCAAACCCATGACAAAGGGGCGGTGGAGCGGAATGCAGATGACTGGAGCATGACAAACAGATGTTGCTGTCTGATTGTGCACTTTAAATTCAGAAGGGAACAGCAATTTAAACTGAACAAACTAGGTTTACTAGGTCCAATGTTTGAACAATTTTCTACCTGGTTGGACACATGAACGCATGAAGCTGTCTTATCAGCTGCCTTACCCTCAGACCATGGGTCCATCAGGACATTATGTCTTCTCAGACCGGCAGCAGCTCTCCAGGGTCTCAGGCTGAGGTCTTTTACCTCACTTACTGCCAGATCCTTTAACTAGAGTTGCTGGGGATAGAACTTGGGACCTTCTGTATGCAAGGAGATTCTCTACCACCGAGCCATACGTCCTCCCATTTTAGCATAATTTTTCTTGGCCACTATTCTGCTCATGCTCACTATTCTGCTTATAGGGAAGGGATGGTGGTTCAGTGGTAGAGCATCTGCTTGGTAAGCAGAAGGCCCCAAGGTCAATCACTGGCATCTCCAGCTAAAAAGGGTCCAGGCAAATAGGTGTGAAAAACCTCAGCTTGAAACCCTGGAGAGCCACTGCCAGTCTGAGTAGACAATACTGACTTTGATGGACCGAGGATTTGATTCAGTATAAGGCAGCTTCATGTGTTCATAAATTCATATGTTCATGCAAGGCTCTTCTGTCAGTGGAACAGGATGTTCCTGACTGCCTCTCTTTTGTGCGGCAGTCCTGAATGCTACACCTGTGGGGCAGGGGACCCTCAGAAACCACACAAGAGGGAAAATGGGGCTCTGCAGCAGGAAGGTAGAAATGACTTGAAATGATCCCACCCCTTCTGTTATTGGGAAATTTAGTCTAGAGACAAATGTGAATTACATAAAGGCCTGCATCAGATGATCAGTAAATTATTTTCTCCTTATCTGAGCGCCAGGTTAACTGAGTTAAATTAGCCATGAAAAATTTATATCTGGGTGGAGAGTAGACTAGCAGTGCAAAACATAATGCAATTCTCTCATTCTAGAGTTCCACAGGTACATTAAAAAAAATCTAAATAACCCCTAATAAATAAAATAAGGTATTTAGAAGGTAAGCTGATAAAAAAGTATCAGCTGTACCTTTTCTGTGAAGATAGAGTTGACCAGTCCAAGAATGCTAATTAGTGACATTTATTTTTAATTGACTTCTGAGGAAAATATTTGACCCATTCAAATGGTTCGTCTTTCCCCCCTTAATTGTTCCTCACTTTAATATCATGCTTCATATCCATTTTTAAAAGGTTAAGCTAGCCTGAAATGTAGAATAAACCCACTCAAGTATTCTTTTTTTTCCAGCGCACGCATACAGATACATGCAAGGGAAAACAAACAATAACCACATCCAGGTTCTGTTCACACTAGACAGATGAATGTGAGAATCTGAGAGTAATTAATCAATGCACACTTTCCAAATTTATCTTTGTTAAAAGCACACCTGTGCTTTGTGGATTTCTGCTGATCCTGAAGAAACAAAAAATCTGCAGCGTATTCATTACCCATCAATATTCTTCCCCTCTCCCTGCTGAGAAGAAAGAGGGAAGAGCAAACAACCTGATAAATGCTGATGTAACTGCAGAAATGAAATATTCGGATCAGGAATCTCTGTGAAACATCCAATTGGCATGTAATAAAGCTATCTGGGTAAAGCAGCCCAAAACAATGACGTCAGAAAAATATTGGCGGGAGGGTACTGTCTGAAAAGGGCAAAACAGTGGCAGAGTAGCTCCATTGCAAGGAGACTGCTGAGAATCATCTGGTCCTCAATTCAGATCTTGCCTGTGTCACAAATTAATGATGTGGCCTGAGAGAAGTCACACTAGTTCTTTTCAGATATTTGACTGAGCAGTCACAGTGGATTTAAAAGGCTGGCTCAGCCCACTGTCCCCTTCTCCCATGTCTAGCCCAACCTCTCCTGCAGAGGGATCTATGGCATTTTTCATCCCTGTTGGTTCAACTTGAAAAAATGCCTGTTTTGCTTTGCTTTGGTGTAACCTGAAGCCACTTAGCTTTATTTTTGTGCCACTTTGCACTACTAAAATGAATGTGTTTTAATACTATACCACGTTAAAGGAACAACAAGATTTTTGGGTTAGAGGCTTTCGAGAGTTAATGCTCCTTCCATCTGGCAAAGGAAGCTGCTGTGATTCTCTTGCCCCCAAATCACGTCAGTCTTGTAGTTGCTCCTGGACTTGAATCTAGCTCTTCTACTGCTGACCAACATGGCTATACTCTGAAACTGTATTTTTATTTAAAATGCCAGTTGCATATCAATGCTGCCTGATGCATAAATGACATAAAAAGGACATCAAATGACAGCCTCCCCAATGCCACCCACACTAGGGTCTCCAACATACCAAACAAAAAAAGACATTATTATATTTCCCTAATTGGTAGCAACCTCCTAAATGTATAGACCTCTCCATGCAATTGGAAGCCCGCTTTTGTACTAGGGTATGTATGTGAGTCTGTGCAAGGCCAGCAAGTGTGAGTTTGCCTATACATGGCTATTGAATGCTCAAATGAGCATCTGAAGAGGGCTCATGTGCCCTCCAGTTTGTAATACAGGGATGATCTTCACCTTCAGGGTTACTGTATTAATGTATATGAAATGTATAACTGCAAAATAGTCTTTCTGGAGCCAGAGCTGTTTTAGATCCTAGCAACCTGTGACTGAGTAGCAGCAATAGGGCTAACTGTGGCTGCCTGTCTGTGTCTGGAGGGATGAGTAATGTTGCCCCTCTCTCAGTGCCAGCTATGAAAGGAAGGGGCATGGTTGCCCATGTGTTTATAGTAAACCAATGCTGAAAGTCTGGTGTTTTTTTTTTAAAGTTTATGTTTAATTTGATTTATACCCTGCCTTCCCCACCGAGGTGGGCTCAGGGCAGCTTACATCAGATCATAGTATACTATGATCACAATCATAAAATCAATAAAACCATTAAACAATATAAATTAAAAACAATATACAGTTGGTGCTAACAAATTAGATGTTACTCATTCTCAGGATGACAGTTGTCCCAGAATTCTCCTACGGTCAACTGAAGGCTTGCCAGAAGAGAATGATCTTACAGGCCTTGCGGAACTAAGCGAGGTCCCGCAAGGCCCTAACCTCTTCCGGCCGTTGATTCCACTAGGAGGGGGTTGCCACTGAAAAGGCCCTATCCCTGGTGGTCGACAGTCTCTCCTCCTTCAGCCCGAGGAACTAGGAGAAACTAGGGTTCCTGGGTTCCTGCTGGGGGTGGGGTTTCTTCTGGCCCCACCCACTGGCATAGAGCTGGCCAGCAGCGAGATCCCCACCTCCAAAGAGCTCCATTGGTGCCGGATGTGCAATGATGTCACCTGGAAATGATATCATCACACCAGGGATGCTGTAGCATTTGGGTAAAAATTCTAAGGCACCATAGAGTTTCTTCCCAAATGCTAGCACATCCTCCATGTGATCTGCCTGGCATGATGACATCACTTCCAGGTGATGTTATTGCACTCTGTGCATGAAGCACAATCAAGATCTATTCCCCACTGGCAGCCAGGTAGGACCTGGCAACCTTAGGAGAAATGTGTTCTTTTGAAGAAGAGAGGGCTTCTAATCCCATGTGCAGGGGATATCCCTGTGTCCTAACAAGGCTAGAACTCAGTAGCTTTGAAGATCAAAAGCCTTTGACCTCTAGCATCACTGTGTTCCAGAATTGCTAGGACATGGTGATTTTCCAAGGAGGTGGATCAGAAGCCCACTTCCAACTGAGAGTGGCCTTTGCTCCATTGAGGATCTTTACTCCTCAATGACAGATCAGTTGGAGTTCATTATAATGATGTGTCCATTTTCCCAATCTCATTAATACTCAGTTCACAGTCCTTTTGGCTTCATTTGGGAGTTGGCTTCTGATTTCCCACCAGGGAACATTTGTTGCATCAGAAACTTACAGGGATCAGCTGTGAGACAGCTTCTGATCCACACATTCCCCCCACTCCCTTGGAAAAGTGCTCTAGGTCCTAAAGTGGCTGGGATACAGTGAGGCTGGATATCAAAAGCCCATAGCTGATCTCCAACTGTGGAGACTAAGCCGTGGGCTTTTGATGTGGAAAACTCATTCCATATCAGACGGAATATATCATAGAGCCCATTTGCAAGGACATGATGTAGTGGTGATAGTAATGGTGATGGATTTTTCATTACCACCATTTCATTGACCAAATCTTGTACAGTTCAACTTTGTGAAGTGGCTTGTAGTCTCAATCATCTCAGTCTGACTACTCTACAGAAAACAATTTGGTCCAATGGTGTGATGCTTTTACTAGTGTCTTTGTTGACATTTCCTCCCTCGTCTGCACATATTTGGATGTCCATAGTGATGTCAGAAGCTATTTTATGGATAGTCTTGGATTTTCCTGAGATCAGGGTACACCATGGGGCTTGAGGTTTATGAAGCCTGCCACCTGTCACGTAGAGATCCTTTCCCATCCTGGCTGGTACAAACTTGCTGGGATCAATTAAAAATGCACATGGCAGAATTATCAAACACTTTTAATGTATTAAAAGAAGTAGTCTTTGTTGAGGGGGGGGAACTATGTTGGCAAAAGAATATCAAGCCAATTACTGGCCTGTTTCAAACAGTCAGTTTGTGGGCCAACTGATTGAACAGGTGGTAGCAGAACAATTGCCTGCATACCTGGATGGCATACCTCCCCTTGACTCATTTAAATTTGGCTTCACTCCTGGTTTTGGCGCACAGATAACTTGAGTTGCTTTAGTGGATGATTTCTGTTTCCAAATGGACAGAGGCGATGCTTTGCTGTTAATCCTCACAGTCAGTTACTTTTGATATTACAGATCATCAAATTTTATTACAGTGTCTGTAGGAAGGCGTAAAACTAACAAAGACTGCCCTCTAATGATTTTAGCCTTTTTTTTGTCAGTTCAGATACAAAGAATTTCCATTTTGGAAAGATTGACTTATTGGTAAGGAACCTGAAATATGTTGTCCGACAGGGCTTGTCCTCTCACTTACTAAGCTGCTGATTGAGATGAACCACTACTTCGGTTCTGGGTGTCATTTATATGCTGATAACAACCAGCAATGATGATGATCCCCAGAAATTAAGTCCCCAGAAACAGTTCTTGATCTTAAACCAGTATCCGGATGCTGTTGTCAAGTGGATGGCAGCAAACATGCTGAAACTGAATCTAGACAAGCGGAGATAAGGCTGGGCAGCAGGGCTTTTTTTGGTAGAAAAAGCCCACCAGGAACTCATTTGCATATTAGACCATGCCCTGATGTCACCATTGTTTCACACGGCTTGTTCTACAGCAGGAACTCATTTGCTTATTAGGCCATACAACTGGAACTGTGTTCCTGCTCAATAAAAGCTCTGCTGGTCAGGAAATGCAGTATTTTAGAGAAGGCCAACTTTGAAGAGTCTTGGGATGTTCCTGGACCAGGCTCTGCTAATGGCAGATTGGAGCAGCTGCAACTTGCTATAGTGCCCTGGCTGCCACCTCCCTCTTTTCTGTAAACTGTCCTTCCCTTTGATAAGTTGACTTGGCCATATTGATCCATGATTCTGTAATGTTAAGGCTGGATTACTGAATGGGACTTCCCTTGAAGACAGGGCCGTAGCCAGGATTCTAAAAGTGTGGGGAGGCTTTTTAAAAAGTCAGGGGGCACCCTTTCCCATCCACTACAGGGCTTGCTGCTTCTCAGAAGCTTTCTGAAGTAGGGACAAAAGCTGGAAGCTCTGAAAGTGGCCAAATCGAGGCAGCCAACCCTAAAACTTTGGAGTCAAGAAGGGATTGCACTTTGCATGCAAGCAGGGGGGTTTCCTTCCACCTCCCTCTCCCCCCCCCCCAGCACTTTGCAGTCAGCAACTCCATCCATCGCCAGCCCATTTCACATACTTCCTCCACCTCCCTCTCCTCTGCCTCCCTCCTCTCCACCTGCTGCTTTTGCTTCTGCAGTGCATTGTGCCCTGCTCGGCTCTCCTGGCTCCATCTGCTGCTGCTTAACCAGCAGCCATGGCAGCAGCAGCCATGGCAAAAAGAAAAAGATAAAAGCAGGCTGCACCCCAGCGGGCCTCCTGGGAGTCAGGAAGCCCTGCCTGGAAGTCAGGGGCAGTGCCCCCACCTTGTGGCTACAGTCCTGATTGAAGATAGTTTTAATAAGGGCAGAATTTTCTGCCTGTTTTCTGCCCGTGATTAATCTCAGTGCATGTACTATAACATGATTAAATAGCTGTGGTGACTGCCAGTATACTTTTGGCTTTTTCCCACAGCAAACAGAAACCTCTAAAACCCAGTTTCTGTTTGCTGTGCAAAAAAGCAAACACTAACTGCAGCCCTGGGGCAGATAGTGTGAAATCGGACGGAAGCCCCGCTGAGAAGAGGAATGTGAGAGCGGCATAAGGTGAGTGGGAAATTGGTCTTAATGTTGAGAATCTTGCCTTTTGTTGACTCCTTGCCTACATAAAGCTACAAAAGTCTCCAATACTGGTGCTTGCTTTGAAAGCCACCAATAGTGGTGGTGGTGAGACCCACATATTTGAAGGATGACTTTGCCTTGTTTAAACTTGTGTGCTAGCTCTGTCCCCTCCAGATGTTTCTGCTCTTGGTGCCCTCCTTACAGGTGGCATGCATGGCTGCTGCCCATTGTCCAGCATTTTCTTTTGTTGTGCCCATCCTTTGGCATGGGTTTGCAAGGGTAGAATGAAACCTTCCAGAAGGTTTGCAAAACTTTGTTGTTTCAGATGGCCTTTTTGTTGAAAGCTTTTATGCAGTTCTGTTTTGATGATTGGCCACTGTGTTATAGCTTAAACAGCATACCTTGCTTATGCTTCTGTTTGCAAGGTACCCTGAGTTATTTGGAAGGATGGTGCAAAAGTGTTTAAATGAATAAACAACTTGTAACAGTGCGCAAAACATATGGTGCCTAATGGTAGGTAGGATAATAACCCTGCTGAGCGCTGATCATATGACTAAAGTGTCCCTTAGCATGCTGTCTGTACTCCTGCCAATCTGTTTGATAGGCAGCCTCCTTCCCTTTCTCTTACTGTGCAAGTTAAGAACTCAAATTACTTTAAAAAAATAGACTTGCAAGAATAGAGAAGCAGGGAACCGATTTTGGGTTTTTCCAATTAAAAAAAATTACAATTGCTTTCCCAAAGTTGAGTACAAGAACAGCAAGATATACATATCTGTACAATTATATACAAGGTCACAAAATAGATTCTATCACCTGGCATTTTCCAAGAGACTCTCTTAGAACACACTATAGAAAAGTGAAAAGTACAATTTCCCTGCTGTGTCTACAGTGAGGGATTTGTGAAATCCTGCAGAGAATCAAGGAAGATCTGCATTACAAATTGCCATGTGCTTTCTCCCCGAAGTCCTGCACTTCTCAGCTGTCTCCATTGTGCATGGCTCACCAGAAATGCCTACATTAGGTTTTCAATTGCTCATAAGCTGAGAGTCATGGACAACAAGTACTTTCGAATTCCTGCAATTTAGGGTATTTGTCAAAATAAAAAAAAAATCTGAATGTTAAAAGGCTATTTGTGTGTTTGAACAGCACGAGCCACCTGGTGCTAGTATCAGAGGCAGAGATAAAAATAGCTGCTGCGTTAAATGAAAAAGGGTAATAAGAACTGTGGTAGAATTTAGTGTGCAAGTTGGTAACATAAGTATTTGATTGCAAGGGCTGCCTAGAGTGTGAACCCTTCTTTTTGTGAGCTATTTTTGTGCCAATAAAAACAGGTATTTATGGGAGTACCATTGAGATGCTGAAATGGTTTGGCTACATAAGCCACACTGGTGCCAGCCATACACCGGTCATCACAAATAACAGACTGTGATGTACAAATCCGTGAAGGGAGCTCAGCAGATAGACTGACTGATCACCATGTGCTTAGGAATGGTTTTGCATTTCTCAGCCCTCCTGCATTTTGACCTGAAAATATAGTTGAATCTCCTGTGTGTGAATAGAATCCATGGTTCTTTATATCTGTAGCCTTCTTTCACGTGCCACATTTTTGTACATTAATAAATCAGTTAGCCATATAAATCAAAGATTGCTTGACTTCCTACCCATTTGATTTGTAATCTGCCCATGAGTTGTGACCAGCCCAGCCAAACATTTAACAAATGGTATGTCTTTGAACAGTTTCCATAGGTTGGATATTGCAAACAAAACAAACACACGAATATTCTCATTCTGCTTTTCTGTGGCTCCCTCCTTTCTGCCTATTGCCATAGCTATCCTTCCCATGCCCCCACCTACTGTTTGCCATATTCTTCACTTATTTTATTTATTTATTTATTTATTTAGAGATTCTATATGCTGCCTCTCCGGAGAGGTCCTCTGGAGACATAAAACTAGCTAGCCAGGCTTTCCTGATCTCATCAGCTCTCAGAAGCTAAGCAGGGTTGGCCTTGGTTTGTACTTAGATGGAAGACCACCAAGGAAGTGCAGGGTCCCTATGCAGAGGCAGGAAATGGCAAACCACCTCCAAACCTCTCTCACCTTGAAAACCCTATGGGGGTCACTGTAAGCCAGGTACAACTGGTTAATAAAAAAATGGGGGAAGGGAATTCCTTTTTTCAAAATTCACTTTTTTAGATACAGTTGTTGATTCCTTTGATTCTTTTATATTTTTTTTTAAAGTGGGATTTCTCTTCTCTTTCTCGAGAAATCAATGCGCCTATGCACCATGGGGTGGTTCACTAGCAGGTGGATGAGAAGGCTGAGGAGATACTGCCTGCCTCTGAGCATCTGCAGAGTAAAATTCTGAAATTTTCACCGAACCTTCCTTCCTTCCCAGCCCTTCTCTCTTTGAATTTCTCTTTGGACAAAACGTGATTGATTTAGAAACAGTCTCTGTGTTCCTAAAAAAAGAGAAAGCAAATAGATCATTGGCTTTCAGGGAGAAATTGGGTAAAGAGCGATTAATATAATTTCTCTCAACAACATTATATTCTACATCCAGTGACTTACAGTGTGATACTAATTACACCCTTCCAAGGACATCAATTCCAGTGAGGCAGGGTTTTCAAGGTTGCAACCTTGCTTAGGGTGGCACACTTACAGACAAGAAGTGTCTCCTGTCTATTATGGGTACCTGACTCAACTAGAGTTGCTGATCCCCCAAATTGGAGGCCATCCCCCCGCTTCAGGGACATCAGAAAGTGTGTGTGGGGTGGGGGGAGAGAAATGGCTGCTGGGCACACTATTATTCCCTATGAAGACCAATTCCCATAAGGTATAACAGAGAATCAGTCCACAGGTATCTGGGGGAGCTGTTATTTGAGGTAAGGCCCCAAATTTACCACATAGCATCAGATGGCTTTCCTCAAAAGACCCTCCATGGTTCAAAAAGATTGGGCCAGGAGGTTCAATTCTATGAGCTCCAAAAGAACATGCCCCTATCCTTCATTATTTCCAGTGGAGGGAAGGCATTTAAAAGGCATGTGATCCCTTTAAATGTGATGGCCAGAACTCCCTTTGGAGTTTAATTATGCTTGTCACAACCTTGCTCGTGGCTCCACCCCAATGTCTCCTGGCTCCACCCACAAAGTCCCCTAATATTTCTTGAATTGGACCTGACAACCCTAGACAGGAATAGCAAAGTTAGGCAAAATATGTGTATATGAAATATTTCACATACATACATTTTTGCACTAAGGGAATTGATTTCTCCCCTAAAAGCACTCAAGATTACAGATAGTTGTCTGTACAGATTTACCAATATGTTTATCTCTTGTTTCCCTACTATTGTTTGAAATATCAAACATTGTTTACAACACTAATCTTCATGGTATCTTCAATGTAAATCCAGATTTGTAATTGCTTGTTTTAACTCTCCTTCCTTATAACCTATTTTCATTAATGAATTCTGATTGGACTATAATTCATATTCTGAAAAGTGGTGGGAACTGAAATATCATGTGTCATTTCTGGCTATCATCCAGTTTCTCCAAATGAGCCAAATTGACAGCAGAACTCCATCCCTGCAGTTTTTTTTTTCTTCAAAACCACAGACAGTTCTCAGGAAGTAGCAAAATATCATCTGAGCAGACTGTCCAGAGATGAGCATGTACTTTAAATTCATAGTGAGCATGCTCTGCTTATCACTCATCTTGACTACTGTACTGGCACTATAATCTCAAAGGCCTTCCTTTGTCACAAGAAATGGACACAATGCCAAAGATGTATAAATATCATTTTAAAAAAACACACGGAGAAAGCCTCTGTAAACTTCCACGTCTATTGCCTTGCCTATTGCCCCAATGACTCCTCTTCAAATAATTATGAAAGCCCGCTTTGGTGGGGTAGGGCGGGATATAAATTGAACAAATAAATAAATAAATAAATTATTTAAGTGGAAAACTAGTTCCTTTCCTTGCTTTCATCCTCCTTCTTTCATCCACCAAACTGGAGAGCCAGTTTGGTGTAGTGGTTAAGTGTGCGGACTCTTATCTGGGAGAACAGGGTTTGATTCCCCACTCCTCCACTTGCACCTGCTAGCATGGCCTTGGGTCAGCCATAGCTCTGGCAGAGGTTGTCCTTGAAAGGGCAACTGCTGTGAGAGCCCTCTCCAGCCCCACCCACCTCACAGGGTGTCTGTTGTGGGGGAGGAAGGTAAAGGAGATTGTGAGTCGCTCTGAGACTCTTCGGAGTGGAGGGCGGGATATAAATCCAATATCTTCTTCTTCTGATGTCCCAAAATAATTTTCATTCTCCTTTGTTCAGATTTGGTTGCCAGATCTTACCTAACGGAGTATGTGATGTTTCTTTTCCTATCTCTAGACTGGCTTTCCATTCCAATCCTGACACAGCCATCCCAAATGCTAATCCATGTTTCTATAACTTCATGGTTAGATTATTGCAATGCACTGTATATGGGACTGCCCTTGAAGACAACGTGGAAACTAGTTGGTCCAGAATGCCAAAGCCTAACTATTGCCAGAGGCTAGTCACTGGGAGTCTATGTTGCCCCTTTTAACACACTGCTTGGGACCTTTAAAGTCCTTCATGACCTGTTCAATATTTGAACAATTGCCTCCTTCCTTGATGTCTTCAGGCAACCCTCTGTTGGATATCCCACTACCTTGGGTGGCCCATCTGCATTAACCACAGCCCATGCCTCCTCCATCATGGCTTCTGTTCTGTGGAATGGAATCCCTGAAAAGTGGAGGGGAGACCCTCCTTGGAGATCTTCAGGAGGTGCTACAAAGCTTGCCTGCTTGCCACGGCATCTGAGGAAGTATGAATAAGGGAAGATCTTGCCTCACTAACCTGTTACATTTCTTTGAGGTGGTGAACAAACATGTGGACAAAGGAGACCCAATAGATGTTGTTTACCTTGACTTCCAGAAAGCTTTTGATAAAGTTCCTCATCAAAGGCTCCTTAGAAAGCTCGAGAGTCATGGAGTGAAAGGACAGGTCCTCTTGTGGATCAAAAACTGGCTAATTAGTAGGAAGCAGAGAGTGAGTATAAATGGGCAGTCTTCTCTGTGGAGGACGGTAAGCAGTGGAGTGCCGCAGGGCTCAGTACTGGGTCGCATGCTCTTTAACTTGTTCGTAAATGATTTGGAGTTGGGAGTAAGCAGTGAAGTGGCCAAGTTTGCAGATGACACTAAATTGTTCAGGGTGGTGAGAACCAAAGAGGATTGTGAGGCACTCCAAAGGGATCTGTTGAGGCTGGGTGAGTGGGTGTAAACGTGGCAGATGAGGTTCAATGTGACCAAGTGCAAAGTAATGCACATTGGGGCCAAAAAATCCCAGCTACAAATACAAGTTGATGGGGTGTGAACTGACAGAGACTGATCAAGAGAGAGATCTTGGGGTCATGGTAGATAACTCACTGAAAATGTCAAGACAGTGTGCGATTGCAATAAAAAAGTCCAACACCATGCTGGGAATTATTAGGAAGGGAATTGAAAACAAATCAGCCAGTATCATAATGCCCCTGTATAAATTGATGGTGCGGTTTCATTTGTAATACTGTGTACAATTCTAGTCAACTCACCTCAAAAAGGATATTATAGCATTGGAAAAAGTGCAGAAAAAGGCAACTAGAATGATTAAAGATTTGGAGAACTTTCCCTATGAAGAAAGGTTAAAACGCTTGGGGCTCTTTAGCTTGGAGAAATGTCGACTGTGGGGTGACATGATAGAGGTTTACAAGATTATGCATGGGATGGAGAAGGTAGAGAAAGAAGTTCTTTTCTCCCTTTCTCACAATACAAGAACTCGTGGGCATTTGATGAGATTGCTGAGCAGTCAAGTTAAAACGGATAAAAGGAAGTACTTCTTCACCCAAAGGGTGATTAACATGTGGAATTCACTGCCACAGGAGGTGGTGGTGGCTACAAGCATAGCCAGCTTCAAGAGGGGGTTAGATAAAAATATGGAGCAGAAGTCCATCAGTGTGAAGTGTGTGTGTGTGTGTGTGTGTATATATATATATATATATGTGTGTGTGTGTGTGTGTGTGTGTGTAATTTTTTGGCCACTGTGTGACACAGATTGTTGGACTGGATGATCCATTGGCCTGATCCAACATGGCTTCTGTTATGTTCTTATGTTCTTAATAGCAAGGATCTTTTAAGCAGGAAGGGAGAGATATGGAGGTTTGTTATTTCATTTTAGTTCTAATTGGATTTCTTAAAACCATTATTGTAAGCTGCTGTGAGCAAAGAGGAAAGTTGGTGTATAAATGTTTTGATAGATAAGATAAAAATAAAATTCTTCATGGTCTTAGACCACCCTGCCCTTTGGCTCTCATTTCCTGATATCTCTCTTGGTTTCTTTAATTCTAAACCTACCTTATGTTTTTTTCATTTCTTTTTGTTTCTAGATGCTGTTCATTGGGAATCTTTTCAGTTGCTGGTATTTCTGCTTTAATGGCACTTGCACACTGTTGATACAAAACTCAGGTAGCCAGGCATGAGTTTTGATATTTTCTGATTTTTTAAATTGTAGTTTGTTGTGTTTTGAATCAAAGCAATGTCTTTATGATATTCTGTAAGCACCCCTTGGTTCCTCTATTTTAACCCCTGTTTATTCATCCTGGTTGCCCCTTTCAAAAATTCCCACAGAACTATGAAAGCCTGCATGGACCTTTCTAAGATGCCACCATCTTGACAAAAGATTTCTGCGGTTGAAGTCTCAGTTTGAGCCAAGGCAAACCAGAAGAAAGATTTTGTTTTTCTTCCCTATGATGAAGAGAGTTTGAATGATAGATAGGTGAACCTGGAGAGAGACAAATGGCTGCTACCATTATAGCAACTTGCTATGTTGCTGCACAGTAATGGCTTATACATTTCACAGGTGAAATGAAAACAGTATATTCAGCATCTCTCCCCCGCCGCCCCCCCACTCCTAGTAAGCTTCCCAGTTTGTAAAGCAAAGGTTATGTACAGAACAAATCTCTTTTCCTCTTTTCTCCTTTTTTATTGTTGGACTGTTGCTATGAAGTAGCAACAGCAAAATGCTATAAGAGACCACCTGCCTTAATAAGAGATGACTAATAAGTGTTGTATTAGTTGGAGTTCTGTAAAATGTTGCATTTTCAGTGTGATGGCTAGGACTTAAATTACCATTGAATTTTTGCCAGTTTTAACCTGCAGGGTGTGCTTTTATCCTTTCATTTAGGATTTTATCTTGGATTGAAAGTTCCACTAGTTTGTGGTTCCCGTTAGCAGTCACATGTACCTGCCACTAATACTCAGAAGGGCAATCCTAAACAGAGCTAAAGCCTTCTAAATCAATGGTCTTAGACAGGTGTCGTTCTGCATAGGATTGCACTGTAAATTACACTTGGTTGGATCGCAGCCAGCTTTTTCATTCAATCTCACTCAGTTAGCCTCTTTACTAGAACTTCTGCTGTCGCACATATCTTTTGTACATGTGAGTGCTGGTCTCCTGATCTCCAGCACAGCCTTTTGGATGGTCCAAGAGGATACCTCCTTTTTGTTTTCTCAACTATTTGTGTTTCCTGATTAAATGACACTTGGAGTAGAACCAAGCCTTTTTAGGACCCAATGAGTATGAGGGGTTTTTTGGGGTGTGTGTGTGGCTTCTTTGCATAAAGATTCCAGCTCACATAAACCCATAGATTGCTTTGAGATTACCATGTAATCCCAGAATTAGGGGGCCCACCAGAGAGTTTTCATTCTTCTCCGTCAAGGGCCTTGGCCATAGGCCTAGTGGAACAGCTCTGTTTTTCAGGCCCTGCAGAACTGTGAAATTCCCCACAGGGGAATTTCAGCTGGGAGAGCATTCCACCAGGCTGGGGTCAGGGTGGAAAAAGCTCTGGCTCTGGTTGTGGGTAACTAGATGTTTCTTGGCACAGAGCTATAATCAGGTCTTTAGTTTGTGATCATAGTGCTCTTGGGGAACTATTGCCAGTCTGGCAAGAAAGGAAGGAGAAGGTGAAAGAATAGGCTTGCCAGTCCTCAGGCCCCAGCAGGGGATCCCTTGGTTTTGCAGGCTCCTCCCCACTACCAGCCAGCTGGTTGGTGGGGGAAAGCCCCACCCCAACAGCCACCGTGTGCCTTTAAACCTTGGAAGGCTTAGAAGATGCTCGCAACTATTTGTGTTTTGGAATGTGTGTGTGCCTTTAAATCTCAGCAGGAAAGCAGGGGGCAGGATGAACAGGCAGAGCCACCAGTTGAAGCTGTGAGAAAAGCAGAGAGCAGAATCCCTCTGTTTTGCATTCACTTTAGAAGTCATTTCTATAGTAAAATAAATAACAGTTAGCTAGAACTTGATTATGAGATGGAGGAAAACTCCATTCCCTAGGCTGTTCTCCTTTTCTGTTCCTGTCTGAAGAAGCTGGTTGAAATACAGTAGCTCACACGGAAGAATTTTTGCTCCTAAGACTCCACAGCTTAGAGGGAGTGAGACATTTGGGGGAAGAGCTTGGTAGGGCAGCCAAGCCCCCAGTTCAGTCATTAACAATTTTACCGCACTGTAAACAAGACATTAGAGAATTGGAAATAGGCTGTGAGGCTTTTGAGAGTTTTTTCGCAGATAAAGTCTCGTCGCTCCGACACGACCTTCCCACCATAATGGATACAGTGAAGATCTTGGTCTAGTTCTAGATTCCTTCAGTCCACTCAGCCTGGAGGAAGTCGACAGGATCCTTTTAGCTGTACGCCCTACGACTTGTAGGTTGGATCCGTGCCCATCCTGACTTATAAAAGCTAGCCAGGCATTGCTATGAGAACCACTACAAGGTATTATCAACAGATCTCTGGTAGAAGGGATCTTCCCCACACCTCTTAAAGAGGCTGTGGTCTGTCCCATCTTGAAAAAAAACCATCTGCAGATCCGGCCATATTGGTGAACTACCAGCCGGTATTAAACCTTCCCTTCTTGGGTAAGGTTATAGAGCGGGCAGTGGCAATTCAGCTACAGGGATTCCTGGAGGACACTTCCGCACTGGATCCATTCCAGTCTGGCTTTTGACCAGGTCACGGGATGGAGACGGTTCTCGTTGCTCTCATGGATGACCTCCTGCGACATCTGGATTGGGGCGGCTCAGCAGTGCTGTTATTATTAGACCTGTCAGCCACTTTTGATAAAGTTGATCATCAGCTACTGACTAGCTACCTTGCAAACGTGGGGATTCAGGGGTCCGTCTTACAGTGGTTGAACTCCTTTCTCCATGAACGGGGACAAAGGGTGGTGATAGGGGAGGAATCATCCCAGAGGCACTCACTCATATGTGGTGTGCCTCAGGGTGCGGGTCTGTTCCCGATGTTATTTAACATCTATTTCCCCTTGCCCAGATTGTCGGGAGATATGGACTGGGTTGTCACCAAAACGCAGATGACATCCAGCTCTATCTATTGATGGGCGGCTAGTCCAACTGTACCCTGGAAAATCTGGACCTGGCTCTTCAAGCTGTAGCATCTTGGCTCAGGCTGAGTCGGCTGAAGCTGAATCCGACGAAGACGGAGGTTCTCTATCTGAGCCGGGGTGGTCCAAGGGGAGGTGTCCATCTGCCAACTCTTGATGGGGTGCCATTGATACCGGCCCTTAAAGTCAAGAGCTTGGGAGTGCTCCTTGACTCCTCCCTTACAATGGAGGCCCAGGTAGCAGCCATTATTAGATCCGCCATTTTTCATCTTCGGCGGGTGCGGCAGTTGGCTCCTTTCCTGAAGCACAGCGACTTAGCAATGGTGATCCATGCTACGGTCACCTCAAGAATAGATCACTGTAATGCTCTCTACATGGGGTTACCCTTGACGCTGACTCAGAAACTACAGCTAGTGCAGAACTCTGCGGCATGGCTGTTAATGAGGCTCCCCTGATGGGAGCACATTCAACCAGTGCTGAAAGAGCTGCACTGGCTACCTATTGTGTTCCGAGTCCATTTCAAGGTGTTGGTATTGACCTTTAAAGCCATTTATGGTCAGGGGCCTGTCTATCTGCGGGACCACCTTTCCCCATATATTCCCCAGAGAGCACTACATTCAGGGACAAAAAATCTTTTGTCCATCCCTGGACCAAAGGAGGCCAAGTTGCGTTTGACACGAGCCAGGGCCTTCTCGGTGGCAGCACCAGAATTATGGAATGCTCTCCCAGAGGCCATAAGGGCCCTGCAGGACCTTGCTACATTTCGCAGGGCCTGTAAGACTGAGTTGTTTTGACAGGCCTTCAATGTTTAAACCGAGAGAGAGCTGCCACCTGACATCAGTAGCCGCCTGAGTCCGCTTGCAGAGAGGGTGGGATAGAAATTTAATGTAATAAATAAATAATAAATAAAAACTCTGATTTAGTTTTTATAAATGCTAGAGCATCCAATGTATCTCATCCACCTTTTACCAGAAGTGACATCAGCACACTGGAGCATGCTTCATTTCTCCCTGGAAAATGAAAGGATACCAAGAGAATTCCCACTACACTGGGAGGCCTGACATCCAGTGTAATGGTGCATTGTTTATCTGTTGCTTTTCTTTACAAAGTAAATCAATATATATTGCTAATTTGCTTGTACTGTTGTTGCACAGACAAGGCCTAGAACCTTGGCATGTAAATAGTTAGGACTTGTCATTTGTTTTTTCACCTAAAATGTATACCCAGAAGAAGAAAAGGATAAGTGGTCCGTGTCGAGCTCCACTGATCTTGGTCAAGAGAAAGAAGCCACAGCAGAAAACTGCTGAAGAGATGACACCTTGACCTCAAAGCGTCTCCCTAGTCACATCACCAGCCAGAAGAGATAACTGCATGTGATGGCTATTCCTTCACTAATTACAGTAGGTCAGCCCCACAAATCAGGGCTGCAGAACAATATGCCAATCATTTAAACATTTAAAGACACATAATTTATGACTAAACAAACCAGTAATGCTGCATTAGCATATGTGATTAGTGTTATTTCCAGAAAGTGCTTCATTTGTTGTTCCATTAAAGTATCAGAACTGGTTGAAGAAATAAAAGTTTATATCCTATTTGACCTATTGTCAATATCAGAGAATGTGCTATTCTTTTACGACCTGTGCTCTCATCTAAGAGCAAAGAAAGGTATTAGATTCTTATTGAAATAATTTAAACGCCTTTCAACATTTATGTAGATATTTCACTGGTGCAGGACTCCCAAATTTCTTGTGAATTTAGTTTCTGGTCAAATTTGGTGATGGTTTAGAGATATGTGAAGCAGCAGAACTTTTAATTTTACTACATACATTTTGCCTGGACAAAGGTTTCTAAATTAGCTTTGAATTTTATATTAGATGTCTTTTTTCTGTCAATCTACCAGAGTTACATCGTTCTCCCACCTTTACACCATGGAGTTTAGAGCAGCTTATATGGACCTCTGCTCCTCCTTTCTGCCTTTCTACAAACCCCATAAAGTAAATTTGATTGATTGACCCAGTGAGCTTCGCCACTGAGTGGGATTTTGAACCTGGGTTTTTATAGTCCCACATGCAATCTGAAGCAGAGTTATACATTTCAATAGACTCTGAAGGCTATAACTCTGTTTAGAATTGCCCTGCCAGTCTTATGTAGGTCCTCTGTCTGGAATTCAGGTTCCTAAACCCTTCTGTCACTGGTTACTTGCACATGTATGCTTGGAGTTGTATCCTTGGTGGATGTGCATCCTTTCCTGCAGCATCAGGCCCTCCTACCTTTGCCTTTACTGTTCCTGTCATATTGAATGTACAAAAGTGGTGCTGGGAAAGGTCAGGAAGGCCAGTTTGGTGTAGTGGTTAAGTGTGTGGACTTTTATCTGGGAGAACCGGGTTTAATTCCCCACTCCTCCACTTGCAGCTGCTGGAATGTACTTGGATCAGCCATAGCTATCACAAAGCTGTCATTGAAAGGGCAGCTTCTGTGAGAGCTCTCTCAACCCCACCTACCTCACAGGGTGTCTGTTGTGGGTGGGGGGAAGGTAGGGGAGATTGTAAACCAGTCTGAGACTATGAGATTGAGAATGTAGGGCAGGGTATAAATCAAATATCATCATCATCATCATCATCATCATCATCATCATCATCATCATCATCATCATCATCTTCTTCTTTTCCATCTGTCCTTACATTTTTTCCCACAGAAATGATATCTCAAGGAACTATCTGAAACTTAACTTATATAGCCAACCTTATCTGTAGTATCTTTGAGTTGTTTCTTCCCTTAGTAAATAGGGTTAATACTCTGTTCTTATTTTGGGAACCGTGTTTATTATCCCTACATCTCATGTATGTCACAAGGGGAACAGGATTTTTCCAGTAGCTTATATTATCAACCCCTCCCCCCTCAAAAGGCAGAGGGTTGAAATTTAGGCCACTGTAATACCCTTTGAAAGATAATCTATAGGTTCCTGTCATTCCATGGACTAAAAATATTAACTGTAGAGAGTTGGTGACATTCACATTTATCTTGCACGAAATCAAAATAAACTAAGCCGCCTTAACAATGCTGTTCTGATCAGAGAGTAGATTCAAGGAAGCATTAACTTTGTCCTACCATTTTCTGCTCTGTTGGGGCTTGCCTGCATATATTGAGATAAACAACCAGATATGCAGAAAAGGAACTTGGGCAGTAAAAGAATCTAGGAATTGTCTATATCCTAATTCAGATCTCCTCTTCTTAAGTGAAGATTTACCTACATAGAAGCTTGCACATGTATCCTTGGAGTTGTATCCTTGGTGGATGTGCATCCTTTCCTGCAGCATCAGGCCCTCCTACCTTTGCCTTTACTGTTCCTGTCATATTGAATGTACAAAAGTGGTGCTGGGAAAGGTCAGGAAGGCCAAGGATCCTGGTAGCTAGTGTATAAGTAAGCTGCCTAAACTGTCCCAGCAGCTGAAGTATGCTAAGTTAAGTCTGGCAGAAGGAGAGGGACCATTAGATTTGCAGGAGAGGTCATGCTATCTCAGTGAGGACCCAGTGAGGACCCAAGTGTCCTAAAACTCAAGAATAAGCTAGAGCCTTGTGAGGAAATGAAAGGATTTTTGAGTTCCACTTAAAAACCATCAGTCTTAATAAAAGCAATGAAATGTTTGACTCAGAGTTAGAAGAAGAGGCTTTGGAATATCAATTGGGTCCTTGCTGTGGGCTCACTCCTATGAATGAGTTGTAATGCTTACTAGCCCTTTAAACATATAGTTTTTCATATTACCCTATTTATGTATTTATTTCTATTGATTTATACCCTGTCCCTCCCACAAATGACTTGGGGCATTTTCTTGTAATAAATCGGCCCCTTCCCACCCAGGCTGGCAACGCTGGTGATAGGCTGGGGGCCGCTGTTGCCTATCCTGAAAGGAGGGAAGGCTGGCCCCCGTCATCCTGGCATCCAGGGATCTGCGTTGGGCATGGTGTCGGGGCTATAAAGGCCCCAGCCCCGCCCAACACCACACAGTTCTTTTGTGGCTCTTGGCTCGCTCGCCCGCCCTATGACAGTACAGGTTATTACCAGTCACCTTATTAGGGGCCAGGTAGGAATTTTTTCATTTTCACAGAATTGGTCAATGTGAATTTGTTTTTCGCCTACCTTGTACTGCTCGTTAGTGTTAGGAAGTTGGGGAGGAGTTTTATTAGTTTGGTCACTGGGAGGATGAGGTATGGGCTACAGTGTTTTCAGGGGAGCACCTATGGCTCTGCACCAGTTGGTGCAGGTGGTCTGCATGAACTGCAGATGGGCTTTATGGCTCAATTCTGGGAGTGCAGATCACGGCAAAGCCTCACCGGGGCAGATCTTTCCAGAGGGATTGATGCTGGCCGAGGTGGAGGTGGAGTTTGGGCCTGGCCGCTCAGCACCAGCCAGAATATAGGGCTCGTGCTGGGGGCAGGGTGGCTCGCCCTCTAAGGACAAGGCGGGGTCCTGTGGTTGACCCCAGGGCTTGTCCTGTTAGGCCTATACCCCTTGCCATTCTAGTTCATTTAAGTTATCTTTAATAAAGCAGCCCGGTTTATCCAACACGCTGTGTCAGCCTCTTCATTCCGACTTGGGGGGGGGGTCAAATGTTCTTGTAATAAATGTTTTGCTAGAATAGGCAGTGTTAATAGTTTTACCCTGATATTTTTTCAATCATAGCTTTGCTTTAACTTAGGGAGTCCCCTTTTATCTACAGTTAAATTCTCAGCACCTCTAGTGCTTACTAAGTTTCAATGGAATCAGCAGAAAGAAGAATCCTTATGGAGATAGCTGAAAGCGAGCAAAGAGGTTGGACTGTCAGACCTTTGTGACTTTCCATTTGTAGAGCTGCTATTGGGAAGACGTTTCTATATGCCCTGAAAGTTAGATGGTTTATTCATTTTTTTTTAAATCACTTACCCTAGAAATCATGATGAATATTCACAAAGAGGTGGTGCATGCTGGTTCCAAGCCCTTGGGAGTTTTGTAGGTTAAAGCCAGCTCTTTGAATGACACTGGGAAAGCTACAGAAAGCAACAACAAAACATAATATGCTTTCCATGTTCCAGCCAATTTTAAATTAATTTGAAAGAGTTAGGGTGAATTAGCACCACAATTGTCCTTATTAAATGCAGAATGCAGAGAGAAGGGGTTCTAGAGAAGAAGAAGAATTGCAGATTTATACCCCGTGACTCAAGCTGCTTACAATCTCCTTTATCTTCTTCCCTCACAACAGACACCCTGCAAGGTGGGTGGGTCTGAGAGAGCTTTCACAGAAGCTGCCCTTTCAAGGACAACTCCTATGAGAGCTATGGCTAACCCAAGGCCATTCCAGCAGCTGCAAGTGGAGGAGTGGGGAATCAAACCTGGTTCTCCCAGATAAGAGTTCACACACTTAACCATTACAGCAAACTGGCTCTCCCTCTAACAGTATTGTGATCTGAATAGTAATAATGTCAAGCATGCATATTTCTGTAACATAATGGTTTCTTCGACAAGGAACAGGTCACCCATCCTTTGCTGTTCCCCTTCCTTTACAACCTTTGGGCAAATAATAAATCCATCTGGCCCAAGGATGTTTATGCTACAGCCTGGCTGTTACCACTTTCATGACACCTCTCCCCCAGGTTCACACAGACAGTCTTATCTGAGCTAAGAGAAGTGTGAGAAAGGGAGATGTTTTTAATAGCCTAAATTCCTTAGCAATAAAAGAGTAGTAACCTTTGAACCCGTGACTCAAGCTGCATCTGTATGATACCCTTTGAAGTTATCCTATATAGCAACTGTGTAACACTGTGTATGCCATTACTTCCAAGGCATTTGTCGTTGGCAAAGCTTCTAAGTTTCTTAAATAAAGCAACTTTTGATTCAACAACAAAAGACTGATTATTGGGAATATCGATGCTTGACAAGTCAATTATGTCATCAAAATACAATCAGTTGCAACTTAAAGTCTGCTTTTTAAAGTTAAAAAAACACACCCAAGTTTTAAAAAAAATCTATGACTTTGCACTGGGATAGTTTTTGTATCCCATGACTTTATTTCACAGAAAGCATTATTATGTACACTGGAGAGATACAGCCCTTCATGACAACCTGGAGAATATTTATCTCTCCACAGATATATGTATTTGTGGGTAGAAAAATACCCCAAAGTAGAATAATGTTAATTTTAGATTTTTTCTTTTAAATTTCACAAAGGTTTATGTTCATTGGCTACTATCTTTGTTTTGAAATGTTTTTTGTGGTTTCGAAGTAAAGAAAACTTGACAGCTGTGTGAATTATTAAATCTGCAAAAGGGGAGGAATGAAACTACTCAAAAGAAACATTCTGCCTTGAAGGGTGTTTTCAAGCTCGGGATGTTTTAGTACATAATAACCTCTGGCATCACAAACAGAAAAATTGTGGAACGTGCTGGATATATAAGAACATAAAAAAGCCATGTTGGATCAGGCCATTGGAGCATCCAGTCCAACACTCTGTATCACACAGTGGCCAAAAAATTTATATATATATAATTTACATATATATACACACTGTGGCTAATAGCCACTGATGGAGCTCTGCTCCATATTTTTATCTAACCCCCTCTTGAAGCTGGCTATGCTTGCAGCCGCCACCACCTCCTGTGGCAGTGAATTTCACATGTTAATCACCCTTTGGGTGAAGAAGTACCTCCCTTTATCCATTCTAACCCGACTGCTCAGCAATTTCATTGAATGCCCACAAGTTCTTGTATTGTGAGAAAGGGAGAAAAGTACTTCTTTCTCTACCTTCTCCATCCCATACATAATCTTGTAAACCTCTATCATGTCACCCTGCAGTCGACGTTTCTCCAAGCTAAAGAGCCTCAAGCGTTTTAACCTTTCATTATAGGGAAAGTGTTCCAAACCTTTAATCATTCTAGTTGCCCTTTTCTGGACTTTTTCCAATGCTATAATATCCTTTTTGAGGTGCGGTGACCAGAATTGCACACAGTATTCCAAATGAGACCACACCATCAATTTATACAGGGGCATTATGATACTGGCTGATTTGTTTTCAATTCCCTTCCTAATAATTCCCAGCATGGTGTTGGCCTTTTTTATTGCAATCGCACACTGTCTTGACATTTTCAGTGAGTTATCTACCATGACCCCAAGATCTCTCTCTTGATCAGTCTCTGTCAGTTCACACCCTGTGACGGAACCGGCCCGATTCCGCCTTCAGACCCAATCCCATCAGCTCCCTATTGCGTCGCCAACTCCTGGAGGGAGCTATTTCTCCTCCTGCCCCTTGGGCTCGCTGCCACCACCTGCTCAGTCTAGGGTTTCAGATTGAGAGGAACAGGTCTCCCAATCCCCCTCTCCAGCTATGAGGCCAGGCCTCAAGGTCCTCTGCCACCCTGTACTTGGGTTTCACAGAGACCTCAGCACTTCTTTGGGGCACTCCTGGAGGACTGGCACCTTATCCAACTGCATGCCTTCCCCGGGGCCCCCTTCTTAAAACAGCGTGGTCTAAGCGGTTTGGGGATCTATGTGGTACAGAGTTTGACTGCCAGCATTCCAAACAGTAAAAATATATTTATTTAAAAGAGAAAAAGAAAAGAAAAGAAGAACAAAACAAAAACAGTTGCATTTAAAAAGTTAGCACAGCACAGCACCCGTACAGCAAACAGCATGACAAACAAAATGTGGTTTTAAACGCGTCCTACTGTCCCTGATCTAAACATGCCCTGCCTTTTTGGATGACTTACTTGGTCTGACTGCCTGGGGGCCTTTTCTCTTGAATAGGCCGCATGCACAGGCAGGAGCCCCCACACTGGCAACCTCTTCCTTCGAGCTGCAGCTGAGAACTGACTTCTCTTCCTGCCTAACACATGCCAAGAACGAAAGAACTTCCTGCCGCTCTAGGAGACTTTCCCCCTAGAGTTGTTGGTTTGGCTCTGGAAGGGAGGGGGGAGTGAGGGGAAGGCTAGGCCCAAGCCTGCTTTAGGAGTTTCATGTTTTCCCTCCCAATGAAGCACCAACACTGACTAAGATGGTATTTCTCCACACACCCCATCAACTTGTATTTGTAGTTGGGATTCTTGGCCCCAATGTGCATTACTTTGCACTTGGCCACATTGAACATCATCTGCCACGTTGACGCCCACTCACTCAGCCTCAACAGATCCCTTTGGAGTTCCTCACAATCCTCTCTGGTTCTTACCACCCTGAACAATTTAGTGTCATCTGCAAACTTAGCCACTTCACTGCCTACTCTCAACTCCAAATCATTTATGAACAAGTTAAAGAGCATGGGACCCAGTACTGAGCCCTTCGGCACCCCACTGCTTACCGTCCTCCACTGCGAAGACTGCCCATTTATACTCACTCTCTGCTTCCTATTAATTAGCCAGTTTTTGATCCACAAGAGAACCTGTCCTTTTACTCCATGACTCTTGAGCTTACTAAGGAGCCTTTGATGAGGAACTTTATCAAAAGCTTTCTGGAAGTCAAGGTAAACAATATCTATCGGGTCTCCTTTGTTCACCCCCTCAAAGAAATGTAACATGGGGAATTTGGCCTTGGATAGAACTATATCCAAAAAGGAATATAAGCTTTTTTTATAGGGTTGCTTGCCGGCTTAAGGGTAAATGTTGAGCACAAACCTTGGTCCCCATCACTGTGATACACCAGTAAATCAGTAAGGAAAAGGATTAGTGTTTTGTTTTTGGTTTTTTGGCTAAAATTAAATAAACCTAAGTATAGTATATAAGTTTAGGCTCTCTTGTACCAAAAACAATGAATACAGACAGAACAGCAAGAAGAGGCTTTTTTAAGCTGCCAATGTGCCTATTCTGGACGCTGTTAAAATGTCCTCAGTACATAGCCTGGGACTAAAATTATAAACTCCATGGGAAAAAATGGACGGAAAAAATGGGACTCTTTTTTGTCCTGTAAGCTTTTTATATATAGCATTCATAACTAATTGGAGTTTCTCGTTTAATTTTCTTATATACTGTTTCATTTTTCATTGTACAAGGGAATTAAAAAAGAGAAATTTCCATAGCAATAGAAGTGTTTTAGCTTGCAGAGCATAAATCACTACCTCCTATTAGCCAATTGTAGATCTTCTTAATTGCTAACATTTTGCCTGATAATGCTAATTGGACAGACTGTCACTAAGATTTTGACAAAAGCCATGCGCTTTCCTCAATTCAGATGCGTGGCAGGTCTTGAACGTACTTCCCAAGCCTTGTCTGCCTAGACCAGAGCATGAATTATGACAAACATAAAGCAGTCTGCTCTCCGCAGAGTATTGCCTCCTTCATTGCTCTCATGCTAGGAAACCAAACATCCTTCATAATATATATGGACCACTGCAGTAGAATTTAACAACTGATACATGAATATACTTCAGAATTAGAGAGGCATGTGCTTTGGTGATTTGGACTCAATGGGGAATTGGCAAATGCAATATCTCTCCTTTAACATGGTCAATGTTGGTGCCGAATCTCATCTGTTTTCATTTTGAGCTGCATATTGAGGAACCGCATATTGAGGAAAGGAGTATCACCATCTATTCCCAGATCTTTTCCTGCTTTATTCATCTATCTCCTTTATAAGTCTGTTCTGCAGAATTCGAAACCTGAGGAGAGACACTCTTTATTTTTTAACTATCCCGGACAGTTGGAAGGCATTAAACAGGTCAGGACTATCAAGTAGGCTTGATGCACCTTCCAAATAATCAACCCACCCAAGCTAGATGGTGGTGCCAGAAAAACAAAAACTGTTCCTCAGATGGGATCATGAAAGGAAACCTGCTAGTCTGCTTGGCCTCAAGAGCAGATGCCAAACCTTTATTTATAGGCAGAATCTCTGTGCCTTAAACAACGGTATGAAAAGCAGCAATCATAAAGTTTCATGGATGTATGTGAGGTTATCATCCAGCTGTTGGCTAGACCCTCAAAGGCAGGACCCAAGAATAGCCTCCTCATCTGAGAAAGAGCAGAAGGATATGAGAACACTTCCTGATATAGACCTGAGGTATAGGGGAACCCTAAAGCTGCTAGGGCCTCACAGGTAGGGCAGCCAGCCTCCAGGTGGAGCCTGGAGATGTTCTAGAATTACAGTTGATCTCCACACTAGTTTCCCTAGAGAAAATAGTTGCTTTGGAGGGTGGATTCTGTGGCATTGTGCCATATTGAGGTCCCTCCCCTCCCCAAACCCTGCTCTCCCCCAGGCTCCACCCCCATCAGATTTCTAGGTAGCAGAGGCCAGCAGAGAAAACTATCTGGAGCCAGATGAATGGGAAACTGTCAGTCTTTCAGCCTCAAGGCAGCTGTCCCTCCACTACTAATTTGTATTTGTGTAAAGAGTAGTGCATATGAATTGAACTTGCCCAATCTCCAGGTGGGACTGGGAGATTGACAACTGATCTCCAGTCAACAGAGACTAGTTCTCCTGGTAACTTTGGGAGATGGCCTCTGTGGCATTATACCTCCTCTAGGGATGCCAGGTCCTACCTGGCTGCCAGTAGGGGGACCTTGGAGCCACTCTGGAAGTTCTCTTCCATGCACATGTTGTGATGATGTCACCCAGAAGTGATGCCATTATGTCACCAATGTCATGGTTGCTGCTTTAGATTTTGGGCAAAAACTCTTTTTGCTACAAAACCATAGAGTTCACCCAAAAACCAGAGTGCCAACATGCAACATCCCCAGCATGATGGCAACACTTCTGGGTGACATCATCACATCAGGGATTACCCCACCAGTTGGCATCCCTAACCCCCACTGAGATCCCTCCCTAAATCCCACCCTCACTAGGTTCCATCTCCATATCTCTAGGAATTTTCCAAACCATAGATAGGTCTGTGAATTCTTCATAATGCAATATGTGTTGCTTCATCGCTTCATCTTTTTTTCACTGTGATATTCTGCAACACTAAATCATGGCACTAAGTGGCTCAATTAAACAGAGTGTTTTACTTGTGTTTTTTTAAAGCCTTGCTTCATCAAATAGCACTTCCTGCTGAAATGATGTTTTACATCTGAAGCCTCCCACCATCATTATTGTTTATGAGCAAGAGAGGAGGTGGCTGATATTTCTTTACAGTCAGAATCCCTCGGAAGATGAAACCATCTGACAGACTGTATCATGTAAAATGAAAATTGAGATGTAGATGTCATTCAATTATCATTCATGAACAACCCCCCCCCCCCCCCGTTCCTGTGTGGTACACAGAGTACAAAATTATTATCTCCTCAACGTTGATATAAATAAAGAGTAACTGTGATAGATCCAAAGTTAAACTAGTGCCAGCATGGAGCAATATCGTATCCTTTGTCTTTATTAGACAGGCTCTTTTTGAGCAGGCATTCTCTTCCTCCAGTCATCATGTACTCTAAATAGCAGCTGTGACCTTATTAACCGTATTAGTTGCAGTATCTTGCCGAGAATTTAGTCCATTAACAGGCATCCAAAAGCACTGAATGGTGAAGTAGAAAGAAAAGGCTGAGGGAGAAAAGAGAGAGGAAAATACAGTTTTGCTACTGCCAGTTTTGCAACTATCTGCAGCCAAATTTAAATTAGCATTTAACATTTGAATGTTAGAAGAGCAGAGTTTTGCAGCTGCAAGGGAACATCTGTTAAACAATCAAAGCTAGATTTAATGGGTAACTCAAAGCAATTACCGAAAGGTTACAATCTAATTACTTTATTATTAAACTAGCCTCTCCACAGTTAAAAACGGCAACCACCTCTCATTTATTAGGCCGTTTCTTAAGCTTCTTAGCCCCTCTACCCTTGTACAATTATCTTGGAAGTTGTGCTTGCATAGACCAAGTTGGAATTTTGTTAACCTTGTTTACTCTGGAAATGAAAATTAAGATTCTGGGAGACATTGGGCAACTGAGAATCACTCCTGTTACAATGTCAATAGGATATTTCCTGATTATGCCCATGACATACATTGGGGCTTGTGGCTGGCAGATTGCTGAAATCAGGACTTTCTTTAGCCATGTCCTCCAGACCAGGAACCTTGAGATCTTCTTAGAAGTTTCATTAGTCATCTGAAATACTTTGTTGACCTCAGATGATAATTGAAATGGTTGCTTCTTGTAGACATGATAAAACCCTTGGACCTGCAAGAGAAACAAAAAAATAACAATAGAACCCTTCTCATTGTTTCTCCATCCCAGCCTCACTGGGCCATCTGTTATGTCCCTCTTATCCAGTAGTTTCTGTCTTAGCCTAGGTTGCTGGCATCCATTGTACGAGCACTCTCTCACCTCACTTACTTAGGGTGCTGCTGGATTGGATTCAGACACCTTCATGGGAGCCACAGCCCAAATATATTTCATTGGGGGAGAGATAAATTATGCCAAATCCAACATCAGTTATCAATTTTTGCATCTTATAGCTGCTACTTTCTATTTCTGTCTCTTCTGTTTCTTCTTTCAAGAAGCTCTGATGAGTGATAAAAATCTCCATCTCAAAGAAAAAATGAAGATACAAGAAAATATTGTACATCTCTTCTAAGCAGCACTCGAACCCTGCCCCCAGCCACCACAAATGCAACTAAGCAGCTGTCACTCAAATCTGAATCCCAAATGTAAGCATGAAAATCTGGAAAGCAACCTGGGTTATTAATTCTCACTGGTTTAGACAGAGAAGTTTGCTTCTCCAACAGAAAGATGAAACCTGCTCTCGTCTTCCCCCCTCTTTCCCCCCAATGCACACATTGGACTCAGTGTGATATTTTTGTCTTACCAACTCTATTCACTGTTTCATTCCAGTGCTCTTCCAATTATTACTGTATATTAATTTTGATTAGACAGGAGGTTGCTCTGTTTGTCTTGACTTACTGCCAGTACAATCAAGCATGAGCCACAAGTATGAAAAGCAAATGTTACTTGCAGAACCCTAGTGAGTATTTTAAATTGCATTTACTTCGAATTACTTTATTTTCCAAAGACAACCCCTATTTTCAAGTAGAGATTTACATAAACAACTTGGTGAGAAAGCCATTCCAGGTACTGTCATTATGATGCTGAAAAATCAACAAATAAATAAATAAAATAATATTCAGGAATGGTAGTATTTGGTAGTATTTGGATCTACCTGTTATGCTGGCACCTGGCTGCCTGGTTTAGAGTACATGGAAATCAGAAAAAGCAGTGAGAAAAAAGTGAGCCCTCTGAGACTGTCCTGGCAGGATGTTTTCATATCAGCTGCACTGCATAGCTCTTTGTGCTAAAGAGGACTGCACCAATAGGTCTGTTATTGCAAAGTATTTACACCAGTTGGACTTCTGCCTCATTTGTGGAGGGCTTTGTTGTTATAAAGGCAGGGGCTCCAGTTTCCTTGAGATCTCTGGTACTGTTTGCCAGCCCAGATACAAGCATTTGTATCACATTGATTATGGCCAGCACTGTAGGCTGGGGACAGGGAACAGAGACAAGTGTCAAAAAGTAACCCCCTAATGAAAGGCACCACAGACAAAGGGCACTTGCTTTTGTTGAATCAGGCACAACTGCAATCTAGGGATGGGGAGGGATTATTCATTTATACTCTGCTTGTCTCACTGAGACTCAAGGCAAATTACACAGTTAAAAACAATGGGTTGGATCCAGCCAATATTTTCACTCAGTTTCACCCAATTTTCATCCTTACTCCAATCCCTCCCCCCTATATCCCATGTAGGTTTTGTACATGCAGGTCAACCACTCAGCCTTTTTGAATGGTTGAAGAGGACCAATTCTTTCCTTTTCACCAGAAGAAAAACTGGTTGGACCTATTTGAATACAATCGTAGCACTTCATATATTATCAACTATGCAGTACAATAGGGTTATAATGGGAATTTAATCTCTTCCAGGTTTCCCAAAGAATGGATTTCAGATGCCTGTTGAGGAACTCAACTGGTTTTATTTGCATATATACAACTCAGACTTTGAGGGACAAACTACAACAACTCAAGCAGCTATCTTAACAATATCCCTTCTTTCCCACAGATGCCACCATGAGGCAAATGATCTCTCCCAACATAAGCTCTTTTGTAACTCTATCATTCTTTACCATTAATGGGATTACAGAATTAGAAAGAATGCATTGGTAAAACCCATTCAAGAAACAATGAAAAAAATGAGTACAAAATCAGAGAAATAGTGAATCGAACCTCGGAATATAGTTGGTAACCAGTGGATTGACTGCAGAATAGGAATAATATACATATGGACCTAGTTCCCAATGTTTATTTATTTACTTCATTTACACCCTGTCTCTATGGGGACACAAAGTGTCTTACATTGCTCTCCTCTCCTTCATTTTATCCTCACAACAACCATGGGTGGTATGTTAGGCTGAGAATGTGTGACTGTCCTGGATTTCCAGCCTGAGTCTCCCACATCCATCCTAGTCTGATGGTCTAACCACTGCACCACACAAGCCCACTGGGATTTCTGAGTTGAATTCAAGGTCAGACCACACGGGGCAGGTTACATTAGTCTAACCTCAGGATCACCATTAGGGATGTGCATTGGAAATCATTGTATTAATGTGGGCTCCCTGTTGGAATGTCCTCCATTGAGGCTTGCTTGGAGCTTACCTTACTGTTTTTTTGGTGCTAAACCAAAATATTATTCTTTACCTGTCCTGCTGTTTCCACTTTTGAAAGCTATTTTTATGGCCTTCTACTAGCTTGAGATCTTTTAATGAATATTGTTTTAGGCAATTGAATATTAGTTTATGTTCTTAAGTGGTTAGTTTGCTTTTGGGACTTCCTTTTATTGTTGATAATTTGTATGTTGCTGTTGTTGTTCTGATTTTATTGTATCATTTTTAACCTATGCTCTTCCAGTTTGGTGTAATGGTTAGGAGCATGGTCTCTCATCTGGGAGAACTGGGTTTGAAGCTGCTGGTGACCTTGGGTCAGTCACAAGTTATTTCATAGCTGTTCTCTCAAGAGCAATTTCTTGTAAGAGCTCTTGGTCAGTCAGTTTGGTGTAGTGGTTAAGTGTGTGGACTCTTATCTGCAATAACTGGATTTGATTCCCCACTCCTCCACTTGCAGCTTTTGGAATGGCCTTGGGTTAGCTATAGCTATCACAGGAGTTGTCCTTCTGGGAGAGCTCTCTCAGGCCCACCCACCTCACAAGGTGTCTGTTGTGGGGGGGGGGGGAGGAGAAAATATAGGAGATTGTAAGCCACTGTCTCTGATTCAGGTGAGGTATAAGTTGGCAATCTTCTTCTTCTCTCTCAGTCCCACCTTCCTCAAAGGGTCTCTGTTGTAGGGAGGGGAAGGGAAAGAAGATTGTAAGCTGCTTGGAGACTCCAAGTAAAGGGTGGGGCATAAATCCAATTTCCTCTTCTTCTCCACTGTCAGGACAGTTCCACAGGCAATTTCAACCCCTCTTCCTCATTATAGTCACCCATCCTGCATGGTTGTTTTTTCACAGAGAGCCTGTGATCCCCAAATGTCTTCAAATCTTTTCAGTGTTTAAACACACAGATTAAGTGGTCAAGGGGTAGCACCACCAGATAGCTAGAAGTGCATGTCTTTACATCTTTCACTGGTGTTCATCAATGTGTATCTATTCATTTATTCAAACTATTAACTTACCAATTCATACAGGAATCTACAAGACAGTCTGCAATGTAATAATAAGCTACAATAAAACCAGTATGGGAACAAAAGATCTATACTGACAAAACACCATAAGATGGGTGAAAATGGATTTATTTAAAAGCATGGGGAAATATTCTTTGAAAAAAATCCTAAATATGTCTTTAATAGGAACATCTATAATTATGGAAGAATGCAAACAGACTTCTTGTAAAATGGAGGGAATGTTATTAGGATATTAAATATGTTTGACTTTTCTAGTCTCAGTATTTTAGAGTTTTGTTGTGTGTTTTTTTAATAGAGTGAAATCTGCTTTCTGGGTTCAAAGACTGCTGCCAAAATTAAGGGTGTAGAATCTGCTGAGACCAGAGAAACTATGTAAGGCTCAAGTTCTCAAGTTTCATAGCTTGTAAAGTACCACTGGGAATTCTGATTGTAAGCTTAGTTCTTACATCACACAAAAATGGAATTATAGTCCTTGTGAGAATTGATACCATTATTTTTCCTTTTCTCATTCCTGCTTATAATGATATACTTAAGTCCTCCATTTGCTTCTTAGGTTGGTGCCCAGAGACACATGGTTCGGCATACCTAACACTCACACTACCGTCTTCCAGATACAAATGTGAACATTTCAAAGAATGAAGACATTCAGACCATGAAAGGTGAGATCCCCTAACATAGCTTCAACTACTACAGTTTAGTTTTAAATGCTCAGCTTTGCGGGTGGGCCACAATATTGTTGCTATTATTAGAATTATCTGCTGGAAGCCTAGGGTGCTAGACTGAGGGAGTGAGCCAGAGACTTCACTATAGTATTCTGGGTTCTGTATAAGAAATATAAGGTTGTTTGGTGCTTGTTTGTTTATAGTATGTTTATGCTACCTTTCTATTTTAAAGGTATACCTTTTTCATTATGAAATCTCATACCTCTCTCTATACCTTTCTCAGGAGGGCCCACAACAAATAAAACACAACCTATGAATATCTAAAATATCTATGAATATCTAAAAATCAAAATCAAACATGCTCAATAATCTGCTGGTTCGGTTTCTGTCTTGCTTGTATGTGCTGGTCATGAAAGCCAAAGTTCAAGGGGCTTGGACCTGTCTGAGTACTTTATCAGAGCTGCCACCCCCACCCCCACCTTTACATCTAATAACATCACTGCCCTCTCCAACTTAAAAGGCACATTGTTAAAGTAAAAACATTTTTTTTTTTATTTTGCATTGAGATTTGCTCCTTTGGTATCTCTGTGTGCCTACTGGTGGCATGGTGCTCACTGGCCCCACTGCTGGCTCCCACCAAGTGTTTTAAAAAAGAAAGAAAAAGAGGAGATTGAATTTATATCCCACCTTTCACTATCTGAAGGAGTCTCAGAGCAATTTACAATCTCCTTTCCCTTCCCTTCCCCACAACAGACACCCTTTGAGGTAGCTGGAGCTGAGAGAGCTCTAACAGAAACTGCTCTTGAGAGGAATAGCTCTTTGAGAACTTGTGACTGACTCAAGGTCACATCAGTAGGTGCATGTGAAGGAGTGGGGAATCAAACCCAGTTCTCCCAGATAACAGTCTGCACACTTAACCATGACAGCAAACTAAGGAAGACTAGGGGAAATCTCTATAACATAACCATGGAAACCATTTTCCCCTCAATTTCTTGAGGGTGGAAGATTGGGGTCAGGGATGAGGAATTTCCTGACAGGCCAGCGGAGTTGGGAAGCATAATGTGATTTGATCAGGGCTTTGTTTTCTCATGTGCGACTGAGAAGACTGATCAAGGGCGTTTTCACACTGACCTTAATCGGCAGCGACGTCCCTCTTTACCGTGCAGGATCTGCGCGGATTTTGCACCAATTGCTGCGGAGCACCCGGAAGAGCCGCAAAGTCCCGCGGCTTTTGCGGCACAAATGGAAACCGCCAAAAACCAGTTTCCATTTGCGCCGCAAAAGCCGCGGGACTTTGCGGCTCTTCCGGGTGCTCCGCAGCAATTGGTGCGAAATCCGCGCAGATCCTGCGCGGTGAAGAGGGACGTCGCTGCCGATTAAGGTCAGTGCGAAAACGCCCCAAGAAAAGTTTGCCAAGTGATCATGTTTACATCAAAGCTCTTAGCATCCTTGATGAGGATAAATACAACAACAATGAATTATAGTAGCAGCAATGAACTGCAGAATTAACCCTACAGCTAAAAAAGAAAAGGGGGAAAAAAAGAAATGTAAAGTTCATTTACAAATGTCTCTTAAACAGTTAACCACAAGTCAGGAGAAAGAGAAAACGCAGTAGTCAAAATGAAAACTAGGGCAAGTGCAATAAACTAGGCATAGGACAAAACAATCAAGAAAGTGGAGATAGTCTCAAGTGGGTAGCTGTGTTGGTCTGAAGCAATGTGACAAAGTTAGAGTCCAGTAGCATCTTTAAGATCAACAACATTTTATTCAGACTGTGAGCTTTCATGTGCATGCACACTTTGTCAAACAGTATGGAATCAGACTTGCATGTCCAGAAAATTTTTAAGGCAGAGGTTGAACAGCAAATAAGCATACATACAATATAATGAAATGTTTCAGCAGATGCAAACAGAAATAACAAGCTGAGTTCATAAGGTCATTATAATTTAGATTCAATTCTGGGAGAAAACAGGAAAATGTTTCAATGTCTCAGAGTGTTGAGAATGTTCAGAGTGCTTATGTGACCCTGGAGATACAGCCATCAAAACAGCTGAAAGACAGGAAGAAACACTATCTGTAAGAGAAATAATGAAGAAAAATTGGTTTTGTCCACTGCCTGAAACCCAAAATACCAAGGGCCACATTATCTAGTATGGGAAGGGAATTCCCTTCCTGGGTGTCACAACAGGATAGATAGATAGATAGATAGATAGATAGATAGATAGATAGATAGATAGATAGATAGATAGATAGATAGATAGATAGATAGATAGATAGACAGACAGATAGACAGACAGACAGACAGACAGACAGACAGACAGACAGACAGACAGACACAGGGCTGGTCCTTTCACTAGGCAGACTAGGCGGCTGCCTGGGAAATGGCCCTGGCAAGGGCACCAGTGACAGCCTCAGGGTGGGTTCCAGTGTTGCCCTCCCACCCACCCTCGCCTCCGTGGCAAGGAAATACTGGCGAGAATGATGGGGAGCAGCAGCATCAGATGCAGGGGTGGAGCTACAGCAGCCTCACAGTGTGCGCTCTGAGGTGAAGGTGCGCTGCTGCTCCCTGTTGCTTTCACTGACTGCGGGGCGGGGCTGGGGGCGCCCTGCCTAGGGCTCACTTCCCCATGGAGCTGCTGCTGTATAGATTATAGATGAGAGAGAGAGAGAGAAACAGTCAGACTTGGGGTTTCCAGCCTCCAGGTGGCCCTTGGAAATCATGTGGAATTACAATTCGGCCCCTTCCCAGCCGAGCAGTCTATAGACTGCTGAGGCTGGGGGCCGCCCATTGCCTCCCCGCGCGGATGAGAGGCAATGGGATAGTCCAGATGGGAGGGGGTGAGGAGCAGCCTTAAAAGGCTGCTCCCGCCCCCTCATACGCAGCAGAAAATCGCTCTCGGCCCGAGCAGGCACTTACGTGGCTGTTATCTGCTGCAGGCCTCCTGAGAGCGTTGCAGCCTGGCCTGTCGGGAGCGGAGGTCGGAGCCGGTGCGGCTGCAGCGTCGGTTTAACGCGGCCGTTGGTTGATGCGTCGGAGAGGCCGGGTTCGGGTGGCTGTCGTGAGGCCTTCAAGCGGCGCGTTTCTTGTTGGGTTTACCCCCCCCCCTCCCCTCCTTCGTCGCCTCAGGCCTTGTGAGGCCGGGAGCCGTCCGCCGGGCCGCGGGCTCTGGCGGCGGCTGCGTCGGTTTTCTTTTTGTCGGGGGAGGGCCCTAGCGGCGTTCCTTGTTATTGATTAGCCCATTGGGGGTCTGGGGGCGCGTGGGCGTGCCGCGGGTGGCCTCGTGCATCTCCCTTCATTCTGCTTTGGTCTGGGGCGTTTGCTGACGCCCCCCCCCTTCATTCTTTTAGCCCCAGCCTCTTGGCTTATAAGGGGCTGGTGTGCCAGCTGTCCTTGCTGTGGGTGGCTTAAAGGTGCCTGAGGTCTTCGGTGGTCTCTTGCTGGCAGCCCTGCCGGTGTGTTGGTTCCAGGCCCCTCCCCCACCGTCCATAATTTTACTGGAGGCCCCCGTGCCATTGGACGGGTGGCTCGGCCAGTGGGCTTTAGTGGGAGAAATTCAAAAAATACTGTAACAAGAGATTAATTACTATGGCCCCTAGGAAGGGACAGGGCAATAAGAAGGGCAAACAGCCTGCCAAGCGACCGGCTAAGAGGCCTACTCCTGAGGTGCCCCCGCTGGAGGAAGGTGACGAGGCGCAAACAAGGCAGGCCATTATGTCCCAACTAGCGGCCTTGGAGGAAGCAAGGGGCGTGGCGGGCCCTTCTCGTAGGGCCTCAGGCTTGTTAGGATCCGGTAGAGCGGCCACCATCTCCTTTCAGAAGGAGGTGCTGGCTCGCCTTTCTGTATTGCAGGAAGCCGAAGGAGCCAGTGGTGTGTCCAAGGAGGGAGTCCTGCAGGAAGAGGAGCAGAGCGAAGAGCCTGATGCGGTGGTGGTGGTGCCTCCTGTTGGGGAAGGTAAGTTTCCCACGCCACAGCAGGGGGCGGCATGGCCGTGGGGCCCATTGGGTCCCAATGTGGCTTCAGTCTCCAGGCCAATGGGAGGAGCCCATGGTGTAGTGGCTCCTTATTTGGGGGCGGCTCCACCTGTCGGGGGTCCTTCGGGTCCCAGTTCACTACCTCAGGTGAGTGCTGCTCCGGCAGTCCCCACACCTGTTAGTTCAGGCCTTATGTGGGGGGCGGCGCCTGGAAGCGATGGTTTTGGTGGCAGTCTTGGGTTAGGTGGCCACGGGCCGGCAGTATCTGTGCCACCTTGGGGATGGCAACAAGCCCAGTCCACGTCTTTTCCGTGGTCCGGGCAGCTGGGTACACTTTGGGGGTTTCCTCCTCACCCACCCATCCCTTACGGTTCTTTGGACTTTCATGCTGTGCCTTTTGGTGACCCGGCCATGCCTCTGGGGGACCACCTCACTGCTGCCACGAGGGAAAAAATCTTGAAAGGCGAATACGTAGACGTATTCAGCCTGTTATATAGAGAACTTGAAAAAAAATCGAAGGATGAGCTTGATGAGAAGGATAAAGAGAAGCTCAAGCGTCGTAAAGTTGACAGAACGTGGGCGAATTGGTTGCCCGGTTTTCTTATTTATGCGGGCGTCATTGCTAGGGCCCAGCCGTGGAGAGCAGCCCCATTGTTTCAGTATTGCGATATTATATATCGCGCTTATAACGACTTTGCTGGCGGGGCGGGGCTCCAGTATGATGAGCAGTTCCGCATGCGCGCGGCTGTTAATCCTTTCCTTCAATGGAACCAAATTAATCAGCAGCTTTGGCTGCAACTCATGGCGCCTGCAAAACCAAATGTGGGGGAGCGATCCGACAGTGGTCATTTGGTGCAAAAGTCATCAGTAACATCCTTTTCTGGCGCCCGCGCAGCCGCGGGGCAGTCGGTTCAACCACGGCTGCTTTGCTGGGAGTTCACCTCCCAAGGTTCGTGCTCCAGGAAGGCATGTAAATACAAACATGAGTGCCCGATTTGCGCGGGCCCTCACACCTTCACGGCTTGCACCAGATCAAAGCAGCACTGGCCCATCAAGCGGACAGGTGGCGGGGCCGGGCAGCACCCTCCAAAGGGGCCCCAGCCCCATTCGTCTGAGGGTTCTTAGGCAGTGGTTGGAACGTTACCCTCGTAGGGACGATGCGCGTTACCTTGCTGAGGGGTTCTCGGTGGGATTTAGAATCCCATTCGAAGGCCCTCGTACTCCAGTTTTTTCCTCCAATTTGCGTTCAGTTAAGGGTTTGGAGAGTATTGTTCGGAAAAAGATTAGTAAGGAATGTGCTGAAGGCCGTGTGTTAGGCCCGTTTAAGTCCCCGCCCCTGCCGAATTTGCGTGTGTCCCCCCTGGGAGTTGTACCTAAGAAAGCAGCAGGTGAATACCGATTGATTCACCATCTTTCTTACCCCAGGGGGCGATCTGTGAATGACGCCATCCTAGCGGAGTTGTGCTCGGTTAAATACACTTCATTTGACCGGGCGGTCCAGATAGTTCGGCGGTGCGGGCCCGGTGCGGAGTTGGCGAAGTGTGATATAAAATCAGCCTTTCGCCTCCTCCCAGTTCACCCTGGTGACTTTGATTTACTAGGTTTTGCCTTTGAAGGAAGTTACTACGTGGATAGGGCCCTCCCCATGGGGTGTTCAGTTTCTTGTTCGGCGTTTGAGCGTTTTAGTTCCTTTTTGGAATGGGCCTTGCAGTTCAAGACGGGAATCCGGGATACCGTTCATTATTTGGACGATTTTCTTTTTGTGGGCCCCGCGGGGGCGGGCCAGTGCCTGTTTTTGTTAGCGGCTTTTGAGGATTTGGCCAAGGAACTAGGGGTACCGTTGGCTCCTGAGAAGACGGAGGGTCCGGCCACGGTTCTAACTTTTCTGGGCATCGAGCTTGACACGGTGCGCCAGTTCTCTAGGTTGCTCGAGGACAAGCGCCTTAGTCTTTTAGTCCGGATCCGAGCAGTTTTGGTAAAGCGCAAGGTCACCTTATTGGAGTTACAACAGCTTGTTGGACACTTGAATTTTGCCTGTAAAGTGGTGGCTCCAGGCAGGGCCTTTTTACGGCATTTTTGTGATGGTATGGTTAATCTGCGCTTGCCCCATCATTTTACCTGAGTCACTAGAGAGATGCGTGAGGACCTGGCTGTATGGGAGACATTTCTGCAGGATTTTAATGGCATTTCCTTTTGGCGCAGAGACATGCAGCTCGAAGCTGAGTTGCAGATAGTTTCTGACGCTGCCGGTTCCATTGGTTTTGGGGTTTATTTTAGGGGGCACTGGTGTGCCGAGCATTGGCCACAGGACTGGTTGGGTTCCGAGTTGTGTCGGAACCTTACCTTCCTGGAGTTTTTTCCTATTGTCGTTGTCGTGTTTCTTTGGGGCGACGCCCTGGCCAATAGCACGGTTCACTTCTGGTGTGACAACATGGCCGTTGTCCATGTCGTCAATAGATTAACTTCTAAGTCTCCGGCAGTTATGCGCCTTGTTAGGGCCTTTACCTTACGTTGTTTAAAGTTAAATATCCTGTTTTTGGCTAAGCACGTTCCCGGCATTTGTAACGGGGTGGCGGACGCTCTGTCTCGCCAACAGATGGACCGTTTCCGCCAATTAGCCCCGGAGGCCGACCTGTTGCCCGAGCGCATCCCGGCAGAGTTATGGCAGATTGGAGGGAAGAAGTGAGCCGGGCGATACAGCTGGCCATAGCGCCCAGCACTAAAAGGTCGTATGACCGGGCGGCTAGCCAGTTTTTGTCGTTTAGAAGGGGGGCAGGTTTACAGGAAGTGTGGCCGATCCCTGTTGAGCAGCTGCTGCAATTCTGTGTTCATCAGAAGCAACGAGGTTTGTCTGTTAGGTCCATTCGAGGCCAGATGGCAGCCCTTGCTTTTATAAGTAAGGCCAGGGGGCACCGCGATGTCACTAAGGACTTTCGCATCCAGAAGATGCTTGAGGGTTGGTCCCGGGAAGCCGGTCCCAGGGCTGACGGGAGGCAGCCCATCTCGCCATCCATTCTGCGGGGGCTGCGGGCTACTTGGGCTCAAGTTTGCGGGTCAGCTTACGAGGAGGCGCTCTTTCATGGCGCCTCATTGACTGCCTTTTTCGGGGCCTTCAGGGTGTCCGAGCTGGTTACTCTTTCAAGTAACGATGGTTCCGCAAGGGCCCTGCAGTTTAAGGATGTTTCCTTATTCAGCGACCGGGTGGAGTTTAGAGTCCGCCGTTCTAAGACCGACCAGAAGCAGCATGGCTGCACAGTTAGGATTGGGTCTTGTTCGGAGGGGGAGTTATGCCCGGTTGCGGCAATGAGACTTTACCTTGAGTTGCGCGGCACATCAGATGGCCCTCTTTTTCGCCATGCCGACGGGGCCCCCTTGACTAAGTACCAATTTTGGGCCATCACCAGCCGTGCATTGCAACGTCTGGGCCTTGGTGGCCAAAAATTTGGTACCCATTCTTTCAGAATCGGTGCGGCTTCTACAGCCGCAGCGCTTGGATACGGGGGGGATGATATCCGCCGGGTCGGGCGGTGGAAGTCTGGAGCCTATCGAACTTATGTTAGGCCTTTGAGGCCATAGGGCCGGTTTCTTTGTCTTCTTCGTTAATTTTGTATAACTTTGGCTGATGTGATGTGTTGTATGGTTTTCAGTTCTAATAGTTTTTTCTTCTAGGGGCTGTGGCTGGCGATGAGAGGAGGAGGATCCTTATCTGTGGCCACAGCATTGTCTTTTGGGCTGCACACTAGGCCCGTCGGACGTCGATCGGCTCGCAGCTGGGCCTTAGCGACAGAGCGGTAATCACCTGGCTAGGCCGCCGGGGAATGAGGTGGCCTGGGCTCCTGCCTCTGCTATTCAGGGAGCGGGTTGGCCCTCCTCCGCAGATTCTGGTAATTCATCTGGGCGAGAACGACTTGGGTCGCATCCCAGGCTGCTGTCTGTGGGGATGGCGGAGCTCAGGTGCGCGGTGATTAAGTTGCCGGGCCGGCCGGGTCTGAGCCGTTGAGTTGGCTCACACCCGGGGATTTGGGGGCTCGCCCAGTTTCAGGTCATGGAGGTGGTCCGGTTGACCCCTGGCTTGACCTGTCCCCATGTTTTGCCCTTGCCGTTGAGTTAATAAAGTGGCCCTTTAACCCAACCTTGTGTCTGCCTCGTTATTCCGCCTGGGGGGGCAATTCGGCCCCTTCCCAGCCGAGCAGTCTATAGACTGCTGAGGCTGGGGGCCGCCCATTGCCTCCCCGCGCGGATGAGAGGCAATGGGATAGTCCAGATGGGAGGGGGTGAGGAGCAGCCTTAAAAGGCTGCTCCCGCCCCCTCATACGCAGCAGAAAATCGCTCTCGGCCCGCCCGCCCTTCACGCAGTACAGGCAGAGGCTGGTCGCCTTTTTATTGGGGCCGGGTAGGAATTTTTCGCCCTCAGAGGATTGGCCATTTCTGGGGGTGTTTTTGCCTACCCTGTACTGCTGATATGTGGTGTTGGCAATTGGTTAGGCGGTGCCTTTATTTAGTTCGGTCACTGGCAGTTTGTGGTTGGCATTATGTTTTGGGGATTGGTGAGCTCCTGTAGCATCGCGCCATTTGGTGCATGACTGTCCTGGGGAACCGCAAGCTGTACGGCCCAAGGTTGCCTCCAGGGAGTCCGATGATCCCGGCACGTGTGAGCGGCCGCATCCCAGGCTGCTGTCTGTGGGGATGGCGGAGCTCAGGTGCGCGGTGATTAAGTTGCCGGGCTGGCCGGGTCTGAGCCGTTGAGTTGGCTCACACCCGGGGCTTTGGGGGCTCGCCCAGTTTCAGGTCATGGAGGTGGTCCGGTTGACCCCTGGCTTAACCTGTCCCCATGTTTTGCCCTTGCCGTTGAGTTAATAAAGTGGCCCTTTAACCCAACCTTGTGTCTGCCTCGTTATTCCGCCTGGGGGGGCAATTTATCGCCGTACTACAGAGCTCTCTTATTCTGGACAAAACGGCTTCAGAGGGTGAATTCTATGGCATTATCCCACATTTCCTTTCCCAAACTCTACCCTCCTTCAGCTCCACCCCAAATCTCTAGGAATTCCCCAACCCAGAGCTGGCAACCCTATAAAGGGCCTATTTTGGGTGGGAATCAGTTCACTCCAAATGAAGATGATTCCTGTTTGGTGGTGAAGCTCATGAGCCAGTTGCACAGCTCTGACTCTCAAGCTGTTTGTTGATTTGAAATGCAAATAGCTTGTAGGGCCATCTGAAAGCTCAGATGGAAGGAAGAGCCAAAATGAGAAGCCAGGGAGGGAGGCTGGAAGGGCCAGTGAGAGGATGGAATACAGACACTCATCAGGCTTTGGGATTTGGAAAAGTTCTGTTTGAGAACAGAATGTGTGAAGCAGACGGTGTTGGCAAACAAAGTCTGCCAGAGCAGGAACTTTCTATAAGAGAGAAAGGGGTTTTGTTCACACGGAGAAAGCAGGCTTAGGCTGCTTTGTATAAGTGATCTGTAGATAATGGCAAGATTTACAGGCCTGCTTAGGAAGGCATAAAGATCAAAACAAGAAGATTCTTTCTTCTGCTATGATTTCTAAAATCCCTGTTTTCAAACAAAGGCTCAGTGCCTGAGGACCAAACTAGACACCAGCTTGTGATCTATTACATTTTTTAGCACACTCTTGAAGACAGTATTCATACTCATTTCTCCCACTCAATTTTGTCCTCACAACAACTGTAGAGGGGTGATGGGTCTTCCACCCTCCTGGCAATCTGCCCTCTACTAGATTTCAAAGGCCAGAAGGGGAAACAATGGTGGGAAATGGGGTGGGTGCACCAGCATGCAGTGTCACTTCTGATGGAAATGAGAAATACTGTCATGACATTCTAGACAATCCTCTTGGATTTGTCAAAAAAAACTCTTATGTTTTAACCACAGAGTTTTGTTGAAGCCTAGAGAATTGCCCATGAGCTGAGAACTGACGGCTGGCTCAGGATGGCATCAAGCTGCCTTGGAAGCGAGTCAGTTGGAAAAGGAGTGGCTGGGAGCCTCTGGACAACATATGGCCCACCCCTGGAACAGGATGGGCTGTGTGCACCCTGGAGGAGCTTACAGAGCACTCCCTGGGTGCTTCTTGGCCACCCAGTGCCTCGGAGCTGCCTCAGAATTTGAGGCAGCTTCGATCCAACCCAGGATTTGCTGTGTGTGGGACGGGGACGTCGGGCAGAAGTGCATGTGTGTATGCACTATTTTGATCTGCCTGCCTGCTGTCCTCGGGGTGGCTTAAACCACCTGTCTATTATCAGCCATGATGTCACTTTTGGTTTCTCATTGCAAGTAATGTTGCATGCTGGCATCATGCTGATGCACCTATCCTTGCCCCAAATTCTTTGGGGGTGGCAAATAATAGTCTGGTATCCCTACAACCCAGTGAGGGAGTTCAGGCTGACAGAAAGAGATTGGCTCATGGTTAAGCTTAATGGATGAGCAGGAATTTGAACCCAGGCCTTCCTGGTTGTAGTCTGATACTCTAAGTCTGGTGCCACTTTGGTATAGTGGTTATATGAGTGTGGACTCTAACCTGGGAGAAGGTGGAGTTTGATTCTCCACTTCTCCACCTACACCTGCTGGTATGACCTTGGGTCAGTCATAGCTCTCAGTCCTACCTACCTCACAGGGTGTTTGTTGTGGGAAGGGGAAAGGAAAGGAGATTTTAAACTGCTCTGCGTGAAGGGCAGGGTATAAATCCAATCTCCTCCTCCTCCTCGTTCCCACTATACCACATTGGCATTTAATCATAGAACTGCCTCTTGGGCTAGTCACACTACTGGCTTGGTTTAGACCTGACGAATAGTGTCACAGGTCCAGGAGGAGATGAATATGCTTTGCTTAGTATGATGACATACAGTGAACTGGCTTTGTGAGAGCTATGGAAGGTAGCTATGAGCTTCTTATACTTTCCTACCCTTCTTGCTAGGGAATTGGCCCTTGATTCAGAGGAAATTGGTAGAAACTCTTAGTAAGATGAGTTGAACATAACAAACTGGGACTGTATCTGATGCCAGAGTAGAATTCTTAGCCTGGAAAGATGATTAGATGAAGGCACTGCTATCAAACTGCCACAACTCAGACTAATAGGATGTGCCCCCTACTTTAAAAAGCGACACCTAGAAATATGTGTGGAGTCGATAACTCTGGGGTCTATTTAGTGGTGTGCGTCATGTCTGCTGATAAAGGTGCTGACCCTATTCTTCATCAGGAGCTGCTTAGCTGTGTTTCTTACAGCCACCCTGCTTAAATAGCACTGCTGCTGCCAAGAATGGCAACTCTAGTACATGTTTACTAATAGTTTTAAAAAGGTACTCCTCCCCAGCCTCCCTGAAAGGTAAAATCGGGGGAGTAGTTTACCAGAAAACAACATAATTGGTCTAGAAAACAAGGACAGTGGGAATGTATGAAGAAGCGTGACATCTAACAAAGCCATTTTTTCCAGACAATTCAAGATTATATTATTGAACATTATTTGAATTTGTTTAACAAGTTTAACTGACATTTCTGTTTTTAAAAACCACCCATGTTGAATGCTTAATACCGCAGACTTAATCATAAGTCCACAACTGTCCCTTCAACTGGTGATCATGATAACATTTATCTTCCAAAGAAACAAGCCAAGTCAGAAACATGTTTTATTTTAGATGTTTTTTCCTTAGAGAAATACATTTACCAAACTTGATCAGGCTGGGTTTTACTTAAATATTACTATGTATATGGGAGAGAAGGAGCCCTGTGGCACAGAGTGGTAAGCTGCAGTACTGCAATCCAAGCTCTGCTCACAACCTGAGTTAGATCCTGGCAGAAGCTGGGTTCAGATAGCTGGCTCAAGGTTGACTTGGCTTTCCATCCTTCTGAGGTCAGAAAAATGAGCACCCAGCTTGCTGGGGGTAAAGTGTAGATGACCAGGAAAGGCAATGGCAAATAGGGTGGCCAGACCGTCCCGGGAGCCCGGGAATGTCCCGGTTCTGGCCCCCTATTCCCGCCTCCCGGGCTGGCTATACCGGGACCATTGAGAGGTCCCGGTTTAGCCAGCCCCGGAGGCGGTGGGCCGCGGGCGCCGGCGGGGAAGGCGGCGAGTGAGGGAGGGAGCGTCCCTGCGCCTGCGCAGGGCCCTGCGCACGCGCAGGGATGCTCCCTCCCTCACTCGCCGCCTTCCCCACCCGCGCGCGGGGCCCGGCGGCGGTGGTGGAGGCCTCTCCGTGGCCTCCGCTGGTCGCTGGAAGCCCTCCAGAGACTCTGGAGGGCCTCCAGCGACCAGCGGAGGCCGCGGAGAGGCCGCGGAGCACCCGGCGCTGGTCCCAGAAGGCCTTCCAGAGCCTCTGGAAGGCCTTCCGGGACCAGCGCCGACCAGCGAAGGCCTCCCCGCGGCCTCCGCTGGTCCCTGGAGGCCCTCCAGAGTCTCTGGAGGGCCTCCAGGGACCAGCGGAGGCCGCGGGGAGGCCGCGGAGCACCCGGCGCTGGTCCCGGAAGGCCTTCCAGAGCCTCTGGAAGGCCTTCCGGGACCAGCGCTGACCAGCGAAGGCCTCCCCGCGGCCTCCGCTGGTCCCTGGAAGCCCTCCAGAGTCTCTGGAGGGCCTCCAGGGACCAGCGGAGGCCGCGGGGACGCCGCGGAGCACCCGGCGCTGGTCCCGGAAGGCCTTCCAGAGCCTCTGGAAGGCCTTCCGGGACCAGCGCCGACCAGCGAAGGCCTCCCCGCGGCCTCCGCTGGTCCCTGGAGGCCCTCCAGAGTCTCTGGAAGGCCTCCAGGGACCAGCGGAGGCCGCGGGGACGCCGCGGAGCACCCGGCGCTGGTCCCGGAAGGCCTTCCAGAGCCTGTGGAAGGCCTTCCGGGACCAGCGCCGACCAGCGAAGGCCTCCCCGCGGCCTCCGCTGGTCCCTGGAGGCCCTCCAGAGTCTCTGGAGGGCCTCCAGGGACCAGCGGAGGCCGCGGGGACGCCGCGGAGCACCCGGCGCTGGTTCCGGAAGGCCTTCCAGAGCCTCTGGAAGGCCTTCCGGGACCAGCGCCGACCAGCGAAGGCCTCCCCGCGGCCTCCGCTGGTCCCTGGAGGCCCTCCAGAGTCTCTGGAGGGCCTCAAGGGACCAGCGGAGGCCGCGGGGAGGCCACGGAGCACCCGGCGCTGGTCCCGGAAGGCCTTCCAGAGCCTCTGGAAGGCCTTCCGGGACCAGCGCCGACCAGCAAAGGCCTCCCCGCGGCCTCCGCTGGTCCCTGGAGGCCCTCCAGAGTCTCTGGAGGGCCTCCAGGGACCAGCGGAGGCCGCGGGGACGCCGCGGAGCACCCGGCGCTGGTTCCGGAAGGCCTTCCAGAGCCTCTGGAAGGCCTTCCGGGACCAGCGCCGACCAGCGAAGGCCTCCCCGCGGCCTCCGCTGGTCCCTGGAGGCTCTCCAGAGTCTCTGGAGGGCCTCCAGGGACCAGCGGAGGCCGCGGGGAGGCCGCGGAGCACCCGGCGCTGGTCCCGGAAGGCCTTCCAGAGCCTCTGGAAGGCCTTCCGGGACCAGCGCCGACCAGTTGTGGGGCCCAGGGGGCCGGCGCAGCGGCACGCTGAAGCAGCCTGTCGGTCACTTCCGGGTTCCTGTCCTGCATCTCGACCTGTGTTATTAGTGACAGGCTGCTTCGGCGTGCCGCTGCGCCGGCCCCCTGGGCCCCACAACGATGGGACCGATGCCACAGGGACGGGCTCGAAACACTCTATAACCCCTCAAAAGAACAGCAGTCTAGCTCGCTTCCCCCGAGCCCTGCCGCCATAAGCCTCAAGGGGGCTCATTTTGCGGCATCTCCCGGCGGGAGGGTGGCACCCGCACGGGACACATATCAAATGAAAGAGGGGGCACAGGGCTATCAGAAACAGCCGGCGGAGGGAGTCGGGAGAGCACCCCACTGGGGGATCCACACCCCGAAAGTGATGAAGGTGGCGCAGATAGAGCCAACAGAGCAAACAGGACAAAATAAATAGGCTGCATTATGCAGCACAGTTGAGAAAGTGCCTTATCCCATATACTGATGAAGTATATACAGGATTTCAGAACAAAATTGTTTCTGGCGGTGATATTTGGGGGATTTTTGGGGATGTCACAGGAAGTGCTGTGAAGTCACTTCCTGTTTCCGGCAGTGGCATTTGGGGGAAATGATGTAATTTGGGGGAAATGATGTCACAGGAAGTGATGTCACTTCCCATTTCCGGCAGGTGACGCGGGGAAATGATGTCACAGGAAGTGATGTCACTTCCTGTTTCCTGTGGTGGCATGACATCACCGGAAGTGATGTCACTTCCCATTTCCGGCAGGTGACGCGGGGAAATGATGTCACAGGAAGTGATGTCACTTCCTGTTTCCTGTGGTGGCATGACGTCACCGGAAGTGACGTCACTTCCTGTTTCCAACGGCGCGCGCGCTTTGCGCGTGCGCACCCCTACCTTCCTCCCCCCCCAACGTGTCCCTGCCTGGCCTTCAGACATTATGGTCACCCTAAGCAAATCACTTTGTAAAAGTCTGCCAAGAAAATGTCCTGATGTGACATAAGAACATAAGAGAAGCCATGTTGGATCAGGCCATTGGCCCATCCAGTCCAACACTCTGTGTCACACAGTGGCCAATATATATATATGTGTGTGTATACACACACATACACACACACATATACATACATACATATACACACACACATATACATGCATATATATACTGTGGCTAATAACCACTGATGGACCTCTGCTCCATATTTTTATCCAATCCCCTCTTAAAGCTGGCTATGCTTGTAGCCGCCACCACCTCCTGTGGCAGTGAATTCCACATGTTAATCACCCTTTGGGTGAAGAAGTACTTCCTTTTATCCATTTTAACCTGATTGCTCAGCAATTTCATTGAATGCCCATGAGTTCTTGTATTGTGAGAAAGGGAGAAAAATACTTCTTTCTCTACTTTCTCCATCCCATGCATAATCTTGTAAACCTCTATCATGTCACCCTGAGGTCGACATTTCTCCAAGCTATAGATCCCCAAGCGTTTTAACCTTTCTTCATGGGGAAAGTGTTCCAAACCTTTAATCATTCTAGTTGCCCTTTTCTGCACTTTTTCCAATGCTATAATATTTTTTTTGAGGTGCGGTGACTAGAATTGTACACAGTATTACAAATGAGACCGCACCATCGATTTATATAGGGGCATTATGATACTGCCTGGTTGTTTTCAGTTCCCTTCCTAATAATTCCCAGCATGGCGTTGGCCTTTTTTATTGCAATCTCGCACTGTCTTGACATTTTCAGTGAGTTATCTACCATGACCCCAAGATCTCTTTCTTGATCAATCTCTGCCACTTCACAACCCATCAACTTGTATTTGTAGATTCTTGGCTCCAATGTGCATTACTTTGCACTTGGCCACATTGAAACTCATCTGCCACATGGACGCCCACTCACCCAGCCTCAACAGATCCCTTTGGAGTGCCTCACAAATCTCTCTGGTTGTCACCACCCTGAAAAATTTAGTGTCATCTGCAAACTTGGCCACTTCTCTGCTTACTCCCAACTCCAGATCATTAATGAACAAGTTAAAGAGCGTGGGACCCAGTACTGAGCCCTGCGGCACCCCACTGCTAACCGTCCTCCACTGCAAAGACTGCCCATTTATACTCACTCTCTGCTTCCTGTTAATTAGCCAGTTTTATCCAGAAGAGGACCTGTCCTTTTACTCCATGACTCTCGAGCTTTCTAAGGAGCCTTTGATGAGGAACTTTATCAAAAGCTTTCTGGAAGTCAAGGTAAACAACATCTATTGGGTCCCCTTTGTCCACATGTTTGTTCACCCCCTCAAAGAACTGTAACAGGTAAGTGAGACAAGATCTTCCCTTACAGAACCCATGCTGAGTATTCCTCAATAACTTGTGTTCATCAATGTGCCTACTCATTCTGTCCTTGATAATGGTTTCTACCAACTTTCCTGGTATTGAAGTCAGACTGACTGGCCTGTAATTTCCCGGATTTCCTCTGGAACCCTTTTTAAAGATGTGGGTGACATTTGCTACCTTCCAGTCTTCAGGAACGGAGGCAGATTTCAATGAAAAATTACATATTTTTGTCAGGAGATCCACAAATTCACCTTTGAGTTCTTTCAGAACTCTTGGATGTATGCCATCCGGACCTGGTGACTTATTAGTTTTTAATTCGTCAATCAGTTGTAGGAGCTCCTCTCTTGTCACCTCAGTTTGACTCAGGTCTTTCAATACCCCTTCCAAAATTAGTGGTTCTGGAGCGGGCAAACACTTCTCATCTTCCACAGTGAAGACTGAGGCAAAAAATGCATTCAGCTTCTCAGCCATTGCCCTATCCTCCTTCAGTAATCCTTTTACCCCATGGTCATCCAAGGGCCCCACTGCCTCCCTGACTGGTTTCCTACTTCTAATATATTTGAAGAATTTTTTATTGTTGTTCTTTATGTTTTTTGCAATGTGCTCCTCATAGTCCCTTTTTGCCTGCCTGGTCACAGTCTTGCATTTGATTTGTCACAGCCTGTGTTCCCTTTTATTAGTTTTCCACCACTTAAAAGAGTCCTTCTTTCCTTTTACAGCTTCCATTGCTTTGTTTGTTAACCACGCAGGCCCTTTCTTATACCTGTTTGTGCCTTTCCTAACTTGTGGTATATATTTTATCTGAGCTTCTAGGATTGTAGATTTAAATAGCCTCCAAGCTTCCCCAAGGGTTTGGACTTTATTTACCTTTCCTTTCAGTTTCCTCTTCACATGCCTCCTCATCTCAGAAAATTTACCCCTTTTAAAGTTAAATGTGGTTGTGCTGGTCTTTTGGGGCAACTCCCTATTTATACAAATGGTGAAATCAATAGCATTATGGTCACTGCTCCCAAGTGGTGCGATCACTTTTACATCTCTCACCAAGTCTTGGGCATTACTTAGGACCAAATCCAGGATCGCCTCACCCCTGGTAGGTTCTGTGACCATCTGCTCCATAGCACAGTCATTGAGAGCATCTAAAAACTCAATCTCTTTCTCTCGATCTGAACACATATTGACCCAATCAATCTGCGGGTAGTTAAAATCACCTATTACGACACAGTTTTTACATTCCAGTTTTTACATTAATCCTTCCATCATATTATAATGTTCTCTATCTTTTGATTTGGTGGGCGATAACAAACTCCCATAGTTAAATTTCCTTTTGGGCCCTCTATTTTGACCCAAAGCATTTCTAGAAGGGAATCTAATTCTTTGATTTCAGTCTTGCTGGACTGTATACCCTCTCTGACATACAGAGCCACCCCACCTCCAACCCTTCCCTCCCTATCCTTCCAATATAACTTATATCCAGGAATCACTGTGTCCCACTGATTCTCCTCATTTCACCAAATTTCTGAAATTCCCACAATGTCTATGCTTTTCCCCAACACTAAACATTCCAACTCACCGATTTTACTTCAAACACTTCTAGCATTTGTATACAAACATCTATAATTTTGCAGACAAGTTAGGCCTGCAACCTTCCTCCTGCTGCCTCGAGACTGGCAGACACTCCATACTGTTTGTCACCATCTCAGTGGACCACTCTGATCCATTACCCAGTAGAAAAGTGACAGCTAACCCTTCATCCCTTTGAGATGAGTCCTCCCAAACCTCCTGTTGGCTTCCCCCCAAGATTTAGTTTAAAAACTGCTCTGCCACCTTTTGATTTTAAGTGCCATCAGCTTGGTTCCATCTGGGGACATGTGGAGACTGTCTCTTTTGTACAACTCCCACTTGTTCCAGAAATCATCCCAGTGCCTAACAAACTTAACCCCTTCCTCCCTACACCATCGTCTTATCCGCACATTGAAACTTCTAATTTGTGCCTGTCTCTCCAGCCCTGCATATGGAACAGGTAGCACTTCTGAGAAGGCTATCTTGGAGGTCCTGGCCTGCCTAGAAGCCTAAATTTTTCTCCAGGACCTCACTACTGGATTTCCCCACATCGTTGGTGCCAACATGCACCACGACCACTGGCTCCTCCCCAGCACTGTCTATCAGCCTATCTACAATGTCACCCATGGGTGGGTATCAACCTGGTTCTTGCACAGGGGACTACCTTTACCTTTTATATAGGAGAGACCTGAGTGAGCCACTGGGTTTGATTCCCCGCTCTTCCACCTGAAGCTTGTTGTGTGACCATGGGCTAGGCACAGTTCTCTCAGGTGCCTGTTGTGGGAAGGGGAAGGGAAATGTGATTGTAAGTCACTTTGAGACTCCTTAATTGGGTTATAAAAACTTCCTCCTCCTCTTCCTCCTCCAAAGATATGAGACACTCTGCTTCAAAGGACATAACTCTATGATACAATACACATTCTCTTTAGAGTTTTCCATTTGTGCCATCCAGGAACTCCTTTGCATATTAGGCCACACACCCCTAATGTGGTCAACCCTCTAAGAGCTTACAAGGCTCTTTTACAGGGCTTACTGTAAGCTCCAGGATGAATGGCTACATCGGGGGTATGTGGCCTAGTATGCAAAGGAGTTCCTGACACAAAAAAAGCCCTAGTACCATCTATTTAGAATATAGAAGCTTTGACATGCCTCAGGTTGTAGTCTCAATGTCAATTTTTAAAAAGCCATTTATTGAATTGCTTTATATGTTTTGTGTTTTTATTTAATTTTTAAAAGAAAAGTAGTTTGTCTTGAGTGTCAGTGAAAAACGCAAACTATAGAGGAAGCAAAATGAACATAAACCCTTGGGTGCCCTATAGAGGCTAGGATATAAATGGGGATACATACATACCCTAATTTATCAGGGATGCAGATAACAAATGAAGATGGAGGTTTCTGCACTTGTACAGGAGATGTAATTTTTGTAAGGACATATTTTCTCCTCCGACTGATGTTGTATTTGTACAATAATTCCTATACAACAGGAACTGGCAGAGCTCAGTTTTCCTCATTGTCTAGCCAGCTTAATTATCTGTGGTGATGGATTCCAATCCTGCCAGTTGCTCTTTTCAGGTCTTCCATTCCAGCCAAATATTTCATGTTTTCATCTGCACCAATGCTTTGCTGTGTAATTTTTTTAACTGAGTAGCATAAATATTAAGACACAAAAACTTTAAAGCCAGCTTTCTAAATGGCAAGTGCATAGCTAAGTGGACACATTAGCATGTGTGGAATGTTTTCAAGCTCAATCTCAGAACTTCCTTTGAGAAAATGACCTTAAAATGAATGTGACAGTGAGGCTCTCTGGGACATGACATAGACCGAGTTAATTTAAAAGATATTGATGATGACACTGTTACCATGATTCACTGGATGAAGCAGGACTCGTTCTCCCTCTTGTTTTGTATTTTTTTTTTGTTCTAGAAATAAAGGAATGCAGAGCTTATCCTCAAGTTGACAGGACCATGAAATATTAAAATCTTAGTTAGTTTGCATCTATCCTCATCTCACCCAGCCAGCTGCTTTGGGATTATTACAAAAAAAATAATATTCCTTCCATCTTGTATGTGCAGAGGCTGCTTCTGTGTTTGCATATATGTGTGCGTGCATATCTCAAATGTACAAGATTTCATATCAATGGAAATTTAATCAAGGTTCTTCTTGAAAACGGTATTGACTTATTGCTTAATTAAAGGCAAAAGAGGCTTGGATTTCTGCCTCTTTTTGAATACTGGATATCCCAGATCTTTACCTCACAGAGTTGTTGTGAAGATAAAACGGAGGAGAGGAGAACAGTGTAAGCTGCTTTGAGTTCTCATCAGAGAGAAAGGCAGAGTATAAATGAAGGAAGGAAATAAATACATTCATAGAAAGACAGTATTAAACAGAAAGATACTATGTTGTCAAGATTTGGGATAAGCTGAGAGAGCATATGGCTACCCCAAAGTCACCCAACAAGCTTCCACGGCAGAATGGGGATTCAAACCTGTATTTCTCACATCCTTTTCTGATATTCTAGCTACTGCACCATGAAACAATACCTTAGAACACAAATCACCTGTATAAAATTTAAAGTTTTTGCAGAAATGTTTAATGTTTTAATGTGTTGATGTTCAGAAGTTAAGTGGAAACTACTCTTGAGGTAGAATAAACAGTTGAGCAACTAGGGGGGAGTGAGACAATAATTCAAAGCCTCGTATGATGCCAGAAACTGGGGATAAGGACATTAAAGATTTGCAAAGAGTGGCGCATACTCTAGGTAATGTTAACTTGCAGGCTTGTACAGAAACTAAACCCTTGGGATGCATAAAATGTGGATTCCGATGTCTCTACACTAATGCACAGAATATGGGAAACAAACAGGAGGAACTGGAAACCCTAATACAGGAAGGAGACTACGACATAATAGGCCTTACTGAAACATGGTGGGATGACATCCACAACTGGAATATTATGATTCAGGGGTACAACTTATTTAAAAGGGACAGGCAAATGAGAAAGGCCGGAGGCATAGCAGTATATGTGAAGGAGGTATATACTTGTGAGGAAATATGTGAATCTGAGCATGGCAGCTCAGTTGAGAGTCTCTGGGTAAAAATAAAAGGAGTAAGAAACAACAGTGATATTATTGTGGGGGTCTGCTATATAGTTTCTTAAAAGTAAAATATTGAAAGTGCAATCACAGACGATTCCTAGGAGAAGAAAAAATGGAAAAAGCCTAAAGAAGCCGAAGTGGCTCCATAAACAGCTCTCTAAAGACTTGAGGAATAAAAAAGACTCCTTTAGGAACTGGAAGGAGGGCCTTATAACCAAGGATGAATATAAACAAATCACCAGTGCTTGTAGAGAAAAAGTTAGGAAAGCTAAAGCTCAGTATGAGCTTAGGTTGGCCAAAGATGCTAAAAACAACAAAAAAGGGTTTTTTTCTTATGTTCAGAGTAAGAAAAAAAGCAAGGACATGGTAGTCCCATTGCAAGGGCAAGAAAGTGAAATTGTAAAAGGTAATGAAGAGAGGGTGGAACTACTCAATTCCTACTTTTCCTCAGTCTTCTCTTCTGAGGGGAATGGTGCTCAACATGGCAAAAACAGAACATATAAGGAGGGTATGAAGTTCCAACCTAGGATCAGCGTAGGGGTAGTACATAAACACCTAGTTTCTTTAAATGAAACTAAGTCCTCAGGGGCAGATGAATTGCATCCAAGGGTTCTAAAAGAGCTTGCGGATGTAATTTCTGAACCTCTAGCTATTATTTTTGAAAATTCTTGGAGAACAGGACAGATGCCAGAAGATTGGAGGTGGGCGAATGTTGTCCCCATCTTCAAGAAGGGGCAAAAAGAGGATCCGGGTAACTACCGACCCGTCAGCTTGATGTCTATACCTGGAAAAGTTTTAGAACAAATCATCAAACAGTCAGTCCTGGAACATTTAGAAAGAATGGATTTGATTACTAAGAGCCAGCATGGTTTTCTCAAGAACAAGTCATGTCAGACTAACCTGATCTCTTTTTCTGAGAAAGTGACCACCTTGCTAGATCAGGGGAATGCTCTAGACATCGTTTATCTTGATTTCAGTAAGGCTTTTGATAAGGTTCCACATACTATCCTTGTTGACAAGTTGGTAAAATTTGGTTTGGATCCTGTTACCGTTAGGTGGATCTGTAACTGGTTGACAGATCGCACCCAAAGAGTGCTTGTGAATGGTTCTTCATCCTCTTGGAGAGGAGTGACAAGTGGAGTGCCTCAAGAATCTGTCCTGGGACCTGTTTTGTTCAACATCTTTATCAATTATTTGGATGAAGGAATAGAGGGAATACTTATTAAATTTGCAGGTGATACAAAATTGGGAAGGGTTGCAAACACAGAAGACAGAAACAGGATACAGGATGACCTTGACAGGTTAAAATGAATTTTAACAGGGATAAATGTAAAGTTCTGCATTTAGGTAGGAAAAATCCAATGCATGGTTATAGGATGGGGGAGACTTGTCTTAGCAGTAGTATGTGCAAAAAAGATCTAGAGGTCTTAGTGGATCATACGCTGAACATGAGTCAACAGTGTGATGCGGTTGCTAAAAAGGCAAATGCAATTTTGGGCTGTATCAACAAAAGTATAGAGTCCAGATCACGTGATGTGATAGTATTGCTTTACTCTGCTCTGGTAAGACCTCACCTGGAGTATTGTGTTCAGTTTTGGGCACCACATTTTAACATGGATATAGACAAGCTGGAACGGGTCCAGAGGAGGGCAACGAAGATGGTAAGGGGTCTGGAGACCAAGTCCTATGAGGAAAGGTTGAAGGAGCTGGGGATATTTAGCCTGAAGAGGAGGTGGCTGAGAGGTGATCTGATCACCATCTTCAAGTAGTTGAAGGGCTGTCATATAGAGGATGGTGTGGAATTGTTTTCTGTGGCCCTGGAAGTTAGGAACAGAACCAATGGGGTGAAATTTAATCAAAAGAATTTCCGGCTCAACATTAGGAAGAACTTTCTGACCGTTGAAGCGATTCCTCAGTAGAACAGGCTTCCTCAGGAGGTGGTGGGTTCTCCTTCCTTGGAGGTTTTTAAACAGAAGCTAGATGGCCATCTGACAGCAATGAAGATCCTATGAATTTAAGGGGAGGTGTTTGTGAGTTTCCTGCATTGTGCAGGGGTTGGACTAGATGACCCTGGAGGTACCTTCCAACTCTATGATTCTAACTAACTTTTTGAAATATATTTTCTCTGGCATAAAACACAATGATATATTATTAGCTGACCCGGTGAAAGGTCATATCTGTATGTATTATACCTGCCTGTATTTTGTGGACCACAGAAACAGTTTGAATATTCCACAGATCCAGATAAGGGTTTTTACAAAGGGTAGGATCCCTTTGTCTATGGAAGAAGTCTACAGTATTTGGAAAGAGGGTGTACAGAGCAGTTATACAGAAGATGGCAGCTTGAGTCTACCCAGTTTATATCAATGGGTAAATGGGAATAATTTCCCAGGTTTTTTAAATAGACATTTATTTCTGTAATTTTTATCATCACTAATGTGTAGTTTGGAGTAGGGATTAAATGCACAAACTCTTATCTAGGAGAATCGGGTTTGATTCACCACTCTTCCACATGCACCTGCTGATGTGACCTTGAGTCAGTCACAAGTTCTCACAGAGCTGTTCTGCTCACAGAACTGTTCTGTTCTGCTCAAGAGCAGTTCTAGGAGAGCTCTCTCAGCTCTACCCACTTCACAGGGTTTCTGTTGTGGGGAAGGGAAGGGGAAGGAAATTGTAAGCCACTATGAGATTCCTTCAGGTAGTACAGGCTGGGGTATAAATCCAATATCATCATCTTCTTCTTCTTTTCTGTTTTAGGGTAATGAAAAGCTTAGTTTGTGTACCTCTTTAGATATTTGAATACTATGTAAAAGGTTCCCAGGGACCATGCTAAGAAGTGTTTCCTTGTTAGGGGGAGAATAAGGAATCTTTTTCTGTGTTCATATAATTGTTAGAAGATAGACTTCACTCCCATTAATCACACTCAGAGGAAACTGGGGGTTGGGGCAAGATGAGGGAGATAAAATTCTAGAGGACTTAATCAGCAGCTTCCTTCTGATCTCTAGTGGTGGCATCAGGAAAAGCAGTTGGAAATATTTATTTTATGGGTGGAGGTAAATGAAGGGAGACCTTTCTGAGATTTGGTACCTAGTCATTCTGCTATATCCATGAGCTTGTTCAGCCACAGGGCTGTATGAACGAGGTGTTTTCCAATTTACAGATCCTTGAGTGCCGATCCCAAGCAGCCCCCTAGAGAACAAAACCTCAAGGGTGATGTATAATTTTCTCCTTGGGAGAAGGAAGACAAAAAGTTGCTGGCTTTGGCAAAAGGATTGGATTACAGGGAACAAAAGACCTGTGCTGACTGAGGGGAAACCTAGGCCAGGGTCCTCATCTACTGGAGGGACCATGAATGACTTGTGGATATTTCTGTTGTTGAATCATTTCATCTTTTAATATTTTGAATTATAAGCCCCAGCAGAAAGGCAATATGGAAACACAATCAGTCAGTCAATCCTGGGGAGTCTCCAAAGGAAATTTTAGTGCAAAGCTCGGAATGGCTAACTTAGAAGTAGCTTTAGTAGACATGACATGACAGAACATGGGTTAGTGCATTGCTTTGGAGCTTGTGCAGTTCACAATAAATATAATACAAACAAATAAGGGAAAAAGATGCTGTGGTTATTGTCAAGAGTTCAGGGCCATCTCCTGTGACAAAAAGGGAGGACAATGACTTGAAGTGAGTAAGAAAACTGACTCATGTAAAAACGAATAATAGATAAAGCTATGGGTGCTCCTGTCATTGTGCATGATAACTTTCATTTCTCTATTGACGATGCTCAAGATCTACAGCTACATTTAATCCTTCGCTGTTGTCCTCATATACACTCTAATAGCTCTCTCTCTACCTCATACTGTTTTTTAATATTAGTTTCAAGCAGTTTACTAAAATACAGAAGAAGCTAGAACCTTCATTGTTGTGGAATCTCCTTGATAGAATAGATAATTGTTTTCCCTAAGACTGCTGAGGTACAAGCACTACATTTATTAGCAACCTTTGTTCAACTGCATGAAGGTTAATTAAATGTAGTCCCTTTGACAAATCCGAAAAACTCCAGTGGAACAGCCCTGCATATTTCTTTTGGGAAATGCTGCAAACGTTGCAAAAATGAATGCGGCTTGTTTGCAACGCCCGTTTTGCATTGAAGCAAATGCTTCAGTGATTGCCTCAACAACTTGCTTACGTTTCAAAACAGCATGTCAAGTTCTTTTGCATCTTGGCGCAGTGGCATTTTGCATGGCAGATGGTTGCATAGCCACTGCTGATGCATCATCATTATTTACTGGCTTGGTTGGACCAGGCTTGTCATCAAAAGGTTGTGTACCATTGATAATCAACTAAACTGGATTGTATGTGCTCCTTTTGTGCCTGGACCAAGCCTCATTTTGGGCAGGAGTTCACAGGAGCGGAGTTCCGGAACCTTTAGATTTTATTCTGCTCTTTCTTTCTAAACCTGCCCCCTCCCAATACTTTCTTCTGGGCTCCATTGTTCAAACTTCCTGTGAGAATTTTATTGAATTCTTAAGATTTGACAAACTTTCTAATATTTCCCCCTACAAAAAAGGGAAAATAACCAAAACACCAGAATGCAGTTCCAGCTGGCTTGGCATCAGGGGGTGTGGCCTAAAATGCAAATTAGTTCCTGCCAGGCCTTTTCTACAAAAAAGCCCTGTGTGGAACAATGGTGACATCAGGGGTGTGGCCTAATATGCAAATGAGTTTACACTGGGCTTTTCTACGAAAAAAGCTCTGCTCTCAACATAAAGACAAATGCCACACTAATGACTACTGAAGAAAATCCTTAACTCTCTTGCTATTGATTGTATTGGTGTATGACCTGGATTCCCTATTAATCATAGTTTGCTGATGGTGGGTGACAATGATCCAGAATACCTTATCATAGTGAAGAGCACTTAAATGCCAGACCCAGCGAAAGTTGTGTGTAATCGACAGCGTGTGCTTTTTTCTTTTTTTAAATGTTGAGACAGCTTTCTTCAGGTGAAATAAGATGATGATGTCTGGAGATGCAGAGTGATTCCACTTAATCTCACAAGAAACAAAGCCTTGGTTACACTGCAAACTGACCTCAAACATTTTTTAAAAGGACTCTTTTTTAAGCCCTCCCATTCCACATAGCTTAAGTATACGCAGGTCCCATGATTCTTAGAAAAACCTTTTTGAGTAGTCTAGGAGAATGCCCAAGGAGAGAAGGCAGCATAGGGTAGCCCAGTTTGATCAGATCTTGAAAGCTAAGCAGGGTCAGTACCTGGATAGGAGACCACCAAGGAAGACTCTGCAGGGGAAGACAATGATAAGCCACCACTACTTCTCACCTTGGAAGCCCTTTCTTTTCCAGTGACTCTTGCCTTCTCATAGTGTGACCAAAGTATGATAGCCTCAGTTTAGCTATTTTAGCTTCTAAAGCTCCCAGGAAATGGTAGAATAGAAATAAAATGAATTCAAGGGAGAGTTCAGGCTTGATCTAGAATCCACTGTATAAATCGATGGTGCGGTCTCATTTGGAGTACTGTGTGCAGTTCTGGTCGCCGCACCTCAAAAAGGATATTATAGCTTTAGAGAAGGTGCAGAGAAGGGCAACTAGAATGATTAAAGGGCTGGAGCACTTTCCCTATGAAGAAAGGTTGAAACGCTTGGGACTCTTTAGCTCTTTAGCTTGGAGAAACGTCGACTGCGGGGTGACATGATAGAGGTTTGCAAGATAATGCATGGAATGGAGAAAGTAGAGAAAGAAGTACTTTTCTCCCTTTCTCACAATACAAGAACTCGTGGGCATTCGATGAAATTGCTGAGCAGACAGGTTAAGACGGATAAAAGGAAGTACTTCTTCACCCAAAGGGTGATTAACATGTGGAATTCACTGCCACAGGAGGTGGTGGCGGCCACAAGTATAGCCACCTTCAAGAGGGGTTTAGATAAAAATATGGAGCACAGGTCCATCAGTGGCTATCAGCCACAGTGTATGTGTGTATATAACATTTTTTGCCACTGTGTGACACAGAGTGTTGGACTTGATGGGCCGTTGGCCTGATCCAACATGGCTTCTCTTATGTTCTTATGTTCACTTATTAGTCTTTTTGGTGCTCCACAGGATTCATATAAGACTCTCTTCCAACTCATTTTAAATAGAGCTGGGCAGCTGTATTGGTTTGAAGCAGCAGAATGAAATTAGTGTCCAGTGGTACCTTTAAGATCAACAAAGTTTTATTCAAGGTATGAGCTTTTGTGTGCACAAATAAAACTTTGTTGGTCTTAAAGGTGCCACTGGACTCTAACTTTATTCTACCACATTTTAAAGGGATATACTTTCTTCCTTTCCAGTTTCTTCATTGTCCAACATTCATGCCCATACATAGTAATGGGGAATAATATGTCAACCAAGTAGTGGCCCAGTAATATTTCTCAGCTCTCTCTTGATGATCAAGTTTTAAGTTCATAATTTAGCACATATGAAATATTTATTGAACTTAAATTTCTCATAGTTCTTTGAGGCTGCTGATATAAAACCGTCTCTTAAAAAAATGAAATGCGTCTGTCGGGAACTGGACAGCCAATGTTGTGCAGAAGTGCTGATGAACCAGCTAAACTGTAAATGACTCCAGGTGCCTCAGTGGTAAAATTGTCTCTGGAAGACTATTTTTTTGAAATGGGAGAAGAAGATAATGTTCTTACTGCTTAATGAAGTAATCTTTATTAGTAATTATTTTTAATTAACTTTCACTCTGCCCACATTGGTTAATATGCTACCTTTCAGGGTGGGAGGTACAAGAAGATAAAAGTTGTTTGGAAATACTGCACTTTAGGGGGAATTAACCTGACACTTTATTATTATGTAGTCCCTATTTATGAGATGTGAGCAACAAAATGCATGTTGTTTCAAATTAGTTCATTTACACCTTTGTTCATGAACAGCTTTGGATGGTTTTGGAAGAAGCCAACCCTGGAACTAACCATGTTTTACTGAAAATAGGATTAATCAAAATCAGTGGAATTTATTCTAATTGAATGGACTAAAATTTATGTCATTTACATTATTATATGTCTGTCAATGGATATTAGGATGATAGAATGGTTCATGGTTGTCAAACTAGCAATTCAGGCCTAAGCTTCAATGGACTTAGAAGATGTAACTCTGCTTGCAATTGTACTATAAAAGTCAAACTATATATTATGTGTGATACAAGCAGGCCTGTAGCCAGGGTTTTAAAAACTGGGGGGCATGTAAATAAGTCAGGGGGCACTTAGTGACCTCCCTCCCTGGCTGCTGCCATTGTCGTGACTCAGGGTGCTTTATCTTCCCTTCCACTCCCTGGCCACTATCACCACTTGAGGGCCTTTTAAATAGCATGGAAGGAGAAGCTGCTCCTGGGTACCACTCCCATGCTATTTAAATCATGGGAGGAGGGAGAGGGCAGTCCCCAGCCTCTCATCTTTCACCCCCATGGTGGTGGCAGAGGGGGAGGGAAGGTTGAGAGCACCTAACAGGAAGTCAGGGGCAGGGGCCCCCCCAGCCCCCCCCCCCCCCAGCTACTGACTGGATACAAATCAGGTTGGGGGAGGCTGACTGGTTTGCAGTCATATGTATAAACTGGGGGACTCAACTGCTCTGTTCAGCTCTGGAGTGCTATGTGGGGAGAGGGATTCCAGGTTTCTTCCTGCACCATTTTTGCTAGAGGAAATGGCTATAGTGTGTGTGTGTGGGGGGGCTGTTTGCCCTTTTCTTTGGCTCTAAATATCTTTAGTCACATGATTTTTCACTGAATCTCACCCAATTCTACCCTTATGGTAGCCTCCTGCCCCTGTGGGTTTTGTACATGTAGGCCCCATGATCCACATGGACTTCTTTTGATGGTCAAAGGGAATCCCTCTTTCCTTTTTCACCAGCAGAAAAGCTGGCTGAATCCAACCCTATAGATTAGTTCAAGAAAGCGGAATGTGGTTCTGATATAATCTTTGCCTTTTAGGGTATTTGTTCAAATGTGTCATTATTGTTCAACTGTCACCAGTGCTCAAATAAGGTTTGAAGGTTTTTGAAATGATATCAAACCTTTTACATCTTTTTAACAGATGCAAAATTAGGATCAGAACACAGATCACAAACAAGGATCTTTTGCTCAAAGCTACTTCTAGTTCTTTGAAAAAGAAATACCCTCAGTTTCCAGCCTGAATTCAATCATTTCGTGAACATATTGTGTTTCCTTACCAATATTATCTCTCATTTCCTCTTCACAAATATGATTTCTTTGCCTTATCAAAAATTGTATAGAATTATTGGACTACTGCATGAAGGAGAATCTCAGCTAACTGAAGCAACAGATGAGACGGATGTCAAATGCAGTTCAAAGCATTATTACTTAGCTGGAGCAATAATAAAAAAACACCCGTCAGGTATGTGTCTAGACAATTCTTTGTCAGTATTAGAATGCATTTCAAAATGTATAGTGTGTTCTGGACAGTGTATACTGCTTGTATTTCTTGGACAGGCATGGAATGTCCTGTCTGACTCAGCATCCAAAGGGCAGGCAATCTTAGTCTGGGGATTTGTAACTAGATCCCCCTGTAATGAGAGATTCCCTCCTACACCTAATTAGAGACCCTGAACTAAACACCTTCCAAAGGCTTTGCCTCTGTAAGTCTTTAGCAGCAGAGTTCTCCAGGATTTATCTGTTGAAGGATGATTATCATTCAACCTTTTATTCTGATAATACAAAAGAATAAAGGGGATGAGTTTGGTTCATTGAACTGATAACCAGCAAGCCAGACAGCAAACCTATAGAAACTGTTATCTTTTATTGAGAGAAAGAGATCGTTCTCTTTATTAAACAAGACAGAAAAACTCCTTTGCATATTAGTCCACACACCCCTGATGCAGTCAATCCTCCAAGAGTTTACAGGGCTCTTATTACAGGGCCTACTGTAAGCTCCAGGAAGATTGGCTACATCTGGGGTCTGTGGCCTAATATGAAAAGGAGTTCCTGCTACAAAAAAGCTCTGTGAATATGAGTGCTAACATTATCAAAGTTCCTAGCACTGTTTAATAATGTTATAGCAAATAATATTTTTTAAAAAATCAGATTTCAAATTTTCATGTTACTGCTTTTAGCAATAATCAAAACTTCCAAAATATATATTCAGAAATCTCACCTAGTTTTCTTTTGAGACTTCCATCCAGAGAAATCTGATTTGCTTGTCACATTAAAATGTATTTATAGAAAAAATATAAATCTTATAGTTGTCTAAATCTGTTATATCATAACATGTGATTACTATCCAGAAAACTGATTGGTTCAAAACTAAATATTAGGTAATCAACACAAGTGCATATAAGCCAATCAGCATGTGCATAAGAGTTACATCTGATATAGCAAGTTAAGAGGGCCATTGCTGCCCCCCCCCCAGTTGGAAGAAAGAGTTGGACACAAAGGGTTGGATAAATCTAAGGGCCACATTATTTTAACCATAATACGTTTGAATGGCAAGGGCAACAACTAACTAGTGGCATGGTCAGGGCTAGGTGTCATTCACAACATCTCCCCTGTAGACTAATGAGTGAGCCACCCTGCCCCTGGGTAGAATGATCCCAACATGGCTTGCACCCATCCAACACATCAAATGGGCTATGCCCTGGAGTTCCAGCCCTCCCAACCACGCAAGTGAAGGGAGGAGCAATTCAGCCAATCCCAAAGGCAGACTGCATTCTTCAACTCTGGACTGCACACCCCAGCGGGTGATCCGGCAAGATCCCTAGGCCCTAAAATAGGGGTGCTGAATGGCGATCACTGAGCCCATAAGAATCCCCAAACAGACTCCTGCCAAAACCATATAGTGAGCAATCTGTTTAATAGTGACACCCAAATCAGTTCCACAATCCACTGAACAACAGTACAGGGTAGGCAAAAATGCTTCTTCCAAAGGATAAGGTGAAAAAATCCTACTCAGCCCCCCACTCAAAAGGGGGCAACCAGCTGAAGCTTTCACTGCATATAATACTGAGCATGAGGCAAAGACTAAATGGGTGGGGCAAAGCCAGCAGTTAGAAAGACCTGGCTCTGCCTCCTGCCCCAAGGACCAGGATGCCCTGCACCCTGCCACTCCAGTCTGTGATGTGGGAGGTCCAGCCCTGCCATTGCATTGCAGAGCCTTTGCAAAAAAGGCCTACCCAGGGCCCAGAATTTTGCATGGAAAGTTGAGGTGCCCAACTAGCTGCTGCAATTCCCTTTCTTCCTTGAAAGAAAGGTAGTAACCGTGGTTTGTAAACCCAGCATCTGACTTGCGGTAGTCAGGAAGTTTGGGCCTGAGAAAGGTCAGCTGCTGAACTGGGTCCTCAGTCTTCTCATGCATCAAAGAAATACCTACTTACTCAGATGGTTCTGTGAACCTAACCATTAACTGTGCACATTGGCCAGTACCCACAAACAGGCAGTCATCCCAATAGTGTGCAATGTTCTGCAAGCCTATCTTGGCATGTAAAAAGGAACTAAAGTGATTGAAAGTGATGCATGATAAAGAACACACCATGGTCAAGGCCCTGTCCTTGCTCTGTGGAACTGTGGGACCCAGATTGAGCCTGTAGGTGATGCACCACATGGCCAGTGTTGCAGCAATTGCCCAAATTGGGCCTCAGTGGGGACTTGCAACCAGCGTGCAGGTGCATTTGGTCCCACTGAAGGGAAGAGTTCATGACAGTCCACACACAAAATTCTTCATCATATTGTAGCCCAAGATGGGCCAGTAAAGCCAATGTAACCCTTGTATATAATATCCAAATATTGAAATAAGGACGGATCCCTCCAAGACTGTGGCCATGAAATCACATCAGCATAGATGAGCAACCTGGGCAGGTCCTATCAACCTTTGGCTGCTTTAACTTTTCCTTCTCCCTATCATTGAGGTCTTCCTTCTTCTTTTTCTCAAGCTCCCAGTACAGGAGGGTAAAAAGGTCAACAAAATCACCCCTACATATATATAAAAAGGTCAATAAAATCACTCCTGCACATATTAGGCATCAATGCCTAAGAAGAGACCCAAGGGGAAGGATAACTCCAGCCAACAAATCAATGAGGTAGGTTAGGCTAAGTATGTATGACTGGCTCAAGGTTATCTCACAAGCTTCCATAGTATGTCTCGGGATTCAAATCTGGATTTCCCAGATCCTAGGCCAACATTTTAACCACTATGCCAGCTGGCTCTGTGCTGTAGAATTCAGTTATTTTGGCTTTATCTTCTCAGTCTTTCAAAGAAGGAGAACTATTCACTAATAAACAATTGTTCTGACCAAAATAACTGAGATCTAAGATAGGCAATGTATAAATTATGTATCATTTATTAAAAATATGAGCACGCAGGTACAGCAGAAGAACCAAACAAGAGTTTCTCTTCTTTCCTATTAGCAGGTCTTATTTGGGGTAGGAGCTCAGAGCTTTGGAACCTCTAAATTTTATTGTGCTCTTTCTTTCTTAAACCCCTCCCCAAATCCATGCTTGTGGGCTCCATTGTTCAAACCCCTTGTGAGAATTTTGCTGAATGCTAAGATTTGACAAACTTTCTAATATTTCTTCCCACAAAAAAAGGGAAATTAACCAGAACATATAAAGCAGACAGATGGAAATCTTCATCATGCCACTGTGGCCACATAGGAGAAAGTAATTTTAAAAAGTATGATGGGAATAAGGTTTTATTATGAACATTTTAATTCAAGAAGCATTTTAAGGCAGATGCTGAGCTGATATAATTCAGTACACCTCCCAGTCATGTCAGGGTTATGTGGCATATGCTAATAAGCTCCGGCACCTCTTTTTCTATGAAATGACCCCTGTTTATTAGCTCAGGTTAGCTCCTCTCTTGTTCAGATCTTCTCAGTCCATGTGGCAATAGATCCTTGTGCTTGTGTGTCTCACTCAGGCATTTATTATTGTTGCTTTTGGGCTGAATGGAACCCCCCCTTCCTACATGAAAGAGTTAAAAATAACAAAAAAAAAGTACAAAGATGACAATTTTGAGAGTCTATCAAGTTAGGGTTTGTAGAATCTTTCGGGATCAAGTGCCGTGTTCTACTGGAGAAAGTTTTCCTTCCAGACGTTTCGTTCTCAGCTGCGGAGAACATCCTCAGTGGCGTTGCAGCCGGAGCAGGCGCTCTGACCTTCTTGGCTGCTGTGCATTGAGTGGGGCCAGGGCTGCTGGAGAGCTGCTATTTCTAGGCTGGAGGTGGTGTGATGAAAGGGCAATTGGTTTGTGGATGTGCCCATTGTTTGGTGGGGCTTCCTGGAAGGGTAGTGATAAGGAAACTGGCTGTTGAATGTGACCATTGTTCCGTGTTAATTGCTGGGACGGATGGAAGGGGTTTGAAGATAAGGAAGATGGTTGTTGACTGTGCTGATTGTTCTGTGGAATTTGCTGGTTGTTCTGAGACTTTCTGCAATTAATAAGTCTATCAAGTTCTTATTGTATGGCTGTGAAAGCACTTCCTGGATAAATAAACATGCCAAGCATCTAATGGTGAATTGCAGATCTCAATAAGACCACCAGCTGTTTCAGAACACCATTTTGCTTTAATGGGACAGGAGATTTCGAGCCACTCTTGGTGGAATTCTACAACAGCCCTTAGAGAAAAAAAATAATCCACATTCTTTGAAAATTTAAATCTTGGAAACCATCTAAACAAGCAAACAGAATGTGTGACCTTGGGGCAAAATTCAGATTTTGTTTGTTTTGGCACCAGCTATGCAAAGCCTAACATACGTTCAAAAATATCTGCCGATAATGCTTGCTGATATTCACAAATCAGTGACAATGTATACCCATCTTAAAATAAATGAGGGCACTGGCCTTTTGATAACTCTTTAACAGATGTAATTACAGATGTGGGAGCCAATACACCAGTGTTCACTATTTATTAAAAGTTGCCCTGGTAGCTAATATCCCAGAGCTTTGCCGGAGGCCATAACTCTCTCTAACAATCCATCAAACTGAGGTGACATTGTGCATAATTGTCAGAATTGGGCACAACGCTCTTGGGGTCCAATTGTCACTCAACAATGCTGCTGTATCAAATAGTTCTCCCCCCTCCCCGTAATTATCTTTGAGAAGTCACGAAAATAGCTGGGCATGGCAAGGAGCCAATACGAGTTCACACTAAAGGTATTTAGTGCCCTTGCTGCACAGAATTAACTGGAATTCATCCCAAGTATTTGACAAGTGAAATCCTCCAACTAAGTAGACCTCTTGAGAACCCATGTCACACTGCTTTGCACACATCACACAAGTGCCTCTGCTTTTGCCCATGGCTATGTTTGAATGAAGAGGCATGCATTTCTGAATTTGCAATAGACCCGAAACACTGAAAGTGAAAAAGAGGTACATGTGAACCCTTAGTGTCTTATTAAGAGAAATATTATGAACATTTGTATTACAAAAGACAGATTTTCTTTTTTAACACTCCCCCCCACACAAACATAGTCTTCAGTTAGCTCAAGCCATGACTAGCAGAATCCATGCTGTGATTTAGCAGACTCATGATTTCCAACCTAGTCCAGAACCCAAAGCATTCATTTGAATTTATATCCCACCATTAGTTGAAGATAACTGTGAAACAAAGGATTAGATAAAATAGATAAAATAATGAAGGTAAAATCTGGGGGAACTGGGTTTAATTCCCCAGTCTTCCACAGCTGGGTATGACATTGCTGCTGAGTGACATTGGACCATTCACAGTTCTTGCAGAGCTGTTATCTCTCAAGAGCAGTTCTCCAAAGTTCTCACTGCCTCTTTTCCCCCACCTACCCCACAAGGTATCTATTGTGGAGAGGGGAAGGGAAGAAGATTGTAACCTGCTCTGAGACTTGGAGTGAGGGGCAAGGTATAAATCCAATCTCTTCCTTTGGCTTGGACTCAAGCTCCCTGGCATGAATTGAGGAAGTGGCAGACATAGGTTGTAACCAGCCACCAGCAGTGTGGGTCTGGGAGGCAATGGGTATATGCTACAGGGTTGCATCTAGCTAGCTTTTACACTGATCCTCACCCAGTTCTCCAATATGCTGCAGCACCCATCCCATTTGTCTTTTGTACTTACAGATACCATGATTCTCAGTATAGCCCTTTTTGGTGGCTAAAGAGAACTCCTCCTTTCTTTATCACCAGGAGAAAGGCTGGTTGGAGCCAACCCATTGTGTCCAGTACTGCCTATGGCTGAAAGTGAGACAAGCCCCTGGGAATGGTTGCAGTACAAAGGAGGGGATGGGAGGCAGATTTGCTGTCTTTTCCCCCGTTGCTAGAAATTCAGGAGCCCAGAGCCTTCTCTTCCTCTGGCTTAGGACTTTGAGCCTCATGTCCCAAATGTTGAGAGTCACAGCCAGGGCCTTTTTTTTGTCGAAAAAGCACAGCAGGACTCATTTGCATATTAAGCCACAACCCCTGATGCCAAACCAGCTGGAACTGCATTCCTGTGAGTTCTTGCTCAAAAAAAGCCCTAGTCACAGCCAATTTTGGGGTGACAATGAACAGTTTCAGAACTATGGAGAAATTATACTATGTAGCTGAACAGAACTTCAGAAACCAAAGACACTACACCTTTCAGTAGGTACTGGGGCAAATAGCATGGGAGAACTAATTTCCTACTGATGAGCTTCCCAGAGGTATCTGACTAGGGGTGCGGTCAGACGTCCAAAAAACCTCGCTACAGGCATGAGTTGAGCCCGCATGCATGTTGGATTTTACCGGGACGTTCACACATGCACATCTGTGAAGCGTGCTTAGCCCGTGCCCGTCCCACGCTGATGCGTCTTGCTCGCGGATTAATTTGCCACTGCTTTTAATCCGGAACAAGACGTTTCCTGAACGCTTCCTGGGCGCTCTGGAGCGTCTGGACGGGCAATCGTTGCTGAGTTGCAACAGCGCTTCCCGCTTCCAGCTTCCCGCCACAAGCAAATGCATATCACTGCGCCATCGAAGGAAGGGGGGGGGGGCCTTCTGAAACGTGCAAGCCCGGCCTTTTTTTTAAAAAAACATTTTAGTTTATTGCGTAATAGCGATATATCGATATATCGAAATATGGAAGGGAGGAAGACGATTCTCTCGGAGCCCAAGGAAAGTGGGCAGCTTTGGCCGCTCCGAGGAGGAGATGGTTTCACTTTAAAAGCCGCCCTCGGGGAGGGCCGGGACTTCCCTGGGCTGGCGGCGACCACCCCGCGCTCCTGCCTCCGGCTGCAGAGTCTTCTCCAAAGGGGGACCGAGAGGCGCGGCGACCTTCCTTCACTTCTCCTCCTCCCTGTCATCGATGTTATGTTTCACGTGCGCTTTTCTAAACAGCAGTTTGCAACATCACGTCCCCCTCCTCCCTTCTAGCCGGGTGTGCGTGCGAGTCGCGTGTCTGGCCCGGGGAACGTGAGAACCTTTGGCCGCCACCATGGGGATGTGTTCCAGCCTCCGGCCCAGGCTGCTGGGGGGCGCCCACCCGCCGATCCCTCCCTACGTGCCGGGAGACGCGGAGGTGTCGGAGCGCGGCGGCGACCGGACGGCCACCAAGCAAGAGCTCAAAAAATCCATTTCGACACAACGATATATCGATATATCGATAGAGCAGCGGGGAAACAAAAAAAAAGAGGTTTAATAGCCGGAAACCCCGCAAACCCTCCTGTTAGCGCCCAGCACTGCGCCTGCGCTAATGCGGATTGCCGCCATCTGAAAGAAGTTCCGGGAGGGCGCTGTGTGATCGAGCAGGGGACGGGATCAACACGGCACGCCATCGGAACTCCATGCTGTCTGATCGGGAAACAGGATGCGGCGGATTATCTGACATACGAAATAACGGCGCTTTAAAGATGGGTTGCTGATGGATTTAATGTAAGTGTGACCGCACCCTGGAAGAATCAGAATGCCGGGCTGCAGGATGCGGCCTTAGTCTGATCTTGTGGGGCACATCCCAAAGATTTATGGAAGGCAACAAAAAACTTCTCATGCGATTATTAAAATGTAATTTTAGATGGTAATAACATAATTGAATCTAAATCTATAATCTAATCTAAAATATAAGGTAATAATTAAGAACGTAACAGGATCCCATCTGTAGAAAGCAACACATCACAGGAAGTGATTCTTTCATCAAAGTATTACCATGTCTGCATATATGTGATCTGGAAGTGGCCACAGTTCAATGTCATTGATTTCTGGGCTGGAAGGGAGGATGCTTAAAGCCATCACACAGTTTGATCCAACCAGTTTTTTCTGCTGGTGAAAATGGAAGCAGGAATCCCCTTTGATCACTTAAAAGGCTATGCTGGTGATCAGTGGATCTTCATGTGCAAAAGCCACATGGAGTGCTTGCTGTAGAATGGAGGGGGATTGGGTGAGACTGAGTGAAAGAGCAGGCTGTATCCAACCTGTTGCCAGCTACAACACTAATCATTTCAGCAGTATCCAGAGAGTTGTGTGAACTGTTTCCACATGAGCAAAAGTTTGTTGTCGAAGCATCTCAATTAGATTGCCTTAGAATTGCAATGAGATGGAACTTGAGTTGAGATGCCAGTTATTCAGGAGAGACATCAACGTATAATTTAACAAAGGTTTATGATAGTTGTTCTTTGTAAGCTCACTGAAATAACTTACATGTTGAGGAGATGTTGACATGCTCCGCAATTCAGAAATATTGCTTCTGAGCAATTTTCTCAAAAACTGGCTCCGCTTTCTTTCATCAGACACTAGCAATTACATTTACATCAGGAATGAAAAGACATTGTTTACTGCACTGCAAAAAAAATTGGCATAACTACTTTGGGTGCATTATATTAAAACCAATTGCTAATTGTGATTTGTTAATCATTTAAATTGCTGCAATTAGCTAAGAAATTCTCAAGGGGGTAGCTTGATTGCAATTATATATCTTTTGTTAATTACATTATTATATAAAAAATTATTTGGTAAGCACCAGTAATGTATTTAGTACAACACAAAAAAGGAATGGTAGTGCTGATTCACATGTTCTGCTTCCCTTAGCTGTGAGCAATTCTACGTATCCTCTAATTCACAGGGTGGGGGGAAGCCTTAACCTTGTACACAGACACTCTACAGAGATCAGGTTGCACTGATTCTTAGGTTCAGAGCAATTTGGAAGAACTGCAGCTGTCAGTGCAGAACATTTCTTCTTCATCTGTATACTACCTGGTTTCTGACAAGGCTTTTGTGCATGGGCATTGATGGGGATGAGGCACATGCATGGCTGTGTATAGGGGAAATAGACCATAGAATTATAGGTGGTCTTGGCCACAGGTGGTCTTGACCACAGGGCCTCTAGGACAGCCCTATTTATTTATTTATTTATTTATTTATTTATTTATGCTAATTATTTATGTTATTTATGTTAATTATTTATGCTAATTATTTATGTTATTTATGTTAATTATTTATGCTATTTATTTATTTATGTTAATTTCCAGTCTTACATGTTGAGGAGATGTTGACATGCTCCGCAATTCAAAAATATTGCTTCTGAGCAATTTTCTCAAAAACTGGCTCCGCTTTCTTTCATCAGACACTAGCAATTACATTTACATCAGGAATGAAAAGACATTGTTTACTGCAGTGCAAAAAAAAATTGGCATAACTACTTTGGGTGAGGAGGAAACTGAAAGGAAAGGTAAATACGGTCAAAACCCTTGGGGAAGCTTGGAGACTATTTAAAATTATAATCCTAGAAGCTCAGATAAAATACATACCACAAGATAAAATACATACCACAAGATAAAATACATACCACAAGATAAAATACATACCACAAGTTAGGAAAGGCACAAACAGGCATAAGAAAAGGCCTGCATGGTTAACAAACAAAGTAATGGAAGCTGTAAAAGGTAGGAAGGACTCCTTTAAGCAGTGGAAAACCAGTCCAAGTGAATCCAAGTGAGATTAGTAAAAGGGAACACAGGCTGTGGCAAATCAAATGCAAGACTGTGATCAGGCAGGCAAAAAGGGACTATGAGGACTATGAGGAGCATATTGCAAAAAACATAAAGACCAACAATAAAAATTTCTTCAAATATATTAGAAGTAGGAAACCAGCCAGGGAGGCAGTGGGGCCCTTGCATGACCATGGGGTACTGGGTGCAAACAAGATCTCAGGTTGCACCAAAGGCTGTTGGATGCTTAATGTTTAGACTGAAGAAGATTTATGGCACCCTTGAAAGATAGCTCACTTCTTTGTGATGGTTCAGTTAACCCAAATAAAGATAGTCTGCTGATGCTTTTGGATTTTCTTCCCATAAAATAACCTCATGGCTACCTGCACTTTTTCTCTCTTCTTCAGACAACTTACCCATCCAGATACTGGAACTAGAGGATGAAGATCTTCTACAAGAATTTGCAAGGCTCAACCTTGCCAGAGGCAGAAGTGTCTCAGCTGCAGTAGGAGAAGGTGCTTGGATCTAAAACAGAACTGCTGGTAAGGTGAGTGAGACTAGAGGATGAAGATCTTCTACAAGAATTTGCAAGGCTCAACCTTGCCAGAGGCAGAAGTGTCTCAGCTGCAGTAGGAGAAGGTGCTTGGATCTAAAACAGAACTGCTGGTAAGGTGAGTGAGACTTGATTTACTTTTCTAAAACTGCTGGGGAACATTACTTAGGATTGCTATGGGAGGTAACTGTGTGTGTGCTTGGTGCCTGCTGGAGAGGAGTTTCTGATTGCTTTTGTGTAGCTGTTGCTGAGTGAGGAGAGCTTGCTTGCCTGTGGGTAATTGCTAGCCCCACCCTCTGCTGTTGCTCTGGCTGTTGAGTCAGAGGTGCGTGGGGGCTTGAGCCTTTAATTTGCAAGGCTCATCCTTGCCAGAGGCAGAAGTGTCTCAGCTGCAGTAGGAGGAGGTGCTTGGATCTAGAATAGGGGTGTGTATTCTGTTCGGCCAAATTGAAGAAACTTCCGAATCACCCCTGATTCGGAAGTATACGGCACCGTATACTTCTGAATCCAATTGGAAGCCATTATATTGGAGCCAAATACGGCTCCCCGTATACTTCCGAATCAATATTCGGAAGTATATGGAAATCCATAGAAAAGGTGGGAAAGGAGCTTCTGCAGCCTCAGGGGAGCTGCTTGCCTCCTTTCCTGCCTTTGGAAGCCTTTTCCCGCCTCTCCCATAGCCTCCCTGGGATCAAGGAGAGAGGGGGAGGGGGAGAGGAGCCCCAGCAGCCATTCCAAAGCATGCATTTGCAAAATGCATTGCAAATGCATGCTTTGCAGGACTGTTGTGTAGCTGATGGCTGGGCTAATCCCCCAGCCATCAGAAACATTGTTGTTCTTTTGTTTACTTGGGTATCCAAGTAAACAGTGTTCTCTGGCCAATCACAGAGCAGTGGTATTTTTTGAAACTGCTCTTTGTAGGGCCAGAGAACCTTTTTAAGGAACCTTTTAAGCCCTTGGCCTCAGCTACTGCTGCTCTCTCTCAGCCTTGCCTGATCTGCCTGGAGAAGAGAAGACATCTAAGGTAAGACAGTCTTGGGGTTCTTGTTTTTATTTTAGTTAGTAAAAGGACTTTTTAAGACTCAGAGTCCTTTTACTTATCCAGATTTGGGTGGGTGGCTATTGGGTAGCTTATTTGGGGTTAGGGGGTTCTGCTGGGGGTGGGGGCCTGGGGTTGGGGGATTGCCAATTTGCCTATATCTTACTTTAGTGAGAGGACTTTTAAAAGTGCAGTGTCCTTTTACTTTTCCTGATTTGGGTGGCTTGGATTTCTTGGGGTTAGGGTGAAGGTTATTTTGGGGGAGGGGTTGGTAAAGTTCCTGTATTGTTAAAAGTCAAGTTTTTTAGTGTTTTAAAAGGATTCTGTGTTTGATTTGTTGCAGCTGTGTTGTGCTGCTGTTGTTCCTTTTCTCTTCTGGTTCTGGTGCTTGAGTGGGGGGCGCTGTTTGGCCTAATTTTCATTGTTAAAAAGGTCACTTTTTTAACAGTTGAGTTTGTTGGCCTTTTCTCAGTGATTTGAATCTGTTGCTGTTGGTTTTGCATCGCGTCCTGTTGTCCCTTTTCCTGGTTCTGGTTTTGGTGGTGGTGGTGGGGGGTGTTGTTGACTGATTTGGCCTGAGGTTTTTTATTGCTGAAAAGGTAACTTTTCAGCAATAACAATAACATCGCGTCCTGTTGTCCCTTTTCCTGGTTCTGGTTTTGGTGGTGGTGGTGGGGGGTGTTGTTGACTGATTTGGCCTGAGGTTTTTTATTGCTGAAAAGGTCACTTTTTAACAGTTGAGTTTCTTGGCCTTTTCTCAGTGATCTATTCGGATCTGTTGATGTTTGGATCTGTCCACCGCTTCTCTTGTTTGAGAGTTGTGTTGTTTGGGGCAGGGCTGGAGAACTGGCATCTGTAGATTGTGTATTCCATGGCAGGATTTCAATGGCTATAGGGTATAATGGGGCCGTATATTCAGAAATAGCCATACATCTACCATATATATGGCTATTCCAAGTACCGGTATTCAGAAATATATGGTATTCCAAATATTTTGGCCCTGTATATTTCCGAATCCGATTATTTCCAATTTTTTTTTTTTTTGCACACCCCTAATCTAGAACAGAGCTGCCGATAAGGTGAGTGAGACTTGATTTGCTTTTCTAAAACTGCTGGGGAGCATTACCTAGGATTGCTGTGGGAGGTAACTGTGTGTGTGCTTGGTGCTTGCTGGAGAGGGGATTCTGATTGCTTTTGTGTGTCTTTTGTGTAGTTGTTGCTGAGTGAGGAGAGCTTGTTTGCCTGGGGGTAATTGCTGGCCTCACCCTCTGCTGTTGCTCTGGCTGTTGAGTCAGAGGTGGGTGGGGGTTTGAGCCTTTAATTTGCAAGGCTCATCCTTGCCAGAGGCACGAGTTGAAGGGCAAGATTCAAAGGGCTCTTGGTCTGTGGCTCTTAGCCTGGGGGGTCTAGCTTGGGGGTTCTGTAGATAGGTAGGTAGTTACGCACAAGTAGTTTCAAGTGGCAATTGGTAGTGGGATTTAAAGATAAGTGAAGATAAAGAAAATTTTGAAATGGATTGCAGCAGTATTGCTGGTGAAGGAGCAGAGGCAGTGACGTGTAAAGACTGTGGGATGTTTGTATTTTTACCTGAGAGTAGCACAAATTACACTTGCAGCAAGTGTAAGTTAGTGGCCTTGCTGGAGGAGAAGATACAGGGACTGGAGGCATGATTGTCCACACTGCAGTGTATAAAGAAAGGTGAGGATTTTCTTGACAAAACGCATGAGGTGCTCTTGAGAGGACAAGAGGATGGAGATGAAATGGTATCCCAGCAATTAGAAGAGAACCCAACACAGGAGAAGGGTTCCTGGAAAAATGTAACCCGAAGGAGAAAGAAAATCAGGAGATGTTCTGAGCCCCTGCTGCTTAGCAATAGGTTCCAGGAGCTCCCCACAGTAACTGATTTTGAACCATTGGAACAAGGCCTACTTCCCCAGCCTCCACGAAGCTTGAACAAAGCTTCTCAGAATCCTGTGGATAAGAAGTTTGGAGCTTCTGATCCCCAATATAGGAAGAGGAAGGTAATGCCGATTGCAGACTCCTTGCTCAGAGGGGTGGAGCCCGGACTTGTCATCCCAAGACGTCTGCTGTCTGATGGGAGCACGCATCCAGCATGTGACAGAAAGGATTGGAAGACTTATCAAGCTCACGGATTACTATCCTTTCTTGCTGATCCACATGGGAATGAATGATACTGCCCATCATAGCCCTGAACGTATTAGAAAAGACTATGTGGCTCTGGGTCAGAAGGTGAAGGAGCTGGGCATACAGGTTGAGTTCTCATCAGTTCTTCCTGTTGAAGGCCATGGCTTAGGACGAGAAAGAAGAATACTTCAAGTAAATGACTGGCTACGTCAATGATGTCGTCAGGAAAGATTCGGATTTCTGGACCATGGCTTACCCTTTCAAGATGGTGAACTTCTATAGGGAGATGGTTTGCACCTTACAGCGGTAGGGAAAATGATGTTTGGTAACAGCCTTGCTAACCTAATAAGGAGGGCTTTAAACTAAATTGTATGGGGGAGCAAGGCAATAATTCAAAGCCTTGTATGATGCCAGAAACTGAGGATAAGAACATTAAAGATTTGCAGAGAGTGGCACATACGCTAGGTGATGTTAACTTGCAGGCTTGTACAGAAACTAAACCCTTGGGATACATAAAACATGAATTCCGATGTCTCTACACTAATGCACAGAGTATGGGAAACAAACAGGAGCAACTAGAAGTTCTAATGAAGGAAGGAGACTATGATACAGTAGGCCTTACTGAAATGTGGTGGGAAGACACTCACAACTGGAATATTAGGATTCAGGGGTACAATTTATTTAAAAGGGACAGGCAAATGAGAAACACTGGAGGCATAGCAGTATATGTGAAGGAGGTATATACTTGTGAAGAAATATGTGAATTGGAGCATGGCAGCTCAGCTGAGAATCTCTGGGTAAAAATAAAAGGAGTAAGAAACAACAGTGATATTATTGTGGGGATCTGCTATAGACCACCAAGTCAGGCAGAGGACTTGGATGAAATACTTCTACAGCAGACTGCAAAGTTCTCCAAGAGAAGGGATACAGTGATCATGGGAGATTTCACTTACCTGGACATCTGTTGGAAGTCCTACTTTTCCTAAGTCTTCTCTTCTGAGGGGAATGGTGCTCAACATGGCAAAAACAGAACATATAAGGAGGGTATGAAGTTCCAACCTAGGATCAGCGTAGGGGTAGTACATAAACACCTAGTTTCTTTAAATGAAGCTAAGTCCTCAGGGGCAGATGAATTGCATCCAAGGGTTCTAAAAGAGCTTGCGGATGTAATTTCTGAGCCTCTGGCTATTATTTTTGAGAATTCTTGGAGAACAGGACAGGTGCCGGAAGATTGGAGGTGGGCGAATTTTGTCCCCATCTTCAAAAAGGGGAAAATATCGGATCTGGGTAACTACCAACCTGTCAGCTTGATGTCTATACCTGGAAAAGTTTTAGAACAAATCATTAAACAGTCGGTCCTAGAACATTTAGAAAGAGTGGATGTGATTGCCCCCCGTCAGAATGAAGAGGCTGACACAGTATTGGATGAAAACCGGGCCGCTTTATTAAAACATAACTTGAATGAACTAGAATGGCAAGAGGTCTAGGCTTAACAGGACAAGCCCTGGGGTCAAACCCAGGACCCCGCCTTGTCCTGGGATGGCGAGCCCCCAGCACGAGCCCAATATCATCTGGTTGGTGCTGAGCAGCCAGGCCCAAACTCCACCTCAACTTAGGTCGACATCCATCCCTCTGGAGGGATCCGCCCTGATGAGGCTTTGTTGTGATCTGCACTCCCAACATTGAGCCGTAAAGCCCATCTGCAGTTCGTACAGACCACCTGCACCAACTGGTGCAGAGCCATAGATGCTCCCCTGAAAGACTGTAGCCAATACCTCATCCTGCCAAGCGACCAATCTAACAAACTTTCCCCCCAACATACTACACTAACGAACAGTACAAGGTAGGCAAAAAACAAATTCACATAGGCCAATTCAGTGAAAATGAAAAAATTCCTACCTGGCCCCTAATAAGGCGACCGGTAAAAACCTGTACTGCAGAGGGCGGGCAGGCCGAGAGCCGCAAAAGAACTGCATATCCCAGGGCGGGGCAGGGGCTTTATAGCCCGACGCCACACCCTTCTCATCAATTCCCAGATGCCAGGGATGAAGACACCAGCCCTCCCTCCTTCTGGGAGGGCAAACATGGCCCCCAGCCTGAAACGGGCGTCCAGCTGGGAGGGGGCCGGCTTACTAGGAGCCAGGATGGTTTTCTCAAGAACAAGTCATGTCAGACTAACCTGATCTCTTTTTTTGTGAAAGTGACTACCTTGCTGGATCAGGGGAATGCTGTAGACATCGTTTATCTTGATTTCAGTAAGGCTTTTGGTAAGGTTCCATATACTATCTTTGTTGACAAGTTGGTAAAATGTGGTTTGGATCCTGTTATTGTTAGGTGGATCTGTAACTGGTGAATGGTTCCTCATCCTCTTGGAGAGGAGTGACAAGTGGAGTGCCTCAGGGATCTGTCCTGAAACCTGTTTTGTTCAACATCTTTATCAATGATTTGGATGAAGGAATAGAATAATAGAATTGGAAGGGACCTCTAGGGTCATCTAGTCCAACCCCCTGCACAATGCAGGAAACTCACAAACACCTCCCCCTAAATTCACAGGATCTTCATTGCTGTCAGATGGCCATCTAGCCTCTGTCTAAAAACCTCCAAGGAAGGAGAGTCCACCACTTCCCGAGAAAACCTGTTCCACTGAGGAATTGCTCTAATGGTCAGGAAGTGCTTCCTAATGTTGAGCCAGAAACTCTTTTGATTTAATTTTGCTATTACAAGCACTATCAGATTTTTCTGATACAAGGACCCATGCATCCCAATTATAGGTGGACCCAAATAATTGCTAGCTTTTGCATTGTTAAAGTGAGAGCACACTTTTCTTCATTCTCCCAGAAGTCCTGGTATGTGACTGGATACCTTGTTTGTGCCGATCACAATATAATCGAATTAAGACTGCATAATACCTCCTCCACTTCAGATGAGGACTTCCTCAGCATGCCCAGCAACCTCTTTTTCTCCCATCCCATTTTGCTGATTGCCCAGTTTGAAGGACCCTTGCAGTGATCTCAAAGTCCTGCTCACTTACTTTGTCAAGTAAAACTATTATCCTACAGCTACTTTGGAGTTTTTCTAATGGTCTGACATGACTGCTTTATTCTGCAGTCTTTGTCTGGATTTTCACTTTTTAAAAAATGGTTACTGTGCAATCCTGTTCATTCACTCCAGTGTAAATCCATAGATTTCACTGACTGGAGTAACAGCATTGGAATTGCACTGCTAATTCACCAAGTCATCCTATTCCTGCCTTATAACTTCTTGAGAATTTTCTATCTTCTGTCTTAAAAAGACCTTCTTACATACAAAATGACCTTGAGGAGCAGATATTGGCTCCACAAGGGAAACATTTTAGTAATTTATTTATATATTTATGCTCCTTTTTTCTCCCCAATGAGGACTCAAAGCAACCTACGACATCATTCTCGTCTCCTCCATTTTATCCTGACAACAGCCCTGTGAAGTAGGTGAGGCTGTGTGACTATCCAAGGATACTGAGCAAGCTCCCATGGCAGAATGAGGAGTTGAACCTGGCTCTCCCAGATCCTAGGTAGACACGCTGACCACTCAGGTCTGTAGTTGGGATTTTTTTTTAATTTGGGGGGCCTTGAAAAAAGTCAGGGGGCACCAAGGGAGAGGGCGAGAAAGACAGCTAGGTCCAATCCACCCCCAAGGAAGCACTGAATGGTGCTGTGTACAAACCGGTTAAAATTGGAATGCAGCAGCCAAACAACTGGGAGGGACTTCCCTTGGACTGCTAGTCTGCACTGCCAGGAAGGACATGGATGGACGGCCCTAAGTTGGGGCCCCTGCCAGGAAGTCAGGGAAAGGGCTCCCACAGCCCTCCTGTAGCTACAGGTCTGTGACCACTGTACACTGTACAGGTATATCATACAGATCCCTGTAACTTTTGTTAATCACATTTGTACAACCCCCCCCCCCCCACTGTAGCCAAGCATTTTGTTCCTATCTGTGCCTTCCAATATTTTTTATGATTTAAGCATTTTATACCATTAAATATAGCCCTGGGAAGCCATCAGGTTAATATCTCAAAGGAAAAAAAATCTGTATTTGGGGGAAAATGTTGTGATTTTACACAATGCTGTGATTTGTAAATGTCTAGCCTAGCTATTGACTTACTGAGCCTGAAAAGGAACTTGACATTTATTCACAACAAAATTATCTATTAGTGGCAAAATCCTTTAATACTCTGTTTCTTCCCTCAGTTTGGATATTTCTTTCGGTTTCATACTTAATGTCAAGCAATTTCACAAGATAAGAATGTAAAGTCTTATTGTATTTTCTGGGCCATCCAATCATTCAGACTTGAAGGATTTGAATATTTGCAGCCTGATCAAGTAATAGAAATTCATGCTCAGCTTCCATATAGATATCAGTGTACTAGCAGCCTTGGCTAAAACAGTTCTCAGCATGGATTCCCTAATAGTGGAATGAAATCTTCCCTGACTATGCCAATCAACAAATCAGCAGGTGAAACAGATTCATCCCCTTTTCACAATCAGCTCTGAAATAGTGATTGGTGCTGTCAAAGTTCAGTACATTTTTGTGCCTGTATACATTATGATCCCCCCCCCACACACACACAAATGAGCATTGCAATTCCTGCTGCATGGGAGAATCAAGAAAAGCAAGCATGTTATTCCTCAGATTATTTTTATAAAGGTTGTTTTCCAAAATAAACTGTTTTCAGCATATCTAAAATATTTCCCCTAGCCTACTTATATGAATCAGAGACTGTACCACCCACTGAGGAGAAAATTTAATATATACAAAAACGTGATGGGTATGGATGCATATTTCCCAGCATTTTAGCCTAAATTGCTTCTGAAAGTGAATGGCAATTTTTCTGTAGAGTCAGATGGCTCCAAGGAATATTTTCACTGGTTTGGCATGTTTTCTTCTAGCTTGAGAACCCTGCTGATTTACCTTTAAGTAACATCAGAGCAACTCAGCCAACGTAGCAAGAAGGATTACGGCTTTGGTGACATCTGTGTTTGCCATGCCCCGGAAGCTACTTGCTGCTTGCAAGGCTTTCAGCTCACCAGCCCATAAATGGTTGACGAGCCTCCAGTGTTTACAGCATAGTTGAAACTAAGTGGACATGGAGCTAATTGGTGCCTGGATGAGAAAACAATGGAAGTGGAAAAGCTGGACTGAATGAATAAATGAGTGGATGAATGAGCAGAAGAATGAATGAACGAACAATTGAATAGTAGAGTGCATACCAATAAAAATTCTTGGTGTACAGCCAGCCAATGTAGTGCAGTATTTGCAGTATTAGATAAGCATCTGGGAAATCTAGATCCATATCCCATCAAGTTCATGAGGACCAGGCATTCTCTTTCAACCTAGGACCAGTCATTCTCTTTCAACCTAATCAAATCATGTGGAGTTTGAAAATCTTATTGAGACTAGAAAGCTTGAGTTTTGGTACCTGTTAAGACCACTGAATATTTGATAAAGAATAGAAAACCGGGGAAATCACCAGGTATGGATGGAGTTCCAGTAGACTAGAGGCATCAAACTCACAGTGGACCTCCTTGGGATGCCTGGTGGGGTAGGGTAGCACCCCCCCCCCCCGAAAAAACAACAACTACAACAACAGGTGTCACAAACCACCCACACATAGAAAGAGGAAGTAAAGTGAAAACAATGAGGATGATTCAATATGTGACATAAAGAACAGTCACACGCTTTAATTTAAACCTCCAAACATTATATTGCTTTAGTTCTGAGGGAATGCTGAAGTCCATTTTTGTTTTACAGGTCCTAGTCAGATAATACCTGCTATTCTAGTTATTTCAGTTATTGTCAGAGTGGAGACAGATGAGTGTTTGTTTGTTTGTTTTTAATGGTGGCACAAAATGATTCCCAGTAGAGCTGAGGTCTTGGCTCAGCAGCAGAGCATAAAAAAGGTCCAAGGTTCATAACCAGTTAAAGAATTTCAAACAGTAGAATTTCAAGGAGAACAGCCTTTTCTGCCCAAGCTCCTGGAAAGCTGCTGCCAGATGAAGTAAGCAATATGGAGGTAGTGGTTTTACTCAGTACAAGGTAACTCTGTATGTTATAGGCTTGAATATAATGGGATTGATTTCCAAGTTAAGTTGCTTAACATTCTTTGCTTAAAGAACTTAAGCGAGTTGTAGCCAACTTGTTCCATTGATTTCACTGGGATTTAGCCATGCCAAACAGGAGATGAGTTGGACCCATATTATTCCCATGCAATAGATGTTTGTACTTTATGGACAAGCAATCCCCTGAATTAGGCTCCTTGGGCCACCATACTGAACTGGCCAGTTGTCATCATTTCCTGAAAACTTCATTCATCTCTCCCCCACTCCATTCATTATCCTTTGTGTGCTAGCTATGAATGCTCTAGCCTGCACTCTGGGTATGTTTACATGTCTGTAACTATATCATCACCAGACTATTGGGGTTTCTGTCATACATGACAACGATAGTAAAATTAATAGGATCTTCTCTTGGGTTGATGGAGAATGATCTCTTCAATGAAAAGACATGTTTGGGTACCAAGCCTGTCTTCACAACTAGGAGAATGCCAGCCTATATGCAGTGTTTCCTCTTCCTGTCCTCTGCTGTCTATTCTGTCTCAGCCTCTGTCTGGGTAAGGCTAGTCTTTGGCTCTGCAATTGGACTGCTTAGGCTGGAGAAAGGTCTCATACTTGGTTGATATGATACAAGCTGTTAAATCAATATTTAGTCATGTTTCACTTATGATTTATATTTAATACTTCAGAATGGTCCAGGATACTGAGGAAGGCTGAATTGCTCTGCAAGGCATTGAATCAAGATTATATAAATGCCAACCGTCAAGACAGAACTGCATCTCCTAGCATCATGGACATGCTGCTCTTGTCTAGCTATTTTGTTTTTATCCTGCCATTTCTAGGGGGGAGAGAGTGATAGAGAAAAGGGGTTGCACCTCAGTGGTAGAGCATCTGCTTGGCATGCAGGCAGTCCCAGGTTCAATCTCTGGCAATGGCATCTTCAGTTAAGATGCAACTCATAGGTGATGTAAGAGCTCTGGCTGGAAACTGGAGAGCTGCTGCAAGTCTAAGTGGACAATTCATGGACAAATGATCTGATTCATTATAAGGCAGCTTCATGTATGGGGGTAATACAATGTGCCACTGTGCTCAAAGTTTCCTTCTTACTATTATATACTCACAACAATCCCGCTAAGGTATGTTAGACTGATGGAGAGAGAGAAGTCCAGGATCACCCTGTGAACTTCATGGAAGGTTGGGGATTTGAACTCTGGTCTATACCACTCCCGTCTGAAAAAAACAGCATATACACTTCTGTCTCGCTGCTTTAACAGGGCCTACTACCTAGTAACCACTTCAGATGTTTACACCTGCTTAGAAGAACCAATTTATTTCCGTGTGGCCTGTGTGTAGGTGTCTGTGTGAAAGAGACACTCAGAGAGAGAAATCGGTAAGAATAATTCTCTTTTATGTTGTTTTACTTTTTTAAAAGAGGCTGTTGGCTTTCTCTGTCACCGTTGTGAGTTGCCAGTATTTGAACAGGTGCACCTGCATCTCGTCAGCCCTCTATCATTTCTTTGAATAAGCCAAATGCTTTTTTTTGGTTTTTTGTCTTTTGGCTGACTGACATCCTGCATATTTTAGGTCATTGGATGGAGGCCTATTCTCCCTTACTCCTTTTGTTGTAAAAATGAAACCCTGGGTAGATTTGAAAAAAAGGCAGAGTAGCTTTGATGGAGACATTTGGGAAAGCTTGCCAGGCTCCCTGTATTGATCTGGTGAGAGCCAACCAGCAAGGTCCTGTCTTTTCAAGGGGAGAAGATAATATTTTGTAATATAATAACTCAGTCTGTAGGGCTGAGGAACAAACTATTTTTTTTTTTTTTTGCTCCACACAGTAATAATAAAAAGGCAAATTGAGGAGCCCAGGATAATTATTTAGCCAGTGTAAATATTTATGAAATAGAAGGGTGTGTGGTACACAACTGAAGTGGAGTTGACAATTGTGGCATTCTTCATCTCATTTCATGTAGGCTAAAAATACTCTTATCTTTTTCTTAAGAAAAGAAAACCATTAATCCCAAAGATGTCTCTGGTTAAGTGAAAAGGCCTTAAAGTATGGGAAGTCAAACAAAATGAAAAGATAAAATCCATATAGCTTTAATAGAAAGAAAATAACTCCTGACATAGTTTCAGTTTTTTCATTTTACTGGAATACTTCGAATGGAGACTGAAGTACAAAAAAAATTCTGGATAATTTAAGAGACTTGATTTTCAACTTCTGGCATTACTTTTGAGGGGGGAAAAAAAGAATAGCAACAACCCAAATGTTTCTTAGTGAAGGGACAGCTAGTCCATCTCCTCACTGGAGAAAGTAGAAAAACTCTATTTGAGTCAGGCTGGTGAACTCCAAGACGGGAAGCATTAAGCATTGGTGTTTCCTGACCCTTCCTTGAATCTCTGTGTCATGTCCAAATAGAACTTTTGCATGACACCAGTCACACAGTGTGAGTTCCAAACCCCCTCCAGTGAAAACCATCGAAAAAGAACCCTCCTACTGTGCACCAGGTCAAATTAAGCCTTCCCTTCCCCTGGCTGTCTGTCAGCATCCAACCATGTACAAACAATTTTCTGTTCAAAGCACTATCATGTTTTAGGGGTGGCTGGGGATAGTAAATAGTCTTCCGACCACTGTGACACTGTGTTCATGATATGAAGGCTATCTCAGCGATAGAATCCATTTTACTGAACTATGTTATCTCCTTCCTCCTTCTCCCCCTCTTAACATGTGAGAAAAAAGATGTTACCTGAATCCATCAGATAAAACCACCATCTCACATCCTTTGGTTCTTGTACAAATGCACCTGAAAAATATGGTTCTGCTCAAGAAAAACAGGACAGCTGGGGGGGGGGGGATTGAACTCAAATGAGTGCTTTCTGCTTGTTATTTTCCATTCTGATAGTTACCTTACTTACACAATGTGTTATTGTTTACCACGTGACCTAGATGGCAGGAAAGCAGAAAGGTCCGGCCCTCTCCCAGCCAAGCCGGCTTGCCGGCACTTAGGCTGGGGGCCGTCTTTGCCTCCCTGGAAGGAGGGAGGGGCGACATCACCCGACATACGGGTGTTTGTCGTGGGCGCGGAGCCGGGGCTTTATAAGCCCCGGCTCCCCGCCCCTCAGCAGCACGCAGTTCTTTTGGCTCTCTGGAGGAGAGCCACGTGCTGGTGGGTCCGTGCGAGGCCTGCTCGCTGAGGGACTGCGTAGGCGCGTGCGGCTCCTGTGCGCTGGCGGCGGCGAGGACGCGTAGCGGCGGCTGTTGTTTCGCACCGGCGGGCTGCGCGGCGTTTTTCCAGCCGGTTTGAGGCTTGGGGCGTTTTGGAGGCCGGGGCAGGAGCGCGCGTGTGGCGGCCAAAGTATACCTGGGCCCCTGGTCCTAGGGGCGGGTTTTGGGAGGCACCTTTTTGCGGGAGCGGTTATTATTGTTCCCCTCGAGCTGCGGGACGAGCGCAGCGGTCCCGCTTGGCGGGCCGATCGCAGGCGGGCGGCAAGTCAAGGCTGTTGCCTCATCATCGTCTGATAGACTCTTGATAAGGGCCTGCAGTTAAAGGAGCGCGCGTGCGGCGGACCATACCTGGGCCTCTGGTCGGTGGGGCTCACTTTCCGGCGGCAGCTATCCTTTTCCCCTCAAGTCGAGGAAAGAGTGCGGCGGTCCCGCTGGCGGGCAGTTCACAGGCGGGTGGCAAGTGAGGCTGTGGCCTCGTCATCGACTCCTAGGGCCCTATAACAGGGGCCGGTAGCAAAATTAGTGCATTTGGATAGCTGGGGTTGCACCCGGGCGTGTGGCTGGCTGGGAGGGAACACTGGTGGGGCCTGATATGTTTCTTGTCCCCCCCCCTCCCAGGACAGGCAGCCTGTGCTGCCTCAGCCCCCCCCCCCTTTTTTGCAGGTCGCTGGTGGTGGCTTAGGCAAAAGGCACGTTTGGCGGCCCTGGAGCACGGCGCACGCGATGGCCATTGTAGACTGCTTTCACGGTCCCAGGATAGTTAAAGGGACAGTAAATGAAATTTAAAGGGAGGAGAAGGTGCAGGCATATAGGGGACTTGAGGGTGGCCGGGCAGTCCGAGTTTTTACATACCACTTGAGTGGGGAGAGTGAGGTGTTGGGATTGGGTTTTCAGTCAGATGCCCGTTCCTGTGCTCACCACCCCTCTCATCAATTTGTGGTGCCTTTAGACATACAAGTGGCTGTGTGGGGCCTGGCCTAGACTTTCCCTCCCCCCCCTCCTTCCTGTTTGTTCTCTCTCCCGAGCAGCCACAGTGTGCTTTTAGAAAACTGCTCCCAACACCTTCCAAGCTGATGCTTGCAAGTTATTAATTGGACGGTCGTTCCATAGCAAGGGCAGGGGCGGTGGCTCAGTGGTAGAGCATCTGCTTGGCAAGCAGATGGTCCCAGGTTCAATCCCCAGCATCTCTATCTATAAAATATGGATATATATCAATTTATATAAGGGCCAGGAAAATGGGCGTTAAAAACCTCAGCTGGAGCCGTTGGAGAGCCGCTGCCAGTCTGTGTGGACAGTGCTGACTTTGATGGACTAAGGGTCTGTTTCAGTGTAAGGCAGCTTAAACACATTGCCCCCCCCCCCCAGTTTTTAGTACTATTATGGGCGGTGGTATAGTTGTGGGGCAGTTCAAGGTTGCTGAAAGGCTTATTAAGGTTCCTGTGGTGTGTTCAAAAGCTGAGACCAAGGACATTAGTATGGCGCCTAGAACCCAGGACAAGGGCAGCGGGTCCGGTTGCCATCATGAGACAACTGGAGGGTCTTGAGCAACAAATGGTTGCCATAGGGGCTCCCATATGGGAGGGACGGCACTGCGCTTCAGGGTGGTCGATGCGGTTATAGCACCCCCCCCTCCTATTTACAATGTGCCAGCTGGCGGTTGGAAAGGCTGGAAGAGCCCCTCAATGCAGAGTGTTAACACTGCAGCGCCGCAGTCCCAAGTTCTGCTTATGATCTGAGTTCGATCCCTGGCGGACGCCGGGGGTTCAGGTGGCTGGCTTGAGGTTGACTCAGCCTTCCATCTCGGTGCTGCTTGGGGCCTTGTTTGATCTCGTTCTCCCTTAGTTGGGTCAGGGGGCTACGGGGTTGACTAACCTTGTGGGCACCCATCCACTTATTGTGTCATCTAGGCTTGACGGGGGACCTTGGGACCGGCTAGTAAGGTGCCGCTCAGTTACTGCTGTGGGCCCGGCCGCGGATTAGAGGTGTCCTGATGGCACCCACGATAGAGCAGGGCAGGTCTAAGGGCATTCAACCCGCCCGCCTGGCCCTGGGGCGAGGCCTGCAGCTCGGCCCTGTTGAAGGGCCGGGGCAGGGGGAGTGGGTCAGAAGGGCCATTTTAGGCCAGTTAGAGGCCCTCGAGCAGGAAGTAAAAGTTGCCTGGGGTGCTCCCTCCTGGGAGGGGCGTCATCGCTCATCTAGGTGCTCGGCGCTGCTAGCTTTTGTGACGGTGGTACTGGCCCGCTTGACTGCTTCACAGGGCGGTGCACCTGTGCCCGAACCTCAATTGGAATTGGATCAGGAGGATGGCCCGGACGAGGGTCCGTCGGGTGAACAGGTGAGTGGCGGCGCGTCTGGAGGCCGAGTGCAGTAGACCCCAGGCTGGTCTGGAATGCCCGGGGTATTGGTGGTAAGTTCCTGTTGCAGCATGCGCAAGGGTGGCTCGGCGGTCCTATTCGAATGCCACCCCCCCGGCGTTGGGGGGTGGGGGCTTTGGGGCAATGGACGGTCCGTAACCTCTGCCGAGCTGGGGGGGTTCCGGGCCGCCTTGGGCTTGGGGCGTGCAGGGCGTGGCCCCCTGTGAGCTCCACGTACCCGGGCATTTTGATACGCTGCCTGTATCCAGATAGTGCGTAGCTCCCCCGGGGGTGGTGCCTGGTAAAGCGCCAGGGGAATATTGCTTCATTTTTCACCGGTCCTACCCCATAGGGGCGGCGGTAAATTATGGAATTAAGTTCTTATGGTACACTTTCTTTGACCAGTCGGTTAAAGTACTGTGGGGTTTGTGGTGTTGGGGCTGCGATGGCGTTATGCGACATTAAGGCGGCATTTCGCCCTTGCCAGTTCATTACAGGATTTCGAGTTCCTGGGTTTTGTTTTGAGAGCAGATTTTACATGGATTGGGTCCTCATGATGGGGTTCCCAGTCTCCTGCGCTGCATTCAAGCGCTTTGGCTCCTTGGTGGAGTGGGCGTTATGGGATTGGACCGGGCTTAATGACACAGCGCACTATCGGGGCGCCTACCTTGTGTCGGTCCAGCAGGTACAAGGATGTGCCTGGCATTACATGCTTTTCAGGAGTTGGCCACCAAGCTGGGGGTACCTTGGGCGTACGAGAATACTGCAGGGCCCAGTACGGTGCTTACATTCCTTAGGCATTGAGCTCGATACCCACAAGCAGGCATTTTGGCTGCCGGAGAATATGTTTGTGGACCCTAGGGGCCAGTTGGCTGCCCTTGGGGGCAACGCAGGGTGTCGCTGCTCTGATTGCAGCAGGTGGCTGGTCACCTTAACTTTGCACACAGGGTGGTGGCACCTGGCGGGGCCCCTGTGTAGGCGTATTTGGGACGCTATGGGCACCTGCGTTGGACAGCGGGTTCAGTAGGGACTTGCCATTTTTGGAATCTTTTCCCTATTCTAGTGGCCATTAGCTTTGGGGTGAGCTACTCGCCAACCGTTTGGGGTTTGTCTGGGGCGATAGCATGGCGGTAGTACATGTTATCAGCTCCTTGACCTCTAAGTCGTGTTGGTGATGAACCTGGTTAGGTGATTCACACTTCGGTACCTCCGGTGGAATATTTGGTTCCTGGCAGGGCACGTACCCGGAGGCTGCAATGGGGCGGCGGACGCTCTATTTCGCCATGGGATGCAGTGCTTTCGGCAGCTCGCTCCGGAAGTGGACTCGCAGCCGGCGCAATTCCCCCCGGGACTCTGTTAATTTGGGAAGCTGGTGCTGGTGGGGACATTTAGCTGGCTTTGGCACCTAGTACCAGAGGGGATTATGGTAGCGTGGCCTCCTATTCCAGGAGTTGCATATGGCCGCTGGGCTGCAGGATTACTGGTCGAATTCGACGGCTCATATTATGCAGTCTTACGTGTTGCAGAGAGATAGGTCTGGAGTTGAGGACTGTTAGGGGCCAACTGGTGACGTTGGCCTTTATTGGTAAAGCCCATGGGTTTGTTGAGAGGATTTACAATAGAAGGGCAGATGACGGAGCGGATTCCCAATCCCGGGCATTTGGGAGCTCCACGGGACTGCTTGTTAGTTGGCTGGTGCCGTGGCACGGGTTATGCAGTTCTCCTTTCGGGGCCACTGTGCTTCATGCGGCCCCGTTGATGGCCTTTTCTGGGGCGCTATCTATTAGCTAGTTAGTTGTGCAGTCTAATGACTGACACTGCGGGTCGGGCGCCCCAGGCCGAGATACTGACATTGGTTGGCCTGTGGAGGGCGACAACCTTTTGAATCAGGTGCGCCCGTTGGTTGCCTAGGGGTTATTTTTGAGGGCAATGGTTTTATCGCCTATTGGGCATTACCTGTTCTGACAATTTTTTCTGTTTTTCAGGTGCTGTGGCTCGTAGTGAGAGGTAGCGCGTTCTCATCTGCGCGCACAGCAGGGCGTTCCAGGCGGCCCATCAAGCCAGGCGGTTTCCAACGGGCACCCAGCTGGGCTTCAGCGACGGGGCAGTTGGGGAATGGCCGGATCGCCGAGGGCCGGTGTTGGCCGTAGTGTGGGGTGAGGCAGGGCACCTCCTCCACCCATCTGGGTCATTCGCTTAGGCGGCTTCAGGGGAGCACCTATGGCCTAGCACCAAGGGTGCAGGTGGTCTGTATGAACCGCAGATGGGCTACACGGCTCAGTGCGGGTACTACGGGTCACTGAACAGCCTCACCTGAGAGTATCTTTCCATGGGGGATTGACGCTAGCTCAGGTGGTGAATGGCTCAGGGCCTGGCCGCTCAGCTACAACCCGAATATGGCGGGCTTGTGCTGGGGGCAGGGTGGCTCACCCTTTGGACAAGGCGGGGTCCGGGGGCGACCCCAGGGCTTGTCCTTCTTGGCTGGTCCTGGTATGGTCAGCTAGATTGCCACGCAAGAGTGGAGGTGCCCCCCCCCTTTTCACCTGGTAGGGATGGAAGTGCGTTAGGTGCAGGGTGGAGTTGAACGTGCCAGGCGTAAGGCCAATAGGGCCATTCAGAAAGCCATGGAAGGGGGGATTGGGAATTTTTCTCCCCCATCTGGCCATTCGGGTCGAGCAGGCTGACCTGTATCGGCCGGATGGCGTTCATCTCTCTGAGGTGGGTAACCGGGCCTTTTGGGATGAGATTCGGCAGGGGGTGCGGTTGGCTCTGGGCCACCCGGTGGGGCGCTAATGCCTAAGCAGAGGCTTGGCATTGGCGGTGGCTGGAGGAGGTTTGGCCACAGGGTTTTCCAGGGGAGCACCTATGGCCTAGCACCGTTGGTGCGGTGGTCTGCAGGAACCGTAGATGGGCTACACGGCTCAGTGCGGGGAATGCAGATCACAGGGAGCCTCACCTGGGTGGATCTTTCCATGGGGATTGATGCCAGCCCAGAGGGTGATGGCTGGAGGCCTGGCCGCTCAGCTACAACCCGAATACGGCGGGCTTGTGCTGGGGGCAGGGTGGCTCGCCCTTTGGACAAGGCGGGGTCCAGGTGTTGACCCCAGGGCTTGTCTGGTTTGGTTCTTTCACCCCCTGCCAGTTACAGTTGTCAATTGTTAATAAAGCGGCCCGGTTTAAAACCCAACACTTGTGTCTGCCTCTTCATTCCGACTGGGGGGGCAAGGTCCGGCCCTCTCCCAGCCAAGCCGGCTTGCCGGCACTTAGGCTGGGGGCCGTCTTTGCCTCCCTGGAAGGAGGGAGGGGCGACATCACCCGACATACGGGTGTTTGTCGTGGGCGCGGAGCCGGGGCTTTATAAGCCCCGGCTCCCCGCCCCTCAGCAGCACGCAGTTCTTTTGGCTCTCTGCCCGCCCGCCCACCCTTCCCTCTTTCGTTTGGCAGTACAGGCGTATGCCGGTCGCCTTATTTGGGGGCCAGGTAGGAATTTTTTCGCTTCCACACAATTGGCTCACGTGGGGGTGTTTTTCGCCTACCTTGTACTGCCTAGTAGGTTAGGTTGTAGTTGTATTTGCTTTGGTCGCAGGCTGGAGGAGGTTTGGCCACAGGGTTTTCCAGGGGAGCACCTATGGCCTAGCACCGTTGGTGCGGTGGTCTGCAGGAACCGTAGATGGGCTACACGGCTCAGTGCGGGGAATGCAGATCACAGGGAGCCTCACCTGGGTGGATCTTTCCATGGGGATTGATGCCAGCCCAGAGGGTGATGGCTGGAGGCCTGGCCGCTCAGCTACAACCCGAATACGGCGGGCTTGTGCTGGGGGCAGGGTGGCTCGCCCTTTGGACAAGGCGGGGTCCAGGTGTTGACCCCAGGGCTTGTCTGGTTTGGTTCTTTCACCCCCTGCCAGTTACAGTTGTCAATTGTTAATAAAGCGGCCCGGTTTAAAACCCAACACTTGTGTCTGCCTCTTCATTCCGACTGGGGGGGCAATAGGTTTTTTTGGTGGCCACAGTGGCCAAGTTCATATAGGCTAAATGAAACTTTGATAATTTATTTTGGACAACATTAAGCAAATACTCAAAATGCAAATACAAAAGCACAACGGTACATCATTTATTTTTCCAAGATGCTTGGGGCAGGGGTGGGGACCAGCAAACCATTTGGGAAATCAAAACCTGTTGTAAAACGTGAATGTCAGCATCTGCTGTTGAGTGATGCCACAAATATCAAACAAGTACCCAGATGGTGACAGTGGGGGGAAAGCTCACATTCCTTTGGGATGCTTCAGAACTGGTCTCCTCATGTAGCATGCAACTATGAGAGAGAGAGCAGAATACTGATGATATCTAGCTACGTATCTCCTTTTCATCCACAGCAGACCTACAGTCTCAGTTCATACACAGTAGCTTCATGCAACCCAGTTCTTCTGCCTGTTTCAGAAAAGCTGCATGTAAGAAAGGCAGAAGAAACTTGAGGAACTTGAGGCAAAACTGGAGGAAGGATAATTGGCAAATACTCTACTATGAACCTTCCGCCACTGCAATTCATTAGCCAGTTTGGTGTAGTGCTTAGAGTGCTGTACAGACTGCAATCCTGGAAGCCCAGGTTCAAACCCCATCTCTGCCATGGAAGTTTTCTGGGTGATCTTGGGCCAGTCACAGTCTGAGCCTAGCCTAATATCATGAGGGAGTGCAGAATGCCATGCCATGAATGACTCCTGAGAGGCCCCTGGCTTCAGTGAGAACACACTCATATGGGAACCAGGCCATAAAATATTATTACAGGCAAAAAGACTCAGGCTTACAATCTCCTTTCCCTCCCCCCACTCCACATCAGACACCCTGTGAGGTAGGTAAGGCTGAGAGAGCTCCCAGAGAGCTGCTCTTGATAGAACAGCTCTGCTGAGAACTTGTGGTTGACCCAAGGACACACCAGCAGAAGAGGAGTGGGGAATCAAACCTGGTTCTCCTAGATTAGAATCTGCACACTTAACCACTACAGATTCTGAAACCATACAGGTTTTGAAATTCCTAGAGCAGGGGTGGCCAAACTGTGGCTCAGGAGTCACATGAGGCTCTTTCACACATACTGTGTGACCCACAAAGCACCCCCCCACCCCATTGGCTGGTTTGGAGAAGGCACTTCTCTCTGTAAATCACTTCTCCAAGCAAAACCAGCCAGCTGCTTGGAGAATGCATTTAAAGTTAAACTTGCTTTTTTCCACCTCTCCCTCCCCCATCTATTTGCCTCCCTCCCTCCTGTCTCTGAAAGATCTGATGTTCATATTTTGTGGCTCTCAAACATCTGACATTTTTTCTATGTGGCTCTTACATTAAGCGAGTTTGGCCATCCCTGCCCTAGAGTGGCACAATGTTACTTCCTATTCTGAAACATTTTCCATTGAGTGAAGGCAGGGGACCTGGAACATCACTGAGCGGTCTCCTGCTGGAACCAGGTAAGTGGCAACCCTGCCTGTGCCATTGCAAACACCACATGGGCCCTTGGCCTCAGTTTGCTCTAGGACTGTTTTAACATTCCTATTTGCCTTCATTATAAAGTTGCTTGATGTTTCTCCTCTGAGTGCTGCTGAGTTGGCAGCATAGAGAGGCAGTTTGGTGTAGTGGTTAAGTGTGTGGACTCTTATCTGGGAGAACCGGGTTTGATTCCCCACTCCTCCACTTGCACCTGCTGGAATGGTCTTGGGTTAGCCACAGCTCTGGCAGAGGTTGTCCTTGAAAGGGAGTTGCTGTGAAAGCCTTCTCAGCCCCACCCACCTCACACCTCATGGCCCCACTCCCCACCCACCTGTTGTGGGGGGAGAAGATATAGGAGATTGCAAGCCACTCTGAGTCTCTGAAGGAGAAGGGCGGAATATAAATCTGCAATTCTTCTTCTTCTACAAAATGGCTAGTGCAAGGAAATGCAAAATTATCCTTGTGAAACAGCAGCATCTAAGGACAACAAGGCACAGGGGAATACTTTCTAATATGATAATGGTGTCCATATGCTCCACTCACTCTTTGGGGGAAAAGGTTAAGAAGAGAACAGTTGTATGAACCACATCACAGATCATGGCAAGGTAGCAACTGAGAAAATACAAATGGCACCCAAAAGCTCCCCTGCTGGTAAAATTCTCAGAGAGGATGGAGATCAGTTTAGTCATAGGTTGTTGTGAGGAAATTGCTCTTGTTTGATGTTCCACAAGCAGTTCATGCAGTTTCCTAGGAAACATCCTTTCCCTCTTAAAACCTAATTCTCTTCCATTGCCGGATCACATGAGTCAATCTGCCTGACTTTCCCATACTTTCCATTACCTATTAAAATCTCCCCACCAGGTATCTGCAGAAATCTACTCAATGGCATAGATTTATTAGCCCTGGTTACCCAATTCCTATTAACATTTAACTTCACTGTGCCAGATAATCTGAGAGATTGTTACAAGCATTAACCTTTGTATCACTTAGAAAGAGAGCTGCTTGTATATTACATCCCATTCGGTATAAAGTTCTTTTCCATGCATGGATATTTATGTGAAAATTATTTGTCCTGAATATGCCTGCCTACTTGTCAGCAAGTGAGATGCTGACTTCAAAGGAAATTGACTCTTTAACTGACTGGGAATGTTCCCAGGGGTATACTGGCTTTGGGGGAGGGTCACTCGTGGCCAGAAGTAAGCTAAACAAAGTGCCTCCTGTACAGTCCCTCAACAGCTGCTCACCTTCCATCCATTTGAAGCAACAAGGACAAGGGGTGTAGGCTCATATGCTGGGTGAGGTCCATTCTCATCATCACTGTGGCCCAGGTCTGAGTCTAGCCACTTTTGTGGCACTGCCAGAACTTTTTTAAAAAGCAAACATTATTCTGATTGTGTATCTTGCATTGTAATGGAACTTGCTGTTTTTAACATCCCTATCTGCCTCTGCTCAAGAATAAACAAAACAACAGTCTTTCCCTGTCCAATGGAAGCTCAGGAAACAAGGGAAGACTGGGAAGAAAAGAACAGCCAAAAAACCCAAGTACCTCCTGGTGGAACTCCTGATGGCACTTGGGTTTTTTGGCCACTGTGTGACACAGAGTGTTGGACTGGATGGGCCATTGGCCTGATCCAATATGGCTCCTCTTATGTTCTTATGTTCTAACAGCCCTGGAAAAGGGCCCCACCCCACACCATCCTGTCCCCTCCCTCCAAGAGAGAGAGGAGTAGAGGAAGACTGTACCTGCCTGGTCAGCTCAGTCAAGTGCCTCCTTGGATCCAGGGTAGCCCTGGCAGATGAAGGTGGTAAGCAGCCTTCCATCCTACTGGCCCACTCTGACTTTTCCCATTGGCCATAATGTCCAATGTAGCCCTGACAGAAATACTGTCCTCACTGACTGAAGAAGAACAAAGTTGATCCTTTGGAGGCAAGCTCTATCTTGTAATGAACCCCTTCCCCTGCCACTGCTACTCATTCCTCTGCATCTGGATGGTTTGTGGTTCACTGCTGTCCCCTCCTTAATGTACTGGAGATGAATTCCAAACCTTTAATGGCATAACAATTGCAAATAAGACTACACAGAATGTAAAAAGTTAAACATAAGAGATAAAATCAAAAAGAAACAGATTACAAGTGCATTTATACAAGATCAGATTTACATTTAAGAATGTCAGCCAAAATTTTTGCCACAGCCTCAGTAAACTCCCACTCAGTGTCATTCAGTAAATAATGACAGGGTGGCAGAGTAGATGGATCTGGGGACAAAGAAAGCTTGCAAGATAGTTCCTTACGGAGATTATGATATATGGAACAATCAAGCAATATATGCTGAATTGAGTCTGGAATATTCGCTCCACAGTTACAGAGTCTATCACATAAAGGTACTCGATGATATCTCCCTTGTAAGACTTTGGAGGGGAATGCGTTTAATCTAGCCAACATGCTAGATTAACTGCGATGACTTGGAATGGTTAAGTCTGATAAATAATGGGGCATTTTACCACAAAAAATGTTGAGACCTAAGGATGCTGGGGAGCAGGTAAAAGGGTCTGTTGGGCATAGTTTCACTTCCTCCAGCTGCAACAATCTCAGGCACTGGAGATCAAACATGGTAGTGGTATTGCCATGGAGGAAGAAACAAAAGAGCCATGAGCTTCAGGCTGCTCATTTTGAAGTGGTAGGGTAGCAGCAGTGGGAGTTGTGCTGAGGGGAGCAATGGGAAGGGCCCCACAGGAAGTCTCTCAGTTGGGATCCACAAAAACCACCATCCACCACTAGCATCCTTGGAACCCCAGACTTGTTTAATAGCACAGTAGAAACCTCTATTTGAAATGGAGTCTGGGTGTCAATTGTAACTATAACAAGATATGCAGCATCTCAGCTGTCATCAAAGCATGGCAGGCCTACAACGTGTGCATTATCTAAATAATTTTGTTGGCTAATCTGTGAAGAGTCTTTGCACTTCAAAGTTCTTCCAGCTAATTAGCCAAATTGTCTCTTATAAGGGACATGGTAATGTGCTCATTAGCCAGGTAGAGTAACTGATCATTTGGATGTTGGCCAACCCTCTTGGGAAATATTTGAGCTGTCTAGATATTATCTTGAACTTTGCCCATCAAATATCTATTTGCTCTTCTACCAATGCCTTTTAATACTGCTGCCTGCAGGATATTGCAGTACCTTGACCAATGTATGCCAAATCTTCTTTTCTTTCCAATGTATGCTAATAGTGTTCTTTTGATGGGAAAATTCAACACTAATTTCATTTGAACTGGATTACTTGAGTCAGATTGGGTAATTTCTGTCTCTTCAAGAGTTGTAGATTCTAACTTATCTTTCCTATTCTGTACCATAGAATGGATGGTTCCCCATCCCATTGCATAAATTGGCAGCAAGGTCTCCCTGTAGCTACACCTCATTTTCCAAAACTAAGAAGGGTTCTCTAATGCCAAGCCCTGCACAATGATTGCATGAGGAAAGAAAACTAGGTTCTTCCTTGCCATCCCAGATTCTGCACATTTAAGTGAAGGTCTTGTGAAGGCTACACACATGCAACATAGATGCATTGACAACCTATGTAGATACATTGGTCCCTCCATCGAGTAGAAAATCCTATGAAATATGGGTCTCTATTCACACAAACAGAACTGGCCATGCTTATTGATATATGTATAAGCTCCAAACAGGCCTTCAGCTGGATGTATAAAGTTCATAAGCAGTAGCTGTAGACATGATTCTGATTCCTTCCATTTAGCACAATTACCCAGTGGCTGCTGAAAGCTTCTGATGTGCCTAATTGTGCTTGGTTCTGACCATGTAAGATTGGCACCAGCTATCTTTAGGGGCTCCAATGCTGGCTTGGGACATTCCTGGAGATCTGAGAACAGTATCTGAGGAGCAAGTTACAAAGTTCGCCAGCCCAGCTCAGTCTGATAATCTTTGGGTTCAAGGTAGCAGGGAAACAAATTACAAACAGCTGGGGTACACCTGCATGCACCTCAACTTTGGTAGCTGCCACCAGCCCTCTGTGCTTCCCTCCAATCTGGAACCAAAGGACCAACTCCAGACCTTTCTGGGAATAACTAAGATTTCTTCCCTGCAAAGTGGACTCACAGCAAGAATTCACAAGAGTTAAGTTCCAGTAGTAGGTGGTCTTGCCAATCTAAGGCACTAGAACGATATCGCAAGCTGCAAAAATAAATAACCAAAGTTATGAATTTTAAAATATATTTTTATTCAGGTAAAGATACTACTTTAATACTTTAGGAACAGTTCTGTGAGGAGAACAACAATTTTAGTATATGTGCTGCCAAAGCAAGCACCAGTGTGGAGAAAATAAAGGTAAATACTAAGGTGCTAGCTAAAGCTCAACAAAACAAAAGATGTTACCCTTCCAGTTGCAGGGATCAAGACAACACTTCTCCAGAGTTCAGCAAGCTGGTACTAAGTTCCCAAATGGCTGAAAGAGCCAAGACATGCAACAGGCCATCACAGTGTATAGGCATCTTCCAGACTAAAGAATAGGAGCCCAAATGTTGCTAGGCCTTTGCACCAATAAGGGCTCCAAACAAGTTTCTATGGTCAAATGTGTTAGCCAATGGTTGATCATATGATCTCATAGTCTCTAGACATAAGAGAAGGTACTAGAGTTGTCTGCAGCCAACTACTGCACTCCCATCTGGCGGTTAATTGAATGGAATGTACCAATTGGATAAATGTACAGAGAAGACGAGGCACAGCTGGTGTTATTGTTTTTGTGGAAGGTCATGGGGCTCTTCCTCCCAGCAACGCAGTTGAATCTCTGTAGAAAAATGAACAAGCAGGCCACAAACATCCTGACCAATCTTTCTGAGACAGAATCCATTTGGAATGAATAGGATTGCCAAGTCCAATTCAAGAAATATCTGGGAACTTTGGGGGTGGAGCCAGGAGACTTTGGGGGTGGAGCCAGGAGACATTGGGGTGGAGCCAGCAGCAAGGGCATGATAAGCATATTTGAACTCCAAAGGAAGTTCTTGCCATCATATTTAAAGGAACTGCACACCTTTTAAATGCCTTCCCTCCTTTGGAAATAATGAAAGATAGGGGCACCTTCTTTTGGTTGTCGTAGAATTGGACCCCCTGGTCCAATCATTTTGAAACTTGGAGGGTATTTTGGGAAGAGGCACTGGATGCTATGATACAAATTTGGTGCCTCTATCTCAAAAAACAGCCCCCCAGAGCCCTGATACCCACAGATCAATTATCCATTATTCTATGGGAATCGATCTTCATAGGGAATAATGGAGTGGCCAGCTTTCTGATGACCCTGATGCTTTCTGATGACCCTGATGACCCTGAAGTGGGGGAAGGGCCTCCAAATCAGGGGATCCCCTTGTTGGGGTTTAGAAACACTTTAGCAGAGTTGCGTGGAGAGAACCACAAAGATAAACAAGCCAGGCACACAGTTTAGCTTAAGAACAAAGTAGTTTACTTTTACTATGAGGAAAGGGTTACTGGGATTACTAGAAAACAAAGAAGGACTCAATATCCTATCTAGGTCTCTAAGCTACATCTCGACACTAAGATGTCCAAACTCTAACTGCCAGGAGATCTGAGGACTTACACAAAGGGCTGTAAAACTGACCAAATGGTTTCCCCCAGACCACCTCCCAAATATATGGATTAACCAATTAGGGCATTGCTTCAATGGTCACTTTACATTTTGACACCTAGCCTGAGCGGGAAATACGTGCACACATTCTCATTGGCTCTATCTCTCACTGGCTAAGCATCAGCATGCATATACATTCATTTAGTTAACTCATGACAACAGGAAGTGAAATTGCAACAGAAAACCCAACAATCCCCTTCTCAAGTTCACGAACTGAAGTCATGAAGTTTCAGCTTCTCTCTCAGGTGCTCAAACTTCTTCTTGGTGAGCGGCTTGGTCAGGATGTCAGCAATCATTTCTTCTGAAGGACAAAACTTTACTTCAATCATTCCTTGTTGCTGCAACACCCTCACCTTGTGGTATCTTACAGAAATGTGCTTGGTCTTGCCTTTGACACTTTCACTCTTGATCAAACTTAGGCAAGGTGTGTTATCTTCAAACAGGGTTATTGGAATAGGCTCTCCTATTCCAAAGTCTCTCAGCAGGTGTAGGATCCATTCAAGCTCATTGCAGGCACCTGCTGCAGAATCAAACTCAGCTTCCGTTGAGGACACGGCTACTATACTCTGCTTGTGACTTGTCCAGCTGATCAGGTTGCTTCCGTAGAAAAACAGATTCCCACTAACTGATTTGCGTTCAGTAGTGTCTTCGGCCCAATCTGCATCCATGTATCCAACCAATCTTGGGTCGTCATCAGCTGCAATCTTCAGTTTCAGGTCAGCTGTCCCAATAAGATACTTAACAAGTCTCTTCACTGCTTTCCAATCATGGTGATTAGGTGAGCTTGTCTTTCTGCTCAAGATTCCAACGGCTGCACTTATGTCAGGTCGGGTGAGTTGAGCTAGATACTGAAGTTTCCCAATGGTCTCTCTGTACAGACGATTGTCCTTTAGAGGCACTCCATCTTCCAGCTTGAGGTAAGATGGGTCAAGTGGGAAACTTGCTCTCTTGACATCTTCCAGGCTCAGTGCCTTAGCAAGATTCAGGATTTTGGTTCTTTGACTCAGAAGAAAACTTCCATTCTCTGTTCTTTCTATCTGTACTCCAAGATAGTAGTTCAAAGTTCCAAAACGTTTTACTTCCACTTCTGCATTCAGCTTGTCAACTATCTCTTGCACAACAGATTCACATTGACAGCATAACAACAGTCCATCAGTTGACATCAGTACATACTGGCATTTATCATTCTTCAGTTTGAAGAACAGGCTGGGTTCTACTTTCCCTTGCTGGAACCCTTGCTTCTGCAGAAAAGCAGTTAGCACTTCACTCAGTCCTTTATCAGGTAAGTTTTCCTTGAGGTTTGCCTTTTTAGTCTCAAGGTGCTGCACATGCATTCCTTTCTGTGCTGCTATACTCAGTAGGATTCTGAAAGTGGCATACTTTACAATCAGCTCCCTTGGGATTTCCTCATTGTCTGAGGATTCTTCTGCAGTTTGCAGAACATTACAAAGTCCATATCTGGCAGGTGGTACACCCTTGTTGCTCCTCTGAGATTGCCTCACAGTACTGCCTGTCTCCCCTTCTGGCCCAGCTTGATCTGCCTCCCCTTCTGCTTCTGGGGTGCTTTCTGGCCTACCTTGAGGGTTGGCGCTACTGGCAGTCAGCCAATCGGCCATTTCAGTGAGGGACATTCCTGCATCAGCTTCCTGATCTTCCTGCACTGTGGGCTTCGCTGTCTCAGGTATCAGGGGTACACTGCTCTCATCAATATCCACAGCATTGCATTCCTTAGATAACAGAGTCTTTGCATTCATCACATCACCTTTTACAGTCTCTAGAGACTTCTCATTGTGCACTGGCTTTCTCTTGCTATAGGGTGGCGCTGTGCCTTTCCCTTTCTCACCTGCATCCCAAGCTTGCAACTTTTGGCCACATCCTGCAAACTTTTCTTTGCATGTATTCAGTGACTTCTCAACAGATCTCACATTATAGATATGACCCACTTCTTCAGGATTCAGATAGTATGCACCTTCGAATCTTTTTGCTTCAAAACAGATATTATTCCCTGGAAGGGCAATGGTGCATTTTCTATCTTTAATCAAAAACGTATTTCCTTGATCTGTTAACTTCATTATAGAGATTAAATTCTGATCTGCTTGCTCAGAGTAAACACAGTCTTTCAGCAACACATCAACCAGCTCTCCATCCTTTGAGTAGAGTGAAAACTTAACGTCTCCAACCCCATTTGTTTGCAAAATATCACCATTTGCAAGCTTCAGAGATCTCTGCTCCCTTTCATCTAGATAAACAAACCATCTTCTCGATCTACATATATGCGTAGTCGACCCAGTGTCCAGCAAAAAGGCTTTCTTTGCATAGTCATTAGCCCTTAACATGAACGAAACTTCAGCACGTGGCTTTTCTTTTGTTAGTGAGCCTTTGGGCCCCTGCGGGGAAAGACTTCTCTTCTCTTTGTCTGAGAAGGCTGGGCTATCACCTTTAAATCTCCCTTGCTTTGATTTACAGGACCTGGCTAAGTGCCCTGGTCTGAAACATCGGTGACAGATTCTTTGATCCTTGCCCCCTTCTTCCTTCACAGCCAAGGCTTGCATTTGGCTTGACATTTTAGAGAGTTTCCGTTTAACACTCAAATCTCTCAAATATGCAATTGTGAAATCAATATCAATCTCTTCTCTGGATTCAACGGGCGCAAGTACACTTTCATAGGATTCTGGAAATGAGGAGACAATTACTGCCTGCAACTCTTCAGTGGAAACTGTTCCTCCTGCAGACCTTAATTCAGCTACAAGAGCCAGGATCCTATCTAGGTGATCTGAGATATCACCCCCTGGGGCAAGACTGAGGGAGTAGAGGCGTTTGCGCAGATACTGCCTCTGAATAAAGGTGCGTTGCCCGTACTTTGAATTCAGATTATTCCAAATCTCCTTTACATGGTCACAATTAACAACAATGGCTGTCTCTTGGGATGAGACTGAACTCAGTATCAGCAGTTTAGCCTTGAGTTCGTCTGTATCAAACTTTTCTCTTTGCTCTTGAGACAAATCCTCTGGAATTACATAGTCCAGCACATATTTTATCTTTTGTACCCCAAGAGCACACTCCACTCCCATTTTCCATAAAAGGAAGTTATCCCTGCTCAGTTTAGGGATGCTTAACTTGGGGGGATTTTCCATATTGCATACGACCTGCTCTGATGGCTGTAACGTCATACTTTCCTCAGTCGAAGATGCTCCGGCAGAACTTGCGGGCGCTTGCCTCACTCTGGGTCTTCTTCTCCAACGGGACATCAAAGAGAATCCGTTCCTTTGTTCCCAAGCGGCCAGCCAGCGACCACGAGCGATGGGGAAGGAATTCCTTCAGATGCAAATCCGTGAACAATAGACCTGAGCACCTCTCTTTAATTTTCTTAGCTAACTGCCTTGGCTTATTGTGCGCAGCGATGAAGTTTACTGCAGCCCACAACCTTTGTTGGGGTTTAGAAACACTTTAGCAGAGTTGCGTGGAGAGAACCACAAAGATAAACAAGCCAGGCACACAGTTTAGCTTAAGAACAAAGTAGTTTACTTTTACTATGAGGAAAGGGTTACTGGGATTACTAGAAAACAAAGAAGGACTCAATATCCTATCTAGGTCTCTAAGCTACATCTCGACACTAAGATGTCCAAACTCTAACTGCCAGGAGATCTGAGGACTTACACAAAGGGCTGTAAAACTGACCAAATGGTTTCCCCCAGACCACCTCCCAAATATATGGATTAACCAATTAGGGCATTGCTTCAATGGTCACTTTACATTTTGACACCTAGCCTGAGCGGGAAATACGTGCACACATTCTCATTGGCTCTATCTCTCACTGGCTAAGCATCAGCATGCATATACATTCATTTAGTTAACTCATGACAACAGGAAGTGAAATTGCAACAGAAAACCCAACACCCCTGTCCCTACCTGGGGATTGGCAACCCTAAGCTCAGAAGGCAAGTTCACCCAGTAACACTTCTTAGAACAGCAGCCTTAATTCAGCATGCCTACTTCAAAGAGCGCTCCCAAATCAGCGTGCACAAGGTTGGGGCAGCTCTCTTTAGCAGGAAACAGAGGCACTGTGATCTTTCTTGCACCTAGTAGGGAGTAAGCTCAGCTGAAACACTGGGATTTGCTTCCAAGTAAATGTGCAAAAAGAAGAAGATTATGAAGAAGTGGGATGACGGAAGCCTGTGGAATGCAAAACAGCTGCAAATTGATCCCAGCAGGTTCTCTGTGTAAACGCCGGGATTGGGAAGTGAAAGAGAGGAGCCAGAAAGCACGGGGGGGGGGGGGGGCGGCAATCCTACAAGGGCTAGGCAGTATGCAGTTAACTTACCACTCCCCCCCCCCTGCCTCGCTCCAGGAGGCCCTCCTACCTTTGTGTGCGTGACTGCAACCAAAGTTCGCTTCAGAAGATCAGACGAAGGGGGCTTTGAATCTTGAAAGCTGTTTATAACCCTAAAAATCTTGGTGGTCTCTTAAGGTGTTCCTGGACTCGGCTTGGCTCTTCTCGTGCAGAGGAACTGAGCTCTCCACCTTAAGCAACTGCTCACAACGGAATCGCTCCCAGACGCCATACCCCCCCACCCCGCTTCCAGATTTTTGGAAAGCGGGGGAGAAGGGGGCTAATCCTGGGGTCCCCCGCCAGGGCGGGAGGTTTGGGAAGCCTAGGAATGAACCAAACTTCTTTATAGAGGAATCAGCATTTGGGAAGAGGAGGGAGCTCAGTGGTGATGTGATACAATAGTCTTCCCTCCAAAGCGTCCGTTTCCTGCAGGGTAACTGATTTCTGTCATCTGGAGATCGGTTGCAATTCTAGAAGAACTCCAGGCCCTGCCAGGGGGTTGTTAACCATAGCTGTCTTCCTCTGTGAGTAATTCATCTAAATGAAGCACAAAGGACAGACTTCAATTATTTAAGAAAAGGCTATGTCAAATAATTATGCTACAGGAGCGCCTCCCCCCCCCCCAGTTTGTCCAGGGTCCTGTACCATAGTTGACTCCGGTGAATGGTTAACCTTTTCCCCTGGTGAACTAATATTCTTTGGGAGTTCAAAAAAGAATGAACCAAATAGACTTTTTTCCCCTCATGGCTAAAGCAGCACTATAAATGACAGCACTATAATTTACCTGTTGGTGTGCTATATATAAAACTAGAATTAATTCTTGTAATCCTTTGGCAGATGCATCATTAATACGAGTTTGGTTCAATTGCATGAAACTTTCCTGAGATCCTTGGAAGGCTCAGTTTTTTTAAAAAAGAATTATGTTTCCATCTGGCAACTGGTCAGGAATCGATAGGCCTGCCACTATTTCAGTGCCTTTGCCTCTCCCAGGAGTGCACAGGCCAGATGGTATCCTGAACACCTCCAGAAGATACTGCAACAGCATAACCAGAGCTTTAAGATTCTGCAGGTGTTTGACCTCATTCTGCAGGTATTGAGTAGTAGCACATGTTCCTTACCTACAGAGGCTCCAAATAAATCACTGGATTTAAAAAAAAAAATTTCTGGGGGTAAGGCTAGTGGCTTTGCTTGTGTTCCTTCTTCTTGCTGTATATCTGTGTTCCAACTGCCACATGGCTTGTTTTGCTGCATCTGGTGAGTAGGCGGCATGAACATGTGAGAACTTTCTGGAATGCGAAGGGGAAAAATCAGATTGGCTTCTCATGTATTAACTCTCAGGCTATCTGATCTTTCTTTGGTTTTCTCCTACTACTGTCAGGGCCATGATCCAGACCTGGAAAAGGTCTGTGTTTTCCATGTCTATGAAATAGGTGACTTGAGCTAGGAGCTGGAAGCACAGGAAGCAGAAAGCACTGTTCTGTTGACCAAGCAAAGACTGGTTTGTTAGTATTTAAACAGGGCCAGTCTAGCCCTGGGGTAGTGTTGCCAGATCTATGTGGCAACCAATAAGAGGGATTTACTGGTAGTGGGGGGATGCATAGCCCATTCTAGCAATGATGCTGCCAGCCACACAATGATGTCACTTCCAGACCGCGCCAAAAGTGTCACCAGTGATGCATAGTGCTCTGGTATTTGGGCAAAAACTCTATGGTAGAAGCTAGGGTTGCCAAGTCCAATTCAAGAAATATCTGGGGACTTCGGGGGTGGAGCCAGGAGACTTTGTGGGTAGAGACAGGGGACATTAGGGGTGGAGCCAAGATCAAGGCTGTGACAAGCATCATTGAACTCCAAAGGGAGTTCTGGCCATCACATTTAAAGGGACGGCACACCTTTTCAATTCCTTCCTTCCATAGGAAATAGTGAAGGATAGGGGCACCTTCTTTTGGGGCTCATAGAATTGGATCCCCTGGTCCAATCCTTTTGAAACTTGGGGGGTATTTTGGGGAGAGGTACTAGATGCTCTAATGAAAATTTGGTGCCTCTACCCCAAAAAAGAGCCCCCCCAGAGCCCCAGATACCCGCAGATCAATTCTCCATTATTTTCTATGGGAATAAATCTCCATAGGGAATAACAGAGTTCCCAGCAGACATTTCCCTCCCCTCCCCCCGCTTTCTGATGACCCTGAAGCGGGGGGAGGGCCTCCAAACCGGGGGATCCCCTGCCCCCACCTGGGGATTGGCAACCCTAGTAGAAGCTGTTTTTTACAATATGGTAGAAGCTGTTTTTACTACTGCTATGACAGTAACGGGAACTTGTTACTACCACCTCATTTTTTAAATATGGTGTGCATTAAATTTACCACAAGTAAGCTTCAGATATTTTATTTATTTAATTTGTTTATTCATAAATTAAACTTTAGACTGCCCTCCCCTGTATACACAAGGCTCAGGGTGGTGAACAACAATGAAACACATTCATAGCTTAATAAAACGATTCAAAATAGTAAGAGAGCCAGTTTGGTGTAGTGGTTAAGAGTGCAGACTATAATCTGGGGGAACTGTGTTTGAGTGTGACTACAGTCTGGGAGAACTGGGTTTGACTCCCCTAGGGTGACCTTGGACCAGTCAGAGTTCTTGAAAGAGCTGTTCTCTCAAGAGCAGTTCTTTCAGAGCTCTCTCAGTCCCACCTACTTCACAGGGTGTCTGTTGTGGGGAGAGGAAGGGAAAAGAGACTGTAAACCGCTCTGAGACTCCAAGTGAAGGGCAGGGTATAAATCCAATCTCTTGCTCTTCTTCTAAACTAATACACAAGCCATAATCAAAAAGACCCTGGTTCTGTTTGAGGACAGCTGGATATCTTTCAAACTGGGGATCACCAGTAGGTTTTTCTTCTGCAGAGCAAAATGCTTTTTGGGAGGTGTACCAGAGGAAGTGGTCCCAAAGATATTTGATTACAACTTCAGCTGTGGTGACTGAGTGCTAGACAGTGCACTTTGTTGAACTGAGCCCATGCTATTCATTTTTATGTGACAACCATGGCTGTATGGCTAAAAGACTGGGTTGGAGTCAAAACTGTGACTGCCTCAGGCTGAAAGCAAATAGGTCCTAAGTAGTTTTTATATCTGGAAAACATCTGTGGCAACCTAAGATGGTCTGACATGGGTCATTGAGGCTGGATGAATATTCTTCATTATAAGGGGATGATGTGGTGGTGGTGGGGAAATGCCTCCATTGAATAAAATAGCTCTACCTCTATGGCCCCTGGAAGCTAGACTAACAGATGAGTGAGACAATGATTCATTTTTTTGTTTGCCTTTTCCCTCACAAAATGGAACCAGTGAGGTTAAAAATACAGGCATATTGGCCCAGCTGAATAATACATATCAATGCCTATATATGCTGAAGACAAGAATGCCATATTTATATCCAGGGACATGCTGCTTCCCCTCCTGCTGCCATTCCTTGTAAAATAGGATCTTCATCAGATCTAGTATGACAGTCTGTATCTTTCCCCTGAGCCTCCTTTGAGACTCCTTCAGGGCTTCGGTCATTCATATCCCCAAGAGAGACTCGAAGCCTGACAGTGTTCTAACTGGAAACAATGTCTATGGAAATGAGCTTAGGATGTAGCAGCATGCGCTGTGAAAATGGGTCTAAACTCTTGTCATTATCCCACTTTAACATTACTTTGGGATCATGCATTTAATTACTCCCTGGAGACAAAAAAACAAGAACAAAAAACCACCCTGCTGAGGGCCAGCTTTTCAAATTGTTCCACCTGTATTCTGATGACGGGCATGATTTGGATTGCAAACTTGCAGGATAAAAATAAACTTATTGAGTTTCCAAAGTTTGAGTGTGCTAAGTCAGTTCAGCACTGATTTGGCCAGCATTGCAAGGCCTACAAGGCAGGCAGTTTGACAAGTTCCCTATAAGCCTCTGAGAAGGCAGTGGCACGTATGCTATGTAGCTCTGGCAACAACCAGTGGCAATTCGACTTTTGCAAAGAACGTGTTTGAAAACTAAACTGCTTTTCAAGTCAAGCACACCACACACTTGCTCTGATTATTTGCTTCCTATTTAAAACAAACAGTGCTTTGAATGGCTTTGCATCTTCACAGTTGGTATGATTCAAAACCTACTATAATGCCAAAAATTGGAGATAAGAACCACGTAGGGAGTGGCACATAGGCTAGGGAACATTAACATGCAGTTAAGTTCAGAAACTAAAGCCTCAGGGAGCATAAAACATGGATTCCTAAAGTCTGTACACTAATGCATAGAGTATGGAAAACAAGCATGAGGAACTGGAAATTCTAATACAGGAAAGCGACTATGACTAATAGGTATTACTGAAACTTAGTGGGAAGACACACACAATTGGAATATTAGGATTGAGGGGTACAGCTTATTTACAAGAGGCAGACAAATAAGAAATGGTGGAAAAGTCACATTATATGTAAAGGTGGTATATCCTTGTGAGGGAATACATGGAAGTTCAGTTGAGAGTCAGTTGAGGAGTAAGAAATAATAGTGATATTGAATGGGGGTCTGCTATAGACCACCAAGCCAGGCAGAGGGCTTGGATGACACACTCCTAGAACATATTACAAAATTCTCAAAGAGACAGGACATGGTCGTCATGGGAGATTTCAATTACCTGGATGTCTCTTCAAAAAATGTAAGGTAAAACAAATTCCTGACTTGTCTTGCTGACAACTTCATTTTCCAGAAAGTGGAGAGGGAAACAAAGCGACCTGCTATCCTGGATTTGATTGTACCAACTGGGAACAAGTGACTGATGAGATGGAAGTAGTGGGCACCCTGAGTAGTAGTGATCATGTACTTTTGGGATTTACAATCTTGGGAAAGGGAAAAGCTGTACGCAGTCAAACATATAGGCTGGACTTCAGGAGAGCAAATTTTGACAAACTTAAAGTTATGCTAGGTGGAATCCCATGGCCAGAAATACTTAAGGAGAAGGGAGTTGAAGAGGGGTGGGAGTTTCTTAAAAGTGAAATATTGAAGGCATGATCACAAATGATTCATATGAAAATGAAAAATGGGAGGAGCCTAAATAAGCCAAAGTAGCTCCATGAACAGCTTTTTAAGGACTTGAGAATTGAAAAAGACTCATTTAAGAAATGGAACAAGTGTCTTATAACCAAGGATGAATTTAAACAAATAACCAGTGTTTGTAGAGAGAAAGTTAGGAAATAAAGTTCATACTGAGCTAGCGAGAGATGCTAAAAACAACAAAAAGAGGGGTTTTTTTTCTTACATTCAAAGTAAGGAAAAGAACAAGGACATGGTAGGCCTCTTGCAGGGACAGGGAACTGAAATTGTAACAGGTGATGAAGAGAGGGCAGAACTGCTCAATTCCTACTTTTTCTCAGTCTTCTCTTGTGAGGGAAATGGTGTTCAACCAGGCAAAAACAGAACATGTGATGAGGGAAGGGAGTTGCAGCCTATGATCAGCACAGGGGTAGTACATAAACACCTAGTTTCTTTAAATGAAACTGAGTCCTTGGGACCAGATGAACTGCATCCAAGGGTACTAAGAAAACTTGCAGATGAAGTTTCTGAGCCTCTGGTGATTATTTTTGAGAATTCTTGGAGAACAGGTGGATTGCCGGAAGACTGGAGGTGGGCAAATGTGTCCCCATTTTCAAGAAGGAGAAAAAGGAGGATCTGGGTAGCTACTGACCTATCAGTTTGACATCTATACCTGGGAAAGTTTTGGAACATATAATCAAACATTCAGTCCTTGGGCATTTAGAAAAAATGGCTGTGATTACTAAGAGCAGCATGGGTTTCTCAGGAACAAGTCATGTCAGACTAACCTTATCTCTTTTTTTGAGAAAGTTACTACCTTGCTGGATTGGAGAAATGCTGTAGATATAGAAGAAGAAGAAGATATTGGATTTATATCCCGCCCTCCACTCCGAAGAGTCTCAGAGCAGCTCACAATCTCCTTTACCTTCCTCCCCCACAACAGACACCCTGTGAGGTGGGTGGGGCTGGAGAGGGCTCTCAAAGCAGCTGCCCTTTCAAGGACAACCTCTGCCAGAGCTATGGCTGACCCAAGGCCATGCTAGCAAGTGCAAGTGGAGGAGTGGGGAATCAAACCCGGTTCTCCCAGATAAGAGTCCGCACACTTAACCACTACACCAAACTGGCTCTCCAAGATAGTTTATCTTGATTTCAGTAAGGCAACCATTCCATGTAATATTCTTGTTGACAAGTTGGTAAAATGTGATTTGGATCCTATTACTGTTAGGTGGATCTGTAACTGGGTGACAGAGCACACCCGAAGAGTGCTTTTGAATGGTTCCTTATCCTCTTGGAGAGGAGTGACAAGTGGAGTGCCTCATGGATCTGTCCAGGGGCCTGTTTTGTTTGAAATCTTCATAAATGATTTAGATGAAGGAATAGAGGAAATGCTTATTAAATTTGCAGATGATACTAAATTGGGAGGGGTTGCAAATACAGGATGATCCTGATAGGTTAGAAAACTGGTGAAAATGTAGAAAACATGACAACCATGCCCTCTGTTTCTTTGCCTATGAAAGATGACTTATGAGGCAGCAGAAATGACTTCTTCCTCCTCTCTTATTTTCTTTCATGTTTGAAATGGATTTGCCTGCAGAAGTTTCACAAATTTTCATCTGATAGTCTTTAGCTGCCCATACAGAGGTATGGGGACAAATGCTATTTCACTAATGCAGGAATTCCCAAGCCTCAGGGAGACCAATGCACTGGTTCAGCCATTGTCTCCATGGAACTAATCAGCTTTTGCTGCTGCCTTTCAGCATCTGATTCTGGTCTGCATTGTCACTGGAGCCCTGGTATGAAGTATTGATTGGACAACTGATGTCATGATTTGATATTATTATCCAGGAAAGAGAGAGTAAAAGCCATTTCCAAGGGAACAGAAGCAGATAGGAAACAGAGGAAACATTACAAGACTTATGAATTTCCAGGCCCAATAGAGAATAACTGGAAACAGGTGTTGTAATGTATGCGTGGAGGAACTGGTTCTTTTGTCATGGACAGAGCACTACCTGCTAGGATGTACAGAGATACCAAGGGGTGAGGGAGCTATTAGAATGACCTGCTCCTGAAGCTAGATGGATTCCAAAGGGTTTCTTTTAAATATTTGATTTATAAAGAAAAGACTTCTGATTTTCTTTGTGACAAATACAAGCAACATTTCAAAATTATCTCTTACTCTATAATTATTAAAAATCCCCTTTTTCTATTATGTAGTTTTTGTTTTCCTCTTTCTCTTCTTAATTCTTGAACCCACAAATTATCAGTTCAATTTTTTCTGTTTCTCACAAAAAGTCTATAAGAGGTTTCCAGTCAGAGATAAATATAGATATGGTCTTTTCTTTAATAAAGGCTGTAAGTTTAGCCATCTCTGCAAGATCCAGCATCTTCATCAGCCATTCCTCTATTGTAGGTAATGCTAAACCTTTCCACTTTGGAGCATATAATAATCTTGCTGTCATTGTCATTTATAAGAAAAAAGTTCCATCACTTTCCCCCCATCTTTCTATCAATTAGTCCCAAAAGAAAAGCCTCTGGTTTCAATTGTACATTAATCTTTAAAATCTTCTGAATTACTGAAACTGAATGTATTTATACTTTTTTTTTTTTTGGCTTTATGGCACATCTACCATAAATGATAAAATGTCCCTTCATGTTGCTCACATTTCCAATATAAATTCAAAATACCTTTCTACATTCTACTTAATTTCTCTGGTGACGTGTACCAGTGATATATCATTTTATAACAACTTGTCTTGAGACTAGAACAAGTCCTTTCAAACATATATGTTCACACTGTTCCATTTCTATATTATACCCAAAATTTTAACCCATTTTATCATTCCTACTATCTTTCTCAACAAAAAGTTTGTACATTTTTGAAATCATCATTTGTGCATAATTCTATTTCAAATTTTGTCTTAAATTGTTCAAAACCATAAGATCTTTTATCCCCTTTACACCTTTCTGATTGGCATAGGTATCCTATTGTCAAATCCTCTCTTAATTTCATTTTACATTCTTTGAGAAAATTATATTATGACATGATATGGTAACCATTTATACTTAATTAACATTTCTTGTCTCAAATACACTTCTTGTGCTGAGAGCTACAAAGGTATTTTTGGATACAACCTTAATTTATATTTGTTTCATATTATCAAAATGATATGCCTGATGTCATGATTTTTAAAATCTACATTAAGCTTAACTGCATCTTACTGCAAATAGTCATGCCATCCAAATCTCAGATGTTCTTCTCACACCAATAACCTATTTCTCAGCAACACCCACTCTTTGATACAAACTAAACAGCAAATTGCAAAATATAATTTCAAATCTGGTAAACCCAATCCTCCTCTTTCCTTTGCATCTTGTAGTACCTTATATTTAATTCATGTTTCCCCCCTGCTATACAAATTTATATATATCATTCTTCCTTTGTTTAAATGGTACATCATTCATCAAAATAGGTATTGCCTGGGGAAAAACTTTCATTCTGGGTAAAATATTAGTCTTAATCACAGTTATTTTCCCCAACGATGAGAGCTGCACTTTATCCTGTTTTAACATATCTCTTTTAACTTCGTTATATGTCTTAACATAATTATTTTGATATAACATGCAATTCATATTTGTCAAAGTGATTGTAGAGGACTGTAAAAAGAAATTAAAAGAATTTTAAAAAATCAATTTAAATGCACCAATTTGAGAATGGTTTAGGATGCAAGTCATGCCTTTATCAGGAGCCTTTTGATACAACATAATTATCAATATAAGAAGAAAAGACAAGAGAAAACAAAATACAAACATTCATCAACAGATTAGAATTTTACAGCAGCAACTATGTTAACAATAAGAGAAATGGAAATAAAATTGAATTAGAAGAAACTTTGAATTTGCAAATAAACCAGGGAAATGGTTGGCATACAAAGTGCAAAAAGAAAAAGAAAATGATTTTGAAATTACAAGAGGGAGACATGGTATTAATGAATAATGTGGCTATGTTATTAGTATTATTACATTTTATTAGTATTATTCCAATTTATATAAGGGTCGTAACATCCCAGTGCAGAAAATGTAGGAATATCTTAGAAAACAAAATTTACCTAGGATTACACAAGAACAAAGACAATAAGGATAGTTTTGGAAGCTATACAAAGATTAAATCTGGACCAGATAGTTAGCTGTCACCAGGGGAAGTGTCAGACAATGGAACTTCAGATCAACCAGACTTCGGTTTGATACAAAGTATAGGTTTTATTAGAGAACTCATGATATCTGAACGAAGAGAGATTGGAACCGATACATTGGTGCACATGAGCACATCACTTAAAGAATTCTTCATCAAAGCTTGGTATGCAAAAACCCACACATCTAAACATGGCTAAGTCTAGGTGCTAACTTTCACACGGGTACTTCCTCTTATCTCTTTGTTTAGTTGCTTCACAGGGATGGCCGAATTGCCAGCCCTGAGGCCCTTATCTTCAAAGGAAAATATCTTTTGTTAGTTTGCAGGGAAAGGAATGTTCACCACAACTGTTAGTAACATTCTGTGACCTCTACTTTGATATGCAACAAGCTTTCTTGGGGTTAGTATCAAGGCTAGGAAAATGGAGTCAGTTATGCTAAGCAATACCATAATTGTATTCCAGTGTCTGACATACTCCCCCCCCCCCCCCCCAAGCTCTTGCTCGGGGTTTGTCTGGGTGCAGTAGGTAAAATTTCTTAAGAAGCATAGGAGCCCGGAGGTCGGATGACTTGACCCATTCATTGCAGCTGGGAGGAAAATACTTCCAGCGCACCAAGTAGTGTAACACCCCCCTTTTTATTTTTGCATCTAGGAGCTCTTGCACCTCATGGTGACTCTGGCCCTTCACTTGAATAGGTGGAGGCTCTGGAGGGCGGTGGTGCTAAGACGAGCCGCCAGGGTCTCGACGAAGAAGGCGGCAATGAAACACAGGGTGAACTTTACTAATCATTTTAGGGAGCTCCAATTCCACAGTCACTTTATTGATCACCCGTTTGATCTTAAAGGGCCCCAGGTACTTGTAGGCCAGCTTTCGACAAGTCTGTCGCAATGGCAAGTTCTTAGTGGACAGAAACACTGTCTCCCCTACTTTAAAGTCACATTCTGGGGAGTGCTTCTTGTTGAAGTGGGCTTTATAGTCCCTTTTGGCTGTTTCTAGATTTTCTTGGATAACTGCCCATCTCTTTTTTATTTCTTCCCACCATTGCTGACAGGAGGTAGGTGGCGCTGCTTCATTTTGGCTGGGCAGCAGCGGGAACAGTTTTCCTTCATAGCCATGAACTATCTGGAACGGTGTTGCTTTGGTTGAGCTATGCAAGCTATTATTGTACCCGTATTTGGCAAATGGTAGAAGCTCAACCCAATTAGTTTGTTGATAATTCACATAGCACCTTAAGTATTGTTCCAGAAGGCTGTTCACACGTTCGGTCCCTCCGTCCGTCTGCGGGTGGTACACGGAACTCAAACCTTGTTCTATGCCCACTAGCTTGCAAAACTCCCGCCAGAAGTTGGCAACGAACTGTGGCCCGCGGTCACTAATGACCTTGTCTGGGAATGAGTGTAATCTAACAATATGCTGGAAAAACAAGTAGGCTAGTTTTTGGGAGGTGGGGAGTTGTTTGCAAGGAATAAAATGTGCCTGTTTAGAAAAAGTGTCCACCACCACCAGAATTACAGTTTTGCCCTGAGATGGCGGGAGCTCTACTATAGAGTCCACAGATACCACCGACCATGGTCTTGTTGCGGTGGGGGTCAGCTGGAGGAGGCCAGGTATTTTACCCCCTCTCTTTTTGGCCATGATACAGGCCTGGCAGGAGTTCACAAACTCTGAAATGTCTTTCTTCATTTTTGGCCACCAGAACTGCCGATTCACCAAATGCAGTCTTTTTACATACCCAAAATGCCCTGCTATTTTGTTGCAGTGGCAATGTTGCAAAACCTCAGCGCGGAGGGTTTTGGGCACATACAACTTTTCCTCATGGTACCAACCCCCCCCTTCCTCCCTTACAAGCCCCTCTGGTCTCTGCTCGCCTTCTTTCTCTGTCTCCTCGATCAGTCTACTACCCCACCACGGTTCCAGAGACTTTGGATTCTTCCCGGAGCAAGTAGTCACTGCCCCGACCACTGAAGAAGGAGGAATTAGAGTCTATGACCTCCTCCTTCTGGCTTTTGTGCTGGGGAAGCCGTGAAAGTGCGTCGGATAGAAAGTTCTTTGCCCCCGGGATGTGTCTTAGGGTAAAGTCAAATTTGGCAAAGAAGCCGGCCCAATGGATCTGCTTAGCAGTCAATTTCCATCGGCCAGTTAGGGCTTCTAGGTTTTTGTGGTCAGTCCATATTTCAAATGGTACTCTCGCCCCCTCCAACCACGACCATGGCGAATGCCTCTTTGTCCCAGACCGACCAATTCCTTTGCTCTGGGAAGAATTTCCGGGAGATGTAGGCGCATGCCCTTAACCGTCCCTTCTCATCTTTCTGCATCAATATTGCTCCGACGCCTACATCGGAAGCGTCGCACTGGACCACGAAGGGCTTAAGTTCGTTCGGGTGGACCAGGATGGGTTCACTTGTGAATAGTCTCTTAAGCTGCTCAAATGCCTCCTGGCACTCCGGCGACCATCGGAGTTTCGCCCCAGGTTTCTTCACTTCCGACCCCTTCCCTTTAGTCTTAAGTAGGTTGGTTAGGGGCAACATCACTTGGGTGAACCCCTGGATGAACCCCCTATAGAAATTTGCGAACCCGAGAAAAGATTATAGCTGTTTACATGTACTCGAGGCCTCCCAGTCCAGTACGGCTTGTATTTTGGCTGGGTCCATTGCTAATCCCTTCCCTGACACCTGGAACCCTAAATAGTCCAGTTCCACGTGATGAAATTCACATTTTGACAACTTTGCATACAATTTATGCTCATACAGTGTGGAGAGCACTTTTTTCACCAGGTGTACATGGGAGGGTAGATCTTTGGAATAGATAATGATGTCATCCAGGTACACCACCTCCCCCTTGTACAGGTATTCCCTGAGTACTTCATTGATAAAGTTCATGAACACCCCGGGGGCTCCTTGAAGTACTCGAACTGCCCCATTGGTGTGTTGAACGCCGTTTTCCACTCATCCCCTTCCTTAATCCTTACTCTGAAGTAGGCATCCCTTAGGTCCAATTTAGTGAAAATGGACCCTTCCGATACTGTACTTAGTAAGTCTTTAATTAGCGGGATGGGGTAGGCATTCAACATCGAGATCCCATTTATCTCGCGGAAGTCTGTGCAAAGTCTAAGGCTCCCGTTCTTCTTCTTCCGGAAGAGGACCGGGGCTGCGTGAGGGGTTGTTGCAGGTCTGATGAACCCTGTTTTGAGATTTTTGTCAATGAACTTTCTCAGTTCTGCTTTCTCGGCCCACCCCATGGAGCACAGTTTTGCCTTGGGGAGTTCCTGCCCCGGGATTAGCTCAATCGCGCAGTCGGTGCTGGGGTGGGGTGGCAGCTCATTGGCTTCCTCCTCGCTAAATACCCTCCACAGGTCTCGATACTCTTTGGGTATCGACCTGATCTCTTCCACTGACACACACATAGTCTCGTTTTTAGGGGTTGGTGCTGGCCCCCATTTCCCCAGCCAGTGATGATGCATGCACCATCGGTCCATAAAGTCTATAGTTTGCGCTCCCCCATTGTATGTCAGGCTGGTGCCTCACAAGCCAGCCCATCCCTAACACTATGTCGAATTAGGACGACGGGGTGATAACGAACACCTCCACCTCCCAATGTTCTTCAATCCCTACGGGCAGCCCCTGGGTCTCTTCCGTACATGGTTCCCCCCTCATGGCCGACCCATCTATCTGCTCAAATTGGATCGGATGGGGAAGGGCGTTCCGTGCTAGCTCCAGGGCGTCCGCAAACCGTGAAGTTATGATCTCTCGGGTGCACCCTGAATCGACCAAGGCCCGGGCATGCATAAATCTTTTAAGTCTCGGGTTTAATAAAGTCAGGGGCACAAACAGTAGGGACTCGGTTATTCTCACCCGTAATGGTGCCAATATTTCTGCGACCTGCCGCCTGGCACCCTTTAGTGCAGGTTGTTCTCATTTTCCGCCGGCTCGGGTTCCCATGCTTCATCGCTCAGCTCCTCGGCAATTGTACTATCCTCGTCCATCGCCAAAGACATGGAAGTGCTGCCCCAACTGGGCTCCTTGGGCTTCCCCGGGTTCTTCTTTGGTCTGGCCGCTGTTGGCTTTGGGTTCGGGGGGGCACCGAGGCTTTTCTGGGCAGTTTACAGCCAGGTGCCCCAGGTCTCCACAATGGTAGCATTTTCGGCCCCCTGTTGGTTTGGGGGTCCCTCCCGGGGCTTGGGCCTTCTTTACCTCTGGCTTCGTTCCCAGCCGAGCTTCTCTTCCCCCCTTTGCCCCTTGCTGCTGTTGGCGTTGAAGGGCTATGTGCTTCATGTTTGTCTCCACCTTCCCGGCCAGCTGCATCCACCTCACCAGTGTAGCGGGGCGGGCTTGGTGGAAGGCTCGGTCCAGCAGGCTCGCGTTAAGGCCTCTCTGGTAGGCTTCGATCTTCATCGATTTGCTCCAGCCTCTGACCCTCACACAGTGGGCCCTGAAGTCAGCCGTATACTCTCTCACCGTTTTTGATCCCTGTTGCATCTCGCACAGCGCGGTCAGTGCTCTGGTTTCCTGGAGGGGGTCTTCATATTGGCATAACATCGCTTGTAGGAATCCTCCTACACTTGCCAGCTCGGGGGCCCGACTCTCGTACAGGCTCACATACCATCTCCGGGCTGCTCCCTTCAGCTTCAACATGAGGTAGTCCACACGGCTGTGCTCGTCAGGGAAGGTGTTCCCCCAATAATGCATGTAGCTGTTGCCCTGGATCATAAAGAACTTCACTTCCTCGGGGTCTCCGTCGAAAGTGATGTCCAGCCCTCGGACTCTTCCCCCATCCCAAGGCCCGGGCCCCACAGGTCGTGGGGTGGCTGGCCCCACTGGCTGCCCCACTGGTGGTGCGGGTGGAGCTGGCAGTGCGGGGGGTGCTGCCGGTTCCCCAGGCGGCGTGTTCGGCACTCCGGGGTCTGGCGGTGGGCAGACACGTAGCTGATCAAGCTGCCGTTGCACCTCTCTAGCGATGTGCACTGTGTTGGCCTGGATATCATTCCGGAGGTCTTTGGCCCACCTTTTCATCTCGTCTCGCATCCGTTTGAGGATTTCTTCTCCCTTTGGGGGGTTCCCATCCTCTCTGTCCGGGTCGGCTCCCCCTTTCAGGTTGCCGTCTCCCCCCAGGTTCTCACCCTGGTCTGGTCTCGTTGAGTAGCTTCTCGTGCTGCCCCGGTGCTTCATCCATTAAGGTGGTTGAGGTGCGGGGCTTCCACTGCCTTGGAGTGAGGAAGATCGTTTGGAATTGCAGTGGGGATCCCCCCCCCCCGTGCAACAAGCTTTCTTGGGGTTAGTATCAAGGCTAGGAAAATGGAGTCAGTTATGCTAAGCAATACCATAATTGTATTCCAGTGTCTGATAGGAAGGACCTTCTCAGTTGTCACCAGGGGAAGAGTCTACTCTTGGATGACACCTGTGTTCTGTCAGACTTGTTTAATTTCTGCAGGGCATGCAAGGTCAAATTGTTTAGGTTGACCTTCGGAGGATAATGCACATGACTGGGTTGTTCTAGTTTAATGGTATGTGCCAGTCACATATCTTATTAGTTTAACATTTTAATGTTAATATTTTATATTTGTTATCTGTTTTATAAAATCTGAATCCAGTGGCACCTTTAAGACCAACAAAGCTTTATTTAATATATGAGCAGGGCTTTTTTTAGCAGGAACGCCCAGGAATGCAGTTCCAGCTGGCTTGGCATCAGGGGGTGTGGCCTAATATGCAAATGAATTCCTGCTAGGCTTTTTCTACCAAAAAGCCTAGTGTGGAACAATGGTGACATCAGGGGTGTGGCCTAATATGCAAATGAGTTCCTGCTGGGGTTTTTTCCTACCAAAAAGCTCTGTATGAACTTTTGTATGCACATACATTGAATAAAACTTGGTTGATCTCAAAGATACCACAGGACTCAAATTTTGTTCTACTGCTTCAGACCAACATGACTGCCCACCTAGATCTGTTTTCTGTCAGTTTTATCTTATTTATATGATTTTTTGTTGTAAGTTGCCTGAGAACTTTGGATGAGTGGTGACTAAAAAAAAAAAAAATCAAACCGAGCAACACTCAAAATACTAATCAGGTCGATTCAATTGGGCTTACTCTTAGAGAAATGTTCTAAGGTTTGCAGCACTAATATACTTGTACTGCACAGGTAGTGTTCAAGGCTAAGGCTTTATCCTTTACCATGGTAAAAACACACACACCCCAAACTAGACAAGATGTAAAGGTTTAGTATTACAGAAGGAATGAGATCACCTCTCTATAAGACTGACACCTACTAGTGCAGGATTTGAGATACTTTACTGTCTGTAGTTCCAAGTAAAAGTGTTAGCCATCTTTTTCCTTAATATGCCATCCTCCATTCTATTAGTCTTGGCTGGGGAAATTGATAGGCAAACGCTCCTCTGCATGAGTAAAGAAAGTGTATGTGGGTAAGGCGGAGGGGGGGGGAAAGGTTTAGGGGCTCACTCACCCACATGTTCAATTTTGACATCAATTCTAAATTACACTCCTCCCTGTTTGAGGATCCTAGGAAAGAGGAGACTAGTTGCCCTGCACACCGATTGATGTCTTCTCTCTGCAAGTGAAAAATTTAATTGCCCATCAAAATGAAGCTGCTTTCTTCTTTCTCTCTGAAATTTGGGAAAGGTGGTCCCACTGGGTGAGGGGGGTAGTCCCTGGGAATTGCATCCCAAAGGAGGAAGGATATCACTCCCAGAAATGTGTTTTACACTTTAAACCAATGAAAAAACAACAACACCCTAGTAGATCTATTTCCTAATATAGCTAGTTTTATTTTCATATTAAATATCCAACTCAAGGTTTTTTGTTTTTGTTTTAAAATGACATACAACAACCTCCTCTCCAAATCTGACAGAATGAGATTGCTACCCAAGTACAATATGATAAAGGCTGGCTGAGTTTCTTTTATAGAATTCTAGTTGCTTGGAAATGTTCCTCAGAGACACAGAGCAGTTGCAGCACCTTAGTTGCTTCTCTAATGTCGCATACTTGTGCATTCCATGTAGGGATAAGTGAATATTCCCTATTTCATTTCTTTCTACATTCATTTACATTTTTGTCAGTGGTTTTGGTTCTTTGCTTTTCACTGCTGCATTGTGTTACATTTCTAGTGTTCATGCACGTTGCAAAATTTTTATGCACCATTTAGTGGGCGTTTATAGCACAATGTACATTATCTGTACATTGTACGTCTGTATAATATTGACTTATTGATGCACAAATACTGAAGTGAAGACAAGGGCTTTCCCCAGATGTGTCTTCAAGAAAAAGAGGGGGGAGGTGAGTCATCTTACGTTTGTGTATAATTTATGTATGGTAATTTATGTATGGTAGTTTAAGAAACTATTTTTGTTTGTAACCCTTTTTAAAGGGTTGTCTTCCTTTTGGGTAAATAAGGCAACAGTGAGACATACATTTTATATGGAAATGACAGTGTAAAGGAAGAGGTAACAGCGGGCCTTTTTTTTTTTTTTGTAGAAAAAGCCCAGCAGGAGCTCCCTTGTGCCACAGGAGGCACACTGGGGAAGGCTGAAGCCATCGGGGAAGTATTTAAAGATGCCTCCCTGCACCTTCCCCAGTGTGCCAACTGCAGCCCTAGCCAGCCCAGGTGGAACTCCACTCCTGTGCACTCTTGCCCCCAAAAACCCTGGATGACAGTATAAAAATTAAGAATTAAGAAATTAAGAAAAAATAAGTTTGAACAAGGGAGGGAGGCTGGCTGTAGAGATACAGGCTGACCTACCATTCATCTTCTGTTGCAGGTATTTGCCCTAGACAAGGACAGATGGTCATCTAAATTGGGGTGGGAGGCTAGGAACATCTTTGTGCTGACTGCCTGAAATTTGGGCAGAGCGTCTGTTTCTCCGCTGTTGCATATAGGACAGGTTGGTTGGGAACATTTTTATGCTGGCTGTAGAATTTATTTATTTATTTATTACTTTTCATTTATATCCCGCCCTCTCCACAAGCGGACTCAGGGCGGCTTACAACATTATAAAACAATTAATCCGATAAAACATATAAAACCATAATTTACATATCAACTTTAAAACCATTCTATAGCGCTATTTCAATCCAGTATAGGCGGTATTGACTTCTTAACTATGATCAGACCCACCGGTGTCCGGTGGCAGCCCTTTTTCAGTTAGACCACAAAAGCCTGTTTAAACAGTTCGGTCTTACAGGCCCTGTGGAACGCAGATAAATCCCGCAGGGCCCTTATAGCTTCTGGGAGGGTGTTCCAAAGTTCTGGCGCTGCCACCGAAAAAGCCCTGGATCTCGTTACACATAGCCTGGCTTCTCTTGGGCCAGGGGCGGACAACAGATTTTTTTTCCTGATTGCAGTGCTCTCTGGGGGGATATATGGGGAAAGGCGGTCCCATAGATAGGCAGGTCCCTGACCATAGAGGGCTTTAAAGGTTAATACCAACACCTTGAAGCGAACTCAGAATACAACAGGCAACCAGTGCAGCTCTCTCAGCATTGGCTGAATGTGCTCCCGTCGCGGCAGCCCCATTAGCAGCCGTGCCGCAGCGTTCTGCACTAGCTGTAGTCTCCGGGTTAGTGTCAAGGGTAGCCCCATGTAGAGAGCATTACAGTGATGTATTCTTGAGGTGACCGTAGCATGGATTACCGTCGCTAAGTCGTTGCACTCCAGGTAAGGGGCCAGCTGCCGTGCTTGCCGAAGATGAAAAAAGGCAGATCTAACAGTGGCTGCCACCTGAGCCTCCATTGTAAGGGAGGACTCAAGGAGCACGCCTAAGCTCTTGACCTTAGGGACCAGTATCAATGGTACCCCATCAAGGGCCGGCAGCTGGATCTCTCTCCTCGGACCGCCCCGACCCAGTTAGAGAATCTCCGTCTTCGTCGGATTCAATTTCAGCTGACTCAGTCTGAGCCAAGAGGCCACGGCTTGTAACGCCAGGTCTAGATTTTCCAGGGTACAGTCAGACTGGCCACCCATCAATAGATAGAGCTGGGTGTCATCCGCATATTGATGGCAACCCAGTCCGTACCTCCTGACAATCTGGGCAAGGGGGCGCATATAGATATTAAATAGCATCGGGGATAGGACCGCTCCCTGCAGCACCCCACAGCTAAGAGAGTGCCTCTGGGATGCTTCCTCCCCTATCACCACCCTTTGTCCCCGATCTTGGAGAAAGGAGGTCAGCCACTGTAAGGCCAATCCCTGAATCCCCACATCGGCAAGGCAGCTAGTCAGTAGCTGATGGTCAACCGTGTCAAAAGCGGCTGACAGATCTAATAACAACAGCACTGTGGAACCGCCATGGTCCAGATGTCGCATAAGGTCATCTATGAGGGCGACCAGAACTGTCTCCGTACCGTGACCTGGCCAGAAGCCGGACTGGAATGGATCCAGTGCGGAAGTGTCCTCCAGGAATCCCTGCAGCTGAATCGCTACCCGCCCACTCTATGACCTTGCCCAGAAAGGGAAGGTTTGACACCGGCCGATAGTTCGCCAATATGGCCGGGTCTGCTGATGGTTTTTTTTAAGACCACTGCCTCTTTAAGAGGTGTGGGAAAGATCCCTTCAATCAGGGACCTGTTGATAATGTCCTGTAGTGGTTCACGCAGCCACGTTTGGCTAGCCTTTATAAGCCAAGACGGGCACGGATCTAACCTACAGGTCGTAGGGCGCACAGCTGCAAGGATCCTGTCGACTTCCTCCAGACTGAGTGGGCCAAAGGAGTCCAAAATTGGACCAGAAGACGTGCTCGGTGCCCCAAGTTCATCTACTGTATTAATTATAGCGGGTAGGTCGTGTCGGAGCCATGAGACCTTATCTGCAAAAAAACTCGCAAAAGCCTCACAGCCTATTTCCAATTCTCTATTATTTTGTTTGCCCTGCGACAATTCTGTTAATGACCGAATTATACTAAACAATTGTGCTGGGCGCGAGGTCACAGATGCGATTCTGGATGCAAAGTAATCCTTCTTTGCAATCCGAATAGCCATCTCATAGGTCCTCATAAATGACCTATATGATGTTCTCGTAGCTTCTCGTAGAACATATGGGCTAAGCTACAGTTCCTCCTCTGTTGCAGGTATTTAGCAAAATGTGGATAGATAACCTTCTAAAACAGGGAAGGAATCTGGGAACATTGTGCCCATTGCCTGAAATCTGGGGTGAACTTCTGTTCCTCCTCTGTTATAGGTATTTAGCCTGAGAGTACATGGAGGTATAAGCTAGTCACCTGCAGTATAACCGAACCAAATTACTGGAATCAACACCAGCTGACATGGAACACCATGTTGTAGATGTTTTTGTTTGTTCATTTAGATTGAATCTTTGCATTTGGTTAATAAGTTGCTTTGAGACCCAGAGAGGGAGAAAAGCAGGGTATATTGGCTAAGATTTGCAAAAGGAAGATGCCCAAGAGAAATGAGAATTTTGAGGTCAAGATAGATGAGGAATTCATGATCATCCCTCACCCATGGGTGAGAAAATGAGTTCTCCATAGAAGCCATGAATGTCAAGCGTGAGTCATTTAGCTTGTGGGCCCTGTTCCTGTGGAATGATTTTCTTGTGCCAAAGCAGAGAAAAGCCAGGACTTTGGTTTTCAGATCTCCTGGGGTAGCTGCATAGTAACATATGTGAAAATATACTGGAGCACTCTGAAAGAGAGATTGTAAGGGCCTTGTTTTCTTTCCCTCGTTCCAAGCACTCTGCAGAAACCCAATGAAGAATTAATAATGAATTGCACTCTCAACAGCTTTGTTCACCGTAGGAGAAAATCCTGCAAAATCAAAGGTAAGAAAAAAATTATAGCCTCCTGAGATGACAAGGGAGACCTGGCAGTCAGTCAGCAGGAAAACTACACTAACTGACAGTGAAAGACAGCTCCAAAGTCACTGGAACACCTGTCTGCATCGAGCCACCTGTCACATTAGTGAAAAATATATTCAGTATCAGCTACCTGCATCACATAATTGCTATGGAGACAACAGTTCTACAAGCAATCTAACACAGAGGGGTTAAAAGCAAATAATAACCAAAGTGCCAGTCAATTTCTTAAGAGCAGCTTCTGTCGGAGAGGGCCAACATGGCTGCAGCAATGTGTAGTTAAGGGCTCTCACACAACTTCCACTACCATCAAAGGTGCCTTTGGACACTCCTCAAAGGAATCATCAGAAAGGAGACACCCATCTTTGTAAGTCATGTTTTTTTTCCTCCTCTGTGAGGATACCTGTACATAGAGACTCAATGAGGTCAAACAGCCGGTATGTATTATGCAAACTAAGTACCCTTGAATGATTTCTCATGCTTTCCATAAATTATTCCACTTTCCCCCTCTTTAGCACAATACAGTCTTGCTGTGCTAGTAATGGAATAGTGTTTCAGGGCACTGAAGGCCAATGAAAATATTATTTAGTAGTTATTGTGGCTTCTCAGATTTTTCTACACATTTTCAGTGTATCTTTACAACCTTGAGGGCTAGAGATTTAATGTATTAATTTTTTTTAAAAAGCATGCTGGAATTTGCTGCTAATATTTATGTTGTAGAGTTTTGGGTTATGTTCAGAGCAAAGAAAAGAACAAGGAAATGTTGGGCCCATTGTGGGGAGAGTGACTAAGATGGTGAGGGGTCTACGAGGAAAGGCTGAAGAAGCTGGGTATGTTCAGCTTGGAGAGGAAACAGCTGAGAGGTGTGATGATAGCCATCTTCAAATATTTGAAGGGTTGCCATATAGAGGATGGAGCAGAGTTGTTTTCTGTTGTCTCAGAAGACTGGAACAAAACCAGTGGACTGAAATTAAATCAAAAGGGTTTTTGTTAGGAAGATGTTAGACAGAATGGTTCCTCAGTGGAACAGGCTTCCTTGGGAGGTGGTGGGTTCTCCTTCTTCAGAGGTAATGCTGCTTTTATGAATTTTAGCAGATCATGACAGGAAGTGCAGGAAGGGATGAGCCAGTGTTTGGCTCCCATGGCTCTTTATTACATGTCCAGGGTAATGCCAATCACCACTTTGGGGTCAGGAAGGAATTTTCCTGCAGGCCTGACTGGCTTAGGCATCCTTTTTGCCTTCCTCTGGCCATAGACCTTGGACCACTGGCAGAATGCGAGAGGGTGAGAAGCAGTTGTGAATTTCTTGTGTTGTGCAAAGTGTTGGACTAGGTGACCCTTGAGGTCCCTTCCAGCTCTATGCTTCTATGTTTATTTTTAATAAAGCATTACTCAATGGCAAACTAGATGCTCAAAGCTACATATAATAATTCTTTGTTTAAAGTGGCCAATGCAGCCCTGGACAGAAGTAATATCTTCAACATGTGTTGAAGATTTAATTTTTTTTGCATGTTTTTAGATGTCCTGATGGGTTGTTTTTTTCATGTTTTTGCATGTCCTGAATTTTTGCATGTTTTTGGAACTGGTTGCGGAAAGGCAAAGCAGAAACTTAGCAAGCTGCTATTGACTTCCTTCAAGACATCTGCTTCATTGAATAAGCACACGACAATAGATTGGTGCTGCACTAGTAAACCCATGACTCCGTGGGAAGCTCAGTCCATCTGTGACAGCAAACCATCTTCTGCGAATAAATCAGGGAACTAGTCTTCTGGAATTAGCATGTGCATGCAGTGTTCACTCTTATTCCTTCCAATATGATCTAAACTCTGGATCTTAAGAAATACTTTAAAATATTTTTAAATAAAATAATTAAAACAAAACGATAGAAGTACTTGTATAGCAACTTTTATACAATGTGACCAGATCAGATTCCCAGTAACCATCTGCTTTGGATCAATTCAGGTACAGCGATTGGCCCAGAAACTTTGGATGCTCTGCAAAAATATAGTAGCGAGGCTGGTGAAGGGATGGGGCAGAAAGAGGAGTTGATAGCTGAGATATATTTTTGTCCCTTTTTGCACATCTGCAAGGCCTCTCTCTGTTGCTCCAGTAAGTTAAACAAACCCTCAAGACAAGGAAAAGGACAGGCCTCTGCTAGTTTGTGCCCTGAGCTCCCTTTGTTCAAAGTGTTGTATGTTGTCTTCAGCAACCTCTGCTGGCAAACCCTGAAATTAAAGCATTCATCATTCTGTGCAGAAGCACAAAACCTTCTGAGCGCTGCTTTAGAAGGCTGAAACTGATTTGGGAGAAAATGAGGGGGCTTTTTATTATTATTGGATGGAAAATATTATTTTTCTTATTTGATAACATTCTAATGGTTGCTTTCAAAGAAACCCTGAAGGGCAGCGATGAGATGCTCTGAGGCTGAACTTCTACACCTTGTTTTATTCATATGGACTCTTGCAAGCAAGGGGATCACAGTCACTGCTAAAATCAATGAGGTTATATACTAGGTACTTTGACCTTACATGAGCAACAGTGGTTGGGATTCAAGGCCACTTCTGAATGAGCAGACAGTGCTTCCTCACATGAGGGGAAGGGCAATATTTCCTTCTGGCTTGTGCCCAATGAGATATTGCTCTAGGGGATCCCCAACCTTTGAGGGCCTTTCAAAGGATGGGGGGAGGTATGGATGCCAGCCTCCAGGCATCCTGGATCCACCAGAGTTACAACTCATCTCCATGCTATAGAGAGGGGTTGCCAGGTCCCCTCATCAGTCCAGTGGGGGGCATTGGGGGTGTGTGGAGGGATGTGATGATATCACCCAGAAGAGATGATACTGTGTCAAGGACATTGCATGGGGGACGCTCTGGTTTTTGGGGGAACGCTATGGTTAAATTGGGCTTAAACTATAAAGTTTGCCCAAAAAAACAGAGCACCCCCATGTGACATCATTTCTGGGTGATGTCATCGCATGTTTAGAGGAGGGGTTCCCCCACCGGCCAGTTTGTCTGTAGTGAGGAGTAGCCCCTAAAACCAGGAGATTCCTTTGTGGAATCTGGGGTCTGGTAAGCTTTCTATAGAGATCAGTTCACCTGAGAAAAGAGATGCTTTGAAGGGTGGACCCTATGGAATTGTATCCCATTGATGTCCCTGTCTTCCCCAGGCTCCATCCCCAAATCTCCAACAGTTTTCCAACTTGGACCTGGCTACCCTACCCTCCATATCTCACCCATAGACAGGGGAATCTGGCGACCCTATGTGGGGGTAGCCAGTAGAAAAGCACCTGTGTAAAGATAAAGCATTCTCCCATTTCCAGCCCTGGGCCCAGTTCTCTAGTCTATACCATAAAGAAGTATTCTTGCATCCACTGGGCTTGAATCTGTGTTAGACAAGACAGAAATGAAAGGAGAGGGAAGGTCTTGACAAATGGCTGGTTTGATGGCAAGAGGAGGTGCAAGGGAGACTGGAGAGGTTCAGGAAATATGAGTCTTGAAGACAAACTTGAGGGAAGGGGGTTAGCATTTAGAATAAGAATCTCAAGGGGCTGTGACTGGCTCAGTGGCAGAGTATCTGTTTGGTATGCAGAAAGCCACACGTTCAATCACCGGGTACTGCACGTAACAGATTCAGGTAGTAGATAATGTGAAAGAAACCCACCTGAGACCCTGGAGACCTGCTGCCAGTCAGACTAGATAGTGTTGAACTTGATCAACCAAGGATCTGACTCAATATAAGATGTTTTCTTGTGTTCATGTATAAGAAACATCATAGTTCTATCAACTGATATTAATGGAAGATGATTACCTATGAAAGCTATGGAACCGCCATGTATAAAAAGGAGTATCTCTGAATACTGGATGCTGAGAACAAATAGGAGGAGAAAGCCCATCTGTTGGCTGCTATTGGAAGGAGAATCAAGTCTGATCCAGCAAGGCAGCCCTTTTGTTCTTTTATTCTCACACAATAATGAAACTTTCTATTTTGGCTTGACTGAATGCAAATTGACTATGCAAAATTAGCTTCTAAATATCATCTCCCATTAAAAAAAATAGTTTGCCATTTAGTTCATTTTGTAAACAGTTTTTAAAAACTTCTTTTACAAATGCAGTTAAGAAATCCAGGATACAAACATAGAAATCATGTTCCCTCCTGTTAAATTTGATCTGGGGTCTGTGAGAAAGTGCCCTATCCCCAAAGTGATAGGTCTATGACAAAACAGGGAAACATGTTTGATATTCTTTCCCACTCCCTTCACTTGAAGCTGAAGCTTGTTCTGACTTTATGATATCTGCAGAGATGAGAAACCTAACAACACCTGTCAAAAGCCATTAACAACTGTCGCTGGCAGCGTCTTTAAAAGAGACACTGGTTTTTAGTCCTTTATATAACGAACCTATTTACAACCTGTATGTTTACTGGAGATGCCAGCACTTGTTAGAAACACTGTATATAAAATACCTGTGATGTGCTGGAGAACAATGTTTGAGACCCTCTCTCTTGTGGAAATGATGGAAGGGAGAATAGTAAATGTTGCAAGATACCAGTCATAAATTAATAGTGCCTGATTTGTATTTACAGTCCCTTCTCCAATAACTTTCATGCCAAAAGACATGCTATTAATATTTCCTATCCAGACTGACCCTTGAAGACATGTAGGAGAGGACTTGGATGTTATTATTTCTTTTTCCAGAAGGCAGCCTGCTGGTCCCTGTTAGGCACTGTCATGTGACCTCAAGTGGTGATGGAAAGAGCTGTCAAATTGCAGCCAACTTATGGCAACCCTTTAGGGTTTTCAAGGCAAGAGAGAATAGCAGAGGTAGTTTGCTGTTGCTTGTCTCTGCACAGGTACCCTGGACTTTCTTGGTGATCTCCCATCTAAATACTAACCTCAGCATACCCTGCTGAGGTTCTGAGATCTAATGAGATTGGGCTAGCCTGGGCCATCCAGGTCAGAGAGGGCATTAATTTAGAAGAACAAGAATATGCAATTGAGTCACAACCAACTCATGGGGTGTTCAAAGTAGGGATGCTAGCCTCTGCAGGGGCAGGGGGAGCTTGTGGATTCCCTGAAATTACAGCTCAACTCCAGATATCAGTATTTCAGGAGAAAATGGATGCCTAGGAGGGTGGCTTCTATGGCATTGTACCCCACTGAGATTCCTGTTCTCCCTAGGCTCCACCTTCAAATCACCAGGAGTTTCCCAACCTAGATTTGACTACCCTACCCTCCTCATCCCTCAACCATGGGAACCCCGGTTCAAGGCAAAAGATGAAGAGATGTAGTTTGCTGTTTCCTTCCTCCATGCAACCACAGTTTTTCTTGGTGGTCTCCTATCCAAATACTCACCATGGTCAACCCTACTTAGTTCCCATACCCTGACACTGAGATATTAAATTAATTTAACCTATTGAATAATGTTCAGTCTAGATTTCTTTTTCATTATCATTGTTCTTTACTTTCTCGTGCCAACATTGTATTCCTTTTAGAATACTTTTTGCTCTTTTTCAGATGCTGACAACAGGCCCACTTTTTCAAGGAAGAGGATGGCATAGGAAGAGAGAGAGACTCTGAACTGTTTCCTCTCCTGGCATTTTTCTGTGGGAAAATCCACCCTTGAGCTGTTTCTACCCTTTGCAATTAATGGGGCATTTTAGTTACTAGAGAGTCATGTGAGCAATGCAGACTAAGAACTATAATTTGGAGGTTCAGGTTGCACTTGCAGGGAGGGGGAATCAAGTTGTGGGTTGCACAAGTTCTGTGATGCAATATAAACCCAATACATCTTATCAAAGGAACATGTCCAAGTGAGAGGCCAATACCAATCACAGCAGCTGGCATAAGGGAACAGATCAGAGAGTTCTTTAAAAAGATTACTGGAAGCCAGACTGAGGGCAACTGGAGCCAATGTGTTGAGAATGTGGCACAGATGCTTCAAGTTACAGTGAATGTTCTACAGGCATTTGAGGAAGGCCTTAACATGGAAGGCAGTTCATCAGGATGCTATCACTCCACCCCTGATACCTACATCAGAACTCTGCAAACTATAAGGTGGCAGCCCATCTCATTCTTTCTTTAGTTAACTGCAGCTGATAACCAATGGATGGTGGTGGGGAGAGCCCTGTGCTATCAATTCCCCTTCTCCATTATGTCAATGGACATTTTCAATGATAGGCTGTGCTCCAGTATGAAATATTAAAACAAAATCTGCTAACAATAGAAGATAGAAGAAGAAGAAGATATTGGATTTATATCCCGCCCTCCACTCCGAAGAGCCTCAGAGCGGCTCACAATCTCCTTTACCTTCCTCCCCCACAACAGACACCCTGTGAGGTGGGTGGGGCTGGAGAGGGCTCTCACAGCAGCTGCCCTTTCAAGGACAACCTCTGCCAGAGCTATGGCTGACCCAAGGCCATGCTAGCAGGTGCAAGTGGAGGAGTGGGGAATCAAACCCGGTTCTCCCAGATAAGAGTCCGCACACTTAACCACTACACCAAACTGGCTCTCCATCAGGGTTCACTGTCACTTAGTTCACTGTCAGGGTTCACTGTCACTTAGTTTGGATGTCATGTTCATCAATGATTCCAAAATATCAGATGAGAGAATGACATTCTTGTAACTTTTAATGGTTGGCAGTCAGAGTGTCCCCAGGCTTGCAAGCTCCTTCCCCTCCCTTTCTATCTTGCCTCATAGGGCCTAATTACATGATCTTTTGGGACCTGCATATATGGAGCTTCAAGTGTGTTTTTAAATTCACTTACTAGGCGTGAGGGCATGCTCTGCTTTCTCTTCAGATCACATAAATATTTTGCCTTTTTTACTTTATGCCATAGGGGTCTAGTCCTGCTTGGGACAGTGGCATGTGGGGTGTGGCTCCTGTCTTCCCCCCACACTGTTTTGAAGAGTCCAAACATCCCATATCAGTTTGGGCTCTTGAAATGGTATGGGAGGGAGAGAAGACCCTCCCCACTTGCTATGGTTCTGAGCAGGATCAAGCCCCCACAGCATTTGTAAAATGAGAGAATTCCAGTGGTAAATGTCATTTTTTTCAGCCGATACGTTGGAATCTGGTAACTGGATGGCCCCAGCTAGCCCAGGCTTCTCAGATCTTGGAAACTAATTAGGGTTGGCTCTGGTTAGTAATTTGGATGAGAGACCAGCAGGGAATCCCAGGGCAGCTATGCAGATGAAGGCAGTGGAAAAACACCTCTTTTAGTCTCTTGCCTTAAAATCCCTAAGGTGTGGCCATAAGTCAGCTATGACTTGATGGCACTTTACACACATACAATGCTCATGTAACATTCTCACCTGCCTCCTCAGTTTTCTAAGAATTCTTGTGAAGAGACTAAATTATTATAGCTCTGCTATATAGATGCTAAACTTTGGTATTTACTGTTTTGATTTTTTTTTAAAAAAGCACGGGTTCTCATGTTACAGTGCACACAAATACATCCTGCATGTATTAGTGTACATCTGTAATCATGAGCCAACTCTCATTCATTTTATATTTGATACCAGGGACCTGGATAAATGTAGAATTTGTATCACACGTTCAGCTGTACATGCATTGAATATAATATGAAAATTAACACTTTTTAAAAAATCTAGTGTACAATGTACATGGACTGTGTGTGTGTTCACTTTAACTTGTGAACAGGGCAACATAACCTATTAAACCATAACCAATCGCACCATGTGTCAAATCACAGCCTACATAGTTTTTCAAGTATATCTTCACAGATAAAAGGGTAAGAAGCTTGGACTCATCCACAGAATGTAAGATGCACATAGCCTGGGCTGTATTTTCCCAGAAGTACTAGGCTGAGTTGTTTGCTCTTGGGTTGCTTCTATTCAGCAGCAACCATGTTGTTAATCTTTTGGCTTTTGATTCCATTACCTCCAGATTTCATCCTTTAAAAAGTCCACAGAGTTGTCATTGTCCAATGTATTACTTTCTTTCTGTAAATTTAAAAGGTAGGAGGTGACCAAAAAACCCCCAGCTTTGCACTGCCTGACATGCCTTTGGATTATTTCCACGTTCAGATGAACTTCTGAGTGCTCGACAGGGCCATCCTAAACAGAGCTGCAACCCTCTAACTCCATTGAAATCAACTGGTTTAGATGGATGTAATTGTGTGAAGGATTGCACTGCTGAAGTATCAGTTTTAGATCTGCTTGCCGCTTGCACTCATCTCATCTTGTTATCTCTAGAGCAGCTGCAGATTCTTGCCCCTGTGATTCTGGACTGAAAGCATTAAAGACTTTAGCCATATCTTCGGTATGCTTTTAAGAGATTAGATATATTCATTCACAATCTCCAAAGCTCATGGGGGAAGGGAAGGGACAGCATGTAAGGGAAAGGCTGCTGGACGTGGGTGAGAGATCTGATGAACAAACCACCTGTTCATGGGACCCTGGTCCTTGAGACATTTGAGCCCATGAATTCAGAGACGACATTCGATGGCTTTGAACTAATCTTCCAAGTCTGGCAGCCTCTCCAAAGGAATGTGACCTCGGGAATAGAGATACATCCCAAATACTTTGGCAGGGCAAGTGAAGAGACATTTGAGCATCAGCAAAATGCTGAGTGAAAAAGGAAGCATCAAAAAGCTCCTTCTTACCCTGGATATAAATGTTAAACACAAATGCCTTACAGTAGGCTGTGGCTGAGATGTGGGTGCCATGTTCCTACAAGTAAGGTTCTTGCCTTGAGGCAGGATAAAGTATGGCAAGGTAATGAGGATGAGGAAAGGAGTCATCAAGAAATTGCTCTGTGGTGTTTGTGATGCTGATGGACGGGCTGAGTTTGGCAATGAACATATTTTGCAGTGGGAAGTCAGGTTAAGTTACAGCCTCATGATACAAGGACTGAGTCCAAGTGAACCATGAAGTCTGTCAGGGCTCACAACTCAGAATCTTCTTGAAGGCACAGAAGGGAATTAGGAATGTGCATCATTAACCCCTGTAATGAATCCCTTAGTGTAGACTAGATACGTCAGCACAGCCTTTTATTTGAGCTTGCAAGAAATGAGCATGGATGTATTTGCATGTAGGACATCAACAAATCAAAACATATTCTTGGACTGTTGAAAAAACTGACATGAATACTATGGAAAGTTGATAAATACCTAGTTGTTCATCATTATTATTTTTTTTAAGTCACAAGAATGGTAAATATCATACCTATGTTCAGAGATGCAGAAAATTAATCCAGGATTGTCAATATGTTCTCCATGGATGTAGTTTCAAAGTACCTACTAGGGGATGCTTTGTCCATCAACCCAGAATGTACTATGATTTGCAATGGACTATTGCCCCATCCTTCAGACAGGTTTCATGAGCTGACAGATCCTGGCAACTATCCAACATCTGGGCTCCCCTGTTTGAATGAGCCTCTTAGAATGAGTTCAGATTTTCCCAGTGGTTTGGTTCACCTATTTGAATTATGTACTTTTATGGCACAGTTGGAGCCTGGATTATTTTAGGATGGTTTGCATTGCCCTAATATAATGTGTATATGTTCATTAAAACATCTGCATTCTACATTTCCCTCCAGCTAACAATACATAATTAAAAACACCCAAATAACAATAAAATTCACAACTGACCTAATAACATGCCTGGCAACTTATACTCAATTAAAAGCTCTGGTGAATAAAATAGTTTTTCAGAGCCTCCAGAAAGTTTCCAAGGACAGTAGCCCCACTCCAACCCATTCTCAGGGTCTTTCCCTTCCTCCAAATTGCATGGCTCGATACTTCTCTAATCTAATAAACCCATGCCAACGACAAGCTTTATGCCGGCCAGACTCTGTGACTTTTGGCAGGTATATGGGTATCCCTTATGAACAGAGATTGTGCCGCTGTGGTAGAGAACCTGATTCTCTAAGACACATCTTATTAGATTACCCACTGCTGATTTCTCACTGCCACTGTTTGATCAAACCACTCCCCTCAACCCCTAATTTTGCAATTAATAAATGGACAGAATTCTTGTTAGCTGACAAATGTCCCTCAATCACCAAGCAGGTAGTGGCATTCTTGGCTCTAGCAGTGAAAGAGATGGGGAAAAAAAGCGGTAGGGGTATCAGATATGGGACAACTTTGCTTTATCCTTCTGATTAAGACTTGACAGTAACTATGTTCTTTAAGTTGTTTGTACTAGAAAACGCATGAGGACTGCTTACTTCTATCTTGGCCTGTATTTTTCTCTTTTCCCCCCAGTTATGCCAATAAAGGTTGCCTTTAAGTAAATAAGCATAAAAACTCGCATGCTCCATGCTTTTGGTTGAGGACAGTGACAGTTTCCACTCTGGCTGGTACCCTTAATTCCAGACTTGAGACTCCTTTGGGTAGTAAAGGGTGGTGTATAAATCCAATTTCCTCCTCCTGTTGTTCCTCTTCTCCCCTACCCACATGGTGGCTGACAATCCAGTAATTTATGAAAATCTCCATCTGACTCTTTTAGATTTCTTGTATCAGTATTATTTATGTATCTGATCTTGTGATCTTGATGTTTTTATCAAATGTTCATGGTCCAGAGTGCTGCAGTAGCAGGGATTGGGTGATTCAGAAGAAGAAGAAGAAGAGAAGCATGAAAAGTAGGGCCCTGTGCTGTGTGCTACAAAAAGTGTGTTTAAACCAGAAGTTTCTCAGTATCATTTCATATTTAGATTTCATATTGGTCTTTTTAAAAAAGCAACAAACACAGATAGTCTGGTTGGCTCAATCAATTCTGTAGTTATGGCTTCAAAAGAAAAATAAGCTCTTATTTCAGTTAGGTGATGGCAAATCCACTGGAGAATTACCACAAATAACTTTGATGGTACTTTTGTCTGCATTGCAATGCGTGGATGAGTAAGAAGGAAGCTTTCTGTCCCATCAGTTGCTTGTGAGCATCTGATGAGATTGTTTAGATGTGCAGCATCGAGGCCAGACCAGACAAGAACAGATATTAGAATCATCCTTTTAAATTACTGCATGACTCCTGTGGGAAAAAAATAAAAAAAATAACTGTGTCCATTGCCTCTGTTGTCTGGGACACATCCAAAAGAAATTCATCCTGACACATTGTGAAATGGGAATCAATATTATTTGATCTTGTGTGATTCACTGAAGACTTTGGTCAATTAGCTGTTACAGATGCTGTTTTTCATCCCCGCACATCTCGGGAGTTGGCCATGGCTCTTTCGTGTTTTGGAAGCCATCGAAGCTCCACATGTGTGTCTATTAGTGAGATTGCTTTCCCTATTTTGCTCAGCTTAACTGATGAAGGCTTTGCAGCTTCAAAACACTGTGGGTGCTCACGTTAACTTATCATGAAGTTTAGATTTACAGTGTATTGAAGAAGGTGAAAAGCCTTAAATGACCACATTTGATGGAACTGCATCGTAAACATGGGCTCATATGACAATCCGTAAACGGCTGGGCTTATGCAGCTCTTGTTAACTTGATTTGAGACTCTACTCAGAACATTTTCCTTTCAGACTAGTGGTTTACATTTTAAAACCTTCCTAAATACTGGTGAGGCATTTTGAACCCTACAGTGGTATACAGAAGATGTCTTATATAAGCAATTAAAAAAATTCCGAACAGCATCTGCTACCCAAGGCAGAAGATGGCAAAAAATGGAATCAGAATGGGATTTCTTCTAGATCTCCATGGCATTTTTATTTTGTTTTCTTTGTTTTCTTTTTTAACCATAGCCCTTTTTAAAGGCACTGAGGAAGTTGAAACATTTAGGGAGAAAACCCTAAGCAGAAACAAAAAGGTAAAATCCATAGTAGAATTCTACCAAAATTAAAAACCTGTCTGGCCCTCCATGCTTGACCACAGGAGTTTTTAAAACTATTGGTGAGATTTGTTAGTGGATTTTGTGGCCCCTAAATGTGCTGCTGTCCCTTAGATGTGTCTTCTTTGTAAATAGCTGCAATGTGCGATCCCAGTTTGGCCTTGCGCTGTTGAGTGAGGCTGGCAAGGAGTAGTGATTGTGGAGGTGGTGGACACTCTCCTTCTGTGCTGTTGACTGAACTTGAAATGGCTTTATAGAACTTCTGTTAAACTTCTTAGGGAAAGGATATTAAAACTGTATGTCGTAAGTAAGCATTCCATGGGGCTTTTTCAGATGAGGAAGAATTCCTCAGTGAGAAGGGTTACCCTCCCCTTGCAACAGTGTCAGAAGCTGAATCTAAACTCCATGCAGTACCAGCAGAACCACCATCAGCTTGTTATGTATTTGGGACTCATAACCTGCTTAAAGCTTATATTGTGGTGTATTAGGGTTGCCAGCCCTCAGCTGGGAAGCAAAATGGGGCAGAGGCTTCAAAACTGGCATCAGTGATGTTGCTCCCAGTTTCAGGGATGTGGCTTCCAGTTTCAAAACAGAAGTGACATCGTGGTGTTGTACAACAGTCTAAGGGTTTTTCTAATCTCCCCCCCCCCCCCGTCCCCATTTTGCTTCTGCTGCTACATAGCATGGCAGCAGGAACACGGATATTTAGACTTCAGGTTACCAATTGTATAAGGTAACCTGGCCGTCCTCAGATGTATATGTTTTTGCAAATTGTATTTTGATGTATATTTCAATTCATGAGCAATTCTGAATTCCCAGTGTAAGAAGAAAGTGGGACAAAAAGGCTCTAAATAAATCAGTCAACCCCTTACTGTTTGGCATTGGTTGCCTATGCATGTTCTTCAGAGGTTCAGTTCATTGTCATTCTTAAGATTTATAATTATTTTTGCATATATACAGAATTCATACTTAAAGGAGTACTAAGAATTTGTTAGTGTTGTGTATCATGATAGTTTAAGCTGTTCTAAAACTAGATGGTTGATTGACACCTCCCCCCATTTTCATCTATTGAAAAAGATTTTGTTCATGTTTGAAAGACACAAATTCTACTTCCAGTCTCAAAACATTTGTCCAAAAGTTACCATATACAATTTCAAAAATCCATTGGATGAAACATACTTATGGATTATACACTTTCAGATGAGTGTGTTCCAGACAGGTAACCTGAGGACTGAGAAGGAAAAAGTTGTTGAAGTGACCAATGTTCTAAAAGAAAGCAGAGCTTGTTTGCAAAAGAAAAAGAATAGACCCTTCCTGAGCCTTAAAGTAAAGCACTTTTTAAGGAACCCACAGAAATCTTAGGTACATATTGGCCCTTTCTACATTCTGTTTTTACTGCACAGTACTCAGTAGCGAAGTCATTATGCTTTTGATTCTCTGCAGGTTATGCTTTCTGTATTTCCACCCCATGGTGAGGGATCTGCAGCTGGCTAGTCTGGAGGGGACAGTTCCTGCTGCCATGGCAGCAAATAGAAAGCCAAGACCACAGAAAGAGAAGCTGGAGGAAACCCCCTCCCAATTTTAAAAACCCAATCAAAAAAAATTTTATTGAGGGAAGGGAGAGCTGAAGAGGATCATTGTTGGAACATTGATGGCATTTTCCTTTGACAGGGCATGAGAAGAGAGAATAGGATGGTGTACCTTTAAGAGAAAGCAAAGCAGGAATCCTCACTCTGATGCCCTGAGAAAGCATCTTTCATCTCCCCCCGCTTCATGATTCTGCAAAAAGTAAGGGAGGGAGGGGGAAATCCTCTAGGTTTTTTACGTTTACTAATTTGTTCTTATGTTCTCTCTGGCTATTTTAAAGTTTGCCTGTCTGGGAGGACACATCCTTCTCTTTTGTCTTTGGAGAAGGAGGGAAAGAAAGCAGAATGGGGAGGGAACATAAACCTAAAGAGAGAGAGGACATTACAGGGGAGGGCAATGAGCGGGCCTCAAAGAGCCACCAGAGATATTATACTTCTAAAAAGAGACCCTGTTGAAACACAGAGCTGGCAAAAAGGTCTGCCCCAAAAGGAGTTTTGGAAACTGCAGGGGAAAAGGAAGCTGAAATCGGTGTGAGTTCTAGTTGCACAAAACAAATGTAGAAGCTAGAATATACTGCGAGGCCAGACAGAACTGAAAGTGGTAGTGAATGCAGAAGGTCACTTTGAAATGATCACAAAGAAAAGAACAAACAGCTAGTGTAGAAAGAGCCATTGTCACAGTTATAGCCAGAAATACAGCAAAACCGTTGCTAGACTTGACCAAAAAGATCATAGAGGATGTCTCTGATTACAGAAACAAAGCTAGCCCAGGTTTACAGCTAAAGATGACAAAAAGGCAGCTAAGAGACTCAGAGCAGAATAGCCTTGGCGAGGACTATGAAAACAAAGAAGTAACACAATTATTTAACCTTGCATAGAATAGAAGCTACCTAACACATAAAAAAAGATATCTGTTGAAGCCAAGATGCAGAAGCATCTGAGAATGGCAAGAATGTCCAGCTTCATAGTAGTGGAGATATTGTTCAGAGACTGATGTGTTGGCTGAAGGCCAACAGATACCAACAGATTTTTATATGTATGAGAAACTTGGAATCACTGTTTTTAAATAGACTTCAAGATTAAAAGTAGCAAGAAAAAAACTAACATTTTATATGTTTTAAGAAGACATTTCAAGTATAGATAATCTTGTATTTTGAAGTTATAAAATAATTAGTTAGCCAGAAAAAATGTGCCATTACAAAGTGGGACAGTTAACTGTTAGTTAGGAGATGATATTCCTGGCCTGTGATTTGCTTATTTTTGAGGCAAAGAACTTCTAATTGCTCTCCCTTAATTAGGATGAAGAAACAACAAGCTGCACCCAGCAATGTGCCAACAGAACAAAAAGGAAAAAATGCCAGGTGATAGTTGACTGACTTATTTAATTGAACAAGACAATTAAAATATATAATTTGTGAAGCAAATACTGACCAGAGCATTCACCTAGTGCTGGAACTGTCCATAACAGAGGTGGCCAAACTGTGGTTCACACATATTGTGCAGCTCCCAGAGGTTGAGGAGGAACTTAATACAGGCTTACTCACAAGTAAGTGTGCTTTAGCCTCTGAGCGCTGACCCATAGGAAGGCAACTATTTCCACCGTGTTTGAAGTAGGGAAGGGCTTAATAGGAAGGCTTGCGAGCTCTTCTCCTCCACCACAGCTGTTGCCCAGAGACCTAGAGTGGCAAAAGAGAGTGCAAGAACCCAGGAAGCCACTGGAAAGAGGGATGGAATTAAAGAGGGTGGTGTAGGGTTCCCCTTTAGTTTCATAGCTCTTGTGGGACCTAAAACCTTGGTATCAGAGAGAGATGCATAATGATGCAAATGCTGGTCAGTGATTTATATGGTATGTGTGTATTTCCTTCTCTTATTGGTGCAAAAAAGAAAATAATTCCCTAACTTTCCCTATGCTTGTTTTATGAGGATTTTGTTTTGTTGTTGTTTTAAAGACTTCTTGTAGCATGGTTGTTTTGTCAAGTGCATACATATGTATTTTATCTTTCTGTGCAAATAAAGTATTAAGATTTCAGGTTTTCACGGCTGGTAACATCATTAGGGTTTGTAGAATCTTTCGGGATCAAGTGCCGTGTTCTACTGGATAAAGTTTTCCTTCCAGACGTTTCGTTCTCAGCTGCAGAGAACATCCTCAGTGGCGTTGCAGCCGGAGCAGGCGCTCAGACCTTCTTGGCTGCTGTGCATTGAGTGGGGCCAGGGCTGCTGGAGAGCTGCTATTTGTAGGCTGGAGGGGGTGTGATGAAAGGGCAATTAGTTTGTGGATGTGCCCATTGTTTGGTGGGGCTTCCTGGAAGGGTAGTGATAAGGAAACTAGCTGTTGAATGTGACCATTGTTCTGTGTTAATTGCTGGGAAGGTTGGAAGGGGTTTGAAGATAAGAAAGATGGTTGTTGACTGTGCTGATTGTTCTGTGGAATTTGCTGGTTGTTCTGAGACTTTCTGCAATTTATAGTCTGTAGGGTGTTTTGCAGAGCTGGGTACCAAGATTGGTGGATGAAAATGCCTTCTTCCTTTCTGTTAAAATTGTGCTGGTGTTTGTAAATCTCAATAGCTTCTCTGTTCAGGCGGGTATGATAATGTGAGACCGTAGAAAGGACTTCAGTTCTTTCAAAGTGGATGACGTGGTCTCCTTCTTGAAGTGCATGTTCAGCTACAGCTGATTTTTCTGTCTGACAACTGACAACAGCTGAAATCTCTGTAGTTTTTTTATCATAAAATGGAACATTGTATAGCATGTTCTAGTTTTTATGTATCCTTAAAAATTGTATACTGATGTGATTATATTAAACTTACTGTAATTCTCTCATTTTGTGATTTGTTTCACTTACTATACAATATAGCTTTCATTTTGCACGCTGTAGCTTTATCAAATGCTATTTTAAAGATGTGATCTGTGTAACTCCTGGTGACAAGATTTTGAATTAGGGTTCTTGCTTCCCTTTGGCAATCTTCAATATTTGTATAATTTCTTCTAATCTTCAAGAATTGTCTATATGGTAAATTATTTTTAAATGAGCTGAATTAAAACTATCAAAACTTCAAAAGGAAACTATCTGAAGGTTTTTGTATATATTTGTCCATATCTTATTGTCATTTTTATCATGATCATTTTTATTGATCATTCAGAAAATTAATGAGTTCATTGAAATGTATTCAAAATTTGATGTTATTATCCTGAATGTAAGGCCATCTATGGAATTATTGCAACTTAGTACAACTGACTTTCCAAATTAAGAAAATATCTTCACTGCATCTCTATTCTCTACCATCCATCATATAATAAAAGCCCATTCGTGGTGGCAGAATGGAGCACCCTGCTTGGTAGGGACAGACAGACAGACAACCTTTATTGGCATATTAAAGATAAAGGTGTGGTAAAAGTTTAAAATACACAGAAAGAACAAAGCAAGGAATAAACAAAATACATCAGTTAATAACTTCCCTACTGTGTGGTTGGGACTGTACTGCATCAACCTTTGGCCCCTCAAACCATCAATCAAAGTCTGTTGTGTTCCACTGGCTGAGGATTGAGGCGCTGCTTCACAGAGGAGAGAAAGAAAGTCTTGCAGTGATTAGCAGACAGAGGGAAATTGCCACAGAAAGCCATTGGCTGAGGGCTGCTGGGTCTTCCTGGTACGTGTGTAAAAGGAAGAGAAGCAGCAGAATCCCTGTTTGTTCGGGGAAAAACTCCACTCTTTAGGCTGCTCTGATTTTGTGTTCCTGTAAGTCTGAAAAGGTTGGTTGAAATGCAACAGATATGTTTATGAGTGTGTGTGTGTGTGTTCAGTTTCATCTAATGGAAGTGCAGCCAGCTTGGATGGGAGACTAAGAGGAAAGCTGAATGAGTCTTGGTGAATGTGTAAAAGGAAGAGAAGCAGCAGAGTCCCTCTGTTTGTTTGGAGGAAAACTCCACCCCTTAGGCTGTTCTATTTTTGTTCTCCCATTAGTCTGAATTCTTCTTTAAATTGTTTTGCACTCCTTATCTAAATCTTGTAGTTTTTGTTCAAGGTTGACAACAATTTGAGACTCACACATATCCACTACTTTATTATCAATTCTAGATTTAATTTCGGTAACATTGATTGGATGTCTCAATAACGTGGACCATAAGGTCTAGTGAGCATTTATTTAGAACATTACAACATTTTTGTAGAAAGTCCCTAGCATTTTGGAACAGGCCTGCATTTTTAATACTTTTGTAATAATTTTTATTAAGGGGTCCTTCTATTATTTGTATTAAATACAAAATTATGTTTTTATAGATTCCCTCTGACGAAGTCCCTACAGTGAAATGCATAGGGACTTTGCAAAACAATAAATCAGTCAACTATCACCTGGCATTGTCTCCTTTAATTAGGTAACAATGATGGATGGATAGTGTTTTGTTGATTTAGTCAATGTTAAGAATGTAATAAAAGCTTAAAATTGACTCAAAGATTTTCTGATAGCATTACTTGCATATTATACCCATAATGAATATGAAGTGTTACTGTGGTGTACCTCTGTGCAGGAATTAAATGATCCGATATAGGAATACTAACTAGAAGACCAGTATTTGCCTCCCCAGTTGGAAGGCACAGTGTGTTGGATAAAAAACCCGGGCCGCTTTATTGAAACATAACTTGAACAAATAAGGATGGCAAGAGGTATAGGCTTACAAGAACAAGCCCTGGGGTCAAAACACAGGGCCCCGTCTTGTCCTAGAAGGGCAAGCCACCCTGCCCCCAGCACGAGCCCAATATCATCTGACTGGTGCTGAACGGCCAGGCCCAAACTCCATCTCCACCTCTGTCGGCATCAATCACTCAGGAAAGATCTGCCCCGGTGAAGCTTTGTCGTGATCTGCACTCCCAGCTTTGAGCTGTAAAGCCCATCTACCGTTCATACAGACCACCTGCACCCACTGGTGCAGAGCCATAGGTGCTCCCTTAAAAGACTGTAGCCAATACCTCATCCTGCCAAGCGACCAAATCTACCAAACTTCTCTCCAAACTCCCTACACTGTCAAGCAGTACAAGATAGGCAAAAAACAAATTCACACAGGCCAATTCTGTGAAAATGAAAAAAATTCCTACCTGGCCCCTAATAAGGCGACCGCTAAAACCTGTACTTCATAGGGCGGATGGGTGGGCCGAGAGCCACGAAAGAACTGCTACACACAGGCGGGGGGCAGGGCTTTATAGCCCCAACACCATGCCCTGTCCTCTAACTCCCGGATGGCCGGGAAGCCGGAGTCAGCCTCCCTCCTTCCGGGAGAGCAAAGCGCGGCCCCCAGCCTATAACTGGCCTTGCCAGTGCGGCTGGGAAGGGGCCGATTTCTCAAGTGCATGCCTATATCTGAATCAGGCCTAACCTGAGTCATCCAGATCAATGAGTTGGAAATGGAAGCAGAAAAAACCTTCTGTAGTTTTCTTGGAATAATATAATGAGGTTACAGATTGGATTTATATCTAATAGAACTGATGTGGCACTTGCTGACTATATTTTAGTAGAATAGGGTATCCTTTTGAAGACACTTAGATGTCATGTTGGAGAACGGAAAACCATTCATGGCACCTGTAAAAATGGCTGAACTTGATCAAACGTGTTGATCCAGGGCAATACAGTGCTCAGTATTATTTTTCCATTCCTAGTACCAGGGCTTTTTTTTGTAGAAAAATCCCAGCAGGAACTCATTTGCATATAAGGGCACACACCTGACACCACCATTGTTTCACACAGAGATTTTTTTGTAGAAAAGCCCAGCAGGAACTCATTTGCATATTAAGCCACACCCCGTCACAGCCAGCCGGAACTGCATTCCTGTGCGTTCCTGCTCAATAAAAGCCCTGCCTAATACCAATACTCACATTGAATGAATGTACACACTCAAAATAAAAGCTGAAGCACAATTCTCTTTCTTCACTCTGTCCAAGTTTTAAGACCATCCAAGCTTAAGCTATAGCACAATTCTGTTCCTTCACTCCATCCAGGCTTAACTTGTAGCTCTGGAGAACTTCGCTGTCAAGAAGTCCTTCTAGCTCATTGGCCTGGGAGTTCTGTTGCCACCACCAGTGGCTGCTATGTGGTTCTGCTAACTTGGCAAAGTCATCTCAATCTGGTATTGTTCCTGCTGGTTTGGATCAGTTGAGTCACAGCCTGCAAGCCACAAGCCAAGATCCAAAGACCAATAAGCTATTTGGCTCTTACTGTTCAGCTTGTGCTAGAGTCAGAGACTGTATGCTGTTACATCTGAGGCTGCATCTTTCCTGTGGGGAATAGGATATGGTTCACACTATGCCATGATGAGTCAGCACTATTTTCCTACAACTACCTTATGTGTTAAGGGGGCTCAGTAGTACACATTCATATTTAGCACAGCATTGCTGACACTGCATTGTCTGGAGACTGTATGATTAATATAATCCAGTTAGTATGCAATACACATATAAGCAATTTTATTAGACCCTAGTGTAAGATGTGCTTGGGGCATTTTTAAAATTTTGCTTTTTTTGAAAAAATAAAATGTTTTCCTGATATCTTGAAGTGGCATTAGCACTGGCAGCTCTGAGATCATATTAGCAGCAAAAGACTTCAGAATGTTAATTAAGCCATACTGGCAAAAATCGCTGGAACACTAGCAAAATCTAGATGTTCTACATTTTTTCATGCTGCCCTGAAAAACAGATTTCATCCAATCCTCATTTTTGTTTGTGCTGTAATAAAAGAGTGCGTGCATTCAAAAACAATTGTGTTCCTCTATAAAAATCACTGAACTATGGCAATGCAACTATGACAGCACCCGCCTCACGGTCCCACTGGATCGCTTCTATGTGCTGTTCATGGCCACCCCAGCCCCTCAGTTTCTCCTCAGTTCTTCCTTTTCAAACTTTTACCTCAGGAAAATATAACTAAAGAGGTGGGTATGATATAGATTTCTCTGTACAAGTCTCTTCAGGGTATTTGTTTTCAGATGGATGTATAGTTCAATTCATAGGGGACCACTGCAGCTTGGATAGTTATCCCAAAAATATAGGCACCAGAGAACTTTAAAATAAACCACAGATATTTATTGTAACGCAAAGTCTTAAGCTGGAGATATGGGAGATATTTACATGGGCTATAAAGTATCTCACGTAGTTAACAAATTGCTCAGTTGTTTCAGGCTTTCTAATATCTTTTTCTTAGGTCTCTCAGGTTCACAGTTCCTATATAATACACTCTCCACTACTAGTATAGACTGGCCTCTTGGGTGTAATGTGACAAGTCTCTCAAGTCGGCTGGAGCCTCTACTCCCAGCCCTTCAGACTCTTCGACCTACATATATTCCCTCAATCACCTCTCTAGCTCTTAAGAGACGTATATATATGTGTGTCTGTGACCGTTCAGGTCTTCACAGTGACTCTCCTTCTTAGTCACACACAGCCCCTTGCTGTTTTTATAGAGCTAGCAGTTAGCTTCTCCTCTCCTTAGCTACTGTCTCAGCTCCCTCAAAGACCAACTCTCTCAGACTCTCACAGGCACAAACTGACTCTCTCAGCCTCTGTCAGACAACTAACTGACTGCCTCAGCCGTTAGGTGTCAATCCACTGAGAGTTCTGAGCACTCTGGCCCCCACCCTCAGGTCACCTGATGCAGGCTCTATGAGTCCTTGGTTTTATGTTTAACCCATACCTTACCGTCATAGCGACAACCCTAGAGAACCAAATTACACATTATAAGTGACTTGGACCATGTCTACTACCTAGCCTCCTATCTCTTGCCTTCTGTCTATCACAAATACCGTATGTGATGAACAGTGTATTTGACTTGTCCTCTCCATGTTGGCTGCTAGGGTAGAGAGATCCACCACAGAGGTAGACTGGGAAATTAAAATGGCCTAGGAAGAAGCCAAGCTGAGAAGCTTCTGTCATTTTGCTAGCCAGCACTGCAGGGTCTACTTAGCTCTAACCCAGTCAGCAGTGCAAACAATGGGCATCACCTGCAGTGGTGCAGAAGGAGGCAACAGGTGAGCTGGTACTAGAATTGCCAACTCTGGCCTGGGAAATTTCAGGCTATTCAGGGATGGTACCTGTGGATGGGAAAATATTGGAGGGGAGATTTCACCTAGAATGTATGTTATACCAGAGTTTGACTTCCGAAGTTGTCATTTTCTCCAGGAGAGCTGATCTCTGTAGAGAGGAGTCACAGAGGAGAAGCAGTTCTGTGTCTTGCATAACACATTCATCTTTGTCCTTCTGTGTAAAATTCTTCCATGGAGTGCTGTGTAGAATAGTTTCATCATGTGTTTGCTTATTAAAGCTGTCTTATGGGAGCTGAGTCTTGCCCATCAAATCTGTCTCTGAGGAGAAAGTGTTATTTGATTTCTCCTGATGAAAGAGATCCTTTCAGGCACATGGCCGCAGCCTGAGACAAGCTTCACAACTTGCTGCACCCTTCTCATGTATTGTTGGCCAGCCTTTTCCTTCCCCCCCTCACCTAATATGTCAAACAGGAAAACCTCTAAAAGAATTGCTTTGCAATGCAGATTTATTGAAGCCCAAACTGTTCTGCCTGCACTTCTGTTGGTGCTCTGTCTATAAAATATTCTTCTGCTCCAGGCAGCACTTTTGAAAGCTTTTTATATGCCCAGGTGATAACTCTGTTTCTGCAGCCTGATTTGTATCTTGCCACGGCAAGCTCAAGTCAGCTATTTGCACAGCATCCCTGGAGCTTGTTCTCCAGATAACCCAATAGGCAGCTTTGACCTGCTGCTAGCAGTGGACACCAGGGAAAGTGGAGGGAAAGTACAACAGGGTTATCAGTGTGATGGATTTTCTCTGACTCGTGTCAGGAGCAGGTCAAAATTACTGTTTTGAAGTAGTCTGATAGAAACAAGAATTTCAGCCTCTTTCATGGCTGCAAACCTCTGGTTGCTTGAACATTAAAGGAGAATTGTTAACTTTCCCTGAGCCAATCCTCCTCCTCCCCTTTGACTACTTTTAAAATTTACAATATATAGGAATTGACTATTTTTAGATAATGTAATATACATTAATTAATATTGGTTTTTTAGAGAGCTGCCAGCAGAACTTTCTGGGCCTGGTACAATATTAGTATTCAAGAAGGAGGGCATCTCAGGTCATGTGACAGCCTCTGTGTTTAAGGTGATTGGTTCACCTCATACTCTGGTGTTGCCCTGAATGTGCAAATATCCAGTGTTTCCAGTATAATCAACATCAACCCTGTGACTGAATTGGCTTACAATTTTTTCTATGAAAATGACCAAGCAATGTGCATTCTACCTCACCATTAGAAGGAATTATACATTAGGTTGTATAAGTCAGCCATTTGCACAGCCTAGGACCTATCTACCTCCAGGACCGCCTCTCCCCCTATGAGCCTCAGAGAGCACTTCGATCAAGTACACAAAATCTTATGATCCCTGGGCCAAAAGAAGTATGGCTGTCCACCACTTGAGTAAGAGCTTTCTCAGGGGCAGCCCTTGCCATGTGGAATGCCCTTCCCAAAAACATCAGGGCCCTGCGGCACTTGCAACAATTCTGCAGGGCCTGTAAGACAGAATCATTTAAACTAGTGTTTAATAAATAAAGGGGAGGTGACCACCATTCCACCACCCTGCAGCATTGACATCAGAACCACCCCAGTACAAATTTAGAGGGCCAAAGAATTTTTATAACACAAAGTCCTTTGTGAGCATTGAGCCAGCCTTGAACATTTGGAAACTTTGTAGCGCCTTTATGAAAATATTTATATTATTTGCAGTTATAGGACACATTGGATAAATCGTTAAGTTTTTTGAAGTGAGAACTTTTTGTATAACTATTATGGAAGGAGCACCCCATGCTTGAAGACAGATTAAAGCAGGATGTCTCAAGTCGACTCCCTGCACATTCATGTTCTTTATGATTTCAACTGTATTTTGTGTATATTATGATTGATGTACTTTAATATTATTTCATTATTGGGTCACTATAACCTTTGTGGTTGTGTCTGTTCTAATCCTGTGACGACTTGGAGAGATGAAGTTAGCCGGGCGATTCAACTTGCTATAGCACCGAGCACAAGAAGGTCGTATGACCGGGTGGCGAGTCAGTTTTCTGTTTTTAGGGGCGGGGCCGGCCTTGAGGAAGTTTGGCCTGTTCCGGTAGACCATTTGCTGCAATTTTGTGTGTGGCAAAGGAAACGAGGCCTTTCTGTCAAATCTATTAAGGGTCAATTAGCCGGGTTGTCTTTTGTTAGTAAGGCCAAGGGGTATTCGGAAGTGCCGAAAGATTTCCGGATTTCAAAGATGTTGGAGGGATGGTCGCGGGAGACCGGGCGACAGGTTGACAGTAGACGCCCTATTTCTCCTTCCATCCTGCGTGGGCTGCACGACACCTGGGCCTTAGTTTGTGCTTCTAGTTTCGAGCAGGCGTTATTTCATGCTGCTGTGTTAACGGCATTTTTGGGGGTGTTACATGTGTCTGAATTGGTGGCACTTTCACATAACAGCGAGTCGGATCGGGCCTTTCATGTTTGGGATGTTGAGTTTGTGAGCGGGCAAGCGGTCATTCGGGTACGCCGGTCCAAGATGAATCAAGGTCAGAGGGGTTGCACAATTACTTTGGGCCCCTGCTCTGATAAGCAATTACGTCCGGTGCGAGCCCTGGCGCAATATTTGGATATGTGCGGGCCGGCGAAGGGGCTTTTGTTTAGACATGAGGACTCCTCCCCTCTGACCAAGTTTCTATTTTGGACAGTTACCAGCCGGGCCCTTGAAAGGTTGGGACTTGGGGGTGTAAAGTTTGGCACCCATTCTTTTCGTATAGGTGCTGCATCCACAGCAGCAGCAATGGGCTATGAGGGCAAAGCTATTCGCCGGGTGGGGCGTTGGAGGTCCGGGGTTTATCGGACTTACATATGGCCTCTGCCGACTTAAAGGGGTAGCTGTGGCAGGCTTACCGTTATGTTATATTGTTATTATAAGTTATAAGTTTTAATGGTTTCTCTTTTGTAGGTGCTGTGGCTGGCCCCAAAAGGAGGAGGATCCTCATTTGCAACCACAGTATCGTTTTCTGGGCGGCACATCAGGCCCGCTGGACGCCAGTGGGACCTCAGTTGGGTCTGAGTGAGCGGGCCATAATTGAATGGCAGGGCCGATGTGGCATGAAGTGGGCGGGACTCCTTTTGCTTTTGTTCAAGGAAAGGAGGGGCCCGGTGCTGCATATCCTGGTGATTCACCTGGGGGAGAATGATTAGGGCTTAACGAAGGGTAAAACCCTTTCACTTCAGGCCCAGGATGACATCACCTTGATCAGGAAGAGATGGCCGGGTGTCCTTGTCCTCTGGTTAGCCGTGCTGCCGTGCCATGAGTGGCGGGCGGCATGGGATCCAGCAGGCTTGGAGCGAGCCCGTAAGAAGGCTAATAGAGCCTTACGTATTGCCATGGAGTCGGGATTTGGTGTTTATGTGCCCCACCCGTCCATCAGAGCCAGTTGTGTTGATCTGTATAGGCCTGATGGGGTGCACCTTTCGATAAAGGGCAATGAGGCCTTTTTGGCAGAGTTACAGCAGGGGCTCAAACATGTTCTCATTTTTTTTTATTTTTTTATTTTTTTTTAGTGGGGGACAGGGGCCTAAGCTGAGGCTTGGCCCTGTCTGTGGCGGTTTTACTGTTGGGAACATGTTCTTTTGGGGTATTGGTGAGTTCCCATGGCAACGCACCCTTTGGGTGTAGGGCGTCCCTGGGATGACCTAAGCTGTACGGCTCAAGGTTGGCTCCAGGGAGCCTCAGGATTCTGTCACTTTTGAGTTGTCCACAACCGAGGCTGCACGGCTCGGGTGAGGGTGGAGCTTTGTGAACGGGATCGAGTGCCTGGCTGGCCAGGTCTGAGCCATTTGGACGGCTCACACCCGGGGCTTGGGGTTCGCCCAGTTTTCGGGTCAAGGAGGTGGTCTGATTATGACCCCTGGCTTGACCTGGCCCCATTTTTTCCCCATTGCCGTTAAGTTAAATAAAGTGGCCCTTTATCCATATTGTTGTCTGTCTCGTTATTTCCGAATGGGGAGGCAATGCCTGCTTCAATCAACTAAGATACTCTTGGTAGTTTCTACAGAGTTATGGGTGGCCCTCTCCATTGCAGGCCTTCCTTTTGGCATACTTATAGCTATTTGCTTGGAAACTAATCTGCTAAATTTGGACATCTGGGGTGATAACAGACAGGCAGTTTAAGCCACCCCAGGGACAGCATACAGGTGGATCAAAAAAGCACATCTGCCTGCCATACCCATCCCACACACAGCCTGTCCTGGGCCAGATTGAAGCTGCCTCAGAAAAGTACCACTTTGAAAGTGGTACCTAAGTTCTGAGGCGGCTCTGAGGCATTTCCCCAGCTGTCTGGATGCTCATCTCCGCTGCTTTTCCAGCCGGCTCATCTCCAGGACAGCTTGATGCTGCCCTGAGCCAGTCATCTGTTCTCAGCCCTGGTAAAGACTTATCTTTTGCCCTGGTGAATACTTTCTCTTCTAATCTTATCTCTTTTTCTAGTTTTCATAGCTGCCTCGAACCAAGAGGAAACACATGGTATAAATATTTTTATAAGAGAATTAATAAATAGTAATCCAATTTAGTATTGAATTTATGACTCTGTTTTAATTCTATATTGATTCTCTGCCTTTGTTTTATGATGCTAACTGGGGTTTTAAAGATACCATGTCTGGGGCTGCAGAAGCTAGGAAGAAATTGGGAAGAAAGTGGTTAACTTTTTGTTCCAGTGCCTAACTGAAAATTCCCTCAACTGCATTTCCACTCCAATACAAAAAACACATGTACCAGTATTATTCCTGTATTTATTTTTTTTACTGAGGTATAACATTTTTATATCAGTTTCCAAGCCACTGAGGTAAACCTAAGTCTCCCTTGATGTTCTACAATACTATAACCACTACACCACACTGGTTTGAAAAATCTCTCTCTTTCACAACCCAACCAACGTTGCTGGGTTTTTTTTAAAGCATAAAACAGATGAAGGAGACCCATGAACTCTCTGTGATCCAGAAGAATGTTGGGGTGCAAGTGAGCTAGACAGGCAGGCAGACAGACAGGAAGCAACTTGGGGGGGAAAGGGCCACTGAACTGAGCCTGGAGATATATGTCCTCCAGGCTCAGTTCAGTGGCCCTTTTTCAACCTGGTGGTTGCTTCTGAGGGGCCTCAATCATGGAACTCCAGTATCAGATTGAGGGGGCCTCAATCATGGAACTCCAGTATCAGAACTAGTTTTACCCTGAAAGTGTGTGCGGGAGCGAGGGAAGAAATGTTCTCAAAGTAGAGTTGCCAGCCTGCAGATGGGGATATCCACTTTTACAACTGATCTCCAGATGGCAGAGATCAACTCCCCTGGAGAAAATGGCTACTTTGAAGGGAGGACGCTATGGCATTGTACCATGCTGAGGCCCCCCTCCCCAAACCCCACCCTCTCCTGGTCTACTGCCAAAGTCTCCTGATATTTGTCAGCACAGACCTGGCAACCCTATCAATAAGTAAAAGCCTGAAGAACACCCTGGCAACCGCCTTAGGGTATACTGCTATTTTGAGAACAAATCCTACATATTTGATTGCTGCAATTAGTTTCTGTTTTACTTACTCTAATCTAGAAAAAGATCCCAACCTCAATAGTTCAATTATTGCTGTATAATTTTAAAACTTTTATATCTCTTGACGAAAAGCCTGTGATTAATAATATGGTAAAGCCAGACTATGGATAGCAAATAGTTGCATTTTTTGGCGTCTATTGTGTGTTGCACATTTTGGACTTATTTTGTTAAAATTTGAAAACCATTACTCATGACAATCAATGGAGGAAAAATGATTCAATAACCTTCCCAGAGCCTGTCCTTAATGTGTCTCCCTGGAGACCATGGCAAGCACAGCGGTAAATTGATTTTAAAGAGAGTGGAGCATTTCTAACTTCTTTTAAATGCTGGATTGGCTAGAGTTTCAAGCTTCTAGTTAACAGTGCTAGATAATGCACGGCCTGGAGTGCTGCTTTAGTATAAGCATTTCTAGCAAGAGAAGATTCCATTATCATCTGCTTTCTTGGAATTCTTCCTACTGCACAAAGAAAATCAATGGTAAAATGAGCCGATGGATGGGCTAAATGAAAAGGGCAAAGGGTAGCGATTTGATTCCCAATTTTGCACCACAGCCATGATGACTCTCTTGTATTGCCTGAAAGAATAAAATGCCTTATTTTCTTGCCTAATCAAGTCAAAGGGATAAGAAAGAAAGTGTATGGGACAATGTTATAGTTGGTAGGAATGTTAGGTAGAAAGGGTTATCACAAACTTCTTCCAAATATTTCTCCATGGGCACTAGCTAATGTTAACCCCTTTCTGTAATTTATATTAGAGTAATTTCTGTGCCCTTGCAACCCATTTAGTAGGGGAGGGCAGACTTTATATTTTTGAGAGCAACTGAATTTTTTCAGGACCCTTGAAAGCTACCAGTTGGAAAATGGCTTCTCGCTTGGGTACAGCCAGTTACAAAATGGCTGCTTGTACAAAAATGGAAAGAAAGGGAAATAAAGAAAGTGGGGAAGAAGGGGGAATTAAGGGAAACAAAGAAATGGGGGGGGGGAGAAATGGAAAGAAAGGGAAATTTAAAAAATGAAGGGAAATCTTACCCGAACAGTGACTTTTCCAGACCCTGCAGCGATCCTGGCTGGCCAGCCAAGCCCCAGCTCAGCCCAGCAATCCCCCGAGGGCCTGTCCAAGTGATCTCAAGGGCTACTAACAGCCCTCGGATGTTCCCCACCCCTGCTTTAGGATAACTGGTTGGTCACTTGTGTGAGACAGGATGCTGGACTACATGGACCACTGGCCTGATCCAATAGGAATCTTCTAATGTTCACATGTGAACGAGAAAGAGGAGAAAAGCTTTACAGACAAGATTTCTGAAGCACAAGAAGAGAGGTGGAGAACTACTTTTAATTGCTTGCAGAGTAGCTGCTCACTCCTTGTGACCTACTGTCTGTCCTGACACACAGCCTATTATATAATTGATTTATTAAAAATGCACCAAATCACAGAAGCATGTTTCTAGCCATGAGGTAATTAAGACCACATCCTTGTCTGAGGCAGAATTTTCTACAGATTAATCTCCTGTTGATTAATCTACAGAATTCAACAGGAGCATACAAGATGCAACATAACAAAGATGTTTGTCAGTTGCACACATTATTTTCGACAGTCAAGATTGCTCATGAGCTGAGCTTTGGATCCTTCTGGCTCATCCTATCTGACCAGAACAGCAGACACACAGCTGTACACACATGCAATAATTACAATAGGTTTGTGTGTTTCATTTCCTTCTGCCTTGAGGCCACTTATGGATCTGCACAGTAGAGGAAATCAGTTCTCCTCCAGGGTCATGGATGGTCAGGTTGGGTGCTTAAATGATACAGGGGGGATGCAATTACCATAAGACTGAGCAGAAATATGCACATGTGAAATTGTGGGACTAACAGAGTCTTCGATGAGTGCTACAGATGGGCATGAACTGCAAAAATGACTTTGAGCCATTTAAACCAAAGAGCTGGGTGGCAGCCATTTACACCCCGGCTTTCTGCTCTTCATGAACTACCACAAACTGCCTTAAAATTTCTGGCAGATCTTCAGTTTATGAACATCACTTTGTGAACCATGAACCAGTCAAAATTCATGATGAATTTTTGTTCATGAGCCAGTTTGTGACCATCTCTAATGAGCACTGAAGGGTAAGGCAGTTCTCTGCCCGATGTTATTCAATATCTACATGCGCCCCCTTGCCCAGATTGCCCGGAGGTATGGGCTCGGGTGTCATCAATATGCAGATGACACCCAGCTCTATCTGCTAATGGATGGCCGGCCTGACTGCGTCCCAGGGAATCTGGACCAGGCATTGCAAGCCGTGGCAACTTGGCTTAGGCTGAGTGGGTTGAAGCTGAACCCGACGAAGACAGAGGTCCTTTGCATGGACCGCGGCGCTCTGGGGAGGGAAATACCTCTCCCGATTTTTGATGGTGTGCCACTGAAAGCGGAGCACCAGGTCAGGAGCCTGGGGGTTCTACTGGAGCCTTCATTATCAATGGAGGCCTAGATAGCAGCCACTGCCAAGTCGGCATTTTTTCATCTGAAGCGGGCAAGGCAGTTGGCCCCTTTCCTAGAGCGTCAGGACCTAGCAACAGTGATCCATGCGATGGTCACCTCAAGATTGGACTACTGTAATGCCCTCTACATGGGGCTGCCTCTGTGCCAAACCCGGAAGCTGCAGCTAGTGCAGAACGTGGCGGCTAGGCTTTTATTGGGGCTCCCAAAGTGGGAGCACATACAGCCAGGGCTGCGCGGGCTGCACTGGCTGCCAGTTACATACTGGGTTCGCTACAAAGTGCTGGTTATTACCTTTAAAGCCCTATATGGTCGAGGACCTGCCTACCTGAGGGACCGTCTTTCCCCATACGAGCCCCAGAGAGCACTGAGATCAGCGGGGAAGAACAAGCTGGTTATCCCCGGGGCAAAGGAGGCGAAACTGCAGGACACCCGCACACGGGCCTTCTCTATTGTAGCTCCACACCTATGGAACCAGCTCCTTGAAGAGGTGCGGGCCCTGCAAAGCCTCGGCCAATTCCGCAGGGCCTGCAAGACCACCCTTTTCAGGATGGCCTTTGCGGACTGCTGATTGATGGGTTCGTCTAAGTGACTCTTGCCTAAGTGACTCTCGCCTTCATGCTAACCGACAGAATAGCACCAGAAATGCCTATTGTTATTGCCAATTTATGTTAACTGTAAATTAGAATGGTTTTAAGACTAAAGTTGATTTTAAAGTTTTGTCTAAATTACTGTATGGACATGTTGTTAGCCGCCCTGAGCCTGCCTTGGCGGGGAGGGCGGGATATAAATAAAATTTTATTATTATTATTAGACTCTCTTAAAAACACAATGTTTTTATAACTGCAGGCTGACTGGTTAGTTCATTCTTTGTTTAAACAAACAGCTGAATAGCAAGAAGCAGCATCAGGTCTGTGAGGTGGGAAAAACAGGATTCCCATCAGGTTCTGTGAGAATTTATATGAATTGCTGTTGATTTCACTGTACCATACAGTTTGTATACATAAAATGTAACTTGCTGAATGGCTTGACTTAATACACGAACAGCCAAACTGCTCAATGAAAAAATGGCCTTTTTGCTTCCCACCTGCAAGCAGAACATAAGTCAAAGTGGTAGGTGTTTGAACATCCTTGTTCAAAAGCTGTCACAACAGACAAGGCAAGAAACCTTTCAGAAGGACGACATTCTTCACACATCTTCCAACTTGTCTGATATCTTCTGAATGTTCAGGGGACATGAGCACCCTAGTCACCAACAATCACTTTGGTAAGCACTCTGATCTGTTAATGAGTTACCATTACTATGCTCCTCTCCTAATAGCAGTGCATAGCAACCCAGACCCTTTACTCCACTCATTGTTCTTATTTGCCTCTTCAATTGTGCCCTGTTGGTCTGCCAGTGTGGGAAAGAAGGCCCAAGGTCTTAATTTGCCATTACACCCCCTCAGCAGCAGTGGGAGTGCTGATGGTGGAAAAGAGACAAAGAAGCCCAGTGATTCTTCTTGAACTTCCAAACTTACTTTGCTTTCTGGAATCCACTGGGGAAGGAATTCCATGCTTTCCACCACCACCCCCCATCATAAAACAAAGGAATCAGCATCAGTTGACTTGTTTTATATTCTATTTTTCATGCTTGATGTTTACTGAGCTCTGACCTGGATGGCCCAGATTAGCCTGATCTTGTTGCATCTCAGAAGCTAAGCTGGGTTAGCTCAGGTTAATACTCAGATGGGAGACCACCAAGGAAATCTAGTGTCACTGAGCAGAGGCAAAACCTCCTCTGAAAATCTCATGTCTTGGAAACCTTATTGGGTTTGCCGTAAGTTGACTGTGACTTGATGATACTTCCCACCACCATCATTACTGAACAATGGGCTATATTTCATGGCCATTTCACACATTATACCTAAGCAAACCCAAATTTGCCCCTGAATCTCCCAGAGCCTCCTTTTCCTGCTCAGCATTCTTCCCCTACGCTGCCAGCCTTACAACTCACCTATGTGAGAGTCATAACTCATTTTTCAGTCCCATCTCACAGCTGAGAACCACTGGTTAGAACATTACAGACTATATTCTTAGACCATATCTATGATGTAAGTCATTAGAGACAGGGGGAAAATATATCTGAAGAGCTGCAACATGAAGTCCTCCTGTATAAATGATAGCAGCAGATGACTTGCAAGCAGATGGGGAGACAGTTTGCAGCAGATCATGGAGAGCACAGCTGCTCAGTGCTCAAGTGAAAAAGCTTCCAGACATGCTGCAATTCTGTCTCCAACATAAATAAAAGATTTTACATCCTTAATATTTTCATATGTAGCTTTCATTATGGCACTTTTCTGATCTCATTAAGCCAAGACTTCCTCATTGATAAAACTGTGTCCTATTTCCAGATTTTGCAGATTGTGCGTGGACGTGAAGTTTAAGGAAATTATGAAGGTCTCACAGACTTGATAAATAAAACTGCACATGGCATAGATGCTCAGGAAAGTATGTGTTGTGATAAATGGTTCTTACAAAGTCCACAAAAAATCCAAAGTCCTCTCCGAAGGATGGATATATGTCCTGGCTCTGACAGCCGTTTACTGAAAGGAATTTGATTCAACTGGACAAGCTCAGAATTCAAACAGACTGTAGCAGGTAAAAAGTTAATGCAAAGGTACGCATTAATTGAGAACTGAAGTGTCACTTGGGAGAAAGAGCGTTGAGAAGACCTGCTGAAAGAAAATGGAAGGAAAGCCCTGAAAAGTGGCTGTGAACTTTACAAGGGACCTCTCTATGAAAGAAGAACTGATTTTATACAACACTTTTCTCTACCCTAAGGGGTCTTAAGAGTATCTTACAATCACATTCCCTTCCTCTCCCCACAACAGTCACCTTGTGAAGTAGGTAGGGATGAGAGAGTTCTGATTGGCCCAAGGTCACCTAGCAGACTTCATGTGAAGGAGTGGGGAATCAAACCTGGTTCTCCAGATAAGAGATCTTCACTCTTAACCACTACACCACACTGAGTCTCTAAGCAGGACTTTGACTAAGTATCTAGATCTGCAACACAGAGGAAGATGAGGGGCTTTAGACTGGTGTCTAATTAGGTTTTGGACTAGTGAGGGGTGGTCATTCTGGGGACCACCACCTTAACAGTGCAATCCAAAGCAAAGTTTAACTCTAGTAATCATGTTGATTTTAATGGGCCTAATAGGCTAACTTTGCTTAGAACTACACTGTAAAAAGAGTTTAACTCCTCTGATCATGTGTAGACTGTGTGAAGCCTGCTCAAACTGCAGGAACCATCCAAACAACGTATTCAATGTGATCTTCTTCTTCTTCTTCTCTTCTTCTTCTACAACATATGTATGGAGAAACAACAGAATCACCCTGTGAAAGAACTCACTAAAACCTTTGCAAGTGTCAGCATTTGAATGCCCTTTCAAATAATTTCCTCTGTGAGCTAGTTTATGGCATATAGAACCTGATGCTGTTAAAATGCTTTGCTGAGGTCCTATTAAGGTGCAGTACCAATAAAGGTAATTACTTTAGCAAGGCACAAAGCATTTTTCAAAGCACTGAAAGCAGCTTTCAAAGAATATATCAATGGAAAAACATTTTGAAAACTATAACTGAAATATAAAGACAGAGCGAATGGTGAAAGAACAAATTAATGGCTCTCAATTAAAGTGTCCTCCAGTCATATTTAGACCCACAAAGCCAAAAGCTTCTTGACTGATGGGTAGCTATTGCACTGCATACAATATATGCTTCTTTTTATACTGGATATGCACTTCGGTAACTGAACATAAGCAATAAGTTTGGAAAGTTAAGGAAAACAACTATTTATTTCCCCCCTCACAGTTTCTCTGAATGTCAGAGAAACTGTCATGGCTTGACTGACCAACTATTAATAGAATCCACCATTAGTCAACTACTGTGAGGGACTGACATCCTCTTTTCTGCCACCCACATCAACTCTCTCAGTTTTGCGCTCTTTTCTCATTACCTTCACTTTCTAAAGCTGAGTTTGCTGCCTGGGAATAGGAGTTGACAAAAGTAATGCATAGAATCATCCTTTTTATGCATATGATATACTTTGTAGTAACACTACCTTTTTGCTGCAGAAGTTGCACTAGGAAGAAAGGGGAATGGCTAATGAATGACAGTGCTCTGGGAGTCTTCTGGCATGTGTCAGAAATTACATCATCACGTTACCAATGTTGTGTACAACATTCTGGGTTTGGGGCAAAAATTCTATGGTTTTCGTTGTGTACTGGACTCAAGTAAAGACTGAATTAGGTGTTCCTGCCTGGCTTATTGGAGCCATAGAAACGGAGCTTGTATGGGAACTATGGGCAACAGGATCCAAATCCCTGCTGCCCACAGCAATCAGAGATCCCCTGCTGGTTTGAATGATCCAATAACGTGCTTGCGCCGGAACCCAGAGTTGTATAAAGTTGGTCCCATTGGCCCAGTTCCCCAGTCTTTGTAGTGCAGCCACCTATCATGCTGTATCTAATAAAGAGCTGATTATCACTGCCACCTCATCTCTTCAATGCATTGAACCCACTATATTAGGTTTTTTGCTACAAAACCTTAGAGTTTGCCCCAAGAAGAAGAAGAAGACTGCAGGTTTATACCCTGCCCTTCTCTCTGAATCAGAGACTCAGAGCAGTTTACAATCTCCTATATCTTCTCCCCCCACAACAGACACCCTGTGAGGTGTGTGGGGCTGAGAGGGCTCTCACAGCAGCTGCCCTTTCAAGGACAACTCCTGCAATAGCTATGGCTAACCCAAGGCCATTCCAGCAGCTGTAAGTGGAGGAGTGGGGAATCAAACCTGGTTCTCCCACTACACCAAACTGGCTCTACTCTGGCATGATGATGTCACTTCAGAATGACATCAGCACATTAGGCATTACCTCATTTGTTCAGGAACCAGAAAGCCCCACTCCCTTTCATTACAAACATTTATTACTTTAAACTGTCTCATTTTCAGTTTGAGACTGACCCAGAAGCTCCAGCTGGTCCAGAATGTGGTGCCACAAGTTCTGACAGGAACATCATGGATGGTACATATACAACCTGTGCTGTGTCAGCAACACTGGCTCCCAGTAGAAATACTGAAGCAAGTTCAAGGTTCTTGTGTCAACCTTTAAGGTCTTGAGTGATCAAGGACCAATGTATCTGCAGGACCGCCTCCTCTGATATGTCCCTGGGAGAGTGTTACACTCCTTGGATAACAATCTTCTGGTGATCCCTGGTCTCAAACATATCTGGCTGTTCTCAGACTGAGCCAGGGTCTTTTCAGTCCTGGCCCCAACCTGGTGGAGTTCTCTGTCAAACTCCATCAGGGCCCTATGGGATCTTATGCAATTCCTCAGGGCCTGTAAGGCAGAGATGTTCTGCAGGCATTTGGTTGAAGGCAGTGATGGTTTCCATTCTGGCTGAGACCCTCCCTTATTCTCCTCCCTCTCAGACTGTTTCCTTCTCTCTGCTCCCTGGATGAAGTCATGGTCCAGAATTAGGGGATGAATTGTAATCTCTGTTGTCATTATTTGATTTTTCAGATTACTGTAGAATTTAAAGTCAAATTTTAAATGTTTAATTATGCTGTATATCACCCAGATCCCTGAAATAGCAGGGATTGGGCAATGCATAAATCCAATATAATAAATAAATAATGTTGATACTTCTGACGGATGACTGAGAATGAAGTACTGCCAAGAATCAAATTTTACATGACTGGATATATATATCTGGACCTGACAAGCCCAAACTTTTTAATATTGTTGAAATTCAAGAAAGAAATGGATACAGGTACTTTTGGAGAGAGGGGAAGGGATGTCATTTTAGCTCAATATAATACAAGCTAGCAGGGCTTTTTTCCTGGGGGAACATGGTGAAACAGAGTTCCGGAACCTCTTCATGGAAACAAAATTCTCAAAAAACATTAAACGTTCATGAGAGGCACCCTTCTCCTTCATTTCCTTCTTGAGTGTTCTAGAACCTCTTTTTCGAGAGAAAAAAAAGCCCTGCAAGCTAGAGTTTGTGTTCTGAGTGTTTGTGTGTAAAAAAAAAAAATGAGTTGGGAATCATGAGGAAGCCTACAATGGCAGCTGAGCTGAGGAAATGGTCTTAGCTCTGGTCAAATGAATATCATATCTACTTTCCCATGAGTTAGGCTGATAGGAGAAGACTGTTTATGGGCTTGTTATATTGTGCAAAATATCATCATGGCAGGGAAGTGGCACAGATAGAGGCCAGTCACCCATGGCACCTCTCACTGCTTCTGACTGCTCTATCAACACTGGAAGAACTTTGCAGGATATCATTTAGGCTTTTATAACTGGAAACAGGGCAAGTATAAGAAGTTGTGTTGCCTGTCCTCACTTGCCTTTATAAAGTTCAAGGCTAAACCTCATGTCTATTAGATCTGCCGTAGCCTGTCTTTCTCAAGTGGTGATCCATTTGAGGTAAGCAAAATTCCTGTGTTTACACTTAAAAAAAAAAAAGTTGTTGTGCCCATGTATACTGCTTTATTTGTAAACTGTTTTGAGCTACCATAGCTGGTAGGAAAGGCAGGTCCTTACTTAAAGAAACACACATGCACATGCACACAGAGGGCGTTTTCGCACTCACGTTCAGCTGGCGCGACCCCCCTCTTCACCGCGCAGGATCTGCGTGGATTTCGCACTAAATGCCGCGGAGCAGCCGGAAGAGCCGGAAACTCCCGTCGCAAAAGCCGCACAAACGGAAACTGCTTTTTGGCGGTTTACGTTTGAGCGGCTTTTGCGCCGGGAGTTTCCGGCGCAAAAGGCTGCTCTGCGGCATTTAGTGCGAAATCCGCACAGATCCTGCGCGGTGAAGAGGGGGGTCGCGCCAGCTGCAGGTGAGTGCGAAAACGCCCAGAGTGTCTATTGGTGCCAAAGCAGCTAAAATGGCCGCCTGGGAGTATTAAATTAGATTATCTTCTGTTGGATAGGAACCACCAAACAACAAGACAGGTTTGTAAGGAATGCAAAAAGTGAGGCAAACAGGCCAAACGGTAATCTTTCAACAAATGTTAAAGTGACTTTTAAATAGTAATTATTTATTCTTCCTTACAGTCATAATCTTTAAGTTATCAAATGTTAATGTGCAGATTCTTGGTGGGACTTTTAGAAGGTATTTTTGGGGTTGTTTTAAATTACTAAAATATTCTGGTCAATTACTGTAATAGTAATAAACTAACTAAACCAGCCACCTGGGAATTTTTACCAAGATGATAAATATAGAATTTAATGGGACACAACCAAGAAATGTAGCCTGATCAGGAAAGAACTGGTCATAGTGGTCCTATCTAGGGGTCCCAATCCTCCTGCCCTGGCGGGGGACCCCAGGGTTTCCACCCTCTTCCCCAAAAAATGGAAGCGGGGGGAGGGGGGAAAGGGCGAGCCGCTGCCGCCCCCTCCCCGCCCAGTGAAGCCATATGCGGCAGGCCCGCCGGCGCCCAGCAGCAGGAGGAGGCGGAGGAGGAGCTGTCAGCCGAGGGCCTTGCTGGCGGCGTTGGCGCAGCAGAGGGGCAGCAGGAGCGCGGTGAGGAAATCGGGCGCAGCGGAGCCAGGCGCGGCCCAGGGCGGTGAGGGAGCTCTTGAAGGGGTGCAGCACAGCCCCGCCAGCACCAGCGTGGCAGTGCCGGAGGCCGAGGAGGAGGCCCCGAGCCCCCGGCCCTTGTCTCCATGCCCGCGCCACCGCCCTGCTTCACCCAGGCCTCCAGCCTCAGGTGGCCGCGGAGGGGCGGGGAGGACAAGCAGGAGGAGGAGGGAGGGACAGCTGCTAGTGCGGCTGCGGCGCAGGAACCTGCGGCTGCGGTGCTTGTCACAGCCTTGATATTGGCTCCACCCCCAAAGTCTCCTGGCTCCACCCCCAAAGTCCCCAGCTATTTCTTCAATTGGACTTGGCAACCCTAGTCCTATCAGACTTTGAAGGCAACTAGGAATGCTTCAGAAATTCTCCACAAATATGAAAAAAGTCCTGGTGGATTGTGTCCCATGTCTTTAAAAGCATAACTTTAAACAGCTTTGTTACTTCACAAGGCTGTGATATCTTTTTGAGGCCTTCTCATAAAACACAGTTCTGAACACTGAATACCATCTATGGACATAAAGACTGATAGCCAATGAAGTGAATGGGGTGTTCTTTCTTTCTTCAGTACCACATTATAATGAGACAGACAAACATCTGAGAGCTCTTTCTGGTCTCCTTTTATAGTTTCATTCAGTTTGGTTCTCTAGTAATATAATTAGAAGCATTTGAATGAATGGGGAAGAACTTTAAAAGGTGGTGATTTTCTAAATTTTACAGGGGAAAAAAGACTGATCTTTTCACAGAATTTAGGAAATTATTGCTTTCAAATGGGTAGGTTATAAAACTACTTTGATTGAGTGACAGGTATGCACTATGTGACTAGAAGGCAGCTCAGAACTTGAAACAATGAAGATTTTCTCAGAATCTTAAACAGGTTCCCCTACCTCCCCCCATCTCTCTCCAGCAGACAAATCATTTTTACTTATAATTTACATTGTAAAATCTGCACTATCCCATTATGCTGGGGTTCCCAAAGGGCTTCTATGAGGACCAAAAGTGTTTAATGAATAGGAGATCTGAGACAGTTCAAATGTTCACTACTAACATGGTATAGTCCTCTCATCAATTTGTACCACTTCATGATTAATGTATAGGCTTAGAAACTCAGAGCCGTATTAAGAGCCCTAAATCTTTTCCTCTTTTAGCATTACATAGAGATATTATTGCTTGTAATGATGAAGTCCAACAGCTGATGTTGTTTTGGACAGTTCCCAAGTAAAAGTATGTATGTATAAGCAATTGGAATTTAAAAGCTTTAAACATGTGAAAACTCTTTGAGTGGCCACTTCTATATTTGCCAAAAATAGAGGCACATTTTGAGGGGTATGAAAATGTTTTACAATGGATACTCACACAGTTCACCAGAGCAGTGTAGTGAATGAAAGCTGTGGATCCATACATTAATGAGATCTAGCTGAAATTACCAGGGATTGTATCTGAGATGCTCTGCATAAAAAGCATGCAGTCTACCAGAGAGAAATGGTTCCTACTCCCCTTCCCGTTATTGTACTGACACGAATTGCACCATTCTTGTCTGAAAGAATGAAATCCACTCTGTTCATCCATCAAGGAGTGGGACTGGAGACAGAACCAGAGAAGACGTATTGCTTCCCGTTACAGCCCCAATCTGTGCTCCAGCTGACAACATTAAGGACTTCAAAGTTAACTGAAACTTCACTGAAGTTTTAATTTAGGTCATTCTGTTCTAGTTATGTTAATATAGATGAAAAATCCACCTCAATGACATTGCGAAAAAAAATCAGTTTCAGTGGCATTTAGAAAATAAAAAATACTTTAAATAATAGCTACTTGAGATTCATGCTTCTGTCATTGTGTCAGTGAAATCTCCTGCTGCAATTATAATTATAGCCTTGTAATATATACTTATGATATACTCTTTGTTTTCAAATCCTCCATCAGACCTTAAGATACTAATACTCTATGGGACCTAATATCACAAAAAGACTATTTTTCCAGCTAATGTTATGAGACTTGTTTAGACTGACACTTGATAAGTCAAAGGATATTTTCCAACAGCCAATCCCTAACTATGGAGTATGAGAAAAGCACAATGCCTCTCAAATCCTGGAACCTGTTTTAATGCATGAGAGAGAGAGAGAGAGAGAGAGAGAGAGAGAGAGCGCAATCTCAGATGTAGAAGAGAGTGTCTCTGACCGTGTGCAGAATCGCCTCTTCTGCTACTATAGCCAATCCATAGGCTTCTAGAATCAGAGGACGGGCTTCTATCACAGGCAGACTTGAGCCCCAACACTGTATGTCTGATGCACCCTGACCTAGATGGCCCAGGCTAGTCTGTTCTTGTCAGATCTTGGAAGCTAAGCAGGGTCAACCCTGGTTAATATTTGGATGGGAGAACATCAAGGAAGTCCAGAGTTGCTATGTAGAGGAAAGCAATGGCAAACCACCTCTATTAGTCTCATAGAAAACTCTACATGGTTGTCATAAATTGGTTGCAATTTGACAGCGCTTTTTACACACATCTGATGCACTTAGCATTTATACAGCCCTACATTATCTCCAAAATCCTTGCAGCATTAGCTAAGGTCACTGGATGCTGTTGTATCAGCCCCTTCTAATTCAAATAAAGCATGAGACCTTAGTTTGTTAGTAGCTTGGGCACGTAATTGCATAACCTATATGAAGGGATAAGTTATGAAGTCACATGAGTTGTTTTTTGCCCTTCCCACTCAGGCATTTGCCATACCCAGCTGATCTTCCCTCCCAGTGGGATTAGGCAGCTGACTTGGGTCTGAGCAGCATTTTTTTCTTTTTTGGGGGGGGGGGGTGTCTTCTATGATGGGTTAGAAGACCCATGCCAGAGGGCCCTTTTTAATTTTTTCCATGTTGCTTAGGGATAGCTTGGGATAAATAGACCTCATTTTATGAATGGTTTGGCCAGTAACTAGTTTAGCAGGGATATGGTGAGTTGCTCATGATAGGTAAGGCAAATTGGTGAACACCTTGAGCCATCAGATATGATGGAAGGTCATTCCCAAACAGTTCATCACTTTTGCCAGTGGTGGAGATGAGTGTGAGAGGCAGGAGTCATTTAGTAGAAAGATAGGTGTTGGAGCTCATTAGCTCAACTCATTTGCATAACTCATTTGAATATGCCCCTGACATCAATAGAAGGTGTACTAAATTATATCAGCTCAGCATCTCCCTTAAATGCTTCTTGAATTATAATTGTCATAATAAAGCCTTATTCCCATCATACTTTTTAAATTACTTTCTCCTATGTGGCTACAGTGGCATGATGAAGATTTCCATCTGTCTGCTTTATATGTTTTGGTTGTTTTTTCATTTTTTGTGGGGGGAAAATATTAGGTTTGTCAAATGTTAGAATTCAGCAAAATTCTCACAAGGGGTTTGAACAATGGAGCCCAAAAGCAAGTATTGGAGGCACGAGATAAAAAAGAAAGAGCATGACAAAATGTAGACGTTCCAGAGCTCTGCTCCTGTGAGCTCCTTCCCAAAATGAGGCTTGGTGAGAGGGGACACCCTCTGAGTGAGGAAGATGAAGCTTGGCCCCCTTTGTAAACAAAGCTTTGCTTTGAGCCAGGGTGCTAAGTCCTCTTAGCACAACTCATCCTTAAAGTAGTTAATAGTCAATACATTAGTTAAACCCAAACTATGATGTTCTGTGTCTTTATTTGGGCAATGGTGTGTGAACAATTACTTTATCAGGTAGGTGAGTATTACAGATAAATGTAATAAAGATACTGGAACTGGAAACTCCCTAGGTGATATTCTTAACCAATATACATGGCATCTCTCCATTGCTCTTGCAGTTCTTTCTCCGAAGGATCACATGCTGCTTCAGGATCTAGATTTAAGGCTTGTTATCTACATACATCAAAATAGCTTAAATAAGGGGTGTCAAACATGCAGTTCCGGGGCCAAATCAGGCCCCCAGAGGGCACCTATCAGGCCCCCGAGCAACTGGCTGTCATATGCTTCCTTCTCCCTATATCGTGCTTCCTTCTGCATAACAGCTTGCTTTGCAAGGCTTGCTCAATTGTACAGGAGCTACAGAGCAAAACCTCTGTTTTCTCCATTGGGGAGGAAGCGGAGAGGAATAGCTGGCTTTGCCAGGCTCTCTCAATTGCACAGTAGAGCTACTGAACCAAGCTTATCTTCCTTCTATTGGCTGAGGCTCCCCCCAGTTCCCTGGGGAAGGAAAGAAAGAGCCAGAGCTTCCTTTGCCCAGTTCCCTGAATCCCATGGGAGAAATACAAAGAAAGCATCTTTAAGACCAATGAGTGCTGATGTTTTAAGTTTTTTAAAATACATATTTGTGTTTGTCTGTGTTCTTTGTAAAATTTATATCTCTGCTACCTAATCTTAAATAGGTACACACAAGGCCTGACCTGACATGGCTCGGCCCAACCTGACATGGCTCGGCCCAACAAGGTCTCATTTATGCCAGATCCGGTCCTCATAACAAATGAGTTCAACACCCCTGGCTTAAATTATCACCCACAGCAGTGAATTCTCTTCCATCTGTAGGGCAACTTAACCCCAAATGCCAAAATTAATACCAGAATACCAACATCAATAACTCATCTCTTTGTGGCAGGAGGGGCAGGGCTATGGTTTAATGGCAGAGCTTCTCTTTGCACATGGAAGGGCTGTCCCTGACCTGGTATTTCCAGTTAAAGGGATAAAGTAGAAGATGATATGAAGACCTTTGTCTGAGACTCCAGACGGTTGCTGCCGATCAGAGTGTATAATAGTGACCTTGATAGACCAGTGATTTTCATGAGGCAGTTCCATGTATTCATGTGTCCTAAACTATGGTCTCTGTCACATATTTGATAGCAACAAACCCAGTTGGCATGAAGTGATAATTTGGACCCAGGAAACAAGGTGTAAGCAAACAGAAGCAAATGTTACACGGCTCTCAAAAACAAAGCAATGTAGGCTTATTTCGTAACACATTAAAAACATAGCCTTCCCCAGGTCAAAGTCTGATTCACAAAAGTATATTACTGCCTTGGTTAAAATGTCATTGAAATGTTTTATGGAGACTGGCTCTAGGTGGGAACATCTAACCCAAGTCTAGATGAGAGTCATAGTATGTATGTGGTGGTTCCAGAATGAACAATTGTCTTCCACAAGCCACTCTAATATTACTTTGTTTTATTTATTTATGAAGCCGGCAATTAAGAATAGATTGTTTAAGTTCTCGGTAATTTTCTAAGACATTTTGTATTAGGCATAAGCTAATGAGGCTGTCAAAACATTTTTGGTAGGATACAGGAAACTTTTTGTTCAATAAGGATTTATATTTTCTAACATGTCAGATGGGAGGGGAGGTGGCATGGTATAGCCCAATCTTGTAAGATCTTGGAAGCTAAGCAGGTTGGTAATTTGGATGGAAGACCAAGGAACACTTTGCAGAAGCAGGCAATGGCAAACCACCTCTGCTTCTCATGTGACTTGAAAGCCCTTTGCCAAGATCTCCATGGCTGTGGTCAGATGACAGGTTTAGGGTGGTCTGGTCACATTGCTAATTAATCCAGTTTTTTTTTAATGGAGATTTTTGGTCAGGCATCAGACCCAGATGAGTAGCCATTTTAAAAACAATAAAGCATCCTATAGCACATTAACCACTAAAACCTATCTTTGTATAAACAGATACTGATATGGGGAAGCAGAACTACTTAGTTCTGTCTTTCCATATCAGTATCTGTTTATACAAAGATAGTTCTGTTTCTTAGTGGCTACCAAGCAAAAATAATTGTGTTTTCAGTGGACCTAGTTAAATTCTAAAGGTAATTTATTTTCAGTAGTACCAACATACTTTTTTTTTACCTGTGCATTTGCAATAGGTGACATTGTGCAAGAAACTGAAAAATCTAATCAAGCAAACCATGGAAGAATATGCTCAGCTATGAATATTATTTTATTATAAGCACTTCTCCATGAATTTTAAAACATCAATGCAACAATTATGCAAATGCTAAGACCTTTGTGTGTAGCTAACCTTACATCATCTCAGAGGTTACTTCTCAGATATGAGAATAAAGGCTCAATTACATGATATTGCAGTGGTGTGGAACGTATCACTGACAATTGCTTCTTCATTGTTGGGAGGAAGCAATTTGCAGCAGAAAAACATCTAGTAAGGAAGTGATATTTAACCCTTCCTTCACTTGCTACTCTCCCCCAGCAACTCCTCTCCTCCATATCCTTTAAAGCCCTATATGGCCGAGGACCTGTCTATCTAAGGGACTGCATGTTTATCTAAGGGACCCCATATGTTCCCCAGAGAGCACTGTGTTTGGGAACTCAAAAGCTGTTGTCCATCCCCAGACCAAGGGAGGCCAGACTGGGCTTCATACAGGCCAGGGCCTTCTCAGTGGCAGCACCAATGCTGTGGAATGCTGTCCCAATTCCACACGGCTTGTAAAACCAAACTTTTTAAACATGCCTATAGCAACTTGGGGAAAAGGCTGCCACTTTTATGCTGCTGGGCAATTCCACCAGAAGGACCACCAACAGATAAATGGAAGGTCTAATACAATCTGAGCCTCCTATGCTTCAAGATTCTGTATAGCACCAATGCATTAAATTGTAAATTATTTATGTCTTATCATTTTACACCTGAAATTGAGATGTTGGTTTTATTAGGTTTGTTAGCCGCCCTGAATCCATCTGGAATGGGCGAGATATAAATCGAAAGTAAATAAAATAAAATAAATATTCCAAGTTCATGGTGTTCATGGAATTAGGGTTGGCAACTTCAGGCATCATATGATGTCACAATGTTACTTCCACTGGAGTGATAGGAAGTTATGTCATGGTGTCACTGCAACATTCTTGCAATCCCACACAATTCTGTAGTATGATGTGCAATGTCACTTCCAGTTCAAAGCCCAAGTTTTCCTGAACAATGTTACCCAAAGGAGACTTTGATTAGAAGACTGTAATTGTTGCTGGGGTCTATACAGTGAAGAGCTTTAAAGGTAAGAATCAACTATTTGAATTGTGCTTGGAAACAAAAGGTAGCCATGTTTGCAAAATGCATTTTATTGTTCCAACCAACAGGCATTTCCTGCATTTTGCAGCAGCTGAAGTTTCTGAATAGTCTTCAAGGTTAGCCCCATGTAGAGTATATGATAGTAATCTAGTCTTGAGATAACTGGAAGTGCCATCCCCAGTGTGGGGATATCACATATTGGGGACATTGGGACAATGCTCTGGTTTTTGGGCAAAACTCTGTGATAAATTTGCTCACAAATCATAGAGTTCTTGTACAAAAACTAGAGAGTCACTCGGATGTCCCTGATGTGATGACATCACTTGTGGGTGACATTATCATGCCAGGGACAGCAATTCCAAGTTTACTGGAAGTCACTCAAAAACATCAATTGGAGGGGACAGGATTTCCGCCTGCCAGCGAGCAATAGACTGCCAAAGCAGGGGATTCCCCTGCCTCCAACAGGGGACTGGGAACTCTAATCTCTTCCAAGAAGATCTTTAAATGTTATACTCATGAAATATTACAGGTGTGAATGTCTTCCTCTTTGCTCCATGAAGCTTCATATTCATTACATATAAAGGAGTCAAGCAGAGGTTTTTTTGTTGGTGCAGTCCATCTTTCCCCCTCTTTTTGTACTGGAAATACTTGTGTTGAATAGTGGGTTCAATACATGAAGAGGCTAGGTTGTGGTTGATCAAATCTCTTTATTCAGGTTACAGCATGGTAATGGTTAAATTAAGACTGCTGCATTGGGCCAACAGGGCCAACTATATACACTCTAAAGTTCCCACACTTGAACATCATTGGGTCATTTGAACCAGCAGGGGGCTAGTGATTGGTCCAGCGAAGCAGAGATTTGGATCCTGCTTCCCATTGTTCCCATGTCCCGAAGCTCAGCCCTCAAGGGTCCAATGAGCCAGCCAGGAACTAACACCCCATGTCAAACATAGAGTCACATACACAAGACCTTGTGTGACTTGGCATGAGGTATGCCAGGCCTGTTTAGTCACTCAGCTCTTATTATTTATTTATTTATTTTTATTTATATTTCGACTTATATCCCACCCTTCCCACCGAAGCGGCTCAGGGCGGCTCACAACACACAAACTTACATAAGTTTATCTTAAAAACATTTACATAATAAGGATTAAAACAGTAAATTAATAAAACATAAAACATAAAAAACATAAAAACCAGCGGTCTGTTAAATGCATTCTAATTCCATCCAGAAATTCTCAGTGTCAGTTAGTTGTTGTAGGCCAGCCGGAAGAGGACTGTCTTACAGGCCCTGCGGAACTGCCCTGGGTCCCGCAGGGCCCTCACCTCTTCCGGCAGCTGGTTCCACCAGTAAGGCGCCGTTACCGAGAAGGCCCGATCCCTGGTGGATTTCAGATGGGCCTCCTTTGGCCCAGGGATTACTAGCAGATTTTGTGAGCCCAATCGTAGTACTCTCTGAGGAACGTGTGGGGAGAGATGGTCCCTAAAGTAGGCAGGTCCTAGGCCACATAGGGCTTTAAAGGTAATGACCAACACCTTGTACCGGACTTGGAATGTTATTGGCAGCCACTGCAGATCCCGAAGCCCCGACCGAATGTGCTCCCATCTTGGGAGCCCTAGTAGCAGCCGGGCAGCGGCATTCTGCACTAACTGCAGTTTCCGGGTTCGGCACAGGGGTAGCCTGGGAATTTGTATTGGCTTCAGCAGGGCTTTTTGTTTTAGCAGGAACGCACAGGAATGCAGTTCCGGCTGGCTTGATGTCAGGGAGTGTAGCCTAATATGCAAATAAGTTTGAGTTCCTGTTTTTTGTAGAAAAAGCCCTGTGTGAAACAATGGGGACATCAATTAATTATTTGTATGTTTTTTGTATGGCCACCATTGTAGCCACTTAACATGTCTCATGTTGTATTTTCCATAGTTAGATTTTTGTGTATGTGTATTAATCCTACACTGCCTAACTGTCAACAACTGGGAGAGGTTCTCCCCCATTCTGAATGGAACACCAGCTTCTCCTTGTAACTTCTCCTCCCTGCCCCCACCACATTTCTGTTGCTTTAACTCAGAGTATAAATTTATCTGCTTGGGAAGAACACTCAATTCATCAGGTAAAGCAAGCTCTGACTTGCAAATTCTTATGCTAGAATAATTTATGATTTTATGTATGAGGTTATGGTTTTATTTGTAAACTTTCTTGAGCTGAACTCTAGAGAGGCTGTCTAAAAACCTCCTTCATAAATAGATGTGTTGGTCTTTAAAATGCTACAGGCTTCCTGTTTAATTTTGCTACAATGGACTAACAAGGCTACCTCTCTGGAATTACAATTATATGATTACTAGTTTACGATGTATATTGTTCTGCTCTGTTTTTAGCTCTGTTGCATTGGTTCTAACAGTAGTGTTGTGTTGGTTTTATTAATGATGGAGTTCATGTTTTGAGACATTTTAGAAGAAGAAAAAAATAGTTGGCTTTTTATACCCTACTTTTCTCTACCCTAAGGAGTCTCAAAACAGTTTACAATTATCTTCCCTTCCTCTCCCTACAACAGGTGCCTTGTGAAGTAGGTGGGGCTGAGAGAGTTCTGATAGAACTCTTGACTGACCCCTGATCACGCAGCAGACTTCATGTGGAGGAGCTGGGAATCAAAAGTCCACCACTTTTAACCACAACACCATTCTGTCTCTCTCACCATGCAGGTATTTGGAGAGACAGCCTATACATTTGCTAAATAAATAAAAATAGTCCTCATAGGTATTATTTATCCATGCCATAAGGGTTAAACAGACAAGAGAAGAACTTGAGCTCCTTGATAGAAAGGTGGGATTTTTTTAAAGTGATAGTAATACACAATTTAGAGTGATGGCAGTGGAGCTAGGATCAGACCTTGAACATCATCAGGGTCATGCTAGGTCACTGAGCACTTGGGGAATCATTGAGCATTTGGAGAATTTTGAGAACAGGTATTTGCCATCACAACAAAATGGCTGCCATGAGGGGCTGTGTGTAATCACAAAATGTTGACAGATTGCAAAATGGAGACAGCACTTACCTCATGAGCTCTTCTTAAGTATCTTCTTCTCCAATGAAGTGGGAAAAAGTCAGCATTAAGTTCTTGGTTTTAAGGAAGAGATACTTTGGAGAAGTGGGTACCAGGAAACACATTTGCAGGTGCTAGGGTGACCACAGTTACCACATTGGAGGCCACAGCAGTAGAAATTGGGAAGTAATAGAGAATCTTAAAGCATTCAGAATTTTTTTTATCCTCATCCAACTATCTGAACTGTAGATTCTTTGGGAACCATCCTAAACAGCTCGAAAGTCCCATTTTATTCACAGGCTTACTCCTGGTGTCCCTAGGATTGCAGCCTTTGTTTCCAAGAAGTTTTCAACTTATTTAGGTAGGGTTTGAATGAATTTTTCCTAAGTGGAAAGAAGTGTTATTGCTTTGATGATTAAATAACCTTTAATTCTTTTTTTTCTTTTTTTGGCATTTCAGTCCAGCTAGTTAGGGCTTACGATCTCATTAGCACTTGGTATTTGATAACCGTGGTGTCTGGCTATCAAGGGCCGCTGAATTAAAACATTTCAGAATAAAAAATGTCTTGTCAGGGAATTCTATTTTAATGAAAAGCAAAACAATTTCTCCTTCCATTCTTCACCATTTGCCTTCTGGTTTATTGGTTAATGTTTAATGCCCAGATGAAAACTTAATGATCTCAGAATGTCATGTTGCACAGTGTCCTGATGTGATCTCTGCTTTGTTCCTTCTGTCTGCCATATGAAATTCCTGAGCAAAGGTTGATAACCTGAAAATCTCCCCTAGCGACTACTGTCCCCCCCCCCACATTTATATTATATAAGCCAAGTAAACAGGAATATAACAGATACTTCAACAGTGCCATTGTTCCTCTTCCAGTGTTCACCATGCTAACCAACAGCTATAAAGAATAAGTACACGCTCATCACCATAGCCATCCATCCTCATCCAATAATGAGCTCATGAGCTGATAAAAATTTACCTGAAACGTATTATGAACAACTAAAAAAGTTTCTGACTTCTTAGCCTCAAATGAGACCAGCATTTTTGCCCCCCCAGTCGGAATGAAGAGACTGACACAGTGTGTTGGATAAAAACCCGGGACGCTTTATTGAAACATAACTTGAACGATAAGGATGGCAAGAGGTACAGGCCTACAAGAACAAGCCCTGGGGTCAAAACACAGGACCCCGCCTTGTCCAGAAGGGCGAGCCACCCTGCCCCCAGCACACGGCCACTACCATCTGACTGGTGCTGAGCGGCCAGGCCCAAACTCCACCTCCACCTCTGTCGGCATCAATCACTCAGGAAAGATCCGCACAGGTGAGGCTTTGTCGTGATCTGCACTCCCAGCATTGAGCCGTGAAGCCCATCTACCGTTCATACAGACCACCTGCACCCACTGGTGCAGAGCCATAGGTGCTCCCCTGAAAAGGCTGTAGCCAATACCTCATCCTGCCAAGCGACCAAATCCACCTAACCTCATCCCATACTCCCTACACTATCCTGCAGTACAAGGTAGGCAAAAAACAAATTCACACAGGCCAATTCCGTGAAAATGAAAAAATTCCTATCTGGCCCCTAATAAGGCGACCAGTAAAACCTGTACTGCATAGGGCGGGTGGGTGGGCCGAGAGCCACGAGAGAACTGCGCAGCATGGGCGGGAGCCCGGGCTTAATAGCCCTGACTCCACGCCCACTCCTTGAACTCCCGGATGGCCGGGAAGCCGACGTCAGCCTCCCTCCTTCCGGGAGGGCAAAGCACGGCCCCCAGCCTATGACTGGCATTGCCAGTGCGGCTGGGAAGGGGCCGATTTCTCTGTTGCTCACAGATGATCAGCTTCTACTCAAACTCCCTTTGAGACTTTCTTTTTATAAGAGGTTGTGCTTTGTCCTGAAACTTATAATTTCAATGTGTTACAAGTAATGCCCAATTTTCAATAAAGCTGTTAAAATTAGGTTTTAATCTTCCATAATATGTCAATTTGTATATTGATGCAAAATTTCAAATTTGCTTGTACTAAAAGCGATAGATTTTCACTTTGAGGAAATGCACATGCAAACACTAATGATCAAGTCACTTTACAAAAGTTCCAGACAGTGATTAAAGTAATGTGTTTTTCAAAACCCAATGAGAATGTTCTAAATTCAAATGAAAAGTTATACCCTGCCACAGTGAACACGTTTAAGTGTGGATGGCCAATAGCTTTTGGGTTGGGGGAGGGCATGCTGTAATTAAGTCATAGGGAGTGAGCCCAAGGAGGTTTACTCAGATGTAAGTCCTAAATTATTCTTGTAATATCAAGACCCAGTGGGTAAGAACAGATGGGCATTTAAAGCCACCCCAGGAATGGGAGTCAGGTGGACCAAAAAAGCATGCCCACACATGCACATCTGCCTCCCGTCCCCATCCCACTCTCCAAGTTGCCCTTGGCTTGCTGGGAGCCGGCTCAAAAAAGCACCATTTGAAAGTGGTGCCTTTTTGCTGGGATGCCTCCAAGGCACCTCCATGACCATCTGGAAGACCAGGAAGTGCCCAGAGAGTGCCTGGGGCGCTGCGGACAGAATGCGTGCGTGTTCCAGACACTCCCTGGGTGCCCACACCCTGCCCCTTTTCCAAGCACTTTCCAGAAGCTCTAGGGCACTCTATTTCCAGTCATCTCTTTTCAGGGTAGCTTGTTTATAAATATTTGGATGTTCATTATTATATTTTACTGCTTTAGCTATGGTTGCATTTAGAAATGTGAAGGCCAGAAAAACTCTATAGAAGAAGGTTGTTGTTGTTGTTGTTTAAATATTTCTTCCAGGGTTTTTTTTGCCAACACAAGAATTGGAAATTTAGAGGAGTACTGAAAAAATGCTTCTATGAAATATATTATCTATGGATTGAATAAAATGCTTTTTAAGGCAAAGTTTTGCTCACCAGAAGTGTGTAATATCAGGGCTTTTTTTGTAGCAACTCATTTGCATTTTAGCCCAAACCTCCTGATGTTACCAGTGTTTTGCACAGGGATTTTTTTGTAGAAAAAGTCCAGCAGAAACTCATTTGCATATTAGGCCACACACCCTGTGACACCAAGCCAGCTGGAACTGTGCGTTCTTGCTCAAAAAAGTCCTGAGTAATGTGAAGATTTTTATGTAATACAATTGGGCATTGTGTATGTGCATGTCTCCATGTGAACAGCCATGCTCAGGTCTTGCAAACTGAAGGTTGTGGCTTCCTTGAGTCAGTCAATCCATCTCATGGTCAGTCTTCCATCTTTTTTTGTTGTCTTCAGCTTTTCCTAGCATCCCTGTCTTTTTCAGAAACTTTTATCTTCTCCTAATGTGACCAAAGTACAATAGCCTCAGTTTAGTCAATTTAGATTCTAGGGAAAATTTAGGCTTGATTTGGTCTAGAGCCCTCTTGTTTGTATTTTTGATAGTCCATGGTACCCATAAAACTCTCCTCCAACACCGCATTTGAAATGAATCTACTATTATCCTGTCAGCTTTTTTCATTGTCCAGCTTTCATGCCCAAACATAGTAAAGGGGAATACCATGGCATGAATTAACTGGATCTTGGTCACACATTCCTACACTTCAGAATTTTTTCTAGCTCCTTCATGGCTGCACTCCCCTGTCTCCTTCAGTTTTATTTGTTGCAATCTCCCTGTTGGTTGTCAATGGAGTAAAGGAATAGAAAATCTTGAACAATATCAATTTCTTCATTGTCAACCTTGAAGTTGTATAATTCTCCAGTAGTCGTTACTTTTGACTTCTTCGTGTTGTAATCCTGCTTTGGCACTTTCTTCTTTAAACTTCAGCAGGAGTTGTTTCAATTTTTCATTTTTTTGCAATATACCTTCATGGTGAACACCTCTATTGTCTAAACGTGACTTATTTTGTGCAGAAAGTGAGATGTGTGTGAGATGATAACACATTATTGAACAATTCAGTTTTCAGTGTTACACAGTAATGTAATATCTAAATAGTATGATTGTATGAGATAGCATGTGTCCAAATAAACTTACTTTTGTTTAATAAAATATGTGCTTTGTATTTTTGACTTTCAGCTTTTTTTAAAAAAAATCTAAGATACTTGTGCTATAACTGTACAGGGTGTAACAATTTGCAGCTCTCTCTCCTTGTAGTACTGGATTCATTTGCAATTTCATAAATATGCCAAATAGCACAACAGGATGCTCACTGGATTACAAATGTTTCTCATTAAAGAAAGTGAATACGTTTATATTTGATAAGTAAATATTATATTATTTCATCCCCCCCCCAAAAAAAATCTATTTTGTTTTTACCCCCACTCTCCAAAAAAAGAAAACATAGTTTTCCATGGCTTTAACATTTCCAGAAATTTATCTCCATCTCTGTTTGATTTTCAGCTTTGGTCATCAAAAAGTCTTCATCTGTTTCTGTGTCACAGTCACTACTTCAGTACCCTGTGCAATTATCCTGTGTTAATGGATGTTAGTGCAAAATAATAGCAGCCATTGATTGGTACACACAAATGCCAATCTATCATGAATTATTTGCTAGCTAACTAGCCTCTAATGCCCATTATCCCTGCCAGAGAAATGATTCATCATGAATGCTAAAAATATCACTGTCCTAATCCAGCTAGGCAATATGCACTCAGAGGAGGAAGTTTCTGAGTCTGTTTCTTTACCTGGATACAGTGCTAAGTGAAATTCTCTTCATTCCTCTGTACCCAAGTTTTCCCTGCAATCCAACAATCCATTTATTTTCCTCTTTTGAGGAATCTGGACTCACTTTCTAATCAAGCCTGTTTTGATCAAAGAGAAATCCAACAAGAGGATGGGCAGGAAAGGAGGTTCTGCAAAATTTCAGAATTTTACTTTGCGAATGCTCAGAGGAAGGCAATGTCTTCCCAAGCCTTCCTATTCTCCTGTGAGAGCGCCATCCCATAGAGTGTAACATAAAACAGCTTGAAGAGGTAAAGTTCCAAAAAGACTTCATTGATTTCTCTTCAAAGAGAAATGAAAAACAAATCACTTTAAAAAGCGAATAAGATGAATCAATAGCTAGATCTAAAAAAATTGAATTTTGGAAAAAAGTTCCCCTCCCCATAACAATGCCTTGCCAACTAGAAGGGTAAACTTATTAATGAGCACCACCCAATTACTATAATATTGTGGAATATTATAAGTTGGGCTGCTAGATCCAATGAATCAAATGCTAAGAACCTTATGAGGAAATTTGACATCATAATGCTTAAGGGGACATGATATCCAGATTCCCTGACCCTCAAGGGATATAATTCATATGAGGTACAGGCTGAACCCTCGGTGCAAGGCAGGGCTAAGGGAGAACTAGGAGTGTCTGAGAGATCCCTGGCTGTTGCCAGTTCTAAAATCTGTTAAGGGGTGGGCTTCAGGGGCAGAACCTATCCAAAGGGTACAAGATGAGACCCATTCAGGGGCAGAGCCCATGGGGCCCAGAATAAAATTGTGAGGTAAAACAGCAGAGTCAAGGGGTCAAATGGATGAGCCAACAAAGCAAATCCCAATTTATCTAAAGGACTTGCCTCTTTGTCTCTCTCCCTATCACAAAAGCTGCTTTTGAAGTATACAAAAGCCTGCCCTGAAAATATAATTTAAAATATAAAACATAAGTTACAATATAAAAAACACACCATCTTGGTGTAGTGCAGGCATGTCCAACTTTGAACAGGTCATGATCTATTTTTTCCGGACAAAAGTGCTGTTGATCTACCACCATGAAAATTAAGTTTCAAATTAGTTTCGAATTAGATTTTAACCCACCAAAATTGGGTTTCACCCCCCCCCCCCATTTACAATGCACCTTCTGTCATTTACTGGTAAGCAAAATAAGCAAAAACAAAACAGAGAGACGAAGATCCAGAAAGAACTGCAAACAGTTTTTCTTAAATTTTTATTGTTATAACTTTCTTTAACTGTCTTAATAACTTTCTTTAACTTTTATTGAGTAATTTGTGTTAAATGTAGGTCAAGTATCGTTCCAGTACTGGAACACTCATCTTCATTATACTGGGGTGGCTGGGGTGCTAAGTTAACACTGGCTGAATCTGGTCCAAAACTGTCACTGTCCTAAAGTTTTAAAGATAAACAGGAACTGAGGACCTCTGGATGATGCCAAAACCACACATGCAGTTCTAAAAGTAAAAATAAGAATTGATCATACTGGCACCAATAATCAAATACCACCACACCAAACAAGCATCAAAAAACCCAAAACACCTGCCCAGCAAACCATGAAACCAAGTGTGGCTGGTGATCTATCTCTGACCCCTCCGTGATCTACTGGTAGATCACGATCTACCTGTTGGACATACCTAGTATAGTGGTTAAGTGTGTGGACTCTAATCTGGAGGTGCCTGTTGTGGGGACAGGGAGGGAAAGGAGATTGTAAACTGCTCTGAGACTCCGAATGAAGAGATAAATCCAATCTCCTTCTTCTGATTAAAGGTAAAGGAGATTGTGAGCTGCTCTGAGACTCTGAGATTCAGAGTGAAGGGTGAAGGGTGAAATACAAATCTAATTTCTTCTTTCTTCTTCTTTCCTCTTCTTCTTCACTATAGATAACATAGACTTACTAGATTGGCTTCTTCATCAGGACATCTTGCACCTCTGATGCTGCAGCTCCTGCCCTTGCTCACTGGAGCAATGGGACCAAAACTGTGTATGTGTGGGAGGAGGGAGAGTTGACATTCCACAAATCATATCACTTTGGGGGAAGTACCTGGAAGCAATATCTCAGTGTTGCTCAGCATTGTTTCCTCCAATCTCTGCCCCCAAATGCTCCCAACCCCCAAAAGGCTCCTGGATGGTAAAACTTAAGGTAACAGGATGCTGGACTAAATGGAGTTTTGACTTGATTCTCTCAGTCTTGTGTAGTTAGTCAGAACACAGTTGGACACCAAAAAGCTCATGAACAATACTGAAATGCAGTCTTAAATGTGCCTCATTCTTGTTAAAAGTGGATTGATGTGTATTCAAACGGGGAGAAAAGTCTTCCATATATAACATATGCATGAAAAGTATAAAGAGAAGTTCCAAAGAACTTCCAATGGCATATATTACAAGATTGGTAGATCAATATATAAAGGATAATTTTTCTCCTGGCGTCTAATGCAGTAGTTGCCTGTTGAGGTCAGAAAGGAGTTTTTCTCTCCTTTGAAGTGTTAGAGAAGATGATGATTAGATCTAGAACATTAGGCAGGTGTTGAAGAACTAACAAAAATTCCCCTTGGGGGGACAGTGCTGCCTTAGCGTTAGGAGCAGAGGCAATTAGAAGAAAAAAACTGTTTGGCTTCTGCATCTGAAATTCAAATTGCACAGTGGTCAGCCTGGTTCAAAAAAAAAAAGAGATATTTTCTTTGAAACAAAACATTCAGCAAAGGAGATGAGAAGCAGCTCCGGGGGAAGGGTAGGCTGGAGAGCCTGAAGTAACTTCAAGGAAATCACTCTCCCTTTTGGGAGGAGTGAAGGGTACAGGTAGTCAGGCCTGGATAGCCCTATGCCTTGTGGTGGTGCTAGCCTTTCACTTTTCACTCCACTTTCTGTGGTGGAATGGAAGTCTGAAAGGAGTTTCTTCAGCTTCATAAGTGGAAAATGATACAGAGCAGCCCTATCTGTTTTGGAGCAGATATGTAATTTACGAATCTGTATTTTACCTGGAGCTGAACAGGAGAAGGCCGTTGCCTTCATATATAGGTTTGCCTGGCAACCAGCGAGAGATGGGAAGAAGCACATATATCGTGTGAGGGGCGGAGACAGTAGTTTTTGTTGATGCACAATAATATCACTTCCAGCATGATCCAGAAGTACTGATATTGCACTAGGGCAACAGTCTAGTACTCGTCCTGAAACTGTGGAGTTTGAAGGTGAGTGCTGGAGCATTGCCCTGGTGTGATGCTATTGCTTCCAAGTTGTACCAGAAGCAACAATTACCAAGAGTTTGCCCGTGAAGCCCCCCCCCCCCGCCACACACACACACACACTGTGAACCAGCCTGGATAAGGCATTTGTCTCTTTAAATCACTTATCCAAGCCAAGCCAGCTGGCAGTTTGGAGAATGCATTTAAAGTTAAAGTTGCTTTCTTTCCATCCCATCTATTTGCCTTCCTTCCTTCCTTGTGGCACTCAAATGTCTGACATTTATTTGATGTGACTCTTACTTTAAGCAAGTTAGATGATAAGCATCCTGGGAGCATTTGAATGGCCACAGCTAAGATCAGCATGCTGAACTAGAGGGACCTTAGAATGTTTTACCAATGTATCCCGGTGTTACCCTTAATGTGGCAGGGGTCTCAGACTGGTCTCCTTTGTTAGCCCTTTAAGACTTCCCCCAGGTTGGTCCCACACTCATATTAATACTAGTTTGCTGTCACAGGTACTCTATGCTCCACAAGATCCTTCACCACTGTGATCCATTACACTGGCATGCCTTCTCTGTTCATATTCCTGTGCTCTCAGGTACGGAAGGCTGAGTAGCTTGGGTAAGCCCTTCTGTGTGTTGCCCTTTCCTTCCTCCTAGCTGTGTCCTGCACAGCCATCATGGTCTCCAGCCAGTCTCCCGCCTCCTTCTTCTCAGCCCTCTGTCAGCTCTGCTTCTCCTTCAGAACTGGTGGCCTGCAGGCCTGTTCCCACCCTTCAGCTGACAGCCCCATGTCACTTCCAGCCTGGCTATGTTTACATCTGGCTGCACCTGTCTGAGTGGCTCAGCTCTGCAGGAACCTTGCAGAGCTAGGCTGACTTGGCCTGCAGGCCGCACCCAGCATAAAACTTCACACAAAAATAAGCTTGGTACAATCATATATTCAACCACATTGAGATAGTTTCCTGTGCTGTCAATTCACAGAAACAGTCAAGTGCATCAGTAAAACACCACAAAAAGTAATCTTTGATGTAATCACAAAAATCGGGCTTTTTGCAGTGCTTCAGTGATGCAGACATATGCTTTGGGAATGTAGAAAGGCAAAAAAAAAAAAATGCAAATGAACTGTATATACTGAGAGCACTGGCAAAATGTGCATGTTTCAAATACAAAGTTAATTTCAAACATTTCTTTAGTCACACGGAAGTATGGGGATGAACAAAATGCAAAATGAAACCTCCAAAATAATGCAAGACAAATGGGGAAATCTGCTCATCTCATATAAGAGTGTCAGTGGGAAGAGAAAGGACTCACTGTGGAAGGGAAATTCTATCTCCTCTCAGCATTACCAGTTCTGGTTATCTCCCCATCTGCATTTCTCCTACAATAGTCTCGCCTTTTCTTCCTTTTAACTTCCCCTTGCTTCATTCTGCTCACCCCAGCCCAGGTACTATTTTCAGTTGCTACAGGAATTCATAATGTTGTTTGCATTCCAACAAGGTTTTAACATCGGCACAACTGTCAATGATCTTTTTTTTTGGGGGGGGGGGCTTCCCTGGGGCTGAGAGATGTCAGTGACCAATCTTTAAGAAGTGAAAAGGAAATGTAGGGAAACAACTTACCCACCTCCCCCCAAGTCTCAGTCCCCACCAATCAAGACACAGAACCTGGGCATAATAGAAGAGTCGTGAAGGAGTCTTCTCCTTCATCTCTGAACAGCATGTGCTTTTTTTTGTAGAAATGGGCCTTCTGTTTCAGAAACAAGCATCACACTGGAGAGTTAGTATGGTATAGTGGTTTAAAGCCCCACTTGCCCATGAAGCTTGCTAGAGAAGGAGTTATCCTCAGCATACCTACCTGATAAGGCTGTTGTGAGGCCAAAATGTGGAGAGGTGAGCTAAGCATGCCACCCTGAGACTCCTTGGAGGAAAGGATACAAATGTGATAGATCTAGAGTTTCCAGGTCTGTATTGGAGAATACCTGGAGACTTTGGGGACAGAGATCTCCAGGTCCCACTTGGAGGCTGGCAGCCCTAGAACTTCTCAGACCTGGGAATGTTGGGAGTGGGATACATTATGTAACTGGAATACATCATATAACCAAGGCAGCCCAATAAATGTTTGATGGATGAAATACCCAGTTGTATTGGCATGGTAGCCAAATATATGATAACATACTACTGAGTAGTGGACAAATTTGCCCTCTTCTGGTAATCTAGATTCTCATGTCTAAAATGGACTGTATCCCTCACTTAATAATAGGGAAGAATTTATTTACTTACAGGCTTCTGGAAATCACTGCTGCAGAAGACAGGATTCTGACAGCACAGTCCTAAGCAGAGTTATACCCTTCTATGTTTGTTGATGTTAATAGATTTAAAACAAAGTAACTCCGTTTAGGATTGCACTATGAGAGACAGACGGGTTATTTGTCTAATCTAGCAAGCCTGTCCCTGCGTTAATGCCCTTCCCCCCCCTCTAAATCAAACTTGTTATGGTAGAAAATCCAGCCAATTCTTTACAACTAAAATTACATGCATTTAATCTTAGAAAGAAATAAGGACAAGAAGCTATTAAGATACTATCTTTTAAAATCTAGTTGAAAGAGGGTTTTATCTTGTCCAGATCATGTTCTTTTGTCTTTTATATGCATACCAATAGCTGAGAAGCATAACCATAAACCACAGAAAAGACTAGTACACAGGTGCAGAGCTGCTACTGAACTAACAACATGGTGTGGCTTTTGAGGTAGTTGCTATAGAAACAAGATCATTTATAGAACATGAACCATTAAGAGAAAAACATTTTTTAAAGTAAACGAAATTTCTATATAACCAGTTGTGTGTATCTGTTTTTGAAGGTTTAATTTTGCTTTTTAGGGGGAGAGAAGGCTGATAAACAGATGAACAGCTTGCCATATAAGATGACAGAAAGCAAAAGGGGGTGGGGAAAATATTTTATGCTTTCTTTCAGGTTTCAACTTGTTCACCAGGTAAAGGGTAGTTAATTTAAGGATGGAGCTGCTACTAGATTCCACCCCAACTGGAACTCAATCCACACTCTCAGGGTATGGTTGAAGCAGACCTCCAAGACCAGATCCGGAACTTGTTAGATTCCGGGAAACTTAAGGTCTGGAAATACCATACAAGCTGCAGCTTGTGATGTGTCATGGGGCTGATCCTTTTAATAAAAAAAAAGAAAAGAAAAGCTTCTTGAACATGGAGAATGGTACCATAGAGTTTTCCTCCCAAATTGCTAGAGCATCCAAGAAAACCATAGAGTTTTCCCAGAAGCTCCTAGAGCAGCCAGTGTGCAATGTTGCTAGCGTGATGACATCACGAGTGATCACACTGGCAATGTCAGGAGGAGATCCCCCTGAACCGACTCTTGGAGAATGGCTGAAATAACTATTATATTAAAACCTCAGAAAGATCCTCGGGAGGTGGGTTCATATAGACCAATAAGTCTACTTAACCAGGACTATAAAATATTCACTAAAGTTTTAGCAAACAGACTACGAAACATATTACCTTATATAATAAAAGAGGATCAATATGGATTCGTGAAGAATAGGAGTATTGCACATCCTATAAGGAATATATTAAATGTATTGTACCATAAACATTCTGGGCAACTTTCTTTGCTTAAATTGGATATATATAAGGCATTCGATACGCTGTCCCATGAATTCTTATGGTCCATAATGAAGAAGTATGGGATTGGCCCACTATTCTTAAAAGCCATTCGAGAGGTCTATAGGGAGGGGCCAGCAGTGGTAAGGGTAAATAATGGACATACGGAACAGTTCTCAATTGGGAGAGGGGTAAGGCAGGGATGCCCACTCTCCCCATCCTTATTTATAATGGCAATAGAGCAATTAGCAGAAAGAATTAGGAAATCAGGTAGAATAGAAGGCTGTAGAATGGGAAAGGAGGAAATAAAAATTAACTTGTTTGCAGATGATATAATTATGACAATGTCTAATCTGAAAGAAGCTATTAGGGAAACGAAAATTATATTAGAGGATTTTGAAGCCTCATCAGGTTTAAGAATAAAGATGGAAAAGTCAGAAATAATGTACTTTAATGTTGGTTTGGAAGAAAGGAAAGAAATTAATAGGATAACTAATATGGGGATGGGAGTTAAGAAAATTTAATATCTAGGGATAGAAATCTATAAAAATATTAATAGGATAGTGGAGAAAAATTATTTAAAAAAGTCTGGGAGAAGATAGAGAGGGATATGCAGCAGTGGGGGGAAAGGACTATGAGTTTGACCACTAAAATAAAGAGTGTTTCGATGTTTTGGATGCCAAGGTTGTTATACCTTTTTCAAACGATACCATTAGAAATAGATAAGCAAAAAATGAGTAATTGGAATACTAAAATAAGGGAATGGATATTTGGAAGTAGGAAACTTAGAATCCCAAAAAAGCTAGCATACAACCATCAATCGGAACTTGGATGGGGAGTTCCAGATATAATTAATTATTATGAAGCATTTCAGCTTAAGGCATTATTAGAGATAGAGAAGGAAGGGGATCAGAAATGGATAAGGTTTGAGAATGAGGCTAACAACGGGGTAGGAAAACATGGCATCTTTACGAACATGGGGCCGAAGGAACTTAATTTAAACGTGGGACCAAGGAAAAATGGGTTAATGGTGTGGAAGAAGTGGCAGCCGAAATGGCTGAATCGGGTGTCTAGATGGACGCCATTAGAAACGTTGATGGAGGGAGATAAGAAGCATAGGTGGAGTGAACTACTTAAGATTAAAAGATTTAGAAGGGTAGGAAAAAATAAAAAAATAAAAATAAAAGAGGAGATCCCCCTGACAACCCACTGCGGGGTGATGGGTTGGGGACCCCCGAAGTGGGAGAACGCCTGCCCCACCCAGGAGTTTGGCAACCCTGATTCTAAGGCAGGCTCCTTAATTTAGAATTACAGTGGTTCTAGAAGGTTGGAATCAGGCCTGCATTCTTCTACTTGGCAATGGATGCCTTCAGCATTAGCCTTGATAAGAACTCCATCTTTCAGGATGGAATCAGCAAAAAAGAAACCTTTCCCTTCTCTTATTCTCTCTTATTATTGTCTCTCATTATCTACCCACTGATGTTTTCCCTGAAGTCCCCAGGAAGTTATTTTCTAGGAATTAAGCCTTAAGTCTTTCAAATCTCTGTTCCCTTCTAGCTGAAGGTGTGACCTGGCAATCTCATTGTATCTGGCCAGGCCTGAAATCTACACTTCTAAAAATTCGTTGAATGAGGATACAAAGCAATTGATTCCCTTTACATCTGCTTAGAAGGGGGGGAAAACTTCTTAAAACTCAAGGGGCGTTTTCGCACTCACGTTCAGCTGGTGCGACCCCCCTCTTCACCGCGCAGGATCTGCACGGATTTCGCACTAAATGCCGCGGAGCAGCCTTTTGTGCCGGAAACTCCCGGCGCAAAAGCCGCTCAAACGTAAACCGCCAAAAAGCAGTTTCCGTTTGCGCGGCTTTTGCGACGGGAGTTTCCGGCTCTTCCGGCTGCTCCGCGGCATTTAGTGCGAAATCCGTGCAGATCCTGCGCGGTGAAGAGGAGGGTCGCGCTGGCTGAACGTGAGTGCGAAAACGCCCACAGTGATTGTGTTGTATAGTCCAAATCTCTAAAGTAAAATGTATTTCTTTGGACAAGGTATTTTGATTTGCCTAATATCTGTTTTGAATTTTAGATTACACCAATCACATATAAGACACACAATAAAAACTGATGTCAAATAAAATAAATCTCTCAGACAGTGTTCCTCTAGACTACCATCACACACACTAAATAATGCACTTTGAATGCATTTTCCAATGGGATTTTACTGTGTGAACTGGCAAAATCCAGTTGGAAAGTGCATTGAAAGTGGATTGAAAGTGCACTATTTAGTGTGTGTGATCACAGTCCTAAATGTTTTTATGCCAAAAGTCAACTCATTTCATATTCACCACAAGACAACCATGTTACAATGCTTGTGAAACCATCCCGCAAGAAATTTGATTATTTTTATTGAAATTATTTTACATTCCCTATAAATTCTTTCTGAGCAAGTGGTCTCATATTTCACTTCAGAAGACATTCAGTTGCAACTCTGATCATGTCACTAAGTCTTCTGTCAGTAGGAAGTAGAAATAATTATGCAACACCACCTATTTGAAACAACACCTGACCCTAAACCACCCACCCAATTCTTTTTTTTAACTCTCTTGTGAATTATCACAGTCTTAAATTTTATGAATCTTCAAATGAACTGTAATGTGTTCTACTAAACATAACATAAACCATATTTAATTTTTGATAGCATATGCTAACCTGTTTTGAATAGCAAATTCATAAACTCTTTATAGATTCCATCTGGTGCACATTTAAACTTCTGTGTGGTATGCAGCTAACTTTGTTCTGATTACAGGATGAAGGGCATTTCAGACCTTCTAAGTATATTTCCTCTATTGTACATCAGGGATCAAGGTCTTATTACGGTAAATCTGTATGTGTTATGAGAGTGTGGAATCACACCTGCCTTCTCAGCCCTCACTCCTACCTTTATGAAACCTAATCTGTGAGCCCAAGGGATACTCATTAAAAACCAGGCAGAAAACTGCATTGCTTGCAGAGAAAACCAGATTGCCCCCACCCCCTTCTATAGAGTTTATTAAAGTACTCCATATTCATCAATTCATCTTGCAATGCAGATTACCTTACATAACATTATACTGGCTTTATTAGACTATTTAAAGTTCTGAAAACAAAATAATTTATAAGTTTTCATGATGACCACAATTTCTAGTTAATAAGTATTCATATTTAAATGGATACAATAATATTTTAGGTGGATGTGGGAAACTTGGCAATGTAGAATTCAAAACAGTGATGCTGACTAAATGCTGGTTGTTTCTGTTCTCCTTTGTTAAATAAAGTAACTGCCTCAACCCACCTATTATTGCACAAACTATCCTGATCTTGTGGACTGCAAATTGGAGCAGCACTCTTAGAAAGGGATACTGTGAATTTCTCAGTGAACGTGTTCAGCAATTTTCAACAGCCCCAATGGCTTATAAACTGAACATCACAGCTAACAGCTACAGACAAATATTTCTTCTATGATTTTTTTCAATCATTGTTTCAATTGTGCTTACTTTATCCAGCACAGGGTGCTGATGACTAGATGTTCTTCGTGAGATGCAAATTCTGTCTTCAAATCTCTGTTCAGCCACAAATTCACTAGATAATCTTAGACAATCCATTATTTTTCACTTTTAGCCCTTTCTCTTCAAACTCCATCTTTTTCAGGGTTTCTTGTGAGGATGACTGAGAGATGTTCAATAAATGACAATTTTTGAAAATTCATGTTAAGCATTACTGTTCTTCTGAATAGAGGGACAAATCTTCCTGATGCCATTGTGAGGGCCAGTTCTCTGCAAAAGCTGCACAACAGGCATAACTACATTGCATCAAACTACCCAAATTTTCTGCTGTGCTTTCCACCATCGCTACTTCCTACTGTACTTGGTCTGTAAGGCCAGCTCTATACTTACCTGGCAGGTGAGACACCTTGATCACAAAGAAGGTTTTCCCAGGGTGAGGCTCATCCATTGCACTCCAGGTGCACTGACCCCTGTGATGTCCTCAAATACAGGAAACTCAACTGCATAATTTGTGGTAGTGGGGGACTGCATTCATGCTTTCAAAAATAGAGTCTCATTTTTGGGACTTGGTTTCAAATAAAAGAGGAAACACCGACTCTCAGCTGGATGCATAGATACCTGGCCATCCTGGCCATGTTTGGCCTTCACACTTTAACAAGGTCTTCAGGCTTCATTCCAGGAAAGTGTAGGTTATTTTCTATGAACCCATGTAATGCTGTTTGGGAACGAATCAGGGGAGAGGCTAGAACTGAACCTTGTTTGGGGGCACAAAATATGTTGAATAGGTCTTGGCAGTTTCTCCAAGTGCTTTCACACACACTTCAAGCTACTTTCAGTACACTTTGCAACTGGATTTTACTGTGTGAAATGGAAAAAAAATCCACTTTCAAATGATCACTGAAGTACATTGGAAGTAGATTGGAAGGTTATTCAGCTTGTGTGAAAGTGCTAGTTTTCAGAGAATGGAAATTGTTACCATGATTTCTCTGTGACTTCTTCATACTGTATATGTGAACATTTGGAATGGATTGTAAACTGACATTGAGGCTAAGCTTTTAAATTTAATGATGGCGAGAGAATATGAGAATAGGTGACATGTTGGAGCAAACTATCTAAACTGTAAGTAGTGAAGTCCCTGATATGATCTTTGGCTATTCTATAAACTTTGAAATGGGCCTCAGGCAAACCACTTCAGCACACACACACACACACACACACATCTGAAATACATTGATAATACTGGCCTACCTTATAGGGTTGTTATAGGAATGACAAGAAGATGGATGTGCACCCTTGGATAATGGATATGTACCCCTGGACATACTATATAAATATTGAGCATTGTTAAATTGACTATAACATGGAGAGAAGTACAATAATTATTAGCTTGAGAGCTGGTGTTTGTATATATTGCAAATAGTCTCCATATTTCAATAAATTCACTTATCCTAGCATCTCCATTTACAATGATTAAACTCAATTTAGTGGCTAATGGAATCAAAAAAGGGCCAACAGAATTTATCAAACATCTTTTGAGGATTGCAGGCCCAAGAAAAAAGAAGGGAAATTTTACCCAACAACCAGAATTCCACAACATGGAAGAGCTTCAAAGTTGTGCCAACATGAGCATTTAAATCCCCATGCAAAATAATTGAAATATTGGGACAAAGCAATTCAGCATGATGGCACAACAAAGTAAGCTTATCCTAATTTACATTACTATCACTCTGACTATGCTGGGTAGAGGGGAGGGGTTAGATAGGCATTTATTAACAATAGCTGCTGTAGGCCCCACAGGAATTAAACTAACTTGGACAACAGAAGAATCCATTATTACTGGCTTCCTATGAGTTAACAGTACCTTTGGATAACAGATATGTACCCTGAACATTCTATATAACTATTGAAAATCATTATATTGGGTATAATACAGAGAGAAGTACAATCATTATTAGCCTGAGAGTTGGTGTCTGTATATATTGCAAAGAGTCTCTGTATCTTAATAAATTCACTTGCCAGTGAATCAGAATAAAACTTCTGAAAACGCTCTGTAATAATCACATGGGCGATTCTTCAAATTCTTTTCAACAAGGTATTTCAGCCCCCCCCCCCCAGTTCAAGATCATTATTGTCAATGTCTCCACTTAAACAACACAATAAAGCTGGTTTTGCATCAAAAGGGTGCCTTGTGATTAGACTGATTGGTTTAAGAATTCCTTTCCAATATTCCTGTATAAGAGGATTGCTTAAATAAATGACGACAATGAGCATGGCTAGACTGATATTTCCCATTGTCATCTTTGCCAAGTTATAAATACATTCAGCCTGTATTATATTACAGATTACTGGGACTGTATTTTGAATTTTCCCTTCAGACTTGCTGATTACTAGGCTGAGCATTAGCCCATATCAATTTACTCTCCCCATCTGGTATGGAATATCTCAGAGTTCTTTCCTGCTTTCTTGAAAAATTGCACACTGATTTGTCGAAATTTACAGATAAAGTTGCAGAGGGTAGCCTGTTTATTTGATATAGCTAAGACTAAGTCATTGCAGGGCACCAGACTAACACATTTATTGTGATATAAACTTATGAGGCAGGATATGTTTTATCATACGTATGTAGAAAGATGGAGGGGTTGATAAGTACAACTGTCCCATTGGATCAGTCCAGTTCATCTACTCCAGCATTCTGTTTCACCGTTTTCCTTCCCCCAAGATATTGCCTCCTAGTGTTGCTATTCAGACGTTTACTGCCTTTGATGTTCTGTGGTGGTTGCTTGACTTATCTTTGAGGGGGCACTACTTTAAACAGTCATATGGAGATTATAACATCTTTGACTGCATTAAAACAACATATTAACCACTACATCACATTGCTGCTTGATGAATTATATTGCCTTACAACATCCAGTCTTCACAAGGCACAGCCCCCAATCCCTGCTAGAGATATTTAGGTTTATTTCTTTGTTCCAGGTTCAAAGTGAAATATTGTAGTTTTCAGCCAATAAACAATCAATGCATTAATTAATTTTAGTAAAAATACTCTTGATAAATCTTTCTGATAAAATAAAACACTGGATACACTTAGAACACTGACATACCCCATAGAAATCAATCCTATATGAGCATACATGTAATTCCTATTCTACCCAAGTTGACTTTCAGGGGAAAGGGTTAAATTTCAAAGCTTTTTACTCAGGATTAGCAAAAAAAAAAAGAGGTGGGGCAGGAAGCAGATTTTACTGAATAAGAAATCTGAGAGATTCATGGGTTATTAACTTTGGCCAGTTTATATAGATGCCATGACATAGGCTAACACATGACTTTACTGAACTGATTCATGATCTGTAATGGCGTTAATACAATGCCCCTCTGTGCATGCTCTACTAGACACTATTTCCACTCTGGGATTTTTTCTGGGCATTGAATCAACTGTGTAGCATTGTTCATTGTGCTGAGAGCTAGTTTGGCAGAAAATCAAACTTTCATAACTCATTCTAACAGTGCATCTCTTCATTTTGGCTGACTTGTTCAAGGCTGAAGAAAAGAAGAGTAACTTCTATAGGAAACCTGAAAAACTTTGTAAGCAAGATACAGTCAAGCCTTGTGCCAAACATATCTATAAATTTCATATATGATCTCCATAGCATATATGATTAATTTCATCACCATTCCTTTTCGTCATCTTGATTGGTGATGGACCTATCCTTGTGATCTGATTACACAACAAGAAGGTCAAACAATCAGAGAGAAAGGAGGTCCACATAGCTTACATAGAGCACTTGTGAAAACAAAATTCTATCAAAAAGTGCAAACGTTCTCAGCAGAGAAGAAATCGACTATTGATGAGAAATTCCTTACTGCATCCAGTTAGAAGACATGAACTGCTAAACATTTTTTAAAGGATTTGGATCTGCAAAAAATGTTCAGGAACAGAGTTCTTCTGGATTTATCTATTAAAGGAAGATTAACAACTTTTCTAATAATAAAAAATGTAAAGGGGTAAGTACAGTTCTTTGATATGTACCATAACAGCAAACCAGATAGAATACATGTAAAAACTTTTATCTTCAAGATAAAGATAAGTAATATTTTATTGAGCAAGACAGAAAAGAGTATAGCAGACATTAAAAAGTTGACCCTACAATTACTGTGAATATAAATGCTAAAATTATCAAAGTATTTAGCATTGTTTAATCATAAAATAGCAAGTAATAATTATAAAAGAAAATTGGGTTTCAGCTTTTTTGTCTCACTCGTTTTTGGGATTATCAAAAAGCCCAAGTTACCCACCACAAAATCTCACCTATTCTTCTGCTGAGACTTCCATCCAGAGAAATCTGATTTTCTTGTCACAGGAGTGCATATTTATAGAATGATATCAATCTTATCTTTCTCTAAATCTGATCTATCATAATCATGCAATTATTATTAGATAATCTATACTAGATAATTTATTGGTTCATAACTAAATATTAGATAAGAAGAAGATATTGGATTTATATCCCGCCCTCCACTCCGAAGAGTCTCAGAGCGGCTCACAATCTCATTTATCTTCCTCCCCCACAACAGACACCCTGTGAGGTGGGTGGGGCTGGAGAGGGCTCTCACAGCAGCTGCCCTTTCAAGGACAACCTCTGCCAGAGCTATGGCTAACCCAAGGCTATTCCAGCAGGTGCAAGTGGAGGAGTGGGGAATCAAACCCAGTTCTCCCAGATAAGAATCCGCACACTTAATCACTGCACCAAACTGGCTCTAAGCAGGATAAGTTAGGCTTGCCAATCCACAGGTCCCAGCAGGGGTTCTCCCACTTTCCCAGGCTCTTTCCTGCCCCCAGTCAGTTTGCCAGCAGGGGGAAGACCCACCCCCACAGCTGCGACTTTCTACCTCCGGAGGCTTCAGTTTCCGATTGGAAAGGCTTCCTTTTGGGATAGTGTGTCTGTGTTACTTTGAAGAAGTTGGCAGCAACTCGTAAGTAGAGATGCCAATACCTCGCTTCAGAGTTGCCAGAATGGGGGTGGGGAGGGAAATGTCTGCTGGGCACTTCATTATTCCCTAGGTGGAGATCAATTCTCATAGAGTATAATGGGGAATTGATCTGGAGGTATCGGGGGCTCTGGGGGGGGCTGTGTTTTGAGGGAGGGGCACCAAATTTTCAGTACAGCTTCTAGTGACTCTCCCCAAAATACCCCTCCAAGTTTCAAAACAATTGGATCAGGGGGTCCAGTTCTATGATCCCCAAAAGAAGGTGCCCCTATCCTTCATTATTTCCTATGAAAGAAGAAGATATTGGATTTATATCCCGCCCTCTACTCTGAAGAATCTCAGAGCGGCTCACAATCTCCTTTACCTTCCTCCCCCACAACAGACACCCTGTGAGGTGGGTGGGTCTGGAGTGGGCTCTCACAGCAGCTGCCCTTTCGACAACCTCTGCCAGAGCTATGGTTGACCCAAGGCCATGCTAGCATGTGCAAGTGGAGAAGTGGGGAATCAAACCCGGTTCTTCCAGATAAGAGTCCACACACCAAACTGGCTCTCCATTTAAAGGAAGGCATTTAAAAAGGTGTGCTGTCCCTTTAAATGTGATGGCCAGAACTCCCTTGGAGTGACAATTATGCTTGTCACACCCTTGCTCCTGACTCTGCCCTCAATGTCTTCTGGCTCCATCCCCAAAGTCTCCTGGCTCCACCCCCAAAGTCTCCTGGCTCCACCCCCAAAGTCTACAGATATTTCTTGAATTGGACTTGGCAACCCTAGGATAAGTACAAATAAACCAATCAGGTACATATGAGATACATCTGACATAGCAAGATAAAAAGGCCGATATCAACTTTGACCTCTATATTAGTCTAACTATTTCTGTAACTGTTTCAACTAACTGTCCAAAATGAAAGTAACTTTAAGCAAACAGAGTTTACTGACATTTCAAACTCTCAGTTTGCAAACTCAGCACAAAAACTGAAGTGATATCAGAGAGCCACCTCTACAGAACTACTCCCATCAGATGATGGGTTAGCAAAGCAATGTGAATAGTAGACAAAATATCTCTAAGGAGGCACAATCGTTTTTATGAAATTTCTCCTCCTCCTCTTTTCTCAAAGGATGTCATTTTATCTTCCTAATAATTCTGTGGGATGGGAAGGCTGAGAGATAATGACCAACCCAAGGTCACATGACTGAGCAGAGGTACAAATGCCTGATCCACTTGGATCATTTTATGTCATGAGCATACAGACTTCTTAGACATATCACAATGTGTTTTAAGAACATTTGAGTTCTTTCTTACTGCTAGAGATAATATTTTAAAAGATTGGAGATTGTGGGCAGCCCCCTTACAGGAAAAAAAATGATAAATGTTCACTAGCTGCCACTAGAACTAGCATCAAACATGTCTAACACTTAAAAGCATGCCAAGGTTAAAGCACTCCAGTACAGTTAAGTAAAATTGTTCAAGTCAATCAAAAGCTTTCTCTGTATCCTACAAAATGCATCTTTGTTTTTACAGCTTCTGTGCACCAAATTGATAGACAATATTTTCCTTACTTTGATAAACCATGAGACCTTGACTCAATATATATTTACATTATTTACTGCAGATGTGGTTATGGAAGACTAGATGCTATTGTTTTGGAATACATTTGCCCCACCCACCCCCAAACTGGAAATCACCCTTTGGGAATTGCTTTGAATTTTACTTTTTCCTGATTCAGATATAACTCTTAATTTGATTCCTTTGGCCAGTTTTCAATTAGTATCATGCATGATCACCTGGAAATATTAACATTTGCCTTAATTAATTGGTCTAGTGTCATTTGCAACCTTTCAGAAATTAGTAAAAGGCCAGGGTGTCTTTACTGGTATGTAATCTGCACAAGTCATCATCCCAGCTTTCATCTCATGGATTATAGGTGGATGTACTTCAAAAATCAATTATGGAACAAGAATTCGACCCATTTATGGCCACGCCGCAACAGCGACCATAGGCTGGGGGGCCATGTTTGCCGCCCTGAAGGAGGAAGAGACTGGGAGGCTTCCTGGGCATCCGGGGACTCTGCAGGGGTGGGGCATCAGGACTATATGAGTCCTGAACCCGCACCTGAGTGGAACAGTTCTTTTTCAGCTCTCGGACGAAGCATGCGTGCCTGGTCGGAGCAGAGGGTTTTATTGGGCTGGCAATTGAGGTGGCGGCGATAAGCGGCTGCAGAAGACGGCAGCGCGTCGCTTCGGCTGAGGCTGGCTGAGTCGGGGCTGGAGTGTGGGGCGGAGGGCACTCAGGAGAGGCCTCGTGGCGTCAGGCCCTTATGCGGGCAGTAGCACGGTGAAGTAGTGTTTAGGGCGGGCCGTCAGCAGTGGTGTGTGTTCTGATTTCACCCCCCCCCCAGATAGGTCATTCCAACCCCCCCCTCCTTCTTCTGGATAACAGGAGTTGTAGGGGAGATAATTGGTGGCAAAGGAGGGTGATAGATCCTCTTAAGGGGTATCTTGTGGGGCTGGGTATTGCATTGCCCCCCCTTTTTATTCTTACACATTCCTTCATTGGAGGGTGTCTTTGTAGCTCTGCTGCATAGTCTGCAGCCCCTGAGGTGGTAGAAAGCCCACTAGCATTATTTCAGGGTAGCCCCATTTGGAAAGGTAGCTCCAAGATGGGGCCTAAGAAAGGGCAGGGTACCAAGGGCAAGCAGCCTGCTCGGCCTCAGAGGAAGAGGGTGCGTACTGACAAGATGGTTGACAGTGCGGAAGAAGCGGTGCAGACACGGCGTGCAATTAGGGAACAGCTTGGGTCCTTTGAGCATGAAAAGGGGTCTTCTGGGGTGTTTGCAGGGGGGTCTGGGCGTGGCAAGGCTACTGGGCGGTTGGCTGCCATGTCCTTTCATCAAGAGGTACTCGCACAGCTTTCTGCGTTACAGAAAGGCAGTGGCGGTAGGGAGGAGCCGTCGGACCGAACGCATGGAGTGGAGCCTGACATGGAAGTGGAACCCGATGGAGGGGTTGAGGTCCAGGAACTGATGGGTGACTTGGAGAGGCCCGTGCAGTCTGCGCCGGTGGTGGTGGTGGTTGAACCACCACCCAGCAATGGTAAGTATTTGCAACCCCAACAAGTGCAAACATGGCCTTGGGGTATGTGGGGTTTCTCTTCCACACAGGGGGAAGCTGGTGCAGCCGGCGTCCCTTCCCCATTTATGGGGCAGGGGGCACCGTGGGCACACCCAGGTCAACAGTGTCCAACATGAGCTGTTGGGGGCCCTGGTCAGCAGGGGGTGTGCCAAGTCAGATTAGGCGGGGTTATGCAGTCTCAAGTAGGGGTCCCAGCAGCAGCAACAGCACAAGGAGGGCTTGGGCAAGGAGTACAAGGGGTTCTCCCGTGGGGGGGACAAATGATGATGTCGCAGCAAGCAGGGTGGCCTAATAGTCATTGGACGGCATGGGGCTATTTGCCCAATCCCTATGGGTCGGTGCCATTTCCAGCTCTCCCCTTCGGGGATACAGCGGTGCCATTGGGGGACCATTTGACACCTGCTACGCGAGAAAAAATTTTACGGGGCGAATACGTGGATGTATTTAGCCTCCTGTACAGGGAACAGAAAAAGAAAGAAAAGGAAGATCTCGACGAGAAGGAGAAAGAGAAACTGAAACGTAGGAAAGTTGGCAGGACCTGGGCTAATTGGTTGCCGGGTTTGCTGATTTACGCTGGGGTTATTGCGAGGGCGCAGCCTTTTCGGGCTATGCCTTTGTTCCAGTACTGTGATATTATTTATTGGGCATACACTGACTTTGTCAGTGCAGCCTGGATGCAGTACAATGAGGCCTTCCGAATGAGGGCCACAATTAACCCTGCCCTTCCGTGGAACCAGATAAACCAACAGTTGTGGCTCCAGCTGATGTCTCTGGCTAAACCCAATGCTGGTGATAGAGTGGATAGCGGCCACCTTGTACACAAGCTGCAGAGCACATCAGGAGCCCGTGCAGTAGGGGTCCAGTCAGTTCAACCCCGATTGTTATGCTGGGAATTTACTTCCCAAGGCGTTTGCTCAAGGAAAGCTTGTAAATTCAAGCATGAATGCCCATTGTGTGGGGGATCTCATGAGTTTTCAGCCTGTACCAAGGCTAAGACAAGGAGTGGCACCAAGTGAGTGGGGGGCAGGGGCAACCCACCACTGGTTGGAAAAGGGTCCCAGCCCCAGCTAAAACAGCTGAAGAAAAATGGCTATCATATAATCAGCTATTAAAAATACAAAGTGGAAAAATAGAACTGAAAACTGCTGAAGAATTGAGTTATAAATATGACTGGTTTCAAATGCAACAAATAAAAAGTTTGGTGGAGAATGATATTAAAACCTAAGGAATAAGGAAAGAACAAACAGAAATGGAAAAAGTCTTTATAAGATGTAGATATAGTTTTGCTACCATATGTTACTAATAAAAATTGTTTATTAAAAAAAAAAGAAAAGAAAAGGGTCCCAGCCCCATTCGGCTGAGAGTACTTAAAAAGTTATTAGAGGGATACCCTTTAGTGGTATAGTGTTTTCGGATTCCGTATCAGGGCAAATGGGGGCCCTGTATGGCATCCAATCTTCGTTCTGTTAAGGGTATGGAGAAGATAATGAGGGAAAAAATTGCTAAGGAATGCCGGGAGGGTCGGGTGATTGGCCCATTTGAGGCTCCTCTTGTACCCAACCTCAAGGTATCCCCCCTGGGGGTGGTGCCTAAGAAGGCGCCCGGGGAATACCGCCTTATTCACCACTTATCTTAACCAAGAGGGGGATCTGTGAATGATGCCATTCCCGAGCAACTTTGTTCTGTGCGATACACCTCCTTTGACCAGGCAGTCAAAGTGGTGCGGACGTGTGGAAAGGGGGCGGAAATGGCAAAATGTGACATTAAGTCAGCATTTCGTCTGTTACCCATCCATCCTATGGATTTTGAGCTGCTGGGTTTTATGTTTGATGGGAAGTATTTCATGGATCGAGCATTGCCTATGGGTTGCTCGATTTCTTGTGCAGCTTTTGAGCGATTCAGTTCCTTTTTGGAATGGGTGCTACAACTGAAGTCAGGGTTGACCAAAACGGTTCATTACCTTGATGACTTTCTTTTTGTGAGTCCGGTGGGCTCGGGGCGATGCGCGAGACTAATGGATGTATTTGTCCAACTGGCTGACAAGCTGGGGATGCCATTAGCACATGAAAAGATGGAAGGCCCGGCATCTGTTTTGACATTTTTGGGTATTGAATTGGATTCTTGCCAGCAAGCCTTGCGGCTTCCAGACGACAAGGTCCAGGGGCTGCGGAGGTGCATTGCAGCTATTAAAGGGCAACGCAAGGTGTCTTTGCAGGAGCTTCAGCAGCTTGTAGGGCATTTGAACTTTGCATGTAGAGTAGTTGCTCCAGGAAGGGCATTCCTGAGGTGGCTATATGATGCAATGGGTTCCTTACGCCTGCCTTATCATAGAACGAGGATAACGGCTGGTATGTGGAAAGATCTTGAGGTTTGGGAAGAATTTTTGGAATCCTTTAATGGGATCTCCTTTTGGAGGGATGATATGCAGATTGAAGCTGACCTCCAGATAACTTCTGATGCTGCGGGTTCTATTGGTTTTGGGGTCTTTTTTAGAGGGCACTGGTGTGCTGAGAGGTGGCCCAGAGAACGGTTGGCCGGTTGACTTTGCAGAGATTTAACATTTTTTGGAGTTTTTTCCCATCGTAGTGGCATTGTAGCTCTGGCCAACCATGTGGTGCATTTCTGGTGTGACAATTTGGCGGTGGTTCATGTGATTAACTCGTTGTCATCCAGATCTGTACCAGTAATGAACCTGTTTAGAGCTTTTACGCTGCACTGCCTTAAACTGAACCTACTGTTTTTGGCTAAGCACGTGCCTGGCGTTTGTAATGGTGTGGCGGATGCCCTGTCTCGCCAACAGATGGAACGTTTTTGCCAGCTGGCTCCGGAAGCCGACCCATGGCCGGTCAGGATGCCTCAGGACCTGTGGCTGCTTGGAGGGTCAAAGCTGGTAGGGCAATCAGTTTAGCCTTGGCTCCAAGTACCAGAAGAGCATATGAGGGGGCTGTCCAGCAATTCAGGTTGTTTAGAGCAGAAGGGGGATTGCGGGACATTTGGCCCGTGCCTGTGCTGCATTTGATGCAGTTTTTAGTACACCAAAGGGGAAGGGGCTTGGCAGTTAAGTCCATTAGAGGGCAGTTGGCAGCCATTGCCTTTATTAGTAAGGCTCAGGGATTGGCAGAGAACACAGGGGACTTTAGGGTCCGGAAGATGCTTGAGGGTTGGTCTCGGGAAAGGAGGCATCAGGCTGACATACGGCAGCCTATTTCCCCTTCCCTGCTTAGGGGACTGGGCCAAGTTTGGCCTGAAGTTTATGTTTCTAAATATGAAGTCGCCCTGTTTCACGCAGTAGTGCTGACAGCCTTCTTTGGGGCTTTCAGGATTAGCGAGCTGGTGTTACAGTCGCATATGGATCAGTCTAACTAGGCCTTACGGGCCAGCGACGTTACCTTTAGAGGTGACCAAGTTGTTTTCACGGTTAGGCGATCCAAAACTGATCAGCTGGGCCTTTGTGTAACAGTTATTCTCAGGCCTTGTGGGGAGGTTGATTTGTGCCCGGTCGAGGCATTGCGTCAATATGTAGCAGTTAGAGGGGATTCAGATGGACTGTTATTTTGTCACAGGGATGGTTCTCCGCTCACCAAATTCCAATTTTGGGCGATAACAGCATGGGCGTTGGATAAACTTGGGCTAAAAGGGGTAAAATTTGCCACCCATTAATTCAGGATTGGAGCGGCCTCCACAGCGGCGGCAATGGGATATCCTGGCCCAGTAATACAGAGAGTAGGTTGGTGGTGTTCTGAAGTCTACCGCTCTTATGTGCACCCGTTGCTTTCTACAGTGTGTGCTGAGAACCTTGTTCAACTTGGTTATGCCCCTATTGGGCAAGTCTGTTTCGTGATTTACTGTTTTTTCATTTCAGGTGCTGTTGCTCATCAAGAGAGGTTGTGGATCCTCGTTTGCGGGCACAGTTTTGTGTTCTGGGTGGCCCACTATGCACGGAGGTCTTCAGTTGGTTCCCAATTGGGTTTCAGTGAATGGGCCATGGTGGAGTGGCAGGGTCACCATGGGCTGCAGTGGCCTGGTTTACTGCCTCTCTTATTTCAGGGGAGGAGGGGTCCTCCGCCAGATATACTGGTCATACACCTTGGTGGAAATGACCTCGGGTGGATGAAAGGGAAGGCCCTTTCTCTACAGGCGGTGGCGGACCTGCAGGTCATCATGGGGAGGTGGCCTGGGGTCCACCTGGTGTGATCTGCCATCCTGCCTCATTGGGTCTGGTGAGGCGGGCCTTTTTACATGATCTACGGCAAGGGCTTTGGGCAGCTCTGGGCTGCCCAGTGGGGCGCTGATGCCTAAGCAGAGGCTTGGCATTGGTGGTGGCAGAAGGAGCAAGGGGTTATGGAAACTCAGGGGAGCACCCAGGGCACAGCACCACTTGAGTGCAGGCGATCGGCATGAGCAGCAGATGGGCTCTACGGCTCAATGTTGCATAATGCCAATCATGTGATGCCTTCCCACAAGATTGGCTCTTCCTGGGTGATGATGCCAATGTGGGGTGGGTTGATCAGCCTGGCCGGCCTGGCAAGAGCCAAATCTGTGGCTCATGCCAGGGGCAAAGTGGCTCGCCCATATCTGGACAACGAAAGGTCATGGGTTGACCTTGGGGCTTGTCCAGTTCAGGTAACCCTTGCTGTACAAGTTGATTTAAGGTTGTGTGTTTAATAAAAGGGCCCGTTTTACCAAAATATAGCTTCAGTCTCTTTATTCCAACTTGGGGGGCAATTGGGAGTATATGAGAAAACATGCACAGCAGGATGTAGTAATTTTCAACTATATGACATCTATGCAGCATTAGTAGGAAAGAAAGAATACTTGCAGAAGTGAGTTAGGAGAACTGTTCCCCAGTGATACATCCAGAAGAAAACTCTGCCTCTCATATAAGTAGGTAACAGTCCTCTTCTGCTGCAGTGGGCTGTCGGGTGAGACAGGGCACATTTGACAGGAGACTTCTCCTTTGCTTCTCTGCATTGAAGCTAAAAGCTGGATGGGAAGATGTGAGCCTCCTGCTTGTACTGGTGATACAGTCACACAATATATATTTTTAAATTTTTATTTTATTTTATTAGATTTATATCCCGCCCTCCCCGTAGCAGACTCAGGTCAGGTCAGCTAACAACCAATAAAAACATAACATCAGATCGTAAGACTTAAAAGCAATCAACAGTTACTATACAATAAAATGATCAATTAAAATTACATAATAAGTAAGCAATTGCACCACCAATACTTGTCAGGTATAGCAGCAGGTATCATAACCAGAATAACAAAGCCAACAATGTTTAGATCAAAATTTCTAATACAGTGTACATATCACAATCACTTTTGATCTAAATGCAGAGTCCATATCTTCTTCTTCTTCATGAAGAAGTCTGTCAACATGTATTTAGCCATTATCGCTAAGATTTTGTATTCTGTGCTTACTGGCAGTATACCCCTGAAGATCAGATGTTGGATTAAAAAAGAAAAGATGGTTCATCATATCCATGTCTTCTTATAAGCTTCCAGAGGTCTTCAGACTTCTGTCCACTTGTAGTAGCAGAGTAATAGAACAAGTGAACTTTGATCTGATCCAGCAAGGTAATACCATACTCAAAGTGTAGACTGTATATCATAAACACAGTGCATGTGTTTGATGGAGAGCATTTTCCCCATGTAACAAACTGGCATCTTAATTTTGTAGCATGTTGGATAAAAGGAGAAAAGACACAAGGCTGGCTAAAGCAGAGAGACTATTCTTTCTCCAGAAAGGCTGAAAGAGGTTCATCCCTGTGACTGAATGCATTTTGATCTCTCAAATGTAGATCACCATTGTGAAATCTGACCTTTGCCAAAAGAACCTTTAGAGCAAAGGAGGACAGCTGATTTCCTATTATCTTTCAATATCCATAATAGCAACTGGTCTAAATAGATTCTTATTTATTTTTCTCTTAGAAGCCACTGTTCCCTTACTAAATGAATTTTGTCAGCCCATCTACAACTGTTGCTTTGACAGGTTATGACAGACAACAGAATTCTCTTTTTATGATCATGGTTATTATTATTTCTTATTATACACTTACAATTTAGCTACAAAAATGAGCCATGGTTACAATCCTCGGGAGGCTGTGCAGAAATTGCACCAAACAACCAAAGAAACAAACTTCAATGAATCTGCTCATCAATCAGCGTGAGAAACTGAAAGCTGGAAGTTTTATGTACAGCTTTTCCCTCTCTTTCTCTTCCTTGCCTCTGGCTTTACTAAATGCAAACAAAATGGCCACTTCCCTTTCAATTTTGTAATCTACTGTTAAATTTTAAAGCTACTTTATACAGAGGACTGTCAGAACACTTTTTAGATTGCTTGGCTGCCAGCAATCATTTCTCCAAGCCTTTTTCATCTGGAGTTGGTAGGTACAGACATTGCTTGGCCTCTCTGAAACTTTAAGCAAGGGACTTTTAGGAGAAGGCAATGGCTGTGTTAAGATCATAAGAAACCAGGTGAAGGAATGAGCTACTTCTCACTAAAGGAATCAGTAAAAACCTCCATGATTTGAATGATACTAAATAGCTGGGTCCAGACCTGCAGCTTGGGGTGCACGGGAGGCATCCCAAATTGGTCCAGCTTGAAATGGAATGGGGGAAGCCCATCCACGTGCTTCCCTGCAAAGTGCCCATATTCCACATGGGAGGTGCTTTGGCATGGTCAGACAGCTGTAGTGCACCATCCCCCTGCAGTTTGGGGTTTCCCCCTCCATTCATTTCAGTGGTCATGCACATATGTGCCTATGCAATGTAAGCAATGTATTTTTTTAAAAAGCTGGAAGCTGCTTGGGGCCAATCCACCTCGCTTGTGAGCTTCAGTGTTCAAATGCCAGAAAGGCAGATGGCATGCAGCACAAAAATTTGGGCTTCTGAGTGGTAGCTTTTCGAGCCATCTCAGAAACACCTAAGGATGGGGTGAGTACAGGAGTGGGACAGGAGGCAGATGTGCTTGTTTGAACTTGATTTTTTGGATCCATCTGGGAGGCGTCCCTGTGTTGGCTTAAAGTGCCTGTCTGGATCCAGCCAATGACTTCCTAAAGATAAAGAAACTGGTCTACTAGATAATGAGAAAAACATAGGAGGCAAAAGGTGACCTGTCTATAAAGGTATCCATCTGGAAATTGTTCACCAATAATAACTGAAAAGAATATGCAAACACTGGAGCTGCAAATAATTGAAACCATTAATAAAGGTGCAGGCATTTAATATATCTCTTCCCCCACAGTTATCCAAACTACGTTAAACTATATTAATAGTGGAAACCCTTTGCAACATTTAGAAGTGCTTGTAGGAGTGTAACCAACATTTATACTGAGGGGGAAAAATAGAGCTGCAGCTTTCAAAGTGGGCTGCAATTATAGATTCCAAGGCTCTAAATCTGACCCAAGTACCAAAAACGGCACAAGCATCACATTCATCAATCTCAGTCTGATCTTGATCTCTGATTGACATCTGATGTGATAGCTTATCACTGGGGAAATCAGCTTAAAACAACGAGAGTTAATATTCTGTCCATTCTTGCAGCATAAAGATTATAACATGACATATATTGTCTTGCTGTAATCTACCAGACCTCTAAAGTGTGTATTATATTTTCTCATTGCAGATGGGTGGGGGCTGAGGCAGAGAGTATGTGACTTGCCCTAAGGCTATCTAATGGCACAGGCAATATCTGAATGGGCCAGGAAACAACCTGATTCATAGCTCAAAGCTGCTTTGATAATGCATGCTAATAAATGCACCATACTACAGAGTCAGGGGGCTGTAAGTAGCATTCCCAGTGTGTGGGGAGATGCTCTATGAGAGGCCAAGTACCATAAGAATATCCAGAAGTAGGAGCAGAAGGCAAGTCCAAGATCAAAGGCAGTGCCTGCGGAATTAAGAAAATATTGGATCAGGGGATCCAATTCTGAGTCTCAAAAGAAGGTGCCCCTATCCTTCATTATTTCCAATGGAGAGAAGGCATTTAAAAGGTGTGTGGTCCCTTTAAATGTGATAGCCTGAACTCCCTTTGGAGTTCCATTATGCTTGTCACAAGCTTACTCCTGATTCCACCCCCCAATGTCTCCTGGGTCCACCCCCAAAGTCCCCAAATATTTCTTGATTTGGACTTGGCAAGCCTACATGGGGGTACCCAATTCAGCACCTGCAGAAGGCCGGTGCCCTCGACAGTCACCTAGTTTGCCTAGTGGCAGGGCCAGCCCTGAGTGCAAGTGAGGAAAAACAAAGGTTATGCTGGTGGTGTTTGAAACCAGGGGGGTGTTGCCCAAGCCAAGCAAAGGAAGCCAGCAATGGCTACCAAGCACAGCCTGCCCACTTTTTTTTTTAAATGAAATTTACACTCCTGACATGGATCAGCCATTAATAAACTAGATAGTAAACCCAGGAACAGTATTTCATGCTTGGGACATAGCTCTGTATTCTTGGACTTTTTTTCTGTGAAAAATATTTGTTGGTCACAATGTTCAGTAACAACACTTAGGAAAATGGAACATTCCAGTCATGTTGCTTGCTTTTGTTCCTACCTACACCTAGTATCTGAAAAGCAAAAGAGTTGTCCATGTCAGATGATTTCTAACAAATGATTGCAGAATAAAAAGACAAGATAACCTATGACTATGCTGGGTCTCCGAAGGCCAGTGTCTAGTGGTATAGAAACAGTCACTGACCAGAACAATAATCCATGACAGGCTCAGGAGTTTTCTTCAGAGCAGATATGAGGCCTTCATCAAAGACTTAACATGCTGTCAGGCGAAGGACTGTAGTGATGCTTTAGCATGCTGGGAAATTGTTGTAGTTTGACAGCTGATAGGTGTAGTTGAATAGGCACCTAAAAAGGCCCATACTGGGTTACTGCCATTGCAGCAGTTGTTGCCATGGTCCTGGTGAGTTTCCCTATTGCTGGCACCATGGGTTCCCAAGTGGGCATAATATGACATCTGGGTAAATCTGGGGGTGGTTCTGACGATTGGGATGGATCCAGGCAGCTAAATCCATATACTGCACAAAGACAAGTGCGTATGTGAAAATCATTATATTGTTTCTATGGGGAAATGCCTACCATGCAAAAGTTCATCCCAATGTTTGGATGTTTGGGACTGCAAACTGTTGTGTTTTTTTTTTAGGTTGTCCTGTCAAGAAATGGCATCAAATGGAGAGGAGTCAATTGCTCACCCATCTAGTACATTGTTTTCAAGTGGCTTGTACGTAACATAACTATTGCTAGCAGGCTGAGAAAGTCATGTAAATGTCTCTAGCCAGCTAAGAACACCCCACCAGCCCCCACCAGAATAGAAAGTGATAACAAATGCCTCCCTAACCAATAAAAAAATTCTCACGAAAACTAAATATCATGTCCGTGAGGGAATGGATATCAAGGCACAGGCACATCACATAGAGATATAGCACTATCAGAGAGCTTTTTTAAACAACCCCCCCCCCCAAGACTTTCCTGCAGCCTTGCCTACGCATGGAAAAAAGATCTTTATTTTTGTGGGGGCAAAGGAGGGGCCAGGGCATATAAAGAGAGCAAAGCACAAGGCAAAGAGGTGGAATGGCCAGAAAGAGAAAAAAGCACTCTTGTGCCTTCTGAAAGTGCAATGAAGCAAATGGCTGCCACAATGGGGAAGAAAATTAGTGGAGGGAAAGAAAAAGGTACCAATTTCTGCAAGCGCATCAGAACAGCAATGATTGCTCCTGTGCCTTCTGATAGCAATATAGAGATACATAGCAATACGGCGATATAATGCCATGAAGCAAGTGTTTTAAAAATGATAACAATCATTTTTCAATGCTAGGGATAAAAATTCCTCATTACCAAGATGGGGGCAAGAGGGCACAAGATAGAGCTTTCCATCATGGTCCAGACAGCAGGGAGTGGGAGGAACAAGCAAAAGCACAGGAAACATCAAACATGCATGCAGATTTGATTTTTAGGCAAGAGTTCAGGGTAAAAGTGGTCCCCAAAGAACCAGAAGGGGTGGTATGCAGGGGAAAATGCAAGGCAAAAACGAATGGCTGAAGAGAACTTGCAGAAGACAGGGGTCCAAGGAAGCAGTATAGGGCCAGACTTACTCAATAACACCATGCAGACAATCTAGGCTTCCCAACCCTCCCGCTCTGGCGGGAGTCTCCTAGGTTTGCAGCCTCATCTCCCGGTCTTCAAGAAGTGGGAAGCAGGGGGTGGGGGGTGGAGGGGGGGAGAACATACCTGTAGGCTTCATTATAGAGCTCCTGAGCCGTTTGTAAAATGTCTGCTCCTTTAAGGCTGGGCAGGGAGCAGGAAGGGCTTGGGAGAACAGCCCCGCCCTTTCTTTTGCTTTCGCTTTCACAAGAGTTCTCCGGAAGAAGATCTGGTAAGTGTGTGTGTGTGTGAGAGAGAGAGAGAGAGGGAGGGAGGGGGCAGGGGATTCCCTGGTTTGGAGGCCCTCCCCCCTTTTAGAAAGCGTGGGGGGGAGGGAAATGTCTACTGGGCATTCTATTATTCCCTATGGAGAATGATTCCCATAGGGAATAATAGGGAATTCATCCGTTGGTATTGGGGGCTCTGGGGGGGCTATTTTTTGAGGTAGAGGCACCAAATTTTTAGTATAACATCTAGTGCCTCTCCCCAAAATACCCCCCAAGTTTCAAAACGATTGGACCAGAGGGTCCAATTCTATGAGCCCCAAAAGATGGTGCCCCTATACTTCATTATTTCCTATGGAAGAAAGGAATTTTAAAAGGTGTGCTGTCCCTTTAAATGTGATGGCCAGAACTCCCTTGGAGTTCATTTATGCTTGTCACATCCTTGTTCTTGGCTCCACCCCCAATGTCTCCTGGCTCCACCCCCAAAGTCTCCTGGCTCCGCCCCCAAAGTCCCCAGATTTTTCTTTAATTGGACTTGGCAACCCTAAGACAATCACTGATGACTTTGTCTTTATTCAGAAGTAAATATCCTAGATTTTACAGGGAAGTAAATGTGACTGTGGTTCTAGGCACTTTCCTTGCCGTGAATCCTACTGGCCTCAGTGGGGTTCATTTCTAAGCAAGATTGCAGTCTTAGTGTTACATTCTCTTACAAAAGTTCTTTCAAGGGCTCTTCCACTTTTTAGTTTCTCTCTCTTTCTTTGACTTTTATTAAGTATTGGGGGGGAATTGAAAAAGGATTTAGAGCTGTATGTGAGAAGAATTTCTTTTCATGGTTGCAAATGTTAATATCTTCCATCCAAGTTCATTTTAAGCATTCAGCTTTATGCAGAAGTATGTGAAAACACTTTTTTCCCCTTTTAGTCAAAGAAAAAGCTGAGCAGTATTTTTTTAAGAACAAATTTCCCTATAGCAAAACCGACTGTGTACAGTATTAAATCATGAGGAATATAAACATTGAGGAATAATAGCCATTTTCATCAAGGTCAGAATGTGGGCTTCATGCTATCTTTCTTTTCAAAGTACTGTTACGGCAGTATAGAATCTGAAGGAGAAATGTTATAGCTAAAAATTTTCAGATCATAGGGTTGGATTAGGAAATTATATTAACATGTTTAAAGAATATGACGCACATTTTAATATAAGACTTCTTATTTTACTGTAGTCATTTTTAGGCCCAGCGTCAACATTCTCACAACAGAGTGGCTGTTCTGAAAATAACCAGGGCTCCACATGGCTGCAAGAACATTTGAATTCCCTTCTCTCATGGATATACCAGATTGTGTGGGAAGTATCTCTGCCAATGCAACACCTTTCCGATGTGTGAAGGGAATTCAGACATTCTCGTAGCTACACAGAGTCCCAGCCAACTGGATCAATTTTTAGCAGCATTCATGTTGCAGAGAGAATGTGGAATTGGACTTCAGATGTGGCCTCATATGAACTCAGTCATACAAAGAAAGAAGTCTTAAACTGTTAAGTAGTCAATAGCCAAAAATCAATATAACATGTCTACATACATTCCAAGAGCCACTTTACACATCACAGACTTATCTATGTTTCCAGAGCCATCCTGTAATGTAAGAGATGGAAAAACAAGGCCAGTCATGGCTTCTTGCTCTACTGATGAGCTTTCCAGGTGCAACTGGTTTGCCACTGAGGGAAATATACCTATGGGCTGATCCTAGAGAACATCATATACCCTTAGGGCTTCTCACAGCAAGTGAGTTTGTGAGGTATATAGAGGTCTACTTGGACCTCCAGGGCTAGAGGTCAGAGAAGAGACTCTTCTGAAATCCTTTTAACTGGAAATGTGCAGGAATTAGCTTATTTATTTGCAGATTGCATGCTCTACTATGAAACTACAGCACTTCACCAATATATAGAGGTTTCCACAAGTGAGATGGATTAGTTCTTGCTTAGTAGAAAACAAAGAAGTAGACGTTCTTCCTGGGTAGAAGAGAAACCACACAACACACCTCAGGTGGTAGTACCAAAAAGGTACTTTCCATTGTACATACATATTCCTTCTCAGTATTATCAGATCAAGAAACTCCATTTGCAGTTCTGTAGGTACACAAGAGCTGTCAAGTCACAACTGGCCTGTTTTTTCTTCCAGTTTTTCCTATTTTTCCAGACCATCAGTGGCCTCAAAAAAAGCCAAGAAAAACTCAGGAAACCTCCCCCAGATAACAACCCCAAGCAAACCTTATTGTGCAGGGTTTCCAACCTCCAGGTAGTGGCTGGAGATCTCATGGATTTACAACTGATTGCTAGGTGACAGCAATCAGTTCACATGGAGAAAATAGCTGCTTTGGAAGATGGACCCTATGGCATTATATCCCACTGAAGTCCCACCTCTCCCCAAACCACACCCTCCTCAGACTTTGCCCCCAAATCTCCAAGTATTTCCCAACCTGGAGCTGGCAACCTTGTGTGTAAGGTAGGGCAAAACTTGATGCAATTAAGAAGCTGAGCTTGAACAAAAGTTGGTACAGAGAGGCTCAAGCTCCAGAAGGGGAGAAAATGTCATTGAGGCCAGCATGGTAAGGGTATTGGGATGCAAAAGATGAATCAGAGATTCCAAGGAGACTTGAGAGAGGGAAATGTCCAAGCATGGTGGCCTTACTTGCATGTTCACCTGCTCCAAAACAGATGTTGTCCAGAGGCAGCCTTGCCCAGGCATCACTAGGACAAGCAGCCCAGCCACGGGCTGTGAGGGTGGGAGCAAGGGTGAAATCACATCTGGGAATGCCCCTCCAGCAGCACCAGCAGCAGTGTAGCAGTCCCAGAGCTGGGAAGTCTCAGGTTACAGACTGCACCTAAGAACATAAGAGAAGCCATGTTGGATCAGGCCAACGGCCCATCAAGTCCAACACTCTGTGTCACACAGTGGCAAAAAAATTTATATATACACATACACTGTGGCTAATAGCCACTGATGGACCTGTGCTCCATATTTTTATCTAAACCCTTCTTGAAGGTGGCTATACTTGTGGCCGCCACCACCTCCTGTGGCAGTGAATTCCAAATGTTAATCACCCTTTGGGTGAAGAAGTACTTCCTTTTATCCGTTTTAACCTGTCTGCTCAGCAATTTCATTGAATGCCCACGAGTTCTTGTATTGTGAGAAAGGGAGAAAAGTACTTCTTTCTCTACTTTCTCCATCCCATGCATTATCTTGTAAACCTCTATCATGTCACCCCGCAGTCGACGTTTCTCCAAGCTAAAGAATCCCAAGCGTTTCAACCTTTCTTCATAGGGAAAGTGCTCCAGCCCTTTAATCATTCTAGTTGCCCTTCTCTGGACTTTCTCCAATGCTATAATATCCTTTTTGAGGTGCGGCGACCAGAACTGCACACAGTACTCCAAATGAGACCGCACCATCGATTTATACAGGGGCATTATGATACTGGCTGATTTGTTTTCAATTCCCTTCCTAATAATTCCCAGCATGGCGTTGGCCTTTTTTATTACAAACGCACACTGTCTTGACATTTTCAGTGAGTTATCTACCACGACCCCAAGCTCTCTCTCTTGGTCAGTCTCTGCCAGTTCACAACCCATCAACTTGTATTTGTAGCTGGGATTCTTGGCCCCAATGTGCATTACTTTGCACTTGGCCACATTGAACCGCATCTGCCACGTTGACGCCCACTCACCCAGCCTCAACAGATTCCTTTGGAGTTCCTCACAATCCTCTCTGGTTCTCACCACCCTGAACAATTTAGTGTCATCTGCAAACTTGGCCACTTCACTGCTCACTCCCAACTCTAAATCATTTATGAACAAGTTAAAGAGCATGGGACCCAGTACCGAGCCCTGCGGCACCCCACTGCTTACCGTCCTCCACTGCGAAGACTGCCCATTTAAACTCACTCTCTGCTTCCTATTACTCAGCCAGTTTTTGATCCACAAGAGGACCTGTCCTTTTACTCCATGACTCTCAAGCTTTCTAAGGAGCCTTTGATGAGGAACTTTATCAAAAGCTTTCTGGAAGTCAAGGTAAACAACATCTATCGGGTCTCCTTTGTCCACATGTTTGCTCACCCCCTCAAAGAAATGTAACAGGTTAGTGAGGCAAGATCTTCCCTTGCAGAACCCATGCTGAGTCTTCCTCAATAACCCGTGTTCATCAATGTGCCTACTCATTCTGTCCTTGATAATGGTTTCTACCAACTTTCCCGGCATTGAAGTCAGACTGACTGGCCTGTAATTTCCCGGGTCTCCTCTGGAACCTTTTTTAAAGATGGGGGTGACATTTGCTACCTTCCAGTCCTCAGGAACGGAGGCAAATTTCAATGAAAGATTACAGATTTTCGTTAGAAGATCCACAAGTTCAACTTTGAGATCTTTCAGAACTCTCGGATGTATGCCATCCGGACCCGGTGAGTTATTAGTTTTTAATTTGTCTATCAGTTGTAGGACCTCCTCTTTTGTCACCTCAATCTGACTCAGGTCTTTCAATACCCCTTCCAAAATTAGTGGTTCTGGGGCGGGCAAAAAGTTCTCATCTTCCACAGTGAAGATGGAGGCAAAAAATTCATTTAGCTTCTCAGCCATTTCCCTATCCTCCTTCAGTAATCCTTTTACCCCATGGTCATCCAAGGGCCCCACTGCCTCCCTGGCTGGTTTCCTACTTCTAATATATTTGAAGAAAGTTTTATTGTTGGTCTTTATGTTTTTTGCAATATGCTCCTCATAGTCCCTTTTTGCCTGCCTGATCACAGTCTTGCATTTGATTTGCCACAGCTTGTGTTCCCTTTTACTAATCTCACTTGGACTGGTTTTCCACCGCTTAAAGGAGTCCTTCTTACCTTTTACAGCTTCCATTACTTTGTTTGTTAACCACGCAGGCCTTTTCTTATGCCTGTTTGTGCCTTTCCTAACTTGTGGTATGTATTTTATCTGAGCTTCTAGGATTATAGTTTTAAATAGCATCCAAGCTTCCCCAAGGGTTTTGACCAGATTTACCTTTCCTTTCAGTTTCCTCCTCACATGCCTCCTCATCTCAGTGTATTTACCCCTTTTAAAGTTAAACGTGGTTGTGGCGGTCTTTTTGGACAACTCCCTATTTATACAAACGGTGAAATCAATAACATTATGGTCACTGCTCCCAAGTGGCGCAATCACTTTTACATCTCTCACCAAGTCTTGGGCATTACTTAGGACCAAATCCAGGATCGCCCCACCCCTGGTAGGTTCCGAGACCATCTGCTCCATAGCACAGTCATTGAGAGCATCAAGAAATTCAATCTTTTTCTCTCGACCAGAACACATATTGACCCAATCAATCTGCGGGTAGTTAAAATCACCTATTACGACACAGTTTTTACGTTTAGCTGCTATCTTTAAGCCTTCCATCATATTATAATCGTCCTCTCTCTTTTGATTTGGTGGGCGATAACAAACTCCCATAGTTAAATTTCCTTTTGGGCCCTCTATTTCAACCCAAAGCATTTCTAAAAGTGAATCTAATTCTCTGATCTCAGTCTTACTGGACCGTATATCCTCTCTGACATACAGAGCCACCCCACCTCCAACCCTTCCCTCCCTATCCTTCCGATATAGCTTATATCCAGGAATCACCGTGTCCCACTGATTCTCCTCATTCCACCAAGTTTCTGAAATTCCCACAATGTCTATGTTTTCTCCCAACACTAAACATTCCAATTCACCAATTTTACTTCGAACACTTCTAGCATTTGTATACAAACATCTATAATTTCCCAGGCGAGCTAGGCCCGCCACCTTCCTCCTGCCGCCTCGAGACTCTGGCAGACAGTCCATATTGTTTGTCACCTTCACAGTGGACAACTCTGGTCCGTTACCCAGTAGAAAAATAGCAGCTAACCCTTCATCTCTTTGAGACGAGTCCTCCCGAACCAGAGACATTTCATCTCCTGTCGGCTTTCCCCCAAGATTTAGTTTAAAAACTGCTCTGCCACCTTTTTGATTTTAAGATAGATAGATGATAGATGATAGATGAATTTATTGTCATTGTTCTCAACAAAAAGAGAGCAACGAAATGAGGTGCTCTTCCACAAACATACCAACACATCAAACACACATATTCATAAACCATTTAAACCATTTAAATACATCTAAAACGGATAAACGTTCATAAAACCATTAAAACCATTTAAACCATTAAATAAACATTCATAAAATCATTAAACATTCATAAAACCATTAAAACCATTTAAACCATTAAATACATCTAAAACAGATAATCCTTCATAACCCTGCATTTAACCTAACCACAGCACTTGGATAGAAACTGTCCTTAAATCTGTTTGTCCTAGCCTTCAACACTCTATATCGTCTACCTGACGGTAAGATCTCAAAAAGCAAATGGCCCAGATGTGTATGGTCCCTTAGGATCATTTGTATCTTCCTTTTACATGCCATATTATACAGATCCACCAATGAGGGGAGAGAACATCCACAAATCTTTTGTGCTCTTCTCATCACTCTTTGGAGCACCCTTCTCTCTGCTTCCGTGCAGCTCCCAAACCACGCGCAGAGGCAATAAGATAAAATGCTCTCAATGGAACTACGATAAAAGGCAACCAGCAGACTCCCTGACAGTTGTAGTGATCTTAAGAGTCTTAAGTAGTATAGTCGTTGCTGGGCCTTCTTCTCTAGAGCTAAAGTATTTGCCCCCCATGTTAGATCCTGTTTCATGGTAATTCCCAGAAACTTCCATTCTGTCACCTGTTCTACCATAACACCATCAATAAACAACGGCTGGGTGTCCAAACTACTCTTCCTGTAATCCACTATAATTTCCTTTGTCTTATTTATATTTCCTTTGTCTTATTTAAGCGCCAGCAGCCTGGTTCCATCCGTGGACAAGTGGAGACCATCTCTTTTGTACAGCTCCCGCTTGTTTCAGAAAGCATCCCAGTGCCTAACAAACTTAAACCCTTCCTCCTTACACCATCGTCTCATCCACACATTGAGACATCTAATTTGTGCCTGTCTCTCCTGCCCTGCACGTGGAACAGGTAGCACTTCTGAGAAGGCTACCTTGGAGGTCCTGGCCTTAAGTCTCCCGCCTAGCAGCCTAAATTTTTCCTCCAGGACCTCACGACTGCATTTCCCCACATCGTTGGTGCCAACATGCACCACGACCACAGGCTCCTCCCCAGCACTGTCTATCAGTCTATCTACTACACGCGTAATGTCCGCTACCTTCGCACCAGGCAGGCAAGTCACCATACGGTCAGTACGCGGTTTCGCCACCCAGCTGTCTACTTGCCTAAGGATCGAATCACCAACTACCAAAACCCCCCCTCTCCCCCTGCTCAGGGATGGTTCCTTGGCGCGAAAGGATACCCGCCCACCAACCGAAGAAGAGGTCCCTTCTAAGGGCGCATTCCCCTTGTCCTCAGCCTGGTGCCCTGTTCCCTCTCGACCCTCACGCTCTCTGGCAGCAACGGGGCTGCTACGTTCAGAGCGGGGCTCATCTAATACGCCCCCGAGAGTCTTCCCCAAGTGCCTAACTGACCGTCTCTGCTTCTCCAGGGCAGTCACCTCGGCCTCAAGGGTATGAACTCGTTCCCTGAGGACCAGGAACTCCTTGCATCGAGCACACATCCAAGACTTCTGTCCTTTGGGCAGATAGTCATACATGTGACACTCAGTGCAAAACACTGGAAAGCCCCCAACCCCCTGCTGGCATTCTATCTTCATTATATATATATATATATATAATATATATTAAAATATACAGTCCTCTTTAAATGCTGTTTGTTTAAGTGGCTCCCCTTCTGGAGGATCAACTTACCTTACCGCAACTTACCTTATTGGGAACTTACCTTATTTGGAGAACAAGGAAATCAGGGATCTGGGTTCCTGGTCCTTAGAGAGCCCCTAGGCCAAGAGCCACAGGCCAAGAGCCCTTTAGCTCTCACCAAAGGCTCGCGCCTTTGGCAAGGCGCAGCTTAAAATGCAAAGAGGTGGAGCAGAGGCACTCCTCAGCAATCAGCAGCAATCTCTTTCACCCTTAGGCCAGTCAACCAAACAAAGAGCAGTCAACCAAACAAAGAGCAGTTCCCCAGCTATCACACCTTAGAATTTTAGGCAGCCCCACAAACCTTAGAATGAAGTCCTTCAAAACTCAGAAATTCTCAGCAATTTCTCCAGCTGTCTCAGCTATCAGAGCTGCTCTGCTCCTCTCAGACCTCTGTGAGATGTGCTCAGCCTTTGGCAAGGCGCAGCTTAAAATGCAAATGATCTGTGAACAGATCAAAAGAGGAAACCAGGCTGAGGCCTGTGTAGGTGGTCAGAGCAGCCTTTTAAAGCCTCAGGGGAAAGCGGTTCAGGAGAAGGGATGATTCAGCCAGGGAGGCCATTGGCTCAAGTTTCATTTCCTGAGAAGAGAGCACTGAGGAAGTCTGGGATCAGCATATCCCAGGAAATCCTCTCTTGGGCCAGCTCAAGGAGGGTGGGTGGGGGGAAGGGTCAGAGCAATTCCAAGAAGCCATGATTAGGCTTGTCATTTGGATGGGTGTTTTCCAGTTTCTGTTTCTAGAGAAATTAGTCAACTTTCAATTTGGGGGATTGAAGGTGAGTGCATTTTTGCAGCTCAGAGACAAAGGACTATAGACTCCATTACCTGGATGTCCATCACGACAGTTTTCAAAGTGCCAAGCTTGCTTAATATTGGATTGAAAATTGCACCCATTCATTGCAATTAATTTTATCAAAAAATGAATCTTCAGAAATGGAAAATGTTCTGTGGAAAATTAAAGCTCCACCTCTCTGAAAGGAAGGCAGACGTCGTCAAATTCTGCCAAAGGTTTTGAGTACTTTTCCTACTCATCTGGTACCTTTCCAATTCCTGCCAGAACACTTAGATTTTATAAATGCCACCTCACATTGACCCTTTTAATGAATGGTTTAGAAAGCCCCAAAGCAGAAAAAGGAACACTGATTGAATTATGTTGGTGAAACGACCAAGGATAATTACTTCCTTCTCCATTTTAGAGTTAGCAATTGGTGATGAAGCACAGGAATATCAACCTTGCTCAAAGCATTTTGGACCCTTTGTTTCCATGTTAACCCTGCTGAAGAAAGGTTCCTAGCATAATTTACCCCGTGCTCAGTGCAAGGACAGTTATGCCCAACACAATGATTGTGGTAAACTGGCACATTTGAACTCAGCAGCAGATAGACTCTATGTGTATGGATCCAGAATCCAAATCAGGGCCAAATTAAATGATAATGCTTGACACAAGTTGGGTTTGGGTTTCCCCAACTTGAGTTGTAGTCATAGGGACCATTGAGGAATGAATGCTCCCAAGTGTGCCAGGACCCAGTTTGGCTCACGAGCACAGCATGGGGGAAGTGGGGCTTCAGTGTTCTTCCTGCATGGTTTCCCCAAGCCAAAATAGCCACTAGGGAGCCTATTTGCCCTGCTGTGGTGCTCCACATGCAACAATCTGAAGAAGATGAGTAGGTTTTCATACCCCACTTTTGGTACCTTAAGGAGTTTCAGAGCAGCTTACAATCACCTTCTCTTCTCCCTGCAACAGGCACCTTGTGAGGTAGGTGGGACTGAGAGAGTTCTGAGACAACTGTGACTGACTCAAGGTCACCCAGCAGTCTTCCTGTGGAGGAGCAGGGAATCAAACACAGTTCTCCAGATCAGAGTTTGCTGCTCCTAACTACTACACCACACCAGCTCCATTTTAGAGTACGCAATTGGTGATGAACAGGGCTTTTTTTTAGTAGGAACACAAAGGAACTCAGTTCTGGCTTACTTGACATCAGGAGGTGTGGCCTAATATGCAAATGAGTTTCTTCTGGGCTTTTTAAAAGCCCTGGTGATGAAGCATACAATGGCCTTTTCTGCACTGGTCTATTTGCTTCTCGTGTGCCGTGGATTTATTTTCCCCCAGTTCAAATTTTGTTTCCGCACTACTGCCTCAACTTTGGTGTGTTGTCTGGAGCAAATGGTTCCTCATTGACTAATCCTTCTCAAATTTTTCCTTTCCCTCTTTACCAGGTGTCTGATTCCACCCCTTTCTCTTTTTTCTTTTTTTGCTTGCATGCATGGTTACATTATAGCATAACCAATAGGCGCTTCGATCTCTCTTTGCATTCTGATTGGTCATCAGTATTTAGCTGCCACTGCTTGAATTTTTTTTGGGGGGGGGGATTTTTGAAGAAATCAAGCTCAGGGAACACCATATTTTATTTAACTTTTATCTCAAGCATGCTCACAAACAGATGTCGGAGGGTGCTTGGAGCAGAAGACACACTTTTTGGAATAACGGCAATTACGTACTTGCGTCAGCCATCAGCTAAGAGTTGTGAAAACAAAGGATGGAAAAGATGGCATGATTGCTAATTGAATTGGTGGGGGGCAGAAAGCAGGGAAACGTTAACAAAGCACGACACACCAAAATGTGCAGAGCCCAATAAAAAGGAGGAATTTTGAGGGTAAAACAAGAAGCTGGACAGCAATGTGTGTGCTCCATGCATGGCAGGATGAGTCAAAACATAAAAATAAGCACAATTTAATTTTTTAAAAAATATTCCCAGGGTGATGCAGAGGTCCAGCAGCAATGAGCAGGAATTGATTTCAAAATAGCATATATCAGAGTGATACTGCAGAAATGGCGGGCGATGGACCAAAATTATGTTGCAACGCAAAAGGTTTGCATTTTTTTTTTAAGTAGCGAGGCACCATTGTGGCTCAGCAGCAATGAGCAGCAAGCGAGTTCTGAATAACATGGCATTTGACTGGTATGATACTTCAGAAATGGCCTGAAATTACGTTGTAATGCAAAAGAGGCCCGAGGCACCATTGTGGGCAGTAGCAAGAAAAGCATTCACAGTGTCACCATGTGCATCATTGGAAGGGAGAATGGTGGGTGTGAATATCTGCCAAGGGGCGGGCAATCTTTCCCCGAATGTGTGATTTCTGCACACACAGCTGCGGTTTTAAAGAAGGAGCAAAAAAGGTGACACCACAAAAATCAGGAGTCCAGAAAACCTGCGTTAGAGGCAGAAAAGAAGGAGCAAAAATTTGATCAGGAGCAAAATGTGTGGAACTCTTCACTAAATCCAGTGCACAATCCTGACCTGATATGGAGTAGGAGACTGTGCAGAAAAGGCCCCTAATGGCTATGTGCTCCATAATACTTATTCAGCCTGTAAACAAAATATTAGGGTCTATCCTAGTCTCCTGTGCTCTTTTCCTCCAACAGAAGCAGCCCCCCTATTTAACGAAGGAGGTCTATGAAACAGGGTAAATGATTTTTTTCAGATGTTGAAGACCATAGCTCTGTGGGACCGTGTGTCAAAATAGAAATAAATATATACATAAAATGAAGACTGGTTCCAAAAAAATAAGAATCAACTTTATATGCAAGTGTAGAATTTTAAGGATTGGGGGAGGTAGGATTGACCTTGGTAAAAAAAAAAAAATCTGAGAAATTTCAAGAGAAGCCAATAGTAAATAGATTAATGGCTTTTTTCTGGTAGCAGAGAAATGGGAGGGGGGAGTTCACATGGCTCTGGGCTGCTGCAGATTTTGCCTGTGTTGGCATTTGAAGTGAGCTTGGAGGCTCCACTCCAGGTAAGATTGCCAGGTGGGGCCTGGAGACCTCCCAGAATTTTCACTGATCTCTAGATGACAGAGATCAGAGAAAGGTGGGTTTACCTTTTTTTGGCCCTGGAGAAAACAGAGACTAGAGAGTGGACACTGTGGCATTATTCCCTGCTTAGCTCCCTCCCCACCCCAAACCCCACCCTTAGGGTTGCCAAGTCCAATTCAAAGAAATATCTGGGGACTTTGGGGGTGGAGACAGGAGAAATTAGGGGTGGAGCCAAGATCAAGGCTGTGACAAGCATCATTGAACTCCAAAGGGAGTTCTGGCCATCACATTGAAAGGGACGGCACACCTTTTCAATGCCTTCCTTCCATAGGAAATAATGAAGGATAGGGGCACCTTCTTTTGGGGCTCATAGAATTGGACCTCCTGGTCCAATCTTTTTGAAACTTGGGGGGTATTTGGGGAGAGGCACTAGATGCTATACTGAAAATTTGGTGCCTCTACCCCAAAAAACAGCCCCTCCGGAGCCCCAGATATCCACGGATCAATTCTCCATGATTTTCTATGGGAATAAAACTCTATAGGGAATAAAAGAGTTCCCAGCAGACATTTCCCTCCCCTCCCCCCGCTTTCTGATGACCCTGAAGCAGGGGGAGGGCCTCCAAACCGGGGGATCCCCTGCCCCCACCTGGGGATTGGCAACCCTCCCCACCCTCCCCAGGGTCTGCCCCTTGAAACTCCAGTAGTTTTCCAACCTAGAGCTGAAACCCTACCTCCTGGTGCCATATCTGGAAAATAGTGAGGGAACCAAGCAATATTTCTTGAGGAGAGGGGTGTGTTTTCTCTGAGCTCTAACAACATATGCCAGTGATAATAAGAAAGCAAGAAACCTTTCCAGTAACACTCCAGACCATCAATTTTTGTCCAGCAATCAAATATGGCTGTTATTCAAGTTTGTGTTCAGAATTTCATCAGTGTGTTATTTTTAGATGTTACTCTGTGCCTGCATGACTCATCTACTCTACATTGTTCAAAACACTATTTATTATTTATGCAGCAAAAAAAAACCATATTTCATGGAATGGATAGTTCTCATTTCCAAGGATGCTTTTAAGGTTTATAGAAAATAATAAAAAATGAAAACTTATGTGACAATAAGAAATGGGCCTGAGGCTATCTTCTCTATATTTACATATTCAACTTCCCTTCTCTTTTGTGTCACCTTCACTCATCTTGTCCTTCTACTCCTGGACTGACCTTTTCTAAAGGGCTGCTCTGTTCATATGACAGAATATGGGGGCAGAATGGTCAGCACAACTTCAGACGACAAGTTCTTGAATACAACTTTAATAACATTCTGCAAATTAAACATATCTGGTGTAGTACACAAAAGGTTGGGGCAAAACCTTTTTCTACAATGTGCCAAGTTTACATTTGCAGGGAAGTAAGAAGGGGCATGAAACAGTTTATGAACTAAAGTTTGTGATCAATTTTGGCTGGTTTGTGGTTCACAAAGCCAGTTCATGGCAGCATAACCTTTCCACAAACTTTCCAGCTGTTCATGGAGGTTTGTGCCGGGTTATGAGAGGAGACATTTCCAGACAGACTGTCTCATCCCAATCAAAATGTTTACATAACATCAAAGTATACCTGGAGGTCATGTAGAGGAGCATCCCAGGGAGGTCGATTGCAAGTTTGATGTCTCTAGCTTTCAGAGGATCCATTCTATACACTCCTGAACTACCTGAACGTGTCAAAATAACCAGCAAGCTAGAGACACCTGTGCAAGCTTCCCCAGATGCTCCTCTAACCCTCCTAGTTTGGTGTCTTTAGCTTACACAGGATCCATTCTATACATTCCTGAATGTGCACCTGTCAAAATGACTGCAGCAGTTGTTTTGACAGGTGCACGTTTAGGAGTGTATAGAATGAATCCTGTGGGATCCTGTGCCAGCTAAAGACACCAAACTATCCAGAGATCTCTGGCCAACTCTCATCTACCTGCCCTCCAAGTCTGGTGAGGATTGAATTTACGGGGTCTGAATTTATGGGGTTCTGTACCCCAAAGAAGATGCCCCCAGGAAAGTGTACCCCAAAGAAGATGCCCCTAGGAAAGTGCTTTAAGGAGAAAGGACTGATTTCCAGTGGCTGTTGTGGTGAGGCTGGACTCAGACAAAAGTATCATGCTAGTTGTTTCCAGATGCAGAACCTGCTAAATTAAGCAAGTAGGCTTCCTAGAATACCAGAGCATTCTAGGCCCAGGGAATTTTATGACTCTAGTCTTCTCTCTTAACATTGGATATGTGATATAAAATAGAGATATTAAAACTTTTTTAAAAAAATAAAACAAACATTTCAATATAACTGCTGTGACTCCTCTCAGCTCATCCTTGCATATCTTGATTACCAAGTCCTATCACCTTCCTTCATCTTTATTCATCTGCTTGATGCCATTTGAGACTTGGAGGGGGGATTTTACTCAGAATGTGGGAAGATGCTTGGCAAGAAAGGCCTCCCTAGGATATGAGAGTAACTTGCATAAATAAGAGTGTATTTTTCAGAGCAAACGTATATAATTCAGATATTTCAGTGTAACTGCAGCAGTGTTATGAAAGGAAGTCAAACAGTCATAATTCTATTCCATTGTTAATAACAGTAGCTATAGTGTATAAGAACCACAAATATATGTGTTTCTGAAGAATTAATCACAGGTGTTCTGAAAGGCAGGGTGGGGGTTGGGTAGATGCATTCCTCCTGATCCTGGTTGTAGTGGAGGTAGTTCAGAAATATTTTTCCTTTAATCAACTTACCGGTGACCAGATATCAGGTAGCCCCACTAAAACTACTCTGTGCCCTTGGTTCTTTTGTTACACCATTTTTTGTTACACTATGCACTCTGAGGAGTCCTTTCTGTTGCTGTTCTGCTGGGCACCAAAAGGAAATGGGGGGTGGTGGGGCAATAGGGAGGTAGCTGTCAGCACATCACCAACCAGCATATCTAGCAATTAGTCAATCAGCAATTATTAAAAACTCTATACTTTTGGCTAATTGCTACAGCACCACTAGCAAGGTCCTATTTCAGGGGGTAAGTATTCCACTGGTTGCCTGACTTGTGCCAAGTTCTAGTGTTTTGTTGATAACAAGATATGTTGATGCATGGAATCTTCTCTGTATTTACATAATTCCCATATCTAAACACCACCAACCAAAGACAGGGTAGTGTGGTGTGGTGTAGTGGTTAGAGTGTAGGCTAGCCCCAGGGAGATCTAGTTTCTAGTCCCGGCTATGCCATGATGTTCACTTCTCAGTTTCTTTGATTGTCCTTTCTTGTAGGCTTGTTGTGAGGATAAAGTGGGGAGGTACATGTATGGTGCTCTGAGCTCCTTGAAGGAACAGGATAACTTCCCCGAATTGCCTGGGTTTAAGGACTTGTGGCCACCTTAAAATCCATGACACAGCTTAGTCCTAAGCATTTCCAGTGATGAAGTACTATTCCTGTTTCATTTCCTTTTATAACCCTTTATATTTTTATTATCAGTTCTTCATTTTTTGCTGTACATTTTGTACATTTGTTTATTTTTGTGGGATTTCCGTGCCATCTAGAAACCATGTATATGTACCATGTGTGCCTTTTATACATAATATTGTCCAATGCTGATTTATTGATATGGAAAATGCTTACATTTTATGGGGAAAAATTGGTGCAAGGGAACTGAAAATGACACGGATTCACAGGGGCAAAGTAAATACAAAATAAGGCCTTTCCCACTGAAACAGAAGGCATGAGAAATTATAGAGCCTCCCTGGACCTTTTAGGTTTGTATGACAAGACAATATTCCACAGATACAGTATTGCTTGTTGCTGTGCCGCTGTGAAGAGGAGAGCCCACGCATGACTGCATCAAGTAAAGAACAGGCATTGAAGCCACCTCTGTTACATAGAGCAGCAAGGAGCTGAAGTCGTGTTGCAATGAACAGGCTTTTCCTCTTTAATAGTACACCTCCCTGCTTCACCCGCATGCTGCCTACTTTTTATAGGGGAAATGGTCAACAGCCTTTATGCTGTCATCACCCATCCTATGCCCTTGGTCAAGAGCTCTCTTATTATCCCTTCCTTGAAGGTGATTTCTTGTCAACAAGGTGCTTCTTTGACATTTTCCTGCGAAAGAAGAATGATTGTGCCCCTGGCGATATGACGTACTTGCTCAACGGTGTAGGCTGAGAATGGAAAGGTCTGTCAAACTGAGCAGGGGAAAGAGTTGGGAGACTGCTGTTTGTGGCAGGAGGAGAGGAATTAAAGGTGGCATGCATTATAAAATATTAAACAGTGATTTAATCAGCAATGAGATATGTAAGTTAGCTAAATTAGAAATACATATTATTATTTGACTTTAAAGCACCCAATGAAATATTAAAGCAATCTTTGAGGATATGTAATCAGCGAGAAATAATATGTTGGAAAATGAGTCTGATGTAATTGGTGTGCGCAATTAAAATGAATTAATTTGAGTTTGGGGCCTCGGCATACAAATATGAAATCAACGAATTTTCAATATTAAACTCATAATTACAGAGGCTTCAGTGAAAGAGCATTAAGAGATGACAGAACTGACTTTCTGCAGGAAACCTCCGGCTTGAAGTTCTGCCAGGCCAAACTTTTATGGGCCTCTCCAATGCCATAAAAATAAAGGAAGGGTAGCCCCTCAGTGTTAGAGTGCACGTTCAGTCCCTGATGTCTCCTGTGAAAAGCATCTTAAGGAGCTCCCTTTCATTGGAAGTCTTCAAAACACGGCTGGATGGTTATTTTTCAGAGATCCTTTAGACTGATCCTGCATGGAGCAGGGGGTTGCACTAGATGGTCTGCATGGCCTCTTCCAAGTCTATGATTTTATGAACACAGTCCCCAACAAGACTTTGGAAAACTGCTGCCAGTTTAAAAAAACACACAAACGAACAGTAGATGATCTGACCCAATTCACAGCAGCTTAATACAGGTTATAAAATAAATTGTATTAATACTGAAGCAATAATTTAATTGGTCTAATCAAGGCTAGAGGAGCACTGCTGACAGTGTTCACATAGCAGAAGGAAGTTCTACAGAAGCTGTATGTTTCAGTGGGCCATGCATATGTTTCAATGGGCCATTCTAATGGATTATGCCCAGATGTAGGGCTTTTCTGGAAAAAAGAAGTGCCAGAACTCTCAAGAGGGAAATGAAGGAGAAACACATGGGATTCTTTGAAACAATATTATTTTCATGTGCTATGGACTTGCCTCTACTTTAAAGCAGTTTCCAAACTTCAGATATGTCACTGATATCCTCAGTTTTTTTGGGTCTTGCTTTTGGTGCTTGACACTGAATAATGACATTGAAGCAACTGTGTTTTAACATACTTGAGCAAAGATTGTCATGCTACCTCGGTGCTCCTAAAGAACTTTTAGACATTTTTTTGAGAGAGTTGTTTCCACAAAGAAGTTCTGGAACTCCATTCCAGTGTGTTCCCCCAGGGGAAAAAAGCCATGGCCAGACCCATCAGATACATATTAGTGTCTACAAGGTAAGATTTCTGGAGTTCTTGCTTATGTTTCTTCTTCTTGCTTCCATGCAAGTTCTTCAATAAATTCAACTTTAACACTATTACTACTTCTACATGTAAAGCATAAATAGCTGGAAATGAAACAGCGGTTCTGCAACTAAACTGTATGTCTCAGCAGTCCATTAAAATCAGGTCAAAGTTTTCTGCATCCCTCCTCAAGGCACAGAAGTCCCAGCTTCTATCTCCCCCTCAAAAAGAAAAAGTTAATCAGTTAGTGAATCTCTTTCAATCTAGAAGAAAACCAGGACAATTTCCATATGCATAAAACTGTTATTCCTCATGCTGGCCAGACCACTTTTTGTTTTTCACCAACTTTAGATTTCATCTGACATTGGACCAGTGCAAGGTACCTGGGTCTGGGTTAAGGTATGAATGAATGAACTTTATTACAGTCATAGACCAATATAAAAACTATAACACATCATATAAAACCCTCCTAAAATACCTAAGATAGTATAAAATACCCTCCTAAAAAAACATAAAATACAATAAAATACATAAACATTTCCCCACCTATACAATCCAAGATAACTAAAATATAATTGAACCAATTTTAAAATTCAAGTCAGTTCCAATTGATATAAATCCTTTAAATCAGAGTCTATAAAAACATTTATAAACTAAAATTCCAAGAGATCATACAAGACATGCAGTTTCTTGTTTCTTAGTATGGAACTTCACAAGATAATGGCAAAATTTGGCTATCTGTCTAGAGATAGTTGGACTTGCATCCACCAAAAGTTTCTCCAAACATGCCTCGTCCGTGTCTGCCATTGGTTTAACTACAAACGGGGAAACAAACCTATCCCTCTGTACCTGGTGGAAAGGGCATCGAAAAAACATATGAGTCATCGACTCCACCTCTCCCATAGCACAAGGACAGCATCGGTCTTCATACGGGACTTTTCTATATTTCCCTTCTAGCACCTTTGAGGGCATGGCTGCGCATCGAGCCAACGTAAAGGCTCTTCTGTGGGCTGGTACCTCCAAATAAAAAAAGTACTTGGCCGTCCTCATAACATATTTGGTCTCAGTAGCTGCTAAAAAAGAGGGGGCCTGTTCTAGATCTCTTTGTCTCTCTATATCGCAGATTCTTTGTTTGATAATACTTTTTGCTTTGGCATAGCTCTGCGCCAAGAGGTTTTCAAGTGAGAATCCTATACTTTCTAAGTTAATAATTTCTTCTTGTTAAGGTATTTTATCACCTCAAGAAAGTATACAGCCGATTGCTTTTTCCTTTAGGAGCAAAACCCCAAAAGTGCTATGAGCACTTAATCTGCGATCCAATTGGGTTGGATCAGGTCAGCTTTTGTGGGGGCCAAAAACAAAAACAAAAAACAGGAAGCATCTTCTTTGACCACAAGGCTATGTTGAAAACCATGGTGCCTGCATGTACAAAAGCCATATGGCACAGGATCTGTAGTATGGAGGTGGATTGGGTGTGGAGTGCAAAAGCTAGCAGGTTCCAACTCATGTCCAAGGAATGAGGTTTCCCCATATCATCATTGGCCAGGATCAAACCACACTGCACCACCACTTCGTTGCCCAAGAAGCAGTTAGATGGAGAATCAGCCTTATATGAAGTCATTCTTCCTCAAAATAAAAAGATGGTGGGATAGACAGGAGGCCATCTTGCCCCTAATGGGAAAAACAGCCACTCAGCTGAGCCTATGGGAGTACTGCTCTAACATCAAGTCACCTTTCAGGAAGGAGCTGGAAAACTGGAGGGAAGCACAGCAGGAAAGAGTTCAGGTCTGCCTCAGGGAGACTGCAGTGATTGTTTGGGGGTCTCCTTTGGTAAAAGCAGACAGAAGGATAGCTCTGCCTGGAAGTGTGGCAGATAGGGTTGCCAAGTCCAATTCCAGAAATACCTGGGGACTTTGGGGGTGGAGCCAGGAGACTTTGGGGGTGGAGCCAGGAGACACTGAGGTGGAGCTAGGAGCAAGGGTGTGACAAGCACAATTGAATTCCTTCCCTCCACCCTCCCCTTCTCCAATTCCACCCCAGAGGCGGAACAGAGCAGGCGACGCTGCCGCGCTGCTGCCACCTCTTCCCCGCCCCACCGCAGCCGCTCCTCCGAGATGGGCCCAGCCTGAGCCCATCTCGGAGGAGCAGCCACGGAGCAGCCGAGGCGAAACCAGAGAAGGGGAGGGTGGAGGCAGGCCAGGAGCACGGCAAGCCACGAGTCCGGGTCCTAGAAGGACCCAGACTCGTGGCCCACCATGCTCCTGGCCCACCCCCACCCCTGATTCCACCTCAGAGGCGGAGCAGACGATGCCGCCGCACCGCCCCCTCCCCGCCCCATCCCAGCTGCTCCTCCGAGATGGGCCCAGCCTGAGTCCATCTCGGAGGAGCAGCCACGGTGAAGCGGAGAAGAGGCGGCAAAAACGCAGTGGCATCACCCGCTCCGAGATAGGGTGGCTCGCCACGCTCCTTGGTGCCGTTTCCCCCCTCCCCCCGCTTCCGTTTTTTTGGGGAGCGGGGGAAGAGGCTGGAAATCCTGGGGTCCCCTGCCAGGGTGGGAGGGTTGGGAAGCCTAGTGGCAGAGTGGTTTAACTCTACCTCTGGGAGAGAATAGAGTACCTGACTGTTAAGCCTGTCTCTCTGGTAATTTGTAGATTTTATACCATTTAGTCTGCTTCTTGGGAAAGAGCTGGTTGCTGAGGGTGGAATCCTGTGTGTGAGAGAAGATCCATCCTAGGGGCTAGTCAGTAGACGCCTATTAACTTAGATCACACTCTGAAGCCATAACAAGCATAAATGTATGTGTCTCAGCCAGGTTTGTCTTTGACTACTAGGAGACCTGCGCTGCTGCTCTATTCTGCAAAAACAGCTCGTAAATAAATAAATCTTCTTAATGTGAAACCTGTCTCAGTGATCTCCGTGTTCTACTTGCTCACTTTACAGCAGTGAACCAGATGCTCTGCTCTACAGACTTTCCCCAATGGATTGTGGGGCACAGTCTTCTCAGAAGCAACACATTTCAAGGTAGAGGCTCTTTCTTGTTAAAGCATGGCAACCCTATTCAAGGTAGAGAGGTACAAACTTGCCTTGAATACTCTTGTTTTGAAAACACCCCTTAGGCTACCTGAGGACATCACTAAGTGCTTACTAGACTATTCATTATGCAGGTGCTGCTTGCCAAGACCCAAAGGTCATGAGGGGAGGGGCTCCAGTTGCTTTGAATCCTGTTCTCCTTTGCCTTTTTAGTTGCAAATGTCTTTGACATTTATGGATAACTCTGCTGACATTCATTTTGCCTGGTTAACATGTGTTCCCCATTCAGGATGAAATGCAAATGAACAGAACTTGGGGGGGTGGAAACTCCCACACTGAGAGAAATGTATGCTAGGTTTCAAATGGCCTTTGAGCAGCATGCCTTGATGCTATATAGTAAAATGCATCTGATTTGTCAGAGCCTGGCCACTTTTATCCACTTTTCATACAGTGAGGATCAAAGCAGCTAACTCCCCACCATCTCAGGGACAAATGTAGGCTGTTTCTCAATTCTTAATACCTAGCATATTTGTACTGTTTTTATAAATTGTTTGTTATATGCATCCAATGGTCTAAATTGGATCCTTGCATGTTAGATTTATATTTTTATTATTTATTTTTCCTATGCTCCCTTTGTATTGGATTAGATTTTATATATATATATATATATATATATATTTTAAATCTAATCCAATACAAAGGGAGCATAGGAAAAGGGAGCATTATATATATATAATCTCCCTGAGATATATATAAAATCTCAGGGACAAAGATGCCTGTTTGAGCTTCAAGAGCTGCATGCACAATCACATCCTGGTGGCAGAAAAAGGCAGGGACCAGAAACACGTATCAATGAAGTTCAGAGGCAGGCAGTGGCAGCAGCCTCACAAAAGAAAGGAACAGTCTTGTTGTCCCATTTAACTGTGATCTTATGTAAATGTATTTTAATCCTGATGTCCAGTATTTTAACCTATCTTCTGTTTTTCAACCCATTGTTCTTTTAACCTGTTTTTACATGCCATTAAAGGTTGATTGATTGATTGATTGATTGAAAAGAAAGAAACTGGTTGAGATGGAGGAAGGGAAGTGAACACAGAAATGTGGGGTGAGTGGGATCATCCAGAGGAAGAAATATTCAGCTAGATGCTTTAAGTGGGATGGGGGGAATGAAACATTTCAAAAGCGTATGGGGAGTGCAGCTGTTGCCATTGGCTCAGAAAAGCCAAATTCAGTCATAAGGACCTTCAAGAGGAAGAGGAAGAATGTAAGGTATACATTGTTTTGCACAATGCAGAGATTCCCTTGATTTTGGTGCTAAATCAACAATAGAAGAAAGACTTCATAATCTATCACTCCTGTGAGCCTTGGAATGGGCTAGGGTGCTTCTAATTAAGAGAGGTATAGGATATTTATACAGAGCTGTGCTATCGTATTCCAATTCTTTTTCTCAAAAGGCTAAATTAGGAGAATATCCATGCCAAATGTTGTGAGCAAATTCAGTTAATGGTAGATTCTGAGGACACTATTATTAATCTTGCAGTTATCCCAGGATATCCTGAACATCTGGATCTTTTACTACATGCTGGCTCATTATGAAATAATTAATTTGGTAATAAAAGGCCAAGAGGTCCCTTGGAGCTTCCTGGTCAAAAATCTTGCCTATGAATTTTTGCACCCCCGGCAATGCATAACAACTCCAGAGATGCTGTTCATTGTGTAGATACCATGTCACTTTTGGTACTGGGGTTAAAATGTATGCATCATACTCAAATTCATGTGGAGAGAAAGCTAAGGATAGCTCAACATGATTTTTACAATCCAGTCTTATGCACATTTATGTGGGAACATCCTCAAAAACCTAGTGGGACTCACTTCTGAGTAAACACAAAGTGATAGTACAGATACTGTCATTACCACAAATTTCAGCAGGGCTGTGGTCATGTGGGCAGTTTGGCCTGATATATTTGCTTTTCCCTAATGGATTAAATGGGCTCTGGCAGCTGTTCCCCAGTCGTACTCACTCTGTCGTATGATGAGTTGGATATGGAGCAAATAGCCAGCAGAGAAAATTAGGTGCTCATGGTTCCCTGCACATTCATCCTGTGTTGCCAGATGTCTGAACACTCCCAGTGCATTCTGGATGGCTGAACTCCCCTGGTTCATGCTCTAAGGGGTGTCAAACATACAGTTTGGGGGCTGAATCAGGCCCCCAGAGGGCTCCTATCAGATCTTTGAGCTGTCATCTACTTCCTTCTCCATATATCTTGCTTCTTTCTGCATTACAGCTTACTTTAAAAGGCTTGCTCAATTGTACAGGAGCTACAGAGCAAAACCTCTGTTTTCTCCATTGGCTAGATAGATAGATAGATAGATAGATAGATAGATAGATAGATAGATAGATAGATAGATAGATAGATAGATAGATAGATAGATAGATAGATAGATGATAGATAGATGATAGATAGATGATAGATAGATGATAGATAGATGATAGATAGATAGATAGATAGATAGATAGATAGATAGATAGATAGATAGATAGATAGATAGATAGATAGATAGATAGATAAATTTTATTTGTATCCCGCCCTCCCCGCCGGAGCAGGCTCAGGGAGGCTAACAACATCATACAAATTTCAATTATACAAGGAAAGCAAAAGAAAACAAAATTACATTTAAACATTAAAATTCTGATTAAGTTTAAAAATTAGTTAATTAAGTTAATAAAAGTGCTAATACTATTGTTCTTTTATGATGGCGGTTATCATTAGCAATTTCTTTCTTCGTCAGCGAAAGCCAGTCGGAAGAGGAAGGTCTTGCAGGCCCTGCGGAATTGTTCAAGATCCCGCAGGGCCTGCCTTTCCTCTGGAAGTTCCATAGGCTTGGGGCTACAGAGGAGAAGGCCCGGTTACGGGTGCATTGCAGCTTCACCTCTCTCAGTCCGGGAATAGTCAACAAGTTTTTTCCGGCTGACCTCAGTGCTCTCTGGGGTTCATATGGGGAGAGACGGTCCCTAAGGTAGACAGGTCCTCGACCATATAGGGCTTTAAAGGTAATGACCAGCACTTTGTAATGAACCTGAAGCTCCTTCCCCTCCTGGTCCCCTTCCTTTGCCCAGTTCCCTGGATCCCATGGGAGAAATACAAAGAAAGCATCTTTAAGACCAATGAGTGCTAATGTTTTAAGTATGTTTTAATTTTTTAAAAAATATATATTTGTGTTTGCCTGTGTTAGAGCCCCGTGGCGCAGAGTGTTAAAACTGCAGTACTGCAGTCCTAAACTCTGCTCACGACCTGAGTTCAATCCCCGGTGGAAGCTGGGTTTTCAGGTAGCCGGCTCAAGGTTGACTCAGCCTTCCTTTTTCCTTGTCTGTGTTCTTCATAAAATTTATAACTCTGCTATCTAATCTTAAATAGGTACACACAAGGCCCAGCCCAACATAGCTTGGCCCAACCTGACATGATCCGGCCCAACAAGGTCTCATTTATGTCAGATCCAGCCCTCATAAGAAATGAGTTTGACACCCCTACTCTAACTGTTTCAGAAGTATGAACCTTTAATTCTGGTTTTGCCATTCTGTTTTTTAAACTAGTAGTGCATATGCACATGGGCGCATGGGTGTTCATGCACACACAAGATTTTTTTAAAAAAAATGTTAAAAAGAAGACCAGACTGTGCACTCCATAGTTAATGTGAAGCACTAATCTGAACAATCACCCATGGAAGAAGTGTGCGGTGATGCTGGATCAAGGTGGGAATCTGATCAAAAATCTCCATCACAAAATGCAACTGAGTAATTAGCAGTACTTGGGTGAGATAGCTGCAGTGTTTTCTATCATCTGCACAGTGGCCAGCCAGTTTAGTACTAGAGTGAAAACAGGTAAATGGAACTTCTGTGTATCAAGGCAATCTACTTCTGAATATTAGCGCTGGAGAAAAACAAAAGTGGAGGGCTGTTCCAAAGTATACTGATGACCACTGTTAGAAATACAATGCCTGGCTAGATAGACCCTTGATCTGATCCAGCATGGCTCTTCTGTTCTTCTTGATGCCTGGCCTTCTGCTCTCTGGATTGGAGTAGAAGGCTTCACACTCTTGACCAGTGTTCCCTCTAAGCTGAGTTAGTGAGAGCTAGCGCACAGGATTTTTAGCCTCTGGCTCACAACTTTTGGTCTTGGCTCAGGAAGGATGGCCTCAGAGCACACTAATTTATGCAGTAGCCAAATCACTCACAGCCTTAATGGCAGTAGTTCACAAAGTAAAATTTTTGCTCACAAAACTCCACAGTTTAGAGGGAGCATTGCTCTTGACCCAGTCCTGGACTGGGATTTTTTACAGTCACTACTCAAGTAGAGAAACTTTGAAATTCACCTTATTTTGCCCCCCCCCCCTTTTAGTCAACAACTGTTGTTGGTTACTGTAATAAAAACAAATTCTGAAGTGTGAAAATAACATGCTCTGTTTGTTGTTCAACACGGGGTGATTAAAGAAGTGGGTGTGATAATTATTTAATTTTGCTCATTTTAAGCAAATCAGTAATTACTTCATCTGTCCCTGGTCCCTATTTGCTTTAAGACATGTTTCTTAAAAGGCTTCTATTTAGTTAATGGGAAATATGTGTGAAAGAACCCCTACAGAAATTAACGTGGGGGAAGTAATTGTGGTTTAAGGTTTTCATGGCATGAAGAATGCCTAGGAGATTATATATTGTATATGTTGATAAAAAGGAGAACATTACTAGAAGCAGCAGTGTGGCTGAGATGGAAGAGGGCTTATCATAGAGGTGAAATAGAGGAACTACCTGTGCTGAGACCCTGGCTGGCTTATGGCCATGAGAGTCAAGCAGAAATGAGGCAACAGTGGCATGAGGAATAAGCAGGCATCAGAAAGCCAGTGTGAGAGGTAGCAATAGTCCTGTGTGTCAATAGTGGATCTGCAGGCAACAGGCAGGATCTCTGCAGAAAGACCCTGATGAATAGGGTTTTGTGTGAATATGACTGTGTTTCCCCCAACATAATAGAAAAAGTCTATATATTTTCCAGACTACACAAAAAGCATAAAGAATATTGTCTATGTTTCAGCTCTGTCTCTACAGATAAATATTGTTTCAGCAAGTATGTACTCAGTCCCAGATATCAGTTCAACAAAGAGTGCTTTTAGCTTCATTGTGATAGAAAAATGAGATCGATATAGTTCCTTGTAAATTCTATCTGCCCCATTTTAATCATGCCGTTCCTCCAAGAAGTATGATGTACATGGTTCTGTTCTCCTTACCCTGACTTTCATTGGCTCACCTCTGAAAATGTTCAGGTTTCCCACCCACCCATTGACATTTCCCATCCAATTCCTGGGAAAATACAGTTTTTTCTAAACTTTGTCTGGAAAAGATGGAAATCAATAAATGTTGTCTTCTGTCTCTTTGCCGGTCTTTGTCCTGACAAGCAAAGAAAGGAGATGAGGGAACTGAAATCAGAGGATGCTTGGTAGAGGCAGAAAAGGCCTTTCCTTAACTGACTGGGATGCTCTTGAATTTATAATGGGCTTTCTCTTTCTTCTCTCTGCTCTAGCTGGCAGTGATGGTCATCTGCAGCAGCAGCTGTGCTTAGAATTGCCAGATTCCTGGAGGTTTTGGGGTAGAGCCTGGGAAGGGCAGGGTTTGGGGGAGGTGGTTTTAGCAGGGTATTGTTCCATGCAGTCCACCCTCTCAAGCAGCCATTTGACATCCCTTCTGCATCTACTATGTACTTTGATGGAGTTGTCCCTATGCGCTGTACTTACCTGGTCTCCAATGAGGCTGCGGAGATGCCTGAGCACCCTGCAACTCCAGAGGTAAATGGCAGAACAGAAAACACAATGATGCCTGCATGGGGAAGCCAGTGTGATGTGTGGATGGAGCTTTCCAGCCGCCCTGAAGATGAGATGGACTTGGGAATGCCCAATCTGCTGTGGTGTATTTACCAGGACCCTGCTGAGCAGTTTGATGATGATGATGAAACTCCAGAGGGGAGTGACAATGAAGAGGTTTTAGACGAATCCATGGAACAAGAGAACACGGTGTCAAACTCACAGGTAATGAGGTAAAGCAGTGTTTGTGAATGGGTGTATAATGAAAGTGGGTGATGGACTTTTTCACTGAGCTGTTCTTTTTATTTTATTTTGACAGCTTGATGAGAATTTTATCCAGGCTTTCAGTAGTCTTCACAGTAGTGAATCTATTGTGTGTGTCATGTTTCTGTACCAAAGTTACCCAGTGCAACAAGAAAAAGAAGAATAAAATGAATTATAAGAGGAAGAGGTAGTTCTGCTACAATAAAAACATTTGTTTTATAACCTTTCTGAGTTAAGCGGGCGCAGTTGATGAAGAGGTCTTAAGACACATGTATTATACACCCGGAGAAGCAGGGAGCTTTGGCGGGGTTAGGCCTCTCTTCCAGGCAGCCAAAAAGCAGTGTAAAGCTCTCACTCAAAATCATGTTACTAACTGGCTTTCAGAGCAAAATGCTTACACATTGCATAATAATAATAATAATAATAATAATAATAACTTTTATTTATATCCCGCCCTCCCTGCCGAAGCAGGCTCAGGGCGGCTCACAGACATGGAAAGTGCCATGATTACAATAAATGCATTATATAATAAGATACATTTAAATAAGTTAATTAAAACCACAACAATTAAAGGTGCTATAGTACAACACAGTGTATATCAGATGGCTAGGTGTCACTTCAGGATTCCATGTTGTAGGCCATTTGAAAAAGGACAATTTTACAGGCCCTGCGGAACTGATTATAGTCCCGCAGGGCTCAAACCTCCGCTGGTAGTTGATTCCACCAGTGAGGAGCCGTTATTGAGAAGGCCTGCTCTCGGATTGTTTTCAGTTTGGCCTCCCTTGGTCCAGGGATTTTTAAGAGGTTTTGGGAGCTAGATCTCAGTGCTCTCTGGGGGATATATGGAGAGAGGCGGTCCCTAAGGTAGGCAGGTCCTCGGCCATATAAGGCTTTAAAGGTAATAACCAGCACCTTGTAACGAACTCAGAACACGATTGGCAGCCAGTGCAGCTCCCGCAACCTAGGTTGCATGTGTTCCCACCGAGGTAGTCCCACCAACAGCCTGGCCGCCGCATTCTGCACTAGCTGCAGTTTCCGAGTTCGGTACAGGGGCAGCCCCATGTAGACGGCATTATAGTAGTCCAACCTCGAGGTGACCGTTGCATGGATCACTGTTGCTAGGTCGCCACGTTCCAGGAAGGGGGCCAGCTGCTTCATTCTCCTAAGATGGAAAAAGGCGGCTTTAGCAGTGGCTGCTATCTGTGCCTCCATTGTCAAGGAAGGCTCCAGAAGCACTCCCAAGCTCTTGACCCTGTGCACTGGTATCAGCGACGTACCGTCAAAGGCTGGTAGGCAGATCTCCTCCCCTGGCCCGCCGCGACCCACACAAAGGACCTCTGTCTTCGCTGGATTCAACTTCATCCCACTCGACTTGATCCACCCTGCCACAGCTTGCAGCGCCCGGTCCAGGTTTTCAGGGGTATCGCCAGTCTTGCCGCCCATCAATAGATAGAGCTGGGTGTCATCAGCATACTGGTGACAGCCCAGTCCGTACCTTCGGGCAATCTGGGCAAGGGGGTGCATGAAGATGTTAAACAACATCGAAGAGAGAACTGCCCCCTGAGGCACCCCACAATTAAGTAAGCGCCTCTGGGACAGCTCTCCTCCAATCGCCTCCCTTTGTCCCCGACCCTCAAGGAAGGAGGAAAGCCACTGTAAGGCTAGCCCCCGGATTCCTGCGTCAGCGAGGCGGTGGGTCAGCAGCTGATAGTCGACCATATCGAACGCAGCCAATAGGTTTAACAACAACAATACTGCCGAGCCGCCTCGATTCAGATGTCGCCAGAGGTCATCCATGAGGGCGACCAACACAGTCTCTGTCCCATGGCCCGGGCGGAAGCCAGACTGGTATGGGTCTAAGGTGGAAGTGTCATCCAAGAAGCCCTGTAACTGCAACGCCACAGCCCTCTCAATGATTTTGCCCAAAAAGGGCAAATTTGAGACCGGCTGATAGTGAGCCAATTCGGCCGGATCAGATGTAGCCTTTTTCAAGAGAGGGCGGACCACTGCCTCCTTCAGGGGCATTGGAAAGGAGCCCTCTGAAAGAGATCTATTTATGATGTCCCGTATAAGACATCTTAGCTCCTTCCGGCAGGTCTTAATTAGCCAGGAGGGGCATGGGTCCAGATCACAAGTAGTTGGGCGTGCAGTGACAAGGATTCTGTCGACTTCCTCTAAGCTGAGCAGGTTGAAGTGGTCCAGGATCAAACCAGAAGACATGCATGGGGCCTCGAGTTCACTTACTGTATCAAATATGGCAGGGCAGTCATGGCGGAGCGACTGGACCTTGTCTGCAAAAAATTTCGCAAAAGCCTCACAGCCTATCTCCAATTCCTTAACATTTGGTTTGCCTTGTGGCAATGTGGTAAAGTTCCAAATTATTCTAAATAATTGCGCCAGGCGCGAATTTGCAGTCTTAGCCGCAAAGTATATTTTCTTTGTGGCCTTGACTGCCATCTCATAGGGCCTCATAAACTCCCTATAAGATGTTCTAGCCGCTTCATCATGAGTACGCCGCCATTGCCTCTCTAGCCGTCTAAGACCTTGTTTCAGCTGGCGTAACTCCGGGGTGTACCATGGAGCCAGCCTAATCCGAGGTCGTAGAGGGCATCGAGGTGTGATCTCATCAATGGCCCTAAAGAGCCGGTTATTCCAGGTCTCAACCAGGCCATCAAGGGGATCGCCAGAGGGCCAGGGATCCCGCAGAGCCGTTTGGAACCATTCCAGGTCCATCTGGCTCTGTGGGCGAGCCATAATAGGCTCGTCGCCTAAACAGGTTTGGGGTGGCGTATCTACACGAGCCTTGAGGGCAAGGTGGTCCAACCATGGCACCACTTCATTGGCTATATCGTCCACCATAACCCCGGCCACAAAGATCAAGTCTAACATGTGCCCGGCCTGGTGAGTGGGAGCTGTAACAAATTGAGAGAGTCCTAGTGTCGCCATGGATGACACTAGGTCCACTGCCTGACTAGAGGCCGGGTCATCAGCATGGACGTTGAAGTCACCCAGGATTATCAGCCTTGGATGCTCCAACGCCCAGCCTGTCACCGCCTCGAGTAGGGACGGTAAGGCGCTGGCTGGTGCGTTAGGCATACGGTATACCAGCCAGACCGCCAACCCCTCTCCAGGCTCCCATGCCAAACCGGCACATTCGATATCCTCGATCCTTGGGGCCGGGAGTGCCCTAAAGGAGTAAGCCTCTCGTATAAATAACGCCACTCCTCCCCCCCGCCCACTAGTCCGCGATTGGTGAAAGACCGAATAACCTGGGGGAGCTGTTTGTGAGAGGGCCACTGTGTCTCCCTCTCATACCCAGGTTTCAGTCACACATGCCAGGTCCAGGTCCTGTTCGAGTAAAAACTCTCGAAGGACTGAGGTCTTATTATTAATGGACTTGGCATTGCATAACACCAATGACGGAGGCGAGTTGTTCAACCTGACCCTACTACCTGTCACCGTTGGGATGGGACGCAGATTGTAGGGTGAGCGAGCACTAACTTGTCTCGGTCTCCCTCCCTTGTATCGTCTGCTCCCACCGCCATACATCCCCCTCCCCAGGAGCACTGGAATCCCTAGACCAGCCATTCCCCACTGGTAGTAGCCATTGTCTTAACCGCCACCAATGCACAACAATCACTAATACCCTCCAGCCCACTCCGCCCTACTAGGTCCCAACAGTCAAATCAACTCAATAAAACCCAACCCTCAATTTCTCTTATATATTAATTGGACAAATAAATAATTTAAATCTAATGGCAATAATTAATTATAAGTCCCACCCTATTAAACATCTTCAATTTAATTTGCCAATAATATTCATATAAATTCAGACCCAATAAATATAATAAATAAATCCCATGAGTTAATTAAAATCAATTTTACACTAGTAGTTCCTGAGTGTGGAGGTAGGAAGTTGTTAAAGTGCAGTATAGATTCTTCTTAATTAAAGTGAGTGAAAGTGCAAGGAAGGGTATAATGTGAGGTAGGATGTTAAGAGTGGTAAAGTGTTAAGAGTGGTAAAATGCAAGTCAGTACAAAGCCGAGCGCTGGTGCCAAGGCAGTGCCGTGCCAGATGTAATACTGTAACACTGAGGACTGTAGGTGCCCTACCGGGTGCAGGGTTCTCCAGCCAGGAGTCCAGGTCCGGTGCTCTCCACGTGACCTAGTGAACCCGGGGAGGGCAGAGACCCCCCTCGTGTTCCCTGCCACGTAGTGGGCTCCACTGTTCTCTTTGTTCTCCTTGGAGATAATCGGTTCTTGGAGATAACCGGTCCACTCACAGCTCCGCTCAGGGCCCCCGCTTTGTCCGTGCACCTGGCTGCTTTCATGGGCTCTCCTCCTTGGCGGTAGCACCCCGGCTTCATCCGTCGACACCCCGCACTCTCTCTGTCGGTGTACATTTTAATAGTGGTTGACATAAGCAAGCCCACGTCCGCTTTAAGAGAAATAAGACCATGATTTCTGGACTCGATGCCCAGTGGCAGGCGGATTTAGTTGATATGCTGAAATTTTCCAAAAATAATGATGGCTACAAGTACATTTTAATAGTGGTTGACATATTGTCTAAATATGCCTGGGTTTTGGCTTAAAAGACAAGACAGGGGGGAGGGTGTCAAAAGCCCTTAAGGAAATTTTCAAATAACAGAATACCTGCCAAGCTTCAGACTGATGCAGGTAAAGAGTTTCTAAACCAGTCTGTAAGCAGCATGTTAAAGCAACACGGAGTCCACCACTTTTACACCCATAATGAAGTCAAAGCAGCTATTGTGGAGCGCTTCAATCGAACATTAAAAACAAAAATGTGGCGATATTTTACTGCCAACAGCACCTTCAGATATATTGACATGCTGCAGCTGCTTATTAAAAGTTACAACCACAGCTTTCACAGGACAATTAGAGCCCGTCCTGCGGATGTAAACCACACCAATGCTCATACCATGTGGAAAACGCTTTACAGAGACTGTGTTGGGGCAAATGCAAAGGAGAGGCCTTTCATTAGAAAAGGAGATCATGTTCGTGTGTTTAAAAGCAAAGGAGTTTTTGTAAAAGGACATGAACAGAGCTTCACAGATGAACTATTTATAGTAGAACAGGTCATCTGTAGAGGCAAGAGGCCTGTGTACTTGCTCAAAGATTAGGTTGGAGACCCCGTCGTAGGCTCATTCTATCCTGAAGAGCAACAAAAAGTTAAGAGTAAAGCAGACAGTGTATTGAAGTGAGAAAATCTTAGCCTCCAAAGGTAGGGGGAAAAGAAAACAACATCTAGTAAAGTGGTAGGGTGGCCTGATAAATTTAACAGCTGAGTTCCTGCTTCTCAACTCTGTGACCCTATATAGAAAAAAATGGCTGATATAGAAAAAAATGGCTTCTTTATCGCCCTCCCTAGCAACGCATGCACAAGGGTTTTTCCTCAGAACACTACAGCAGCCTTTACTACCCATCTAGCATGGCCATTGGACCTTCCAGGGGCCTGGGAGATTGGGCTTGTGGAAATACAGTACCCTCACAGCTGGAAGACCCTCACCGAAGATTCCACCATTGTAATATTTACCAAGGAGAAACAGTGGAAATACAGATTCAGTAGTGGCTATTATAAAAGCATTCCTGACCTGGTGGTGAAACTGAACAACACCAGTCAAATTTTTTCCCACCTGAACTGAGCATGGACTTTGACCCACGGTATAGAAAAATCGGTCTAAGAACACCGCCTACTTATACCTTTTCAGCTTCTAAAGAATTGGATCGCCTTTAGGGGCACCCCCAGATGAGGCGATCGAAAATATAAACTTTACAGCAGACATCACAAGGGGGTTCAACACTATCTACATTTACACAGACATTGTGGATCACCAAATTGTGGGTGATGCGTATGAACCATTACTGTGTTGTATCACTGTGCAAGGGGAGACTGGCGACTGCATCAATAATATCTATGACAAGCCACACTATATTTCTGTGAATAAGCACCACATAGACACCATCACTATTGAAATAAAGATGGATTAAAACAAGAACGTGCCATTCTAGTTTGGTAAGGTGATTGTGAAGCTTCACCTTCATCCGTGGAAAGGCCTGGTCTGTTAAGTACACAAAGTTTGTCATCTTAAAAAACTATGGGGATACTGACCTCTATAGGAATTACTAGAAGAACCAAGCTGGCTATGCTCTTCCTGGTTACCATGGTGCCCTGGTAATGTATGGGGCTGGGGTAGGTGGGATTTTCTGGAGCTTTTTCTGAAAAGCTGTCCCTTTTTTGAGAAGGGGGTTTGAACTCATGAAGCCCCATGTGAGAACTGCAGCCAGAAATATAGCCAAAGATGTAGTAGGTCATGTTTCTGGTGCTGTTCTAAATAAAGTGAGCCCCCCTATGCCACAAGAGGGCTCAGGCCTCATGTACCTTAAAAGACAGTGTGGAGTTAAAAGAAAGGCATCACAGGTGCAACTAATTGGCCCACCACGCCCCCTTAAAAGAAAAGCTGTGACGCGCAAGGTCGCTCAGAAGCAGAAGGCCAAGAGAAGGGCAGAAAGACGTCTCCTGAGATATATTTTAAACAGCAATGGCTTTTATTCACAGCGGGTCAGAAGAATGCACCAAATCTGAACTGGACCTATTCTAAATAGCCCCTATGCAAACCAGCATTGAGAGATATCTATATATTGAAGTTCCTCCCCTGGCTGCTTTGTCAGAATCAGCGCCACTTGACTTTTTCATCGCTGGAAATGGAGATGACTATATGGATTTAAATAATACCCTGCTTTACCTGTGCTGCAAAATTGTGAAAGAAGATGGAACAGACCTTGACAGAAATGCAAGGGTGAGTCTGGTGAATTACCCTATTGCCTCCATCTTTAGCCAGCTGGATGTGACTCTGGGAGACAGGCTCATCCCGCAGTCACATAACGCATATCCATAAAGAGGGTTTATAGAAGCTGTATTGAATTACAGCAATGATACTCTGAACACTCAGTTTTCTGCAGGCCTGTTTTACAAAGACACAGCTGCTCAACATCAATCAACTGCCCTGTATGGAGACAACCAAGGGTTTGTTAAAAGAGCAGCTCTAGTGGCCAAAAGCAGAAAAATAGATTTACTGGATCAGTTTCACAGTGACCCGTTTTTCCAAGAAAAACTGCTCTTAAATGGCATGGATGTCAAAATTAAATTGATACGCAGTAAAGATGCTTTTTGCCTCATGGCGGATGATTTAAACAGAGAATGCAAATTAAACATCTTGTCTGCTTCCCTTTTCATCAAGAAAGTCAGAGTAGCCCCTGGTGTCCGTTTAGGCCACACAGAGGCACTCTTCACAGCTAATGCCAAATATCCTGTGGACCGCGTGGGCATCAAAGTGTTTAGCATCCCTGCAGAGCATTGGCTTGCCATATACTTGACAGAGGATGGGTGCGGCAAGTTCTTTGATTCGTATGGACATGCGCCTAGCAGTGTTTTATTTCCTAAATCCATTGTGAAATTTTTGAGAAAAAATGCCAATGAGACTGCATTCCAACCCAGGCAACTACAGGCATTTGACTCTGTGGTCTGTGGATATCACTGCATATTTTTTCTACAGTTGCACAGTAAAGGACTTTCTTTTGAGCAGATTCAAGAGCTGTACTCTGATGGCTTAGCACAGAATGACCAAATGGTGGAGCAATTTGTAAAAAAGAAGGGCATGCCCAGACATGCTCTAAACTTCTTTGTGCAACCCCAGGCCTGTGTATCTTGCAGTGAGTTCCACAACAACAACACTATTTCAATAAAGCACACCCCTTGTGGGCTTAAAACCTGACCTTTTGTCTGTTCATTTAAAAAAAAACTAAACAAAATTTTTTTAATAAAAAAACATTTATTTACATGATTACAAGGTTATCCAGCCAGGGGGTGTGACAGCATTGTGTTTTTTAGATGTTCTGCGAGACAGCTGTGGCATCTCTGGAATGGAGGTGGGGTTCTTTAGGTATTCCAAAGCATGGCGATTAGCTGTGTTGCCCACAACAGAAGATGGCACATTTAGTTCAGCCACAGCCTTCATGAAAACATCCCAGCTTTTAGGCTTGCAATGGCTAGGCAGATCATGTGTTTGAGTGACAGCCTTCACCAAATCCATAAGATGAGATCCCTTTATATTTTCACCGATATACAAAGGTTCCATTGCCATCCCAAGAAGAAATAATTTTGTTCTGTTTCATTTTGTTTAACAGCATTTTTGTACGGTTCTTAAACCTGTCAGGCAAGCTGTCTATTATTTCTTGGAAGACCACATCAGAACTCGTATTGGTTTCTCCAGAGGCTGTCTCTGGCTGAGGCAGAAACAGGGTCAGTTTAGATTTTTCAGTTTCCCCCTGCTTCACATGAGCTAAATAATTTTGCAGCAGAGTTTCAAATAGGTTTACTTTTTGAAATTCTGTTAAATCTTGCCTTTGGAGAACAGCCTTCATTTCAGTATCTAGGGAATGCATTGCATGGGCTCTGATGTTCTTTAAAGGGAGGGGGGATTCCTTAGTTATTCCAGCTGATGGCTAGGAACCAAGTACATTTTTTCTGCATATTCCATCAACTGCTTGTTAAAAGGCCAGTTAAGAGAGGAATAGCAAAGCTTAACAGAGGCCCTATAAATCTGCCAGATTGTTTCACCAGCTGTTCCTTCTTTTTTCAGTGGTACTCTCTTGTTACTCATTTTAATGAAATGTTGCCTTTTCCTCAACACGCACACCTGACATGGTGAAAGAGGAATGTTCTCTTTTAAAGTATTGAGCGCAATTTCTGAGATAGCTGCGACCAGATCATATGGCTTTCTTTTGTTGTGGGGAAGTCTTGATAAGCAGATTCCTCTTTATACAGCTGGACATGTTGACCCTTTAGGGGATTTGGAGGTGACAGACTGTTTAGTGTACTGTCTGTTTCCTTTTGTGCCCACTGGGTGCTTGTTTTGTTTTTAAGACATATGCAGCAGGCTACTGGGATGGGAAAAGCCCCATTCTTAACCTCAATGAATCTGGCGTGCACGCATTTAAATCCACCACCACATAACCATAAGGTTTTTGTGTTGCATCCTCAAAGGCCTCCAGAAAGAATTGGGACTTCCCTGGGTACATTCGGCGAGCCAGAGTGGAAATCTGTAATTTGTCCCTGGGGTTTTTAAACAGAACCAGGTATTTTGTATTGAAACCTATGGTTCTGGTGCTTTTTCCATGAAATAAAATATTCTGAGTAATAAATATAATGCTCAGATTCTGTTGATGCACGTATTTGGTAAAGGCTCTCTCAATTTCAGGGTTTTGACAAGCAGAGTCCATCAAATCATCCACTATAATCAGACTTACTTTATCAGCGGGTAACAGTTGATCATCATTTAGGGTTTCAGGCAGCCCTTCAACAAACTTTAAAGACACGAATTTACAGAGTATTTCATCATACAGATTCTGCCAACAGCTGTAAAACCACACAACATTATCAGGTGATACAGAAAGCACATGTTGAGCATTGTCCAAAATACTTTTTACAAAGACGCTCTTGCCACAATTGCTAGGCCCTGCCAGTACTGCAGAAAATGGATGTTTCCACTGTACATCCATTTTAAAAACCATATGGCAATGTTCTGTATTTGTCCACAAGGACCCTCTTATCATAAACGACTTTGAGGGTTTTCTTAAGTGGCCCTGTCTCAATAAACCACTGATTCTTTTTCCTCATGATGGAGGGTTGCTGGACTCTGATCTCTTTAGATGCCTGCTCGGCAGTGTAATCTAAGACCAGGTCTTTCAAGGTGTTAAAGTTAAATTTTTCACAATTAGAAACGTTGGGGGTGATGCCTTTGGCTTTCATGCACACCTTTCCACCCAACAATTTGTAACCATTGGTTTTAGGACCTGCTGATGTGAACTCTGTGATATGCTCATCTGGTGGGAGTTTGGATGTGAGATCTCCTAAGTAATCTCCGAGAGCCAGAATCCCACTCCCTATTGACAAAAATGACTGAATTCGTGTCATGGTAAAATGACGCGGTCTTGCAGCCTTTCATACAATTCTAACCATGCATAGGATATTGTAAAACAGGCAATCAGAACATTGGTGTTGCCAACTAAGGTAACTACCTTTTCCATGTTTCCAGGACATGCTTGCTGTTTCATTGTCAATTATGTCAAACCCTGACACATCATACGCTGGAGAAAAGGCAAATTCTAGAAGCTTGGTAGCATCCCTCACTATGGTAGTGTTTACCAAGTTTGAATGCTGGCCAAACTTTCCCCACAAGGAATTTAAAAATAATTTTGCAATCTGCCTCTTTGCAGGATTGACAGCTATGTGTTCAGGATGCAACTGAACACCCTCTTTCTCTAGGTAATCCTATATGTATTTGGCCCTTTTCCTCTCATCTGTACACCAGCTAGGATAGCCAGAAGACTCCTGTTTTTGGTGGAGGTGCACTTTAATGTATTCAGAAAACAGGTCTTCAGAGCTTTCCTCAAAATGCCACACCTTGCTAATAGACATGATCTGATACCCCTTCTCAAGGGCCTTCATCAGTTCCACTGTGCACCACACGCCTTCTAGCACTCTTTCCAGTGAATGATGCATACAACGCTCTTGTTGCTTAGTCTCTGCACATGTGTGACAGAGGGGAAACAGAAGTTTGCCCCCCACCTGAAGGGTAATACAGGGGAAAAGAGACCTCGAGGTGGCACCACCTTCAGTTTGACCAGGCCAAAGTATTCAGATACTGGGGCAAAGTCCTTATAAATAATTTGGGGTTGTCCAATTGGATATTTCTTTGTCTTGCTGACAAAAGGGTACAGACTGGTGAAATCATAGTAATGTATTTTTTCACCAGCTTCAGCATTGTAATAGAGGCAAATGGCATTTGTTCTGCCCCCAAAGAGAGCATCTCTGGGAAGCAGTGGTGATGGAAATTTCTTCTCACTAAGAAAGCCTCCAAGCTCCCTGTCAGCTGTCACCATCTCCCTCCACTCGTGTTCCCATATAGACCTAACAGCATACCCCTGGCTTTTCAAGTAACTTTCTTTCCTCAGGGTTGTATAGTGTAAGTCAGCAAAGGATGAATCTGTCAGCGGGTTTTTATCACTGGGGCATGTGGGGCAACCATAGCAAAAGCACCCATTAAATTCAAAGGCTGTTGGCCACCCCCCAACCACCGCATAACCATCAAGAAAATAATTTCCTACTTTTAGCTCACCACCTTTCAGGGCGTGCTGTATCTGGAGACCCTCCTTGTGCTCAATATACATTAGCCACTGTATGGATGGGGTTGAAAAATGCTTTTCTTGCCTGTGGTAATGTTCATGTGGCAGGAGGGCAATTGTATCAGGTTTCAAAAACACGTGCCTATACATTGCCATGCACACCCCAGCGAGAGTTATGTGGTTAAAGGGGTCAATTCCTGTCATGGATATAATTTCCTCCCTGTACAAGAGACTGGCCTCTCTCAGGATTTTAACATCCTGTTGACAATAATAGGCCAGATCTTTTTGTAAGTTAAATGCATTGTTTTTGTTCTCCACATACCAGGAAAGAAACTCTGCTTTCTCACCCTCCATCATGCTATCATCACCATAATCCTCCATCCTAGGCATCATCCCAACATACTCCAATTAGCAGCAATGTTAAAGTAATGGGGAAGAACCCCTTACATCCAGAGAATTCCATGACCTGCAGCAATTTGGCCAGCTTCATTGGCAATAAGTTTAAGCTATCCAGAAATCTGATGCCTAGCTTCTTAACTGTGACACACATGAGCTTCCCCCCTTGTGTAAGCAGGTCGACTTCCATCTTTTCTACTAATAATTGCCTAATGATAAAGGAATTATCATACTCCTTTGTATTATGAGCAAGGAAGTTCTAATTCTTGAATTTCTTGTTGATGAATTTTTTTTAACAAAGCTTGACACACAGCCCTCTCCTTTGAATTCCCAGGTATCACTTTCCTCTAGCCTCATTGCATAGATATAATTTGGAATATGTATGCCAGTCTCTTGCATACATTCAAAATCATAATATAATTGTTGCCAACTGTAACCTTTTTAAGAGGAGGCATAAAACAGCGGTGGCTATTTATAGCCCCAACAGGCTCTTTGCATTGCTTACACCAGTGAACATGGCATGTGTGTTTCTTTGGAGCATAGGATTGGCATGATTTACAATATATTTTGGTTTTGCAGATGTCTGGCAGATCCCTGTGTTTTGCAAGGCAGATCTGGGATTTACAATATACTTTGAAGTTATTGCATTCTACCTCCTGCTGAGGACTACATTTGGGGTCCAAACACATGCGACAGCTGTACTTATGCAGATGTGAATGGCTATAAACATTACCACACACCTGACAATATTTTTTCTGGCCATAAAACGCTTTCAAATTAATTATTTCATAATAATGATTCTCATTATTATTCTCATTAAAAAAAAAGGGTTCTCTGGTATACAGGGGCCCCTGTTCCAAAAATTTCCCAACCTTTACCACCATTCAATACCACTCCTATATTTACCTTTAAATGCTTTTTCAAAGGTGGCAACATCTAACAACAATATCTCCTGTTCATCTGAAAACCCAAGCTCTCTGCACAACAGCCGTGCCCTTTCTGTTAATTCAGGGATGGTTACCAATTTTGACATAACACCATTGAGACTTATCCCAAAGCACAGAATACGATTGCCATGATCTGGATTTAATAAATGCTGCCGATTCTTTTTGATAACTTCGCTATAGAGGACGGTACTTATAACTCTCTTCCCTCTCCCCCCCCCTTTCCTTATTATCGTCATAATTAAGCGCAGGGTGCCATGAAGATGAATTTCAGCATTACTCCGCATGAGGTTTGACATCTGATTTACAAACTCATCAGCAGGAAAACCACCCACGGGCCTCCTTACAGATTGCAGGGCTCTGCTTAGGCCCGCCCCATCTATATGGAGCTGTACTAAATCACCATCCTGGACTCTGGCTCTCATATTGTTAAGAAGGCCCTGAATAGCTTCCTGTATTGCCTCTTGTATGAGGACGGGGTGGGTTAACTGCTCTAAGTTTACAAACCTGAAGGCTTCTGAATTCTGATCCATTTTGCAAGTTTGCAAGATGTCATTCCCACTCTCCAACTTTTTCTAGGTAAACCTTTGGAGTGTCAGGGCTAGGGGGTGGTTTTTGCGTGGGTGATGAGGCACCTTGTTCAGCAGCAGCATTGTTATTTGGCAAAATGGAGGTGGCGACAGGCTCTACCTCTGTGCTGAGAGGAGCACCAAGAACTGAATTATCATTTGGATACTCAGAGGCAGAGACTGCATTGTTATTTGGCAAAATGGAGGTGGTGGCAGGCTCTACCTCTGTGCTGAGAGAGGCGCCATCACCTGTGTTAACATTTGGCCTCTCAGAGGCCCTGACTCTGCTAAGAAACCTTAAAAGAGTCACTTCTTTTTGTCTAGATTTAAACTTTTTTGCATTCTTGAGGTGATTTTGTAGGACTCTTTGCCAAACCTTTCTCAGTTTCAAATGCTTGGTTTTCCTTTGGTGTGTGTGACAAGGCCCTCTGACCTGCCCCGCACCTATCTGTAGGGCTCCCCCATTTGGGCATACAGTATAACTTTGTAAAATTCTTTCAGAGCATTTCCAGAAACCCACAAGGCTGCCTTTTAAAGCAGCATTTAAGGGATTGCAAGAGCCATCTAGCCCCAAAGAATGAAAGCCTGTGGCTTGACTGTTAAGCATTTGCACAGCAGCTGTTGTAATGCCTAGCAATTTCAACATACATTCACATATCTCGCTAAAAGGGGCATCTGTAGTGATATTAATGTGGGGCTGACAACCTCTAACCTGGCTTGCACCCCTTTCCCTGCTTTTACACACAGAATCACTTTGTAAAATAATTTCAGAACCTTTCCAGAAACCCATAAGGTTGCCTTTAAAAGCAGCAATTAAGGGGTTGTAGGAGCTGTCCATACCCAATTATTGAAAACTGTTTGCATGGTCAGCAAGTGTTTGTATTCCAGCTGTTGTAGCCCCTGCATTCCAGCTGTTGTAGCCCCTGCATTCCAGCTGTTGTAGCCCCAAGCAATTTTAACATGCACTCACATGTGTCGCTAAAAGACGCATCCACATTAGCATTGTCAATTTTCTGTTTCTTAGAGGGTGGTTCAAAAGCACCTTTTTGTAGGTGTTTAGAGTCAGTTTGGTTTGTGTGTTTTCTTTTTGCTTTACCACATTCTTTTGGCTTGGGCAGGGTGGATGATCCTTTCATGGAAGTTTGCAGCTTGGATTGCTGTGCTGATGTTTTGTGGCAGCATCCAGACCTCAGCGGGGTGGAGATCACTGTGCTCTGAGGATATCTCTGGTTTGTTACATCTTCAGGAGAGCAGTGCTCTAGGAGAGAAGATTGAATGAAAATAAAATTTCAGCATTGCCAACCCTCAGCAAATGTATTATTAACACATCAAGTCAAAATAGTCATGCAGTTAATATATATATAAATATACACACCTTTCAGGGTTCCTTTGTATTTCATAGCACCTCCTAGCGTTTGCTGGCTTGCTATGTTTTGCTTAGAGCCCACATGTGCTTCATCAGATTTGAGCCTTTTGTCATCTATTTATAAATCAGTCAACATTAGAAAATCATTACATAGGCACAAAGTAAAAAAAAACATTTCTCCACCATATAAAACTTTAAACATTAAGATTGCTTTTTAAAATGAAAATTCAGAACAGTGAAGCAAAACTTAAAATGTTTCATGCAGTGGTTACAAGCACCACCTGGTTTCCAACAGGGATAAGAAAGGAGGGAAATTTTCCTTAGAAGGCCCATCATCATCTTTGTCAGGGTCATGCTGGCCTAATGAAAAAAACATTAGCTTTTTCAAACTGGTTTTTTAAAAAGGAAAAAGCCCTTAAATTCATTCAGAAAAACAGTCTCCACCCTCACACACAAAGGCAAATCAAATATTTACCACATTGTATTCTTGAGTGTATCATTGTCCAATATGTTTCACAGCCATGTGGTCTCTTCTGGCCTGCATATTAAAATGCAAAAAATAGAAAATATAATGCAGCCACTCCATTTTTAAATTATCCCCCACCACACACACCTCTTACAAAAACAACAGCAAACTGATTTTAAAACTGAGAGAGAAATGCAAAATATACCTTTGTTTTTTGAAGACTTTTTTCTGCCATATTTGTTCTTTTTCACCCCTAAGATTTACAAAAAAATACTGGAAAAGACTAATCACAAATAAACCTTTTTCCAGCATTAAATTATTATCCCCATTTATGAAGCTTAAGACAAACAAACACCTCAAGGTAAAAAAGTCTCCCTTTAGTGCCTCTCTGTGAGCTGGAAAAGGATGTGACTCGCCCCTTAATCTAATCAAGAAAAACTGAAACAGTCCATACTCCTCTCTCCGTGTCCCCCACCATTCATTTTCAGCCAAAGGAAAGAAATCTGCCTCTTTTTTAAAAGCATATTGTAAAATTTATAAAACAAACCTCTGCCATTTAAAAGAGCCACCATAAAAGGGAGCTAAATATCCTTGCAGCTTGCAAACGTATTTTAAATTAAAAAAAAAAAACAGTAGATCCCCTCTTTCTTCTCCTTAAGCATGCTTGGGGCAAATAGGCCATAAACTAGCTGCTGTATAGGCAGTAAAAGGATTCAAACAGACAAATTCACAAGCCTACTTTTAAATTTGTCTGTTTTAAGCACCACTAAATCAAAATTACATGCAGTATTAATTTCTAATCACTTAGAAAAAAGAGTAGCACATGGCTTACCTGCAGCCTCAAGGTAAAGATGTTTTCTGACCTTCTCCTCCTCTGGCCAAAAAGGATGTGACTAACCTCCTAATCTAATCAAGACCAACTGACCACTATTGTGTGTGAAGGAGCGCTGTGATTGGTTTCCCCCTGCCATGTGACTTGCTAATCCAATAGAAATCATCCATGAACTGTAAAGGTAACCAGGTTCCATCCATGTGACTGCAAAATCCCCCCCCCCTTTCCTTTCCCCTCCCACACAATCTCAGAGAAGAGGCAGCAATGTTTTCAGGAAGCACATGAGAAAGAGGGTAAGTAGTTTTTCAGAATACACTGCAATATATATAAATATAAAATTAGGCTCTTCCTTCCCAAACTTTTTTTAAAAAACAGCAGCCAGTAAATATGGGGGCTAACCATCTTAGCAATTTTTAAAATGCTGCCAGATTTAATCAGAGTGCAGCCCCACTTCCTCTCTCCCTTGCAAGCCCCCTTCCCAAACTTTTTATAAAAAAACAGTAGCCAGTAAATATGGGGGCTAACCATCCTAGGAATTTTAAAATGCTGCCAGATTTAATCAGAGTGCAGCCCTCCTTCTTCCCCTCCCTTGCAACCACCAGCCCTTCATTTCATGGGGGCATGCCTGGGCATGTAATAACAGCACTGATTTCTTTAAAATGGTTCCTTTTTATTTACGGGTTTTTTTTTTCATTTACAGACAGTAAAAAAAGTTGTTGCAGTCTATTTACAAGGTTTATTTCAAAAACAGACAGTAAAAAGCAGCTGCAATCTCTTTTTTATTTACATCACAGAAACACCATTTTTTTCTGGCACAGAAAAAAATGAACGAAAATGCAAATCTTGATATAGCCTTGAACATATTAACCATTGCACTGTCAGAGTTTTTCAAAATTGTTTCAAGAGTTTTGCGTGAATTTGAGGCATCTCCAACTTTATTTAATAAATCAAATATTTGGTCCATATTCTCTTGCATGAAGAGCACATATTTCAATGAATAGGCAACTGAGGTCCCAACTTGCATAATCGAGTGTATTGACATTTCATCAATTACAAATTTCACCTTGCGGTCTACTATTTGTTCAGACCAAGAAACACATTTCTGTCCAGGCAATTGAGGCTGGCATCCTTCACAAGAATCATATAAAAATTCATTGATACAATGCATTGTTATTGAATAGACCGCAGCACACACTAATGCTGACATTGCTGATTTCTGGTTTTGGGGTTATATACAATCAGAATCTTCAAAAACTTCCATGTTTAAAAGCTTTCTCATGGCAATGACTCATTCCCCGGGCGTCATGCCAAATGGAATTTTTTGCTGTTCCTGTTAAAAAGACAGCATTTATTTTAGTTTTATAAGCCTTGACAAGCCCCCACACCCACCACACAACACTCAACAACTGGGGTCCATACCTGCGTGAAGATCTCCTCTGAAGGAATATTCTCCTCTGTGGCTTCAGCCAATTTTAAATCTGGAATTTGTGGCTCAATGCAGTCAGAATTAGGGATGTGCATTCGGTTCGGCCGAACCGTATTTACAGCCGAATCATCACTGATTCGGCTGTATATGGAATAGGCTGCAGCCAATCCCCATAGGCGCCCATTATACGGCAGCTGAATACGGCTCGCCGTATACTTACGAATGGCTATTCGGAAGTATACGGCTGTCAATTCAAAAGGTGGGAAAGTAGCTTCTGCAGCCTCAAAGGAGCTGCTTGCCTACTTTCCCGCCTTTAGTTGCCTTTTCCTGCCTCTCCCATAGCCTCCCTGGGATCAGGGGGGGGGGGGAAGAGGAGCCCCAGCAGCCAATCCAAAGCATGCATTTGCAAAATGCATTGCAAATGCATGCTTTGCAGGGCTTTTTAAGGAGTCTTCCTTCCTAGCTGGACTCCTCCATTGCTGGTGTGTGTCAGAGATTGTGCTGCTGCTGGCTGGCCCTTGGCTTCAGCTGCTGCCTGCTGCTCTCTCACTCAGCCTTACCAGACTTCTCCTGGACTAGAGAAGACAAGGTAAGACAGTCTTGGGGTTCTTGTTTTTATTTATTGTTGGTAAAAGGACTTTTAAAGACTTAGAGTCCCTTTACTTATCCAGATTTGGGTGGTGGTGGTGGTGGTGGGGTAGCTTATTCGGGGTTAGGGGCTTACGGGTTTCTGCTTGGGCAGGGGGCCTGGGGTGGGGTGGGGGTTGCCAATTTGCCCATATCTTAATTTAGTGAGAGGACTTTTAAAAGTGCAGTGTCCTTTTACTTCTCCTGATTTGGGTGGCTTGGATTTCTTGGGGTTAGGGTGAAGGGGTTTTTTTTTGGGGGGGGGGAGGGGTTGGCAAAGTTCCTGTATTGTTAAAAGTTAATTTTTTTACTGTTTTAAAAGTATTCAGTGTTTGATTTGTTGCTGCTGTGTTGTGCTGCTGCTGTTACTCTTCTCTTCGGGTTCTTGGGGAGGGGTGCTGTTTGGCCTAATTTCCATTGTTTAAAAGGTTACTTTTGTCCCCCTTTTCCTGGTTCTGGTTTTAGGGGGGGGGTGTTGTTGACTGATTTGGCCTGAGCTTTCTTGTTGGTGAAAAGGCCACTTTTTAACACTTTTGTGATTCTGCTGGTTTTGTTTTGGTTTTTTTTAAATTACCTCTGGTTGGTGTGGGGGTTGGCGAGGGTGTGTGTGGGCTGGGTCACTTTCTTGTTTTTATAGAGTAGATTATGTGTTCTGTGGCAGGGAAGCTGGCACCTGGGTGAGAGACCCAGAACCAGCAGGCTTGTTGTGCTTGGCCAGCTCTCCCCATGTTGTTTGGGGCAGGGCTGGAGAGCTGGCATCTGTAGATTGTGTGTTCTGTGGCAGGGAAGCTGGCACCTGGGTGAGAGACCCAGAAACAGCAGGCTTTTTGTGGTTGGCCAGCTCTCTCCGTGTTATCTGGGGCAGGGCTGGAGAGCTGGCATCTGTAGATTGTGTTCTGTGGCAGGGAAGCTGGCACCTGGGTGAGAGACCCAGAACCAGCAGGCTTGTTGTGGTTGGCCAGCTCTCCCCGTGTTGTTTGGGGCAGGGCTGGAGAGCTGGCATCTGGGTTTGCTGCAGCCAGGTCTGCAGAGCAGATTGTGTTTTGTGTGGCAGTGACGTTGGCAACTGGGTTTATATTGCTTCCAGGCCTGCAAGGTTCATTGATTTCAATGGCCCATAGGGTATAATGATGGAATAGGGGCACCCTCTTTGGGTGCCCCTGGAATGGGATCCCCTGGCCCAATCTTTTTGGAACTTGGGGGGGTTGGAGGGGAGAGTCCTCTGCAGGTCTCCTGCAAATTTGGGGGCTCTCCCTCAAACCCCCTCCCCTCCATGCGGCTTCAAATATACCCTATTTGCCATTGATTTCAATGGCCCATAGGGTATAATAGGGCCGTATATTCGGTAATAGCCGCGCATCTACCGTATATGCGGCTATTCCGAATGCGGTATTCAGGAGTATACGGGGATTCCAAATTTTTCCCCCCGTATACTTCCGAATCCGTGTAAAATCGATTTTTTTTGCACATCCCTAGTCAGAATACTAAAAAATTAAAACCAGATTTTTTAGTTAAAAGCACTATGCAAAGTCTGTTTCCAATAACCCCTTCTACTCCCCACTCCCACTCCCTTTTCCCCTTTCCCAAATTACCTGTGCCATAGAGTTCTCTCTTGGAATCAGTTCTTGGGAATCAAGAATCTCTTGGAAAACCTGGGTGCTGTAGGGAATAAATTCCTGAGTGTCTGGGAAATCTTCCAGGAGGCCTTGTAAAATTTGGGAAACACCATTTGTATCTAGCATGTCACATGTTGTCTCCCCGCTGTCCATACTAATGCGTGTCTCCATCAAAAACAGGCCCCGGGAAATGGAGCTTTGTGGGAACAAATTCTTCAAACTCAGAATTGCTCACATATCTCCTTTTAAAATTTTCTCTCACCAATGGCGGCAGGCCGGAAAGTACCAAGGAGTTTCCATGTTCTCAGCAAGAGCCTGTGCAGGTGTGTTCAAGGACAAATGGCTTCTTTCCTAAAATAACCTGGTGGGGGTGGGCCCCAGCCCATTTGCTATTGGCCAAAGGTGACTGGGCATGTTGTTAGAGGGGTCACATGGGCCTACTCAGGTCTTCTCAGTGGTGGCCCCCATTTTCCGGGGTGGGGTGCCACAGGCAGAAGTTCAATGATGCTGCGGTGGGTGGCACTGAAGAAGGGGACAGGGGAGGGCGATACACATGCGATTTCTGGCCTGCTCAATTAATATGCAAGGTTGCTACATCATACCGGGGTGGACATTGATGCTGATTGGCCTGGCTATGCCATGTGGTGTGAGTTAGTAAGGTCATTTCCTGGAGGAGGTGGTTAATTAATTAAATATGCGGGGTAGCTACATCATGGTGGGGCATAAATCGTGATTGGCAGGGCTATGTCACGTGGGGGTGAGGCTAGACAGGCCACCTCCTGGTGGAAGGCGCTTAATTAAATATGCGGGGTACCTACATCATGGTGGCGCCCCCAAAATAGGTCACTTATATCCCCCATTTGATGCAGTTTCAGGTCACGTGACTCTGGGGTCATGACCTGGGTGACATCATTGGGGCCATGACCCTGATGATGTAGTTTCCAGTGACATCACCAGATGTGACATCACCGACCATGCCCCTTCATTAATTATGCATGGGGTTGACATAGTTTTGCATGGGGTTGACATAGTGATGCCACTGGCCATGCCCCCTTCATTAATAATGTGTGGGGATCTATTTACTACTAATAGCTGATCTCTCTGCTTGTGGGGATTAGGACTCCTAGAAGGCTGTTTGAGAAAGGGCATGTGTGAATTGATGCCAGTTGCACTGAACTGTAGCTTTTGTATATGTGGAAAATTGGCCACCGAACAGTTGAACTGCTGGATGGAAAATTCGCTCCCTGCTTGCAACCTGAGAGCAGAACATAAGACGAACCAGTAGCTGTCTTAGCATCCCTCTCTCTACCATACTTATTGGCACCAATTGTACCTTTGGTGATAACTGAGTCCTACACCTCTGATTTAGAAGAAGAAAATAAGAGATTGGGTTTATACCCATCCCTTAACTACTCAAAGGAGTCTCAGAGCAGTTTACAATCTCCTTTCCCTCCCCCTCACCACAACAGACACTCTGTGAAGTGGGGGGAGGGGCTGAGAGAGCTCTGGCAGAAACTGCTCTTGAGCAGAACAGCTCTATGAGAACTTGTGGCTGACCCAAGGTCACATCATCAGGTGCATGTGGAGGAGTGGGGAATCAAACCTGGTTCTCTCAGATAAGAGTCCATGCATCAGTTGCATCCTCGGCTGAATACAGAACAGTTAACAATTGCTTTCCAATATGAATGAAAGGCTATTTTCAGTGCCATAGGGTGCTTGATGCAGTTAGACCGAGTGTGTGTGTGGCTATTGTTCCAATGAATGGGTTTCCCCATGGTGGCTCTGCACAAAGGATCCATTTCCACAGGTGGTACTCAATGACAGCCTTATTAGCAGCCTCCTCAATGGAGTCCAGTCTTGAAGAAACATGTAAACAGAATTTACCCTCTTGCTGACTGAAATACCGTCTCTGGGTCAAGGTTGATACACAACTGAGAGCCAATTTGCAGAACGCTCCCTCTTTCTAACTGATTTGCAGCAAAATGAGTGTTAATGGATTACATTCTCCCAATGTTCCGGCATGTGGCAACACAGATGCAGAAACAGGTTGTATTTATGTAGCAGCATTTAGCCTTTCCTTAATCATGCCCCTTGAAGCTGAAATAGCCTTTTGGAGGAAGCACTTTCCCCTGAGAGTGAATTAGAAGGGGGAGCAGGGTGGGGTGGCAGAACACAGGAGGGCAGATTACAGTAAGAGGGTGGATTAGCCATTGTTAGGAGAATTGCATTCACAGCGCCTGTAGCCTCTAAAGAGCTTTATGCTAGGCATGCTGTTCCAAAACTCTTGTTACAGAGAGTCCTAGATATAGCGAGCTGATTTTCTAAATTCAGCCTCAAAGGAGATGGGCATTGTTCAGATGCATCTCTCGGCACAGAGTGGGGCAATAATTCTTTGCTTTGGCTGAAATAAGCTTAGCTTGACACCCAGATGCTGAAGGGACAAAGGGGGCTTTATGCCTTCCCTCCAGTGCTCTCTTCTATTCAAAGGCTGACATGGTTTAACAGTGGCTGGATGAGGCATTTCTGGGGAGGGGCGAGTCACCAGAGATCAGGGGCATTCCAGTACGTCCCTGCTGCCAAACCCTCAGACACAGAGTAATGAGTTAGATTACATCAGCAAGGCAGTATGCTGAGCATCGCTTCTCCCTTGAGAACGATCTTCCTCATAGGGCATTACAACCCATGGCTCCGGAGCCAAATGTGGCTCAGCACAGACACCAATGTGACTCTTTAAAAACAGAATTAAACCTTTGAGTTAAGGTATATGGGAGGGTAACTGGGGTGCTATAATAGCCATTATGTGAAAGCAATCACAGGCATTGGTGATTATGGGTTGACAGGGCTTCTTTGAAATCTTGTACAGAAAGGGAAACAAATTGCCAGTTATCCAAGTTGGAACCATTTTCAGTTGTATGCCAGTGTATTAAAAACAATTGAGCATGATGTTTCTGTGTATTATTGAGATATTATTGTTATCTCACATATGAAGTACATATGAAGTTGCCTTATACTGAGCCCGCCTCGGTGGGGTAGGGCGGGATATAAATAAAATAAAATGAAAATGAAAATAAATCAGACCCTCAGTCCATCAAAGTCAGTATTGTCTACTCAGACTGGCAGCGGCTCTATGGGGTCTCAGGCTGAGGTTTTTTATGCCTATTTGCCTGGACCATTTTTAGTTGGAGATGCCAGGGGTTGAACCTGGGACCGGGGATTGACCTGCTTACCAAGCAGATGCTCTACCATTGAGCCACCATCCTTCCCCACTTCTTAACAAAAGACAGTGTTTGGATGGCAGAAACTTTATGGCTTATCGATATTGAAGAAGATATTGGATATATATCCTGCCCTTCACTCTGAATCTTGGTCTCAGAGCAGCTTACAAACTCCTTTACCATCCTCTCCCACAACAGACACTCTGTGAAGTAGGTGGGACTGAGAAACCTCTCACAGAAGCTGCCCTTTCAAGGACAGCTCTGCAAGAGCCATGACTGACCTGAGGTCATTCCAGGAGCAGCAAGTGGAGGAGTGGGGAATCAAACTTGGTTCTCCCAGATAAGAGTCCACGCACTTAACCATTGCACCAAACTGGCTGTTTGTCAATTGTCAGTAATGTTACGTGGTATATTTTCAGTTACAAGAAGCCTTCCTGTACCATTCTCTAGCTCTGAATTTTTAGGCAGTTTGGCTATTTAATTATAAAAGTTTGCTGATCCCAGCTCTAGTCCGAAGTCTGAAATAAACACTCATGGTTGCAGTCATTTCACTATATGCCAGAAAGAAAGAAGGCCCGTGTCCCTACTCATCATAGATTATATTGGTTAATTGTTATTTTAAAAGAGTGATAGAATAAGCTGCAGCCTATATTAATATTTTTGCTAGTCAGGCTAGATGTAATTGCCTATAAAAGCCAGTATAATTGTGCTTTGAAGAGTCTTGGACTGACACATGAGCTAAACTTTGCATAGTAAGCTTTTGCCAAGATGTGCTCTATTAATGAAGTGCACAAGTAATGTGTGTAATTTATTTGCATCAAAACGAAGTTAAGGGTTCAAAGGTAGGGTTGCCAAGTCCAATTGAAGAGATATCTGGGGACTTTGGGGGTGGAGCCAGGAGCAAGGGTGTGACAAGCATAATTGAACTCTGAAGGAAGTTCTTGCCATCACATTTAAAGGGACTGAACACCTTTTAAATGCCTTCCCTCCATTGGAAATAATGAAAGATAGGGACATCTTCTTTTGGGGCTCATAAAATTGAACCCCCTGGTCCAATCTTTTTGAAACTTGGAGGTTGTTTTGAGGAGAAACATTGAATGCTATGCAGAAAATTTGGTGCTTCTACTTCAAAAAACAGCCCCCACAGAGCCCCAGATACCCATGGATCAATTCTCCATTATACCCTATTGGAATCGGTCTCCACAGGGAATAATGGAGTTTCCAGCAGACATCCCCCCACCCTGCTTTCTGGTGACCCTGAAGTGGGGGGAGGGCCTCCAAACCAGTGGATCCCCTGCCCCCACCTGGGGATTGGCAACCCTATTCAAAGGACAGTGGTGAAAGGGACAGTAAGTTACACTGAGGGAAACCTAGAAATCCAACTCTTGGCCATCTCCTTCTCATTGACCCCACAATGCTGTTAGGTCATATAAATAGTGGGTGTACAAATCTGATTACCCAGAAGACATGTTAATGGTTTCATTCTTTGCCTGATGTCTCCACTACTGGTGTAACAATTGTAATTCTTTGCCTGATGTCTGAGTTACTTCATCAGTAGAAGCTACTATTACCATAGAGTTTTTGCCCAAATACCAGAGACACCCAGAAGTTGCTGGTGTGATGATGTCAATTCCTGTGCAAGACTGTTGACATAACCTAGGCCTTCTTCTTTCTACTGCTAAGTCGCTTGCCATCCCCTACTGGTTGCCAGGAGGAACTTAGCAACCCTATTCCCACCCCTTCTCAGTTGAAGCTTCCCTGTATACTTACTTCATTAAAGGTCCTGTTGTTATTAAATTTTAAAAGCCCCGTGGCGCAGAGTGTTAAAGCTGCAGTACTGCAGTCCTAAGCTCTGCTCACGACCTGAGTTCGATCCCCAATGGAAGCTGGGTTTTCAGGTAACCGGCTCGAGGTTGACTCAGCCTTCCATCCTTCCAAGGTCAGTAAAATGAGTACCCAGCTTGCTGAGGGGAAAGCGTAGATGACTGGGGAAGGCAATGGCAAACCACCCCGTAAAAAGTCTGCTGTGAAAACGCTATGAAAGCAATGTCACCCCAGAGTCAGAAATGACTGGTGCTTGCACAGAGGACCTTTCCTTTTTTCCTGCTATTAAATATGTGTCACAAGAGTCGCTGGAATCCACTGGGGTTGGTAATAGAAGCAACACCCTTGAAGGCCTCCAGCATTTGCCTCAAAGCTTCTAACAGAGCTTCTAACAGAACTACTAATCTGTACTGATATTACACACAGCAAGGAAAGACTACTGTGTGAGTCCCTGAGGATCTGGGCTGGAGATGGGAGTGCTGAACAATTCCTCAATCTGCTATAGCATAAAGCTCCTATAAGCAGAAAATGTTACCTTCTGTTTGGAAACTGCAGCTGCTGCAAAATGTAGCTGCAAAGCTTTTGACTGGTGCTGTCCTTAGAGATCATATTAGATTGATCTTGAAAGATCTGTACTCATTGCCTATATATCTCCTGGTTTTATACCAGGCACTTACTTCTGCCTTTCCATCTCTAAACAGTCTTGGTCCACTGCATCTGAAGGAATGCCTCCTTCTCTATATTTCTTCCTGTGCTCCAAAGGAGACCATGCTTGTGATGCCCTTATGTGAGAAGGCACAAATAAGGGAGATTAGGTTTTGGACCTGTTCTGCAGTGACAACCTTTCTTTGAAATCCCTCCTCGCATCCCATCCCAGGAAGTGTGTCTGGCTGACTCACACATTCTCTACTGCATTCCTCTTGAAAGTAGGCCATGTAAGTGATTCTGTGGTCTCTCACCTCTCTGCCTTTTTAATCATTTTAGATCTATTTGCCATTATGTATTTATTATGTTTTAATTTTGTTCTTAATTTATTTTACTGTTTGCCTTTGTAGGTTAATCTGCAAGCTAATTTGGGAGCCCTTAAAAAAAAGTCCTGAGCACTGCAGGATAGAAATGTATAGATAAAAAAATAGCTGCAAATCTTGTTTCAGGAACCCCATGTGCGAAGCAGCATTTTTTTATACTGAGTGGGAGGTGTTTGAGAGCTCTTAAAAGCTCCACCTACAAGGTTCAGTTCACCCAACAGAGTAGGCTGTCTGGGGTATTGAAGCTGAGAAAATACTAATGGAGTAAAACAGTTCCTGACTAGCTGAGCGGGTTTCCTGTGTACAGCAGTGTCCGAGAGGTCAACAAATAATGTAGAGGCAAACCTTGCAATCATGCTGTCTATGAGGGGGGGGGGGATATAAAATGTATAGATCGGGGTGACTGAACTTGCTTAACATAAGAGCCACATAGAATGAATGTCATATGTTGGAAGGAAGGAAAGAAAATTGATGGAGTGAGAGGAGGGAGAGAGATAGAAAGAAAGCAACTTTAACTTGAAATGCATTCTAGAAGCCACCATTTGGCATGGACAAGTGATTTAAAGAGAAGTGGTGGGGGGGGCTTTGAGAGCGACACAATACGTGTGAAAGAGCCACATGTGGCTCCTGAGCCACAGTTTGGCCACCCCTGTATAGATGATGGTGATGGAGTGCTGATATGATAAAAAGCTAAACAGAAAGGGAACCTGATGTGGCCAAAAAGTGGTGAGAGGAGAGGAAGGTGGTGAATTCTTCTTCCATGGGGCATTGAGAAAAATTTGGCAGATTGATCTTTTCAAACTGTACCATAAAATTGTCTCTAAGGAACTCTTCAATGAGGATCACTTTAGTCTTCTAATGGTGCCATCCTAAGAACACTTTCCTGGGAGTAAGCACCATTTAATAGAGTATGCCTCTGAATGTTTTACGCCCTGGGTGGCTTTTCAAATTTTAATTATTTTAATTATTTTTATCATTAAAATCATGAAAATTAAAAATCAATTAAAATTAATTAACTAAAATTACAGATTTTACTATATGAGCCACCTGAAGAATGTGATAAATAAGTGGTATTAATTGGGAGGAGTGCGTTCAGCAGTGAAGAGATTGCAGAACAAAATGATTCCAAACAGTAATAAACTGCATCTAGCTCAGGGATCTGAAGTGGAGGGTTCAGTGCAAACCATCACATGATGCAGTCTTGATTGGCACCATGTTCTTGAACAGACAATTGACTAACCAACAGCTGGCTGTTTCCAACATTAGGGGTTAATTCCCCCAAATCATTCTCTAGATTTTCCAGGCTAGTGTTGTGATGGAAAACTTCAAGGGAGACTTTTAGCATGTGACTTAGTATAATTTGCAGAACAGACACATGGACAGCTTCTAAGTACAGCAGCTATGTTTTACAGCAGGAGGGGGAGGGCTTTTCCACACAATTTTTACAAATTGGTTCTGACTCCATGCAGCTTTTCTGCACACATTATTATGCCTTTAGTTTTCATTTTGGATTGTTGTTTCTTTTGCTTCCCCCTTTCTTTTTTCCAGTTCTTTTGAGACCACTTTTACCGATTTTTTTTCTGGAAAACGATTTTTAAGTGCCTTTCTCTGCACGCATAATGTTTGTCAGTTTTCTTTGTCCTGCCCACCCCCACCCACCTCTAGCTCAATTTTTGATGATTTGAACTGTCATCATTGGCAGACCATTCCTTCTCCTCCCCCTAGCCCTGAAGGCAGGTGCCCAAATTGATTCCAATGCTTGTGGATCAACTGCCAAGAATATCAGGGTTAAGTTGAGTGTATGGAAAAGCCTAGAGAAGAGAAACAAAAACAGACTATGTTTTACTGCGGAGTCCCCACCTCCATCCTGCTGACTTTCAGTCATCAAGCAAACCTTGTGAAGAGTATGTGTGTTGGTGTTCACCCCCACCCCCCAATTCCTTATCTAACTTACCTGAACAGCCTGAGACCAGCATATCTTAGGGACCGCCTCTCCCCATATACCCTCCGGAGAGCCTTGCACTCTGCTAAGCAATATCTTCTGGTTACCCCTGGCCCAAAAAATGTCCACTTAGCTTCAGTTAGGGCCAGTGTTGGCCTATCCATTTGCCAGTGCTGGCTCATCTTTTTGCCCATACAAAGCACTGATATAATTCCTACTGGCTCCATTTTGTTCGGTTTATGGACATATACTATGACTGTGTTGTTACTCGTCCTGAGCCCACTTGCAGGGAGGGGAGAATAGAAACTTAAAATAATAAATAAATAAATAATTTTAGACCCTAGGTGTGGATTTCTGATAGCTACCATTTATGATCAGTTATAACAGGGGTGGTCAACGGTAGCTCTCCAGATGTTTTTTGCCTAAAACTCCCATCAGCCCCAGCCAGCATGGCCAATGGCTGGGGCTGATGGAAGTTGTAGGCAAAAAAACATCCGGAGAGCTACCGTTGGCCACCCCTGTTTTATAACATGGGCCATTAATAGTGACAGGATGTGGCCAATTAGCTACAACAGAAATTCAACAAGCTACTTGTTATTCCCATACAAAGGTCATCTTTCACATACCAGTTTTAGCTATCTCCTCCTATTGCCAACCCACCCTCTGATTAAAAGTTTTTAGACTGCTGTATTGTTTACTGGACACTGTCCTGATCAAATCACTCTCAGTGTAGTCCTTCTTGGCATTCCCCCCCTCCCAGATTGTGATAATGGAGAATGAAAGCCATTTGTGAAGACTATTTGTTACGATGTCCCTTTAAAAAATATTGCTTTCAATGTCCCTGAACCTTGATATTCTTGTTAATCCAGATTCAAACCTTTATTGAAATATGGTGCCTGGGTGATCAACAGAGCATACATCTTAAGATATTCCCCAAATATCTTCTGTGCACTGAAAACTAAAACATATATCTTATGATAACCCAATATCTTATGATAACCAATGGTTTTCTTATGATAACCCAAAAAGTCTTCTCACAAAACTATGCCTTGGGAACCATAACTGTAAGACAATCAGTCATCAGGACTTGAAAGTGGGTAAATGGGGGACCACAAACAGGAAGCTGTCTACCTCCTGGAACACTGCTGCCTGATATGGTTGTAGCCCATCTTGACTTATCTTCTTGGACAGCTGACTGAAAACAGCCTCACTGCAGTGCAAGTCAGTGAGCACCTCTGGGTCATGTTGGCTCAGCCATAGAGAGACTGTGATGCCATTAGGTATCAGGGCTGGCCTAAGGCTGGCTGGATAGACAGCACCTTATAAGGACATGCTGTTTGGGTAAGTCACAAGTGAGATGTTCTAGTGCAGCCTGCAGTCAAGAAGTGGCTTTTAGTTAATTAACACTTCCCTGTTTTGTGGGATTGTCCCAGGAATGGTTGTCACTGAGTTGGTCTGTGGCGGGGGGGGGGGGGGAGTGCACTGAGAGGAAATAACTATGAGATAACTGGAGCACAGACACTACAGCTGCTTAACTCCAAACACAAGGCGGCATAAAGCTTTGTGTGTGGGATTGTTTTGGGATGAGAAATTCCTGGAGATTCAGGGGTGGGTCAGATTTTTGGAGGGGAGGGAATGCAGCGAGGTATGCCATAGTCCATCCTCCAAAGCAGCTGTGTTTTCCAAAGAAACTGATCTCTGTGGTCTGGGGATCAGTTGTAATTCTGGGAGACCCCCCCCCCATGCCCCACCTGGAGATTGGTGACCCTGGTCATATAGAGGTCCATGTATAGATGTATCCCTGTTTGTTTTCCCTTCATCCAACCCACCCACCTCCAGTTCATTGCCTCAGTGGAATAAATGTGCATAGGGTGCTTGAGTGAGCCACTCTGTGGATGCAACAGAAGCCAAGAAGGTAGCTAGGACTTTTATTGTTTTCCCCCTGAGGATTCATGGAAGGAGCATGTGGCATTGTTGTGTCTTTCAGAGTGGAGGCAGGAATAATGAGTGGATTTATGAGCATGTCCAGTTCAAACACACAGGGCTTCTGGAACTTTTTTTTGGATCAGAACCAAATGGTTCCACCTGCTTACAAGCAATGTTTTGGAACCCCTTGCCTGAAAGCATTTAACCTGACATCTGAAACATTTCATTATAGATTTAAGGCTTGGGTTGATAATGTAAAAAGCTTCCTAGCCCTCTAGATTCGGGAAATATTAATATGTGGCAATATTTCAGCTGTGGAGAGTTGGAACATGCCCAGGGGCAGGTCACCTCTGTAGTTGCCAGAGATATTTCCACCTTTGTAACCTTAATTTGTTCCATCCAAGTATGTTGGCTTGAATGTGTATCAGTTAACGTTTTAATAGGAAGAGAGCAAGGCAGTCATAAATCTGGCATTCAGCGGACTTGGCAGAGTTTGATCTGAAAGGCAGGCAAAGTGGTGTTTAGAATTGGGTCAGTTTTTTGGAAACTGCCCGAAATACTTTGTAACTGTACTGAATAAATGTCACCAGAGTCTTCACTCTGTAATTGGCTTCCTTTACTCCCAACATCTCCATAACCACCCACAAAGTGCTGTGATCTCTAGCTTGGCATTTTTGGCAATCACTGTGGTCACCAAAAATGCCATCCACAGCAGGGGATGGGGGGAGGGTTTACCTGGAAAAAGAGAAAGACCCAGGCTTCGTTGCCAGTGTTGCACAGGAAGTAGCATTATCACACCAGTGATATCCAGGTGACACTTCAGTATTCAGGCAAAACTCTATGGTAAAACTGTCTTCTACCAATAACGACTTTTTTAAAAAGAAGAAGAAGAAAAGTATCACCTGCAGAAAGCTGGCAGCAAAACTTCACATTTATATCATATTGGAGGGAGAAGAAGGGGGGTTAGTTAGTGCAAGAAGCTGCTGACCTGAGGATAAGATTGCCAAGCCTGGCAACCAGTGGAGACTAGATGAGGACATGGAGGTGGCTGGCAGGGAGATGTCAATTCAGGGAAAACCCAAAAGTGATGTCATACCTCTTTGGGAATTGGCCTTCCCAAATCTGTCATATCCTCTCCTGGTCCCTGACCCCCCTCTTGTTTATGTTTTGCTAATTAAATTAGCATACCTCAGCACCCCCTCCAGAAAAAAAACCCCTAAATATGGGCCTGTCTGGGAGCAGGAGATTCCCATTCCCAAGGGGCTTGCAAGTCTAATGGCTTTTCCAGACCTAGGATTCAATAATATCCATAGATGTGCAGCAAGAGAGCTCTATAAACAGCTGATATAGATAATGGCATTAAGAATGAGAGGCAGGTGGTGCACAGGAAGAAAAATAACCATACATTTTACTGTGTGGCTTGAGGACATGTAAAGTGTGAAGGGGCCTCTCAGAGTGCAAGTTTTTATGGGCAGGTGCTCTTGATATTCTTGTATTGGCTATGAAACATAAAACAATCCTTGATCATTATAAATAACAGCCACCATGTAAATACTTCTACTACAACCACCTACATCTTTTGTTGCCCTATCATTCCTCTGTCCCGTCGTTAGGCTTTGATCCTCTCCTATTGAGCTGCTGATTTATTTTAATAGCTCCCAAAAGCACACAGAGTTTTGCTACTCCCCACCCACCCACTCTGCCATCACAAGTAAAAGGCATATCCTGGTTTTAATGCTCAAAATGTATTCCCCCCCCCTCCCTTGCCTTTGTTCAACAGAAATAAAAGAAAAGGAATGATTTGAGAGTCTCATTGCCAGTTGAAGGTTAATTGGGGTTTTCTATGGGGCATTCATCCTAAAGTAGCGGTGTCAGGTGAGAATACAAAACGCACCCCTTTGAAGACATTGACCTGGTAAAACAATGGCCTTTTGATTGGGCTGAGGATCGCAGCCTTATTTTCATGCTCCTTTGGAACAAAGAGAGAAGGGTTTATTTTTTCTCTCTCACTTCCCAACTGCAATGCAGATTTCCTTCTCGTGTATCAGGCCTCGCTCAGAGCTCTAGGCTTGCACCACTGTGTCCATTTATCACCGCAGATCAGATCACTGCAGGCACTGAGGGTCTTAAATCTGATGGAGCTGACAAAAGATGCTTATGCATACTATTAGAAAGGCACTATTCCATATGCTCTCTAATTGCTTTGAATTTATCCTATTATTTCAACATTTAAAATGTTGCGGGATGTAATTTAGATGTGTCAGGCTCATAAAGTGCAAGTCCTAGTGGGAGTTCGTTATTGAAAAAAGATACGTCCACCAAGGCTTCTTCTGGCAGAATGCCCAAGCCGTCTTCATTTTGCTTACCTCATATGTGGTTTTATCGGTTAGCAATACTCCCGCTTCTGTGCCAGCAGCATCTCAGATAGGTTCCTCGTGTTTCCAATCAGCCCTTTATTATTGTGCTCTGTTCACATTATGCAGATTTTTCTCACACAAAAAGAGACATCCTGGAAATATATCAGGTTAAAGGAAATGAAACCTTCCCAATATGAAGACTTCTGGAAGGCAGCACAAATTTTTGGGAAGCAGAAGATTCTGTTGCCTGGATGAATAGTGTAACAAAGCTCACAGTAATTAGTTTTCTCTTGACAGAGTGACTCCAACCCTGCCAGAATGAATAGGGTTGGATCCAACCAGGTTTTTCTGCTGGTGGAAAATGAAGCTGTCATCTTTGACCATCAAAAAAGGTTGTGCTACACACCATGGGGCCTCCATATGCAAATATTGTTTGGAATTGGATCTGTAGTAGGGAGGGAGAGAGACTGAGTGAAAAATAACTGGCTGGATCCATCCGATAGAAAATAAACAGGTTTTCCCTTCTGGATTACAATACTTGACCTAAGGTTTCATAAATGGCAAAAAACTTTTCCCATTCTTACATTTAGTTGTGGATTATTTTGGTTTTTTATGTTCTTTAAATGGTCAAACCATGACCCAGAAAAAGAGCATCTGCTCTGCCTGGGAAAGTCCCAGGTCCATGTCCAGTGAAAAAGTTCAGGTAGTAGGTGATATGAAAGGCCTCTGCCTCAGACCCTGGAGAACCACTGCCAATCATACTAGACCAGCCTAACCAGAGCAGATAGACCACAGATCTGATTCAGTAAAAGGCAGCTTCATATGTGTTTCATTCCAAACAGTATTTAATAACTTCTTCATTCACACAGTAATAAAGAATGTTCCAGAAGCCTTGCAAGCACAAACATTCAGCAATTGAAAGGATTTTTTTTTAACAACTCTTGATTTTTTAAAAAGCATATTGGGAGCTATTTATGGAAGGGAATAGTAAAAACTAAATGACCCCTAGTCTGCAGTCTGAAATGGTACAGTCCAGGAGCATATAACTTCACTTCTATGGGGAAGGTCCAAGTGATCAAGGAAGAAGTCGGCCCCTTCCCAGCCAGACTGGCAACGCCAGTTAGAGGTTGGGGGCCGCTCTTTGCCCTCCCGGAAGGAGGGAGGCTGGCTTTGGCTTCCCGGCCATCCGGGAGTCCGTGGATGGGCATGGTGTCAGGGCTATAAAGCCCCGCCCCCCGCCCAAGTGGCACAGTTCTTTTGGGCTCTTGGAGGGAGAGCCATGTTGTTGCGTTTGTCCGGGGGGCCGAGGCTTGGGAGCGCGAAGTGGTGGGCAGGCGCAGGCGAGCCATCACAGCAGCGCAGGGCAGTGGAGAGCGTCTTTGGGGCAGCGCGGAGTGGTGGAGAGCATCTTTGGCGGCCACAGGAAGCCCGCACTTGGCTGAGTTTGGTGCAGCTTGGGGTCGCAGTTTGGCTTGCGGGGGGTGGGAAAGAGCCTGAGTGGGGGACGTAGGGCATGTGATGAGGCTGGAGGGCCCCCTGCCTCCCCCCTTCCCCCCTGTTGATTGGGATAGGGGTAGTGTCTGGGGGCTGGGTGTCCTTTCACCCCCCCACCTTGCTTGCGGTCTTGCAGGGGGTGAAGCAGGAGCACTGCTGGATGCTGAGGAGCTCTGTACCTGAGTTGAGTCTGATCCCGGCAGAGGCTGGATTAGGGAGCAGGCTCTAAGTTTAAAAAAAAATTTAAAAGCGCAAGCTTACACATGAGGGGCAGGTTACAGTGGGCCTTGCATCGTAGGGTCATGGCACCCAAGAAGGGTCAGGGCCCCTCTAAAGAGAAACAGCCTGCAAAGAAGCGGGCCCAGCAACCCAGTTCCCCGGTTGACGTGGGCGAGGAAGCCCAGCTTTGGCAGGCCATTATTGGCCAGTTGGTTGCTTTGGAGGAACAGAGGTGTGCGGTAGGGGCTTACACATGGGCCTGGTGCCACAGGGCATCAGGTTAGTCGTCCAAGTTAACTTTTGAAAAAGAGGTTCTGGCTTGTCTTTCTGTGTTGCAGGGCGGAGCTGTGGGTGCAAACATGCAGCAAGAACCGGACCAGGAAGAGGACGTTGACAGCGGAGATACAGCTGGTGGGGAACCCGTGACCCACGGACCAGTGGGGGAAGTAGTGCAGCCAGGCTCGGCTGTGGCAGTGGCTGTTAACCCCCCCCCCCCGTGCAACCCCAGTTGCCGACATGGCCATGGGGTCACGTCCAGTCAATGGGTCCCCTTAGTACAGCGGGCATACGTGGATGTGTTCAGCCTCCTCTTCAGAGAGGTGGAAAAGAAGGACAAGGAGGACCTTGACAACAAGGAAAAGGAGAAACTGAAAGAGAAAGGTGGATAGGACCTGGTCCAATTGGTTGCCAGGTTTACTTTTCTATGCTGGGGTAATAGCTAGGGTACAGCCTTTACAGGCTGCAGCTCTGTTTCAATATTGCAACATAGTGCACCGTGCATATACAGATTTCGCTGGTGCGGCGTGGTTGCAATACGATGAGGCCTTTAGGATGCGGGCTGCGGTTAACCCAGGGTTCCCTTGGTACCAGATTAATCAACAGCTTTGGCTGCAGTTGATGTCTCCGGCAAAGCCCAATTTGGGTGATAGGGCTGACAGTGGGCACCTAGTACATAAGCAACAGAGTAGCATGGGTGCCCGCAGTGTGGCGGGCCAGTCGGTTCAACCCCGGCTGCTATGCTGCGAATTTACATCTAAGGGCGTGTGTTCCAGGAAGGCTTGCAAATTTAAGCATGAGTGCCCGCTATGCAGAGGGTCACATGCCTTCTCAGCCTGCACTAAATCCAAAACAAGGGCTGGGTCAAGACGCCCCAGGGGGGGGGAAGCAACCAGCCGCCGCCTGGAAAAGGGACCCAGTCCAATACGACTGGAGGTACTTAGGCAGTTGTTGAGCAATTGCCCCATAACGGCTGATAGGGTCTATCTAATGGATGGTTTCACCTATGGGTTTAGGATCCCATATCAGGGACCTAGGGTTCGGTAGTGGGGATGGAGCATGTGGTTAGGGCAAAAATAATTAAGGAATGTGCAGAGGATAGGGTTCTGGGCCCCTTTGAGGCTCCGCCTCTACCCACTTTATGGGTATCCCCCTTGGGGGTGGTGCCCAAAAAAGCGCCAGGGGAATACCGCCTGATTCATCATTTGTCTTACCCCAGGGGCAGATCAGTGAATGATTCCATTCCAGAAGTTCTCTGTTCGGTCAGGTACACCTCATTTGACCAAGCGGTCAAAGTGGTTCGGGGCTGTGGTGTGGGGGCTGAATTGGCAAAATGCAACATTAAGTCAGCATTTCACCTCTTGCCCGTGCACCCAGAAGATTTCGATCTTCTGGGTTTTGCCTTTGAAGGAAAGTATTATATGGACCTATGGGATGCTCAGTGTCCTGTGCTGCTTTTGAGCGGTTTAGTTCTTTTATGAAATGGGCGCTTCGGAACAAGTCTGGGTTGAGTAATACCGTTCACTACCTGGATGATTACCTTTTCGAGGGCCCTGCCACATCTGGGCAATGTGCCAAGTTGTTGCGGTCATTTGAGGACCTGGCATGGGAGTGTGGGGTCCCGTTGGCCCAAGAAAAGACAGAGGGTCCCAGCTCGGTGCTTACTTTTTTGGGCATCGAACTGGACACCATGCAGCAAGCTTCACAGCTGCCTGCGGATAAGGTGGAAGGCATCAGGGTTCGCTTAGCTTCTCTTAAGAAGCACCGTAAGGTGTCGCTATTGGAGCTCCAGCAGTTGGCAGGGCACCTCAACTTTGTGTGCAAAGTTGTGGCTCCTGGGAGGGCCTTTTTGCGACGCCTATGTGACACCATGGGTCACCTGCAGTTCCCCCACCATAGAGTGCAGATGACTGCAGGTATGCAGAAGGATCTAGAAGTCTGGGAGGATTTTTTGGAATCTTCAATGGAATTTCCTTTTGGAGGGAGGACTTGAAGTTAGAAGCAGAGCTTCAGATATCTTCAGATGCAGAGGGTGCCACCGGATTCGGGGTATATTTTAGGGGACATTGGTGCGCAGAACAGTGGCCCACAGCATTGTTAGACAGTGGGTTGTGCCGTGATCTCACCTTTTTGGAGTTTTTTCCCATTGTTGTAGCCGTTTGGCTTTGGGGTGAGCAGCTGGCCAACCATACGGCCCATTTCTGGTGTGATAACATGGCTGTGGTACATGTTATCAATTCCTTGTCATCTAAATCACCGGTGGTGATGAACTTGGTGCGGTCATTTACTTTGCGATGCCTACGTTTGAACATTCTGTTTTTGGCTAGGCATGTTCCAGGGGTGTGCAATGGGGTGGCAGATGCTCTATCTTGTCAACAGATTGAGTGTTTTTGCCAGCTTGCTCCGAAAGCGGACTAGCGGCCAGCGCTAATGCCACTGGAACTTTGGCGGCTTGGAAGGCGGAAGTCGGTAGGGCAATCCGACTAGCATTGGCACCAAGTACTTGTAAAGCCTATGAGAGGGCGGAGTCGCAGTTCTGGGTTTTTAGGAGTGCTGTGGGCTCCCAGACACCTGGCCGGTCCCAGTGGTACACATTATCCAATTTTGCATCCATCAGAAAGACAGAGGGCTAGGCATTAAGTCAATTAGAGGCCAATTGGCTGCACTAGCTTTTGTTAGTAAAGTGCAGGGCTTTTCAGAGGGCACCGGTGATTTTAGAGTCAGGAAGATGTTGGAAGGTTGGGCGAGAGAACGGGGCCTGAGGGGGGGATGCCCGTCAGCCCATATCCTCCTCAGTGCTGAAGGTTCTTCATAGGGTCTGGCCTGAGGTATGCTCATCTTCTTTTGAGGCCGCTCTTTTTCACGCGGCCTCTTTGGTTGCCTTTTTCGGTGCACTTCGGATCAGTGAGTTGGTTGTGCAGTTGAAAATGAACAATTCTGACTGGGCGTTGCAAGCCAGTGATGTTAAATTTGTGGGGGGACGGGTTAGGTTGACTGTACGGAGGTCAAAAACTGACCAGCAGCAGAGGGGCTCTGCAATTATGATTGGGCAATATGCAGTGGCGGAGCTGTGCCCAGTCAAGGCCTTGGAGCAGTATATACTGCTCAGGGGTGAGGGTGATGGCCCTTTGTTTCATCATAGTGAGGGCCTCCCCCTTACAAAATATCAATTTTGGGCGGTGACGGGTAAGGCATTGGCAGCGCTGGGATTAGGGGGTGTAAAATTCGGAACACATTCGTTCCAAATTGGGGCGGCATCTATGACTGCGGCAATGGGTTACACCCCCCCCCCCCGCCGTACAGTGAATGGGCAGGTGGCGGTCAGCTGCCTATAGATCATATGTTCGCCCGTTGGTCTTTCAGTGAGTGCATGGGGGGCATGTGTGCAGTGGGTGGTCCACGGGCACGCAATTTTCTATTTTTGACTGTTTTTCTGTTTTTCAGGTGCTGGGGCTTGTAGAGTGAGGTGGCGAATTCTCATCTGCGGGCACAGCATGGTGTTCTGGGCGGCCCACCAGGCCAAGAGATCACCAGTGGGCACCCAGCTGGGTCTCAGCGAGTGGGCGACGGTGGAGTGGCTGGGTCGCCATGGCCTGTGCTGGCCAGGGATCGTGTCACTGTTGTTCCGTGGGAGGAGTGGGCCTCCTCCGCACATCCTGGTCATCCATCTGGGGGGTAATGACCTGGGTTTTATGAAGGGGAAGACCCTTTCTTTGCAGGCGCAGGAGGATCTACAGGCCATTAAGCGGAGATGGCCAGGAGTTCTTTTGCTGTGGTCGGCAATTTTGCCATGCAGGGTCTGGCAGTCTGCCCTGCATCCCAGGGGGATTGAACGGGCCAGACATAAGGCCAACCGGGCCTTGCAAAAGGCCATGGAAGAGGGTTTGGGCATATTTCTTACCCATCCAGCCATACGGGTCGAGAATGCTGACCTGTATAGGTCGGATGGGGTTCATTTATCTGAACTGGGCAACCGGGCCTTTTTGAACGAACTAAGGCAGAGGTTGTGGTCGGCTCTGGGCCGTATGGTGGGCGCTAATGCCTAAGCTGAGGCTTGGCATTGGCGGTGGCAGGATGAGGTATTGGCTACAATCTTTTCAGGGGAGCACCTATGGCTCTGCACCAGTGGGTGCAGGTGGTCTGTATGAACGGTAGATGGGCTTTACGGCTCAATGCTGGGAGTGCAGATCACAACAAAGCCTTACCGGGGCAGATCTTTCCTGAGTAATGGATGCTGGCTGTGGTGGAGGTGGTGTTTGGGCCTGGCTGCTCAGCACCAGTCAGATGATATTGGACTCGTGCTGGGGGCAGGGTGGCTCGCCCTTCTAGGACAAGGCAGGGTCCTGTGTTTTGACCCCAGGGCTTGTCCTGTTAGGCCTATACCTCTTGCCATTCTAGTTCGTTCAAGTTATGTTTCAATAAAGCGGCCTGGTTTTTATCCAACACACCATGTCAGCCTCCGACTGGGGGGGGGGGGCAAAGAGGTTTCTTGTACCAACTGGTGTTGCGAATGGCAGAGGCAGGGGCAGCTGAGCCACCACTAGGCAAACACTTATCTTTAAAATAACACAGAGATAAAAGGTATCACTTATGTCCACTCATGCTTAAGAAGGAACAGCTGTGTGCAGCCTGCACACCTTGTAGGAAGGACAGGATAAAAATGTATTAAACATAATAACAAAAATAATAGCAAAAGGGATTCCTTCCTTCCTTCCTTCCTTCCTTCCTTCCTTCCTTCCTTCCTTCCTTCCTTCCTTCCTTCCTTCCTTCCTTCCTTCCTTCCTTCCTTCCTTCCTTCCTTCCTTCCTTCCTTCCTCTGAGACCAGAATTAGTTGATACGGGGGCTCAGCCAGTAATTAGCTGGTTAAAGGGCAGCATGGGAAAATGGTTGTATGAGCAATCTCCAAGTTGCCAGATAGCTGCATTGCTACTCCAATACATCTGCCTTGACTCAGTGCAGCTTGCACAGGAACATTAAGTGAAAATGATGGTGACTTTTTATTTTAAAAGAAGGGGATAAAACAGCTTTCCTCATAAAGAAAAAACAAATTTGGCAACTAGGCCAACATTCAAATACACACACACACAATACGGCATCTAATCCAGGTATTTTTAAAAATCATCTTGGCAAGGATGATTGGTTGTGTTTTTTTAATTTGATAATTCAACCTTCATTCTGCATCATGTGCAGAATACCCCTGAGACACTCAGAAATAAGGAACCACACATCCAAATTTCAGAAACAAACAGAGGAGATTTGGTGATTTAGGGGTTCATCCGCTGCTTTGTAGGACCTATGCCAGATTGTTGGAATAGGACTAAAACATTACATTAAACATGGTTCCTACCAGAAGGCTGCATCCAGTCTCTATTCATTGTAAGCTAGGTCCAGTTTACAAGAAGATATGAGACTTTAAAAATGCAAACCTCTAAGAGTGAACAAAAATTAAGACATTTTGAAAATATTATAAGACATGTGGTACATTTTGTAAGTCTGAGTCTTTTCACACAAACACACACACACAAACACACACAATTTTGTTACCACTGGTATTCTAACAATAAGTCTACACTAGGAATAGGCACAAAACATGAAAATGGTGGTTCATTTTGTTTCATGGTTTGTTGGTTTGCCCGACTCGATGGTTCATTTTGTTAATTTTTTTTTTATTTTCTGAATGAATTGTGGTCTGTTGGTTCATTTGGTTCAGGTGGGCAAGAAAGCACCAGTGCACCACAGACATGCCCAGCATGATGACAACACCTGGATGGGCCACTATTGTGCCAGGCATGTTTGCCAGGTTGACGTGTCTGGTAAGATAGCTCCATTTTGGGGTGATGCCATCACACCAGGCATGGTGCAGTGCGAGGAGGATCCCCCACCAATAATGACACAGACAAACTGCCCCCCAAAAACTCCGCTTTGTTTTGTGAGTCTTGCATAGCGTGAATACCCAAACTAATTCAAAACAAACCATGAATCAGCTATTTTAGGCATGAATCACAATTCTTGCTTTGATTCATGTCCATCCTTAGTCTACACTGTTGGTGTTGCATTATATCACTGGTTTAGCTCATACATTTGCAGATGTGCTATATAAAAATCTAGCCTTCAAAGGAGTACAGAAAAGTTTGTTGTTCTGAAAGTAATGGAAGACTGAATAGGAAATTGTAGGACTGATCTATCAAGAATAAATATCTCAATGCTACATTGGTACTATTGGTTTGGCTTGAAGTTTGGCATTCAATTCCATATTAACAAACATGTTTGTTTGGAAATTCACTGTCATCTCCAGTGGGGAATTCAGATTGTTTTTAGACTAAGTTCTTCAGAACCTTTAAGTGACTACCTTGAAAAAAAAATTATGTTAGCAATTTGGAATGATTGAATCCATAATTGCAGCAATATTTCTTTTGAGATTATCAGAATATGAGGTTCTATATTTTGGGTCAGTCGCAGCAGCTGTTTGATTAAGACACTGTAGTTACAATCAAATTGTAGTTATAAGTTTCCTTCAGATTTACCTACCTTCACAACTGAAAATGAAAGAACTGTTTCCAAAGGAGGAAGACCTTAAAGCTTGTTATAGTTTGTTTATATGTAGTGACACTGGGATCTTCGACCATGTCCATAAATCTTCCCACCTTTCATTGTTTTCACGCTCAAAATAAACCCCACTGTTGACTAAGATGGAACACAGAGGCAGGGGTGATACATCAGGACTAGCTCATCTGTGAGACCTCTCCCAGCATCTCAAAAATTTGACCTAATATTCCTTCTCCTTTGTAGCCATTCTTCAAGCCATCCTTTTATCAGTTCATAACAAAAAAGTTTCAAAGAGCTGAAACATAACACTTTTCTAAGACATACCACAAAGAGTCTCCATCCACATTGATGCAGAATGATATCCATGGTAATTGTATCCTCAGAATACAAACTACCATTCAGAAATGCTAAATCCTTATTCTTTTCATTTCATAATATACTGAAATACCCTTATTTTGTTTTTCTCTCCTGAAAAATCATTTATGTCCTTTTGCCAGTTTCTTAATACAGACATAGTAAAAAATATCAGAATGGGATTCAGTAGCAGTAAGCATTTGGGAATTATATTCAGTTTAATTTAAATCAGCCAGCCAAGCCATAACAATTTGAATGGTGTATATCCAAGCATCTACAGACTTCACAGAACAAGACCTTCTCCACATTCCACTGCCTCACCCTCCATTTTGTTCCTGGAAGGTCAGTGGACCTACAAAATATCCCTGGGGACAAAGAAAAGATTTGCAGGGAGGGAAAGGGAAACAGGCAGAAAGTACCAGCACCACTCTTATGCAAGCATAAGCACTGTTACTTAAGAACATAAGAGAAGCCATGATGGATCAGGCCAATGGCCCATCCAGTCCAACACTCTGTGTCACACAGTGGCAAAAAACCCCAGTCCAACACTCTATGTCACACAGTGGCAAAAAAACCCAGGTGCCATCAGGTGGTCCATCAGTGGGGCCAGGACACTAGAAGCCCTCCCACTGTGCCCCCCATAAGCACCAAGAATACAGAGCATCACTGCCCCACACAGAGAGTTCCAACAATATGGAATTCGAGCAAATGGATGGGTCTGTAATGAAGGGGGGGGGTAATACTTGTTCAGTGTGTATAATGGCGAAAAGGCGAGGTGGAAAACCCCCCGGTCTCCTTCAACCCACTCAGACTGCAGAGCGACCATGGTCCGTAGTATCTATGGACTTTATAGTGGAACTGCTGGCTTCTCAGGGCAGGACCATAATACTGGTAGTGGTGGACACCTTTTCAAAGCAAGTGCATTTCATTCTGTGCAAAAAATTGCCCACAGCAAAGAAACTGGCGTACCTATTTTTCCAACACATTGTTAGAGTCCACTCCTTCCCTGATAAGGTCATTAGTGACTGCGGCCCGCAGTTCGTTGCCAACTTCTGGCGGGAGTTCTGCAAACTAACAGGCATGGAACAGGGGTTGAGCTCCGCCTTTCACCCTCAGACGGATGGGCAGACGGAACGTATAAACGTGCTTCTAGAACAGTATTTATGGTGCTGTGTGAACTATTAACAGACCAATTGGGTGGAGCTATTGCCGGTTGCAGAATATGGATACAATAATAGCCTCCATAGCTCAACCAAAGCATCTCTGTTTAAAATTGTGAACGGTTATGAGAGGAAGCCATTCCCTCTGTTGCCCAGGGATAAGGGAACCAAAACCCCCTCCTCTTGTCAGCAGTGGTGGGAGACGCTGGGGAAGGGGTGGACTGTAATTCAAGAAAACCTGGATGCAGCCAAACAGGACTATAAAGCACATTATGACAAAAAGCACACCCCAGAATGGGACTTTAAAGTAGGAGAGACTGTATTCCTATCTACAAAGAACCTGCCCTTGCCACAAACCTCCAGGAAACTTGCTTACAAATACCTGGGGCCCTTTAAAATAAAGAGGGTGATAAAGTGACAGTAGAACTAGAATTACCAAAACTGTTTAATAAAATTCATCCTGTTTTCCATTGCAGCCTTCTTTGGCGAGATTTGGGGGCTACGAGTTGGCACCCCCGCCCACCAGAGCCCAAACCTATTCAAGTGAAGGGTCAGAGTCATCATGAGGTGCAGTAGATATTGGATACGAGAGAGAAAAGAGGGGTGTTGCACTTCCTAGTGCGCTGGAAGTATTTCCCCCCCAGTTGTGATGAATGGATGAAAGCATCCGACCTCCGGGCCCCGCTCCTCCTCAAAAGATTTTACTTACTGCACCCAGACAAACCCCGAGCAAGAGCTTAGGGGGGACAATATGTCAAGCATTGTATACTCATTTTATATTATAGAATCCAGATTTTAGAATTGCTACTAACCCAGAATTAAATATGGGCACATCAAAGTAGCAACCCCCACCTTTCTTCTTTCACTTTTACTAACAGATGCAGGAATGTCCTCTTTGAAGATAAGACCTCCTGGGACTTGTTCTCAGGCTCAGCCAGGCCTGAACCCAGGATGTGCTAGTCGCAATATAGATAAGGAGCCCAGCATGTGAATTTCACACGTGAATGTAGAATTGTTTATAGAACCTTTGATGTGCCATTTTAAAGCATGTATTTTAGTATTACAAAGTATCAGTTCCAATCTGCAGCTCGAATGAGCCACATGGATTATCAATAAACCTAACTTTGTTTCAAAATCCAAGGACTGGTTATTTTGAAATCTCATGCTTGACATTGACTAATAGCCACTGATGGACCTCTACTCCATATGTTTATCCAATTTCCTCTAGAATCTGTCCATGTTTGTAGCTGCCATCACCTCCTGTGGCAGTGAATTTCATGCGGGTGAAGAAGTACTTCCTTTTATTTGTTCTAACCCGACTGCTCAGCAATTTCATCAAATGTCCACGAGTTCTCGTATAGTGAGAAAGGGACAAAAGTACTTCTTTCTCTACCTTCTCTATCCCATGCATAACCTTGCAAACCTCTATCATGTCACCTCTCAGTTGACATTTCTCCAAGCTAAAGAGCCCCAAGCGTTTTACCCTTTCTTCATAAGGAAAGTGTGCCGACCCTTTAATCATTCTACTTGCCCTTTTCAGCACTTTTTCCAATGCTATAATATCTGTTTTGAGGTGCAGTGACAAGAATTGTACACAGTATTCCAAATGAGGCCACACCATCAATTTATACAGGGGCATTATGATACTGGCTGATTTGTTTTCAGTTCCCTTCCTAATAATTCCCAGCATAGTGTTGGCCTTTTTCATTGCAGTCACACTCTGTCTCAACATTTACAGTGAGTTATGTACCATGACCCCAAGATCTCTCTCCTGGTCAGTCTCCACCAGTTCACGCCCCATCAACTTGTATTTATAGCTAGGATTTTTGGCCCCAATGTGCATTACTTTGCACTTGGTCACGTTGAACCTCAGTTGCCACGTTGATGCCCACTCACCCAGCCTCAACAGATCCCTTTGGAGTGCCTCACAATCCTCTCTGGTTCTCAGCACCCTGAACAATTTAGTGTCATCCGCAAACTTAGCCACTTCACTGCTTATTCCCAATTCCAAATCATTAATGAACAAGTTAAAGTACCGAGCCCTGCGGTACCCCACTGTTTACCACCCTGCACTGCAAAAACTTCCATTTATACTCATTCTCTGTTTCCTATTAATTAGCCGGTTTTTGATTCACAAGAGGACTTGTCCTTTTACCCCATGACTGTTGAGATTACCTAGGAGCTTTTGATGAGGAACTTTATCAAAAGCTTTCTGGAAGTCAAGGTAAACAACATCTATTGGGTCCCTTTGTCCACATGTTTGTTCACCCCCTCAAAGAACTCTAACAGTTTAGTGAGACAAGATCTTCCCTTACAGAACCCTTGTTGAGTCTTCCTCAATAACTTTTATTTATCAATGTGCCTACTAATTCTCTCTTTAATAACGGTTTCCACCAACTTGCTTGGTATTGAAGTCAAACTGACTGGCCTGTAATTTCCTGGATCTCCTCTAGAACCCTTTTTAAAGATGGGGGTGACATTTGCTACCTTCCAGTCCTCAGGAACGGAGGCAGATTTCAATGAAAGATTACATATTTTTGTTAGGAGATCCACAAGTTCACCTGTTCTTTGGAGAAACTGCATGGTTGCATACAAGACAATGCTTCCTAATTTTTAAGTCTTTGTTTATACTTTTAAACTTTTCCCATGCAGTAATTTCAGACCTGCTGATAAATACATGCCAATGTACTTATCTCACTTGGCTTCCAAATCTTGCATTTTTCCCCCACAAAGCAAGCCATTCAGGTCTGCATCTGTAAATAGGGTTGCAAGCTCCAGGTTGGGAGATAACTTGGGATTTTGGGGGTGGAGCTGGAGCTGGAGGAGGGCAGGGTTTGGGGTGGGAATTCAGTGGGGTATAATGACATAGAGTCCACCTTCCAAACCACCTATTTTTTCCAGGTGAACTGATCTCTGTTATTTGGAAATCAGTTGTAATCCCAGGAGATTACCAGCCACCGTCTGGAGGTTGGCAACCCTATTCCACATGGTAGAATGAGCCCAGTGTCCCACTCAGCTCCAATACTAGCCTCACTAGGGTTTGTACTTTGGTTCATGTATATTTAGCTGCCTATGGTTCAGTCCTCACAGACCCAGAATCAAAACAGGAAGCACCTCATAAAGGTCATTTTTAACTGAAGAGTTTAGAAGTACCTTTGCTGGTTTTGAGTGACAGTTGCTCTGTACTGACTGCTGCCAAAATCACTAATAGTAATCTAGGTAGGTGTCAGACATGTTGATCTGAGCATGCTGCTCACTTGCACCAAGTTTTAGAGAATATCAAGAAAGACCCTAAATTCATTATCCTTAACTCTGGATATGGAAATGAGTTCCTGCTGGGCTTTTTCTACAAAAAAGGCCTGAAAATAATTATGACCAACACATTACTCAGAAATCATACAGAACAGAAAATAACAAAGCTAGCTTCAATTACCTAACTCTGTACAAAGCTGTGTTAGGTGGCACCAATCTTAATTTTGACAAGAAGGACTCAAATAGTTTTGTCTGTGTTTCTAGCAATTGCAAAATGTAGTCTTGGCCCCTTAGTCTATGAAAATCTCAGTTAGCTTTTCTCTTCCTAGACCACAGTTAAAGTTATACTTTTTGGCCCATTAAATCAGGTGATGATGGCATCAAATCAGAATAGGTCTCCAAGAGAAATTTCTTGAAGATTACATCATTTCTCCAGTCTCCCCTCTTCCATCACAGATCTCAGGTTTCCATGAGAAGTTAATTAGTTGGTTTCCATCTTTGGCCTTGAAGATGATAAGAAGTTTGCAGGGGGAGAGAGAGAGAGACATTAACATCTGCTGGTCAGTACAGGCCCATCAGCATTCACATTAACCCTTGAAAGAATGGAGAGGTGTTTTGCTTCACAATGCCTTTCTAGGACCCATTGGAAACCCTATGATAAAACCACAAATTCCTAGGGAGATTCATAGAGTAGAGTGATATAATTTCTGGATTTTCCCTGGAAGTGACATCACACTCTTGCCAACAGCATTAATTTTTACATTATTTATCACCAACTGGCCACAAGAATGTAGCAGGAAACAGGATCCAAAGGCAGAAGATTCCATAACCCAGGCAGGAAAGCAGCAGTCCTAACAGATCCCCTCATAAAGTGGAATTCAACAATAATCAAAAAGTAAACCATTTTTGCCATGAGCCAGCTTGGAGATTTCCACAAAAGTGTTCTTAGTTGTGCAAGGTACCAACCATGTACACAAACATGTGCTGCATACATGATTCCCCACACAAATCCAACAGCTGACATTGCTTGTCACTGAACACTTTTCAAAAAGTTGAAATCTTGCTGCCCAGTTGTTTGGGATGGGAAGTGGTCCACACCAGTTCATCCCTCCAGCTTTTTCCTCCCCACTAATCACTGGACTTCAACTATCTACAGGCTTTCTGCACAAGCTTTACTGGATCACAGCCTGTTGGTTGGGCAGGGAATATGTAGATAATTACAGTGGTTCTATCCACATGATAGACAGTTTTTCACAGAGTTTGCCACGTTATGGTGCGACCGAATGTCCGGCGGTATAACCGGATGGGCAGGCTGGGCTCACCAACCTTGCCAGCCAAGAGAAGGAAAACTCTAACATCAAGCCTGGGCAGACAGAGCTCATTAATGTAACATCTACCACCTGGAGGACTCGTTGCCGGCGTCCCAGCTTACTGGGCCATGGCAGATGACCCCATGGTGAAAGGGTGGAGCCGGTACTGCGCACACTGCGCTTCACCTAAAAATTCCTCTGCGCAGGCCTGAAGGGTATCCACATTCACAACCCACAACATACCAAGTCCTGCAGCGATGGGCAAGGGGCGAAACGGCAGGTGGAAGATGCCACTGGAAGCCGCAGTCCCGATCCTGCATGTAGGCGGTTCAGGGTATTGGTCGCCTGATGCTGATCCGGAGACGAACGCATTTTTCGGCAGCACCCTGAATGACCAAGCAGCTTTATTTAGGGACAGCACTGCTTGCTCTGTATGGAGAGGGGCCTAGAAAAGGTGGCCTAAACAAAGCTCGTCTCTTCCCCCCCCCCCCAGTTGGCTAGCCGCGGTCAACGGGCATCCTTACTTGCGGTCGAAAAATAACAACAAAGAAAAGGCATGCACCTGCCTCACAAAGTGTGCAAAGACTAAAGCTTGCGTGTTGGAACATCAGAACCATGCTTGACACAGTAGACAGTGGTCGCCCTGAACGACATTCTGCTCTAGTTGCCCACGAACTTCTCAGGTTGAATATCGACATAGCAGCTCTCAGTGAGGTCCATTTCCCTGAGGAAGGTAGTCTTCAAGAACACGGTGCTGGCTATACCCTCTACTGGTCGGGTAAGTCAAAGGCTGAGAGCCGCCTTTCTGGCATTGGCTTCATGGTCAGGAACTCCATTGCCTCCAAACTCGAAAACCTGCCAACAGGTCACTCAGATCGCATCATGTCTATGCGCCTCCCACTTCAAAACAAGCAGCATGCAACACTCTTTAGTGTGTATGCTCCAACCCTTCAAGCAGAAAAGAACAAGTTCTATGCTGATCTACACAACCTCGTACGGAAGACCCCTACAGAGGACAAGGTGCTCATCCTTGGCGACTTTAATGCCAGAGTAGGTAAAGACTCGGAAGCCTGGAAAGGAGTACTTGGCAAACATGGCATTGGCAACTGCAATGATAACGGGCGCCTCCTGCTAGAATTCTGCATGGAGCATCAGCTCACCATTACCAACACTATCTTCCAGCAGAAGAACAGTCTGAAGACAACCTAGATGCACCCATGGTCCAAGCATTGGCACCTTATTGACTACATTCTGGTGCGCCAGAGAGACCTTCGAGATGTCTTACACACCCAAGTAATGCCCAGTGTGGAATGTCATACGGATCATTGTCTAGTACGCTGCAATCTCCGTCTTCACTTTAAATCTACACTCAGGAGAGGCGGTATCCCCCGGAGGAAGTTTCAGGTTGGCAGCCTTCAGTCAGCTGAAGTTAAAGCTGCCTTCCAGGCAAAACTCCAGACAAGAATTGAGGACCCCAGTTGCCTCACAGATCCTTCTCCAGAAGCACTCTGGGAACACCTAAAAACTACCATCCTGTTGACCTCTGAAGAAATCCTCGGGTTCTCCACAAGGAAGAACAAGGACTGGTTTGACGAGAACCATCAAGAGATCCAAGAATTACTGGCGAAAAAGAGATCTGCCTACCAAGCACATCTTGCTCAGCCCTCCTGTCCCGGGAAAAAAGCAACCTTTCGCACTGTATGTAGCAACCTCCAGCGCAAGCTTCGAGACATTCAGAACAATTGGTGGACCAAGCTTGCAGAGAGAACCCAGCTGTGTGCAGACACTGGTGATTTAAAGGGTTCTACGAAGCCCTGAAGGCAGTATATGGTCCATCATATCAGGCTCAGAGTCCCTTGCGTAGTGCAGACGGCCAAGTGCTCCTCACAGACAAGGCATCCATACTGAACCGGTGGTCGGAGTATTTTCAGGATCTCTTCAATGCCAATCGCGTAGTTCAAGATTCAGCAATCCACCTCACCCCACTTCAATCAGTGAAAACAGAACTGGATGTGATCCCCACCCTAGAAGAGACTGTTAAAGCCATCAAGCAACTGAAAAGTGGCAAGGCAGCGGGAGTTGATGGAATCCCACCAGAGATCTGGAAGCATGAGGGCACAGTACTACATAGCACACTTCACAAAGTACTTGTCACCTGCTGGGAACAAGGCAAACTACCACGGGACTTTCGCAACGCAATCATCATTACTCTACATAAGAACAAAGGGGAAAAGTCAGACTGCTCTAACTACCGGGAGATAACCCTGCTCTCCATCGCAGGCAAAATCCTTGCTAGAATACTCCTGAACAGACTGGTGCCCACCATTGCAGAAGAACTCCTCCCAGAGAGCCAGTGTGGCTTCAGAGCGAACAGGAGCACCACCGACATGGTATTTGTTCTCATGCAGCTCCAAGAGAAATCCAGGGAACAGAACAAGGGTCTATATGTGACTTTTGTCAACCTTACCAAAGCTTTTGATACCGTTAGCAGGAACGGCCTGTGGCAAATCTTGGAACGTTTAGGATGTCCCCCAAGGTTCCTCAGTATGGTCATCCAGCTACATGAAGACCAGTGAGGCCAAGTCAGACACTGCAACGATCTCTCGGAGCCTTTCCCAATTGGCACAGGTGTAAAGCAAGGCTGTGTTCTCACGCCAACTCTCTTTACGATCTTTTTTAGCATGATGCTTCAAAGACCGCAGTAGATTTAGATGATGACGATGGTGTCTACATCCGCTATCGCACCGATGGCAGCCTGTTCAACCTGAGGCGACTAAAGGCCCACTCCAAGACAATGGAAAAACTTATCCAAGAGCTACTGTTTGCTGATGATGCTGCACTTGTCTCCCACTCGGTATCAGCTCTGCAGCATATGACATCCTGCTTTGCAGAGGCTGCCAAGCTATTCAGCCTAGAAGTTAGTCTGAAGAAGACAGAAGTTCTCCACCAGCCTGCACCCCAGGAAGATTATCACCCTCCTTGTATTACTGTGGGGGAATCAGTTTTGAAGACAGTCCAGCAGTTCAGCTACCTGGGGTGCATCATCTCCTCAGATGCCAAGATCAACAAGGAGATTGACAATAGGCTGGCAAAGGCAAACCGTGCATTTGGCCGACTACATAAAAGAGTGTGGAGTAACAAGCATCTGAAAAAAGGCACAAAGATCAATGTTTACAAAGCAGTTGTGATGACAACCCTCATCTACGGCTCCGAATTGTGGGTTTTATACCGTCATCACCTGCGACTCCTTGAGCGCTTTCATCAGCGCTGCCTTTGTACCATCCTCAACATCCACTGGAGTGACTTTGTGACCAACACTGAAGTCCTCAAGCGGGCGGAGGTTACAAGCATCGAGGCATTGCTGTTGAAGACGCAGCTGCGCTGGGCAGGGCATATCTCCAGGATGGAAAACCACCGCCTTCCCAAGATTGCCCTGTATGGCAAACTTTCCACTGGCCATCGAAATAGAGGGGCACCAAAGAAGAGGTACAAGGACTCCTTGAAGAAATCCCTTGGTACCTGTTGCATTAACCATCACCAGTGGTCTGACCTACCCTCAGATCGCAAAGCATGGAGGCGCACCATCCACCAGGCTGTCTCTTCCTTTGAGAACGCACGCATAGCTGGTCTTGAGGACAAAAGGAGATCGAGGAAGAATCGTACTGCTACAGCACCAACCCCAAATCAGACTTTTCCCTGCAGCCACTGTGGCCGGACCTGCCTGTCCCGCATTGGTCTTGTCAGCCACCAGCGAGCCTGCAACAGATGTGGACTACTGCACCTTTCTTAAATCTTCATTTGCAAAGTCAAGCCGAGAGATCCACATGAAACTTTAACAAAAATATTCACATCTCTATATTTTTCATTTAAAATAACTGTTATGCAAGTAGTTTCACTTTTAAAGCCCAAATGTAGGTGGCAAATTCAAACACTTGCAAATTAGGAAATGTCATATTTATAATTGTATGTGTGACTATATTCAGTTGAGTGTGCATGTTATGAAACAGGGAACTTCTAGAATATGAGATTGCAAATATAGTTATAAACGCAGTATGTTTACTTTTTCTCATTTCTCTGCAGCTTGTTGGAGGAGTCTAGCAAGTTTCACTTTGGTGTACAGACTACAAAGTTCCCTAATTCTGCTGTATATACTCTAGCATTTTCCAGAGCAGCCAAACAGATAAGCAGAAAATCAATGAGCTCAGAAATTGAGTATTTGAGAGATGAAAGTAATTCCTTTGCTTCATTGGGACTGTAGGTAGAAAGTGACGTGACAGCAGCATCTTAAATAAGCGTGAGATTGTTAATGATACAGATAGGCAGGTGAGTTAGCAGAGAGATGCTCTACCCCTATGATGTTGTACATGCCATTGAGGTAAAAGCTTAGAGTTGCCACGGAAATTTTACCTAAGGCAAAATTCAGTGTGCATTTGGAAGTTCCTCCTTAGACAAATCATCTAAGGAAAATCAAACAAGAGTTTTGCTAAGACTACTGAAATTCCTCAAGGGTGGTTTTCACGTATCAGATTTGCCTCCAACAAAATCAGAAGTAACTTTGGTGGTTCCCCCTCAGGCAAAGATCTGTGGAATTTTGAGGGAAGTCAATAGATGTTCAGGAAGACTGCTGACATTTCTTGGGCAGGTAGACTTGCCTCCTCTTAAAAAGTTCCAAGACAATCTCCTATGGCATACAAATACCAAGTAAGAGACTAACAGTGGACTGGTAACAGGCCATGGAAACTATATGAATTGTAGCAAATTTAAGGTTGGCACTTTAAGTAGTGGTAGGGTACAAGACTGAGACATTTTCTTTGCCTGTATCACCATAGTGATCATCAAGTTTTTGTACAACTAGCAGTCTATACCATATAGTGCTAAAATTCCAGCATTCTAGTATTTCTTCCTCTTTTCAGTTTCTCACAGCTTGTTCCTTTTAAAGATATCTAACTTTCAGAGTATCCTGGAAGAATGGGGAGTATGGGTCTGCATAAGACACCCCATTAAAATACATGTGTAAGTGAAATGAATTGTCTTGTCAGAGTTTAAGCCAGGCCTATAATCTCTTGGCAAACCAAAGTAGGCCAAAGTGAGCTAGGGATGTAATTACGAAGGGAATGCAAGAACTGTTTAAGGTTCCAGTAACTCTAATAAGAATCTGAACCCTTGTTCTAAAGAAATTGTCATAGGCACTGACCTATTTTTTTAAATAGGGGAGAGTCTGTTAAGGAGCTAGGAGGCTATAAATGAACGGATGAATTAAACATGGATCAAAGATAAAGGGTTTTTTGTGTGTTCCTTCATTTTTAACTCATGTCAATAAACTGCAGTTTCAGAATCATAACACTTTTGACTAAGGAATTCACGTATACATTAATGAGGTCTCCAGAGAGTGATCATTATATTGAGAAGCCTTTTCTGCCTGGAAGGAACTTGACACGAGGTTAGATCCCTAGCTGGTGTAAATCAATGTATCTCTACTAGCTTGAATGTTTTGCCTACTCCCTGATCACAAGTGCATGAGCCCGAGGCACTCCTTAATATCATATTGACTGCAGTGAAGCTAAATCCACTGTGCGCAACCCCCCAAAAAGGCAGATGTAACATTTAGTTGAAGGTCAGCACTGTGACTCATTGGATAAAAAAAGCAACTGACCACTGAAAGGTGTGAGATCACAGTTACTTCCAATAGGAACACATGCAGAAGGATGGGGAGTCCACAGTAAAGGCACCATATTGGCGAAGTGCAGATGTGCAATGCTTGATTGCTTAGCTGTGAGTAGGCAGGAGAACCCCATGAGCTCATGCCCTTCTCCAGTAGTTCTGAGCTAATGTTCAAAGCTGAATGTTCACATTACATCTGCACTGTCAGTTTGCCAAACCCATTTTTAGTTCTGGTTAGAAGCATGGTGAAGACTGGGACAGATGTAATGCTAACCATAGTTACCTCCAAAACTGAAAAGGATGGTAAGGGAGGAAAACTGATTCCTTTTTATTTATTTAAAACATAGATAAGCCCACCTTGCTCCCAGATAACTGGGGCATCAATAAAAACAGTAAAGACATGATTCTTAAAAATAACAAAATTTAAATTGGTTTGAATCAGACATCAAAGAAGCAGTAAATCCAAGACACTCACAGGATAAGCATCTTGAAGAGCCGAAGACTCTTCCAAAGAGGTCCTCCAGGCCTCTGAATCCCAAGAGATGCAGACATTCTAATTACTTTCAGAAGGTTGTTCCACAGCCACTGAAAAAGCCCACTAGTGGGCAGAATGTACCTTTGCAGGGGATGATTAATTAATTAATTAATGTATGGCATTGTGTGCAGGGCCAGCCCTGCTACTAGGCAAACTAGGTGATTGCCTAGGGCTCTGGCCTTCTGGGGGAGACAAATTGGATGCCCCCCATGTGACTTGGTGACATTATCAGCACGGGGGGGGGGGGGCAGAAGTTAGCCTTGCCTAGGGTGCCAGACAGTCCAGGGTCAGCTCTGATCGTATGTAGCATAGCCAGGAAATCTTAAGACTGCCCGACAGCCAAAAGTTCTAGCTCTTTTAGCATTATGCACCACTAAGTGGTGAGCTAGACTTGTTTTTTAAGATAAGTGATGTTTCAGAGGTGGTTTGCCATTACCTCCCTCTGCATCACTCCCCTGGTATTCCTTGGAGATCACCCATCCAAATGCTAGTCAGGGCCGACCCTGCTTAGCTTCTGGGATTTGACAACATTTGGGCTAGCCTGGGAATGGAACAACTTGGCTGTACTTAGTGAAGCTGTGGCATGGGCAGATTTGAAGTCTGTCAGGTGGGGGGGGGGGCAGTTGTGATTATGCTACCAGGGCCACTTTATCCAATGGGCAAAAGGTACAAATTGTATTTATTTATTTCATTGGATTTACAAACCACTCTTTCCCTGCAAGTAGGGCTCAGGGCAGTTTACAAATTGCCCCAGGCCTACTGCCACAGAGGGCCTATTGTCAGGCTAATAACAATGCACCTTTTGTTCCCCTCTAAGCACTGCTCATAAGGAACCCAATTGACTTTAACTGTCAGGTAGAATGAGGGCTTTTTTTCTGGGGGAATGTGGCAGAATGGAGTACTGGAACCTCTCCGTGCAAACAAAATTCTCAAAACATTTTAAAAGTTCATGAGGGGCACCTGGGTGCTTTTCCTTCATTTCCCTCTAAAGAGTTCTGGTACCTCTTTTTCCAGAAAAAAGCCCTGGGTAGAACAGAACTACTGATTAAAAACTAGGCCAAACAACAGAGCCTGACCACTTTATACTTTGTGCATTAATGCTGCTAGGCATGCTAGCCCATGAGGTGCTCTTGCAATCTAGGGTTGCCAGCCTTCAATGGGACCTGGAGTTCTCCCAGAATTACAACTGATCTCCAGACTACAGAAATCCGTTATAGTCGAGGAAATGGCAGCTTTGGAGGGTAGAAGATATGGCATCACATGTTCACTAAACTGCCTCCCTCACTGAAAACTCTGCCTCCCCCAAGCACAGCCCCAAATATTCAGGATGTTTCTAAACTGAAGTTGACAACAACAACCAGGGCTTTTTTTGAGCAGGAACACACAGGAATGCAGTTCTGACTGGCTTGGTGTCAGGGGGCGTGGCTTAAGATGCAAATAGGTTCCTGCTGGGCTTTTTCTACAAAAAAACCCCCTGTGTGAAACAATGGTAATCTCAAGGGTGTGGCCCAGGGCTTTTTTTGAGCAGGAATGCACAGGAATGCAGTTTCAGCTGGCTTGGTATCAGAGAGTGTGGCCTAATATGCAAATGAGTTCCTGCTGGGCTTTTACTACAAAAAGCCCTGTGTGAGACAATAGTGACATCAGGAGGTGTGGCCTGATATGCAAGTAAATTCCTGCTGGGCTTTTTTCTTCAAAAAAGCCCTGGTGTGACCTAATATGCAAATGAGTTTCTGCTGGGCCTTTTCTACAAAAAAAGCCCTGACAACAACAATCCCTCCTTGGTTCCATTTATCTTCTTCTTGGCTGTGCAACACATTTTCTTTCTTCTATGTTTTTCTGTCTGCCCCACCTAGTTGCTTACATGTATACAGGGTTTTTTTTTAAAAAAAAATCAGGAACATACCAAAACGCATTTTCAGCTGACTTGGCACCAGGGGTGTGTGGTCTAATATGCAAATGAGTTCCTGCTGGGCTTTTTCTACAAAAAAAGCCCCGCATGTATACAGATATATACTGAGCCAGACTGAATAAAATCTGTCTTTTGTCTTTGTCTGATAATGATAAACAAGAGACTGGTGGTTATTCAAAACTAAGAAACTGCTTTATTTCACTTTTGATGGGAAAATGGTCAGGAAACTGTTAGGTTTAGGATATAGAAAGTGAACAGGCAATAGGAATGAGGTAACTTTGCAAAAATATAAACAATAGTTTGTCACAAACAAATAGCTGTTTAATTATACAGCAGGTCTTTAAAACTGCGAAGAGTTTTCTTGGCAGTCTCTGCTTAAATGAACAAGCATAAGCTTTTTTGTCTTAAAGACACTTCAGTTGGTGAAGGCAGGAAACGCACACATTTTCCAATATCCCTTCTTAACCACTTGATAGGGATCAACCACTCTCCCCTTTTCTAGGAGCTATTTCCCTCAGGGAAGGGCCACTCATCTTTCTTCTCTAATTCAGAATCCTTCTTAGTTTTCTCCATCTTCTTAACTTCCCTTCATTGTCAGCTCTCATTCTTTACTGCCACTCCTAATTGAAGCTTTATCGGCTGTAGAATTCTGTTTGAATCCCCTGTCACTCATGTTTCTCAGATGAGGTTAAAATATTAACAGCTCATTAGAGATACCCTTCCTAGGGATGCCAGCTTCCAGCTGGGGCCTGGGGATCCCCTGAAATTACAGCTCTTCTCCAGACTACAGAGCTCAATTTCTCTGGAGAAAATGAATGTTTCAGAAAGTGGACTTTGGGAGCATTGTATCCCCCTGAAGTCCCTGTCCTCCCTGGCTCCATCACCAAATATCCTGGAGTTTCCCAACTTTCTTCTGGCAACCTTACTCCCCCCAACCCCCACTGGTGGCAGTCCTACTTATCACACACATGCACACAAATGATCACACAGCATTGTGGCTGTCCCAGGTTATTACAGAAATGAGGGTTGCCAGCAGGAGGGCATGTCAGAGGAATTCCAAGAGGTGGGCAGAGGGGTGGGGATGATATGATATGATGCTGGGACATTATTTCAGGCTGAACACCAGAAGTGACATTGCCACATTGTGGAAATGCTCTAGAAATTCCAACACAGTGATATCACATCTGGTTTTCAGCCAGAAATGACATCATGTTGTAGATAGCTCTATTTATCCCCTCCCCCTTTTTTCCTCCCAGTAGGGGCAACAGGTTGTGGTGGTAGGCATTTGCTCACTGCTAGTTGGTAACTGGCAATGCTATATACAACGACATTGTACAAAGAGGAAAAGAAGCCTAAAAGGGACAGCAGACAGGGCATCAACTCAAGCTTCTAGTGATAAAGCTCATTTCTACTGAGCTCCAACTATTACTACGTTGCAGCAATAGATAACATAGAATTGGGGCTATAACACAGGCAACTATTATGAACACTAGGAGACAGAAAAGAATCAAGACTGAATCTGTGTTTTATTTTATTTTCACTTTCTTTTTTAGCTGTCCAGAAGATAGCAAGGTTGAGATGAGGCAACATTGTGAATGAATGGCAATGATGTTTAAAGGTCTGAATGTTTTCAAGTTCAAAGCTGGGATTTTTCTCCCCTTGAAACATGAAGTCAGATCAGTGGATTTGAATACTCAGTCTGATATTGCTATAGCTTCTTACACGTACTACTGTGATGCAGAACTATCAAAGGAAATAACCAATGTAAGGAAATGTACTGACTCACACCTTTTCTTTTATTTCAGAAGGAAAGGAAAGTAATTATAGAATGCATTGCATACGTCAAATATTTGTATGATGTTCCTATATAGAAAGTTTTTCAGTTGCTTCCAGAGATCTGGGTATTTGATCCTAAGGACAGAGCCACCAAAACTAGAGAAAAGATATAGAATAGAGGAATCTTTTAACATCTGTTGTATAGTATTTTATGCTATGACTTTTTAAAAAAATCCATTCATCTTTGAAGGCATTACGGGCAGCATACATTTCTCCCCTCCCTCATTCCATCCTCACAACCATCCTATTGTGAGTCAGTTTGGTGTAGTGGTGAAGAGCAATGGACCTTAATCTAGAGAACCAGGTTGATTCTCTACTCCTTCACATGCAGCTGCTGGTGTGACCTTGGGTTAGTCACAAGTTCTCTTAGAGCTGTCCTCTCAAGAGCAGTTCTTGAAAGAGCTCTCTCAGCCCCACCTACCTCCCAGGATGTCTGTTGTGGGGAGAGAAAAAGAAGGAGATTGTAAGCTTCTCTGAGTGAAGAGCAATCATGCAATCCAATCATCTTCTCCTTGTCTTCCTCTTCCTCCTCCTCTTCTTCTAAAGCGTGAGAGGAAGACTGGCTCGAGGTTACCCACTGATGTCATTGGTAAGCAAGGGTTCTTCCTCATCTTTCATCATACCTGCTGCACCACTCTGGCTCTCCAACAAAGCTTTCTGTTTTGATCGGTGAGCCACCTTGTTTAAGAACAAGGTGAGATTTATTAATATATTTATTAAATAAAACTTTACCTCTTACCTCTTCACCCCACGGTTCAAGGTCAGAATTTCAAACATTATTTTTTAAAACCAAAACGACAACCCCAAATCACCCCCTTTCCACCAAAAGAAATCTACAGTGTATACCCCATTAAAAGCCCAAACAAATAAAATGGCCTATAGAACTACATGAATACTTCTAATGTTGGCCCTTCCATGTCTCCTCAGGAAGACAGTCCCACAGAGCAGGAGCTTCCATGGGAAATTAAAAGGCTCTTTGATATCAGGCAAGCTACCTTAAGTGGAGGACAGAAGATACACTGAGGGTCAGTATAGTAGTTAGAGCAGGGGTGGCCAAACTTGCTTAATGTAAGAACCATGTAGAATAAGTGTCAGATGTTTGAGAGCCACAAGACATGAATGTCACATGGTTGAGGGAAGGAAGGAAGGAAAGAAGGAGGTGGGGATGGAGAGGTGGAAAGAAAGCAACCTTAACTTTAAATGTATTGTCCAAGCCACCAGCTGGCTTGGCTTGGAGAGGTGATTTAAAGAGACAAATGCCTTCTCCAAGCCAGCCAACGGGGTGGTAGGAGCTTCAAGAGCCACACAATATGTGTGAAAAGGCCACAGTTTGGCCACCCCTGAGTTAGAGTACTGAACTAGGAACTCGGAGACCCAAGCTCAGATCTGCATTCTGCCATGGAAGCCTGCTGGGTGACCTTGGTCCAATCACATGCTCTCAGCCTAACTTACCTTACAGCAGGGGTGTCAAACATGTGGCCTATGGAATGGATCAGGCCCCCCAGAGTGCTCCTATGAAGCCAATGAGCAACTCACTGTCATCTGCTTCCTTCTCCCTCTCTTGCTTTCTTCTGCAATGCATCACAGCTTGCTGTGCCTGGCTTGTTCAATCACACAGGAACTACAGAGCAAAGCCTCTACTTTCTCCATTGGTTGAGGTTCCTCCCTTGGGGAGGGAGAGGGGAGGGAGAGCTTGCTCTGCCAGTGTCTCTCAATCACACAACAGAGCTACTGAGCTAAGCCTCTCTCCCTTCTATGGGCTGAGGCTTCTCCCCTTCCTTGTCCACTGGGGAGGGAGGAAAAGGGCGAGAGTTTCCTTTGTCTACTTCCCACAATCACATAGGAGAGATAAAAAGATCCTTTAAGGCTAATGAAGTTTTATTCAAGGTATGAGTTTTTTGACTTGCTACATGGAGGGCACAGTTTAGCTCATTATGCCAGGGCTCTCCTGGGAGCAACTGGGTTTCTCTCCCCCTTTTCATTGTATTAATGCCTTTATCACCCAGTCTTTCTCAGCAGAAAAGCAATGTGAACTATTTAGATGAGGAATAACAAGCCTGTGAGGTAGATTAGGAGTACATGCGCAGACCAAGTTCACCCAGAACATTTCCTTTGCAGACCGGGGTTTTTTAACCTAGCCTTCCCATATAAGTAGGGTGATTCCGAGCAGTATTTTTGTACTGCCTCATAGGAGTTGTAGTTATTTCTCTGGGAAAGGTTATAGTTTTGTAGACAAACAATAGTCCGCAATCTGTGCCATAGTGCCTTCACATGTTGTTGAGCAGCACATGAAGCAACTTATGTACAAAAGCTTGTAATGCCAAGCCATTTCATGTTTTCCTCTAAGTCTTAGGCTCAAAGCATTGACCATGAGATTTCTGTAATGAATGTCAATAAATCAAAAGTAGGTTTGCAACTTACAGATAAACACCTAAACAACACCTGAACAGCATACTCAAGATTGCTACAGCACAGACATTGTCTTCAGATTTTGATGCAATTATTCAGAGCAAGAGGTGTCAGTAGAGACTCTTAAATAAACAAAATATTGCAAGGGAACCAGTTTGGTGTAGTGGTTAAGTGTGCAGACTCTTATCTGGGAGAACCAGATTTGATTTGCCAATGATACCTGATAACCCTACCCAGCACTGCTATTTGCCCTGTTGGGAGCTGTGTACTTTATTAGGTTGCTTATAATTTTCCCAGCAGGGAAAATAGTGCTTCCTTGGGGCCATTTCAGGTCAAGATAATGGCAAAGGGAAACTCCTGCTCCCTTCATGCTCAAGTCCTACAATGTATCAGTCTTCCACTGCTAGGGAATCCATGGGCAGACCAGGAAACAATATGCTGCGCAGTTAGACCCAGAGACTGCCTTCTTTCCTTGAGTTTCTCTGCATGTATCTTGGACTTTTGCACTGGGCTGTCTGTCTACCTCGTTCTCTGTCTTTCACGCACTGTGCTCTAAGCTGGGTTGCAATCATATACACACCATGGCATTTTCACACAACACATTTGTTCGATTTGTGAAGGTTGCCAAATGCTTTGAGCATGCTGAGTTGTTAGTGGTGCACCTCGGGAATCCTCCTCAAGAAGAATTCCAAGATGATTTCACCCGATCTTTTTGGCCCAGGACAATTAGAATGTTAGTATTGTGCTACTGGGAAGCAAAGCTTTTTATTTTAATGTTTTCACCTTTCCCTATTGCCTGAATTGCCTATTTTCCCTCTGGGGTTCCATGTGCTGTTCCCAGCTATTGCTGTGCACTCAGGTACTTCTGTACTTGATAAAGCTATAATGGCTTTCATCATCTGGGGGCAAGGCAGCCAGTTTCTTCTTGCCAGTAATTCAGGATTCAAGTGGCCCTTGCAGGTAGACTGGAGGAGTCTGTGGTTAATGCTAACAATGTTAGCAGCAGTGTGGCTTAGACAAAGTGCAGAATCACACTGTTCATACAGCCCTGGTAGACAGCTTCATCTCTTACGGCTGCATCTGCTATATTCACACAAATGTCTGCCCGTCACCACAAAACTCCTAGCTGGTACCGAAAAAGGGCCTGGAGAATATTCTAAGGTCCCAGTGTGTTGCTTATTCTCTTCTTAGAATTTTAAACTGGATGAAGCCTTATTCTAAGGCCCCAGTGTGTTGAGTTACACAGTGGTAGCTTATTCTCTTCTTAGAATTTTAAACTGGATGAAGGCAGAAATTGGGTGACTTTTCTTCCCCTCCTGTCAAATGAAAAGGATCAAATATTCTGGTGAGAAAAATTCGCCTCGCCACATTTCAGGGCAGTGAGCTCCTAAAGTGTGCAAGCATGCTCATTAAAGACAGCCGCAAAAATAGACCCCAGATGCCTGACATTTGTCTCCTCTGACTAAAGTCTGACCAATGACTAATATTAAGCATGCTGAAAGAGATTTCATGCAGGAAACTGACCTTTTTTTGCCAGTACCACTCAGTACCTGGAACTTGGATAACTGAGGGGGCGGGTTGATGGGGGGGGGTCAGGGTGACTCCTTTCAGATTGGCTGCTGATTAGCTGGCACAAATTAACTGGTGGAAGTTCTGCTGTCACTTTTGGATTGACAGTAGAGTGTCTTTCTGTTCCTTTCAATGGGATGTCAATCTGTTTGCCATCCCAACCCCAGCAGTCTGGTGGCTTTCTGTTCCATTCAAGGTCCTGCTGTCTCTCACTTCTCCTTTCTCCCACTGGTTGTGACATTTGGGAAGCTCTGGCTCTCTCACCATCTGGCTCCCGCATCTCTGTGGCTTCTGACAGCAGTGTGTGAATGAATACAGATTTCATCTGATACGGCTGTGGTTGTCACTCTGCTTTACTTTCTGAAATGGAAATGATGCTGCAGATGCTTTGTGGATGATAGTGACAGCTGATACCAATGTGTCTGCTGAATGCCCAGCCACACAGAGAAACACAAGCAAAAGCCAAAGAGAAAGCGGGTGGTGCTTGTGAGTGTCCCAGTCCCACGAACAACATGAAAGTAAAATTCTCCAGCCAGTCGACCGCAGTGTCTAGAAATCTGCCCTCTGTCCATCATTCCTATGTTTTAAAGTTTCTTCTCTCTTCAAAGCAAGAGAAGTTCAGATGAGTTGCCACTGCCTGCCTCTGCACAGAGACCCTGGGCTTCTTTGGTGGTCTCCAACCCAAATAACCAGGATCAACTCTACTTAGCTTCCAAAATCTGACAAGATTAGGTAGCCTGGGCCACATGCCTAGATCCAGGTTTAAATCCCTGTACTGCCATGAAGCCTGGTGTGTGACACTCGTACCTCAGTGAGTTTCTGTGAGAATATGACAGAGAAGGGAGACCCACGTATGTCACCCTGAATTGCTTGGAGGACTGCTGGAATAAAAATTTCCTATATTGATAGATTCTGGTATAGAAATGTTTATTTGCAACCTCTTGTACATCCCGCTATTACACTGCCCTGAATTACCTGGACAACAGATTCACCTCCTTGACCCAGCAACGTTCCTTCCAATACTGCCACCAACATTTGACTGAAATCTGAAATAAATTTTCAGGAGAAACGCCTGAGGAATTTGGAGGGGAGCTAAAAGAGTTTTATGTCACAGGAGCTTTCAGACTACTTTAGCTGGTCGCTGAATTGTTTTCTAGAGTGAAACTAAATTAGGAGGTTACTTCCTGGTCAAATTAGGTGATGGATTTTGAAGGGGAGAAAAAGAGTTGGTGTCTGAGTAGTGAAATTGCTCTGAGAAGACTTCACACACCCCAGAAGATAATTTTTAAAAAGCTCAAAGAAGACTTCACACACTCCAGAAGATTTTTTAAAAAATATTGATATAGTTAACTTTGTTTGATATTTGGCATACAGCAATATTTAATATTAGGCAGTACATGTAGGTGACATACGATTTTTTTAAAATGACACAGTCGTTGACAGATAGCTTGTGGTAATGGTTATCTGGCAGCATTTGATAGATAACTAACAAGCATCTGAATGTTTATTTCAAGTCTGTCCAAATCAAACCTACCAAGAGATACATCGAATCCTAGAAGCACAGAATTGGAAGGGGCCATGCAGGCCATCTAGCCCAACCCCCTGCTCAATGCAGGATTAGCCTAGAGCATCCCTAACAAGTGTTCGTCCAGCCACTGCTTAAAGACTGCCAGTGGGGGGAGCTCACCACCTCCCTAGGCAGCTGATTCCACTGTTGAACAATTCTTACTTTTAAAAATGTTTTTCCTACTATGCAGCCTGTACTTTCCCGCCCTTTATTGAAATCCATTATTGTGAGTCCTCTCCTCTGCTGCCAACTGGAAGAGCTCTCTGCCTTCCTCTGACAGCCTTTCAAATACTTAAAGAGAGCAACCATGCCCGCTAACCTCCTCTACCTTTACCAATAGGTCTAAAGCATTTACATTTCAACACCTTGTTTTTAAAAAAGCAAAGAATTTAAAATTGTCAGATTTCAACTATTTGTGAATTTTTGGTTCAGTTCTTACCCAAACTCAGTCAGAAGGCAGCCAATGATTAAATCTCAGAGAATGGCTTTTAAGAATGTTATCGCCAAGCCTTTGTTCTTCTGCAGCAGGGGCCAATAAGTTTCTATTAGTCATCTTGATGTTTATTAGATGCCAGCTATATGACCTGCTTTAGGAATGATGAAGCATTACCAGAGAAATGTCTATATACGGGGAGGAATTTTGCATATATGCAAATTAAACTCTATTTCTCTTGTTTATTATAATCAGAGCAATTGTTTATGTATAAAATTTATACATAGCCTGCCCTTCTCCAGGGGTTCAGGGTGCTTTCATCAGTTTCTACTTCTCCAAAGGTCTCATAATTTAAAGCTATTGATGGTTCCTGGAGATTCTGAGAAATATAGAGATACTACCTAGTGTGTAATGGAGTGGCTGATCACATTAACAGACCCATTCAGATAACATCATGGATTAAGCACGGATTAAGCTAACCCCATCCCCTAAAGGAAGACCCACCAGTTTCCTTTGCTGCTCAATTTCCTCATGATTGAATTTCCTTCTATCATTAGGCACAGCTAGAACTGATTTACGCAGCATGGCTGTACGGTCCTTTGGTATTACCCTTTAATGAATTAATTATTCAGCCTCTTAAATATTTTTTAAGACTTTGGGATGAATTCTAGCCTGTTACTCAACCAGCAGGTTATCAGGATCATTATGCAGTTGCTCTTTGCCAAAATACAAAGTACAAAAAAAAATGAGTAAATTCTTGTTAGGTAGATGATGACCTATAATATAAGGCATGATTCATCTCTCACTGTGCACGCAGTTCACTGCTACCATGTTTGTGGGAAGGAGTCCCCACAGAGTACAACAGAGCTCATTATCTCCTTATCATCCACCCATCTTTCCCTCAGCTAAACACATCTACTTTCTGGTTTACTGCAATTCATCTAGCTACTGGTCAACAGGAGGCTTGTCTGTCCCTCCTCTAGTGTAGATAGTGGTCAGCAGGGCCAGCTCTAGACTTTCTGGCACCCAAGGCAAGGCTAACTTCTGGTGCTCCCCCCTGCATTGATAACATCACCAAGTCACATGGGGGCACCCAATTCGATGCCCCCAGAAGGCTGGCACCCTGGGAAATCGCCTAGCTTGCCTAGTGGCAGGACCAGCCCTGTTGGTCAGAATCTGTTTTGATGCTGCTGCTGTAAAATCCGTGTGTTACATAGCAAGGGAAGGTACTTGGACTCAACTGGTGCTGATTAATAAACTATAAAGCCATCAGGGACATTAAATTAAAGGCTTTATTTGAACAGCACTGCCCAGAAAAAGGGAAGAACACCTACCTTACCATTGTGCATCTGCCATGCTTTCTGCTTCTTCATTCATCAGATTATCGCATTGTGTTGTTTGAAACTCCTGGGAAGGGCAGTGTATTGTACATGCTGCAATGGGAAGCTATGAGGAGAGAAGAGACAAGAGGCACACATTAAGTGTCTTGAAAAATAGGCCACAACTTTTGTTTAAAATCACTAACGCTCCCATGAATTTTGTGTGAAGCAGGCTGGCACCTTATAATGTCCGATCACTTGTGGTTGCCTCCCAGGAATCTTCCACTCTTCGCACAGTCCTCTCTACATAGTCTGTCTGATGTGCACTCTCTTGCACGTTGGTGTCTGATATCTCAAAAAAAGGACAATTTTGTGCCCACAGGTGCTTGCTAAGGGCTGTGATGCATCAGCAACAGTGTTGGGGTCGCCGACTCTGCTTTTGGAAATTTGGGGGAGAGGTGGAGATTGGGGGGTGGTTGGAATGGGAGGGAACTCAGAATAGTCCCATAGAATGCATCCCCCAGAGCAGCCATTTTCTCCAAACAAACTGATCTCTTTCATCTGGAGAGCAATTGAAATTCCAGGAAATCTCCAGGTTCTACCTGAAAACTGGCAAGCCTAAAAGAGTCATTGTAAAGTTGCCAACTCTGGACTAATGTACCTACAAATGTACCCTGGACAAATGTACATTTTCTTCGTGTCTTAGTGTGGACTTTGGGCATCCACAATATGGAAGTCAATGTGGAAGCCCAGTTTGGCAAGATCCATGTTTCCTTAGGCAAGTTCAAGGCAGGTGATCCAACTTGGTGACTTAGCAGGGAACCTCTCAGCTTGGGGTAAAAAAAAATGATAGGCAGAAATGGACTACAAAACTGCATGTTATCTCCATAGATAAATGTCAGACCCCAACCATACTGATCAGTCTTGGACTACCAGGTGAGTTTGCCTAGAACTGGGGGCTTATCTTTGCAGTCCATGTCTCTATGAGAATTCAGCATCCCCCCCCCCCCCCCCCCAAATCACCCCTGACAGTTTTCCTTCATGTATTCTGTTCAGAAGTGATGATCTTACTTCAGGACTGAGTCAGCAGGTATGACCTCCTGCCTATATCCATTCAGTCAACAAAGTTATGTTTTCTGAACAAAGCTCTTAATTTCCTTCCCCCCCCCCCCCCCCTTTTTGGTAGCCCTGATTCCTTCACTTTCAGATTTAGTGCTTTAGCACTAGGGAGCAGAAAGGCTGAGGAAATGTTGTCAGCAGAAAAGTGAAGCACTCCCCATCTAAAGTGTTACCAGGAAAAAAAGCAAAATCTACAGGGGTCCTAAGTGGCAGAATCCATTTGTTGAAGTGGTATTAAGGTGGGGGGCAGGGGGGGGGGGAGATGAAACCTGTGGTCATTTTTAGGCTATTTTTCTCTGCAAAAGTGATGAATATAAAATTGGGAAAGCTCTATGTTAGAATTTAGGTCCTTCATGAGCATAGCTGTGAAAGCCTGAGCAAAAGGAGACCTGGAGAGCTAATTCCCTTGCTCTTTTTAATTTTTATTTGAAAATCCACTGCTACCCCAATGACAACAGTTCAGGCTTTTGGTTCCATTTGTGAGCTTAGCAGGAAAAGAGATTAATTGTCATGGTGAAATCCATAGCTTCGGCCTGTGCAGCCTTGTAAGGGTGAATGGAAAGACTGAGCCTTGCCTTACTTTTTGTAAAGTAGGTTTTCAGGGGCTTATATTAACTCAGAGCTGAGAGCACAGTTGCCATACTGCAAAGGGAACTGCTGAAACCACTGCACCCTTAGTAGCAACATGATATTATTTAATACTGCAAAATATGGCCAGGCTGTATTAATTAGAAATCCCTTTTAGGGCACAATCCCTATTTCTCACTGTACACCAGTCTGTCTAGGAGTAAAGTAAGATTGCATGTAAGACTCCTTGCACTGAGGCAAGTTGGACTTGCTTCACTTGTCCAGCTAACCCAGAGTGACACCTCATTGCAGAACAACCTCACAGAGTAGCTCTGAAAGCTGCTTTGTGTGGTACTAAGTCAAAATGGAAGGGCAAAGGGAACATGGCCAGGGAAGGATAGGGCTGAGGAGTCTGACCATTAAAACCATGGTTTGCCTGGTAACTAGTAGAAGAGAGGAAGAAGAGATTGGATTATACCCCTCCCTTCACTACCCAAAGGAGCCTCATAGTGGCTTACAATCTCCTTTCCCTTCCCCTCCCTACAACAGACACCCTGTGAGGTAGGTAGAGCTGAGAGAGCTCTCCCAGAACTACTCTTGAACAGCTCTGTGAGAACTTGTGACTAACTCAAGGTCACATCAGCATGTGCACATGGAGGAGTGGGGAATCAAATCTGGTTCTCCCAGTTAAGAGTTTGTGTACTTAACCACTGCACCAAACTGGCTCTTAGTTTCCTCGTACTGGTGTTTAAAAAAACAGTAAATTCCAGATTATACCAGGCTCTACCCATGGTTCCACCATAACACATCTCCACCCAATATCTTGTTGATTCCTTCAAGCTCATTCCCATGAGTCAAAAATTATGCTCTGGTTTGACCTTTTCTGACCCCACCATTGGATCCAGTGGGGAGAGGAGAGAAGTGTTTCTTTTTAATCAAAAGCAGGCAGTCCTAGGGTGATGTATTTGCATTTATTTATTTATTTGTATCTTGCCTTTCTCCTCAGCTAGGATTTAAAAGTGTCTTCTGGAACAATGCTTTACCCTCCTCCATTTTCCTCACAACCTGAGAAATAGGCAAGACTGAGAGTTTGGGATGAGCCAAAGGGCACCCAGTGAGCTCCCAAGGTAGAAGTGGGGATTCAAACATGAGTCACCCCTGATGGTAGTCCGCTGCTCTATCCAGTACACCACACTGGCTCTCAAAGGAAGAAGGAGGACAGTGAAGATCCTGTGTCACATCCCACAGTACAAGTCCCCTAGGGATAGCTCTGCTCATGAGCCAGCGGAAAACATGCACCGTGACCCAAAACATGTGAGGACAAGTGCATGCACCACTTTCCCCTATCTCAGCAAGCAAGTGCCAGGTTGGAAGAGTATTTTTATTGATTCATGAAGAGCACAGTCTAATTAATGAATCATTCATCTGTATGGGCCAGTATAGAAGCACTGATTCTCTTCTCTGCCTGGTGGTGCAGCAGGCTTATTAGATGGTTTCCCTTCAGCTTGATCTGAAATGCCTTTAAGAATGTCATCCCTTTCTATACACAGCATTTGGGGGCTGCTTGCATCATATGCCACATTTAGCTTCCGCTGCCCTGTTTCCATGGTAACAGATTGTGCTTAAGTATAGGTGAGAATAGGGAGTTAATTTTAAATGTGATGAAGAGAAGGGAGGGGAAGGAAACATTACAAAAGCGTCTATGGAAATTTACTTTCCGAACAGCCTGGATAGCTCCAATCAGGTATTTGTAAGCAGACTCTTAGAGTCAATTTAGCACCTCAAGGTCTTGGCCTGGTAATAATATAAATGCTACTGTGGCTAAATCCTCAGCGGGAGTAATGACAATCAGATGAATAGTCTTTTTGCCCATTAGAATGAGGCACGCTGCATTTGTAGACATATGCCCTAGCTGTTTTAAGTATTTCTTTTAAAAGTGGCCTGTGAATTCACCACTTAGCAGAGTTGTGATGGACTGTAGCCATTGGGCTTGCCACTCCATAACTGGTGAAATGACCTACATGCCCACCCACTGATTCACTATAGTGCAGGAGAGGGTGGGTTTTACATTTCTGGGCACAACAGTATTTTTAATAAAAAGAGCCTTGGGAGCTGCAACCAGGGCTTTTTTTGAGCAGGAAGACACAGGAATGCTGTGTCTTCCTGACTTGGTGTTGGGGGTGTGGCCTAATATGCAAATGAGTCCCTGATGGACTTTTGCTACAAGAAAGCCCTGTGCAAAACAATGGTGACATCAGGAGTGTGTGGCCTAATATGCAAATGAGTTCCTGCTGAACTTTTTCTAAAAAAAAAGTCCTGGCTGCAACAATAGTGGCTTGGTGGGTGGGGGCCAGATACAACATTTGTCAAAAAATGCTTTATTATTCAAAGTGCCATCCAAAGCAGAGTTGACTTTAGTGGACCTAGCTGACACTTACTGTAGCACATCCAGTGAGCTTCCTGACGGGATGTAGATTCAACCATGTTTCAGAGCAGGTCTGTGGTGCTCAAATGGGGAAGTTTTTCCTCTGGTGCTGTCCCAAAGCAAATCCTCCTACCTCCCCCCCCCTAGTGGCTTGCCCTACATGGGGATATATTGTACTGGGATGGATGGGAAAAGGTGCTGGGGCTGCTGTTCTCCCATCAAGAGCAAAGGTAGATGCATGTGTGTGATGCCTATAAGGTAGAAGGGAGAAGCTACTAGGGAACCTTTTAAGGGAAGGATAAGAAAGTGATTGCAGCAGCAATGAAGGTGTGTCTGAGAGCTACTCTGCATTGCTCAAAGAATGACTGGTCTCTCCCAAGTGACCTTCTGTCTTAGCGCTAGGAGCCTTGGTTGAATCTACATTCCATCAGGAAGCTCACTGGCCGTGTAGGTGCCAGCTAGGTCCACTAAAGTCAACTCTGCTTTGGATGGCACTTTGAAGAATAAAGCATCATGCAGTCATATTGTTCCATGAAAAATCCAAAAGCAAGAACAAAATTCATCTGATACTTTCTATTAAGACTGACTAAATTGGCACAAAACACTGGACAAGCTTTCAGGCTTACCAACACTCTTCGCCCGGCTGGATGTTGCAAAATTTGTAAAAATATAGAATGGTAGAAGGCAAAATTATCAGGCTGTGAACTTGAGATCTAATGTTACAGGCATCCTTTGTGAGATGCCAGCAGGCATTTAGCATCTTCACTTTGTTCCAAAGTGTAGAGTTACAGTGTGGTGTCTGTGAGGCTACTTTCAGTCAATGTCTTTGATTCTTTGTTCTCTCAGTGAAACACCAAAACACTCAAGTCCATCCAAAAATAATCTCAAATGCCAAATGAGAATCACAGTCCTCTTGCAGACTGAGAATTTTAGGAAGCATTTATAATCTGTATTAGGGATGCGCAGAAAATGAACTACAAACTATGATTCGTGCATGAATCAGGCTGATTTTTGGTTCACTCCAAACAGATCGGTGATTGCACCATGACTGAACTCAAAAATGAAACACCTTTTTTCCTTGGTTTGGTTCATTTTTGCAGTTCATTTTCCCAGACAGACTGGTGCTGATTCAATCAATTCCTGGGCAACACTGGGAGTGAACTTCTGGGAGTCCTAGAAACACTCATAGCAGTTGTCCATAGGTTGATTGGCAGCTCTGGGAGCCAATCACGGAACTCCGTTTTGCTCTATGGGAGCAGACACCCTAACTCTGCTACTTCCACTTTGCAGCTCTAAGAGTGAAGAGTTAGTTGCCATGAGAGCTGAAGAGCTTTTCTGGGGGGCCCTGTTTTGTGGGGCTAAAACTTGGACATTTCAAATCTAATCTTCATCAAACATGGAGGAGAGCCTACTGAAGATTCCCAGTGAGTTTTACACCTCCCAAACAAAATGAACCAATGAATCATGAACTGGGTCGAGCAACTATATGAATCTTGAAATGAAACAAACCTCCAGTTCAGGCAATCAAATGAATCATGAACAATCATTTCCCCATTCCATGCCCATCCCTAATCTCTATAGTAAAAATGTTTAAGGCATTGCACAAGGTAACTGAATAAATTAAAGCCATATAAGGTGGAATTACCTTGTTTTGAAACTCAGTGTTTACCTAGTATTTACTTCTCTCTTTTTTCTATTTCCCTTCTAGAACTAAAAATAAAAGGGGTTTGGTTTTATTCAAGTGGGAAGATGGTTAAGTCCTTATCCCCTCATCCTGATCCAAATTGGGGCCCAGATTCTATTTTCCTTTTTTTAAAAAAAATGCTGTCAGTCTGTTTAGGGAACTCCCTGCATCATGTTTAGACATGCACATTGAAAGCACATCCAATGCAGATGGACAACAAAATATTGAAAACAATCTGAATGATTCTTCCCATGCACACAAACTGGACTTTGTAACTACAGGGAAAACTAATCATTTGTGGAAAGCACACTGAAGTATCTGACTACTATCATCAAAAGTTCTTCCTCCCCATTTCCCTCACAAACATTTGGGTGTTTCATCTGAAGGGAAATTTCCTTTCCAGAGAAATTTCAGGGATGGTTTATGCTGCAAAGCCATCTAAATTTGTTTCTTGAAGTTGACAGAACCATGCAGATATAACATTTGCAGAGTTGTTAAAGTTCTGTAGTGAGCAGTGTTATAGTTGTGTGTTAACGTTATGTGACTAGACTAAGACTGCATGTCTTGTAGCATCTGGAGGAGTTCTTTCATGTTATTAACATCTGAAGAAGTTAGCTCTAAGTCATGAAAGCTCATGCTGGAATAAATGTCTTTAAGGTGCCACTGGACATCTTTTGTATAATTTGCTAAAATAGACAAGCACAGTTATGCCTCTGGAATGCACATCTTGTAATTCACTAAGTCTGACAGCTCATAAACCATGTGTGTGGCCCATCACTCTCTGTTATTGCTTACCTTGGCCTGTGAAAACAGGTGGTTGTCAGGAACCTGGCAGGCTGGTAGATGGCTGGTAAGCTGTTTTAGTTGAGTAGCTTACAAGTTATAGGCATTGGATCATCTTGTGATCCAGCTTGCAGTGCAAAATAATGTTCCTTTCATAGCAACTCGCCTCTGAGCAAGGAAACATGTTACCCTAGTCCCTTGACAGCCAGCTGAAAACAGCTTCCGTGTGCAGTACCGTATAGCCAGTTCTCTCTTCAGATCACTGCAGCAAGATATGTGACACTCTAGAACCTGGGGGCAGTGCTGTGTAAATACATGCAACAGAGCTTTTTATTAGTATGTGCCATGGATCATTTGCCACACACACAAACCACAAATTTTGCACATGGTTTGTAATGTGGTTTGATTTGTGGGTAAAACTGCAACCAGTTTGTGTGTAAGTTCCACATATTGCATATAATAAATGAATTTGCAATACAGAGACATCCCCTTATTTTTACATCATTAAGTATTTGGATAATTTGTTACTTTCTCTAAGATCACATGACCTTAGTTTGCTGAAGAACAAGCCTTAAAAGGTTTGCCTGTTGCATAAGAGGTTTTAGTTGCTGTTCATATTACAACTGTTTTAAGCCACTGTTCATTCTATTATTCTTTTTTCGTGGATTCCAAAATATTACACTAGGGATTAAGGAAGACATTCATATTCTGCTTGTAAACTGCGAGAGACATGTGTCTGAAACATGATGCTGATCTGATCCAAGAAAGGCATTCTAACAGTCTGATGGTTTTCCCACTCATTTAAAGAATAGACTCGGGAAAGTATAAAATGTCCAGTGTCTTCTTCAGCATTCAAACCTGATGTCTAAGAATGTTCTCCAAGACCTCTGTCACAATGTGTGAGCAGAACTGCAAATATACTAAGTGCAATTCTTCTTGTGCAAGCAATAACATATGGGCAGCAGCGACACTTAGAACTTCAACATAAATTTTAACAAAAGTGTGTATGGAGAACAATGGAATGTATGAGAGATTATTCACATGATTTTGTTTGCTTTTGAAATTGTATCAGAAGAAATGCATTGTGCTGTGCCTTGAGCACATGGGAAAGATAATGAGGATATAACTACTTTCACTTAACGCAAGCAGAGAACAAGGAGAAATTTTAGCACTTCCAGTTGTACAAGGACAGTTGCACATGCAGAACTCTTCCGAGTGACCCAACTCCATGATTCCCCTATCCCTGTTTGAGATTCTTTACACTGAAGTATCTGAAGCTTAAAGCTCTGCTTTTTCTGTATGCAGAACATGTCCTCCACCACCAAGCTATGATCTCCCCTTTCATTAACCTGATTAATGAGAAACTGCTGCTCAAACAGTCCATCCCTCATGGAAGACAAAATGAGTATCACTATGTACCAGTGGCAAGACATATCTATCGAAAACGAAAATGATATACTTCTCATCAAGCACATACAATGGGCTTCCTGAACAGGCCAGCATAAAATTTTCTCAGTATGCTGATTTGGAGCAATGTGTCAAGTGTGGCACTCCAAAACACTCAAGATGCTATAAGAAAAAAAGGACTCTGTTCCTTTGGCTGTCATGTGACTTGGCAGTTCCAGTATGGGCTTTTGGAGCTCCAAAGGGCTCAACTCTAAGAGTTGTATTTAGAATTCTTTTGTTGTCTCACTCACACACACACACACACATGTTTATGCCATATGTAGCTGGATGATTGTTCCCAAAGTGTTGAAGTGCCATTGTTTAATTTGCCATTAGTATTTTTTAAAATGCTGTTGGAATCCACAAGTTGCTACAGCCATCTTCTTAATTAGCATCTTATATTCTTCTTGCTGCCACTGCTGCTCAGTTTCAAGCTGCCAACATTCTCCTCTTGGGCGCCCGTATAATTACATCTCAGACCAGCCAGAGGCAGCTTGATGCAAGAGATTCTCTGTAATATTCAAGGTCGGCCTCATGTTTCAGGCAAATGGTCTCTCAGAGTCTAAAAATGTCCTGACGCTTGCATGAAACTTCTTGGACTCTCCTTTCCCAAGCCAACTTCCAGGCATTCTGAAACTCTATCCTCAGCTGCCGCAATGTGCTTACTCACCTGGCCTCACTCAATATTTTTTTTTTAATAATGTCTACAAGCAAACAATCAAGAAGAAGTTGTGTGACTCTGAAATGGCACACCAAGCCTTTAAGCCACTACTACTGAGCAACTGTCAACGGTTTCATTCATATATATATATATGGCTGCTTGCATTTTCTCAGGACTGCTTCAGTATTTTCTTTTGACAGGGGGGAAATGAACTGTCATATAAGGCTTTGCTGAACATGGGATATGAAAACCTGTATCAAGTTTTTTTAAAAAAATATAAAAATAATATGACTCTGCAAGCATTTATTAAAAAGCCACCTTCCATTCTCAGTTTCCTAGTATCCTCCGGACCAGTCCCCTGCTTAAACACTCTATCTTGCTAAAGCTCCATGGCTCCTGGCTTTCCTGACTTGAACACACAGAGGAAGATAGATCCAGGTGGGTAGCCATGTTGGTCTGAAGCAGTAAAACAAAGTAGGAGTCCAGTAGCACCTTTAAGACCAAAAGAGTTTTATTCAGTTTTATTCAGAATGTAAGCTTTTGTATACACACATACTTCTTCTGACAGTGAGCAGAGCTACAGTGAGCAGAGCTACTTATAGCTGGTAGGCTATGGTTTAGAATGCAAAGTGAAATAAAGTTAGAATCCAATGGCAAAATTGATAAATTAAAAGAACATTTGGTCTGGATAGCATTAGTATTGCTATCAAGTCTGGGTTAAAATGCGGACATTTCTTTTTCAGAGGAACTTAGAGAAAGAGGGTCTTATAGCTCACCCCTGCTGTCCGTGTCTTAGTAGGCTCAATTGGTACCTCTATCTTATTGAGAATTTCTTTGATTACAGCATTAACTGGAGCCCTGTTTGATGACCAGTAAATAGCTCAGACTTTAACCTGGTCTGAGAACTTTGACTGACTGGGGATTCAAATAGAGAGAGAGTCAGTTAGAAGGACAGTTGAGGGTTGAAGAGAGTGAGAGAGTGAAGCAGACTGGGAGAGGATCAAGAAAGAACCTGAGATAGGGAAGTGAGAAGCTTAGCCCATCCCTAATAAGTCTGAGGGAAATAGCTCCTAGAAAACAGTGGATAAGGAATAAAACTGAAACTTGTGCAAATGTTCCTGCCTTCACCAACTTTAGTATCTGTTAAATGAAGAAGCTTATGCTAGTTTATGTAAGAAAAAAACTGTCAAGAAATCTCTCAGTAGCACGCACTACCATCGCAGCCAAATGGATATCGCATTATAAGCCAACAATTATTGACTGGCAACAACGTCTGTGGGAACACTATGTAATGGCTAAAATTTCCAATTCAATGTTTTTTTCTTCTGTTGATAATTATGGAAAACGTTTTGTATCAATTTGGTTTCCTATTGTAGAATATTTGGCAACTTTAGACATAATTCCTAAGAATTCAATGTACAGTCAAATGCTATGCTTCTAATGATGGTCAACTGAATGTCTTACGTTACTTTTTAAAATAAATAAATAAATTTTTAAAAAGAAAGAAATCTCTCTCCTCAAGTTTTAAAGACTTGCATGAATAACAGAAATAGTTGCTTGTGACAAATTACCAGGTATTTATTTTTATACAAAGTTATTTTGTTTTTTACTCTGGGAAAAAAAGATATCTCATGGTTGTTTATGGCTTCAACCTGCATTTCCACCTGTCTGTACCACCTCCTCGTGCTCTGAAGCAGTTTCAGATGTCTGAATGTTCTCCTTCCACATTCACCATTTTAAAAAAAGCAGTTAGTGATGTGTGTATGACCAGGTAACCTCTGTGTGTTTTGGTTGTGCACATATGCACATGCACAAAGGAGAAAAAAAATTAAATGGCTAAATGGTTGTCATTTAGCAGTAAACGGAATGGTTCAACAGAGCTTCAGGGTGTGGTGGAACTAGTAAGTGTGGTAAAACTAGTAAACCACCCTGTGACAAAGAAATCAGGATAAAATTACACGTGTGGATGGATCACATTAATCCTGCCATGTGACTGCAGCCAGCAGCAGTGCTAGGCTGGCGCCCCTGACAAGACTCCACCCTCCCCCCCCCCCCCCAGCACAAGCACAGCAGCCCAGCCAGCCTGGCTCTGCATCCCGTCTGTTCTTCCAGCACAGACATGGGAGGTAGAGCCACATTTGCCAGCCAGCATGCAGGCGCAGGATGCATTGCTTTGCAACATATTTCCTGTGCCTTGGGGGCAAGGGCGGGGGGGGGGGGGACCAGTGCCCTCTCCCAGGCCTGCACCCCTAGGCTGCCACCTAAGGCTGCCTTATGGACATGCCAGGCCTAACTGCAACCTAGATGTCTGTGATGTGGATTTGAATTCTAATACTCTGCCTCTTGATTAAAGCAGGGGTCGTTTTGTAGGTGGAAAAAGGTGGTAGAGCTCATCCAGGGATTGTTATGCAGCTGCACCTACTATTCAATGGACAAGATAGAGTGGAACTGTCAGAAAGGTTCAGGAGCTGGGCTCCTGTGAGCTCCCACTGAATCCAAGGCCTGGATTAAAGCAATCAGCTTGACTGGAAATTTCTAAATTGGAGGTGGATTGGGGAAGATCACATGTACCCAAAGGAAGAATGTGGATAAAATACTATGAACTTAGAAAAGCCAAGGTGCAGGCCTGACCATTTGGATAAAAGGGGAGAAAAGAAATCTTGACTTTGAAATTTGCCCCAAACATTTTTGTAAAGTACTGGGGTCGGCGCAGTAAGAGACCAGAGTCGGAGAGTGATTTCAGCAAGCTTTACTTCAGGAACACCAACACAGACTGAGCTCTATTCAAACCTCCCGCTCCTTTATACAATTCTTGCCCCCTTCTGATTGGACCTTAACTATGTACATGGATTGGCTATTTACAGAGGCCTAAGGGCCTATCAGGGTACAGTATGAGCCTAGATGTTGATTGGCTACTTATGTTTCAATCCTTCCCCTGATTGGGCACGCTTAGGCCTTCTCTGGAATCCTGGTGTGGAGTACAAGCTTGGCTTGTTCAGCTTCCCTCCAAAAGTAACAGTTCCCTCCAAAAGTAACAGTTCTCCATTTGAACCTAGGACACAACAATTTTGTTGCCTCTTTGCTTCATCCGTCTTCATTATAATTTCTAAGCAGAATTTTGAGAATACCCAAGTCAATTTACAATGCTATCATGAACAGAAAGGTGTAACAAAATGTTTAGTACTGCTGTCTTAGAACTTTCAGATTTTTTAAATGTTCACCGATTTTGGTTAACTCAATTTGAACTGAGGGGAGTTCAAGCACTGTTAATCCAGATACATTAGACAAAGATAGACACTGTGCATGGCAATAAAATGAACACTGGTGGTGATCTCAGAGTATAAAATTTCTGATAATTGTTAGGAAAGATATACAAATGTTGACTTTCAGAGGTTTTGTATACTAGTGGTGACTTCTGCATCATGATGTCCCATACTTGCAGTGACTCATTCTGTGTAGTTTGTCCAAGTGAGAAAGGCTGACCATAAATATTGTAAATAATATAAATGAAATAAAATGTTTTTCATAGATCTGGTACCCTGTCTTAATATTTCAATTGCCAAAAACTGACTTTCATTATGGGTCAATGTGAATATGGAAGATTTTTCTATATTCACATATGGAACCCATGGATTTTTTTTCCCCCTTGCTGTAAATTCATAGGTTTGGGATGCAAACAGAGTCACACTCTTCTAAGCTCATTAACATCAATAGACTTAGAAAGACATAACTGAGCTGTGAGTTCCTAATCTTGGATCACCTTTGATATAGCTTTGCATTTATATGGCAGGCTTCTTCTTTAGGATGCCTCACCCAGAATGTTCCTGAAGCCATCTCCAAGAAGTCCTTGCCCAAAATTTGAGAGCTGACTGGGTCCTAAGAATACCTGCAGCCCAGTCCTGGACTTTTGTTCTTATTAATTATGCTTGGGGAGGAGGGGTAAGGGCCAGTGAGCCAGCTGCCTTGTAAATATTTTTGTGGATCAACATTCAATATCTTACTTGCAAAGAGAAACATTTCCAGCTTCAAATAAAAGTGTTTATTTTCATTGATCTTTCTGACGGCTTGATGTCAGGGCACCTCATTCTACAGCTTAATTGATATCTGACCTTTTCTCCATCTCCCGTGCACCACAGAGCACACTGTCTCTCTTGTAATTACATTTGTGCCATAAAAGATCTAAACAGTTATTGACAATAGAATGTGATTTTTACAACTTCTTAATCCATCATCCCACTATGGTTATCCACTGCCTTAAATCTAACCGTTTTAATACACAGATAAGCCCATAAAAAGCAAGGGAACAATTGACTAGGATCTTCTCTGGTGCAAGCTTTCTTGAAATGAATGGGAGTCGCACAAGAATGCTACTATATAGGATGCTAGTGCTCTTGCGCAGATTCTATTTATTTCTCCAGGGCACACTGTCTTGGTATATTGTACCATGAAAGAGAATTCATTGCCTTCCTTAATTGAAAAGGCCATATTCAGCTGGAGAGTGTAACCTTTTTTCACGAGATGATTCTTTGCAGTCAGCAACAATGAAGACCTGATCATAAGTAAGTAAGAGGTCTACAAAACTGCAGTAAACCAAACCCTTTTAGGGCTGCTACCACTGCCCTCCTTCTTGCAGCTACAAGTCTAAACACAAAGTTCCATGCACAGTTACTGGGCTGTCGATGGGAATTATTTCTAAGTGTTCCCTCACCCCAGCTGCTCTCTACCTGTTTGATCTTCTTATCACCCACTCAAGTTTCCCCTTCCCTTGATTACATGCATACCAGCCTGATCTTCCTCTCCCACTCCTGCTTGTCTGATTATCAGTGATACAAAGGGGGGGCGGAGAAAAGGGGGAAGTAATCTGGAGTTGGCCTAATGCACCTACTCCTTGTGACTGTTGCCACCACCATTTTGTATGACATCTTGGGTTCCATGGCAACCAAATAATATACAAACATTCAAATATATTATTTGACCCTTTGGTGGAATTCTGCCACCAAGATAATAACCCACCAATTATTTATTAAAAATATTTCATGTTTTTGTTGCTATCTCTTGTTTACCCCAGTTTTGTAAAAAAAACTTTAAGTGGTAGGGTTGCCAGGTCTGTGTTGGACAATACCTGGAGACTTGGGGGTGGATCTGGGAGAGGGCAGGGTTTTGAGAAGGGAGGGGCCTCAACATGGTACAATGCCATAGAGTCCACCCTTCAGAGCAGCCATTTTCTCAATGAAAGCTGATCTCTGACACCTGGAGATCAGTTGTAAAAGCGGGAGATCTCCAGGCCCCACTTGGAGTCTGGGAATCCTATTGAGTGGCGCTGTAGTGCAAACTGAATAATGTATGCATTGATCTGTTTGTTAGGCGTTTATTGTGTGAGAGTAGAAGCTGTTTTTACTTTTCACTAAAACCTTCTGAGTCAATCTGGGATCCTCAGTCTTCATATCTAATCCATGTAAAGGCAAGATGGCTGGTATTACTGCATGCCAAATAAACTTGCATTAATGGAACATTTTATAATTCTGAAGCTTGTTTTTAAGGACATACTAGAATTTAGGTTGCCCACATTAAATATAATCCAATCAGAGGTGGATCCAAGCCTCAGGAAATTCCAGTCTTAAGGCTTGTTTAATCATATGAAATCTGAGGTGACCCAGTCTCACACAATGGGAACAGATACAGTGCTTGAATTAATGCCATCACCTTTATGATGACAGGAAAGATCAGAGTTCAAGAATGACTTGGAGATTCTTACATTTTTGTGGTGAGATCATTAACAAATGGTTCATTTATTCCTAGGGGAAGGCAGAGCTGAAGCCGAGATGGGATTATGCTTGGATTTCTCTGGATGTAGAATGGCAGCAGAGACTCACAGGAGACTGTTTGACCCAACTGAACTAATAGATGTGCATTTGTATCTGCAATCCATGAAGCTGCTGTTAAAAATGACTTGGAGAATTTTCAAGAGGAAAATGGGTTGGCTAAGAACCAAAGATTAATGCGACTCTAAAGAACCTGGAATAAATTTCCCTTGATGACAGTCCTGGAGCTATACAATTTTTCATATACTGAACACATCTGCTATTGTTTGAGGTTTTTTTTTCATAGAGCAACAGCAAAAGATCTATATTCTGCTTGAGACCCTATTAATTGTCAGCATGCCATGGCAGCCTCCGTTCTGGTATTCTGGAGCACTGGGCCATAATTGTCCATTGACTTCCACAAGCCAAAGGCAGGAAAAGTGAAAGAAAAGAGAGCAGGAACGTGTTCATTGCTACAAGACATTTTAAGTCTACAAATAAATTCCTGCTGAACTCATGAAAAAGGCTCCTGCATCTCAACTCAGGGAAAAGAAAGGTTCCAGGGGCTTGGCAGCATTTGTGGAAACGTGTATAATTAATGAAAGTGCTCATGAGAGAGCTGGAGCCAGAAGGCAAGGCTGATGAAGTTAAGTTAGAAATATAAATCCAATTTAAACTAATTTGGTCCTATTCATTTCAGCAGGCCTGAACAGATTTAACAGGGTCCTGGATGCAGGGTCAGATTCAGATATGTTGTTGCCCTAATCCATGGAAAATTTAAGATGCCCCACAGCATTACCCCAAAAAGGGTATCATTTTTCCTGTAGTTAATGGCCCCTCATAATCTGGCTCCCTAAACTGTGTTACTTAAGTCACAGCTCAGTCTTGATAGAACTGTCAGCATTTGTGAAGTAACCACAACTCAATATTGTGATGATAGAAAGGGTCAGGGCTTTTTTTTGCAGAAAAAGTCCAGCAAGAACTCATTTGCATATTAGGCCACACTTCCTGACATTGCCATTGTTTCACATAGGGTTTTTCTGTAGAAAAAGCTCAGCAAGAACTGTTTGCATACTAGGCCACACCCCCTGACACCAAGCCAGCCAGAACTGCGTTCCTGTGCGTTCCTGTTAAAAAAAAAGCCCTGGAAAGTGTTGTCAAGTTGTAGCTGAGTTATGGTGACCTCGTGGAATTTTTAAGGCTAGTGACAAATACAGGTGTTCAGTTGTTGCTTGCCTCTGGATGTCCTCAGTGGTTTCCCACCAAATATGAATAAGGGCTGACCCTGCTTAGCTTCTGAGATTGGATGAGACTGGGCTAGCCTTTGCCAGTCAGGTCAAGCACAACGGAAGATACAGAGGACTAATAATTTCTTTCTGCGAATAAACCTGGCCATTTGTGGGTTTTGTGACCTAAAAAATAAAAATCCAGATTCTGTTTTGCAATATTCTAAGCACTTCACTGTGAAAAGCTATATTCTACGCCCTGAAAAACTTATGTAAATTAGACTTATTTGCGCATAGTTACATAGCTGATGTTTATACTCTGGTATTGATACATTGCTTATCATTAGACTATTGTAATGCTACATGGTGATCAACAATGAATGAGATCACTTGTTATAAAACAAACTATCGATTTAACTAGGGGGGGGGATTCTTACAATCGTTTTCCTAAATGTCTGTGGTTTGGTTAATGGAATACAAATAGAAAAAACCCCTTTTACATTAAGTGGAATCCACAGAAATGAAAACAATATTTAGTTCCAGCTCTGCTATTGATAACAAGGCCATGGTCCTAGTTTGCTAATCTAAAAATAGCATCAGTGGTAGCATAAAGATTGAGTCATGTGTCAGTTGTTCAGAGTTTATGAGGAATAGCTCATACATTTGAAAGTTCCTATCATGTTGGTTAGAGGGGAGAAAAGTTTGCTTGTGAAGAGCTTGTTCCCATGCGGGTGGGGTATGTTTGAATCTATGCAGAAAGGGAGAATATCAAAGATAGTTTAGGAAGAAAGAGAAACTGGAAGGCCTAAAATTTGATGGACTATGAGCAAATTAGCTGCCAAGCTAATTCAACTTGACAAGGGTTACAGGAGTCATTGTCCCTCCCAATATGCTCTTCATCCTCCCACGCAGTTTTTCTACTCAAAACTCACCTCTCCAAGCTGTTAGCCCTCAAAGGGTGTCTATTTTTTCCTTCTAGGGCTAACAGGAGGACAGTTTCACCAGTGCAACCCCAACTACCACTGGAAGGATTAAACCCTCCTCCACAATGTGGACTGGGGCCATATGACCCTGAAATTGATGGTTAAGAAGGTACTGAGATCTTTGTGATCTAGCTGGTCTCATCAATTGTACTCAGCTGGTAGCTGAAATGATTTTGTATTCTGTTTCACGCATCCAATTCTTGACCTGTCAGGCCAGAGGTCGAGCTTTGTCATGTAAATCCAGATCCATTTCTTACTGAAGCTAACTTTAAAAGAAACCGAAGTATTTTGGAAAGCCGTGCAGTTGTTCTGCCAGTGGAATGAACAATGAAAGATGCCCTGAGTGTGCGGAAGGCATACTCAAATAATTGCAGCTGGCGCTTCTGAAATTAGTCACCAGCAGCACTTCAGCTTTTCTCCTGCCTGCCTGAAACAGAAAAGACAGCAGGAGATACACCCCCTTTGAACATCCGCTCAGTGGGCTGCGCCACCTTTCTCTCCATTTTTAAACTCATCACCTCCCCAGGATCCCAGACAAGGTTTGCCACTAGACACAAACACATCTCTCTTATTTTTAGTGAAACTTGCAGAAGCTTAATGAATCTTGATTGGCTGGCAGAGTTTTCCTACTGGCAGAACCGGATCTACAAATTTATTGAGGGGGGGCAAAACTAAACAATGATGCCCTCTTATGGGCCCATTCTATCTTATGGGCCCATAGCATAGAATGGACTCCATACTCAATTTGGCACCCCCCTCTGTTGGCGCCCAATGCAAGCACCCCCATCTGCCAACTGGTGAATAATACACTTCAGCAAGTTTATATGAAGGTAAATAAAGCCTTTATTTCACTTTTATTTCTCGTTTAATACAAATATTTTAAAAGACAGTGTGCTGTAGTGGTTATGAGTGGTAGACTCCAATCTGGAGATCCAGTTTGATTCCTCCCCACTCTTCCACATGAAGCCTGCTGGGTGATCCTGAGCCAGTCACAGTTCTCTCAAAACTCTCTCAGACCCACCTACCTCTCAGTTTGCCTAATGTGGGGAAAGGAAGTGATGTTGATTGTGAGCTGCTTTGAGTCCCTTTAAGGTAAAACCAGGGTATAAAAAACCTTTTTCTTCTTCTTCTTTGATATGTCTGCTATCCTTGCTGCTGGCTTAAGTAGGCCCACGACCAGGCCTCATTTTGGGCAGGAGCTCAAAGGAGCAGAGCTCCAGAACCTCTAAATGTTATTGTTCTCTTTCTTTCTTACCGCCCCCCCCCCCCCCATACAATACTTGATTCTGGGTTCCATTGTTCAAATCCCCTGTCAGAATTTTGCTGAACTCTAAGATTTGACAAACTTTCTAATATTTTTTTCCCTACAAAAAATGGGAAAATAACCAAAATATATAAAACAGACAGATGGAAAACTTCATCATGCCATTGTGGCCACATAGGAGAAAGTAATTTTTAAAAGTATGATGGGAGCAATGTTTTATTATGACAATTATAATTCAATAAGCATTTTAAGGCAGATGCTGAGCTGATATAATTTAGTACACCTTCTGGTGATGTCAGGTGTGTGTGGCAGATGCAAATGAGTTGTGCTAATGAACTCCATCATCTCTTTTTCTGCAAAATGACCCCTGCCCACAACCAGTACAGAGGGAGTTGCCCCTGACTGTCTCCAAAATGTCCAAACAGATGGAAGAAACCAAGGGATACCTCCATTTGCTGTTCCTCTGGTAGCAATTGGAGACATCTGTTGCTCTCACCAGAAGGAGCAGCCTATTTTCAATCTTCTGGGTGTTGACATGACATACTGTAATTCATTTGTATAATTTTGTTTTGTTTAGCTTTTTGAGCATACTTAAGGAAAGACCAAATAGAAACCAAATAAATGCACAGTGTTCATTTTAATATGTGCTCTAGATGCCTTAAGACTTGAGACACACAGCAAGAAGTGCCATCAGTTGATACACAGAAAGAATGTGTTATCTAACTTATCAGAAATGTAGTAATCAAGATTAGATCCCATTCATAATACCCATTCATAAATATCAGATATGGTCCAAATCCAAACAAAATTACTTCCAGGATTCAGGAATGGTTGGAAATCTTCCAATCCAATTGTTTATCCTAGTACTTTGCTGTTTGGTTGCAATTAGTTTGGCAGTGGGAAGTAGAAGAACAATAAGGGAAAGATTCACTTAATAGATATGTGCTGTCAGGGAGCTCCTCCAATCAAAACAGCAAAGATAAGTTTACCAGAAGATACTAGCCATGATAACTAAAGGGAACTTCCACATTCAGAGGCAGTAAATCTATTAATACTAGTGCCAGGGGACAACATCAGGGGAAGGCCTCAGCCTCTCTGCCCTGTTGCTGGCCCTCAGAGTAACTGATTAGCCACTGTGTGAGGCAGGATGCTGGACAAGATGGACCACAGTGGAGGTCTGATTCACCAGGGTTCTTATGTTCTTATGGTATCAATTCCAATACTAATCTGGCTGTATTCATCTGACAAGAGAGGAATTATACTTCATCTGTCCAAAGAAATATTCCTAAACCATTTGCTACAATAAAGAGAGTGTTAGGGAGAGTTTTGGACTATTTAGGAAGGTTTGGTAGGATGCAAGAACATTACATCTGAATGTGAAGAAAGATGTTTTTAAGGAATTAATTTTAAGGAAGTGTTTTCAGTTGTTGTTGGGGGGGGGGTGTTTTCTAGCAAAGGAATTCTCTACCATCTTGGTTGATGTGTCTTTCTGGCTGCAATCACACATGCTAAATAATGGTTTAAATCCACTTTCAATGCACATTCAAACTGGATTTTGCCAGTTCACACAGAAAAATCCAGTTGGAAAGTATGCTGAAAGCAGATTGAAACTGCATTATTTAGCATGTGTGATTGCTGCCTCTGTGTTTCTACACCAGTTTACAATCTCATAGATTACACATAGAATCATTATATTTATGTGTGTGTGTGGGGGGGGGGGGAGGTTCTGTTTCCAGAATTTAAGAGAATAGACTTGGGGCTGCATAGTGGTTGTTATATATGCCTCAATATAGTGACTGCATCCATCTGGAAAGCTATGGCTATGCTGAGTGGCCTTGTGGTGAAACCAATCTTCACTGCACCTAATAGAGGTTTTAGGAGTGCAGTGAGGTAGGCTTTGCTGCACATGTCATCAGGTCCCACATGAATGTATACATACCTCATTTGCTTTTATCACACACAGCTGTCTAGATCCACATTAAGACTTATTATAAAGTTGAAATTCTGAAAAAATATGTTTAAAAAGCGAAAAAGTGGGACAGGAGAATGAACATGGTAAATGGGCATCCGATATAAATAAATGATATCAAAAAGATGAAAACCATTGAAGAATACCCTGTACACTCCACTGTCCCAGTTACCATATTAGCTTCTCTGCTTGCAGGCTAACAATTATGTGTGAACTTCATCAGCTTTTCTCTGACTGGCCTGTGGGAAGCTTGAGGTGTTACAAGGCCTCCGGCTGGATGGAAAACATTTGTCAACTCTAGTAGCAGCTAGCTCCCTGGTGAAACTTGTCTTCTTGAGTGGGCCATTGTTCTTCCCTTGTCTCTGTCCTAAGGTTACTACTCTGGGCTAGAAAATTCCTGGAGATTTGGGGTGAAGGCACTCAGGAAAGGTGTAATTTGGGGAGAGGAGGGAATTCATTGGGGTATAATGCCATAGAGTCCATCCTCCAAAGTAGCCATTTTTTTCAGGGGAATTGATCTATGTCATTTGAGGATTAGTTGTAATTCCAGGAGATCTCAAACTTGGCAACCCTACTTTGATTTTACTCTGAGATGGGCTTCAGATGTTTCCCCAGCCTGACAGTAGAAGCAGCATGTGTGAGTTCTTCAGCCTGCTTTGGTAGGGAGGGCGGGGTATAAATCAAATTAAACATAAACAAGCATAAACCTTGTGGAGCTTGAAAACCTTTCATATGAAGACATGTTCAAAGTGCAGGTCATGAGATGGATAACACAAATTTTGCCTTAATTCACATTTATTTTGTGATAGGTTATGGTCAAAGACAGCTGTTCTGAATATTTTCTCCAATAAGAAAATGCATCTTTGATCTCTTTGCCTTCCAGTTTTGCTCTTTTGTTTCTCTACCACAACTCCTTGTGGACAAAAATGATCCAGCAGAGGGCTACATTTACAAGGTTACATATATTGCAGAGATGTGGGGGTTTTTCGTTCCAGGCCTCTAATTTTACTTTAATGTGTTAGGTGAAATGTCGCTCTTTGTAATGCTCTCATGTCAAATTGAAGCATGAATAATATATTTAGAGTATATTATGAGTAGTAGAGATTGAGTCAATAAGATTCATTCCTGTTTTGATATTCCCTTCTCTCACCAAAGAGGATTCCCCCCTAAGTACTTTTTGATGGGTGAGCTTTACTGCTGATAAGCACCACTGAGTGGTATCTGGAAGAAAGAGCCTACTGCAGTCTCTTCTACAGCATATCGTTAGCATAGCAGAACAACAGGCATCATTCATTTGTAATTACCTTGCAGCTCTTGGATGAATGATCTCTTTTTTCATCAAGGTGCAGAAAAAAAATGCTACCACACTGTACAGCATTATTGCCAGAATTGGAGTGTCATAATTCTTCAAAGCAGCACTTTTACTTTGAATGATAATGAAACACATGACCTGGTTACTACATAGCACTTTGCAGCTTCCAGAAAAGCTGCAGGTAGTGATAAAACACAAGATTGAAAATAATTATAGCATCTTTGATTTCTTGATGCCACCAGTTCTCAGGAAATATACAATGGCCAAGTAAATGAAAAGGGAACACAGGAAAGAATTCCTGGTGTGATTGGCCTTTCTGGCTGGTCCGTGTAACTGTCCTTTGTTAGCAAAATTTATTAGGCTTCTCCAAATTCTCAGTGATTATGGTGGGAGTGATCTTTTGGGGGCAAAAAAAAAGATGTTGTTGCCCTAGGAATTGACCACTAAATAACATAGGGCAGGTGGACTGGTCTTTGAAGAAATGTTGACAAGAGCTAAAATGGAATGCCAGCTCAAAATCCACTGGAGGTTTGAAACTCAATAGATGAGATGTCTATATAGAGCAGCACTAGCTCTTTTGGTCTACTCTTGGCTCAGATATCTTGCAATGTCACCATAAATCAACAGTATTCTCCTCCAAAACCTTTGGAAACATTTCAGGATTTCTTTTAGATCTTGCAGTGATAGAGCAGAGTAATTTGGAAAAGAATCAGACAAAACAATTAGACATCCCTGTTCCATTAGCTTTATTAAGATACATGGGATAGTTAACACATTCTGTGTCATGCATAAATGAAGACAGGCAAAATCTAGGCAAATCCATTAATTTCTCTGTTACTGAATCCCTCAGTCTAAAAAGACTCTTAAAACAAAAATTCTTACATCTCAGTGATCTTTCACCACAGTGCTAACTCTGCATAAACTAAAACTGCATCTAATAGTTTTACTACTTTCCAAGAACAAAACAACAAGCAAATAATGTGAGCTGACCACATCATTTTGCTTAGTGCAGTCGAATTGAGAGGATCTTTACTTCTCTTCAGCAGGAGAAGAAATTCCAGTTGGGCAGATAAAAGATAGACCTGATCAGTGGCAGGTAGAAAAAAGAACAGGTGGACTAATTGGCTCAGATGAGTTCCTTTCTTAAACACACTCTTCAGAAAGTAGCCTCCCATCTTGATAATTGACAATAGCCTTGTCCAATCCCTTCTGATTGGGATGTAGCACCAGCTCCCTCCTTCAAAACAGCTAGAATGTTCTACATGTTTTGACCATTGCCCAAAATATTACTATACTATCAAAGAATCTTGCCAACCTATTTCAGATGGCCACTTACTACCTCCAGTCTTCATGTCCGTTAGACAAATACATACCGGTAGTTGGCATAATTTCTGATTGGCTGGAAAGCCCCTGTTGTGCAGTCTGTCTCCTTATGTCAGAGTTAAGTTCACCAAATCAAGGCATTTGTTTCTATTTTGTTGTAGATAACCACATTTGGTTCTAGTTCTCTGTTATCTCTCCTTATAATCACCTCCCAAACTGTTTACCATCTGTTTGATGGGACATGATCCAGGGACTTTTTCCCAATTCCAAACACTACTTTCTTTAGGTCAACTTGACATGCTTCTTTTTTCTAACTGCATCACAAAAATATCACAACAGAAAGTTCTAGTCATTATCCAAAAGTAACTCTTGCATATGAAGACTCAATACACTAAAACACTGTATGGGCTTGATTCAGCTAGCTATTTTATTCAGTCTCATCCAGTTCCTCTTTCTTCTACAGCCTTACCCCATTTGGCTTTTTTAGTTGTGGGCCTCATGATTTTCAGCATATCTTTTTGGGTGGTCCAAGGGGACCCCCTCCTTTCTTTTTCACCATCGGAAAAGGTGTCTGAATCTAACCCTGTATGTATAAATTAAGAAAGTGTTATTTTCTACGCATCACCTTTTGGGTACTTCCCATAACAAAATCCCATCACCATCAGGGTTACTGATTCTGGTGGGGTAAATATCCACATAATAAAATCAAGATCTCCATGGGAAAGTAGCTCTGTGGTAATGAATGAACTCAGCTTCTGGTGGAATACAGTTTTATGTTTCTTTTTCTGTATCTTGCCTTTTACCTTTGACAGCTGTATATAAGGTGGCCCATTCAAACTGTTCAGGTTGACTTCAGCATGTTTTTCATGAATCCTTCTTTGGCACATTCAGCTTTCAAATTGCCTTCCAAATGACTTACATTTAGATAAGTACATTTTTTTCCTACTGGCTCATCTATCCCACTATATTATTGGCACCAACTTCTGTTCTTACTGCTGGCAGTACAACTACCATAGAGAGGCTGTAGCCAAATTCTTATAATGTTTAACATCTCAGAACAATCAGAATATTTTACTCTTTCCATGGGTAGCAACTGCTGTCCACTTAGCTCTTTAAAATATGCATTCAACTGTGGCAACCAGGCATACATTCTGCCTCCTGAGATGAATCCCTTCTTTCTACATCAACTGGTTTCCAAAATTCTTCCCTCAATACTTTGTGTTAACCTTCTTATTAATGTTCTGGTCATCTCTTCTACACATCTGCAGCTGGTTTCCTTTCTGCTTTATCACCAGTCTATTAAAATCAGCATTGTTCTCCTTTTCCCTGTTCTCCAGAAAAGCAGAGGTAACAGGGAAAAGGTAGAGGATGCAGTACTGGGAATAAGCCAACCTGAATAAAATGGAACCTGTGGCATCAAGTCTCAGTGGTGCTGTTATCTTGTTGGGGAGTGAGAGCAGAAGTGGGAGTGTCAGATGTAAACCATCGCTATCCTCAACCAAATACCTGGTGGAACATCTCTGCCTTGCAGGCCCTGTGAAATGGTAGTAATTCCCACAAGGTCCAGATAGAAATTGGAAGAGAGTTCCATGGAGAAAATCCTGGCCAAGTTGAGGACAGCTGGATCTCTCTTGGGCCAAGGGCCACCAGCAGCAGTTTGTCACTAGAGCACAAGGCCCTCTTGGGGGTGTACCAGGAGAGGCAGGCCCAAGGGTACATAGGTCCCTGGCCATTAAGGGCCTTAAAGATTAATACCAGCAACTTGAATCTGATCCAGTACTCCACCGGAAGTCAGTGCAGCTCCTGCAGCACAGGAGTGATGTGAGCTGTGTGCATGGTCACCATGAGGACCCGGGGCCACAGCATTCTTCACCAGTTAGAGTTTCTGGGTCAGTTTCAAGGGCAGGTCTATGTAGAGCAAGTTGCAGTAATCCAGCCTGGAGATGACTGTTTGATCTTTTATGAGGTAAAGTATGGTATTTTAGACTCTTCACTTGACAGAACTGTCAGTACCAGATTCAGATGCTGACCATGAGAGACCCTCTCAGGATTCCAGACCAGTATTTCCAAAACAAAGACACCTGCTGAAGGAGGAAGGATGGGTAGAGAAAGATAGAGATAAGAGAGAATGGCAGGATAAACAGCAGAGAGGCCACAGAGAGTTGAAAAGATTTTGGCTTCCCTTTTGTACCTCTCCGCTCCCATCTAAACCAACTGTTTAATCTCACATCTGTTTCAATGAAATATTACTTTTTTTCTGTACCCCTTTTAATTGTTCCAGTCTAAAGCTCACCCATCTTTAGAAAAATGAAGAAACCAACCAATGAGGTAATTATTTTTTTCACACCTTCCCCCATACCTGTTTTTGTGGTTAGAACAATAACTAATTATGCTAATAACTTTCTCTCGCTCTTCTTTTTATCAAGGTTCCTTCCAAGGCTGAAGAATGGGAGACAATCCTAACAATGAATTAATTACTCTAAAATCCTTGGCCTCTTCTTTATTACTTGTTCACCCATCAGCACCCCTCCCCTCGATATGAAAAGCGACAAGGATAATTGCAGCAAGATTTAATTTCACTGTTTCCTTTCTTTTCCACATCCCTTCATCCCTCCCCCTCATCTGCCTCCTAATCTTTCTGTTCATTTGCCACTTTATCTCTCATTAATCCAGGTTAGGGACTCAGGAGCAGGACAGAGTCAAAAATGAGAATGACTAAAATACAAATCTAGATTTGTATGATTGCAAAATGGTTTTTCAGTAAAGAGAGAGAGAAAATACTGGCTGCAATCATTAACACCTACTGGGAGCCAAAGGCTTGCACAGTTGCAGTAGAGACTGGTTTCTTCTTGGAATGTCAGATTCTAATTACCATGTGACATGGGGAGGGGCCATGGCTCTGTGGTAGAGCATCTGCTTTGCATACTAGAGTTAACTCCTCCATTGTGCAAATAAATGACAACATAACACTACTAGTAGTATAAAGCAGCTTTGTTGTGCCATCCTAATTTAGATTGCAAATTTCTTAAAACAGGATAATTTCTTTATTTGCTTCCATTATTTCTCAAAGAGCCAACATAGACACTTGTGAAACTTACCCATGTTTCAGAAGTGGTCTGATATAGAGAAGTAGATTAAGTGGAGATAGCCTTTGAAAAATGAACTCAAGCAAGTATGGGATGTGCAGATGTGCCTGGATGGTTCTCAAGAAGGCAGTCCTTCCGTATGCCCTTTAATGAAGCTCCTTGTGCCAGTAAGTAGACATAATATTTACTTTAGATTGCCAGTGCAAAGATTCAGCTGTCATTCAATCATACATTGCTATTATTTGAAATTGTTCATTATATTTGCATTTTGCCTGCCTTCTAAAGCCAAGCAGGGATTTGAACCTGGCCTTCTCAAAACTAAACTGAAAATTCTATCGACCATCACTGAAGAGCCAGTGTGTGGTGTAGAGGAGACAGTTCAACTTCTCACTCAGTGAGGAAGCTTGCTAGGGGACCTCAGGCCAACCATTCTCCTTCAGATGCATAGTCTTGTTCACTCACTCTCTTGAGCTCTCTCTCGCTTGGACAACTTGCCACAGATGGGTGTCATGAGAATGAAATGGAAGAGCTATGTGCTATGCCCTGAGTTATGTCTGTCACTCCTTTGCAGCTTAATCTACCTCACAGGGGTGCTGAGAGGATGAACTGGAAAGCCCTGATCTCCTTGAAAGAAGGATAAAAAGTTATAGATAAATTTACTACATTGACTGCCTTTGGATGCATATAAGGTTGTGTGTTATATATACATGGGGAGCGAAGGCTGCACAGTATAGCTTGATCTCATCAGATCTTGGAAGCTAAGCAAGATCGGTACTTGGAAGACTTTGCAGAGGAAGGCAATGGCAAACCACCTCTGCTTCTCATTTACCTTGAAAGCCCCAGGCTGGGATCTCCGACACAATATACATCTCTCTATATAAATATCCAGGTAGGTAGGTAGGTGATGATGATGAAGAGATAGATAGATAGGTAGGTAGGTAGATAGATAGATAGATAGATAGATAGATAGATAGATAGATAGATAGATAGATAGATAGATAGATAGATAGATAGATAGATAGATAGATAGGTAGGTAGGTAGGTAGGTAGGTAGGTAGGTCGGTCGGTCTGGGGAAGGAAGGCAGGAAGGTAGCATGATATATAAACTGCATTATATTAATCCAAAAATTCATTCATCTATAATATTTTATGCTAGTCTTCTTTCAAGGTCAGGGCTTTCGAGTCCATCCCCTCAACACCCCTCTGAAGTGGGTTAAGCTGCAAAGGAGTGAAACTCCAACAGTTTCTCCTGGAGCATGGCAGAAAAGACAAAAAAATAAATAAATCATGATTATAGTTCTCTCCCCCCTCCCCAAGCCAATGTATAATATGCATACATTATGCTTAATAGGAAATATTTGTACGCTAACCCCATTGCTATTTCCAGCCTCCAAGTATTAGTATTAATTCTGAAATTCATCTTCTGAAGACACAGCGCTGACATTTCACTGTGTGAGCAACAATGCAAATGCAAGCTAACTGATGCATGTATGTAATTTCAGCATTAAGCGAGCCATGCTCCTGTCTGCTGACAATTAGGAGGTCCAGTTTTCAAGTGAGGTGAGCTGCTTCCTCCACACTGACTGACCTGTAATCATGGTATCTCCAGCTCACAGCACTGTCAAAAAGAAATCACTTAGCATCTGAAAGATTAGGGCCCCCTGCAGCTTTCCCCTTGATGGAATCAGTTTGAAAGTGAATAAAGAAAGTGAAAAGTCTCTCAGGTCAGAGGCTTGTTGGATAAAGAACATGTGTCTTGATGCTGTCCTTACATTTTACTTAATAGTTTCCTAGTGTTTGCGCCAGACTTGGCCAAGCTCTTGATTTTATCCATGAGAGGAAAAACCCACATCTCAGACATAGTTATGGATCATTGATGCATACGGTCAACATTACTTCTCTGTTGCATGTTGGCTCAGCTACAGATGAACTCTGCTTCAAAGTTTTGCCTTCTGCTTGAAAGTCTGAAGGAGCTTGTTGGTAAAAGTTGGCATGGCATAGAGGTTAGAGAGCCAGACTAGGACCTGGGGTGATCAAGCGAAAATCTTCACTTTGCCAAGTAACCCCAGGCCTGTCTGTTCCGTTCAGTTTATTTCAATATAAAATCAGCTTAAAACCTTGCCACATACAACACTAGGATCAGCAAATAAATTTCAAGCTGTCATTATGTGGTGGAATTTTAGTGAGGAGACTTGAAGATTCATGTACGTATCCATTTTGTTCACATTTGTTTGCTATTAGAAACTTTGGTTCTCTCCCATGGCCCTCTGTAGCACAGATAAAGTGCACTGTCTCTAAGAAAGGGGCCCGTGTCCTAGAAAATAGTTTATCGTTTCTGTATCAATGGTACTAGCTTCAACGCCTAAACATTAGATTGCCAGGCTCTGCAAGAACTCAGGAAGTGGTCTTCCTGACCCACTGGTGCAGATAATATACACTTGAAGAAATGCCACAATAGCCTGATTCTCATAGTACTGTTTAACTAAGTCATAGTTCATGCCTTACTGTATGATGGGGGTTGGGTTTTATCAGATACTTCAGATGCTCATCACAGAACTGACTGACATTAGTTCCTATGGATGGAAAAAGGTATTTAATATGGGCTTTTTCACACAGTCTATGTATTCCGGTATGGAAGCTGGTCAGTTACTGAACAGTAACGGGTTTCTGCTGGCATTTCAGACAGACCCGATTCAGTAACTGGCTGCTACCGGAATACTCTCACCTTTTCACACACTCCCGCGGCTGTCCCGGTAGTGAGGCGTGCCTGAGTCGTTACAAACAAAGAGCAGCTTCTTCCACTTTTCAACCCCTCCTTCCGGGTTGAAATCGCTATGGGGTGCTGTGTGAAATGTCCAGTATCTAACCCGGGAGCAGTTTTCGCGCCCTTTTTCGCCTGCCGGCGCGCGCGATTTCCGGCTTTTTTTGGGGGGGGGGACGTCGGGCTAAGATCGCTATAGCGCTATAGCGACGTATCACAACAGCATCACCATAGGGATGCCTGGGCTCCATTAAGATGCCAGATATCGCCACCGCTGAAACCTGGTAACTTATCACAATAGAGCCTAGCCATCTCTATGGTGTTGCTGTTGTGATACGTCGCTATAGCGCTATAGAGATCTTAGCCCGACGTTCCAAAAAAAATAATAAGCTGGAGATCGCGAGCCAGCAGGCAAAAATGGCTGGCGCTGGTGGAAGCGAGATAAGAGCGGAACAGTGTGAAATGGCTCGCTTCAATCACGGAACCCTACCGGAAAAAAAAACATGTGTCTGAAAACTCCCGTCCCTGTCTCGGATTACTGCAAGCAGCACAATACCGACTCCCTTCCAGTTTCCACTGGTAAGTGTGAAAAGGGCCTATGTGATTTTATTCTTCTTCATTGTCTGAGGAGGCAAAGTCAGAAAAATCACTTCCTGTTTCTTTTCACTCTATCAGGTGATTAATTCATAGCTGTTTAGCTAACTTTGGGGAGTCCCTTGCGTAGTGCAGATGGCCAAGTGCTCCTCACAGACAAGGCATCCATACTGAACCGGTGGTCGGAGTATTTTCAGGCTCTCTTCAGTGCCAGCCACGTAGTTCAAGATTCAGCAATCCACCTCACCCCACTTCAACCAGTGAAAACAGAGTTGGATGAGATCCCCACCCTAGAAGAGACTGTTAAAGCCATCAAGCAACTGAAAAGTGGCAAGGCAGCGGGAGATGATGGAATCCCACCAGAGATCTGGAAGCATGGAGGCACAGTACTACATAGCACACTTCACAAAGTACTTGTCACCTGCTGGGATCAAGGCAAACTACCACAGGACTTTCGCAATGCAATCATCATCACTCTACACAAGAACAAAGGAGAAAGGTCAGACTGCTCCAACTACCGGGGGATAACCCTGCTCTCCATCGCAGGCAAAATCCTTGCCAGAATACTCCTGAACAGACTGGTGCCCACCATTGAGGAAGAACTCCTCCCAGAGAGCCAGTGCGGCTTCAGAGCTAACAGGAGCACCATCGACATGGTATTTGTTCTCATGCAGCTCCAAGAGAAATCCAGGGAACAGAACAAGGGTCTATATGTGACTTTTTTTGACCTTACCAAAGCTTTCGATACCGTTAGCAGGAAAGGCCTGTGGCAAATCTTGGAGCGTTTAGGATGTCCCCCAAGGTTCCTCAGCATGATCATCCAGCTACATGAAGACCAGCGAGGCCAAGTCAGACACTGCAACGACCTCTCGGAGCCGTTCCCAATAGGCACAGGTGTAAAGCAAGGCTGCGTTCTCGCGCCAACTCTCTTTACGATCTTCTTTAGCAAGATGCTTCAAAGAGCCGCAGTAGATCTAGATGATGACGATGGTGTCTACATCCGCTATCGCACTGATGGCAGCCTGTTCAACCTGAGGCGACTAAAGGCTCACTCCAAGACAATGGAAAAACTCATCCGAGAGCTACTATTTGCTGATGATGCTGCACTCGTCTCTCATCCGAGAGCTACTATTCGCTGATGATGCTGCCTTGATCCCAGCAGGTGACAAGTACTTTGTGAAGTGTGCTATGTAGTACTGTGCCTCCATGCTTCCAGATCTCTGGTGGGATTCCATCATCTCCCGCTGCCTTGCCACTTTTCAGTTGCTTGATGGCTTTAACAGTCTCTTCTAGGGTGGGGATCTCATCCAACTCTGTTTTCACTGGTTGAAGTGGGGTGAGGTGGATTGCTGAATCTTGAACTACGTGGCTGGCACTGAAGAGAGCCTGAAAATACTCCGACCACCGGTTCAGTATGGATGCCTTGTCTGTGAGGAGCACTTGGCCGTCTGCACTACGCAAGGGACTCCCCAAAGTTAGCTAAATCAGCTCTGCAGCATATGACGTCCTGCTTTGCAGAGGCTGCCAAGCTATTCGGCCTAGAAGTTAGTCTGAAGAAGACAGAAGTTCTCCACCAGCCTGCACCCCAGGAAGATTATCACCCTCCCTGCATCACTGTGGGTGAATCAGTTCTGAAGACAGTCCAGCAGTTCAGCTACCTGGGGTGCATCATCTCCTCAGATGCCAAGATCGACAAGGAGATTGACAACAGGCTGGCAAAGGCAAACCGTGCATTTGGCCGACTGCACAAAAGAGTGTGGAGCAACAAGCATCTGAAAAAAGGCACAAAGATCAATGTTTACAAAGCGGTTGTGATGACAACCCTCATCTACGGCTCCGATCGTGGGTTTTATACCGTCATCACCTGCGACTCCTTGAGCGCTTTCATCAGCGCTGCCTTCGCACCATCCTCAACATCCACTGGAGTGACTTTGTGACCAACACTGAAGTCCTCAAGAGGGTGGAGGTTACAAGCATCGAAGCACTGCTGTTGAAGACACAGCTGCGCTGGGCAGGGCATATTTCTAGGATGGAAAACCACTGCCTTCCCAAGATTGCTCTGTATGGCGAACTTTCCACTGGCCATCGAAATAGAGGGGCACCAAAGAAGAGGTACAAGGACTCCTTGAAGAAAACCCTTAGCACCTGTCGCATCAACCATCACCAGTGGTCTGACCTAGCCTCAGATCGCAAAGCATGGAGGCACACCATCCACCAGGCTGTCTCTTCCTTTGAGAACGCACGCATAGCTGGTCCTGAGGACAAAAGGAGACTGAGGAAGAATCGCACTGCTACAGCACCAACCCCAAATCAGACTTTTTCCTTGCAGCCACTGTGGCCGGACCTGCCTGTCCCGCATTGGTCTTGTCAGCCACCAGCGAGCCTGCAGCAGACGTGGACTACTGCACCCTTCTTAAATCTTCGTTCGCGAAGTCAAGCCGAGAGAGAGCTAACTTTGGGGAGGAGTGTGAGTCTGGACTTGTTCTTGTGCATTTTTCCTTCCCCACTGAAGTATCTACCAACAGCTTCAGGGAGTTTCTTTGAAAAGAAGTTCCTCAGACTTCTTATTAAACTAGTAAGAGATGATAAGCCAAGTGTCCTAGTGACTCAAACTTGGCTGATCCTGAGTTAATTAACGTGTACAAAAAGAATATGCTGGGCAGAAAACTTAATAAAAGTAGAAATATAAGCTCCTAAAAATGGAACTGAGTTTTTGAACATCCTCTATTCCCTGTGATCATATTGTGCTGAAGACCCCAGCCAGGGGCTTTCAAGGCAAATGAGAAGCAGGGGTGGTTCGCCATTACCTTCCTTTGCAAAATCTTCTAAGTACTGACCTTGCTTAGCTTCCAAGATCTGGTGAGATCAGGCTATACTGTGCCATCTTCCCTCCCTATGCATATATAACACACAGCCTTATATGTATCCAAAGACAGTCAATTTAGTTAATTTATCTATAACTTTTATCCTTCTTTCAAGGAGGTCAGGGCTTTCCAGTTCATCCTTCCCCCGGGCAAGTCCCAATCTCCCAGCCTAATTTACCTCACAAGGCTGTTGTTCTGAGGCTAAAGTGAAGGAGGGAAGAACAATGACAAAAGCTGCTTTGGGTCCAAATCAGGCAAAGGATGGAAAGAAGTCAACTTGATAGGGAGGAAGACACTAGATACTGGGGGACAATGGTCCATGCACAGGTTACTCCAGATTTTCATGGCAGTCATGTCATGAAGCTTGTTTTCAGTTTCTGTCTTGTGTTTTGCATGATTCTTTCCCCTCCATATATTTGGTCAATTATTTTCTTCACATGGATCAAAAGAATCCCTTTCCCTAATGGGGATGGGGATTTCACCCCTGATGTGGTAGTCATGGGCGAAGACAAAGGGATTTTTAATTTTTTTATATATCATTGATGCCTTAGAGTGGCTGCACAGTGATGCTAATTACCTGCCCTCCCTTGCAAATTTTGTGGTTTTCTGATTATAATTCTATAATTTGATCCTATACACTGGTCGAGATCTGGCAGTTTTTAAAATCTCTTGTGTGCCAGTTGCACTCTTTCCTCCAAATGGATATAACTTGAATGCAAAAGGAAACTGATGAGCATAAAAGGCAAATAACTACCATGGTTTTGTAGTGGGGTCCTGGTCCCATCACTAGAAAGCAGACCAGGCTTTCCTACCATGCTGAGCAATAGGCATCTTCATCTTTGTTTGCCATCCAGTTAGGAAGAAGAAGAAGAAGAAGAAGAAGAAGAAGAAGAAGAAGAAGAAGAAGAAGAAGAAGAAGAAGAAGAAGAAGAAGAAGAAGAAGAAGAAGAAGAAGAAGAAGAAGAAGAAGAAGAAGAAGAAGAAGAAGAAGAAGAAGAAGAAGAAGAAGAAGAAGAAGAAGAAGAAGAAGAAGAAGAAGAAGAAGAAGAAGAAGAAGAAGAAGAAGAAGAAGAAGAAGACATTGAATTTATATTCCACCCTCCACTCAGAGTGGCTCACAATCTCCTTTATCTTCCTCCCCCACAGCAAACACCCTGTGAGGTGGGTGGGGCTGAGAGGACTCTCACTGCAGCTGCCCCTTCAAGGACAACCTCTGCCAGAGCTATGGCTGACCCAAGGCCATTCCAGCAGGTGCAAGTGGAGGAGTGGAGAATCAAACCCGGTTCTCCCAGATAAGAGTCCACACATTTAACCACTACACCAAACTGAGATTCTCAGTACCCCTCTCCAAATCAATGATCCCTGCCAAATTTCAGAGAGACAGGGGAACAAGACTTAAGTTTCATGGACAATTATAACCAGGGCTTTTTTTTGGTAGCAGGAGCTCCTTTGCATATTAGGCCACACACCCCTGGTGTAGCCAATCCTCCAAGAGCTTACAGTAGGCCCTATAAGAAGAGTTCTGTAAGCTCTTGGAGGATTGGCTACATCAAGGGTGTGTAGCCTAATATGCAACTGAGTTCCTGCTACCAAAAAAAAGCCCTGATTATAACAAAGGTTTGTGAATCCAAAAGCATTAGACACTATAGTAATGGAGAATTAAGTCATTGTTATATCAACAAGCTTTAACTGTTGTATCTGTAATATTGTAATGATTATTTATTTTTGTCATCGAGGGCTAGTGGTTTCAATATAAAAATGTGATCTAACATTTTATTGCATTGTAATTTTCTTTTTGAAATAATTTGTAAAGAAAAATCTTATCTTCATTATGAAAGATGAGGAGAAATGTGTGCCCCCAAGGCTTTCTCATGTAAACGGAAACCATTCAGTCGGTTCCAAAAGTTATTAGAAAGCATGCAATAAGTAATCAAAAAAGGAAGTAGTCAGCCAGTCTTAACAGTGAACAGGAAGCCATTGATCTTAAAAATGAAAACAGATGCTGGTATGTGGGGTTAGAAGGAGGAGACAGCAAGGGAGAGTGTGAGGAGACATCAGAATTTTCCTTTCGGGGTGAATAAGTTGTTTTAGTGGGGCAGTCTTACATTCAGGATCACCTTCCTTTCAAAAAAATATGGTATGAAACTGGCACACAAAAATGATCCAGTCAATCAACAAAACATATCTTTTTTGTTTCTGCTCTATGTTTTGTTTTTATTGCCTATAGCAGATCAGATATTTGCACCTATCTCTTTGAAAACTGGTAGGATGAGCCATATGATCCTTGAGGAGTTCACCCTATTTCAAAGCGAAGAAGATTGAGGAATCAATAACTTTCCCACTGAAACCACTGGAAACAACAATGAAAGTAATAATGAAAATGAATAGGATTAATAATGAATAAAGCAAAAATAGATGTTTTTAAAATGAAACGGAATAAAAACAAAGCTATTTTGCACATCCCTAGATTTTAGGCCCTTTGCCAGTACAACTCAAGTTTTGCAAGTAACTCTCAGTGCAATTCTAAAGTTAGTCCCTTGTAAGCCTAGAGAAGTCAATGGACTTTAAAAGGCTGCAAGTGTTTAGGATTGCACTATTACATGCAAAGGACCTAATCCAACAGCATGGCTCTGATTTGATCATGCCTGTGCCGGTGCTTAAGATCCAGGAGATAAAAGACAAAACAGAGTGCTTTTCATCAGTAACTTTCCAAATTAGGACAGAACTTTCCTGCTTGATACTTTAAGGCACTGCAAGGTGACTTTCCAGAAAATGGTTAGGCCAGAAAGTACAGATCAAAAGATTTAAAATTGCAATACCACTATGAATGCTGTAAAGCCATTTAAAGTTATTGAGGTAAGGATACCATTAGAAATGTGATTAAATAGATACAAATATTTTCCCAGGGTCTCACTTTCATTGTAAATAAAATAGTTGGGATGGAGAGTCAGGGATTCCAGGTCCCAAAGCAATGGTTGCATTTTCCTCCAAATGGATGTAAATGAGCTATCACAAATTGGTAAATCTGATATTTTATTTATTTACTTCTCTTATACCCCATCATCCTCCCTAGTACAGACCCAAAGCACCCTACACTGCTTTTCCCTTCTCTATTTCACCCTCCCAACAACCCTGCAAGGTATGTTTAGGCAAAGGTGTGTAACTGGCCCAAGGGTATCCAGCAAGCTCCCATGGGAGACTAGGGATTTGAACCTGGATGTCCCAAATCCTAGTCCAACAGCAGCCACTATAGCATCCTCCTTCATTATGCCTCTGGTCACTTTAAGATAACCTGTAATGGATTCAGAAACAAAAAGATGTGTCTATCATAATAGGAAAATGTCAGGCTCTAGATGTCAGCTTGGATGGTAACAAGAATAAATAGATAAAATGCAGCTCTATTCCACGGAGGGAAACATTTGGATATGAGGATAGCATTCACCATAAAGTCTGTCTGAGCAGAATTATGGTCCAATAAAATTAATGAGAATATTAGTAAATGGAACAAAATGAATTGAACATGGGTGGGATGGATGGCCTTTGTGAAAGCTAATATTCTTCAAACGTCGCTTTGATGCTTGCATTACTTTTTAATATATAAGAGACAATTTTGGAACATGGAGTACGTTGTTACGTTTATAAATAATTGAAAAAAACAGACTGCTGAAGGACAGTTGCCAAAATGCAATACAGTGCAGTTCGATTGATGATGATTACCTGTGAAATAGGAAACTATATGAAAAAACCTGATGAGATACCATGGGTTGTTGATGGGAACACAAAAGAATTGTTGATTACAATCCACTGGTAAAATGCTACATACTAAATATGAGGTTCAGAAAACAGACATTTAAGCTGACTTAAATTCAGCAATAACAGCCACATTTGGACTTTAAAAATACAAACATCAAGAATTTTGACACCTTCAACATAGGTGCCCCCTAAAGAAACCAAAAAATGTACATGTTTGGATTCTTCCTACCTGGCATCTATCTGAGGTAGGTCTTACTGTTCACCTCATCATTGGCAGAGGTCCTCAAAGAGGAATGAGGAAGAAGGACTAGGATACTAGCTTGGTGTACTCAGCAGAGGGCAATGGGTAAGCAGACCTCCCATTTGATCTGTACTGTACTGTAAAGCCTGGCTGGAGAGTTTGCTATTGGCTGAAGCCAGGGCTTTTTTTGTAGAAAAGCCCAGCAGGGGTTTATTTGTATATTAGGCTACACCCCCTGACACCAAGCCAGCCAGAACTGCGTTCCTGTGGGTTCCTGCTCAAAAAAAGGCCCTGGCTGAAGCACTCTCTGATACTTCTGAATGGCATTGCATTGGTCTGGGCTGGGTCAAGGAGGATGAGCACTGTGTTGTCAGGTACATCCCTCTTGCCTGCCATGGTAAGGCTTCCTGAACTGTCATCATTTGTCTGACTATGTTTTTAAAATCCTTCTGTCATGCTGTTGGCATTGATGTTTCCCACCTGAAATGCTCCCTTCCCTCTTGGAGCATCTAACAACTGCTGCATGCCTTATGGCTGTTACTCCACACACGGAGGGGAGGAGAAGTACACAAGTATAGTGTCTTAAGCCACAATTTTGCACCAATCCCTGTGTTCTCATATGGTACCCTTCAAAAAGGCAAGTGAAGTTAACATGGCACAGCGGATGCAAAGGCATATATTTGGCAACCCAAGAAAGCAAGCAGCCTCACAAAATGAACACGAGGACAAGCAGGCAATGGGAAGCATTTGGTACCCCAAGAAACAGATAGCATTACAAAAAGAGTTTGAATAGGCACTTGGGAACCCCAAAACATGTAGTCACACAGTGCCAGTTGCCAAGAGCAAAGCAAGCTACCAAAGAATTTTTAATTGTACAATCACTTATAGAAAGTGCTCAGCACAGTCAGGGGAAAAGTTATACTGCTTCTGCATGTATGGAATCCAAAATGTTCCTCCTGAAGCCAGTGAGACAATGCAATGACTGGCAGAAATGCTGTGCAAAGTATCTGCTCCGATAGTCAAATCAATGGACATTCTTTTGGTTGGAACATGTGCTGATTATCACGTAATCTGCTGATGCAGGAGAGTCAGCAGGAAATTCAAGGGAGTCAGCAGATGAGGAGAATCTTGAGGATTTGTCTGCCAACTAAATAAGATCTTGCCTGTTCTTCTGCTTCTCAGTTTGTTACAGGCATTTAAACTTGGACATGGCTCCAACTTAGCCAGCTCAGTGGATCCAAGACCAGCATAAGATGCAGTGTATGATACACTTCTGTTTGTTGGTTCAACATGTATTTTTGTATTGTGTAAATTGAATGTGTGTGTGTACTCATTCTTTCCCTTGCTGAAGCCAGATACATGTTGTTTCTATAGGTAGACAATCAATCTGTCATGATGTGCCAGATGTGCAAGCTCTAAATCTGATTTAGCATTCCAGCTCCAGTTTTCTCATAAGGCAGGCTAATGAAAGAGGAGGACAGATAAGAAGCAGTTTAGTTATGGCTTACCTATGTACTTGGTTAGTAGATTCCAAAATGTTGATGTATTCAAAATTAAGCTTCTGGCTAAAACCACTGTCTCTTTCATGAACATAAATGTGACTGAGGAGTAAGAACACAAGGAGAACCCTACTGAATTAGTCCAGTGGTCTGTCTAATAGAGGCCAAGGCTTTCCCTTCATAGGGTTGCCAGTTCCCAGGCCCCAAGGAGGGATCCCCCAGTTTCATGGGTTTCTCCCCACCACAGATCACCTGGCCGTTGGGGGAAACCCCATCCCTAAATAGGGATGCTGCCATGTGATGTTCCCAATGTGATGATATCACCTGGAAGTGATGTCATTACATTAGGGACATCATGCAGGGATGCTCTTTTTTGGCAAAAAGCCCAATTTTACTATAGTTTGTTCAAAATTCAGAGCATCCCAACATGATGATGTCATGGGGATGTTGCATGACCTCCCTGGCCACTCCTGGAATGCTCCCCAAATCCCCTCACCAGAGCAACAACAGGATCTGGCAACCTTATCCTCTCATGTTGCCTTCTGGCACTGGTAGTCAGAAGTTTACTGCCTCTCAATGAAGAGGTTCTCTTTAGTCACCCTGGCTAGAATGTTGTGATTAGCCATGTGATGGTGGAAAGTGCTGTCGAGTCACAGCTGACCTATGGCAACCCCCTAGGGTTTTCAAGGCAAGAGATAGGCAGAGATGGTTTCCCATTGCCTGCCTCTGCATTGCAATCTTGAACTTCTTTGGTGGTCAGCCATCTAGATACTAAACAGGACCAACCCTGTTTAGCTTCCAAGATCTGATGAGATTGTACTAGCCTGGGCCATCAACAACTGTAATATGAATGGTATCCAAGTCATATCATGCTGCATTTTAATAAGCCTGAATACAATGCAGAGAAAAAAAAGCAATCAGGTGTAAGGCAAGTCACCTCACCCTCCCAAGCCCTCTCTCTACCCCTTTTGAACATTAGTGATGAGAGGAGAGATTGTGCCTCAGAGGATACTGGGTGGGATACTGCTTCTGCTAGGCATGCAAGTTTATTTCAAAGTTAGAGCCTAAATATGAACAGGGTTTGATCAAGTATGGTCAGCGAAAAGGATGAAGGATGACATTATGTGGCACGTGGTCTTCACTGAGCCAAACTTTTGCTCACAATTTGACTCGAAGATGACAGGATCAGATAGTCTTAGTCTGAGGATTCTTTCTGAATAACAAAGCGCCCTCCAAGAAGATGGTCACCTTTGCAGTGTGTTTTATGAGTTCAACAGGAGTGGTTGAATAGACGGTTGCATAGTCCTACCTTTTGTGGGGGATTAGAGGTTCCTTACAAATACATCTTTTTGTGAATAGCATTAACAATGTTTTCTCTCCAAGGACAGACAGAATTTAAACACAGAAAATATCCTGTGGGTGAAATTCTAGAATTAATCAGCAGCATGCTATCTAAACGCTTTTATGTGTCCCCACCCCCTTTTTTGAGGTATGGCATGGAGGTTACTACTTAATTTGCAGCTATAATTTCATAGTGCAAAAAGAATCTGAACAGGAGACAAAGGTGAGGAATATACTACCCAGGTTATTTGTCATTAGATTATGCCTGATTTTAATCATGAGCAGGGGCATGTTACCAAATTAACATTCTTCAGTATTTTAATTTGAATGAGTTCCAGTCCAGTTAACTGGAAGAGCTAAACAGATACTTAACACTTAATAGATGTGATTATTGAATTATTTAACATCTTAATCTTTGTAATAGTTCTCTTCCTCCTCAGTATCTTCACATTGACAAAAAAATCCCCCCAAAAAACCCTGTTCATCTTTGTAAAATATTTAAGTCACTTTTGTCTTTGCAACAAGACTGGTATGAAGATCTCTCTTCAGTGAAACCATGCTTTTAAGGTTATATAGGTCTTCCTGTAATTGCAATGGATTGTGTTTCCCACTTTCCAGAGGAGTAGCTGTATTAATCTGCTGCAGCAAAAACTATAGAACAGGGGTGGCCAACGGTAGCTCTCCAGATTTTTTTTGCCTACAACTCCCATCAGCCCCAGCCAGCATGGCTAATGGCTAGAGTTGATGGGAGCTGTAGGTAAAAAACATCTGGAGAGCTACCGTTGGCCACCCCTGCTATAGAGTCTTCCACAAACTACAGCCTGCTTCATTAGACAGCAGCAATCTACTGATACTGTGGCTCAAACTAGGGATAGGCATGGACTAGGGGAGAGGGAAATGGTTCAGTTTGGAATCTATGGCAGCCAATGGACCAAACTCCAAACCAAACCAACCTCACATGGATTGAACCAGTCTGGGAAGTTCAGGATGCAGAACATCTCCCCCCCCCCCCCCCGGTGCTAGAAACTCCAAACTAACAAAGGGTCTCCAGCTGACTCTTCTCTACCTACCCACCAAGTTTGGTGAAGACTGGGCTTAGGGGTTCAAAGTTACAGACCCCCAAAGAAAGTGCCCCCAGGAAAGACATCAGGTGCATGTTCTGGAGTGTACACAACGGACCCTGTGTGAGCAAAGGGCATCAGTCTCACAGCAGACCTCTCCAGGATGGTCTTCTACATGCCCTCCAAGGTATGTGTGGGATGGACTTGGGGGGGTGGTTCCAAGTTATGCCCCCCCAAAGAAGGTGTCCCTAGGATGAATCACCCACCATCTTGTTTCCAAGGCTGAAGAGAATTCTATTCCTACCATTGCCTGGAAGTTTGCTAGCATCAATGCCAGATTTTCCAAGAGACATTTCTGTTTCGCAGACTGCTCCAGGCTACCTGGACCACCCCTGAAGTTTGGGGAATGTCCATGGAGCATGTACTTCACTGTACATCACCTTCCGGACTAGCCCAAATTCTGCACAGATTTTGCTTTGTGCACTGGTTTGTGCTCAACCCTAGGTCAGACCCTTGGTTTCATTTGTGAAACCAAGGCTAATTCCACATGGGGGAGGTTGTGGTGGTCATGCTGCTGGTGTGATTGTTGGCCATTTGCACTTGCAATGGACATTCCAGAAGGCACAGAGTAATCTGTTTTTTCATCATTTAATAGCTGTGGTTTCCCTTTCATATCAGATGTGCAATGTGTTGCCATTCCCTTATGGTCATCATGCCACCGTCATGATTGTCCAGCTGCCTTTAAAAAATATTTTGGCACATAAGTAGTACTGCTTCAGTATAGGACAATTCAAAATGCCCTTAAAAAAACTATTTGCTCAATTGCAAATTATGTCAACAATTATGGGGCATATATCTCTCCCACTAATGCAATGACATGGGAAAAGTGCCCCCCCTTTTTTCTGCTTTCAGGGCTTTTTTTTGTAGCAGGAACTCCTTTGCATATTAGGCCACAACATCCTGATATAGCCAATCCTCCAAGAACTTACAGTAGACCCTGCACTAAGAGCCTTGTAAGCTCTTGGAGGATTGGCTACATCAGGATATTGTGGCCTAATGTGCAAAGGAGTTCCTCCTACAAAAAAAGCCCTGACTGCTATTCTCTAGTAATTTTACTATGTGGTTGCAAACAAGTTGGTCAGCCATCTCTGTAGCAAGGGCAGCACCCAGGAAGAGGCCAGGAGGAAGCCTGCACCATAGCTAAGATTTACTGAGGTTAGTAAAAACAACTAGATTTGAGACCAGTAAACCTTAGAGACCAACAAGATTTTGGGATCCCAAACTGGGGTGTTGTGTCCTAGGTTCAAATGGAGAACTGTTACTTTTGGAGGGAACTGTTACTTTTGGAGGGAAGCTGAACAAGCCAAGCTTGTACTCCACACCAGGGTTCCAGAGAAGGCCTAAGCGTGCCCAATCAGGGGAAGGATTGAAACAAGTAGCCAATCAACATCTAGGCTCATACTGTACCCTGATAGGCCCTTAGGCCTCTGTAAATAGCCAATCCATGTACATAGTTAAGGTCCAATCAGAAGGGGGCAAGAATTGTATAAAGGAGCGGGAGGTTTGAATAGAGCTCAGTCTGTGTTGGTGTTCCTGAAGTAAAGCTTGCTGAAATCACTCTCCGACTCTGGTCTCTTACTGCGCTGACCCCAGTACTTTACATGGGGATATAAGCTTTCATGAGTCAAAGTTCCCTTCATTAGTAAACCAACTTCAAACTAAGGTTTTTGATCTTGCAAACTGGTTCATAGTTAATTGAGTGCCCCACATTTGGATGGTGACATTAACTACAAAATGCTTAATTGAACCACATCTGAACTGAGCCTGTAACTTAGCAAGTTGGTTCATCTCTGTGCACGGTGAATTCACATCTCAAACAAAAAAAAGCTGAAGTTCTACCATTAACGTCTTTTTATGGAAAGTGGCTGAAGCCAGAATAAGACCTTTTTATATCCCTCTTCTCTCTACCATAAGGAGCCTCAAAGCTGCTTACAATCTTCTTCCCTTTCTCTCCCCACAACAGGTACCTTGCAAGGTAAGTGGGACAAAGAATTCTGAGAGAACTTGGACTGCCCTAGGTCACCAGCAAGCTTCGTGTAGAGGGGTGGTTCTCCAGATTAGAGTTTACTGCTTTTAACCATGACACTATGCAGGCTGACAGAAATGGTTAGTATTGTATAAATTAGGCTTTTGCTGCTAACAGGAGCCTCTAAGTCTTTCCCTCATTTCTTCTTTGGAAGCATCCAGTCATACAAAATTTGATGTCACTCTGTTGAAACTCACAGAATGCTGGCAATCATGTTTTGTATCAGGGGCAGGAAATTAACAAGATAGAGCGTGTATTGCTTCAAGTGGAGCACTGTTTCACTTTGCCTAGAATTGTTTTTTTTCCTAGATCAATAACTTTTTTTAAAAAATTGTGACATTTAAAGAACAGCAGGTTATGCCCCCTTAGCTCTTATAACTGTGAGCATGGCGAATTGTTTAAAGGCAGGGAGACATCATTTAAAGGAGGGATGGTTCATTGGTTTGAGCCCTGGAGTTGAATCCTTTCAATGTCAGCTGCACACAATCAGACTCCTGCAGCCCAGAAAATCATAGCACCCCTCCCTGAAAATTGGTTGGGAAAAGCGTGGCGTACCCACTGAAGAAGGATGGCTATGGCTCTGATTAAAGAGAAGGAAGAAGAGTCCCTCTTTGGGGCATTTCCCCCAGGGCTTTTTTTGTAGCAAAAACTCTTTTGCAAATTAGGCCACACCTCCCTGATGTCCAAGACCTTACAGGGCTCTTAGTACAGGGCCTACTGTAAGTTCCAGGAGGATTGTCTACATCAGGGGTGTGTGGCCTAATATGCAAAGGAGTCCCTGCTACAAAAAGAAAAGCCGTGATTTCCCCTAATGTCTGCTTCCAGTCTGGTTTATTCTGGTTGTCATGGCCCTCAAGTGCTCTAGTTTCAGAGAGGTGCTCAGGAAGCATGTTCTTGTTTTTGAACATAAATCAAAATCTGTACCTTCAAGATATACTTAACTTCCAAGGCTGCATAAACAGTGAGCGTTATCCCTCACAGGCTAATAAATGGGACATTTTATACAAAGCCAAAGCAATCACTTATTTAAACAGAGAAAGTAATTGTAGGACTCGAAAATAATGAGTGAGGAAAAGCTGAGCACCAGGCATTCAATTCCAGTGGAAAGACAAGAGATTTGAAGTTCCCCTACTAGCTCATTTTTTTCCTCCCAGAAATATCTCTTTGATCCCCCAAAACTATAATTTGCTTTTTGTATCTTTATTGGTATTTTAAAAAGCATTTTAACAACCATATTCCAAGATTACTCTTCAATTGCTATTCTACCCCTTCCTTCTGAATCATCTGAGCATTTTGCCATTTTAAGACTACCAAGCAAGCCTCTGTCCCCTGCTAGTAGCACTCAATGAGGTGGTGGGAGGAAAATGAGGGGCGAAACAGTGCTCCTCTGATGTTGTGGCATCCATTCTGAGCTTAAAGGATGCTCTAGGATTGACTCAAAATTCTGTGGTTTTATCATAGAGTTTAGAGTGAATTCTAGAGTGGCCTGCAAAGCTTTGATATCATTCCATCTATAGAGCTGGCAGTGACATCACAACATTGGATGATCACCATAACAGTAAATCCCACCCCTGCTAAGTCTCCTGGGGGTGCAAGCCCAGGGCCAGTAACCCTATTGCATATCCTTCTAAATTGGAGGCATGTTCAGTTATGAACTACTGACACAACAACAGCGCTGCTTCTCATGCTCTTTCATGCAGGGAAATATGTCACTGCTACATAATAAATCAATAAATGTAGCTGTTGGTTTAGAAATTAGTGTTTAACTTAGCATCTTGAGCCTTCCCTTTCTCTCCTCACAACAGACCTTGTGAGGTAGATTGGGCTAAGAGAGCTGAGAGAACTGTAATTTTCCAAGGTCGCCCAGAAGGCTTCATGTGGAGGAGTGGAGAATCAAACCCAGTTCTCCAGATTAGAATCTACCATTCTTAACTACTATCCCACAGTCACACTGATAAAAAATGGGGGAAGTATGTAATGCATGATGTTACTGGCATGGTGTGTTTGGAGATAGAGAAACAAGCGTTGCATATATTTCTGCTGGAATCTCCTTTTCAACATCCTTAAATCAACAGAATAGGCTTTTTAAGTATCATAGTATTGTTTGCATTGAGTTAATGGATATATTTTGTTTCCAGTAATTGCTTCATTTGTGCTCATGTTCCATTATATAATAAAAGCTACAAAGAAATTTGAAAGACATGAAATACTTATAAAGCAATTAATTATATGGACCCTGGTTAAGTAGATTGAGCTCCTGAAATTTTCAGTGTGGAACAAAATTAAAATGAAAGATGTTCAAGATTTGTACAATCTTCCTCAGAAGATCAAGCACTTTCCCCACCCTGTGTCATTGCATTAATGAAGAGATATGTTCCCCATAATTGTTGACAAAATGCTGTATTGTCTATTCATTTCTACCCTCCAAAAGGCAGCATTTATGACTTTGTTCTCCTCCACTTAATCCTCACAGCAATCATGTGTGGTAGGATAGTCTGAAAGAGAGTGGCCGAACTAAGGCCACCCAATATGTTTATACTGGAGATGTGCCTGGATTTCTCAAGGCCTAGTCTGATAACCTAAGAAGCACTACACCATGCTGACACTTAAGGAAATATTTTCACATTCTTTAAAGACAGACTAGAGCTGGAGCATATAAACACAAGTTTGTCACCTGTAATGAACAGTGCAGTAATTTAGGTATCAAGGGGGAAATCTGTTTTATATGTAGCATTGCCAGCCTCCAGGTGGAGCCTGCAGATCTCCCAACAGAGCTCAGTTTCTCCGGGAAAAAATGGCATCTTTGGAAGGTGGACTGTATGGCATTATCCCTCACTGAGGTCCCTCCTCTCCACAAATCTGATCCTGCCCAAGCTCCACCCTCAGATCTCTGAGTATTTCCCAACTCAGAGCTGGTAATCCTAAAATTATACGCACCTGGTATAAGCAGCTGAACAAAATAAAGATATCAGTTTTGGAGATCTCTGAATTAACATTATGCTTTATGAGCTACATTTGAATGTTAAAGTGATCTATTTCCAACTTGTGCTTTATTAATTTCACAGCAGCAAGCTCAATCACTCCTTAGTTGGAAATAGGTAATGAACATAGCACAGGACTCTGAACTGCAGCATAGCAATGAAAACTTTTTACAAGCGAAAAGTAGAAATGTTTATGTATCTCTACTTTTTATTTTTTTAAAAAATAGCACAGTTAAGCCAGATCTCTGTACCTTTAAATAGTGAACATTATGCTGTAATGCTAAGATCCAAACTAACTTCTAAAAAAATATGAGAAAGAACTGGAAAATCCGACCCTTGCAAAAATTGTGTATCTGCTTTCGGCAAAGAAGTGCTGAAACATGCAGTGTCACTTATTAGCAAGCCAGAAATATCCGTGCAAATCACAAGGAAGGATTTGTACATCTGTATTCTTGGTCTCACTTGTTGTGAAGGACATCTGTGGTTCTGCATACATACAGTCCTGTATTCCTATAGTCTGAGCACCCAGCAAACCAAGGGCCAGTTCCAGGTGTTTTGTCACCCCGACAAAGGTACCATATCACCACCACCCCAGTCAGTTCCAAAGCACCACAGCAAGGATTTATGGAAAATGATAACCTACAGTTTCTTGGGATGGAAAGTTGCTAACCTCCAAGTGAGGCCCAGAATTATAACTCCCAGAATTACTACTTGTGGCCATTCTACAGTGATCTACACTGTAGAATGTTGATTCTACACCGGAGAAAATGACTGTTTTGAAGGCTGGACTTCATGCGATTTGGTGACTCCCCACACCCCAAGCTTTTCTATGCTTCAATGTTAAATGCAAACTACATACTCTGTATGTTATTAGCTCCTGCTAATACCAGCTCATCTAGGGTTGCCAGTCCTGGGTTGGGAAATACCTGGAGACTTCAGGGGTGGATCCGGGAGAGGTTGGGTTTGGGGAGGGAAGGGGTCTCAACATATTACAATGCCAGTCTACCCAGAGATCAGTGGTAAAAGCAGGCGATCTCAAGGCCCCACCTGGAGACTGGCAACCCTAAAATCAAACTGAGGATGTAGCCAGGAGCCACTGACTGAAGTTCTAAGGATGAGAAATGTAGGAAAGGAGGAGTTTAAGTAAGGAAGAGTTCCTCCCCACAAGTTTTTACTAACTACTCCAATTAACTGATAAATTACCAAAATCAACATTTGAAAATTAAATTGCTGTGGTTTTTTTCCATCCATGACTATTAAAAACAAGCTCCAGGGCTAAGCCTACATCTCAGCACAAAGTAAGTAATGTATTCTAACACTTAAATTGGTAGCCATATTAGGTTGTAGCAGGGCTTTTTTTATAGAAAAACCCAGCAGGAACTATTTGCATATTAGAGTCAGTTTGGTGTAGTGGTTAAGTGTGCGAACTCTTATCTGGGAGAATATCTGGGACTTTGGGGGTGGAGCCAGGAGACTTTGGGGGTGGAGCCAGGAGACTTTGGGGGTGGAGCCAAGAACAAGGGTGTGACAAGCATAATTGAACTCCAAGGGAGTTCTGGCCATCACATTTAAAGGGACAGCACACCTTTTTAAATGTCTTCCTTCCATAGGAAATAATGAAGGATAGGGGCACCTTCTTTTGAGGCTCATAGAATTGGACCCCCTGGTCCAATCGTTTTGAAACTTGGGGGGTACTTTGGAGAGAGACAGTAGACACTATACTGAAAATCTGGTGCCTCTACCTCAAAAAACAGCTCTCCCAGGGAGAGGGGAGAAGAGAGGTCTAATTACTCTCCACACACAAAGCCTGGACAAGCCCGAAGAGGCTGCTGGGAAAATGATCCCTTCCTTTTTCGCTCCCCCATTCCTTCTTCATAGCCCCCCCCCCACTTTCCTCACAACCCGACGCTCGCCATGGTTGACCTGAGTTTTCTCGGCAAAAGACGGGATGGAGCATGGGGGTTGAAAAAGAGGCATCTGAGAGGAGAGCGAGGAAGAGACGGAGACGACGCCTCAGACAGGCAGACACGTCCGCTGAGAGCAAGAAGATGAAACAGGAAGGGGAGAGGAGAAGCTGCTGGAATTGGGGCTGGGTGGGAAGGGCCACCATTCCCCCCCCCGCTTTCCAGATTTTTGGCGAGCGGGGGGGAGGAGGCTCCAAATCGGGGGTCCCCCACCCAGGCGGGGGATTTGGGAAGCCTAGTAACATCAGCTGCCAGTGTCATATCACTTGCCTCTGGTGATAAGTTTTTAAGGCAAGTGCTAAAGGCACTTCAGGACTGGCAGCTTCCATTATCATCCCTGGTGGGTTCGAACAGCTGTAGTGACACATTGTTAATAGCAATAAATCCTTAATCTCAACATCTCGTCTTCCCCTTTTGTCATCTCATTTCTAAATAAGGGGGGGCAGGGGGGGCTCAGGTTGCAAAGCATTGACATATCCATCTTTCCCCTCAAGAACTGCCTTCTCTCTGGCCAAGTCGTAAGCATCTCCTCTCACTAAACTTTTAAAACAGTGCCTGCCATCCATCCTGGATTAGCATTAAACTCCTTGACTACTGATGGGGGAGGGGGGAGAGAACATTAATGGCAACCCCACAGTGAATTCAGCTGGAAGAAACTTATATTTCACAAGGCACACCCAGTGCAAAACTAACCAATCAGAAGAAATCAACCCCACAACAGTACCTGTGTTTTCTCACTGGAATGCAGAATATATACATCACAATTCTCAATAGAAATCAGAGAGAGAGAAAATGCAGAATGCAGGCACAGTTTTCAAAATAAACCCCAACCGACTCGGCTTCAGTGCAAATCAGAAGTAAGCTGTGTATGCAGAAAGGGCCCTGGTCCAAAATTCTGATCTCTACATCACACGGGCTTTTGTGGGGTAACTATTGTGAGCAGTACCAAGCAGCCAGGCCCAGCACAAATCAGGTGATAGCAACCAGTGGTCTCTGCTGGGCCTGACCTGATCAGTCCTCCCTCAGAGGCCAAGATAACCCTGGAAAGGGCCTGGCCACCTCCTCCTTTTTTTTACTGAGAGAAACCAAGGCTGGGCCTTGGTTTCTTTCCCCTGGCAATACTTAGTGGTTGCCTAGCAACAGCCACCAAGAACATTCGTTGCTTAAAGCTATAGATCCCACTTTTATTATTTTGAGGCATTTAGAATTACCCCCTTTTTAAAAAAAATCAGATTATTCTGCAAACTTGAGGTGTTTTGTAGAAAGGTATGCTTGTTCATAGCTCCAGTCCCTGGATTTAAGTATCCACAGATGGAGGCATGCTACATATTATGTATATATAATACCACTCAGAAAAGGGAGGGGTTTTTTTCTGTTATACTGTTAGCTTCACATTTAGTCATCATTTCTACTTCCATTTTGCAAAAGGGGAGAAAACTGTGCCCTCAGTCTATGAATAAGCACAAAAGTGTCCAGTAGAGTTCATCAGTCAGGTGGTTCCAAGTGGCATGGGGGAAAGACTGTTAGGCAGCTTGTGCAAAGCACTGAGCAGGCCATACAAACTCCCACAATTATATTAATCCAATATAGGAAATAAGGAACCTGATTCAAGTTGTTGTCATTCCAAATCAGGCATATTTCACAGTGTATGCTGGTTTCATTTGCAGAACAGTCACAGACAGCATTGAAGCACACGGCACTGGGAACGAGAGCCATAGAAATTTGTATCAAGATCTCATTGTATTAGCAATACTCAATCACATTCTATTAGCATCATATTATGATATTACTCATGTTCACTAATATGATTTCCCGCAGAGAAAATTATATTGCAAAGCCAAGCTATTAAGAAGAAATCCTAAGAGTTTGATTGAAATTGCTGTTGTGAAAGACACTTGCTAATCTGACAGACTTCATTCCTTCTCTCCCCCCGCCCTCCCCAGTCATGCCTGTTATGAATTTTCCACTAAGCCCTTTCAATAATTCTCACAGAGGGCATAGCTAAATATTAATAGTAGAAGGAAAAGAATTTTACTTACTGTTGAAATGAAATATCTTGGTTCCAGGAGATCTGTGTTGTCTATTATAGGTTTCCTAAGTATTGATGTGTGAATTTTCACTCATTAGTCTTATCCAAACATTTTTGGCGTCCCTCAAAATTCCTAAAATGTGTTGCCTAAATAGAACCTTCCAAGTCTTTGAATTTAATACTAAGAGAAATATGGTAACACCTTAGGGCAGTATGAAACACCAAAACACAAGAAGTTGTGGTAAAAAAAATGCGTTTTACTCAAATTGCCTCAGATGTTTTGCCTGAGGAGGAACCTAACCTTTGGGGGAAGTTTAGATGGCGATATCAAAGTGTAGAAACTTGGAGCAATAATGTAACATTTCTCCATTTTTAAGAGGAAACAAAATCAAAGACACAATAAAATATTTATATCCAAAGGCAGGAAACATAACCATCCTTAACATTGTACCAGGAGGAGGGAGGGGATTTTGTTTTCTCCTCAGCTTCATACACATGGACATCGTGATCACCAGTATGGTTGCCAAGGTGCCTGGAGTTTTGACTCACACACATCTGCTCTAAGAAGTGGACTTTGCCCACGGTTTTTAAGGCTTATGTGAATATTATAAGCCTCAGCTTTGCAGCAGCATTCTATATCTCTGGATGGGTGTTAGCCAGAACTACAGACAAGCTTTCAGCCACTCCTTACGTGCACAATCTCGGCTGTTGTAGTGGAAGAAACCATGCCACCATGAACTGTACAGGCAAACAGTTTCTAGCCTGTTTCCATGAACCAAAGACTAACACCACCAGAATCCATCTTGTTTTCCTGACTCCATTACAGCAAAGCAAGAGACTCACGTATCCAACAGCTGCTTCAACTTCTGCATAAGGCAATCAAGCTTATCTTCAGTGTGGATCCTGCCACACTGCCTAAACTTTTGTCCAACAGAACTCAAGACAAAGGATGGTGCCAATAGAGGAGTAAAGAAGAGGAAGAACAGCTTCACTCAGAGCCATAGTTATTGTATAAATTGGGTGTCACCTTAGGTATCAATTTGACCATCTATTGTCACTTATAGATAGGTTTGGATAGCTTGTTTAATCACCTCCACCCATGCCCTGCCCTGTCACACTGGAGCCTCCCCCTTGCCCATTGTTACCTGGAAGCCCAAAGGTAACCAGGGCCAGGTCCACTCATTGGCCAGGTATGGGTATCCAATCAGGTGCCCCCAATAAACTGGCCATTGGCTACTGCACAAGTCCATTAATAGACTCATATAACATACATTATGGTCATTGCAGAGCCTCCCCTTTTTCTGAGGTCATGTACCAGCTGACCACCTGTCATCCGCCCCTGAACCTCCTACCCCCTTAGGGGTCAAGGTAGACTTTATAACTTCTGACCCAACTCCCCACAGGTGTGCATCTAGCAGTACCCCATTCCTGCTGTTTAGATACATCCCCGATTCCTGATCAGTTGAGGGTCTCTTCCCCCTAGTCCTCGTTTGTCGCCATTGGAGCCTTCCTTGAAGACTATGATCGGTAATTATCACCCTGTTTGTCCATCCTTATGTTACCTCTATGCAATTCTCTCTATTTTATTAGGTCTGTATATATGTTATATGAGTCTATTATCTTGTATGTGTGTGTTCTATATTTTTCTGTAATAAAATCATAATTGTTTTACTAAATTAGTGTCCTTGGTAAATTGAGCAATAATTTCTGGAAGTGGAATCCTGTATACATAGATTCTAGATCCCTTTTTAAGCCAAAGGTGCCCACCTGTCAATTCCCCAACCTCTTTTGAGGGCATTTTGGCTTACATTCCCTAATCAATGTAAAGCATCTCTAAGCACAACTTTACTGGATAATACTGTGATATCTGATAGCTATTCCTTGTGAAACATGGCAAAAAAAATTAAATTGAATTGAGCCTGGTATGACTGACTGCTCTCGAAAAATCTAGAATTCACCTCCCTAACTGTGACTGTTGATCAGCAACACAGCAAATAAAAATCAGTTACACCAGAGATACAGCAGAACTAAGGGCATAAATCTTGAAGTTTCTATATTAAGTGACCTCTACTGAATGAAACTCAATAAAAAAATTCTTATTATCATGCCTCTTTCCTGCTATCATAAGGATTCTTGTCAGAGAGGGATGACCCTACACAGAGAAACTATTGGATCTGACGGTCTGACCTGACTGCAAATGGCTGAAGTAGAAGAAAACATAATAAAGATGGCATGACTGAATGCTATCACCTCACCAAGAAATGCTGTGAAAATTCCCCATATGGACAAGTTTATTTCATTTTTATCCCACTCTTCCTCCCAAGAGCTCAGGGCAACATACAAGATTGTCTCTTCTGCCATTTAATCCTCACAATAAGTATGAGAGTTATGTTTTCCTGGAAGATAATGATAGCCCAAGATTTTCCACAGCATAATTCTAAACATGTCTACTCACTCAGGATCCTATTTAGGCCCATTCAATGGGGCTTATTCCAAGAAAATGTTCTTAGGATTGCACTGCCAATATTCTTCATGGGTGGAACAGTGATTTGAACTTGAGGACATCCCAGTCCTAGACTGTCATTCTGCATTGACTTACAGTCTATATGGTCATCATTCATTGAACTTAAAAGCATCAAGAGATAGCTCCATATGTGAAATAGCTAGGTCAAACACTATAAGTAAAGATTTCTTTCAGTGGAGGCAATTCTTGTTGGAAATGAAGGTGCTGTCCTCTATTTCAGCCTCTAAATGTCATGGCAACAGGCTAGATAACTAGTCACACTGACCCTTCCTTCCTATCTGTCTACTTTTCTGCCTCTATCTCTTTGAAGTGTAGATAGTTTTTCTCAGGGAACTTCCTTCCTTCTGCCCTCTCTCACACAATGCCAATGCCCTTCTCCCTGCACACACCATGAGGGACAACATCCCATCCACTCTTGGCACCATGAAGCAGATGGACCTCTTGGCATCTGCTTCCATCTTCAGCTAGTAAGTTAGTAAACTATCCTATATCTACTCTTTCCTATTCAAAGTTACGGTTGCTGATCTCCGGGTGGGGCCTGGAGATCTCCCACTTTTACAATTGATCTCCAGCTGACAGAAATCAGTTCCCTTGGATAAAATGGCTGCTTTGAAGGGTAGACTCTATGGCATGTACCATGCTGAGGCCCCTCCCCTCCCCAAACCCCGCCCTCTTCCAGATCCACCCCCCAAGTATCCAGGTATTTTTCCAACACAGACCTGGGAGCCCTATCCAAAGTGTATTTCTCTAATAAAGAGAGTACTTTCTCCTTTTAAATGTGGGTCTGTGTAACTCTGTAAGCTAAGTAACCTGGTTAAGTGATGCTCCTGTATTTGTAGCTTTATTTAAGCACTCTGCTAACTAGTAGGAACTGACCTAACTATACCAGTTAATCCCAACAATACTCACATTAATCTTGAAGGCAGTGATGAAGTCTCAACTGATCCTACATCACTGAATATTTCAGTGTCATGGGGCAGGAATGAAGCTGTGTGAACATATCCTAAGAGACTTCTGTTAGCATTAATATTCAGGAGTGAAAGTGTGGATGTGTGCAGATTTGGGGAATGGAAAGTTGGAGAAGGTAAACTAAAATTTGTCAAAGTTTGTACCACTTAAGTTGTTGTGACTCACTGGTATCTTTAGGTAATAAAGTTGCCTGAGGTAATGCTGAGTCTCATCGTTGCTGTAGGAGGCAGCGAAGAACCAAAAACAAAATGTTTATTTTTCTTAGAGAAACATTAAAATAATGTACTTGAACGTGTATGGTTTTATAACCAGGAAAATATTTTTTTCAGCAACAGACATATGTTGGCTTGGCTTACACATATTAACAAACTAATACATTAATCTCATTGAATTTCCAGAGCCTTCCCTGTTCTAGAGTCAAAGCAGTCCCTCACCCTATTTTAATGACTTTTATAATTCATCATACATTTGAACAATGAATGCTTCTATGTGTACCTTAATTACAACAGCAAATCAAAGCAGTTGTATTATGCCTGGAGAGACGGCCTATTAAACTGCCTAATGAAAAAGTCAACAGACTGAGGAGCACCAAAATGAAATGGGGTGGGCATATAATATATGATGTTGTGATTCTTAAACTTGTTGGGGAGGAATCTTGTGTTGTGGCATGAACTCCAGAGGCAACTTCTAAGATAAAGAGCAGTAGAAGGGGCACATCATGACAGGTGCATGCAGAACTCAAGTGAGTCTGCCATTTTGATTTTGCCCCTTTGGCACTCACCTATTGGTCCCCTTCAACTTCAGACTTTAGTCATTCCCACTCCCCTCTGACTGCAATGTCCACTAGGCTCATTAAATATAAACCAGCGAGACTCTGTGTGATGTAGTGTTGGAGTACAACACAGAGTCCTCCTAGGTTCAAATCTTTTATCTGAAGTGAAGTGGACTGCACCCAGAGCATCCACTGTCTCTCAGCCTGACTTTACATTCAGGGTTTTGAGGATAAAATGGAGGAAGGGAGAACCATATACGCTCTCCTGAGCTCCTTGGGGAAGTGGGGATACAAATGCAATACAGGATGGGAAAATCTGATGAGTAAAACAACTCCTCAGAATTTTAAAAATGTTAATCATGTTTTTAAATTATAAAATGTTAATTACACTATAACTAGTTTAAAGTAAAATCTGATTTTAAAATAAACATGTTAAGGTCTACAATTATAATCTCTTAATGGTGGATCCATCTGGGGATCAGCTGTGACAATAATGGTGTACTCTAATCTCCCCCCCAGAAGATAGAGGGATCTTCACTCCTGGATCCCAGGATGACCCTCCTCTCCAGCTGGATCACCAAATGTCAACAGAATCTATCAGAAAATATGCTGCAGAGTAGAATGTATGAATTTCAGAACAGAAAACATGATTCACCATGGAGCATGTTTGACTTAAATCAGTGGTGTCTTTTCTTCTTGGTGATTCAGTTCTCCTCAGTTTCAGTCAATCACACTTTTTTAACCAACTGTTAACTCCTAATGCATAATTCAAAAACCACTGGTATGTGTATTGCTATAGCTTTTACCCATTCCCCTCCCCACCAGTTTGGTGCAGTGGTAAGAATGGCAGACTCTAATCTGGAGAACCCAGTTTGATTCACAGCTGGGTGACCCTGGGTCAGTTATAGTTCTCAGAGCTCTCTCAGCCCCACCTACCTCACAGGGTGTCTGTTGTGGGGAGAGAAAGGGAAGGAAATTGTAAACTGCTCTGAGACTCCTTTGGGTAGTGACCCACTCTTCTTCTTCTGGCATATGATTCAAGCATATTCAAAACCAAAGTATTCCACAGATCTTTATTTCAAAATGTGATCCTGTTTTATTTTAACCAGAGCTATTCGGATATGTCATTATCATGATCTGAATGGGAAAGGCCTCAAGGGGCTGCACTGGGAGACAATCAACCATCCCTCCCTTGGCCACATAAGACATGCCTTTCCTTGAAGATCTGTAAGCCACTTTTCTAGGATACATATAAATTTTGGAATGATACATCATTCTGCCTAAACACATCTGACACTTTGCTAAGTACAAGATTCATCGGTTCAAGAGTATGATAAACGGTAGGGAAAGAGGCCCAATTTAAAATATAGAATTTCCATCCAAATTGCAGAATATCTGTTTTTACATCACCATGATGTTGCTTTGTTTTTATAGCACAACTGGAAAATTGACTTTCAGCCTCAGTGAGTTATTTCTAATTAAAACAATGCAAGGTCAAAACCAACATTTCCTTGGTAAGAAGGAATGCTTTTTTACTTGTTTTATATTGGCTCTCATCTGAGCTTCCCCAGTAACATGTTTTTGGAACCCAGTATTTCATGCACAAAAAAGCTCTGTTTACTGGGTTTATCTTTATTCTACTTACTGCAGGTCAGTATTTTGACGAAAGCAATAGTTTTCCATGGCAAATGTGATCCCATGGCATCTTCGTCCCCTGGGCTCATTGCATGAACTTGTTTATGATCAATAAATCCTGGAAAGGCCCAAGTCGAATATACCAGTCTTCTATTGTGAATCATAACAAGGCAATAGAGAGGTTAGAAGAGTAGTCAGTCAAAAGATGGCAGTGTCAATAAGGGAAGAAAAGTTCTATTGAATTGAGTGTCATCAGTGGGATGGGGCATAATGGAAAGCTTATATATCAGACCACAGAGTCTGTAGCAAATGAAGTCAAGTGAAGGGAAGTAAGCTGTTGGGAAATTCAAGTATGGAAAAGCTAGATGAGAATAGGGCATAAAATGGTAGGAATGATGAGTTAGTTGTGGGGGTAGTGAGAGGAGGACAACTCAAAGGATAGTGTTATCTGTTATTTCTATTTCTTTATGCAAGCATAATTTTTAACATTAAAAATCTATCCTAATGGATCATCTCAAAATCGGTAGGGGCTATTGCACAGCCATCAGCAATTGCCTGCCTCCCACTCCCTTAGATGGAATCACAAGAGTAAGTATTCAGGCTTAACATGGGAAAGTTGACCAATCAGGGAGGGTCTGGCCAGCCAGGTCTGGCAGCAGCCATCATCCCTGACCATTCTGGTCCAGCACGAGCTCCTCACCTGCCCACTCTCTTGTTAAGACCATGTGGGATTAGCTAGTCGCCAGTTAGGTGTCACAGGCTGGGGCCGGGTCAGGCAAAGTCCAGGGGCAGTCCAAGGTCTGTAGCTGGTGAGCAAAGAGGGTCCAAGGCGCCAAAACCGAATCACAGTCCAAGTATCGCAGGTCAGAGGTTCAGAAGCCGAAGTCAGGGGGTCCAGAAGTCAAAGCCAAAAGCCGAAGTGGATGCTAGAACATCAGGTAAGTGACTAGTTGCTTCCACAAAGCCTCCTCCCAAAGCCCACAGCTATATAGCCCTCTGCTGTCTGTTGCCCATTTGGGCTAATTGCTGGCTCAGAGAGGCAGCCAGGATCCTGCTGAGACTCAAGCATCCTTCCTCCTAGAAGGGCCAGAATCCTTTCAAAACTCAGGGCTCAGGGAGCGTCTTGCTCGTGAGCGTGCCGCCCTCCTCCGATCCCTGAGGTCCTGACGAAGGCGGTCACACACACGAGCCACCTGAGAGGGCGAGGCAGGGGAGCTTGGATCTTCTCCAGCAAGAGGCAGGGGCACTGGTGCAGGTGGCAGGGGCACAGTTTCTTCTGCAGGCTCAGCTTCTTCTGCAGGGTCCCCAGCACCCATGACATTAGGGGGCTCAGCAGGAATTATTTAGGCCTCACTGAAATTGGCTGTGAGGGGTCCTTTTTTTACCTGCTCCACAAGGTCAGACAGGGTGAGGCATAAATAGGCCTAGTTTCACTGGTTAGGCCCTAACTGGGATGGTGGGAAAAGCATGGGTTGAAGGGGTTTCAAGCTGTCGAGCACCCCGAGATATCAGCAATAGAGGGATCCTCAATTAGGCTACCTAGAGGTTTAGCAGTCCAGGTGGCCTGGTTGGAGGCCTCTTCGGGGTCAGGGAAGCATATGACCAGCCTTAAGGCTTCGCGGTCATAGGTGGGGATCCCCTCTCCCATCCCCTCTATGCACTGGTGTGTGGGCAGTGACAGGTAGGGTCCAGAAGCTTCTGGACCCTGCCCTGAGCCGGGGTAGGTTTGCCCTGTTAGGAAACTTGCTTTGAAGAAGATAGAAGATATTGGATTTATATCCCGCCCTCCACTCCGAAGAGTCTCAGAGCGGCTCACAATCTCCTTTACCTTCCTCCCCCACAACAGACACCCTGGAGAGGGCTCTCACAGCAGCTGCCCTTTCAAGGACAACCTCTGCCAGAGCTATGGCTGACCCAAGGCCATGCTAGCAGGTGCAAGTGGAGGAGTGGGGAATCAAACCCGGTTCTCCCAGATAAGAGTCCGCACACTTAACCACTACACCAAACTGGCTCTCCACACCAAACTGGCAAGCTCAATGTGACCCGTGCTTTAGGATGTATGTAATGTTGCAGATCAGCTTATGTGTAAATAAAACTCCCAGTTTAACCAATAACTTGTGTAGTGTTTCATTTGAGAGGTAGGTGGGCAATAGTCTTTCTGGCCAGCAATCTTTTTTTCCTAACAGTGGCTAATCTGATTCTGAGCCATTGGAACAAGGGCTACTTCCCCAGCCTCCATGAAGCTTGAAGAAAGTTTCTCAGGATCCTGTGGATAAGAAGCCTGGAGCTTCTGGTCCCCAATATAGGAAGAGGAAGGTGGTGGTGATTGGAGACTCCTTGCACAGAGGGGTGGAGCCCAAAGTGTGCCAACCAGACTTGTCATCCCGAGAGGTCTGCTGTCTGCTGGGTGCATGCACCCAGCATGTGACAGAAAGGATTGGAAGACTTATCAAGCCCACGGATTACTATCCTTTTGTGCTGATCCATGTGGGAACGAATGATACTGCCCATCATAGCCCTGAACGTATTAGAAAAGTCTACGTGGCTCTTGGTCAGAAGGTGAAGGAGCTGGGCTCACAGATTGTGTTCTCATCAGTGCTTTCTGTTGAAGGCCATGGCTTAGGACAAGAAAGAAGAATACTTCAAATAAATGACTGGGTATGTCAATGATGTCATCAGGAAAGATTCGAATTTCTGGACCCTGGCTTACACTTTTGAGATGGTGATTTATTCGGAGATGGTTTGCACCTTATGGCGGTAGGGGAAAGGGTGTTTGGTAACAGCCTTGTTAACCTAATAAGGAGGGCTTTAAACTAAATTGTATGGGGGAGCGAGACAATAATTCAAAGCCTCATATGATGCCAGAAACTGTGGATAAGAACATTAAAGAGTTGCAAAGAGTGGTGCATATGCTAGGTAATGTTAACTTGCAGGCTTGTACAGAAACTAAACCAACAAGGAGGAATTGATTGAAGAAGTGGAAATAGTGGGCACCCTGGGCAGTAGTGACCATGTGATTTTGGAATTTACAGTCTTAGGGAAGGGGAAAGCTATACATAATCAGACATAGGTTGGACTTCAGAAAGGCAAACTTTGATAAACTTAGAACTATGCTGGGTAAAATCCCATGGTCAGAGATACTTAGGAGGAAGGGGGTTCAGGAGGGGTGGGAGTTTCTTAAAAGCAAAATACTGAAAGCACAATCACAGACGATTCCTATGAGAAGAAAAAATGGAAAAAGCCTAAAGAAGCTGAAGTGGCTCCATAAACAGCTCTCTAAAGACTTGAGAAATAAAAAAGACTTCATTAGGAATTGGAAGGAAGGCCTTATAACCAAGGATGAATATAAACAAATCACCAGTGCTTGTAGAGAAAAAGTTAGGAAAGCTAAAGCTCAGTATGAGTTTAGGCTGGCCAAAGATGCTAAAAACAACAAAAACAGGTTCTTTTCTTATGTTCAGAGTAAGAAAAAGAGCAAGGACATGGTAGACCCATTGCATGAGCAAGAAAGTGAAATTGTAACAGGTAAAGAAGAGAGGGCAGAACTGCTCAATTCCTACTTTTCCTCAGTCTTCTCTTCTGAGGGAAACGGTGCTCAACATAGTAAAAACAGAACATATAAGGAGGGTATGAAGTTCCAACCTAGGATCAGCATAAACACCTAGTTTCTTTAAATGAAACTAAGTCCTCAGGGCCAGATGAATTGCATCCAAGGGTTCTAAAAGAGCTTGTGGATGTAGTTTCTGAGCCTCTGGCTATTATTTTTGAGAATTCTTGGAGAACAGGAGTGGTGCCGGAAGATTGGAGGCAGGCGAATGTTGTCCCCATCTTCAAGAAGGGGGGAAAAGATGATCCGAGTAACTACCGACCCATCAGCTTGACGTCTATACCTGGAAAAGTTTTAGAACAAATCATCAAACAGTAGGTCCTGGAACATTTAGAAAGAATGGATGTGATTACTAAGAGCCAGCATGGTTTTCTCAAGAACAAGTCATGTCAGACTAACCTGATCTCTTTTTTTGAGAAAGTGACTACCTTGCTGGATCAGGGAAATGCTGTAGACATTGGTTATCTTGATTTCAGTAAGGCTTTTGATAAAGTTCCACATACTATCCTTGTTGACAAGTTGGTAATATGTAGTTTGGATCCTGTTACCGTTAAGTGGATCTGTAACTGGTTGACAGATCGCACCCAAACAGTGCTTGTGAATGGTTCCTCATCCTCTTGGACAAGTGAAGTGCCTCAAGGATCTGTCCTGGAACCTGTATTGTTCAACATCTTTATAAATTATTTGGATGAAGGAATAGAGGAAATGCTTATTAAATTTGCAGATGATACTAAATTGGGAGAGATTGCAAACACAGAAGAAAACAGAAACAGGATACAGGATGACCTTGACAGGCTGGAAAACTGGGCTAAAATCAATAACATGAATTTTAACAGGGATAAATGTAAAGTTCTGCAATTAGGTAGGAAAAATCCAATGCATGGTTATAGGATGGGGGAGACTTGTCTTAGCAGTAGTATGTGCGAAAAGGATCTAGGGGTCTTAGTGGATCATACGCTGAACATGAGTCAACAGTGTGACGCAGTGGTTAAAAAGGCAAATGCAATTTTGGACTGTATCAACAGAAGTATAGTGTCCAGATCATGTGATGTGATGGTATTGCTTTACTCTGCTCTGGTAAGACCTCACCTGGAGTATTGTGTTCAGTTTTGGGCACCACATTTTAAGAAGGATATAGACAAGCTGGAACGGGTCCAGAGGAGGGGAACGAAGATGGTGAGGGGTCTGGAGCCCAAGTCCTATGTGGAAAGGTTGAAGGAGATGGGGATGTTTAGCCTGGAGAAGAAGTAGCTGAGAGATGATATGATCACCATCTTCAAATAGTTGAAGGGCTGTCATATAGAGGATGGTGTGGAATTGTTTTCTGTGGCCCCGGAAGGTAGGATCAGAACCATTGGGTTGAAATTAAATCAAAAGAGTTTCCGGCTCAACGTTAGGAAGAACTTCCTGACGGTTAGAGTGATTCCTCAGTGGAACAGGCTTCCTTAGGAAGTGGTGGGCTCTCCTTCCTTGGAGGTTTTTAAACAGAGGCTAGATGGCCATCTGATAGTAATGAAGATCCTGTGAATTTAGGGGGAAGTGTTTGTGAGTTTCCTGCATTGTGTAGGGGGTTGGACTAGATGACCCTAGAGGTCCCTTCCAGCTCTATGATTCTATAAAAAAGAAAGAATCAAATGTGTCTTGGAGCTTCACCAAAGGGACATGAAATTGATGGCTATCCATGTTATTTGTCTATAGGTGCTGGTACTTAAAGGTATACTGCTTTTGTACATGGAGGTTAACTATTGGGTATTAGCTGTTGGTTGACCTGTATTCCATCATGGCATCTATAAAAATACAAGAAATACCTTGACAATGACTTTTTCAAGTCTCAGTCTGACCTGATCTCATCAGATCTAGGAAGCAAAATAGCATTGGCCTTGGCTATTATTTGGATGGAAGACTTCCAAGGAATACCACGGTTGTGACATGAAAACAGGCAATGGCCAACCACCTCTGAATGTCTCTTGCCTTGGAAACACTATGAGGTTATCATAAATCAGCTGTGACTTGATGGTGAAAAAGCCCCCACTTTTTTTTTTAGCAGTCACAGCTGTTCAAAGCAGGATGCTGTATGTACCAGAAGGAATTTTTTGTTAGTTAATGTAATAAATAGACTTTGAAAAATGCCTGCATCTCATCCATTTAATGAAAGCCTCAAAGTAGAAACAGGTGTTCTACTGAGCACTCAGAAAGTGTGGGTGCCAAATAAGTCTGCTACAAGCCTTCACCTTTAAAAAAATGTATAGTTTTTGTTCACCAGGGAATTTGTGGAAGGTTTAGTTATGATAAAACCTTTTCTGATACCTTTCAGGTCAGGACAGCTGTCAGCAGGAAGCAAACCTGCCTTCTACTTATTTAACATCTGTTCTGTTTTGCTACTTAACAATATGCTGGCAGGTGTCTACATCCAGTTTCAAGAAATATAAACTCTTCAGCTTGACAGTAGAATGCAGAACCTTAGATCGTTTGACAATTTATCAAAGAAACAAGTTTTCCTCCTGCCCCTGATATCCCACATTGAACCACTGCTCCCACTGGTTGCAGAAGCAAAGAGCTGATGGTCCTTATGGCAAAATCTGAATTGTGGGAGTCTTCTGCTGTATCCAAATTGACATAGGTTTCATAATCACAAAATATTGATCCTCTACCCATATGGAAAATGAGATTATGGTCTTTACTGTTAACAGTCTTGGTAGATTAATGCCATACTGAAGTCCCTGTGGGTTCATTTATGTGGTACTTCATTCAGAGACAACTCGGGAGTCAGGTTATGCATTTGGTATAACTGCACCTTCTGCTTTACAAGTGGGATCTGTGAGATGTGGAGAGAGCAGGGAGTATTCATTTGTGAACTTGTCCAACAATAGTTCACTGCCACAAACTTTAAAAGAAGATGGGAAGGGAGCTGATGGAGGATGGGTTTGGGAATGACTTTTAGCTGTGACAACAAACAGGAACATCTCTGTTCAGAAGTCATATGCTTCTGGGTATCAGATGCTGGTAATAAACATCAGGGAAGAGAAGCAGCCTTCATACAATACTTGTGGACTTCCCAGAGGTATCTACCTGATCATAGCTGGAAACTGGAAACTGAACTCAATGGATTCTTGGTCCAATCTAGCATGATATATACACTTACAATAACGTTATCTTGTGGGACCACAAAGGAATGGGCAGAACATTGGATCTTGAAATGGGAAGTGCTGTTGGATTATCTCTTTGACTGAGCTAGCTACCTCAACCTCATCCAAAAAGAACCAATTTTAATGGAAAACAGATGAGCAGAAGCCTCCCTCTGCCTCAGCTGCCCTCAAGTAGTTTCCTCTTGAAACAAGCTGCAATACTGGAAGTGAATTTCACTGGATAAAATGTATTTGGAAATATAGTGATAGTTCAGCAACACTCACTCATATGTTTCTTTGGACTGGTTTCTTTGGACTTGAAAACTGGGTCTCCCACTCCCTACATAAGAGTCAGTTTCATGCATAAATATTCTTAGCCAACTTAATTGGCAAGGTTATTGTAAAGATACATTGAGATAAAAATTGTAAGACCGACAAGAACTGTGAAGAAGAAGAAGAATTGCAGATTTATACCCTGCCCTTCTCCCTGAATCAGAGACTCAGAGCAGTTTACAATCTCCTATGTCTTCTCCCACCACAACTGTGAGGAAAAAACCCCTTACAGAACATCGTAATCACCAGCTTGGTTGCCAGAGCACCTGGAGAAGTGACTCGCACACGTCTGGCCAGAGAGTGTGAGCAAACCTATCCAGGGGCAAAAGGGACATGCAGTATAAGCAGCCATAACGCTACTACGGCACTCAAGACCGGTACAAGAGTGCCTACCAGGAGAACGGATGGCTTTTCGTCGTTCCATATGACGTCCATCCCAGCCATGGAGCGGAGGAAACTGCGCCGCCTGGAGCTATCCAGGCAAACGGTTTTGAAGCACTGACCACAGAATCCACCATGGAGGGCTAACACCATATGCAGCCATCTTCCTACCAGGCCTGACTCCATTCCAGCGAAACGGACGGTTCACGTACACACCAGATGTCACCTGTGCCTGCAAGCAACCCACCCACCCCAGGAGTGGTTAATCATCCAACCGCCACTGTCTTTGTCTAACGGAACCCAAGACGAAGACTGATACCAAGGAGAAGACAGAAGAAGAGAAAGACCATCTTTGGCCAAAGCCAAGTTCCTTTGTATAGACTGGGTGTTACCTAGGCCATGATTTGACTCTCTATTGTCACCCTTTTAGATAAGTCTAATAGTCCTAAGTATCTCCCCACCCAGTAATTTCCTCTATTCTTTTCCCCAACTGTCATTTTGGAGCCTCACCCTGGTCCATTTCAACCTGAAAGTTCACTCAGGTATCCAGGATCCAAGCAAGTCCATTGGTCAGGAATGGGCACCCAATGAGGTTCCACCAATGAACTTTCTATTGGTTGTCGCAGTAGTCCAGCCCTTATGGCTCCACTGCAAAACCTCCCCTTTTTGGGAGGTCATGCATCAGCTGACCACCTTCCTCCTCCCTCCTCCCTCTCATCCCCTAAGGGCTCAAGAGAGTCCTCATAATCTGTGGACTAGCTACCCACAGGTGTGCTTCTATCAGTATCCCAATTCCGCTGCATAGATCCATCCCCGACTCCTGATCAGTTTCAGGTCCCTTCTCCCACTTCCTCACTCGTCGCCATTGGAGCCTTCCTTGAAGACTACGATCGGTAAATATCACCCTGTTTGTCTACCCATGTGTTCCCCTATCTCTCTATCTATTTTTCTTAGGACTGTACGTATGATTTTATGAGTATTTTATCTTGTATGGAAGCCTATATTTTTCTTAATACATTTTAATTGTTTTACTTAATTAGAGTCCCTAATATTTTTAAGCATTACTTTCTGGACGTGGAATCCTGTATACACAGGTAAAAAGATCCTGACTAAGCTAGGTGCCCACCTGACAATTCCCCAACCTCGTTTTGAGGGAATTTTGGCTTACACAACAGACACCCTGTGAGGTGGGTGGGGCTGAGAGGGCTCTCACAGCAGCTGCCCTTTCAAGGACAAGTCTTGCGATAGCTATGGCCATTCCAACAGGTGCAAGTGGAGGAGAGGGGAATCAAACCTGGTTCTCCCAGATAAGAGTCCGCACACTTAACCATTACACCAAACTGGCTTCTTCTTCTGAAGAAGAAGAGTTTGCTGATCACAGTTAATTTGTTGGTGGGGATAAGCTGCAGTTGACACTTGGTCAGCCCAAGAAGAGAAAACTCAGAAGTTGCCATGAGTCATCAGAAATGGCTACCAGTCACCACACAATAACTCATCCCAGTGGTTTCCCACGCTAATTCAACCCAGATCAAAGGTTTTCTGAATTTGTTAATTTTGCTATTCTGCTATTGGTTTTTAACTTTGTACCACTTGGCATTCCAAACCCCACCAGCTATATGTGGCTCTGCTTACTGTACCTCATTCCTTGTCTGAAGAAGTGTGCATGCACACAAAAGCTTACGTTCTGAATAAAACGAAGTTGGTCTTAAAGGTGCAATTGGCTCCTATTTTATTCATCCCAATGACTGTTCGCCTCTGGAATGTACCTATTAATGTAAAGACATGGAAGGGTTGCAATCCTTTTGAACTCTTCACAGTGATCCATCCTATAACTGTTGTGATTTACATGTTATGTGTTCTGTGTCCAATTTCTTTTTTGTTTTCATTGCCTTTATCCTATGCACAATCCTTTGGGACAGATCTCTGCTACAGCCTATTTAAGTTTAAACCACTTTATTGTGATTTACCACTTTGTTGTGATTTACATGTTATATGTTCTGTGTCCAATTTCTTTTTTGTTTTCATTGCCTTTATTCTATGCACAAACTCCTATCCTTTGGGGCAGATCTCTGCTACAGCCTATTTAAGTTTAAACCACTTTATCTCACATAGCTTCCCTCAAATATTATTAGGGGAAGGATATTGAGAATTCTCTGTGAGAGTTCTCTAGTCCCCATCCAGAATGACAGTTTCCAGCTTTCCCTGGGGATGCTATTAAAGAATTTTAAAACAAGCATGTCGTATCGACGCAAGCTGAGGACGGAAGTGTGACTAAATATGCATTGTAGTTTCTATTCCTATCTGATATATTAAAAATTACAGTCTTAACATATTAAAATGCACAGCCTGTTCTAACTCATTCATTACAATGACATTTCTGTTATCATTGTTTCTGCTATCTGTACTGCTCTGAAATACCACTGACATTTTTTTTGAAAGATTACAAAATAAGAGTTACCTTAGCTAATGCAACATTTTCTTTTCTGCTCTTAATGAGGGTTAGAGAAACAATAAGAAGTAAACAAAATTCACTTGCTCCAAGTTGACTGTCATGAACTTAGCCAGGCTGGAGCGGTGTGATTATCTCCATTAATAGGTTCACCACTGTGGCTCAAAATGTAGAAACAATGGATTGCTGAATGGATGCCATACCTTTTGTAACAAAAAAATGACCACCTAGAGCTAAACTCAAAGGCCAGTTTCATAATATTTTTTTCATTACATTCCTGCATTTAATTTATTATACTCAACAATACTGCAATGACCTGTTCTAAACTCATTCAAATATTAATTTTCTCATTATTGAAAATACCAGACTTTCTGATTTATAACCCACATTCCTATGTCTATATGTGATGCTCTTCTACTGGAGAGGTGGCAGTTGCCCATCAATAGCTGACATCTGTCACTCACAACACATCTGTTCCTTATTTTATCAAGGTACATCTTCCAGATTATTTGAATTAAATATCCACATGTCTTCTTGAGTGCCTATAGTTTGGATTGAATTAATTTGATAGGTGAATTTAATTGGTAATGACAGCTGTAGTAAATATATTCAAACAAAAAAGGGACAAGTATTAGAAGGGGAAAGGCATCTTAATTTGTCTTACACAGATGTTGAGACAAAAGGACAGAGAACGGTATGTGAGAGAGAGTATGTTATGACTCAGTGGAACTGCCCACTGAGTGACTGACCAGAGCCAGCTTGGAGTAGTGGTTAGGAGCAATGGACTCTAATCTGGAGAACCAGGTTTGATTCCCCACTCCTCCACATGCAGCTGCCGGGTGACCTTGGGTTAGTCACAGTTCTCTCAGAGCTGTTCTTTCAAGAGTAGTTCTTGAAAGAGCTCTTTCAGCCCACCCCACTTACCTCACAGAATGTCTGTTGTGGGAAGGAGATTGTAAGCCACTCTGAGACTCCAAATGAAGGGCAGGGTATAAATCCAAACCCCCTTCTCCTCCTTCTATTGTCAAAAACACTTAAATGCACTTCACTGTTAGACACAAAGTATTGTGAAGTATTTTAAAAGCACAATGGTAATAGATTATATGTTTTGAAATTTAACCTTGATCTGATCAAAGAACAAAAGAGTCAGCTAAATCCTCGACCTGCATCCTTATTTTAGAAATAGAACATGCTGTATCTGGCTCCCCCAAATGACTTCGCACTCTAGCCATCTGGTATAGAACTATGTATCCAGATGAATCCCTATCACACTTTGATTCTCTGTTCCTCATTAGGGGACTGGAATCTCTGAGATTCTTATGTTTGGCACTGAGAGGATGTAAGCTTCTACCACTTTATATTCATAGCTGCAATGCAGATGATTTCTGAAGACTGCTGCTCTGAATAAAGTTTGACTGATATTGATACTTTATTTATTTTCAATATCTGTGGTGCATAACTGACGAAGGGGAGCAAATAACTAAAATTACCTCTGTTGTAATTTCATACTGTTTAATTGCACTGATTGATGATAGAAAGACAAATATTTCCAAAACAATCCAAGGAGGGAAATACTAATAAAATACTTACTATTGCAAAGGAAGATTTATGGATTATCTCTGCAATATAATGTGAAAGTGGTTAAGGAGGCGAGTTACAGCTATATGATATAGAGGTATATTAAAAGCTGGGAATTCATTTCAGGCTGTGTGGATTGGTTTCATTGAAGGAAATCATTGATGAGTCATTTTTCTGCAATGTCTTATGAACAACCTACTATATAAGCACAAAACAGAATAAAAAATAAGGTCAACAAGATAAGAGTAAAAGCAATAAAAACTTCAGATCATCACGTATGTGTTAAAACCTGCAATAACAGAAGAGTTAAAATTACCAAGAATAGAGAACTTAGTAAAGTGAGAATGCCTTGACATGTTGGCAAAGGGAAGGAATCAAGTGGACCTGTCCAGAGTTCCTTAATGTGGGTGCTTCCACTGACCATGCCTAACACAGCAGAAACTAATCATTCTCAAAGTCTTCATGTCAACCTTTTAAATATCAAAGATTGTTCAAAAATAAACACAACTGTCCTGATCCAACATAAGAAGGGTAGGACATGCAGTAGAACTTCAAGGTAAAAATGTAAAAAGGTCTGGCCAAAAAACCACTTTGATGTTATCATTTAAGAAGAGAAGAATGGCCCCATACAAAGTTGAATCCAGCAGCTTACACCTCCATGAAATGTATTCAAATGTGCATCAAAGAGAACATCTGGCCAGTTTGAGGGCCTAGATAAGCATCGGAAGGATGGAAGGTTAAGTCAACCTTGAGCCGGCTACCTGAACCTAGCTTTCACTGGGATCAAACTCAGGTCATGAGCAGAGAGCTCAGACTGCAGTACTGCAGCTTTACCACTTTGCACCACGGGGCTCATACTTTGTGTGTATGTATATAAAGATCAGCATCTGCCTACCATATAGATTGTCCTTGTTGGATCAGAATAGTTGTGTTTATTTTATAACAATCCTTGATATTTAAAAGGTTGGGAATGGTTAGTTTCTGCTGTGTTACACAGTATATCTAATGACTCCCATTGTGTTTTACATTTAGGAAGATTTGCCTAGATTAAGTGTAAGAAAGAACTTCTATGGATAACAACAGTTAGACTAATATAAATTGCTTTGAGGAATCATGTCTTCTTTGGGGAAGCCCAAAAGCATCTGGACAAATGGTTTAGGTGTAGTGTTTCCTAGATCAGGGGTGGCCAACGGTAGCTCTCCAGATGTTTTTGCCTACAACTCCCATCAGCCCCAGCCATTGGCCATGCTGGCTGGGGCTGATGGGAGTTGTAGGCAAAAAACATCTGGAGAGCTACCATTGGCCACCCCTGTCCTAGATGATGTTTTGTAACTAGTCTAACCACATGCCAGTAAAAGGCGAAAACCTTTTAGAAAAGATGGTCATTCATTCATTCAGCCATATATTTTTAAAATTTACTGTTGAATAGTATTCAAGGCAGCACACTATGGACAAACATGCACTAAAGTTTGGAATATGAACTCACACTGATCCAGTATGTGAAAATCATCTTGCCATATTGTTAGTCATCCATATTTTTTATTTTTATTTATTTATTTATTTATGATTTGTATCCCGCCCTTCCCACAAAGATGGCTCAGGGCGACTCACAACAGACAATAAAACAAAATTTGAATTAACATTTACATATATAAGCAGTTAAAATAGTCAAAACATTTAAAACCTTAAAACATCAAATCTTATAACAGTATAAATAGCAAGAATCTAGTAAGCTACATTTGTTTCCCATCTCAGTTAGGTGTAAGCTAGCCGGAAGAGGGTTGTCTTACAGGCCCTGCGGAACTGAACAAGGTCCCGCAGGGCCCTCACCTCCTCTGGCAGCTGGTTCCACCATGTAGGGGCCATGACAGAAAAGGCCCTGTCTCTAGTCGATTTAAGGCAGGTTTCTTTTGGCCCAGGGATAGCGAGAAGGTTTTGAGTTCCCGACCTCAGTACTCTCTGGGGAACATGTGGGGAGAGATGGTCCTTCAGGTAGGCAGGTCCCAGGACATATAGGGCTTTAAAGGTAATAACCAGCACCTTGTACCGGACTCGGTATATTATTGGAAGCCAGTGCAGAGCCCGAAGACCCGGCCAAATGTGCCCCCATCTTGGGAGGCCCAATAACAGCCGGGCCGCGGCATTCTGCACCAGCTGCAATTTCCGAGTTCAGCACAGGGGCAGCCCCATGTAGAGGGCATTGCAGTAGTCCAACCTCGAGGTGACCGTAGCATGGATCACTGTTGCTAGGTCGTCACGATCCAGGAAGGGAGCCAACTGCCTTGCCCACCTAAGATGAAAAAATGCGGACTCGGCAGTGGCTGCTATCTGAGCCTTCATCTTTAGGGAAGGCTCCAATAGTACTCCCAGGCTCTTGACCCTGTCTGCCGCCATCAGCGGCGCGCCATCAAAAACTGGCAAGGGGATTCCCCCCCCCCCCCGGTCCCCGACGACCCAAGCAAAGGACCTCTGTCTTCGCAGGTTTTAGTCTCAGTCCACTCAGTCTGAGCCACTCAGCCACAGCCTGTAGTGCCTGATCCAGATTTTCTGGGTCGCAGACCAGTCGGCTTTCCATAAGCAGATAAAGCTGGGTGTCATCAGCATACTGGTGACACCCCAGCCCATACCTTCGGGCATATAGATGTTGAATAACATCGGGGAGAGAACCGCTCCCTGGGGCACACCACAGTCGAGTGTGCGTCTCTGGGATAGCTCCCCCCCAATCGCGACCCTTTGTCCCCGACCTTCAAGGAAAGAAGAAAGCCACTGCAAGGCCAACCCCTGAATCCCCGCGTCGGCGAGGCAGCAAGTCAGTAACCGATGGTCGACCATATCGAACTCTGCCAATAGGTCCAACAACATCAGCACTGCCGAGCCACCCCGATCCAGATGCCGTTGAAAGTCATCTACCAGGGCAACCAACACCGTCTCCGTCCCATGGCCCCGGCGAAAGCCGGACTGAAGTGGGTCAAGGATGGAAGCGTCCTCCAGGAAAGTCTGTAGCTGCCTCGCCACTGCCCTCTCGATAAGTTTGCCCAAAAAGGGCAAATTTGAAACCGGCCGATAGTGTGCCAATTGGGCCGGGTCTAGAGATTTTTTTTTAAGGAGGGGGCGGACCACTGCCTCTTTAAGCGGCGTTGGAAAATGCCTTTCCATCAGGGATCTATTTATGATATCCCGTACAGGATATCTGATGTCCCTCTGGCAAGATATTATAATAATAATAATAATAATAATAATAATAATAATAATAATAATAATAATAATAATAATAATATTTTATTTATACCCCGCCCTCCCCACCGAGGCAGGCTCAGGGCGGCTTACAGAGTGTGGCAAAAGCCATGTTAAACAATAAAACAATTATACATTTCAGTACCATTTAAAATTACCATTAAATTTACATAATATAAAAATCTAAAATCAATCTAAAATAATCTTATCTTATTGCTAACTCGATTGTTGATGTTAGTGATGGCATGGTGTTCATTTCAGGTTTCATCTTGGAAGGCTAGCCGGAAGAGGGCGGTTTTGCACGCCCTACGGAATTGGCTAATGTCCCGTAGGGCCCACACCTCTTCCGGCAGCTGGTTCCACCATTGGGGTGCTTTTATAGAGAAGGCCTGTTCTCTGGTTATTTTTAGTTTGGCCTCCTTTGGCCCAGGTACTTCCAGAAGGTTTTGTGAGCTGGATCGCAGTGCTCTCTGGGGAACATATGGAGAGAGGTGGTCCCTAAGGTAAACAGGTCCTCGGCCATATAGGGCTTTAAAGGTAATAACCAGCACCTTGTAACGAACTCAGTAAGTAACTGGCAGCCAATGCAGTTCCCGCAGCCCAGCCCGCACATGTTCCCACCGAGGTAGGCCCAATAGCAGTCTGGCTGCTGCATTCTGCACTAGCTGCAGCTTCCGGGTTCGGCACAGGGGCAGCCCCATGTAGAGGGCATTACAGTAGTCTAGCCTCGAGGTGACCGTCGCATGGATCACTGTTGCCAGGTCATTGCGCTCCAGGAAGGGAGCCAACTGCCTCGCCCGCCTAAGGTGGAAAAAGGCGGATTTGGCAGTGGCTGCTATCTGGGCTAGGAGGGGCATGGGTCCAGTTTACAAGTTGTTGGGCGAGCAGATAAGAGAATCCTGTCAACTTCCTCCAGGCTGAGGAGGCTAAAACCATCCATAATGTGATCCGAAGACATGCTCAGGGCCTCAGTTACGCTAACTGTCTCAAAACTGGCGGGGAGGTCGAGGCGGAGTGACGCGATCTTATCCGAAAAAAAATTCGCAAAAGCCTCACAGCCTATTTCCAATTCAATAGAATTTGGCCTGCCTTGTGGCAGCGTTGTAAGTTCTCGAATTATATCAAACAATTGTGCCGGGCGTGAAGTTGCGGATGCAATCTTAGCTGCAAAGTGTGGTTTCTTTGCGGATTTGATTGCCATCTCATAGGCCTTCAAACTCTCTCTATAAGATGTTCGGGTCACTTCATCTCAAGTACGCCGCCATTGCCTTTCCAGTCGTCTGTTGAATATAAGATTGACTAAGAAGTAGATAGGACAGCAGTTGACCTGTGTCAGCGGGGGGGGGGGGGGGGGAATACAAGACTGCTGGGGAAGTGAGAGAAATTGGCTTTTGTGAAAGTCCCCAAACTTATAGTTTATTGGGTTCAACCCAAGGCCTTTAAGCTGAATAATGACTGCATGAATACGGAGAGAGAGAGCCCTCCCCCAAAGATGAAGTTAAAAATTAACATGAAACATAGGCATAAATTACGCGGGGGCTCCAGGACTTGAGCCCCTCCTGGATTTTCCCCACGGGGGCTAAGCCTCCTCCAGCCAAACAACACAGGACTTTGGGGCTTCCAATTTAAATTTTCAAGGAGAGATCATTATCTTCAAAGGCATGAATGGGGTGGTAGAGTCCATGTGTGATTTTTCCTCTGGGCTGCAAAGCAGTTAGTGGTGTTAATGACTTTACATCCCCAGCTTCTTAGAAATGCTAATTGAGCTAAAACTTTGTTTGTCTTAAAGGTGTTACTGGACTCAAACTTTGTTCAACTAATTAATGATTGGGGGGGGGGAGGAATAACACTGTATTGCTATGTTGCATACATATTGCTATAGTATTTGGGGATTCTTTTGGCAGATAGATATTTTGTGACTTCTTCAAGCCTGTGATTGTTTACATTCATTTAAGTGGATGCTGAACCAAATCCTTTTGAAAATTAATGGCCCTAACAAGCCTTTCTTTTTCTTCTCAAAATGACTACACTCTTAAAGGCTTGGTCAAGTAGGTGTGTATTGACAATTGTTCACCACCTAGATAGGATTGCCAATCCTCAGTTGAGGGCAAAGGATCCCTCAGTTTGGAGGCCTTCCCCCTGCTTCAGGGTCATCAGAAAACAGTGGGGGAAAGGGAAATGTCTGCTGGACACTCCATTATTCCCTATGGAGCTAGATTTCCATAAGGTATAATGGTGAATTGATCTGTGGGTATCTGGAGCTCTGGAGGGGCTGGTTTTTGAGGTGGAGGCACCAAATTTTCAGCATAGCATCCAGTGCTTCTCTTCAAAACACCATCCAAGTTTCAAAAACATTAGACCAGGTGATCCAATTCTATGAGCACTTATGTATATTTGCAGATCTTAAAGTGACTATTCTAAAAGTGAATTTCAAAAACAGGACACAGCAAGAGACCTCTGAGATACCACTATAACCACTGACCAACTACCACATTTTCCTGGGTTTGGCCTGGTCCATAGGTATTGTTGGGGGGGGGGGTGCTCCCTAAATTTATGGGGAGGGAGCTTCTCCATAAATTCATAGGTAGTGATAATGGAGGCCTCTTCCTGTGATGTCACTAGCTCCTCCTTATGATGCCACTGGATCAAATGCCTCTGGCTGGGCCCCAGACCTCCCCCCCGCCAAAATTGAAAAGTCTACGCCCCTGACATGAAATTCCCCTTTTCACATGGGAATATATTGCACAATCCAAAATGCATTCTGCATTGCTTCCTCAGGGGGATTTAAAAACAAAACAAAACATTTGTAACTCCCTCTTCCAAGAAATCAGAGGAACTGAATCTCCTTGCATCCATTTTTACTGGGAAGAGAAGCTTCAGTTGTCCATCTTAAAAAATTTCCCTGAGGAGGCATTGCAAAATGCATTGTGAATTGTACAATATGCTTCTGACTGAAAAAGAAAGATTCATGTAAATTTTTTAATTGCCCTGTTCTTGGCTTTGTCTTTCTCTTGATCCCCACCCCTGCACCCCTTATTTGCCAGGAAACTTAAAGCTACCATAGGTTACCCTGAAGAGTATGTTAAAAATAAGAACTGATAGATAACACACACACACACCCAATGCTTCCTTTGTGGGAAGTCTTATGTCATTAAAATCAATGTGTGGTGTGGTGTGCTGCTTCTTGCACCCACAAGCGGAATAAAGAGGCAGACAACAGTTGTTGGGAAATGGGCCACTTTATTTAACAGAAAACAACTAGGCAAGGAACAACGAGGATGAGCCCTGGGGTCACTCATGACCCCGCCAAGTCCTGTAAGGGCGAGCCACCCAACCCCCGGTCATAGCCATACCCACATGGCTATAACCGGGCGGCAGACCAAACATGTCATCCCCTGATGCCCACCACGATCACCAGAAAGGGGCGCCAAAAGGGAACACATGGACCCGATCCGCATATCAGAACATTGAGCCGTAAAGCCCATCTGCCTTCCATACGGATCGTACGCACAACCACAGGAGCAGAGGCCTGGGTGCTCGCCAGCAAGGTCAGAATCCCTTGGAAATTCCGCCAACCGCAATGCCAAGCCTCTGCTTAGGCATTAGCGACCCCCGGGAGGCCCAAGGCCTCCCGAAGACCTTGCCTAAGCTCCGTCAAAAAGGCCCAATTCCCCGCATCAGACAGGTGTACCCCGTCTGGCCGGTAAAGCTCAGCATTATGCACATTGATGCCAGGGTGCGGGAGGAAGGTGCCCAGACCTCCTTCCAGAGCCAGCTGCAGGGCCCAGTTTGCTTTTCTCCTGGCCCACTCGACCCCAGCGGGGTTCCAGGCAGACTGCCACCTCCTCCGAGGCAAAATGGCAGACCAAATGATCCGGACTCCGGGCCACCTACTCACAATGACCCGTAAGTCCGAGATCGCCTGCAGGGAAAGGGCCCTGCCCTGCAACAAACCTAGGTCATTCCCACCTAGGTGAATGACCAACACATGGGGAGGGGGAACGAGGCCGGTTGTCGAACAACAGCGACAACAACTGGGCCCATCGAAGCCCCCGTCACCCCAACCATTCAACTGTGGCCCACTCGCTCAGTCCGAGCTGTGACCCAAGCGATGAACTTCTTGCGAAATGGGCCGCCCAAAAGACCATGCTGTGACCGCATACGAGGATCCTCAGCCTCTCATGTCGAGCCACAGCACCTGCAACAAGAAAATAAAGTCAGAACAAACAACACCCAAACTTCCCCTCAAACACTCAGGGGAGCAACAATGGGCAAACATAAGACCGGTAGGCCGGGGACCTCCAACGGCCAACCCGTTGAATAGCCGGTCCAGGATATCCCATGGCTGCGACCGTTGAAGCCGTGCCAATCCGGAAAGAGTGAGTCCCAAAGCGGAAACCTCCCAGGCCAAGATTGCCCAATGCCCGGGAGGTGACCGCCCAAAACTGGAACTTTGTAAGGGGAGAACCTCCTTCGTGCCGGAAAAAGGGGCCCCTTTCAGAACCCCGCACTTGACAGTATGCACGTAGCGCCTGGACCGGACAGAGCCCAGGCACGGAGCAGGGACCCAACTCGATGGTAGTGCCTTTGCCTTGCTGGTCCGTTTTGGACCGCTGCACTTGCAACAGTACCTGCCCCTGTTTAAATGACACATCACGCATCTGCAGTGCGGTGTCGGCTGTGTCCCGCCGTGAAGACTGGACTAGCTCGCTAACGCGCAGAGCTCCGAAAAATGCCGAGAGGGCTGCAGCATGAAACAGCACAATCTCATAGTCCGAGCTGCAAACCTTGTGCCACTCCTCACCCAAACCCTGCAGGATGGTGGGAGATATGGGCTCCCTGGTGTCAATTCTCCGCCCTTGCTCCCTGGACCAACCCTCGAGCATCTTCCTAATCCTAAAATCCTCCCCAACCGCAGGGAAGCCCTGGGCTTTGCTGAGGAAGGATAACGCCGCCAAATGGCCCTTGATGGTTTTAACCTTCATACCCTTGGATTTCTGAGATACACAAAACTGCATCAAATGGGCCACTGGGATAGGCCATACCTCGCCCAGCCCGGCGGATTGGCGGAATACCTTAAACAGCGATGACACACGATCATAAGCCCTCCGTGTGCTCGGGGCAAGTGCTAGAAGGATTGCCCTACCTGCTTTGGTCAGCCAAGGTGCCAAAGGTGGGGTGGCATCCGCGTCGGATGGACATTGGCCCCCAGGGCGAGAAGGCGGAACCGCTCCATCTGTCGGCGAGACAGGGCGTCCGGCACCCCGTTATTAATGCCTGGAACGTGCTTGGCGACGAATACGATGTTTAACTGCAGGCAGCGCAGAACAAAAACTCGAACAAAGGCCATAACCGGCTTGGATTTGGACGTCAAGGAATTAACCACATGCACTACGGCAAGATTGTCGCACCAAAAGTGAACGACCTTATCTGCCATCTGTGTGCCCCAAATAAAAACTGCTGCAACTATGGGGAAGAATTCCAACAAAGTCAGGTTCCTGCAAAGGCCACTATTGAGCCAATCTTCAGGCCATGGCTCGGCGCACTAATGGCTCCTGAACAGGACACCAAAACCAAGTGAGCCAGCCGCGTCAGAGGCGATTTGGAGATCGGCTTCGAGCATCAGCTCCTCCCTCCAAAAAGACACTCCGTTGAAGGAAGTCAAAAACTCCTCCCAAACTTCCAGGTCACCACGGATACTCTCTGTTATCCTGACCCTGTGATGGGGTAGGCGGATGTTAGCCATGGCGTCACAAAGGCGCCGAATAAAGGCTCTCCCCGGGGCAACGGCTCTACATGCGAAGTTTAAGTACCCGACGAGCTGCTGCAGCTCAAGTAGTGACACCTTATGCCTGCCCCTCATCGCGCGGAGTCTGCTCCTAATCCGGCCAACCTTGTCATCCGGCAACTGGGACGACTGTTGTACGGTATCCAATTCAATACCCAGAAACGTAATACAGGTGGCCGGGCCCTCCGTCTTCTCATGAGCGAGTGGCACGCCCAACTCCGACGCTAATCCCGTAAACAGGTCTAGTAAACGGGCGCAATTGCCAGAACCGGCTGCGCCTGTGAACAAAAAATCATCTAAATAGTGCACCACCTCGCGGCACCCCGACCTGTTTTTGACCAGCCACTCCAAAAAGGAGCTGAAACGCTCAAAGGCGGCACAGGACACTGAGCAACCCATGGGTAATGCCCTATCTAGATAAAAGTTACCTTCAAACTGGAAACCCAACAATTCAAAGTCCTCCGGGTGAACCGGCAATAGTTGAAATGCAGATTTAATATCACATTTCGCCATCTCCGCACCGGGCCCGCAGCTTCGAATGACCTTAACTGCTTGGTCAAATGACGTATAGCGAACAGAACACAGATGATCAGGTATACCGTCATTGACTGACCCGCCCGCAGGGTACGATAAGTGGTGGATGAGCCGGAACTCACCGGCCGCCTTCTTAGGGACCACCCCCAAAGGGGATACCCTCAAATTGGGAGCGGGAGGGGCAGGGAATGGGCCGATGACTCGCCCTTCGGCACATTCCTTGGTGATCTTTTCCCTAACCACATGCTCCAAACCAACAACAGAATGTAAATTGGCAGCACTACACGGGACCCTCGGTCCCATGAACGGGATGCAGAAACCAAACCTAAAACCCTCCAACAAATACAACTTGTCCGCAACCCGCGGGTAATCCCGAATGAAGTGCTCAAGGACCCTCAGCCGAATGGGGCTGGGACCCTTTTCCCATTGATTGGAAGCCGCCACTGCCCCCGGGACGTTTGGATCCGCCTTTTGGTTTCGCCTTGCTACATGCTGAAAAGGCATGAGGACCTCCACACAGTGGGCACTCGTGCTTAAATTTGCAAGCCTTCCTTGAGCAGACTCCTTGGGAGGTGTATTCCCAACACAACAGCCAGGGTTGAACTGGCTGGCCCGCTGTAGAGCGGGCCGTTGAAGTGCTTGCTTGCCTATGGACCAAGTGCCCACTGTCTGCCCTATCCCCCAGATTGGGTTTAGCCGGGGCCATCAATTGCATCCACAATTGTTGGTTGATTTGGTCCCATGGCAGTAGGGGGTTAATAGCCGCCCTCATTCTAAACGTTTCGTCGTACTGCAACCAGGCGGGACCCCCAAAATCCGTATACGCCCGGTAGATAATATCGCAGTACTGGAATAAGGTGGCGGCCCTACTGGGCTGCGCCCTGGCTATAACCCCGGCGTAAATGAGAAAACCCGGCAGCCAGTTGGCCCAGGTTCTGTCAACTCTACGCCGCTTGAGTTTCTCTTTTTCCTTTTCATCCAGTTCCTCTTTGGTTTTCTTATCAAGTTCCCTGTACAATAAACCAAAAACGTCCACATACTCGCCCCTCAGGATCTTTTCCCTTGTGGCAGGGGTGAGGTGGTCGCCCAGCGGCAGTGCAGGGTCACCGTAAGGAATTGATAGCAAAGGAACGGACCCGTAAGGATTCTGCATGTATCCCCAAGGATTACAAGGCACAGCTGGCCAACCGAATGGATGCCCGGAGTGCATTTGACTACCCCACGGCAAAACTCCCGCAGGAGCGGACGCCGTCCCTGGAATTGAGGGGGCAGGCTGCGTTGAAGGTGCGAAGGGCGTCTGTCCCCATGCTGTTGTAATACCTGGGATCCGACCCAGAGCACCACCTGAAGCCCAGGATGGGCCCGGCACTGCAAGGGCCGGCCCGTGACCACCCTCACGCTGCATGTCTACCCTGTACTCCCCTGCTTGCTGTGGTAGGTTTGTGCCCAAGGGGCCCCACGGGCAGTGAGTATGCTGAGAAGCCAAGACCGCCCTACCTTCCTCCATAACCGGTGTCCCCACCACCGCCGTCGGTTGTTCCACTTGCTGCTGCTCCACGGGTTCCTCCAGACCACCGCTGGCACCACCCGACAGTGGTTCGCCACTCGGCTCCCCCCCTTGGGAATGGTCTGCCCTCGACCTGGCAACCATAGTGTCCTGCAAAAAAGAAAGTCTGGAGAGCAACTCCCTCTCAAATGTAATGGTCCCCGACCTGCCACTCGCGCTGTGGCGCCCTGGCCACACCGCTTGGGACCCAGACGCGCCCTGCTCCTCCTCCATAACCCTTACCCTATCCAATATGGCCTGGCGTATTACTGCACTATCCGTCTCCTCAGAAGGAGGGTCAGTATGCCTGCGCTTGGCAGTTGCTTTAGCTGGCTGTTTGCCCTTAGATGGGCCCTGACCTTTTTTAGGAGCCATGCCTAAAACCACACAATGCAAACAGCTGGAAAGAAGGGTGCCAGTGGAGCTGGAGGGGGGCAGAAGGCCAGCAGGTTCCAAACAGGGTATAATAACCAAGGGGGAGGGCTAGGGAGCGGTATAAAAAAACCCTAAAAATAGGGGCCCACCGGTCACACACACGTCGCAAGGCCGCTCCTTAGAGGCAAGGAATCCTCCCCAGCCGGCCCTCAGCTAATCCACACACTGGCGTTGTCAAGAGACCACCCGCCTGCTGCACTGCCGCCGGCTCAGGCTAGCAGGGGGGGGGGGAGGCTAAAACCCAAACGCTCCCCACAAAACTATTATAGATCCCTCCCCCACAAAGAGCCACCCTGCAACCGAGGCCCCAAACCGTGTCCCAGGCCTCGATGGGCTTGCCGCCGAGTTCACCGCCGCCGAGCAGCTGGCCGCTGCCTGCGATCAGCTGACGCGCGCCGCTTCTGAAGCCGCGCTCCCAGGCCCTAAAGAACTCGCCGAGCCGCCAGCCACCGCACCGCCGCGTCAGCGAACGAACGCCACACGCTGCAGCAGGGGCTTTCCACGCCAACGCCCAAGCAAGCGCGGACGCCGCCGAGACACCGTCGTCGACAAGGCCGACTCCCGGCCCAACTACGCAGTAAGGAGGGGGGCAGGAAGCAATGGCTCCTGCTCTTCCAACGCCTCCACGAAACTGCGTGGAGAGGTCTGGGGCTGAGGCTACTTAAAGCCTCGCCCCCGCCCCCCAGACAATTCTCGGATGCCCGGGAAACTGCCTATTGATCCTGCCGTGGCCGCAAAAAACGGCCCCACGGCGCGCAGCCGCGTTGCGGCGCGGCCAGGGTGGGGCCGGATTCTGGTAAAATAGATTATGTCTTATGTCTCCAAGTTTCAAACGGAACAAGTAGTCATCTGGGTTGCTAGCAGGGTTTTGTTGTTGTTCAGTCACACAGTCGAGTCCAACTCTTTGTGACCCCATGGACAAAGTCCCGCCAGGCCCTCCTGTCTTCCACCATCCTCCGAAGCCTGCTCAAATTCATGTTTGTTACATCAGTAATGCAGGGTTTTACTGCAATTTATATTTACTCAATAGCAGAAAATGAAATAAAACCATATTCCAAATTTTTGTAGCCCTTATAGAAAGTATGTGATTATTTAAAAGTGATAAATGCAGACCTTAATAACCAGATGTGGTATTCTAAATTACAACAATAAAAAATACCCAAGCATTTTTCCTCCATAATTATATGAATTGAAGAAAGGAGGAGATTCATTTGTTGTTGAGGGGTCTGCTAAACTAGACTAGCTTCCTTAAAGAGCTTGTAATTACATGTTGGTGAGGGACACCAAGAAATCTGGCAGTGTTTTCGAAGCATTCCCACATACAGCTGAATTTTTAAAGAATAATTATTTCATGTTTTTCCACATAATTAAAAATATAGATTGCAGGAACTGGATTGGTAGCTCAGAAAAAAAAGAACATTCCATTTCTCAACAGCAGTATTTCCCAAAGATCCTAACTTGATCAGATCTTTTTCTCATGAACTTGTTTGCATGAAACTGCAGCATACTGCAAGGGATTCTGGGAAGTATTCTGTAGTGCATATGTCCTTACATGGAGTGGTATTCAGGCCTATTGGGGCCCTCTGTCATCCTGCAAAAATTGTTAATGTGCCCTAGGATACTGGTAAAAATGAACGTCCAAACTGAAATAAAGCCTATTTTAATGCTTATTAGGATAATGAAAATGCATAAACTAATACAAACTTATGAATGTAAATATTAGTATATAAAAATGAATAAAGCTCTTAAAATTAAAACAAAAGCTTTTCTGTCATTGATACCGTTGTATTGAGATACAGTGTTTGTTGGCACAGCTAGTAGTTAAAAACTGTATTAACAAATATATATGGAATGAAATTTTCAGCTAAATATTCACAATGGATTCCCTCCAAGTAGACAAAAGAAAAAACAGGGGAGCATGCCTTCTTAGAGAGCCAGTTAGGTGTTGTGGTTAAGTGAGTGGTAGGGTTGCCAATACCCAGTTGGAGACAGGGGATATCATGATTTGGAGACCCTGCCCCCCATTCCAGGGTTATCAGAAAGCTGGGAGGGATGTCTGCTGGGCACTCCCTTATACCATGTGGAGTCAGATTCCCATAGGGTATAATGAATTGATCCATGGGTATCTCGGGCTCTGGGGGGGGGGGCTGTTTTTTGAAGTAGAGGCACCAACTTTTCAGCATAGCATCAGTGCCTCTCCTTAAAACATCCTCCAAGTTTTAAAAAGTTTGGACCATGGGGTCCAATACTATGAACTCCAAAAGAAAGTGTCCCTATCCTTCATTATTTCCAAATGGAGGGAGGGCATTTAAAAGGCATTCAGTCCCATTAAATGTGGTGGCCAGAACTCCTTTTGGAGTTCAGTCATGCTTGTCACACCCTTGCTCCTGGCTCCACCCCCAAAGTCCCCAGTTATTTCTTGAGTAGGATCTGGCAATCCTAAATCTGGGAAAATCAGGTTTGATTCCCCACTTCTCCACATGCACCTGCTGAGTGACTTTTGGTCAGTCACAAGTTCTCTCAGAGCTGCTCTCCCAAGAGCAGTTCTTTAAAGTGCTCTGTCAGCCCTACCTACCTCACAGGGTTGTTGTGGGAAAAGGAAGGGAAGGAGATTGTAAACTGCTCTGAGACTCCGAATGAAGGGCAGGGTATAAACCCAATCTCCTGCTCCTCCACTCTTCTTCTTTTGCTACATTCTATTCAATGGAGTTTACTCCATGAAAGTCCCTTAGGACTGCAGCCTTAACTACATTATGCATTTCTTTAAAAAGACAACAACAAAAAACAGTAAGCACAAATAGAGAGATGGGATAGAATGGTTCTGACATTACACTTAAAATTCAGTAGAGATTTTCTGCATCAGTTAAACTATTACCCAGAAAGCATCTGACAATGCATTTTTAAATAAGTGTTCACATATAGAGTGCTCATGAATTCCCAAATAATCTGAATCCAGTGGCAAAATCTGGCATCTACACCTAACATTATGAGGATTGATACTTGCAGGAAGTTCTCATGAGTCCATGAATAATGCCCACCTCTCCACTGATGGAAGCTGATGATGTTAGAAATCCATCAGTGCATTAGACCTGCTGAGGAAAATAGACACCTATAGATGGTTTTTGTTCCAGTCCTACAAATAGCTGCTCCCCAGGGCCATTTTGCCAGGCTAGCCCAATTTCATCAGATCTCAGAAGCTAAGCAGGGTCAGTCTTGGTTAGTACATGGATAGGGGACCACTAAGGAGTCCACAGTTGCTACATGGAGGCAGGCAGTCGCAAATCACCTTTGAATGTCCCTTGCCTTGAAAACCCTATGGGGTCACCATAATTCAATTGACAGGCACTTTCTACCATCTTCCACTAGGGCTATTTTTGATGGGGCAGGGCTTTTATGCAGCAGGAACCCCTTTGCATATTAGGCCACACACTCACCCCCGATGTAGCCAATCCTCCAAGAGCTTACAGGGCTCTTAGTATGGGGCCTCCTAAGAGCTCCAGGGGAATTGGCTACATCAGGGGTATGCGCCCTAATATGCCAAGGAGTTCCTGCTACAAAAAAAAGTTTAAAACCCTCCTAGCCCACAGACCTGATAACTAGATATGGAATTTCCATTATGGCATCTGGATTGACCCTCAGGAATATTTAATAGACTGTAGAAAAGGAGGAGAATGCTGCAACCAATCCCAAAATGGTATGTGGGGAGGCAGAGTACTGAGGAAAAGCCATACAGTTAGTTAATACATAAGATATAGAAATTGCATATGAAAAGGCCAGGTAACCTTTTTGTCCTTTTCATAGCTTGCGTGTTAGATAACTTTTGTGATATTCAATATTGTCAAGCATGGTGAAATTCCATTGATAATTGATTGTGTGAGGGTCCTGCCTAACCTGGACTGTGAAGCATCATGGAGGATCCAACTTTCTTAGCTTTCCCTTCCCCCATCTTGCTTTATGGCTTATAATTAGAAGTAGTGAGAATTGAAACCAAGTAATCAGCACCTTCCCATACATTCCGGTAAGGGAGTGAGAGACATCTGGAGAAAGCAAGGACACAGTCCTGATAACGCTATGGGAATGTAGACATTGATGATAGTTTATGTGTGAATGCTACCCCGCAACCCCATCCCTTGGAATCCCTTTGAGGTATGCCTTAAAAGTATTGTATCAATGTGTATTCAGCATTACTCTCAAGAACCTGTTACCAAAGTATCGGTCTATCAATAAACGCAGTCTTTGTATCAACTTCGACTCGTCATTGAACCCGCATGCTTGACAAATATATCATTAAGTACCTGCAGATGGAAGAAGAAATTGTAAGCTCCCTGTATGTACAGCAGCTATCCTAGACATGTACAGTAGCTTTTAGAGCTGTTGAAAAGATTCAGATATCTGGGATCCAGCTTCATCAGAGGCTGAGGAAAAGAGTTTTCTGGACTTTTACTTTAAAAATGTTGATAACTGTGGGCTTGAATGAGGACTTAGGTTGTATAGCTGCAACACTGTGACATATTTGCTCTTGTTCTAATGCTTAGTCAATGTTTGCCATTATGAAATATTCCACTTTTCTTTCTAATGATGTTCTAATTATTTTAATTTATTTTTCTAATGATGTTCTAATGATTTGAATTTATATTGTAGAATTTCTTATCTGGATGAGAGAAGTTGGCATGGTATAGCCCAGTCTCATCAGATCTCAGAAGCTAAGCAGAGTCAGACCTTGGACAGAGACTGCAGAAGAATGCAGTAGCTAACCACCTCTGCTTCTCACTTGCCTTGAAAGCCCTAGTATCATCATAAGTCAGCTGTTACTTGACAGCACCTTACAGGCATATTTGTTACCTGTTCCCTGAAGTGTCTATACCTTTAAGCGATGGAGTGGGCAGTTTTGGTCTTCAGTATCATTACAGGTGAATTTAACTTTGTTATAAAAAGTTTGACCTTGTGGTTTTCTATAAGAACCAGGATTCATTGCACACTGACATTCTGCTTTGAATCCACATCTCCTTAACATAGCTCACATAATCTATCTTTAGTAACACACTAGCTTTTGAATGGTTTTTCCTACCTTTGTGAAACTGCATTCTATGCATTCTTTGTAATTCTGATGATAACCAGATTGGTGAACTATTTAATGGCCTGCTAAAACTTTTTAACCTGGTTGGAGCCTTGTAGATATACTGCTGTATTAGGAACTTGTTTCTTAGATAATGGGGAACAAGTTTTGCTAAGACACTTTAACTTCTTTGGCAACTTGTAGAAAAATTGTGACTAACTTTACTGTACAATCTAGTGGACTATTTATGCTATGGACAGTAAACAGGATTGCCGGCGCAAATTTGGCAATAGTGAAAGACTCATGTTGGGGGAAGATTCTCATCATATGACTCTCTAATATTTGGCCAAAGGTTGTTCAGACTCTGATGATCACCCCACCCACCCACACCCATTTTTCTCTCGCTGCCCAGCAGAGAGCCAAATTGGTGTAGCAGTTAAGAACAGTGCACTCTCATCTGGAGAACTGGGTTTGATTCCCCACACCTCCATATGAAGCCAGCTGGGTGTCCTGGGGTCAGTCACAGTACTCTCAGAGCTCTCTCAGTCTCATCTGCCTCACAGGGTGTCAATTGTGGGAGAGGAAGGAAAGGAGATTGTAAACCGCTTTTAGACTTCTTCAGGTAGTGAAAGGCAGGGTATAAAAACCAACTCTTCTTCTTCGTGATGATAAGAAGGCTCCACTGGACCTCAGATCTCTCATCCCCAATGATAACTCGGCAAGCCTATTAACCTTTTTGCTTGGTTGACATTCTTTAAAAAATTAAATATATTTTTCAAATTAATTTTTCACATTTACTTTATTTAGGCTACTGAAAATAAGCCTACGAACAAAACTTGGCAGGGTGTAGTCCAATAACACATTCACAATATATCTGATATTTCTGATATTTTAATTTTTGAGGTATTGAATAAATGCCAAATAGGATTAATTAAAGTATAAAGTCCACATGATCCCTGTGTGTTATATTTTGAGAAATTGGTACATTGGACCACAAATGAGGGCAGATTATTTATTCATTCATTCATTTTGATTTATATCCCACCCTTCCCTGCAGATCAGTCTCAGTTCTGGTTCCATCAGAAGATTAACAATTGAAACATGTTTAGTCTTTTGTCCTATGATGGACAATAGGCTTATCTGACATGTTATGATTATTTTGCGCCACTTTCTGTTTATATATTAAATGATATTTATTTTGTTTAGATCATACCGATTTTCAGTGACATGGTTTCTGCACATTCAGGTCTTGTGATTCTCAACACAGACTTTTCTTCCATTTTCAAAAGCAGAAAAGCTGGTTAGATCCACCCAACAAGTCTAGTTTGTACATGTTTCCCAAACATTAAGCAGAAAAACATGGTGTCAGCAAAAGACTAGTTTATCTGCTCAAAATGGATTTCTTTTCCTCCAATTCCCCCCTCACTTCTTTTGTTTTTAATGAATGCCTTGTGTGAACAGTAGTAGTACAAAGCAAGTTCTGAAAGGCCAAGAGTAACTACTGAGTGTTTACTCTGTGCTTCTCTTTAGATAGCAGCTGTAGCTACACATTACTTTTCAATTTAATTTTAGTATAAATTAACTTATCTTCATGGAAGTAGCTTTAAAGTTAATAACCCTAAAAGAATTAAGATTCGAAAGGAACGGTATCAGTGCCAAAGCGCATTAATGGCCTTTCTCACTTCAAGCTGGTGAACTATAGCCAAGATAATTGGCCTAATTGGAATAAATTGTTTCTCTAGCCAGGTATTTTCTTCAGCTTTATTCAGCTTATGTCACGGCTTCATCTTAGTCAAATAAAAAAATGAAACATGCTTCCTGATTCAGGACTTTTTTTTTTAACATGCGAGGCTGACTGAAATGAGATACAGAATTCTTTAAGATGCTAAAGGAGAGACTCAGATTTGGTGTTGTGGTTAGAGTGAATCTGAGAAATCCAAGTTTGAATCCCCAGTCTGCCATGGAAACTTTCTGGCTTCACCTAGTCACACATATATTCTCTCTCTCTCTCTCTCTCTCTCTCTCTCTCTCTCTCTCTCTCTCTCTCTCTCTTCTCTCTCTCATACTTGTAGCTTATATCCCACTCTATCCCGCAAGCTCACAAAATTAGTCATTAAAATAAAATATTAAATAGGATGACACAAAATTCTGCGCTCTCTAGCTGACAGTTCAGCACATTGATGATCTACTAGGTGTGCTGATCCCATGCTGGAATAGGTGATGAGTCAAGATGGAGTCAAGTCCCCCACTCCCAGTGACAATTGATATGAAAATGCCATGGGCAGCTAATGCAGGGGAGGCCGATGTTATTGGACGTCCACCGCCTCAACCAAAGGTCTGACAGAACAGGTCCATCATACAGGCCCTGTGGAATCATATCAAATCCTGCAGGGCCCTGATCTCACTTGAGAACATGTTCCATCAAGCTGAAGCCAGTGTCAAAAGGCCCAGACATCCTTCAGGCTGGGTACTGACAGCTGGTGCTGGTCAGCGGAGTGCAAGACCCTTCAGGGCCTATATGGGGAGAGACAGTCCCACAGGTATGCTTGTTCCTTGCCACAAAGGGACTTACAGGTTAACACCATGACCTTTAACCTGATCTGGTATTTGACTGGCAACCAATGCAGCTGGCACAGTACTGTCTGGATGTGTGCCTACATAGACATCCCAGACAGCAGGTGCGCCACTGCATTTTGTACCAGCTGGAGCTTCTAGATTTGGTTCACATGAGTAGGCCCACATAGAGCACATAACTGCCCTCACAGGGTTGTTGTATGGATAAAATGGAGGTGAAAAAATGATGTAAGCTATTTTGGGGTTCCCACGGAGGAGAAAGTCAGGATATAAATAAATAAAATAAAGAGACAAATAAAATAATAAATAGTGAATGCAGCTACTTCTGGAGTGCAAAATTCAAGTACCAGCAGCCATGATACTTTAAACACTTGACCTGGAAAGCAGGTTTTTTATGACTTTGTTATTTCATATGAGGATTATAGTTCTGAGCTCCCTAGGGCTTCAGCTCAATACAAATCCTTACGTTTTCTATTTGTTAGTGTGGTTATTTATTGTTATTTATATTACTACACAGATAGTGAAATGCTGATAAACTACATTCTCACCTTTTTTGCATGTTATATATTTTTGCTTTCTGACAACTTCAAAAATCAATGAAATATTATATTTTTAAGGAAGCCTATTGTTCCTCCTTGTTGGCTCTTAAAAAACCTGAGTCCTTTGTGAAAATGTCTGAAAGCCTTTTGCTACAGTAAACACAGATATACAAAAGTGTCTAGACAGCAGCCATATCCCACACTTTAAAAATGCAGCTGAAACACTGAACAAACTCTGAGGAAAATAAAATGCTGGCAGTGTCATTACAAGAACACAAAACCAGAAGTGACACCACCATGGTATCATAGTGATTGAGAGGATTCCTAGAGAGTTACGCAATGTGGTGATGTCACTTCCAGTTTATCAGCCAGAAGCTACTTTGTGGCATTATGCAATGCCATTCATTCGTATCTCTGCTCCCCTAACCCTCTTAGCAGTTACCAGCCAAAGTGACCATAAGTATAGTTGCCCCCCCAGTCGGAATGAAGAGGCTGACACAATATGTTGGATAAACCGGGCCGCTTTATTAAATATAACTTAATCAACTAGAATGGCAAGGAGTATTGGCCTAACAGGACAAGCCCTGGGGTCAAATGCAGGACCCCGCCTGCCCCAGCACAAGCCACCCTGCCCCCAGCACGAGCCCAGTATTCTGGCTGGTGCTGAGCGTCCAGGCCCAAACTCCACCTCCACCTAGGCCAGCATCAATCCCTCTGGAAAGACTTGCCCCGGTGAGGCTTTACCATGATCTGTACTCCCAGCATTGAGCCGTACAGCCCATCTGCAGTTCATACAGATCACCTGCACCTACTGGTACAGGGCCATAGGTGCTCCCCTGAACAAACACTGTGGCCTATACCTCATCCTGCTCAGCGACCAGACTAATAAACTCCTCTCCAACCTCCTAACGCTATCAGGCAGTACAAGGTAGGCGAAAAACAAATTCACATGGGCCAATTCTGTGAAAATGAAAAAATTCCTACCTGGTCCCTAATAAGGCGACTGGTGATAACCTGTACTGCCAAAGGGTAGGCGGGCCAAGAGCCGAAAGGCAAGTGTGACATGCCGGGCGGGGCTGGGGCCTTTATAGCCCCGACGCCACGCCTGACGAGCCTTCCCGGCTGCCACATGAGGTGGGGCCAGCCTTCCCTCCTTCCGGGAAGGCAACAGCGGTCCCCAGCCTCTAGCCAATGATGCTGACATGGCCGGGAAGGGGCCGATCTTCTCTCCTGATGCATTGCTTTAGAAGGGGAAACACCATCCAGAAGAACAACTCAGTGGATTGGATTCAAGCAGAATTTCTTCTGGTGAAATAGGCAGGAGGCTACACTGAGAATCAGGAAACTTGCATATGCAAAAGCCATGTGTGATGGAGGCTATAGAATAGTAGGGAATTGGGTGAAACAGCAAAAAAGCTGACTGGATCCAACCTTATTTGTATTTCAGAAAATAGTATAAAGAAGACTGCAGATTTATACCCTGCCGTTCTCTCTGAATCAGAGTCTCAGAGCAGTTTACAACTTCCTTTATTTTCTTTCCCCACAACAGACACTCTGTGAGGTAGGTGGGGCTGAGAGGGCTCTCACAGCAGCTGCCCTTTCAAGGACAACCTCTGCGAGAGCTATGGCTGACTCAAGACCATTCCAGCAGCTGCAAGTGGAGGAGTGGGGAATCGCACACTTAACTACTACACCAAACTGGCTCTCAAATCAAAACCAAAACTCTCAAACCAAATTGCCCTCACTTGTCACCACCATACACAAACATACATGCATCTTGAAACAGCATAGCCTCTTGAGATGACTGTCCCATATCAGAAACATCAATGAATTGCTCTAAAAAACATAAAATCTTGCTCTGAAATCTCCTTTTAGGCATCTATGTAGAACTCTCCTCCTTACATTTAATTTATATACTTAACCAATGGGCCATGTGTACTACATATGCTTGAGATAATGCCTATTTAAATAATATGCTTTGATAATGAATGTTAGCTGGTAATGGAGCCATCAACAAGGCATTATCTGTAGGATAAACCAAAATGCCTTTTTGGTATTTCCCATCAAAAAACCTTTTAATTCCTACATTATATCAGCCTGTCCCCCATTTCATATTCAAAAGTTTTGTTAATATCTGTTATATTGCTTCCCAGTTCAGTTTTCAGCAGACACCAAGCTAGTGCATGTTTGCTAACTCCACACTGTTTTTCAGCATTCAGTCCAAGTATCTGGCTTAATCTCCACAGAATTCATCCTCTATTACTCTTGTGAAGAAGACCTTCTAACTCCTACCTCTCCAGAGTCTCATCATCAAGAACTGTCTTTTTCTCTGCATAAGAAGCTACAGTCAGCCAAGTTTTACCCCTTCATCCTTTACAGAATTTTTTTGTGATTCTTTTATGAAATGTGGATGTTGGCTGGATAGTGCAATGTTTTAGGAGGGAAGGGAGAGAGGCTGGTGGGACAATGTCTTAGGAGGAAAGGGAGAGAAGCTGGTGGGACAATGTTTTAGGGGGGACGGGAGAGAAGCTGGTGGGACAGATGCTTGGCTGACCCACCCCACTAAATCAGGAGAGTTAAGGCAAGGCCTAAAAGACAAATTCAGAAATAACTGTTGTGTTACTGCCAGGATTCCCACCCTTGCTGAGCCTTTGGACACATTTGGATTTTGAGGTCAGGCAGTAGGTGTTGCGACAAAATGGCTGCCATGAGGCCAATTACAGAACGTTGGGTTCCAAGCATACTGCCCTGTTATAGATTCCAGATGGGTGCTTCCTGGAAACATAAAAGTGATTCCTCCTGAAGCACCTACTAATGAGATGAAGAAAAGCCAGGACTGACTCTTTGGTTTGAGGAACAGATGCTCCTGGGGAAGAAGGAAGTGAACACGTGAAAATATATTGGAGACAAATGATGACAAGATCTGCTCTAAAGAGGCAGTGACCCAGACAGAGAGAGCGTGGACCACTGCTGACATTTGATGACCTGCCAAAACAAGAACATTTATTCCTTTGCTTTAAGTATGATAGTCTCCCAAACTTTCTTGATGTAAAATTCTTCTTACAAACTTTCCAAAGCATCTTTTTGGAGCGCTATCACACGTTGCTAATGGAAGAAAGCAAACTGATCTGAGTTTCAAACGTCTGTTAGAAGCTTATAATGCTTCTTTGTTATCTGCTCCTGATTGGTACAAGTTATTAATACTTTTATTCAAATGAGCTATGTCTGCAGAGAGTCTGGTTTTTATTTCTTTGATTCAATAAAGTGATAAGACATCACTGCCGAACAATTGTCTTGTAATTATGGCAGTTTTGGAGCTCAGCTTTGAGGTGCTCCTCATAAAAGGATATCAGTGCACTGGAGCTGATGAGCTATTGTCTGGAAAAGTATTTTTTTTTCTCATAATTTTGCATGTTTGTCGATTGTGTGTGTGTGCAAATGGTAGTGTGGAGCAGACGATAATAGACTTGTGACACATATGAATTATAATTCAGTATATTGGGCAAATCCAGCTATTGTTTTACTAAGATATTTGTTTTTGTATAACTTTCTCACAGCTGTCATTTGACTATAGAAGAATTGTTGTTTTAGTTCAAATCTTCATCAACTTTCATTCCACATCACTTGGTTCTTGTCTTCTTCCTTCCATATAATTTGGTTCTTCATTTTTGTTTGTATGCTATCATTATCACTTATCCTTTCCTTTGCATAGTACTTGGTTCTTCTTGTCTTTTCTCTTCCATATAATTTAGTTAGGGTTGCCAGTCCCCCTTGGTGGAGATGGAGGTCCCATGCCACCATGACCCCTCCCACTGCCAATCAGCTGGCCAGCGGGGGGACTTACCAGGAGAGAAAAGAAGGCCCAGGTGATGTTGCTGGCAATGTGGCAATATCACTTGCAGAAAGCACAGAAAGTGATGTCATCACACCAATGACATCCAAGTGGAGCTCTGGTATTTGGGCAGAAACTCTATGGTAGAAGCCATCTTTATAGAGTTTTTGCCCATATATCAGAGCTTCATCTGGATGTTGTTGATGTAATGACATCACTTCCTGTGCACACTGGAAGTGATGTTCCCCTTTCGCCTGGACCTTCTTCTCTCTCCTGGTAAGTCCTCCCCAATCCCCAGACCTGGCAACCTTACATTTAGTTCTTCTTGTCTGTTTCTTGCTTCTTACAAGCTCTGTTTCACATGTGCTTACACAGATTTTTTGTTCCACTAGGCATCCTTTAAATGGGTTGGTTTTATTTCTAGCAGACACAAAGACCCTAACATAGCTGAGGCTGGACAAAGATAGCTACAGTACAATATGGGAGTATAAGCCAGATTCCACCTTTTAAGATTCATCTACTATTGTAGCATTATGAATTTTGCTGGCTTAGTTACCGTGAATGAATGGTCAGAGCTTTGGCATGAGAATGTTAATGCTTCTTAATGTCTGCGGATGGTTCCCGAAATGTAAGACTGATTTGCAGGAATGACTTCTCTGCAGTAGAAAGGTGGAGAAAGAGAAGCAATTTATGATTTGTATTGAGGCAGAGAAAGAGAGGGAAAGCACTGCTTAGGTAGATTTTTGGATAGCCAGCATCTGTTTTTAGACTACTATGTGCTTCCTATAGGCTCTGCTTGTCTATTTATAAAGGAAGCAAATATTACCGAGTCATGACAGAGTCTCCAGTACTTTCTGTGTTTTATCTTCCTCATCTTCTGCAGGCAAGGGTTCTTCCTCCCTTTTAAATCACAAACGGGGCTTTTTTTTCTGGAAAAAGAGATGCTGAAACTCTCAAGAGGGAAATGAAGGAGAAACACACAGGTGCCCCACACGAACTTTTAAAACATTTTTTTGGGAATTTTGTTTCCACAAGGGGGGGGGGAGCCCTGATCACAACGACCCATGAGGTAGTTTAGTCAGAGAGAGAGAGAACAGTTTGTTGAAGGTCAGCTAGTGAGCTTTATGCCCCAGTGGGGACTTGAATCCCAGGTCCTAGTACAACACCAACCACACCCCCATACTGGCCCTCTTATCCCAAAGGATACTAAACCCTGTAAGAACATCTCATCACCACAGAGGAAGAGGGGTGTGTGTAACAGGTTCTGTCTTCCACATTCATCATTCCCATTTTGCATCCTTCTTGATTCACCAACAAAGCTGTATTTCTGTCTCGATCTATTCACTTGAGAAAGATGTTCACCTCTAAGCAGAGAGTAACCATCAATCACATAAGGTCTCAAAGTCAGCCAAAATAAGAATTCTTAAGGGCTTCAGTAAGGCGTCTTTGTGCTATAGAGCCCTTGCAAAAGGTCAACTCAGCTGTTACTATTGCTTCTTTCGCAATGCTGGAATCTCTTTTGGAGTTCTCCCGCCTTCCCATTGAGTGACCTACTTTTCAAGATATAAAAAGAAGTTGTTCTCAGGATAGGACAAAAAAGTTTGAGAGCAAAATCTTTCTTTCATCAGGTACTTATGTCCCTGCAGTTGCTCTCCATAGCATGCTGAAAGCTTCTAACTCATTATATTAGCACATTAAATTAAAAAAGAAACCAGAACAAATTTGCAATGACATTAGCCCTGTTCAGACATTCAGTTTCGGTGCTGCAGCCCATGTAATGTGAATTCACTTTACCTGCAATCCTCCAGGTAACATACAGTTACTTGATTGTATGAAAGGGACAAAACACATACTATGTTCATAGTTTCTGTACACATGAACAAACCACCATAGTTTTGAGAGAATGAGTTTGTGCATGTCAAAGATGTATTCTTATTTATTTGATTTTTTAATTGTCCTATCCCAGCTTGTGCTGGGCTCTGGGACATAAAGCCATAAACAAATATACAAAACATTAAAATTCAAGTACAACAAAATTACTAAGAAGTTGAGAGACCAGATTAAATAGAGGTCCAAGATGGTATCTCTAAAAATGCACACGTATTGAAAATATACATTTTGTGAATTTTTTAAACAACATGATGACCATGCATATCAGGAGGCTGGCAGGTGCTGAGAGCTCTCATGACATCTGATTGGAGTACCAAAATCAGTTCTAACAGGGTTAGTTATCATAATTCATTGACATTTTTAAGAGCCTTGGCCATGGTTTCCCACTGAGTAGCCACAGGGGGCCTTTCTGGCAACAGCCTTGCTGTTTCCAAAGCATATTCAGTATCAGATAAAGCAGTATCCTCTCTATGTCAAGGGAAGCAGAGCTCTCTGGCTTTCTGCTAGTTGTCCCAAGTCTTGCTGTTAGAAAATCCCCACCCCACCATTCCACCCAGTTTAGTGGGACAAATTATGTCTCCTTCAAAGTGGACTTCCATGCATATAGAAGGCTGCTGCCTGTATGGTTACTTGGACCAGAGAAGAGGTGCCAAGCCTCCCTTGCTACCAGTGGGGGATGGGGGAGTAGGGTTGCCAGATCCAGGATGGGAAGCTCCTGAAGATTTGGGGATGGAGCCTGGGAAGGAGAGAGACCTCAGTGGGGTACAATGTCATAGGGCCCACTCTCAAAATCTGCCATTTTCTCCAGAACTGATCTCTGTGGTCTGGAGAAAAGCTGTAATTTCAGATTCCACCTGGAGACCGGCATCCTTAGCATTAAAAATAGTTGCTGTGTGTAAGCCAAAATGCCCTCAAAACGAGCTTGGGGAATTGTCAGGTGGACACCTGGCTTAATCAGGATCTTTTAACCTATGTATACAGGATACATGTCCAGAAATTATGGCTTAAATTTACCAATGACTCTAATTAAGTAAAACAATTAAAATTTATTCCAGAAAAATATAGAACTCACATACAAGGCAATGTGCTCATGAAACATACATGCAGTCCTAGGAAAAATAGAGAGAGATATAGAGACAACACATGGATAGACAAATAGGATGATAATTACCGATCGTAGTCTTCAAGGAAGGCTCCAATGGCGACAAGTGAGGAATAGGGAAATGGGACCCTCAACTGATCAGGAATCAGGGATGGATCTAGACAGCGGAACTGGGGTACTGCTAGATGCACACCTGTGAGGAGCTGGGTCACAGGTTATAAGGACTACCTTGAGCCCTCAGGGAATGGGAGGTACAGGGGTGGAGGAAAAGTGGTCAGCTGGTACATGACCTCAGAAAAAAAGGGGAGGCACTGCAATGACCATAAGGGCTGGACTTATGCAGTAGCCAATAGCAAGTTTATTGGTGGCACCTAATTGGGTGTCCATAACTGACCAATGAATAAGCATGACGGGGGATTCAACAGAATTCTACACTGAGAGCGTACCAAACATGCACTTTCTCTGAAATCTGTCCCGATTTCTGAAATCTGTCCCAAGCAGACATTTTCTCCAGGAGAACTGATCTCTGTAGTCTGGAGAAGAGATGTAATTGTAGGAGATTCCCAGGCCCCACTTGGAGGCTGAGAATAGAATGCACCTGGAGTTACTCACCTGGGGGATGGCATTCCTACACCAGAGGCAGCCTTAGTGATTCAGAGGCCCTGGGTAAAAGCCCAGGATGGGGCCCCAGAATTGCTGCTGCCTCTTTTGTGGCCCTTGTTTACCATCAGGGTCAAGTAAGGAGTGGGGAAGAGCCACTGCTGCTAACGGAAGCCAATGTCCAAGCCCCGACACAGCACATGCAAGCAGGAGGAGAAGCCTGCTCTTCTTTTTGTTTGAGCAGAGTGGCAAAAGAACAGTCCTTCCCCTGCTCCCACAGCCCAGGGCCCAAGGCAGATGGTCCTGTTGCTGATAAGACCTTCCCTGTCCAGGACTGGATCTCCAAACCCAGCCTGCAACTGCAAAGACCTAGCTTTGCCTTTTTTGTTTGTTTGTTTGGGCCTGGCAACAATCCAGCAGAAGTAAGTGATGACTGAAGTTTCAATGAACTCTGTGAAAGTAACAACTAATGTAACGGCTTTCAAATGGTGATGCTGCAAAAGTTAAAACTAAGGATTTCCCTAGCTTGCAATACTGTATTGCATTGAGAGTCCAGCTCCTTTGCTTTGAAATTCTTATCCTGTTAAATAATCAAAATCAAGCTATATTATGAGCATATGTGCCTGTTTTGCACCTGTACAGTCAATATTCATCAGATGAAGCCAGCAACAGCTGTTGGTGCATGCCATGCTCAGAAGAGAATTATATTATTAACTACCCATTCAGTCTCAGTGAAACAGTCCTTGGTTGCTGAAGCGGGCTAGAGCTTTTTTAAAAGTTATGCAGCCAGGAGCTATCCGGGCAAGCCGGAATGTGGTCTGCAGAACTGCTCCCTGTCTCCTGACTCAAGCCAGGAAGTGAGAAACAAATCACACATGTCCCAGTGGCTGGGCATACATAAGGTATAATGTGACCTAGGCAATGTGTAGACTTCCCCTAGGCAATGTGCTGCCTGTGCTGCAATTCCCAGTGCCAAAATATGATGCACCAAAGAACAAAACACCATTTCAGATTCTCAGGCTTCAAAGCTGTGTTCAACTGGCAATTCAGTTATGATCTGGTGGTTTAACTTCGGAACAATAAACTTTAGCTGAATCAGGATTTCTCTGTTTCAAAGCATAGAGAACAGAGTCCAGATTCCTTCTCATTCCAGTCATTACTGGCAGTTACACTGGGGTGTGTTAACACCTTTCCATTTCCTTTCAAAGATGGAGAGAAGATGTGGTTGCCAACCTCCCGGTGGGTCCTAAAGCTCTCCCTCTATTACAGTTGATCTCCAGATGAAACAGATCAGTTCCCCTGGAGAAAATGGCTGCTTTGGAGTTGGATTCCATGGCATTGTATCCTTCCTTCCTTCCTTCCTTCCTTCCTTCCTTCCTTCCTTCCTTCCTTCCTTCCTTCCTTCCTTCCTTCCGCCCCACCCTTTCCAGTCTCTATCCCCAAAATCTCCAGGTTTTTCCCCACCCAGAGTTGACAACCCTAAAGAAGTTTTGTCAGTGTTGTGGCACAACCTTTTCTTTGTTGGCAAATAATATGCTGCCCCTTTCAACCGTTTTTCTGTTTCTATTTAGATAACAAAACAATTGAATACTTTTAAGACAGAAAGGTGTACAAAACAGGGGAAAGATACGTGTCCCAGTGGTTGGACTATGGGGACAACCCTCATTCCACTCTTGAAAGTCAAAACTGTAATCAAAATGAGAAAAAAATCCAGATTATTTCTAGTGCTATCTCTTATCACATAAACATACACAGAGATATTCATAAATCCTTTCCCCAAAATTCTCATCTGCCAAATCTGCACTGTATTTCAGTCACATTTTTTGTTTTCTCCACCTTGGGTCATTCAAAATTGTATTTTACATGAGGAAGAGGAGGAAATTAGATTTATGTCCCACCTTCACTACCCAAAGGAGTCACAGAGCAGTTTACAATCTCTTTTCTCTTCCCCTCCCTACCACAGACACCCTGTGAGGTAAATGGGACTGAGAGCTCTGACAGAAACTACTCTTTCCAGAACAGCCTCAGACCAACATGGCTGTTCACTTGGAACTTCTGACAGAGTTATAACTGATCCAAGGTCTTACCAGCAGGTGCAGGTGCAAGAGTGGGGAATCAAACCTGGTTTTCCCAGATAAGAGTTCATGCACTTAGTCACTACACCAAACTAGTGTACAAAATTTTGCCCAGGCAGTGCCTTAGCAGTATTGTCACAGCAGCTGTAGAAAACTTAATGCATTGATCTCAGCATTTCATATCAACATGGACTATACATCTGAATTTAGAAAACACTTATGCTGTTGGCAAAATGTGTTATGAGACTGTTCCATCTATATCCTATTTGATTTTGAGGACTACTGCATCAAAAATGCATGGAGATAAATTGCCTCTAAGGCCATTATTCTATTGACATGTTCTTGGGAGTAAATTCATTGAATTCAGTGGGATTTTCTTCTGAGCAAATATGTGTAAGATTGGGTTGCACATACAGTTGCCAATCCCCAGGTAGATCCTGGAGAGTCCCTTGAATTATAACTAATCTACAGTCTACAGAGATCAGCTCCCCTGGAGAAAAAGTTTGGAAATTATGGGTTCTATCCTTCCAACTGCAAACTCCACCCTTCCCAAGCTCCACCCCAAATCTCCAAGATTTCCTAATTCAGCATTGGCAACCCCAGCTGCATATAATATGTCTTCATTGATAATGTTCTGATCATTAATCACAGGATGATTTCAGGCAAAAACAGTGATAATAATAATAAAGCTTTGGTTCTCAACAGACAAGGAAATAAAAGTCTATTCACTGAATGCACGGGAACTTAAAATCAGAGTAATAGTTAGGATAACTCAATTAGCCCTATATATTTTTTCCTGCTTTCTAGTGAAAATAATATAAACTTACATACTAATATTTTAAAGGGGTATGAAGTGGGAATTAGTGTCTTGAAATATATTTTGATACAGGTATAGAACATTTATCACCTTCTTAATATGTTATCCTAGAAGCAAGTTCCACTAGGTTCAATAGCTCTTAAGTCCAATAAATCATTTTCTTATGTCTGAATTATAACTTTAGATAATAATTTGCTTCAGTTGTCTATTTCAAAAGGATTGCTATGCATCAAATAAGGTTTGCATCATTTGTTTACTTCAAAAGGATGGAGAGATACCCTTTAAAACTCTATGTGTATACACAAGACCTACAAAGAGCTAACAGTACCATCCGCCACAGACAAAGCATTGTGAAATCTTATTGATATCAAAGGGTGGAAATAAGCATGCACTTAATTCTTGCACTGATATCAGTAGGATGTAAAGGGCTTCATGTTGGCTGGATCGTGCCATCTGCATAATCCACCCCAAAAAGAATGGCTGTAATTTCAATTAACACAATGTTCAATAACTTCTTGCCCAGAGGGGAGTCTTTAGATGAAGAAGGGCTGGTTGTGTCTGTTTTTAATTAAGTACCCTGCAAACAGCCAATCAGGCTACAAATTGCAGAACCTTGCAAGAAACCAGGAAATGGAAGTTTAGAGTCTTATTGTAACTTTATGTCTGTGTCCATTTCCATACTTTCCCTTCTCCTGGCCCGTTTTCTGTATTGTTCATCCATTAACACATAGATAACGAGCTCACTGCATTGCTGTGGAATACACTTATCGCCAGGATTCATTATTCTGTCACCAGCGAGGCTATTTTTAGTCCAGACTCCAGCTGGCAGGAGGGAAGAAAGTGAATAAAAAGGAAATTGCCTCAGGTGCGATTAGCACTACCTAGCTTCATGCAGTGTCTAATGTTCAACATGAAGTGCATTGGAGTGCATGACTCCAAAATTAATTTCTTGAGATTGAGAAACAATATTCCAGTTTGGCTCATTTTTGAAACAAGCCAGAGCCACCTGGCCTTGGGGAAGCAATCCCCCACAAGTGCATGGCTGGAGGGGAGGCACGGGGAGGCTTGCAATGGGAAGTGTTTCAGAGTGGAAAGCACTGAGGATGACATTGTAAGGCAAGGTGGACTGGGCTGGAGCGGTCCTCTCCATCGATTTAGAGGCCACGCCTCTCATTGTAGAAGGTGAGGAATGCTGGCGTTATTCTCCTTTTCCAAATGTTGATTGCCATCATTCTTCCACTGCTGCCACAGTGTTGTCACATAAAGAGTGTTTGAAATTGCTTTGCTTGTCAGCACTTTGCCTCATAAAATTCTGGTGTTGAACTGTCACTCCCCACCATAAAGTCACAGCGGACACACCAGGTGACTCCTGGTGGGGTTTTCAAGGCAAGAGAAGTTCAGAGATGGTTTGCCATTGACTTCCTCTGTGTAACAGCTTTGGACTCCCCCTCCCTGCCCCACAGCATCACAGTGCATTCATGCACCTCTTGGCTTTCCTCCGGCTTTCATTTGATCTTTCCCAAACCTATTTTGCTTCAGAATGTTGGAAGGTCATAGTAAAGCTTGGATGGTTGCTGTTTGGGTGGGAAAATCTGGGTTTTCTTGGTGCTGCCCATTTGTTTTCCATTGGTCCTCATAACAGCCATTTCCCTCCCCTTGCCATGGGAGCTTTTTGCTTTTAATCAGCTATTAAATATTGTTATATCATCATATCAATGTGTCTATCTGGTTCTCTGAATTCCTAGCTTTCAAGGGTTTTTTTTAAAGTAAGTCTCTAGCATTTTGGTTGCGGAATTATTCCTTTCCCCTTATATCTCCATACTAAAATGGGTTGCAGAGTTACTTGAAGAAAAATGAAAGTGTGGTCTTCAGAGAACCTGATGCACATATTGTTCTAACATTATAATAATATAACTATATTCATTGGACTTTTAAAAAAATAAATGAAAGACCAGAGTGGCATGGGTGAGGCATTGCCAGGAGATTGTGACAAGGAAAATGTGGGGAAATCTGACACATAGGAGCCCCCATTGCCTTTGCTCTGTAACTACTGAACTATTCTGAACCTGCATGTGCCTGTCCTCCTCATGCAGAAAACACCATAAACTTTGCAATCCTATGCAAAGTTCCTTCAGTTGGTTTAGACTGGAGTATTTTTACACAGGATTGTGGGGGTTAAGTACCTAGGGTCCTTCAGCAATAAACTATCTGAATATTCTGCATCTGGGAAAACAGAGAGCTAACATTTCAAATCTTTGCATGTCTTAAATGCACATTCACTGAGAGATGCTGTGCCAAGCAGTCCTTTGATTGTGTGAAAGAGACCACACATAAAACATCACAGGCAGCTCTCTCCTATCACTTCATAATGTCTCCAACACCCCATTTAGAGTCAGTTCACACATTTAGCTGTGAGTCATTGAAAGGCTAGTTCAGATGCTTGCTGATTCTCCCAAACACTCCAGGTTGCAGAGTGGAAATAAAATCTTTTGCAAGGCATGCCCAGTTACAAACAACCATTTTTCCCCAAGCAATTGGTCTCAAAAACACACAGTGGTTCATATCTTCATTGTTCAGTTGAAGCTAAAATTCGTTCTGGGAGAATTTCCATAGAATGGAGAATACAGTTGAGTGAAAAGTCAAATGAAAGACCAACAAGGTTTAAAAACCCACTCAGCCATGAAAACTCATGGATGGCTTTCGACCAATCATTCTCTTTCATTCTAACTTACCTCAGAAGGTTGCCATTGTGAGGCTAAACAATGGTAGACAGAATGATGTTGTAATGTGCTTTGAGTCTCCAGAAGAGAAAAAAGCAGGACATCGATATCTACAGCTATATTTTCAAACAAGCATGATGTATTATACAAGTTGTAAAAATTGGCCTCCCTGCTCTAGGGAGCTCCCTAGGAAGGGCATGTGACTTCTGGCTAGAGTCATCAGCCAGGCACCAACAAATAGCAGAAGCTTTCAAGTAGCAGTACATTTGACAGGCAAACAGAATTGCATGTATTGCAATATCACTTCCAGCTAGGGTTACCAGGCTAGCAAGACACTGGAAGGGACAAGGACCCAGGGGGCAGCTGTTGGTGATGGTGTGATGTCATTTCAGGAAAACCTTGGAAGTGATGTCATGCCATATACCCAATGACCATGCTGTTGCTGCTGTTGTTGTTGTTTAAAAAAATTCTCCCTCTGGAGGAAATGGCAGCTTTGGAGGATAGACTCTATGACCTTAAAACCTGCTGAGGTCTTCCCCTCCCCCAATGTTGCTGTTCCCGGGCTTCACCCACAATACTCTAGGAATGTTATGACTTGGAGTTGCCAACCCTAGGAGGATATGTTGCCACTTCCAGGTGATGGTCTAGGACAGGGGTAGCCAACGGTAGCTCTCCAGATGTTTTTTGCCTACAACTTCCATCATCCCCAGCCAGCATGGCCAATGGCTGGGGCAGATGGGAGTTGTAGGCAAAAAACATCTGGAGAGCTACTGTTGGCCACCCCTAGTCTAGGAATTTCTCCTAAACTGTATGGTAAAGATGCTTGCGATAGACATGGGGAAATTCCTAGAGTGTAACTATGGAGTAGCTTTTCTGGCCCTTTCCCTGTACTCCTTAAATTCTCAAGAGCAGGGGATTGGGGCTAAGGGTTGGAGTGAGCAGGCAAATGGCAAGCTTACTCATGTGTCATGTGTTTGAAGAAGGGCTCTAGGGCAACACCACATTCTTCAAACCGTCTTCCCTTTATGCTTCATGAAACAGCCCCCTTGAGCCCTGCTTGATGGGGCAAGGAGAAGGATATGTCAAATAAATAAACAGATAATATTTTAATATCTATTTGTGTTTAAGATTAACCAAGCAACATAAAAAAGTTTATGTAATGGAAAACAAGCATTTTGGAATGCACATAGCCTGTGCTAAATCGAAGATTTCCCTATATCCATACCCATAAACCACATACAGAAAAAATATTTTCCTCAGTGGGCTAGAGCAGGGGTTCCCAAACCCCAGGGCGTGGACTGGTCCTGGTCCTCAACCTGTTTGCAACCAGGTCTCCACTCCCCCATGACACACACACCCTTCTGCTGCTGCCACCCCCTGCCCTCACAGCGCCAACACGCCGCTCCTTCAGGACAAGGCTCAGCTTGCTGCCACCACCAGGGCCTGTTGTCGCCACCACCAGAGCCTGTCCCCTCCCTCCCTTTCCCCAGTGCCACACCGTACTCCGCCCCCCTTCCCCACCCACACTATCAGAGGAGGCTCAGAGGCCTTACCTGCTTCGACAGGGCCTGGCCTGATTTGATGTTTGAAGAGCAGGCTGGAGGAGGTGGAAGAGTTTCGCCCCCCTCATTTCCTTCAATGTGCTCTTCAAATGACTTCCAATCAGCCCGGCCCTGCTGAAGTGGCCCCAGCCTCCTCGTGGTGTCCCTCTGATCCTGTGGGGGGGAGAAGCTGGCGATGACGCTTGGCTCTACCTGCTGCAGCCACAGCGGTGCCCTTTCGACGATCAGGTGACTGGGGGGGGGGCTTTACACAGCCCTGAGCAGCTCCCTTCTGGACATTGTAATTGACCTGGGATGGGGAAGGGAGGGAGGAGTAGGGGGGAAACTAGGCGTTTGCCTCCCCCCTCCCCCGTGTTGCACCTAGTTTTTCATTTGCCATGTTGCATTTGCCTCCCACCCTCTCCTCATGTTGCGCCTAGTTTCCCCCTCCTCCTCCCTCCCTTCCCCACCCCAGGTCAATTACAATGTCCCGAAGGGCCCCGGAAGGCAACCCTATTTGCTCTCTCTTTCTTTCTTTCTTTCTTTCTTTCTTTCTTTCTTTCTTTCTTTCTTTCTTTCTTTCTTTCTTTCTTTCTTTCTTTCTTTCTTTCTTTCTTTCTTTCTTTCTTTCTTTCTTTCTTTCTTTCTTTCTTCCTTCCTTCCTTCCTTCCTTCCTTCCTTCCTTCCTTCCTTCCTTCTTTCTGTTTCCTTCCTTTCTTTCTTCCTCTAATGTTCATGTCTTTCAGCTCTCAAACATCTGATTTTTATTCTCTGTGGCTCTTATGTTAAGCAACTTTGGACACCACTGCCCTAGAATGATGCTGTGATGATTAAAAATACCATGCCTCCAATTGATGGATAAAAACTAAAAAATAGATTAAAATATCAACAATAAATAAATAATGGGTGACGGGGGCAAACACTGGGGTACAGCTATTTCACTATGCCTCACCGGTGAACTTCCAAGGCATCTAGCTAGCCAACTCTAGAGACAGTGTGCTGGACTAGAAGAACCTTTGGTTTGATGTGACATGTCAGGAACAGGATTGAAAATAAAACAGCCAAGATCCTAATGCTATTACATAAATCTGTATCACAGATGCATTTGGAATAGTGCCCACAGTTTTAGTTGCTCCACTTCACAAAGGACGCATAGAGCTGGAAAAGGTGTACCAATTGCAACCAAGGAAGGCCCAGAGGTCTGTTACTGTGAACTGAGACATGCAGCGAGGGATTGTCCCTTTTAATATAGGCACCTGCAGCTTTGTTTTGGACTCTTGAGGACCACAACCCATATTTTAAAAAATGTTTGTAGCCCTCATTGTGCACAGATATTCAGAGACAGGAGTGGTGCACCTGCTAAAATTCAGCTGGGGAGAGGACTGTATGAAATTTCTAAGGATTAGGAAGTGGTAGAAAGTTAAAGTTGCTTATTTTCCACCCCTCCCTCCCCCATCTCTTTTCTTTGCTTTCTTCCCATTACTAATCTGAGTAGGGGGGGGGGGAGAAGCTTGAAATGCCCTGCCATTTCATGTCTCTCTCTCTCTCTCTTTCTGTCAGTCTTTTCCCGTCTTCCTTCCTTCTTTCTTTTTCTCTTTCTCTCTTTCTGTCAATCTTTCCCCCTGTCTTTTCTTTCTTTCTGTCTTTCATTCTCTCTCTCTCTGTCATTCTTACCCCGTCTCTCTCCTTCCTTCCTGCCTGCCTGCCATTTCATGTTTTCCCAGGCTGAGAGCATTTTATATTTTTAGTTTTCTGCTGTGTGATCCTTGTGCTTTTTCTTTGTGTTTTATTTTTAAAACTGCATTGCAGAATCCCACTATTCTCCTACCTTTCCTAAACAAAATATTGCAAGAGTTTTAAGCATGTTTGTACATCATTTCCTGTCTCCTGGCTCCACCCCCAAATTTTAGTGGGCCACAAAGGAGAAGTGTAAAAATAACTGGGCCACCGGGGGCGGGGGGGGGGGGAGAGAAGTTTGGGAAACCCTGGGCTATAGGACAGGATTATACTCTTAGAAAGCTGGTTTATTTGAGGATTTGGTAGAAATGGGCAAGCTATTTACTGGGAGAGAAGTTGTTTATATAATTCAAACATGGCAAATACGAGTTCAGTGACATGAAGAATTAAAAACTTTTAATTATTAAGGAGCTACATGTAGCTACAAACTATTCTTGAAAGGAACATAATAGCAACACAGTCCTTTCTGAAAGGCATTATCAAAAATGTGAATTGATTTGAATTAAATAGAGTTCTATTCTTTGTATCAGACCTCATTACTTCCGAGCCAGTCTAAAAAATGACTCTACTATTCCCCATTATGTCCTTAATTAAGCAGTGCAGGACAGAGAATGGAGAGGCTCCACAAACCTCTTTGTGTAAACTGATGTGAGAGATGCGATTGTTTGGACTGGCATCTTACAGAACGAAGATGGACAAACAAAGCTTTGCCCACTAACATCAACCGATAATTTAGTGCCCTGAAATTGTAAGACCTAGTCATGATTCCAGAATAGGCTCCTGGAGGAACTGAATGCTAACATTATGGGAGAGGGGGGAATGAGATAAGAATGGCTGAGCTGAAATGAATGGGAATGTAAAATATAATTCTATTGTTGTTATCCAAGGAAACTCAAAGATTGGTTTTAAACAATAGAAAGAACTATAAAATTGAACAAATCTTTTGTTTCATTCAGACACTACCAATCTCATTAGCCAGCATTCAAAGATGCACAACGTGATTATAAAAAGAGAAAGTAATGCATAATGGTAGATTGTACCATGGACTAAAGCAATCAGTGTCTTTTTTTTTTAAGTATATTGGTTAGAATGTCAAATTAGGATCTGGGAGACCCAGATTCAAGTCCTTCCTCTGCCATGGGCGACCTTGGGACTGCCTCATGCTCTCTGAGCCTAAACTGCCTCACAGGGTTGTTGCAGGGACAAAAGGGAACAGGGTATAAATTAAGTAAAAAACTCCCAAAAGTTGGCATATAAATGGTTTATTAAAGGAGTTTCTATGTGGCTTCTCCAGAGACCTGCTTGAGGCAGCTTATGAGTCAAAACAATACCCTAAAACCACAAACAAAGCAACATCCATCATCAAGATTAACAACAATCCATTACAAAGAAGCCATTGGCATAAAAGTAGCAGAAAATAACCACTGGAAAGCCTTAAAATACCCAGGCTAGAGGCAAACTGTAAATCGGCTTTAAAAAAATCAAGCCTCTTAATTGAAACCCTTGGTAAAAAAGGCTTCCGGTTTGGATTTCATGGAGAATTGATGAGCTTTTCAGTGGGGGAGCTCACCAGACCCTCTATTCCGGACAGAGAAGGTGTTTTAATACCTGCTGTCTACATCATCTAGGCAAGATGGTGGCCAAGATATGCTTAAAGTTCTGAGGAGAGATACTTTGGTTATCGAGAAATCCCGGGGGGGGGGGTTCTTTTTGGCTTTGAAGAGTCTCCAGAGAAGAACCGCTTCCAACGTCCATAGAGGGTATCTGGAGTCGTTAAATCGACATAAATTCAATGTGTGCCAAGCTTCTTAAGGGCTAATTAATCGTGGATGAGAAACAGACCAGTGTGTTTGATGTCGGGACTTCAAAGGTAAAGAGATTTTTATCTGTTGCTCCGGGACTAAATTGGGAAATATTTGGAAGGCAAACGAAGGTTTGGATACATAAACAATCTGTAATAATAAAGAAGAAGGAGCAGGGGGAAATCTTGGACTGAGTTAAACAGATATAAAGCTTAAAAAAAGGCAAAAGCTGATATTGTTTGGAATTTTTGTGGTCACTCCCCCCGAGAGTGGAAGAACTGCAGATCAACAAGTCATTACAGGAAATAGCATCTGGGAACATCGTGAGACTTCACAACCATAGATAACAAGACTTTGTGGCAAGTATGGGCAGAAGAGGTGATCAAGGGAAGGGAAAACTATAGGTTTATTTAAGCCCCTCTAGGACTAAACCATAGAGAAACATTGAACACCATTTTGGGAAATTATAAGTTTTTCAAAATTAATATCTGGATCCAAGGGCATAGGAGGACGGTGATTTGGGGCTTTTTTGAAAGGGCATGCCCTAATCTATAAGACTAGACCATTTAAAAAGAACTTGGTGACTTCAATTGTAAAGCCTATATTTATAATGGGAAGGCAGTAATGTCAGCTCAAAAAACATTACAGACAAGATCCAAGACACTAGAAGAGGGCAAAAAGGCTGATAAAAAAGAACAGATGGATGCAATGGAAGCTAGATTGTCTAAACTGATTAAAGATTCTATAAGTGATTGTAAGAAGGAATTTAAAAAAGATATAGAAGTTCTCAGTAAAGAGTTTAAATCAGTATCCAAAAAAATCCAAGAGGTGGAAGAGAAAGTGAAAGACCATGATGAAAGAATTAATACAGTGGATTCCACTATTAAAAAATTGCAGGACAAAGCAGTACTGCAGTACTGCAAATCAATGGAAAATCAGATACGTTTGAGAGATGTGTCTGAAAAGGATGATGATTTAAGGAAATACATAATAAGGATTATTGCTGAATATGTTGGAGATGATCCTGAGGAGACTAATTGCTTTTATGACTATATTTACAGGGTCAATTCAGAATATGCAAGGAAAAATAAACTACCAAGAGATGTGGTAGTGAGATGTGTAACAAGAGACTTGATGGGAAGGATTCTAAGTAAATAGTATGAAGGCAAGCTGATTGTGGAAGGCAGTAACTTCTTAAGTGACTTTCCTTGGTAATTCTTTCATAATTCTAACATGACAGGAATTGGAACCAAAATTGATTTTTAAGGACGATGATGGTAGATATATTTCAGTGCAAGTGATGATGAACCACAAGAAGACTTTGCTATTGGGACTGTATGCTCCTAATGGAGCAAAAGATTCTTTTTTTAAGGACATTATGCAGCAACTTGATCAAGAGACATATGAGCAAATCATGTTAATGGGAGACTTTAATGGTACAGTTAATATTTTGGACAGATCTGGGAAGAAGAATAATGAAGGTAAACTACCAAAGTCTTTTTTTAAATTAGCCAAGCAAGAAAAACTTGTAGACATTTGGAGGGAGAAAAATCCTACAGTTAGAGACTATACCTTTTTCTCAGCTCGACATAACTCTTTCTCAAGGATTGATATGTTATGGAGCACCAAAAAATTGGGACTTACAACAAAAAAAATAGAGATTCTTCCGAAAATAAGAGCAGATCATAATCCAATAATGTCGTCTGCAAAACCTACCAAAAAGACTTTAAGATGGCGAATAAATGAAGATTTACTGCAGAAAGATGGGGTAGTAGAATCTCGGCAAAAAGAGACTAAAGCCTTTTTCCAAGTAAATGAAAATGAGGATGTTCAATATCAAATGGTGTGGGATGCTTATAAAACGGTGATGAGAGGTATTTTAATCACATTGAATAATAAAGACAATAAAGCTAAAGAGAAACAAATGACAGACATACAGAAGGAGATTAAGAAGAAGGAGAGAGAGTTTATAAAGAGATCCGGGGAAAAGATTTTAAAAGAAATTGGAATTCTACAGGACCAACTAAGACACTTGTTAAATAAAGAAGTAGAATGGAACTTAAAAAGGCTTCAACAAAAATCTTTTGAGAGTGCAAATAAAGCTGGAAAATACTTGGCCTGGCAAATGAAAAGAAAAAGGGAAAATAAAATTGTTAATAAAATTAGTTTGGGCAACAAAGAAATTGTTGACCAGGAAGGAATCAAAAGAGAGTTTTATAAGTATTATGCAAATTTGTATAAAAGTTATGTGGGGGGGGGAAGAGAAAATAGATGCTTATTTACAGGAAATTGATGTTAAACCCCTAACGGACAATATGAAAAAGATCTTAAACAACTCAATTGGTAAGTAAGAAATTGAAGCAGCAATTAACTCAATGAAGCCAGGGAAGGCTCCGGGTCCTGATGGTTTTACAGCAAGATATTATAAAATTCTTAAAGAAACTCAACTTCCAAACCTTCAGAAATTGATGAACATTATAAGAATAGTTGGGAAGATATCTAATACTTGGAAGGAAGCAGTAATCTTGTTGATACCAAAAGAAGACAGAGATGTGACTAATGTAAAAAAACTATAGACCAATTTCATTGCTAAATAATGACTACAAAATATATGCTAGAATTTTAGCGGAATGCCTGAAGCAGCATTTGAATAGTTTTGTTAAAGAAGAACAAGCAGGGTTTCTCTCCAGAAGGCAATTAAGAAAAAATATCAGAACTGTAATAGATTTAATAGAATATTATGAAAAACATCCTGAAAAAGAAGTAGCTTTGCTTTTCGCTGATGCAGAGAAAGCTTTTGACAATGTTCATTGGAACTTTATGTTTGCAGTAATGGAGAAATTGGGATTGGGTGAAGACTTTGTTAGAATGGTAAAGGTAATATATATTGACCAACAAGCAAGATTTTGTATAAATGCAGATTTGACAGAGAAAATAACAATTTGTAAAGGAACAAGACAAGGGTGTCCTCTGTCCCCTTTGATATTTATAATGATGCTGGAAATACTGCTTATGCAAGTTGAAGAAGATAAGGAGATAGAGGGTTTGAAATTAAAAGGCTTTTCTTACAAATACAGAGCGTTTGCAGATGATGTAATGTTTATAAATGAAAACTCAACTCAAGTTACACCGTTGCTGCTCCAAAAAATAAAAGAATATGGTGATCTGGCAGGCTTTTATGTAAATAAAGAGAAAACAAAAATTTTATGTAAAAATATGTCAAAATCTAAGCAGAAGGAATTACAAAATTTAACAAACTGTGAAGTGGCCTCTAAAGTAAAGTATTTAGGAGTAGAAATTACAACAAAGAATATTGACTTATTTAAAAACAACTATGAAAAGCTTTGGCAGAAAATTGAGGTGGACTTACAAAAATGGAATAAGTTGAATTTGTCTATCCTGGGTAGAAAATCGGCAATAAAAATGAATGTATTACCAAGAATAATGTTCTTATTTCAAACTATACCAATAGTGAAAGAAGATAAACAATTTCATAAATGGCAGAGGAAACTTTTGGAATTTAGATGGGCTGGCAAGAAACCAAAAATTAAGATGAAGATCCTGACCGACGCTAAAGAAAGGGGAGGCTTCCAAGTACCGGATTTAAGACTATATCATGATGCAGTTTGTTTGCTATGGATTAAGGATTGGATGGTGTTATTAAACAGAAAATTATTAACATTAGAAGGCCATGGAAAGGTTTTTGGTTGGCATGCATATTTGTGCTATGGGAAAAGTAAAATGGATGGTTTTTTCTCACATCATTATGTAAGAAGTAGTTTGCTTAAAATTTGGTCGAAATACCAAAAATATGATGAAAGGAAACCGCTGTGGATTGTGCCAATGGAAATAATAAAGTTATATTCAGATATTGAGGAAGAGAAATGGTTACCATATAAACAGTTGTTAAAAATACAAAAAGGCAAAGCAGAATTAAAATCGGTGGAAGAATTGGATTATAAAATTAATTGGTTTCAATTGTTACAAATTAAAAGTTTGCTGAAACAGGATATTAGGAATGAAGGAATAAGACAAGAACAAACAGAAATGAAGAAAATTCTGTTTGGCGAGGACATAAAATTGATCTCAAGAGTATATAAACTGTTACTGAGGTGGTCTACAGAGGAAGAAGTGGTAAAATCTCAAATGATAAAGTGGGCAATTAATATAAACAATGAAATTCAGATGGAACAATGGGAATATTTGTGGAAGAACTCTGAAAATATCAACATGTAATAACATAAAAGGAAAATTGTTACAAAATGTTGTATAGATGGTATATAACACCAAAAAAACTGTCGAAAACAAATAATCAGATGTCTGATCGATGTTGGAAATGTAAAAAACATGAAGGGTCCTTCTACCATATGTGGTGGACTTGTGAAAGTTCGATGTTGGACTTGTGAAAGATCGATGTTGGAAATGTAAAAAACATGAAGGGTCCTTCTACCATATGTGGTGGACTTGTACAATATTGGCAAATGATCTAGCAAGAAATGTCAAAGATTTTGGGATACAAAGTGAAGAAGGCACCAGAAATCTTTTTGTTGGGATTACAAATAGGAAATTTTCCGAAGCAAGACAGAACATTACTTTGGTACATGCTTTCAGCTGCACAGACATTGTATGTGCAGTTGTGGAAGCAAAATAAAATTCCAGAAAAATGGGACTGGGTTATGAAAACTATGCACTGGAGTGAAATGGACAAATTAACAAGAACACTAAAGGAACTTCATATGGAAAAATTTAATAATGAATGGCGAAAGTTTCAGAACTATGTGGAAGAACATTGGAGAGTGAAAGGACACTTGGTGATATTTGATAATGGATAACTTGTTTATCAGCTATTTTTAATTTACTGAGACAAGAATGATAGTTAAAATGAGAGTATGAGAAAATATTTTGTTCTTTCTTATAATATTATAATAAGATAGATAATATGACTTAATTTAGTAATATATTGGATCATTAATCGAATGAGGTAATAACCATAAAGGAGTATAAGTTTTTTTAAAATGTTAAATTACCTTCATTGCTTTTATATTGTAAGTAACACTGGAGAAGTCTTGAAAGGGAGGAGGGGAGGTGGAAATGTGATGCAACATATTAACTTTTATTTGAGAGAAGTAAATGAAATAGCGATATAATATGTTGTAGAATAATAAAAATTGTTTTTACAAAAAAAAAAGAAAGAAACCCTTGGTAAAAAGAAATGTCTTCTTGCCTGGTATCTAAGTCTCAAGGGGTTTGGCATTTATGCAAATAAATGTGCACATATTTGTGCATACATGGGCATTCCACAGATAAAGTGCCACCCATGAAATGCTCTGTCTCTAGTCGCCATCCAGTTCACCTCTGTAGGCAGAGATCAGGGGTTGGGAGGCAGCCCTGCATACCGCTGACTTTTCAGAATACCACGAAAGTCATTTCCACCACCTGTAGGACTGGCTGCTGATGTGAGAGGAAAGCGGGGACATGGTGACATCACAAGATAAGGAAAATGGTACTGGTTGTTAAGAATGTGAACAAGGACCTCCCTGTCAGGTTGTGCTTTCATGTCTACTTTGGCCTTCAGAAAAAGAAATTACACAGTCAAAAACATGGCTAAGAAAAAAACGGGTATGTCTGTTGAATTGATGCTCCTTGCTATTTTGCCACATGCTTTGTTTGCCAAGCTCATGGCACTTAGGCTGTGTTCAGCACATCTGCCATGTCTTGTGGCCCGCCAGGTGTTTGACAGATCTGCCATTTTTGAAGACCACCCTGGTGTAATATTTACAAAGTTCTCCTCTTAATAAAATTGTCCTGCTGCAAGGTTGAGACAACCATATTAGGACTGTGTGTACCACACTGGGGGAAACTTTTACACATTCACTTCTGGCCTTCTTTTATCTCTGCAAGGCATTTTCCTCTGCACAGAGAGGTGCTAAGTGGAATGTCACACCTCACTCACTCTTTTTTGCCAGTACACTGAATTTTATGGTGCCAGTAAAAAGAAAGCCCTCTAGCTCCTGTATGTAGTTTAAAAGACAGAGAGAGAAAGTGATGGGCTGCGATGTAAAGAACTTTCTGTGACAAGGGTGCTTAGAGCAAGTGGTCGGTAGCCAGAGCAGTTTGTTTGCCATGATCCCGCTCAGAGATCATACCTGCCTGTAAGGGCATGGTGACACCAAAGCACAGAGAAGAAAAAGAGGCTTCCAATAGTTAGATACCATGTACACTGCCCAGAGTAGAGATTGGATTTATATCCCACCTTTCACTACTCAAAGGAATCTTAGAGCAGCTCACAATCTTCTTTCCCTTCCCCTCACCACAACAGGCACCTGTGAGGTAGGTGGGGCTGAGAGAGCTCTTTCAAGAACTGCTCTTGAGAAACAAAATAGGAGTTAAGTGCACCTTTAAGACCAACAATGTTTTATTCAGAACATAAGCTTTTGTGTGCTCCAAGCACACTTCATCAGCTTACATTCTGAATAAAAATTTGTTGGTCTTAAAGGTGAACTTGACTCCTACTTTGTTCTACTGCTTCAGACCAACATGGCTGCCCATTTGGATCTGCTCTTGAGAAAACAGCTTTTTCAAGAACCTAGACTGACTCAAGGTCACTCAGCATGTGAACATAGAGGAGTGGGGAATCAAACCCAGTTCTCCCAGATAAGAGTTCCATGCACTTAACCACCACAACAAACTGGCTCTCTGCCTTGGAGGATGGACAGGATAACAATATAATATCAAGCCAGAATGACAGCTTGATTGGCCTCATCTCCCTGGGTATCATCCAGTCCTATAAAATGTGTGATGTGACATCATTGTGTTGGGAATTTTTCCACCTTTCTAAACAGAAACTTCTTATGGTAAATGGGCATGAGGGTGCTCATAACAGGATGCCACACTTCAAATAAAAGTAGAGATTACCGTGAGAAAGTGGGAGATGTGGAAAATGGAAGAGGAGAAATGGAGGGAAAAATTCACTGCTTATGGTAGTGTCCATATGTCCCCCCTAATGTCTAGGTCTTCTGGCCTCAGACAGTACCATGTCCTATATCCTCTGCACATGACTACCCTCCTTTCTGTCATCTCCATTCTGTATTGTCTAATTTCCCCACTTTAGAGATCCACCTACTTCTGTCCAAACTCTTCCTATGTTTTAAGTATTTTATATAGCACTAAGGCTCAAAGAAAGTATGTCAAAGATTTTTCAAAAAGGGAATATGGTTTGAAAGCCTTGTTTTCTTTCTCTCTAATATCAGACAGAGACTGATAAAGAAAAGCACAAACAAAAGGCATTTAGGGGAGGGGGGGAAGACCTCAGATGCTAAGCTGGAGGGTGTGTGAATCCCTTGGAAACCCTTGGGTATTGTCCTTTGAAAACAAGAGCGGGAGATTTGAAGGCCATTGGTGTAGCCCTTAGAGGGATTCCAGGACTTTTCAGACTGATTGAAGGTCAAGATCAAGGAATCAGGGCAAGCAAAAAGCTGAGCAAAACAGAAGACCCATAGGCAGTTTCTTCTCCTGTTTAGAGTTCCAAATGCATCTTTAAATCTATGAAGGATGAAAAGTTTTTGTAATACTTCAAGGTCTACAGTACTCATAATGCAACCCTATGAAGAGTTATTCCAGTCTAAAGAAATCGCAATCAATGGGCTTAGAATGGAGTAACTTTGTATGGGACTGCACTGTTAAACTGCAATCCTAAACACACAGACAAGGGAGTAAGTCCCGATACAGTTTATTTCTATATATGCCTGTTTAGGATTTCATTACAAGTCACTAAAAAAAAAAGCAGCCAGCATAATTTCCTGATTAAGGAGATAGGAATTAAAATCCTTTTTGGCACAGGATTTAGATGATAGGCACAATTATATATATATAATTTTTAAATAAAGATTGTTTTCCCAATAAAACAAGACAAAGATTATGGCTTGTTCATATAAATCTCTATATAATACCAGCATCCTAAAGACTCATTTATTCAGACTATCGACAAAACGTTTTGCCCTGATTTAGGGGCAGTGAGGTTGTAAAACACTTTCCTGCCAAAGATTCCTGTGAGATGGCAAAGAACTGAGAAATGGCAGAATCACATGCTCCTCCTCCATCACTGCAGCAATTGTTTCCTTGCTTTGTGCATGGGTGGGTGTGTGTGTGTGACTTCTGGGGATCCAGTGGTATATTTAGTCTAATAGGCTCCCAGGGGGACAATTTTTAACACATCCCACCTCTATTTCTTCCCATCAAGTCCAATGTTCCCTCTAAGCTGTGGAGTCTTCTGAGCAAAAATTCTACTTTGTAAGCTACTGGCATTAAAGTTGTGAACTATTGCATAGATTAGTGTGCTCTGGGGTCATCCTTCCTGAGCTAAGACAAAAATGTGTGAGCTGGAGGCTAAAAATCTGTGAGCTAGCTCACGCTAACTCAGCTTAGGGGAACACTGATCAAGTCTCAGCTGACCTATGGTGAATCTGTAGAGTTTTCAAGGCAAGAGACAGTTGGAGGTGGTTGGCCATTACCTGCTTCCATGTTGGCCCTGCTTAGATCTGATGAGATCAGGTTTGGCTAGGGCTATCCAGGTCAGGGCCCCTCCACTACACAACAAAACTATTTTCAGAAATAATTATGAAATCAAATAAATAATAACAGTGGCCAGAAAATAGTTTCAGGTGGGTAGCCATGTGGGTCTGAAGCAGAAGGACAAAGTTTGGTCATGCTACTAGATCCAAACTTTTTATTCAGTGACCAGAAAAGAAAAGGAGACAGTGAAGATTTTGTTTTATTTACCATTGTATATATAATCATGCCAGTAATAAAAAAAATTTCCAACACCAGCTTGGGGCAGGTTTGAATCCCCAATCATCCCATGGAAGTTTGCTGGGTGACCTTGGGCTAGTCACATTACTTTCACCCTAGCCCTTACCCAGAGTGCTCCAGCCTAGCCAGATCTTATCAGATCTCAGTAAGCAGAGACAGGCATTGACAAACCACTTCCAAATGTCTCTTGCCTTGAAAACCCTACAGAATTGCCATAAGTCAGCTGTGACTTGACAGCAAAAAAAAACTCCATCACACGACTGATGTTCTGAGCAGACACTTGGGAGAGCTCCTGTTCTCCACTTAGAATGCCAAGAGCTGACCATTTCAAACATCTGCAAGGCATTTTTGAGAGCCTTTGTACTCACTTTTACTAACTAACATTAGCAAAAGCAGCACAAAATAGTGATCATAAACTTCACCAGATTGGAGGTCAAGAAGCACACTACCCCCTACCCCAAGAAGGTGCCCCCGTCTTCCATTGTTTCCAAAGGACTACAGTCAAACCAGAGAATCACTGCAGTAGAAACTGAAGATGAGAGGGGCAGCATAGGTGTCTATCGCCTATGATACCCCCTTAACAACCCTGAGATATAGGCTAGGCCCCTGGTTACCCAGCAAGAGCATAAGAGAACATAAGAGAAGTCATGTTGGATCAGTCCTATGGCTCATCCATTCCAACACTCTATCACACAGTGGCCCAAAACCAGGTGCCATCAGGAGGTCCACCAGCAGGGCCAGAGTTAAGCATCAGGGTCAAACAGATTTAAAGGTAGATCTCTTAGTCCTAGTTCAATACTGTCCTGTTCAGCATGTTTACTCTTGCAAGCAGTCCCTGAAAGGAGTGAACTGATCCAGTCATTGCAACTGATATCCATACAGAGACCTGTTTCTCAGGGGGAAATGGAAGCTTCAGAGGATGGAATCTGTGGTGTTACCAGAGATGTAAAATTTCCAAAAATTTTGAAGCTTGGGAAAAAAAACGGGGGTTTTGGAAAAAAATGAAATTTTCAGAAAAATTGAAAAAAATTCTATATTAGCACTTCTTTTTTCTTTTCCAGATTAAAAGTCATTCTGTTACTTTAGGAACATAAAATATGACTATGGACAATTTTACTTGGCATGAAATTATAATTAGCATATTAAAATATAGTATATCCAAACAATTATTACAAACAGAATTTACTTTTAAAATAATATTTATTTGTAATTGTAACAAATGGAGCAACAATCTCCTGAACAGACAAAAAAACCCTCCACAAAACAATTTTTAAAAACCCAGAAGTAACAATTATTCATATTTCCTCTTCACAGTATTAAAGAAAAATAAAAAACTCATTCTCATAAAAAGAATTGAAGAGGGGGGAAGTGTATAGAAAGGAGTGTAGGATTAAGTTTCAATGAATGGGCATGACCTAGGACTCAGTTTGGTGAGCCAGTTTGGTGTAGTGGTTAAGTGTGTGGACTCTTACCTGGGAGAACCAGGTTTGATTCCCCACTCCTCCACTTGCACCTGCTAGCATGGCCTTGGGTCAGCTGTAGTCCTGGCAGAGGTTGTCCTTGAAAGGGCAGCTGCTGTGAGAGCCCTCTCCAGCCCCACCCACCTCACAGGATGTCTGTTGTGGGGGAGGAAGGTAAAGGAGATTGTGAGCCGCTCTGAGACTCTTCGGAGTGGAGAGCAGGATATAAATCCAATATCTTCTTCTATCTTCTAGGACTCGCTTGTCCTCAGAGCACAGAGAATAATCTGATACCATACATATATTTTTAGAAATGATTTGAAAATATTTGAACACCTTGTTTTAAAATATTTTTATTCATCATGTTAAAATAAACGTTCCATAATCAATTTATTTTATTTTCTTCAATTTTTTCCAATTTTTCGGAAAAAACAAAACAAAAAAGGCTTCAGGAAAAAAACAGAAAAAAACCAGGTTTTTCCCCAAATTTTTCTGTTTTTTTCTGGGCCTTCACATCTCTAGGTGTTACGCCTCTGCAAAGCACCCACCTCTCCCAAACTATGGTCCTCTTCAAGAACCACCTCCAGATCTCCAGGAATTTCCCAAGACATCATCCTTCGGTTATAGAAAGGATCCAGTGGAGGTTGCATACAGACTGCCCTGAGCAGGGCTTCTGAGAGGGAGAACCAAAAGGACACACAGTTCAGGAGAGGGGCTGTCCTATCACATCCCCCCCCCCACCAAGTTTTGGGGGGGGCTGGGTACAGCCCTAGGGAAGACAGCAGCTCAGTGACAAGGGAAAGGTGGAACTGGATCTCCAGAGGAAGCTAAGGTGTGAGCAGGAAAACAGACTTCCAGTTCTGATGTAAAAACCTCCTTGGGATTAAATTCTTCTCAAGCACAAATTAAGAGCACCAAGAACTGGGCATGGCCAAAAGGAGATGGCTAACAGAAGGGAGAGCTATTTAGTTAGCACAGGCAGGAAGGGGAAGAAAAGCCTGCAGAGTATGGTAGGCTATTTCACCTGGGCTTGCCTCAGAGTTTGACCCTGCAAGAAAGCAGCAGTGGCCAGAGGACTATCGGATGGGCCCTTGTCTGGAGGCTTGGCTGAGGCAAGTGCTTAGTGCCAGGAGGCTCACTTGTCAAAGTGGCAGTTAAGCCCAGAAGTTCACCATTCAAAGTAAGGTATGTCATTACACAATCCCAGCTACTCCCTGGGTATCTGGTTGTCATTCACATGGCTGGAGGAAGATTGAATAACCCAGCATGGACATGACTGCTGACCCTAAGGGCTTTGTGGGATGCAGTTACCCTGTGGTCCTACAGAACAAGGGGAAGACATGTGATTTGCTATCCTGTGATGTTTGCTTTGAGTCTCAGTGGTGTGAAATGGGGACTGGAAAGAATCTTTGCCATCAGTGGCGCTCAGCAGTTCTGCTCCTTGAAAGAGCAGCAGGACAAAAATGTAATTGCTGGAGTATTCATTTCTCTCATTCTAACGAGGAATAAATTCTAGCTAGATTGTGTATCCAGGCAATCATTTGAAATGCATAGACTGCTTTCAGGGAGGCTTTAACTTCCAAATAAACATAGGATCGGGCTGAAAAATGCCCCAATAGCTGCCCCCAGAAGAAAGGACCTTTTTTTTTTTTTTTTTTTTACTACTTGTGTATTAGAAGAAGTTGTGGCAAGTGTAGCTTTCCCTGACAGGGCACTGCAGAAATTAGTAAAACTACACCTATTCAAAGGGTTGCTTCTACAGAATGATTATTAAAAGGCACAGGAATCTTTTTTCTTTCTTTCTCCTACTCTATGTCACCACCTGATTGGCAATAGCAAATGGCTCAGGCTATACAGCACTTTACCAGCAGGGGGAGCTACTATAGCTTTCTCAATTGAGATAGCCATGCAAAGCCAGGAACAAAACAATGATTATACAAAGAATTCCAAGATTTATAACATATGATTTCAAACAGCTTTAGTTGTAAAATCTAAATCATATTTTTGAGATGACTGGGACATAGTCTTGAAACAGGAAAACTGACAACGTGAGTAGCACAAAGAGTGTTCAAACTGTGTCTCTGCTAGAATCCAGCAGCCCAGCCTCACTCAAAGCACAGGCACTTATTTTCTGGCTTCCCCCCACCCCGACCCCGTCTTTGCATTCTGTCTTGTAGAGCCACCAAAGCCAAGGAGAACTGGATTGAACCTACTTTTCCTGGGAAGGGAAAGAGAAATTTGGATTAGCAGGGAGCAGCCCCATCACCTGAATCCCTGTAAAATCCCAGTGAATCCTTTGACCTCCCCTCGCAATTAGGGTTGCCGACCTCCAGGTGGCACCTGGAACGCTCCCATTTTTACAGTTGATCTCCACATGACCAAGATCCATTCTCCTGGAGAAAATGGCTGCTTTGGAAGGTGGACTTTATGAAATTATCTCTTACTGAGGTCCCTGCTCAAACCCCAGCCTCCTCAAACTCCACCCTCTCCCAGAACAGGTCTTTTTCAGCAACTCAGTTTGCCATGGACCAACTTGCCAAGTGTCATGAGCCCTGACGAGGAGGAGCTGGAAGGGTTAACAGACCTGGAAGAGTTGCCAGCCAGGTCTTCTGATTCTGGTTTGTGATTCTGCATTGGTGACTTGGTTCCTGCTTGACTTCCTGGACTTTGACCTTGGACTGGCTTTGGACTCCTGCCTGCCTGCACCCTGAGAACGTGACACTATGTATGGTAGACAAGGCAGAAGTGGCAACACTGGAGCCTATAAATTGGGGCATCTATGCCAGCCATGTTCACTATGACTTATCTGCCGGGTTTTTTCTCACCCTTCATAAAGAAGAAGAGTTGGTTTTTATACCCTGCTCTTCACTATCTGAAGAAGTCTGAGACCAGCTCACTATCACCTTCCCTTCCTCTCACCAAAACAGACACCCTGTGAGGTAGGTGGGGCTGAGAGAGTTCTGACAGAACTGTGACTTGCCCTTGGTCACCTAGCAGGCTTCATGTGGAGGACCAGTGGAGAATCAAACCCGATTCTCTGGATCAGAGTCAGCCGCTCATAACCACTACACCACACTGGCTGTAAAGGAACTCAGGGTAGCATATAGTGTTCTCCTCACCTCTGCTTAATCTTCACAACCACCTTATCTGGGAGGCTAGGCTGACTGACCCAAGGTCATTCTCATGGTTAAGTGGTGATACGAACTTGGGTCTTCCTAATGTAACCACTGAACACATGAAGTTGCTTTATACTGAGCTGGACCATTGATTTATCCAGGCCCAGCAACCGTCTACTCTGATTGGTGGCAGATTTTCAGGCTCTCAGAGTCAGTCTTTAACATCACTTTTAGCTGAAGATGCTGGCAACTGAACCCAGGACCTTCTGGAGGCAAAGCAGATGCTCTGCCATCACAGCTCTGCTTTGAGTAATGATGCATGAAGAGCAGCATAGATAACTGGCTCGTTCTCTGTGCAGTTCCACAGCCTCTCCCAAAAACATCTCCACCCAGTGGGCATTGCAGCTCTCAGGGCTCTCTGCCAATGTTTTCAGGAGCTGCAATGGAAAACTTCTGCAGAAGAGGAAGGGGGATGAGATGGCTGTGGGGCAAACAGAGTTAGACTGAAGAGGGGAAAGTAGCAGAAAAGCTGTTAGAAACTATAGCAAAGATTAATCAGTGCATTATGCAGATGGAGTGGTTACCCATTAGACTGCACCATTCTGGTCTGCAGATGGAGGGCGTTGGGGATACGCTTGATCAGCAAACAAAAAAGCTTCCACTAGGTAGGAATCAGACAACAAGCCTGAATGTAGTTCTCTTCCCAGAATGCTAATTTAACTACACAAGGGAGCTTTTTGCATTGGGAATAAGTTGCTTCACTTGCAGTCAGCAATGGTACAGTCCAGAATTCTACTACCTCATGCTGAATAATATGCAGACCTTGTTTTAACTGTGGGGGGAGGGACAGAAGGTGGAAAGAGAATCAAGGGTAAAATTTGAAATGAAAGAGTGGGATCCTGGCATAACAGATGAATCTACTGAATCCAAAGGAATGAGGGGAGAGGAGGAGGATAGTTGATTTTATACCCTGCCGTTCACTACCTGATGGAGTCTCTAAATGGTTTGCAATTCCTTCCCTTCCTCTCCTCACAACAGACACCGTGTGAGGTAGGTGAGGCTGTGAGAGCTCTTTCCAGAACTGCTCTTGAGAGAACAGCTCTGAGAGAACTTGTGACTGACCCTGGATCACACCAGAAGTTGCATGTGAAGGAGTGGGGAATCAAACCCAGTTCTCCCAGATTAGAGTCTGAGCTCTTAACCGCTACACCAAAGTGGCTCTCCCAGAACTGGAGAAAGATCAGTGAAGAATCTGGAAAGAAGGGTGAGGTGAGCAGGAGAGGAAGGATGGAGTCAAATAATAATAGTGGTTGGATAAGGAGAGTTAAGCAGAAGGAAAAGAAAAATGCAGAGATGTCAGTGGAGGTCCCAGAGTTGACAGTGTAGGATGGAGTTGGGCACCTGTGTCTTTTTCAGGACTGGTGGTGGGGTGGGGAGGGAGCTTTCCTGGACACGGCAGTGGTGAAATCATTGCCTGGGGGATTTCTTGCAAAGCAGCATGGGAAAAACCCAGGACTTTCACGAAGAGAACAGCTGGCCTTAGCTGCAGAAGGTTCTAAATCTTCAAACCTAGTTTGTTTGAGAACATGTTTGCATCCCCAAAGAAAAGCACACAATGTGCTATCGCAGATTTTGAGGTTAACTTTAAGGGTCTCCTATTGTTAAAACCTGCATAGCTCAAGTAAACAAAAGAAAAGGGGAAGAAAATTCTTAATATGAAATCAACTTTTGCTGGCCAGCTAGTAACAACAACCAGTTTTCTAATGAGAAATCACTTCTGTGTCCTGCCTTCCTAATATGATTTGTACACAGTCGGGTCAAAAAAAAGAGAGAGACCCCCCCCCCTCCTCAAACAAACAATGCTGGGATTGATGAGAGGTTAGTTATTGTTGCGTGCAAGTATGAGATGAAGAAAGCTGTCATCTCAGTGCCTAATGTACTGAATAATGGCCTTCTGCAGCGAGTGCTTTTGCATTGTTCACATAATGGCAGATGCAGGGAATTAATTTCTTTTACCATGAAATGTTCACTGAAGATAAGGCCTGAAATAAACATGGGCATACAACTGCAAGCTGCCCTGAAACTGTTTCTTGGTGACAAATTACTGCCAAGGTATCTGGACCCATCCTTACAAGTGACACCTATTGAATTTATTAGACAGGTTGCAAAGAGGGGACAGTATCCTCCTCCCCTGCCACTGCCTGGATAGTCATCAGCTTAGAGCAGCAAAGAGAGATACGGAAAGAACAAAACAAAAATGTAGAAAGTGATAAAGATAAGCCATAGGACTTGGGGCAAGAAGCACATGAGTCACACATCCTGGGGTTCTTCTTCTATATCCTGAAGTGTCAACAAGAAATAGCAGGTCTGAATCAAGGGTCCCTTTGCCTGTGACCACAGCAGTGTAGAAGCTGCTTACCTATGGCTTTCTTCCACACCAGTAAAGCAGCACATTGTACCACCTAAGTGGGAAGGATTGCACCCGTTGTTTCCAGGCTGCTTTCCTCCTCCCTCCTGGCTTGATGACAATTGGATAGGAGGCACTACACAACTGGCTCTGCTCATGTGATGCTGATCTTGCTGTGATAATGAAGTACCATTGATCAAAGCCAAGGGGAAGTGGTTTCTGCACTGCTGCAGAAAATATGTGCTAATTCAGACTAGACAGAGACTATGTGTATTAAGAAGTTGAAAGTTATATGTTAGGGCTATTGGCATGGATATCAGGAATGTGAATTCAGCTTTTAACTAATCAAAGCTTGAACTGAAAATCATTCTATTTGGTACATGTCCATTATTTTGGTATTAAGCACTCTGGTTCATGAATGTCGAAAGGGGAGGTATTTGTGAAATTCCTGCATTGTGCAGGGCGTTGACTAGATGACCCTGGAGGCCCCTTCCAACTCTGTGATTCTATTATTCTAGGTAATAAAGGAAGACAAATTGGCTATGCATACAATGGAACTGACAGGGATAGTTTCCAGTTAGCAGAATTACACACAGACCTTGCTACTGAAGAAGAATGAACAATTAGGTTTGTCTTTCCAAAGGATTTACACTCTTCACATTGCAAAGCTTGGCAAGGGGTGTGATTTATAAGCAATGGCTTCTGATTTCATGCTGCTCTGTATTCTGCTAGTGCACCTGGTAGGCACAAGGCCAAATGTTCTGCCTACGCAGCCTGGCATTCAGGTAACACTGCAGGCTCAAAGAGATAAAGCTAAATGCTGTATCCTCCTCTGCCTATGACTGTCGCTTGGCAGACAGACATAGGCAAATGTTTTGCCTGTACCCCTGGAACCACAGACAGTGCTGAACAGAGGGAGATAGGAGCAATTGCTACACTTGCCTCCTTCCCGCCTCAGATGCCAAGGGGCAAATGCCATCTCCTGTCAGTAATATGTGTCCCCTGCAGTCAGTGATGCAGGGAGAGACTGCAATACTCCAGCAGGCACCTTTAGAAAAATGAGAGCTTCTACACCTAGCCATATCATGAACTGCAGGTAGGCAAATAGGCTAGGGGTTAGTTCTGCAAATGGCACTATCCCTAAGGCCAATCCATGCATGCCTGGTGCTGAGTGAGCTCTGCTTTTCTGATAATGGCACTGGATTTATTATTTGTGCCCACTCTGTCTTGCCACCTGGCTTCTTGCTCTGCCAAAGGCCAGTTTGTGTCGTGCTCTGCAAACAAGAATTTGAATTGCCTAGAGTAGACAACAAAGGTATTTTCTCCTATCTGTATGAAAAGGCAATAAGAAGGATGGCTTGGTTGAGGGGTGGAAACATGGAGAATGCTGTTGCAACACAATGGGAGAGAAATTTACAGACAGAGAAACATGTTTCCTATTGAAACCAGTGGCAAAGGCAAATAAACTGGGTTCTTGAAGCTCATTGAATAACAGCAATGCCAAAATCAAATAACTTTCTACAGAAGCCAATCAAAAGTCCACCTTTTGACACAAGTCTACATCCATCATAGAACACCTATTTTAAAATGGCTACATTGCTTGGGTTCTTTCTTTTAAAGCTTTTTATTACCTTGGTCCAACGTATCTGTAGGATCTCCTCTTCTGGTATAAACCCATTTACCAGTTTAATTTCTCCTACTGGTCTTTGATCATTGCACTGCCTCAAAGGATGGTTTGTTCATGTGTGGTCAGGTTTCAAGCTTTTTCAATTGCCTCTCCAGTTCTCTGGAATGGGTGACCAGAGCAGATAAAGAGGACAACCTCCTTGTTGACTGTTAGGAGATGCTGTAAGACAACACTATTTCAGAGAGCCAATTAGTTCTATGGATGGATGGTCAGAAGGACAATTTTCACAGAATATTGGTTTTATGCTTGTCCTTTGCTTATAGAATATTAATTTTTAAATGCTATTGTGCTTTTGAATATTTGCAAGCAAATAGTAGCCCCTTGATTGCAGGATGAAAGATAGAATAGTAGGACCCATTTCTCTCTCTGGGCAGACAGGTAAAGACTTCAACAACCATCATCATTCTAAACAGGGCTCTTTTTTTGTAGAAAAAGTCCAGCAGGAACTCTTTTGCATCTTAGGTCACATCCCCTGACATCACCATTGTTTCACAGTGCTTTTGTAGAAGAAACCCAGCAGGAGCTAATTTGCATATTAGGCCACAGCTTCTGACACTAAGCCAGCTGGAACTGCGTTCCTGCTAAAGAAAAAGCCCTGATTCTAAACGTTATGAGCACCAACATACGTGGCTTCTATCAACTCTCTCCAACTATTCTGTTTTCAGCCTTTGCAGGGGTTTTTCCTGGAAAAACAGGCGGTCTCAAGAGGGAGATGAAGGAGAAACACATGGGCGCCCCTCATAAACTTTTAAACAATTTTGGGGAATTTTGTTTCAATGAAGAGGTTCCAGAACTCTGTTCTGCCACATTCCTCCAGAAAAAAAAGCCCCGAGCTTTTATCAGCTCAGTTATCATTGCTCAAATAGTCCTCCAAGACATCATCTTCAGTCATTCTCAACTAGTGAGTGCTGCCCAAGAGTAAATACATTAATTTTTTATGTCCAACTTTATGTTACTGATTCCATTCTGTTCTGATTACTTCAGCTCACAAAACCACCCTGTCCACCTGCATAATTTCCAGATCCTTCTCCATATTAACAACATCCTTTATTGAGTTGTTCTCTGCAGATTTCATCAACATATCACCACTTGCCAACCTCTCTGGTCGCTAATAAAGTACAGAATTAAATAGCCTTTCAGACTGATCCCATTGACTTCAGTTGACTTTTGTTGACAGAAGAGAAACTCCTTTGTCTTCCTGGAAAAAAACATGCAGTGCAAACTTTAAAAAAAAAATTAATAACAACCCAAACAATCTGAGTTCAGTGGATGACAGAAAGATCGCCCTCTTTCTTCCTCCACCTTCTCTGCCATTTTTGGTTTAAATTTAGCAATATTTTTTTCCTAGTGATTTAAATGAATTTGAATCAGCTCATTAGATTGCAGACTGGTGTTGAACACAGTGACTCATCCGTAAATTAATATTGTCTACCCTCAACTACTCTGCTGTCTAAATCACTTTAATCACTGGGAAGAGTCACAATCCCCCCAAAAGACTTCTGTATTCAAGTGAATGCTGCAACAGTTCATTAGGTAATGGTGTAATTTATGTGCCCTGGGTCAGGAAACGTTTTTGTGCTCCAATTTAAAAATGGACTGACCACAGAAGGGTGGTGGTTTAGGTGGAAGTGCAGCTTAATGGATAGTTTGGAAAGCTTTTGACAGCCAACTTATACATGCATAGCTTGAGGCAGAGAAACGGCTTTGATTATGACATGTGGGCATATAAGGGGGGGGCTCAATTATGAGGGAATTTAGATTCTCCTCCTCACAGTAACAGAAATGGGAACTCTTTAGTAATTAGGTTTTTTTAAAAAGCTTAGGATTAAATGAAACTGTTTTTCTGTAGCTTTCCTTAGCATTCTAGTCAGAGGACAGCATTGCTTATCCCTCAACCATGGTTCAGTTTTAAAATACTGTGGCCTGAATTTTGGGCTTGGAAGGAGTTAGGATTTACTTGCTGGGGGCAGAATAGTTATGTGATATTACTAAGATCTGTAGTAAGTAGTAGTGTCCCATTCAGTCTCATCAGTGAGTCAGGAACTAGATTTGTTTTTTGTTGTGGAGGTTTTCTTAATATGATCAATCCTAGGAGAATATAAGAATAGCCCTGCTGGATCAGACCAATAATCCATCCAGTCCATCATCCTGTCTCACACAGTGGCCAACCAGTTCCTCTGGACAGCCAACAACAGGACAGAGAGGCTGATATTGCCTCCTGGCTCTGAGAGTCAGAGGCTTAGTGCCTCTGAATGTGGAGGTTCTCTTCAGTCAGCATAGGTAGTAGCTATTGATAGGCTCATCCTTCACGAATATATCTAATTCCCTTTTAAGGGAGTTTTTTCCTGTGGCCATCAGAACATCCTCTGGCAGTGAATTCCACATTTTAATCACTCTCAGTGTAAAGGAGCACTTCCTTTTGTCCATCCTGAACCTAATGTCCATCAGATTCATTGCATGCTTTTGAGTTCTGGTATTTTAGCAGAGGGAGAAAATTTTCTCTTTGTCAACAATCTCCTTTACCTCCCTATCCCCCACAACAACACCTTATGAGGTAGGTGGGGCTGAGAAAGCTCTCACAGAAGCTGCCCTTTCAAGGACAACTCTGCAAGAGCTGTGGCTGACCCAAGGCCATTCCAGCAGGTGCAAGTGGAGGAGTGGGGGATCAAACCTGGTTCTCCCAGATAAGAGTCTGCACACTTAACCACTACACCTAACTGGCTCTCAGTTAGATATGAGTCCCATAGCACCTTAGAAACCAACAAGATTTTCAGGGCATGAGTTTTCAAAAGTCAAAGCTCCCTTCATCAGACTCTCAAAAGCTCATACCCTGAAAATCTTTGGTCTCCAAGGTGCTGCTGGACTTTTGTCGGTTGTAGACTAACAGAGCTACCCAGTGAATTTAACCACATTGAAACCTGTCATTGAAACCAATCACCTGCTTGCTGTTGAACTGGCAGTCTCAAAATCTATCCGATGTTAACAGATCTGTCTTCAGGTTCCCTGCGTATATGTATGATAAGGGCTTTTTCTGAGCAGAAACGCACAGGAGCGCAGTTCCAGCTGGCTTGGTGTTGGGAGTGTGGCCTAATATGCAAATTAGTTCCTGCTGGGCTTTTTTGTGTGATCCAAATCCCAGTTAGCTCAGAAGCAAGTTTCATTAGGGCTTATTCACAAGAAAATATGTTCAAGTTTGAAGTGTTTATCTTAAGGTAAAAGAGGTTTTGTAATTGTGCTGCCAGTAGTCACTTATCTTAATTCAGTAATAAACAGAGTTGGGGGGGGGGGGGTTGGGGGGAATTCCATTACTATTTTTTCAGCATTTGGCACCATTGCATGCTGCATCTTTAGAATTTCTAATATTATTGTATTGGGGCAACTAGGGTTTCAACTGTCTTTTCAGAACCTTACAAGAACCCTAGCTTCCAGAAATTCCAGACTTGGTTCAAAGCAAGCAGATTCGTCTTTTGGTACCTATTGAATTGAAGTGACCAAACAGTTATGTTGAATATGTGTGTGGGGAGAGGGGAGCAGGACTGTATCTGAAGCCTTTATTCAGGATTTTTTTTTCAGGACCTCTGGACAGCCAAAGTTAAAGAGCATTTAAATATATCAAAGTCCCTTTAAATGCCTTCTGGGTGAACCTACAACTTGGAGAAGGCATTTAAAGGGACCTCAAGACCTTTAAACACATTTGGAGCAAATGTTCACTTTGAAGTTTGTTTAAAGAGACTGTGATTGCTTTGTCCTTTTCTCTCCTCCATTGAAAATAATGGACAATGGGGTCACCTTCTTTGGGGGCCCATAGAATTGGATCCCCTTGTCCAATCTTTTTAAAACTTGGGGATTATTTTGAACAGAGGCATCAGCAGCTACGTCACAAATTTGCTGACTCTGGCTCAAAAAATAGCCCCCTCAACTGTCAGATATCCCCAGATTGACCCCCCCATAATACCCATTATAGTCAATAGTTCCCATGGGGTACAATGGAGCCAGAAAAAAAATCAGATTTCTGGAAAATCCCAAATCCGAATACCATATCTGTACTGGGATTTGGCAATATTGGGAAATACTGATATTTTTCAGATTCAATATACCTAAACTCAAAAAACCAATGGCACTGAAATGCTGGTGATATGAAAGAACAGAGGCTTTGGGCTAATTTTCTTTAATTTCCATGCTGATTCTGGCTTTAGCCATTGGCCAGTTTGATATGTCACCAATTTTGCCGCTAAATGAGCTTCCCCCCTCCCTTGTACACCTCAGCTGACAGGGCTTGGTATTTCTGTATTCTAGACTGTTGATTTGAATAATCTTAGGTCTTCCTTAGGGGAAAGAAACTGTCACTTTTCCTATATAATGAATTGTAGTTTTATGGCATGAGGCACTGCATGCAGTATGAAGTTGCATAAAAAGAGAAGCCACCTGGTCCAGGCTCGCGGGTGTTCTCTACGGGTTAGGGCACCTTCTCTAATGAGCAACAGAGTGCTATATTTTGACATTTCCCTTGTTTTGTTAAATATTAACTTTGCCTAATTTTATACGCCACCAGTAAAGGTGATTGCTAAATTTCTAATTATAATATTAGAAACATATTTCCCCCCTTTCATCATGATTTAGAAGTATGCATTTGTGATAAGGCCATCAGCTGCTTCTAAGAGAGTTTTTGTTGATTAATCATTTGCCTTTGAGCAAATTAGTAACTGATGAAATTTTAGTCAATAAGTGCACAAAGCCGACTTCTAAATATAGGTACCCTCAGGAGATGAGAAACAATTTCCAGTTTAATAAACACAAACTGCCACTCGTGCCCTATGTTGTGGTGGAGACCCTTGGGAGTTTCCAGAAATCTTGTCATTGACCACCTAAGATAGCAATCAAGTGTCAAGGACGCCAGGAAGAGATTCAGATACCAGTGTACTCCCAGCTGCTCTGGTAGCATATCTTTCCTTCTCTGTGCTCTGAGGGTCAGTGGGAGGAAGTGGGTGGCATCTGTTTTGCTGCTCTTGGAGCTGGTCAGGGAGGAAGGTGACTGGATTAGAGGCGGCTCCTGCTCTTCAGCAACATGCTGCTCCCTGACAGTGCCCTTCTAAACCCATTGATGTCCATGATAAGAACAGTGTAACTCTACCTAGGAGGGCACCGGGTGATGTGCAGTGGAGAAGTCAAGGCAGCCCAGAGACAATCCCTGACTTACCTGCTTGCTATGTCCATTGAACGTTGGCCCTGTTTGGACGCCTCTTGCCAAGGCCCTCCAAATCCCAGAAGCAGCACATTTAACACTCTGTCAAAAGGAGAGCCCACCTTAAGTCATTTTCTTATTTCATTTCCCTTTATTGTAAAATCATTGGGACCCAAATAGCCTTAAAAATATGCTTGTAACTCTCTGCCTCACCCATGGGACTTTAATAGTTAACCATCTTTAAAGAGCCATTTAATCAATAGGTAGCCTAATCATGTAGTCATTTATTTGGTGTTTAATGGGATTTACTTGGTTCCTGTGAGATTTTCTTTCGAGAAAAGACAAATACAATTGGGCTGTAAAGTTTGGTTCCCATCCCAAACACAGGGTTGATTCATCTACCAGCTATAACTTGCCATTTTCACATAGGTATGTTTTTCATTAGGCTTTTTTCCTTGCATGCTTCTGTGACCTGGGGTTTTATGCCTTCACAATTCTATGTTGTCATACATTTGTATGTGTATGTGTATCTTTGATCTTTGTTTCTTTGTCTGCTATTTTTTGTTCTTGCCTAGAAAGGATGTGCTGTGACCTTGTGAGCCCTTTGACCACAGCCTCCAGGCTCCTACCCACACAGATCTGGTAGCTCACAAGCACTTCAGAGTTCTTACACTTCCATTGATGAGTCTTCCTTTGAAGTGCTGAATCTCTCCCTGAGTGTTATTTCACACTAGCCTGTCTCTTACAAATGTAGGATTGCCAGGTCTGTGTTAGAAAATGCCTGGAGACTTTAGGGGTGGAGCTGGGAGAGGTTGGGGTTTGGGGAGGGTTGGGGCTTCAGCATGGTATGATGTCATAGAGTCCACCCTTCAAAGCAGCCATTTTCTCCAGGGGAACTGATTTCTGCCAGCTGGAGATCAGTTGTAAAAGCAGGAGTTCTCCAGGTCCCACCTAGAGGCTGGCAACCCTATAAAATGGCCCAGTGGACTCTTTGGGGTATCTTAATGGGGCTATGCCTAGTTTGGCTGTTCTTCAATCCTGGCTGTTTCTTCTGTGCTTTGGGCACTGAGGCCAAAGCCCTCTGGGCTGTGCCTTGCCCTGTCCTGATCAACTGCAGGTGAGATCCACCTTGGATTCAGGATGCCTGGGAGAAAGGCAGGTATGCACATATTTAAAACCAATTAATTAAACAAATAACAGGGATTTGTATGCTCCAGGTCACCAAATCTCATGATGTCAGCACATTTTTTTTTTTTTGCTGATGTGACTAACTGGGGGAAAAACCCTGTTCTCACATCTACATCCATACCCTGGAGCAGAGGATTGATTGACTGGTTGATTGATTTTATTCAATTTTTAGCCTGCCCTTCCTGTGAAACAGACGCAGGGTGGGCTACATCATAAAAACAACAGTTAAAAACAATTAAATATATATATATAATCTAAAATTACAGAATAACAACGATGGGATAAAGGGGGGGAGGCTGATAATAAGTGACGTCCACTGCCTCAGCTGAAAGCCTGGCAAAAGAGCTCTGTTTTACAGGCCCTGCGGAATTGAAGTAAATCCTGCAGGGCCCAGATCTCCAGGGGGAGCTCATTCCACCAGGCATGGGCCAGGGCCAAAAAGGTCCTGGCCCTCATTGAGGCCAGACGGACATCTCTGGGGCCAGGTATCACCGAAAGGTGTTGGGTCACTAATTGTAAAGACTTATGGGGCTCATACAGGGAGAGGCAGTCCCGAAGGTATGATGGCTCCTGACTGTATAGGGATTTAAAGGTAAGCACCTTGAACTGGATTGTGGGAGTCATTTCTCTGTGATGCTGTCCCCTGCCAGTAGAGAGCCAGTCCAAGGCAGAGTGTTAGCATAGGACCATGGAGACTCAGCTCCAATGCTCATTTGGTAATGAAGCTTCGGTCAACCATTCTTTCTCAACCAAGCCTAGCTTACAAATTTGTTGTCATGATCAAATGGGGAGGAATCTGCCTGCTGCTCTGAACTCCTTGGGGAAAATGCAATATATAAATCTCAGAATTAAATAATGCTACTGAACAGTGTGTGAATATTGCATTCAAATGGCTTGGCCAACTGAGTGAGCCTTCTGCCCCTCTCCAGTTTGGTGTAGTGATTAAGTACGTGGACTCTTATCTGGGAGAACTGGGTTTGATTTTTCACTCCTCCACAAGCACCTGCAGATGTGACCTTGAGTCAGTTACAAGTTCTCAAAGAGCTGTTCTCTTAAGAGCAGTTTCTGTCAGAGCTCTCTCTACTCCACCTACCTCCCAGGGTGTCTGTTGTGGGGAGGGGAAGGAAAAGGAGATTGTGTACTGCTCTGAGACTTCTTCAGGTAATGAAGGTGGGATATAAATGCAACTTCAGCTTCTTCTTCTTTTTCCTCAATCACCACATTCTATGCCAGAGGAAAGCTGACTGACTAGGAAAGAAACCCGTGACTGGCCATGCTCACATGGTTGCTAGTGAGGGCCAATTTAGTGTAGTGGTTAAGGGCAGTAGACTCTAACCTGGAGAATGGGGTTTGATTCCCCACTCCTCCACATGCAGCTGCTGGGTGATCTTGGGTCAGTCACAGTTCTCTCAAGAACAGCTCTTGAAAGAGCTCTCTCAGCCCCACCTACCTCACAGGGTGTCTCTTGTGGGGAGAGGAAGGGAAGAAGACTGTAAGCCGCTCTGAGACTCCCAGTGAAGGGCAGAATATAAATCCAATCTCTCTTCTTCTCTTTTCTCTTCTAGTGATGTGCATAGCTCCAAGGAGACACATTGTTGAGTAAAAGAGGTGCAGATTGTGTGCTTTGGTTGGTCAAAGACCTCTATTCTGTGTAAAGAATAATGAAAAATACCAACCAAATGTGTTTCAGTAAGCTCCTTCTTCCTCTGATGAGCAGAAATATGCTTCTGGAAATACCAGCCAGTGCAAACAATTTGAGACACACTCTTAATTGATGGATTAAATATTATAAATCCACAGAGAGTAAAGCTGCAGTACTGAGTTTTGTTTTAAAGTTATTGTTTAGGTGGAAAGTTAAATACCAGTTGCTGAGGATTTCCCCTTTAACTGACCAACACTTCCTAAAGGATGGTGCAGCCCTCTGATAAAAATTACAATGTCACTGTTGTATATTAATTTATTTTTACATTTTCCCAAGACTGCCTTTAGTCTAGGATATTTGTGTTTTTCTTTCCCCACAGATGGTCAAAGAGATTTCAGAGAAAGAAAAAGATGTTCAAAGGAAATTGCAATAAATGTGTTAGTTTTAGCAAGAGTTCTTTGAGGCTTGAGTTATAAATGGCATAACAATTGAAAGGAAAAGAATAGAGTATAATTCTTTTTCACTAAAGAGTTTAAAATAGATGTGGAATTCCAGTCGCTGCACGACATCAATATAAAAATATTGATCAAAGTTTCCGACCAACAATAACCGGGGGGGGGGGGGCTAGACCCTAAACAAATCTATTTGACATATTTAACTTGGTTTCTACAAAAGCTGTTGTTCAATCATATAATTTTCTCCTTTGGCAGATTTTCAAAGTTTTCAAAATATAGATTGATCTGTAATTTCAGCCCCCACAGCTGTGGTATAGAGTTAATTCTGTCTGTTCATAAAACTAATCTACATAATACAAATCTGAAACAATACCCTCTTATCTCTTTCTTCTTCGTTTTTCTGGATCATTTTCTGGGTAAAGGATTTTATGCCTTGCAGTCTGTGTGTAGCACAAAAAGACAAAGACGTCTTCTGCTACAGGAAGGGGAGCTCGATAGCCATTTATCTACCTACCTTTTAACATTTTTATCTCTCTTTTCCTCTGAGGGGGAGCTCAGAGCAATATCTTATTTTCACAAAAACCATGTGAAGTAGTTTAGCTTAAGAGTGAATGATTACTCCAAGGTCACCCAATGAGTTTCATGGCTGAGAGGGGATGCAAATTCAGGTCTTCCAAGACCTCGCTTGACCTCTGTACCACAATGGCCTCAATCTGCACCCACTTTCTTAGCACTTCGGATGGAAGATCAGAAGTCTGAATGCTCCTCCATAACAACAAACTACCACTCCATTTGTTTGTTTAGAACATTTATACGCTGCATCTCCGTAGAGCTGCTTGAGGCTGTTCACAAAATAAAATGGTTCAATAAAACCATATAACTGCAGCATAAAAACAAGCCATAAAAATCCTCAGTAGTAAGACCGCTAGAGCATAAAAGTATCATAAGACAACATTCATCAGTCTAAAATTATGTTTGTAAGACAGTCCTCCGCTGACCTGGGTGGCCCAGGCTACCCCAATCTCATCTGATCTCAGAAGCTAAGCAGGGCTGGCCATGATTACTATATGGAGGGGAGACAACTAAGGAAGTCCATAGTTGTGACACAGAGGCAGGCAAAGGCAAACCACCTCTCTTTGTCTTTTCCCTGTATCAGTATGATACATACTGATGTTACACTGGCCCTGATAAAGGGATGTTACTCTTAGGCAGGGTTTTTTTGAGCAGGAATGCACAGGAACACAGTTCCAGCTGGCTTGGTGTCAGGGGGTGTGGCCTAATATGCAAATGTGTTCCTGCTGGGTTTTTTCCTACAAAAAAAGCCCTATATGAAACTATGGTGATGTTAGGGGTGTGGCCTAATATGCAAATGAGGTCCTGCTGGACTTTTTCTACAAACAAAACCCTGCTCTTTGGACCTAAACTGGAAGGTGTATTTGCAATATTACTGTTTCCTGTATATGTAATTGCTGCTGACATAAGGCCAGATACATTTGTGGCTTTCCAAAATGTTGTTATTCATTTCCAGATTGGAACATTCCATTTTGGGTCCTATATTAATTGTTTATTGATTTACAAGAGACTTTGTAACAGAGACTTTGTTGTATGTTGTAATTTGTACTATTTGACCTCTGAAGAAGGTTTCTGCAGGCTGAAACATGTCAGGTCATATTTGGCTCTTTCAATTGCATTTGTCACATAAGTGATTTTATGGGGCTTCATTAGGGCCTGTACAAGGTTTTTATATATTTTTTTATAATAAACGCATGTACTTTTGTCTATGACTATTGATGTTTTTAACTTTTGGCCACTTACTAGTATTCTAAACTTCCTTTGGCGGTTTTTGCTTGGATGGATTAGTTTATCTTTCCTTCTCTTTGTAGTTGCCCTCTATTTCCAACCCAGACAGCTGCTCTAAAAGGAAAGTACTGGTTCTGTCACTCCTGAGGAAGACACACAGAAAAAGTTTACACACGTGCACAGACACGCACACACACACACACCATAGCATATCATAGAGAAATTACAAATCCTACCACAGCATATCAGAGAGAAGTTACCAGTTCCATCATATTCCTGCATACTAGTTTTCCATATGAATGTGGGGTATTATTTGGGGTAGTTTGGAATGTTACATATCCTGCAAAAATCAAAGGGGGAAATGAAGGTATGCATAACGTACACTGGGGGGGGGGCAGTCTGTATTGCTGAATGGAAAATCTCACTCCAATCACTGAAATATCAAAAAATTCCACTTGGTGCTAATTAACAGAAACAAGATCGATGTTGGGTGGAAGGAGACAGAGAGAAAGAAAGACAGGTGAGGATCCAACTTCATAAAATTGATTTGAAGCTGGCTGGTTATTTAAAATTAATAAATTACAGCACCACCCCTCCCCTGGGTTGCTAGCTGTTCAGGAACTTGTTCTACATCTAGAATCCACTTTTTAGCCACCCAAAGTCTCGGTCAGCCTCTCTACCATTCCTGTCTTCTCTCTATCCATAGCATACAACTCTCCTGAGTTTCTTCAGGTTCCTAGTCTTCTCCACCCATTTCCTCATTCTCTACCTAGCTCTCTTTCAGGTGACTCTTTCTAATCCATTTCATACTCAATCCATTATTTCAGTCTTGTTGCATCTGGACTCCCTTATTTTCCTTATTATCTGGGATCTCTTTCTGGTCTTCAGCCCGCTCAGCCAAACTGATAACTCTCCTTTGCTTCACAGAAGCTGGACTGTATATTTATTACTTCCCTGAGCAATGGAACATTCTGTGGCATGGAACCCACACATTATCATACAGATTTTGCATTTATTTGTTTGTTTGATTGGTTGGTTGGTTGATTCTATTTATAGCTTGCCCTCCCCACCAAAGCGGCCCAGGGCAGCAAACAAGCTAATAGGCAATTAAAACATTAAAATTGATTAAAAATCATTACAAAAACATTTTTAAAATGCTATATTAATGATGGTAGTATTGCAAGTCATCTTCACCATAACAATACATATCCTTCAAGTACACATCAGGTCTGAGGGCCAAGCTCCTCAATGGTGACCAAAGCAATGTTGTCCAGGCAGAAGTACTAGATTTAACAGTCAAAGGCTTGGTGGATACACATGAACAGAACATCATTCGGCTGGCACGCGTATTTATGTTATGGGAAGAATAAAATTGACGGATTTTTTTCTCACCATTATATTAGAAACAGTTTATTAAATACTTGGATAAAATATAAAAAATATGGAGATGAGAGAAAACCGCTGTGGATAGTGCCAGCAGAAGTAATAAAAATAACAGCTGAATCCGATGAAGAAAGAGCGATGTCATATAATCAACTGCTCAAGATTCAAGGAGACAAAATTGAATTAAAATCTTCAGAAGACTTAAATAATAAGTATGACTGGTTTCAAATGCAACAAATTAAAAGCTTGATGGAAAATGATATTAAATCGGACGGAATTAGACGTAAGCAAACAGAATTAGAAAGAGTCCTGCTTGGAGATAATGAAAAATTGCTATCGAAAGTATATAAATTATTATTGAAATGGTTTACAGAAGAAGAAGTAGTAAAGTCTCAAATGGTCAAATGGGCAATCAATGTGAATAGAGAAATACAAATGGATATGTGGGAGCACCTTTGGAAGAACTCGATGAAGATTTCAACTTGTCAGAGTATCAAAGAGAACTGTTTTAAGATGATGTATAGGTGGTATATGACTCCGAAAAAACTGGCTAGGATGAGTAAGAAAATGTCAGATAGATGTTGGAAATGTAAAAAACATGAAGGTTCTTTTTTCACATGTGGTGGACTTGTGAAAAAGCGAAAGAATTTTAGATGATGATACAACAAGAAATCTCCAAAATTTTGGGTTATGACTTTAAAAAAACTGCAGAGACTTTCTTGCTTGGATTACAATTAGAAAAATTTCCAAAGGAAGACAGGACATTAATTTGGTACTTGCTCTCAGCTGCTAGGACATTGTATGCGCAGCTGTGGAAACAAGAAAAAATACCAGAGAAATGGGACTGGATTATGAAAGTTTTATCGTGGAGTGAGATGGACAAACTAACTAGAACTCTAAGAGACTATGATCTAGATATATTCAAAAAGGAGTGGAAGAAATTTAAAGGATATATGGAGAAAGAGTGGAATGTAAAAAGACATTGGACAATTTTTTAGTATTGATGAGGGAAAAAAATATTGAACTTTGATCAGTTTGTGGTACCTTTAGTATTGAACTTAAATATAGAACTTCAGGGAAGTCAAACAAGGGAGGGAGGGGGGATTGGAATATCATATGTGTTAGTACAGGAAATTTATAATTAAGTTTTGTAACCATATGTTATCAATAAATTGTTAAAACACACGAACAGAACATCAGCCAAGTTCATATGCTCAAGAGCCCCCATGAGTGTTCAGGATTGCCAACATCCTAACCCACAGATATTATTAATAATCAGGGCTTTTTTTTTTTTTAGCAGGAATGCACAGGAACGCAGTTCCGGCTGGCTTGGCATCATGGGATGTAGCCTAATATGCAAATGAATTCCTGCTGGGATTTTTCTACAACAAAGTCCTATATGAAACAATGGTGGCATCAGGGGTGTGGTCAAATATGCAAATGAATTCCCGCTGGGCTTTTTCTACCAAAAAAGCCCTGTTAATAATAATAATAATCCATTAAGTGCAATTACATACATCAGTGACACTTCTTGGGACCCATACCCATGGCCCCCATGATACATATGAGAGAAATAGCTTGAAGACAGCCACAGAGATCACATAGAGGGGAGGAGGTGATCCAGCTAGACCCACTTATTGGCTGTTCATCCTGCTCTTTGAATCATCATTAAACATCATTCAGATCTTGTCTGAAAGCCATAAAATTGACCTGTGTGTCCCATGCTATAGCTACTTAAAGAGAGGGAAGGCAGCATGGTATAGCCCAATCTCATCAGATCTTGGAAGTTAAGCAGAGTCAGTACTTGGATGGGACACCATCAATGAAGATTCTGCAGAGGAAAGCAATGGCATACACCCTCTGCTTGTGCCCTGCTGGGGTTACTGTAAGTGGGTTGCAATTTGATGGCACATATGTATATCTGCTTACAGATTTTGAAAGATAGCCAAACAAAAAGAGTTAGAATTTTTTTTTAAGCATGTCTTGTTTTGTAACACAAGAGATGTATATTTTTAATTAAAGTTATAGGCCTCTGTCTATCAGACCTCCCCCCCCCCCCACAAATATTGTGCCTGATTCTTGTTTTCCATTAAGGGTTTTTTATTAGCCTGCTATTTATTGCTCATCTATTTGCTTTGTTTATTCATGTAGTCTCATTTGGTCTTGATAAAGATGTGCCACCCTCCTTTCAAGTGATTTTCAAGATATTATTTTAATTGCACTAAATAATTGAACTGTTTTGCATATACAAATAACAATGTATTATTTCTCAACTGCTATGGACTTCTCCACCCCACCCCCTATTTCTATCAGAAGTAACGTACAACAGAAATTTGATTAATCAGCACTAGTAACAGATGCTCAGAGTCAAGGCTCCATTAACGCTTTCTGAATCAAAGATGGGCCATGCTACTAAATATTCATTAAATTTCAGATCCACAGCATAGTTAAATATTGACGGCTGTTATTTTCCTTGTGTCCCCTGCTGCTCCATACCATCCAACTGGAGACAGCAGAAGTGATGTGGGGTACTGTGTTGCCATTGCCTTTCCATTTTTATGTGCACAGCCTGCTAGCCCTGATGAAGCTCGGCAGGAGTCCCTGAAAAGATGCAGAAGATGTTTCTTTAACTGTCACACACAAGTCTGTTGCGAAAGATCTCAATTGTAAACAGGCATTTAAAAAATAATGATAAAAAACTGAGATATTTTTGAGAGTGTTCCATAATTTAATATAATATCTCAGTACACTATAAGTTCGCAATACAAACTAAAGCCCTACAAAGACCTGTTCATCCTCTGCAGTGGCTGTCAAGAAACAAGCATTGGAAGGTACTATGCTCATCATCATAGATTATCATCAGTATGGTTGCCAACCTCCATGTGGGGTCTGGAGATCTCCTGAAATTACACCTGAACTCCAGACTACAAGAATCACTTCCCCTGGAGAAAATCACTGCTTTGGAGAGTGGACTCTACGGCATTATACCCCACTGAGTTCTCTTCCTTCCCTAACTGCTGCCCTGCCCAGGTTCCACCCCCAAATCTGCAGGAATTTCCCACCCCCAAATCTGCAGAAATTTCCCAACCCAAAGTCTGTGCACGTGTTTAGAGTTGTACTAAAGGTACCATTTTCAGCTTTTAAAATAACAAAACAATGGGTAGATAGTCTGACGTTACTCATTATTTATCTCTGCTGTTGTTTCATCTTGTTTAGCATGCTGGTTTGCCCAGGAAGGCATTTTCAGCGGAAGGACCGGAAGCCAGCATAAATCTGGGCAGACATGAGTACCACTAATGACTTAGGCAGGGGAGAAGGAAATGAGTAGGTATATGGCATAGTATATGGCATAGTAAAGTGTTGGTAGAATAATATCAATCCTGTGCAGGCATCACATTTACCTCATGGTGGTTGCCGACACAATAGACAAATGAGAGCCCAAGAATATCTACTAAAACCATTTCCCACTGAGACCTAAGAACAGAGACAACAGGCATTCTCTTGTCTTGGGAATATAGTTCTTGTTCTGCCTGTGCAGCTCCATTAAAACTCCAAGGTCAACAGCATCCAAGGGTGAGATCCACCAGGAGGGGAAATTAATTCAGTAGTGAACTTGAAACTTTAGAAGTCAATGAAAAATATGCAGGCATTTGAGGATCCATTAATTTGGAGTAGGGGGTGAAGAGGAGTGGAGAAACACTTAAGTTACAAAGGCCCTACACACACCTACGTGGAAAATGGTAAACACTGCAATGATTCAAAGACCTGACTCTGAGGAAACAATCCTAGGACTAGGTGTTCAACACCTAACTAAAAATAGCTAATTTGTTGGAGACCCTGAGCATCCTCATTTAAATCAATTTGTGGAACCCTACTGAGAAATTCCATGTTCCATATTAAAAAGGGGGTTAAGGTGGGGGGGTTGGCAGGGGCTTGTATTTTCAACATCTCTAAGATATTATGACCACGATCTTCAAATGTTCCCTTTAGGAAAAATTCTATTGGCAAATCTAGCAGGAAGTTAATTCCATGAGAAATATGACAATTAGCCCTGTCCATGTAGTTATAAATCTTTAAATAGAACCCTAGTACCATGGATGAAAAATGGGAAAGTGCCTCTCACAGTCATTAAAAACCATTGGGTTGGATCTGGCCAGATTTTCATTCAATCTCACCCGAATCTCATCCTCCCTGCACACTCCAACCTGGGAGGTTTTATACCTAGAGGCCCCATGACTTCTACCATAACCTTTTTGGGTGGTTACGAAACCACTCCTTTTTTCACCAGCAGAAAAATGGGCTGGATCCAAAGCATCAATTATAATGTTAGAGCTATTATTCCTCCAGGTGATGGATGGAGATCTCCTGGGATTACAACCGATCTCCAGGTGACAAAGATTAGTCCCCCTGGAGAAAATGGCTGCCTTGGAAGATGGACTGTATGCCATTATACCCCATTAAAATCCTACCCTCTGCAAACCCTGCCCTCTTCAAGCTATGTCCCAAAAATCTCCAGGTATTTCCAAGCCTGCCACTGGCAAACCTAAATTTTGTCAAGCAACCCTAAAGTAAAATTTTTCCTAAAAGGAACAGAGCCTTATTCATATGAAATGCAGGGAGAGTGAAAGAAAGGAATGTGGAGCCCTTGTGTTTAGTGCCCACATGTGTCCTACATTACCTAGTCATCTCACAAACACAGGATGTAATCTAGCTCTGTAGAAATCAATAGGAGCTTTATCCCTGCCATCAAAAGTGGATTGACCTTATGGGGTGTTTACAGAGATAAAATTGACTCCATGTGGAGGGCATCTGTGCCCCTTAAAATCCTCTTTTGATGGCAGAGTCTCCATTTTGAACCTCTAGGAAATGTTTCTGTGGACCGTTGAGACTCAACTATTGTCAGCTGAGCCAAGCAGTGGGGTATGCAAGAGCTAACTAGAGGCAGCTAGTAAAATTGGTACCTCCTAGAGTTCTTGCTTTATATCTTCAGCAATCATAAGGGTATTACAGTCATAAGCCTATAAGCGGCTTTGAAGTACACACCAGCAAGCCTCGAGAGGAGGCTTAGTCACACAAGCCAAACCTCCGAAAGAAGAGCAGCTCAAGCTTGAACATGGAGGTTTGCTACTATTGTCCATTATCAGCTACTTTTAGCAGCTCCTGTTAATAATAACTTTAAAAGGTCTTTACAAAATGAGCAAAGTAAGACTGGCTTCTGGTACCTGTGTTTTATCAAATGATTTGGGGCCTTCATCTACAGTTGCCTGCTATGGTTTAGGGAATTCCTGGAGATTTTGGAAATGGAGCCTGGGGACAGTGGGGTTTAGGGAGTGGGAGGACTTCTGTGGAATATAGCATCATAAAGTCCACCTTCCAAAGCAGGGGAACTGACCTCTCATGTCTGGAGATCAGTTGTGATTCCAGGTGATTTCCAGACCCCTCCTGGAAATTGGCAACTCTACTTTCTTCCCTCACAGTGGTAATTTAGAAACAACTGTTGGATCAGGAGAAGAAAACAAGTCACCAGTGCCATCTCCACTTTGTGCTGCTTCCCTTTCACATCACATCATTTAGGGACATGTTGGGGCGGGACTGTGTTTCAGTGGCAGAGCTCCTGCTGGACATGCAGAAGGTCTCAGTTTCAATCCCTGGCATCACCAGTTCAGGACTGGCTGGTTGGTGATGTGGAAGACCTCAGCCTGAGATCCTGGAGAGCTGCTGCTAGTCTCAGTTGACAATACAGACTTTGATACAAAAATGGCCTGATTCAGAGTAAGGCAGATGTATATGTTCATGTAACATATACCACTTTTTAAAAAAGAAGAAGGGGGAGGGGGGCGGGGGGCAGGAAGGAAGAGATTTGGATTTATACCCTGCCCTTCACTACCCAAAGGAATCCCAGAGTGGCTTACAATCTCCTTTCCCTTCTTATCCCCACAACAGACACCCTGTGAGGTAGGTAGAGCTGAGAGAGCTTTGACACAAACTGCTTTTGAGAGGAACAGCTCTGCAAGAACTGCCAAGTCCCTCTGCTGCTGTGGGAGGAGACTTGTTGCACACGTGATTAAACTTTATGATACCATAGAGTTTTACCAAGATTCCTAGAACATCACACCGAAAATGCTCTAGGTTTCATGGTAAAATTCTATGGTGCCATAGAATTTTTAGCACAAGTCCTAGAGCATCCCTGGCACAATGTCCCCTGGCACAATGTCTCCGACATGATGACATCACTTCCAGATAATGTCATCGTACTGGGGATCGTGCGATGGGGCTCTTCAGAGGTGGGAATCCCCCTGGTTGCCTGCTCCCTGTCAGCGGGTTGGGCCCTCCAGGGCAGGGGATCCCCTGCCCCCTGCGAGAGCTTGTGCAACACAACAAAAGCCACACGGATGAAAGGTTTAGGAAAAAAGCAACAGCTCCGTGTCCAAATAACCTCTTATATGAAGAAATTGATTGTCAGTGTCCAATAAAAATATTCCTTCTGTCTATTTAAAAAAATTGGCTTCTTTATTTCATATCAAAAATTCAGATATAAATTATTCCGGTTTTGCACAGTATGTGTAAGAGGTCTTGACAAAATCAATCCAAAAACAGTTTACAGGCACAACCGGTCTACAGAAATCCTGTTTTGTATTACTTCTTTATCCAAGCTAATTTCCTATTATTCAAAAAATACAAGAATTTTTACTCATTAAAACAATGGTACATAAGTACTTCTACCATTTCATTATAAAACATCTGTGAAAAAGCACCAATAACTCACCTACTAAGATGCTTCACTCAACACACTCAAAATAATTTCTCAATCAACTTCCCAGCATTTGCTGTCATCGTTCTCATTCAACAACAAAGGTGAGAGTTATACTCATTCACAGGTGCCATCATTTAAAAATACAGCAATCCGTTAAAGGGGGTGCACCACATATACAATTCTCACTGAAAATTCATAAAAAGCATGACAGGTCCCACTCATTGTTTAATCTCAAAGGTTGCAGGGTTTTTAGATGGTAAATCCATCTCATTTCTTTCTGTACAAGTAACTTTTCAACTCCAATAGAATTAAACTGCAATCCATGTATTTTCTCTAGCACAAAAAATCTAAGTGCATCAGGATCGTGCCCTTTTTCAGAAAAATGTTCAATGAGCGGAGCTTCACTCACTTTATGTTTTAATCTAGATCAGTGTTCCAGTACAAGTGTCTTTACCATTCTCATGGTACTTCCCACGTAGACACATGTACATGGGCATAAAATTGCATACACAGCTCTTTTGGTAGAACATGAAGTGAGCTGTTTTAAAATTATCTTTTTGTCTGTCTGGGGCTGCTCAAATTCCTTCATTTGAAGACAGAACTGGCAAGCCAAACATGTTCCACATTTAAAGTTTCCTGGTAAGATGTCAATTTCCCTTTTCCGTCTGACAAAATTGGTTCGGATCAGCGCATCCCGCAGATTCCTTGTGCGCTTAAATCCTATAAGAGGAGGCTGTTGGCATCCAGGCAACTCCTCAACCAGATGCCAATGCTTCCTCAATATTTTTTCTATCTCTTTTGCCATTGGTGTAAATGACATAGCCCATGAAAAACGGGTAACTTTTACAGATCGCTCCCTATATCGCAACTATGACTCTCGTTGTGTGCTCATCACTTTTTGCTCAGCTGAATTCACTATATGATTTGGGTATTCTCTCTGTTGAAATTGCCTGTGTAGAGTGTCACATTCCCTTTTGCAATCCAGTTCTAAAGTGCAATTGCACCTAATTCTAAGGAACTGGCTGAATGGCAAATTATTTTTTAAATGGGCAGGATGATGTGACTTATAATGAAGAAATGCATTCCTGTCTGTTGATTTCCTATAATTTCTAACAGCTAGCTTATTCTCTTTAGTTCTAAACACCTCCGTATCTAGAAATGTCACCGTGTCTTTGTCCCACTTGCTAGAAAAACTAATGGAGTCATGTATTTGATTCATCCACTGTAGCTAATCTTTTACTGTCAATTCATCCTCATAAATGGCTACCACATCATCAATGAAACGCCTATAAAAAGTTATTTTCTGATAGTATGGATTCACATCTGGATTACAAATATATTTCTTTTCTAATGATGCCATAAATAAGTACTTGGAGCAAATGCCGAGCCCTGTCGGTGTATATGGAGTCCTCCTTTACACAGCCTGACAGGAGCAACAAGCCAGCAGGTGGATCTAACTGACAGGGCAGGTCAGAGTGGCCTTGTCAGCAAGCCGGTTCTGGCTGGACAAGGAAGAAGGGAAAGTACCTGCTGGTGTCAGCAAGATTATGGACTGCCTTGATTGGCTGATGTAAATATATAAGGACTGCATTGACTGTGTATAGTTCTCTCACTTGAGAGGTGGATGCTGGTGGAGCACTTTGTCACTGAGATCTATGTTTGTCACTGCACTAGTTACTTTGTATATAGCTTGTAAATACACTGTTTTAATAATAGTTGCAGGTGTGTGGCTCACTTTCTTACCAGAGCTCACTATTGTACATATCTCTGTCCCTCACTCTGCACACACACGCACCGATAAGCCCATGAAGACTCCTTTCACCTGTTGATAATAATGGTCATCAAAACGAAAATAAGTTTTTTCAAATATCAAGTCAACCAGTTCCATTAGAAAAAACATAGGTGGATGCTGGTCTTCCCTTAGAGCTAAATTTTCTTCAATAACAACTCGAGCCTTGTCATGAGGAATCTGAGTGTATAAGGAATTAACATCCATGGAGACCAAAACAGCTGATGTCGATATAGACTGTCCCTCAATCATGGTTACAAAGTCTAATGTATCTTTAATATATGTTGGAATTTTCAACACAAATGGCTTGATAAAAAAAGTCTATGTATTGTGACAAAGGTTCCAAAACAGAATCAGTGGCTGACACTATAGGGCATCCTGGGGGGCGGGGGGGGGGGCGGGTAATACCCCTTTATGTATTTTGGGTAAGATGTAAAATACAGGAATTCTTGGGTGCTGTTTCTCATGAAACTTACCTATTGATTCTGAAATATGTCATAATTCAATTGCTTCAGTCACAGTTATTTCAATTAATTTTACTATTTTTCCTGTTGGATCAGTTGGTAAGGGGGCATAAAAATTCCTATCATTCAGTTGTCTCATCACTTCCTCTACATACACTCCCTTATCCATTATGACAACCACTTCCCCTTGTCCGCCTGCTTGATGATAATATTCTCATCACTGGCCAGTTCGTGAAGGCATTGCCTCTCTTGTCTAGACATATTGTTCCATAGGTTCTTTCTATTTTTTCCACGTCCCTCAGTACAACTTTCTCAAATACCATTATGGATGGGTCGAAGTGGGGAGGTATAAATATAGACCTAGGTTTAAAGGGGTCGCTACTCTCATTCTTTTTATTTCAAAAAATGTCTTTTAATTTTAGTTGTCTTGTCAAGGTATATAATTCAGTTCTTAATTTGAAGGAATCATGAGTGGGTGTTGGAACAAAACTTAATCTTAACTCCAAAACCTGTTTTTCCTAGGAAGTCAAAATGCGGGAAGATAAATTTACTACTAGGTAGGTTTGTTTTTTCTCTGGCGCTGGTCTAAAAAATACTGCCCTTTCTTTCTATTTTCTCTCTTGGGGTATTGTTTAAAATGTTGCTTAGATGACGATGGTCTTGAATCATCCCCAGAAGCCATGGATGATTCTCCCCCCCCCCCCCCCCCGTGGTCTCTAGGTCGGACCACCCATCTGCCCATGAGACTTTTTTTTGTTGTAAAATCCTGCACCCACCATGAATAAACCTTAGTTTGGGCATAATCTCTTGTATCTCGGGCAAACTTTTTTAATTTTCCCCTCCCTCAACTTTGTTGCAAATTGCTTTACCTTCTCAGTATCCTGGATATTAGTATCAAATATTGTTGTTCTTACTTTTTCCTTTAACTCTTTAACTACCCCCTCAATCTCCTCCCTTACCTTATTTGCTTCATGCAAAGCTTTCTGTATAATAAGCAACATTAAGTCCAATGAACATTTGTTCAATACAGCAGCCCATCCCCCTTTAAATTCTTCATTGTCCATAAACATCGTCCATAAACGTCATCCATAAACATCGTCCATAAACATCGTCCATAAACATGCGTAGCCCTCTCGGAATTCTATCCACTTTACAATAATCCATAAGTGACACACTATATAGTTCCATTCTTATTTCTTTCTTTTTAAGGTATTCCAGTTGAGACCAGTCTATGATTGCACCCTCTGGATGATTTTCCAATGAACTGGAAACAGTAGCCAAAATATCTTCTTTCCCTTGTATAGTGTACACAAATTTTTTTTCCATGAGGCTATGGCTTAAAGGAGAATGTGCAACACGACAAAAACCACACGGATAAAAGGTTTAGGTAAAAAGCAGCAGCTCCGTGTCCAAATACACCAAACTGGGGTGGGAAGGAGTTCTTATAAGGATATTTTCTTTTTGAAAAATCAGTTTCATTGCAATCTAATAGTTGGGTTAGGAGGCAGTGCTTAAAATGAGAACAAAATACAAGTCTCTGCCAGTGCAATCCCATACAAAAGTCTTCCAGTCTAAGCCCATGGGTTTAGATGAGAGGAATTCTGCATAGGACTGTGCAACTGCTTTTTTAAAGTATGCACTGGGAAAGCTGATCACCAATTTCTCCCTCTGACCTTAAATTGTGAGGCTTTTGAGACTCGTCGATGAAATTGCCCTAAACCATTGCAAGCTCATAAGAGTGGGTGGAATATTGATGCAATAAACAAACAAACAATACTACCATTTCATGATTCTTAAATGCCATTGATATAAACCTTGTCTAAGCATTCTGCAAGGCAGCACCAGAATTGCATTCGGCCTAGCATAACTGTTTTCTTTCAGACATCTATAATACTGACTAGACCGAGGATCTTATATGAATAAGTCTGTTTTCTACTTAATGTTATACTCTAATCTGACTAAAGCAGAGAAGAGATGGGCTGGTTGGAGCTGGATCTCAGTGGCTCCCCATCAGTTCCAAATAGGCAGCTCTGATGCAGCTGAAAGGGAGAAAGCCTGCCCTTTACCACAAGTGACAGAAGAAACCAATTATCAGGGTGCCCTTCTAGCATATGAGAAATCTACTCATGAGTTCCCCTTCCTCTTCTCCTTTTATAATGACTAGCATTTTGCTTTTGGTTTCATAATTCTTTTTTAAAAATCTGAATAAAGAAAAAATGAAGAGATGTTTTTTATATCCCACTTTTCTCTGCCCTAAGAAGTCTCAAAGTGGCTTACAATCTCCTCTTCTTCCTCTCCCCACAAGAGTAATCTCATGAGGTAGGTGGAGCTGAGCGAGTTCTGAGAGAACTGTGACTCTCCCAAGGTCACTCAGCAGGCTTCATGTGGAGGAGGATTGGGGAATCAAACCCAGTTCTACAGATTAGAGTCTATTATGCTTAACCACTACACCATGCTGGCTCTCCTTTATTTCCAAATCTGATTTTCATAGAAAATTAGTTGGCAGAGGTTGTTCGCTTGTTTAAATCTTCACCTTGTTTCCTCCACATTTTTAACAGCAAACTTTAGAGCATACCTATGCCACTGTTGTGTCAAGTCCCACTGTGATTTCTCCCACACCCAATTCTCCAATGACTTGCTGGCTATGGAGGAATATTAATTACTTTTTCTCCAAATTCTGTCAGAATGGCACAGTTACTGGCTGGATTTGTTTTCAACTCCAGGAGCGAAAGTGGTTGACAGATGTTTGGAGGATTTCTTGTCTCTGGACCAGTGCTTCATCTGTTCAGACTTATACAAATATTAGGTTGCCATAAGTGATGTATTCTTGGAATTGGAATGTCAACTGAGAAATATATTTAGAAAGACAAGTGCTGAACAAACTTTTCATGCAATCCCCCCCCCCTCCACACACACCCAGGAAATTCATTTTAAGCAGAGCTTTACATCTGCATTTTGTACAGCTCAATTAATTGTAGGAGATTAGGAGATGGAATGAAGACCTTGAACACTGTGTGAGTTTTCCAATGTTGGTCAATAAAACAGAACTTCTAAATTGTGATTAAACAGAACTTCTAAATTGCCATTTGGCCTCTTTCTTTTCTGTTGCTTATTGTTAATTAATTCCACTGGTATTAATACCATAGAACAACATTGTCCTTATATTTATGTACTGAGGGCAATTTTTAACCTGCTTTTCTTCTTACAGTGGATTACAAACGCTATTTTAAAAGCCTATTTCACAATCAACTAAGTAACAATTGAAACCTGCAAATGCAACTGTTAAAATAGATTTCAGCAACCAGAGAGTGGTTGATCAAGGCTACAATCTATTCTATGCATTGGCTCTTAGCCAACTGAATCATTCATGTTCAGGGACAATTGACCTGTTCAGCCATGAAGCTCACTGAGATGTATCCTGTTGAACTGTGAGTGATGCTGTTGTGCTACGCAGGGGGGTAGGCAAACATGTGTGGCAAATGTAAATAAATATGTTGGGGGGTAGCATAGCATACATACATGGGTAAGCACTGCACTCTGCCATATGTTAAGTAAGCTGCCATATGTTAAGTAAGCTGCCATATGTTAAGTAAGCTGTCCATTGGTTCTTCTAAGACCTTGGAGTGCACCAATTGCTTGGTTCAGCTATGTCATTTAGATAGTTCCTAGATTATCCTCCCTCCATCTGGGGCCGCTTGTTCTGGCATGGAAACTGATCAGGTTGATGTGACTGGTAAAAGTTATGTCAGGGTGTCAAACATGCAGCCTGGGGGATGGATCAGGCCCCCAGAGGGCTCCTATCAGGCCCACAAGCAAGTCTGCTTCCATCTCTCTCTCTCTCTTGCTTCCTTCTGCATCACAGCTTGCTTTGCCAGGCTTGCCCAGTCACACAGGAGCTACAGAGCAAAGCCTCTATTTTCTCCATTGGCTGAGGCTCCTTCCTTGGGGAGGAAGGGAGAAGAGGGAGACCTGGCTTTGCCAGGCTTTCTTAATCACACAGCAGAGCTACTGAGCAAAGCCCCTCTTCCTTCTATTGACTGAGGCTCCTCCCCCTCCTGGTTCCCTGAGGAAGAAAGGAAAGACCCAAAGCTTCCTTTGCCCAGTTCCCTCAATCACATGGGAGAGATACAAACAAAACACCTTTTAAAAAAGAAAGAAAGAAAAGAAAGCACCTCTGTGTCCTTTATAAAGTTGTTATCTTCTCTCCACTTCCTGGCATTACATTTTATGACACACATGGCCTGGCCCAACAAGGTCTCATTTATGTCAGATCCAGCCCTCATAACAAATGAGTTATGTGGTTAGTGCTACATCATTGCTGTGGTGTGTGTGCTGTGATCATTTGGAATCATTTCTAATAATTGTCATCACCAAAGTAGGGTCTTTGGTCAATCTGACTTGTCAAGTACTTGTGACTGATAGCTGGTTTACCTCTGATCTAGGTTTGGAACTAGCTTGGCATTTTTTACTTCCTTGATTAAAAAATGTTCATCTGCTTCCTCTCTTGGCTTAGAATGCTGGCACACACATGGGTCAGCATGTCATACATGTGTGCATTACCATTATCACCCCCTGGAATCTGTAGTTAACCTGCCCTTCATCCGCCTCACAGCACCAGGCATGTGGAGAAGCATTCAGCTATGGCTCCTCCCAAGTTACAAAACAAGACAGAGTTTTAGATCTGAATGGAGGCAACAAACCCACAGAATAGTTGCAGGAAACAATAAAATTTCCCCCTCCCCCAAGAAGACACCCAATAAAAGGACATTTTGTCTGAACGTCTGGTCATATGGCTCAAAGCAATCAATAAATGTTTCATAGAGTAGGGAGTGAGCATTTTAAAAACCTTCCACACATGCTGCCTACAAAGCAGATGGCTCTGCTGAATGCAAAATCTCCTTTGTTTGTAGTACAGCTGAGCATGATAAGTTGCATCGATTTTGGCCCCATCACTAGCACTGTCCAAACCTCTCAGACTGGTGCTTAAACTCTGGCTTAATTTTCTTTTAAAAGCAGACCCTGATTCCACCATCAACTGCTTTTTGAACCTCACTTTCAAAACCAGTTTGCTGTCTGATATGGGAGAATGCTGTCTGAAAAGCCCACATCCAATCTCTGGTAGGCTGGTAATAGGGGTAGCACTTGTTGCATGCTTCTTTGCACCTAACCTGTAGCCATCAGTGTTTCCAGTTTCTTCTAACTTTATAAAAAGTCAAGAAGGAATTAACACATTATTTATTTGTGCCATCAGCTTGTAGCACAGCACCCAGGTTCATTAGATAGATTGAAGAGCTGACTCTTGACTTCGGAGGAAGGAAGCAACAATATATTAAATTAAGCTGTCTACCGGGCCGGCATCTTTCTTGTTTGTATCTCTCCCACCTAAGCATAAATAACCAGGAAATAGAAAGCAGGTAGTGTTATAAATTGTCAAACTACGCATTTGCCTCGTGTTCAGCATTTGTTCTCTTCTTCACATATCATCCATTTTAAATTAAACTTCCATCAGCTAGTAATCCTGCTTCTAGAAGGTGTGGAACATGGTCCCCCCCCCCCACCCGACCCAAGTGTTTACAAGGATACCAGTAATTGAAATGTTCAGCAACCAAGGAACAACATTATAACAATGGTTGCAATCAAGATAATAGCATTTGGGGGGAGGGGGAATGTTCCCACTGCCTTCAGAAAACTTGAGAAATATTGTATAATAAGGCCAATGGGGACTGTCATGCTACAGTCTGAAAGGATGAGGTTTGGTTTTCCACAAGGTGCGGTATAGACTATAGAATTCCTCCTCCCCCCAATACATGCTTCTCATGTTAATGAGATAACCACTTCTGTTATGAAATGTGGCTGCCCAGCCGGCAAGCATTGTTATTATTTAAGCCTTCTAGAGTGCCAGCAATGGTACATGATGCAGCACAGAGTAACAGAAGCAAAAGAAGGGGTCCCCAAAGAGTTGACTGTCAAAGTTTTGACATGGTTATGTGGAGGGGGAAACAATACAGTGAGATGCAGAAGACAAAGACAAGGGGGAAACGGTTATGTAGGCTTAAGATTTGTTTTAATTGAGGATGAAAAACAAGGAGTTAAGGCAGAGAGGGTTTTAATTTATTTTTTTTAAATCAAGCTTGACTTAATGAAGCTCAAGGCAGCAAGCACTAGTCAAGAAATAAGAAATATATTTAAAATGCTGTCCAATAAATAGTCAAATGACTGTTCTATTTGTTGGTTCATGAAAAAAACTATATGAAACATGACAGTCTTCCAAGCCCCGTGGAAGAAATCCAAGTAGGTGCTTTAGGTTCTTGATCCAATGAACCCTTCTGAAAGGCAGGAGCTGGAGCAGTTTCTACAAATGGAAATCCAAGGAAACAAGAAATCCCTAGAACCTTTACCAGGGGTTCCTCAAGAAGGTCAGTAAAGGTGAACCAGCATCTCTAAAAGACAACCTCTGCAACCTTCACATTCATATGATGTGTTGGGTATGGGGCACAGAGACTCAATAAATATGTGCCAAATGGGTGTATGTCCAAGAATACACCTGAGAGACCTCTGCACATAGTATTCTGTGGTGGATGCACCAACATGAGAAGATGTGGAAAGAATTATCAGAAGCTAAAGAACTTGTATCCAAGCATCACTTAAGATGTCATTTTTTACCTTGAATCTAAAGGAAGAGATTGTTATTAACTCTCAATGACAGATGTGCATTCCCTTCAAAAAGCATGGCAGTTCTGCAAGTTCTTTTTTAAAAGGTGTTAGCTATTTTCCATTCTGTATGGTTGCCATTGGATCTTCCTTTACAAAGAATTTATCCTATTAAGTTCATTGGGATTTATTAGAGGAAAAAGTGTGTGCAGAATTGCAGCCCTGTGTAGGAGACCATACACTCTACTGAAAAGGCACAGAAGCCCACTTTAGGTTACAATCTCATAACCCAGGAAATAACTGTAGGAATGTGCTGACGCCTCTCAGAAATACCAGAGGATGCAGAGATGGCCACCGCAGGCATTAGATTTAGGGGGAATTAGATTAATGGAGGATAGGTCTATTAGTGGCTACTAGCTATAGTGGCTAAAAGAACCTCCAGTCAGCCTTAAATCCCAGTGCCAGGAGGAAACATCAAGGTATAGCCTCAGGCTCTATGCTCTGTTGTTGGCCTTCCAGAGGAACTGGTTGGCCACTGTGTGAGACAGGATGCTGGAGCAGAGGGACCACTGGTATGATCCTGCAGGGTCTTCATATGTTCTTATGGACTTATGTTCTGACAGAAGCAACAACTTGGCCATTTCATTATAATGCATTTCAAACAGCAACGTTTGATTCATGAGCACCCTCAGGCTCTAAACCTGCCCTGTCAAAGCAAACTTTACACCATCCAGGACTTCAGCCTTCCCAACATGCATTACCTCTGTCTTGTTTGGATTCATCTTCAACTGGTCTGGCCCTAGCCACGTGATCACAGTTTCAAGGCTCTGGTTAAGAACCAATTGTAAAGTTGCCAGGCAACCAGCAGGAGACCAAATCAAGAACATGAGGGGCAGCCATCCTGGAAGTGACATCATACCTCTTTAGGAATCATTGGAAACTCTGTGGTTTGAGATTATTCCTAGAACTGTGACATCACTTCCAGGTTTTCCCAGGAAGTGAAGTCCTACCATTAGCCTTTCTTACAGCCTTTTTTTTTAAATGCTCACTACCTCACTGGGAGCATGGCAGCCCCACCCACATTTGGCTGTCAAGCCTAATGGTATTGTTCCTCCTTCTAGTGCTGTGTTTATATTTTTTAAATTAAATTTTATCATTTTAACTATATTTTAATTGCTTTAATGTTTTATATTTTTATGTTTGTCACCTTATGGACTCCAACTGGGTGGAAAGGTAGCATAAACTATTTAAATAAATAATGCATTTAGAGACTTGAACATTGAAATATAGAGCTGAATGCCACCTACATATTGATGACACTCAATCTCAAAGCTGGGAAAGGAATGATCTCACTCTGCCTCATTTAATACATAGGAGTTGTGGTTGAAATCAAACTTGAGAGCAGGAGAATTTAAAATTCTTAAAAATCCACAAATATCCTTTTCCAAATTCTCTGCTTCTTCCACTCTCAAATAAACAACTTGTGTTTTGATCTCTAGCTTTATGTGTATGTTTGGTACGATAGGAGGAAAAGGAACCCCTCGAGCACTCTCCTTTATTTTGGGCATACAAAGACAATTCATGTAGCAATTTTGGTGTCTGATAAAAATGCCCCTCAGAGCACTCATTGGGGGGGGGGGGTGATGTTAGGTTAATTCCCGAAGAGCATCAGCCAATCTGAACAGAGAGGTTAAAGGCTGAATAAAACTTACAAACCACGCTTCTTACCTTCAAAGGAAATTGCAGTAAAGAAAGATTGGTGTAGCCTAGATGAACTTCACCCAGCTGCTGCTTGTGAATTTACTTCTCTGTCACTGGCTAGAAGACTTGGGTTGCTTTTCAAAAAAATGAACTGATTCTTACTCTAACTCAAGGGGTTGAATTTTCCCATTTGACAACTCTTAAAATATCTGAATTCCAGAACAATTCCTCTGTGTGTGAGTTTGCAAATAACAGCTATTGGCTTGCACTGCTGCTAAGTGTAGGGTAAGGGTTATTAGCACGTTTGTAACATTTCTCACTTTAAAGAACCTCTGTTGTATATAACACATGAAAAACTACATCAGGTCATTGATTTTTTTTAAGCAGAAGAACACTCCTGTGAAATTCACATGAAGAGAAAGGGAAGTTCCATAAAAACTGATGGCACAGTGTAAGCTACTGTTGTTTCTTGACAAACCAGACAGGCTTACCAAATAGATCTGCATTTTAAACAGCAGAAGTCTGCGTAGTGCATTGCATAGTGTGTTTGATTTTATAGCCCTGGAAAGGAGACAAGGGATGATGTCAGTAGGACCAAGCTGATCATTATCTAATCTCAGAGCTTTTTCTATAGAGAAAGCCCAGCAGGAACTCATTTGTCTATTAGGCCACACCTCTGACATCACTGATGTTTCACACTGGGCTTTTTGTAGAGAAAGCCCAGCAGGAATTCATTTGCATATTAGGCCACACTTCCTAACAACAAGCCAGCATTTCTGCTCAAAAAAACCCCTGCCTAATCTGAATAATATAAGCAAATTAAGGATGTCCACCTACTTCAGGAGAATATCATGAATTTTGCCATGTGATGGAAGAAAGATGAAAGGATATAGACATTCATGATCTAAGAGAAAATAAATTATTGTTCCATATAGTAACATAGTTACAAGGACAGAATGTGGCTCTGGTAAATCTCTCGCAATGTCTATACAGTAGGCTTCCCAACCCTCCCGCCCTGGCGGGGGACCCCCAAATTTTCAGCCTCACCCCCTGGTCTCCAAAAATCTGGGGGTGGGGGGTGGGGGGGGAGAGAGAGCTGGGCGGGGCACCTGGGCCGGGCCTTCCCACCAGCCAACAGACCCGGGAGCAGAGAGGAGGAGGCGGCAGCTAGTGGCCTGTCCGCACCGCCACCAACCAGCCCTCGACAGCGCTCCCAGGTAGCCTCCTCTCCCCTCCCCTTGGGGCTGAGCGGCGCATGGCATTCGAACCGCGCAGGTGGCTGCTGGCCGCGGCCTTGGGACTGCCCGCAGTGCCGCTGGGCCTGGCTGCGGGGCTCCTGCTCTCCTCCGCCACGCCACCCCACCGCTGCTGCCCCGACCCAGCCCTGCTGCCCTTGGCCCTGCGCAACGCTGCCGCCCACCTCCTCCGGCTGCTGGCTGTGGCCTCGCGGCTGCCCGCGGTGCCGCTGGGCCTGGCTGCGGGGCTCCTACTCTCCTCCGCCACGCCGCCCCACCGCTGCTGCTCCGACCCGGCCCTGCTGCCCTTGGCCCTGCACAATGCCGCCGCCCACCTCCTCCAGCTGCTGGCTGTGGCCTCGGGGCTGCCCGCGGTGCCGCTGGCGCTGGGCCTGGCTGCAGGGCTCCTGCTGTCCTCCGCCATGCTGCCCCACCTCTGCCGCTCCGACCCAGCCCTGCTGCCCCTGGTGTCCCTGCTGCCCCCTGCCCTGCGCAATGTCACTGCCGCCCACCTCCTCCAGCTGCTGGCCGCGGCCTCGGGGCTGCCCGCGGTGCCGCTGGGCCTGGCTGCGGGGCTCCTGCTCTCCGCCACGCTGCCCCACCACTGCCGCCCCGACCCGGCCCTGCTGCCCCTGGTGTCCCTATCCTTCATTATTTCCTATGGCCGAAAGGAATTGAAAAGGTGTGCTTTCCCTTTAAATGTGATGTTCAGAACTTCATTTATGCTTGTCACACCCTTGCTCCTGGCTCCACCCCTAATGTCTCCTGGCTCCACCCCCAAAGTCTCCTGTCTCCACCCCCAAAGTCCCCAGGTATTTCTTGAATTGGACTTGGCAACCCTACTATACAGACACAAGCAGGATCATGCAATACCCACTGCCCAGGGCCAATTCAAGGGGTAGCTGTATAGCCATTTGGCCTGAGCCTTTTTTTAAAAAAAGGCTAGAAAAAAAATGAATGCTAACATACAAATTATGCTGGAAGTCTTTTGGTGCCTTATTTTGTTTTCATGTGTCATTTTTAATTGTTGTTATAGATATGAGTCTATATAGCTAGAAACTGTTCTGGTATTCCTGGAGCTCTGAGAGGGCCTGCCATGACAGGATGTGAAATTGCACTTATTCTCCAAATAAGATGTCAAGTCAAAGTCGTCCCATAAGAACCACAGGTATAACTGTAAAGAGAATGAACCATGGGATGGAACAGTAAAATAAATGAATCTGAGATTACAGTCTAGTGAAAGAATATGGATACTTTTCATGATACCTAATGTTACAACACCTACTGCCAACATAATTGACTGAAAGGGAGGATTACTTTTATAACCTTCCCTTCAGGAATTCACAAATACAAACATGGTTTCCCAAACAATTATCCATCAGTGTTCTGGTTGTATTGAAGTCTTATGAAAATCAGAGTGGATGATTTAATACTAGAACAGGTGCCTTCAGACCATTCTCTGGATCTTCTAAACTTAACTAACACTATTATACTATTACCACCACAATACCATTCACTATATACTTGAGTGAGAGAGAATACCAGGGTCATATCCAATATCTTCTTCTTCTTCTTCTTCTTATATTATTGCTTACTTTCAGTTCTCCCCCCATATTATGTATGAAGAAGAAATTAAGAAGCTCCAGCCTCAATGATTACCCTGAGATTTTACTGGATTCTATTAATTTATCAATACTACTTTTAGGAGGAGATGGACTTGAATGAATACTGTGTGAAGTTGGTGTGATATGTGATGTGGTCATACTGCTACAGAGGTATGAACTATTATTATGAACAGTTGCAAGAGATTATAGAAATCTTGTGAGAGAATCTGGAGTCAGAAGATGTGTAGCTCTGAATTTCTGAATGGTAAAATGTTGGTGAACAGAGCTCCGAAGTGAATGTCTTATGATTTGTAGTAACTCCCTGGTGCACAAGGTGGTGTTGAGTGTCAAGAGGGTCTCTTGTCATTGTTTATTGTATTGCAGAAATGTCCACAAGTATTATTCTGCCTAGTCTTTGAGAGAGCCAAGGTCAGTTGTCTGGTTCACAGTGGTTATGTCTGCACCTGCTCATTGAACATGGGAACTTGATTGTGGGGGGGGGGGGGATCACTTGCTTGGTGCCTATTGCTTTGAAATGTAATGGTTAACCCAAGATATATGAAGGGACCAGTCCCCACCATTGTCAGTTTTTGCAAGGAGCATCTTGCCCTGAGGTTGCAGTATTTCAATAAAACTCTTAAATGATCACAGAGTGTGTTGATAGCTGTAAGTCCGGGGACTTGACATTGAGGTCATGACATCCATAGAATATATAGAAGTTAGTGGATAAGTAAGATCAGACCTATGTTCATACCAAAACAGCTCAAGTAGCAACTCCGGGAGCCTATTTTTTGGCATGTGAAGTTAGACAAAATGATCTATAAATAGCTAGACCAGTTGACTTTTTAACATTCAGTTTCTTTTTATTTTGTAGTTTTACACACCAAGAAAGCAGTCCTATTGTCTTCCCACATTGTGATGTGCAGAATATGAAAAGATGATCCATATAACTTTCCTAATTTTGTCCTACTGTTCAAAAATGGTTTTAAAACTCCATATACTTCAGCAAGACTTCAGCAAGTCTTAGTTGAAAAATCTCAGATTAATCATTTTTTTTCTACTGTGTGAATTGTAAAAACTGGAGAAGAGACAATTGTGAGAAAGCAATCACATAAGAAAGAAGTGTAATTATGCAAACTGGATTTACTTGGATGCCTCTGAACAGCTCACCAAATAATTAGTTCGCCACCCTTGACCAGAAAACAGAGTGGAACTAGCATGTGATTGAGCATAACTAGTCATTTATGGCTGTTTTTAAAGCCATAGAAAACAAAAGACAACTTGGTTTCAAACAAAACAATAAACATTCCGATCAAGTAGGTCTAAAGTTGTCAATACCCAGTGGGGAGTGGGAGATCCCCTGATTTAGAGCCCCTCCCTCACTTCAGAGGTATCAGAAGGCAAAGGGCACTGTTCTCTGCAGTGGGAATGACCTCTCCAACAGGCATGAATCAGGAAATAAATGTGACATGCCTATGTAACCAGTAAGTGACATAGGCACATTGGTGACATCAGGGGCAATGCTCTGGTTTTGGGGCAAAACTCTATGGCCTGATTAAGTCTGGCAGGTGGGTTCTATAATTTGGCAAGGTTCTAGGCATGAAGACAATGTCTGCTTGCATAAAGAAGCACATCATAAACCACTAAATGGACACTTGTCTGCTCCTGTATAAACTGGGATCCTGATTAGTTGGTGTTGATGCTCTGGGAGACAAGAGTCGACACAGTAATGGGAGGCCCAAAAGAACATTGTCTGCCGTGGGATGAGAGTTCAAGCCTTCACTGCTCCCTGCATGATAAAGGGCCAGCAGCTGCCAATCACTCCATTCTCTAAAATGGACTCATAGACTCCTGGGACAGACTTATGCCCAGTCCTGACACATTTCATCATAAATGCACATTAATGCATGAAGCTGTAAAGCTGCATGCACATTTTATTAAGCCAGGCTTAAACAGCCTAACTGCATGCAACTTACAGGCTCAGGTTGTCTACAAAACACATTTTCATCCTGTCCTTCCTCCAAGGAACTCAGGGCAACATACATGGTTTTGTCTTCCTCACTTTGTCCTCAAAATCATAACTATCTGGTGAGTTATATTAGGCTGAGAGTGAGCAACTCTCTCATGCACACCCAGACTGTGGTCAGACTGGAAGGTTGGCATGGTTTGGGCATGCCACTAACTACTCCATCACATTTTGTGACTGAAATTTTCAATCAGACTCCTACCCTGATCCGGTCTCACCGCATACTTCTTCCATGGTTGACCATTCAGATTAGTGTTGTGCATCAATCACAGAGTGCATGGTCTGGTATTCTTTTTTTAAAAAACTTTATTTTTTTAATAAAAAAACATTTATTGGGTGCACATGGCCACCCTTGCACCTATTCACTACCACTTTTTAAAAAACAGAATGTTAAAAATTAAATAGAAAGGTTCATACTTTTGAACCAGTTTGAGCACACACTAGGGGAGTTCAGACATCTAGCAGCATGGAATGAATGCACATACATCTATAAGCACTGGACTTTCTCCAATGACTGCATCCAACTCATCAAATGATGGGATGAGTATGACTGGGGAATGGGCACCAGATGTGGCTATGTGAACAAGCCCTTTTAATCCATAAGGGAACAGCAGCTATATTGGGCCGAACTGCCCACCTGACTGAAGCTCCAGTGATCTTCATGGCAGAACAGGGACTTGAACTCATAGCCCCCAGATCCTGGTTTGTCTGCTGTGCTAACAGCTATACCACACTGGATCTCACTGAAATCCTATGCACACTTAACTAAGGGTAAATTTCAGTGAAAAGTGAGATTTGCCTCAGGGTGAATAAGCACAGCATCAGGCTTAAAGTGCATACAGTCTTTGATTTTAAAAAAATGTTAGTGTATAACTAGACCATTTTTCAAATAGCAGCTTGTAGCATAGAATATAAATAAGTAATGGTAAAAATCTTCCAAGATACATTCATCGCTTAGCCCCTCCATAACAAATAACCTCTATCAAATTGATTGTCTAGATGTGTTTCTTTAACTATCACTATCAATTTACTGCTCAAGTGACTTCCAGTAACTTGACATTAAACTGAATGCAATAAATGAAAAAGAATCCAGTATCTTCCCTTCAGCCATCTTTCCTATGATTTCCTATTACTAAGCAACCTATGGATCTACAAAGCTTCCAGGGGTATATTAGGAACCAAAATGGCCTAGGGAATAGATAACAATGTATGAGCTACAAAAACACAAGTGGCAGCACTATGAAAATACAGTGAAAGATGTATTGTGAAATCTTGATCAAATCCTTTCACCTTCCACAGGTTTGTCTGCATCATCATCATCATCAAAATAACTTGTTTTAGTGCCACAGAGATCAAAGTGCCACAGAGATCAAAACTTGGATCCATGATAAGGAACTAAGATTTGGGAAAAGACAGAGACAATGCCCCAATTATACAACAAAAAAAACTCCTCTTTAAAAAAAACAAATACAAATCCCCAGGATTTTCTCATTAGTAGATGTTATGATTTTTCAGTTCTATCATGCAAAGTTGCATACCCTTGTAATTATTACTATCAAACCAACTGTGGGTTCAGTGCACAGAATGGTGGATAGTCAGTGCTTTGAAGCAATGCGAGCTGTATATTTTCTTCTTTCTTTTTTTCCAGGACATGATAGTCTAGACAGGCTAACAGAATTAGCAGGGAAGACAGAGCTCCTGTCATGCCAGCACTATAATGATTGTTCTGAATCCTCAGGACAAAAAAACCCCCCTCAACAATGAGTTACTTCCTGCTGCTTTTCACAGTATTAATCCTAGCAAGATCTGGAAGCATCCTACAGCTCCCATTAAGGTAGCCAGCTGGGGAAATTCCTGGAGATTTGGGAGCAGAGCCGGGGCAAGCACGGTTCATGGAGAAGAGGGACCTTAGTGAGTCAGTTTGGTGTAGTGGTTAAGTGTGCAGACTCTTATCTGGGAGAACTGGTTTTGATTTCCCACTCCTCCACTTGCACCTGATGGAATGGCTTTGGGTTAGCATAGCTATCACAGGACTTATCCTTGAAAGGGCAGCTGCTGTGAGAGCCCTCTCAGCCCCACCCACCTCGCAGGGTATCTGTTGTGGGGGAAGAAGACATAGGAGATTGCAAGCTGCTCTGAGTCTCTGATTTGGGGAGAAGGGTGGGATATAAATCTGCAATTCTTCTTCAATTCTTCAATTCAGTGGAGTGTAATGCCATAGACTCCACCCTCCAAAGCAGCCATTTTCTTCAGAGGAACAGATCTCTGTCATCTGTAATTCCAGATCACCCTAGTTTCCATGATTAAATCCATGACAGCTCCTACTTGATCTTATTGTCTGAAATATCCACATGGTCATGATGAAGTCTGTGACTTAGACCCACACATGCAGTCAGAGATTTCAGTAGAGAATGGGGAAGTAGATATTCAAAATTCCAGGAGCTCAGCAAAGTGCTGCTGGGGGAGGGAGTTTAGTTGGTGACGCACTAGGGGTGTGCATTCAGTTTGGCCGAACTGAATACAACCTTGAAAAACAGCAAATTCACCTGTATTCTGGTCATCTAGAGCCAAATCAGATTCTCTGATTTGATTTGAGTGCTGAATACAGCAGCCGCAAATGGCCACGAAAATTCGGTGGGCATTCAGCTCCTTTATACCCTATGGGCGATTGAAGTCAATGGCAAAATAGGATATAATGAATTGCAGCTGGAGGGAGGGGGTTTGAGGTAGAGGCTCTACATTTGTCAGGAAGCTGCAGCAGCCTCTCCCTCACAGAACCTCCAAGTTTCAAAAAGATTGGGCCAGGGGTCCAATTATAGGGGCACCCTTTCCCCTATGATGGGAAAAAACCCAATCTGTGGGGAAAATGACTCAGGGGGAGGGGGTTTGAGTGAGAGGCACTAAATTTTCAGAGCTGCTTCTGGTGCCTCTCCCCCAACAGAACCCCCAAAAGGGGGTTCGAAAGGATTGGATCAGGAGGTTCAACTCCAGGGGCACCATCTATGATGGGAAAACCTACCCCAGGCTGATTCTCCTAGAGAATCTCTGCAGTCAGTTGTGCTAGCTTGCAAGGAACATAGTTGCCCAGCAGAACAAGTGTGACTGTGGCAATGGCAGCGCAATGCACAGGACCTTAGTTCGAATTAGAGAATCTCTCACATTTTAAAAAATGGGATGGTGGGCTTTCTGTAGGAACTGCAGCACAGAACCAGGACACCATGGCAGAGTTATACACAGGAAGTATTTAATATTATAAAATATGAACCAAGTTGATACAACTGATATGTGGACCAATTGGGCAATTTCCCTAAATACTAATACAGATTTTAAATTAATCAATCACAGCTGGGGAGTGTTCAAAGAGCTCCATCACATCTCCCTGGAAAGCATATCTTTTTAAATACACTGTTTGTGTATCTGTGTGTGCATCACTCAACTCTGTGCAGCCATCTGACACAGATTTCTCCACTTTTCAACTAGACATTTCATTGGTTAATATTAATGGAACAGCTGATTGTCAAATGTTTACGACCGACAACAGGTGCTAGATCAACACAGCGCCTGGAATCTGGCACGGCCTGATGTTGCAACTTTGGCACAAGCCTTCACTATTATACCAGGAAGGGTCTTTGCAACTTTTTCTCCCCCACTCCCTCCATGACATATCTGTCTCAACTGCTGAACACATACCATTCATGGTGCTTTCTAAAAGGCGGTCAGCAGGCAAAAGGAAGTGGAGGAGAAATTCCAAGGCAAAATTTGTTAATGGGACTATTGCTGCCTTCCTGGAAGGGTAAGGATTTTGTTAATGGGAGAGAACTGGGGCTGATGTTACATATGGCTAGGTTCTGAAAGAGAAATTGAAAGAGAAATATCACATGTCAGCAGTGCAGTGATTTCAAATATGGATCCTTATTTACTGGAGCTTTGAATGAAAATTATTCTTTTGGAAATTCTTTTGTCAATAACAGCTTTGTTCTCTGCCTATTATGGTTTTCACATTCAGTGACTTAGCTTGTTGTAGAATGAAACTTTTTTTTCCTGCCCACTACATGGTGATCACTATTTAATAGTCACTGGGGGAATAATACAATTAAAAACAAATAAAACCTGTGGAATGAACTACAAGGAAGGGAACTTGTCAGTGTTTTGGTTTTAAATTACCTATCATTTCAGCACAAACGCTGAGACACCTCCAACTTTCAATGGAAAGGTTTCCTGAAAACTTCTTGTGGCAAAAAAAAATTTAAAGTGTGCTGTATTTAGTTAGAATACAAACAGATGGAAAAAAGGGGAACAAAATGTTTTTTTTAAAAAAAATACATGTTGTTTAAATAAATAACAAGTGAATGGAGTATTAGTTTTTGGCTGGATTAAGTTTCTTTTGATGCAATTTGGACATTCAGTTGTTTGAACAATGCATGTTTGATATGTATTTGTGTTACATGTGAGTGTATATCACTCAATCTGTCATCACTTCATTATTGAATCCTAGACAGTTATCAGCTCAAAATGTTCCTCCACACTGGTCTGCTTCAGAATGGATCTGATTTAATTTGGAGTAAGCGGAGTGTTTGTCCTGAATTAATAGATTTTTATTCATCTCTGTTTCAAATCAGGAAGGTCTTTGTCCTCGTCACTCTTTTAATGATGTAACTGGGAGGAAATCTCCCCAACTGATCCCCTCACAGGTAGAGATGGGCATGAACCAGCTTATGAACTACAGTTCTTGATGAATTATGACTGGTTTGTGGTTCACAAACTGAAGTTCGTGGCAGGCCAACCAGCAGCCCCCCAAAGAAGGATTTGGTCTCTATGGTAACCAGGTGCTAGGTAGCAGAGGAACTTGAGGCCAGGCCTTGGAACTGGCAGGGGGATTGAGCGTCCTGCTCCTCTCAGTCAGGACCCTAAATTGATCAGGTGGTGGCAGCATGCCCTAGTGGCAGGAAGTGGAATAGCTCCCTACAGGAGTTGGCAATCCAATGGAGGGAGTGGGTAGAACTGGGTCTGTAAGGAAAAGCAGGTAGGTTCCCCCACAACTTCCATAGATGGTCAGCAAAACCTAGAACTTATATCCCATGTCTTACTGTTCTGAGATTTGATCTGGAGATATATCTGCTAGTAAAATGGAAAACTAGTGGATGGTGAGATAGAGACAAAGAGGACTCCAGAGGTGGAAGCCCAAGATGGATTCATTTAAGTTAGGTACAGTTTCCAGAGCAAGTTGCTCTAACAGGAAACCTTTAAATATGGCTACTGAAATGTCTATTCCAGGTCTTATTGTATTAAGCCTAAGTGACTGTAGTTTCTAAATGGATCATGCGGCATTCTGCAGTCCTAGACTATTCAGGGTCAAACTAAATGTGACAGAAAACTTGAGTTCAGTCTCATCATTTTAAAGTGATTGTCCAGATGCCTAGAACGCTGAACCAGTAATTTGACTCTCCAAAAACCGGATGATGTTTACCTCATGTGCAAAAGCAAAAAAGAAAGTAAAACTAGGTGTTTTTGACTGTGCCTGAATTTTGGTGTAAAAATGGTACAGAGCAATGTGGGGGGAAATCAGAAACTTAGTAGCTTAATTTGCAGCTTTTTGGTTCTTAAATCATTTGGGGAAAATAGTAACAACCAAGGCCCGAGGGAATATCAAAATAAGTTTTACATTACCAACTCTAAACCACTCGCATTGGATTTTAGAGTCACTACTATGTTTTTGTAACATTTATTTACAGTTTCAGAGGAAATTGATCAGTTAGTCATATAATTTGTTGCATTATATAGTACATTACACCCATAAAGTGCCCTGCCATAATCTTCTAAAAATGTCTTAGGTATTTAGCTTGTAATTATTCCACAGCCTTTCATGAAAAAAAACCAATTGCATTTCTAAGCAATATTGCTATTCCACCCCACCTCCCCTGCTTCTGTAAACACATTAGGTGGTCAGAGTAATTTTAATTTTGTGATAAGCAAAGAAAGGAAATATTATTGCTAAATCCTTTGGCAATGCAGCGGCTGATTAACACTGTAGGGAGACAGCATCCTCGATAATGGTCATCTTCAACTGTGATAGGCAAAGCAGGTGTATAAAAGTTGTATGCGGGAAAATCCACATTATAAAATGAGAAGTCTTTCTAAGAGAAAAAATTGCATGCCATTTCTGAGCACACTTTTACTTGAGTTGCATTTTATTTATTTATTTTATTTATTCTATGATTTGTATCCCACCCTTCCCATAAAAATGGCTCAGGGCGGCTCACAACAAACAATAAAACAGAATTTAAATTGACATTTACATATATAAGCATTTAAAAGTCAAAACATTTAAAACCTAAAAAACCTTAAAACCTTAACATCAGCAATATAATTAACAGGAGTTTAATAAGCTACATTTATTTCCCAGTCAGGTGTAGGCTAGCCAGAAGAGGGTTGTCTTGCAGGCCCTGCGGAACTGAGTAAGGTCCCGCAGGGCCCTCACCTCCTCCGGCAGCTGTTTCCACCATGTAGGGGCCATTATGGAAAAGGCCCTGTCTCTGGTTGTCTTAAGACGGACTTCTTTAGGCCCGGGGATGGTGAGAAGGTTCTGAGTTCCCGACCTCAGTACTCTCTGGGGAACATGTGGGGAGAGACGGTCCTTCAGGTAGGCAGGTCCCAGGCCATATAGGGCTTTAAAGGTAATGACCAGCACCTTGTACCAGACTCAGTATGTTATTGGAAGCCAGTGCAGAGCCCGAAGACCCGGCCGAATGTACCCCCATCTTGGAAGGCCCAATAACAGCCGGGCCGCGGCATTCTGCACCAGCTGCAATTTCCGAGTTCGGCACAGGGGCAGCCCCATGTAGAGGGCATTGCAGTAGTCCAACCTCGAGGTGACCGTAGCATGGATCACTGTTGCTAGGTCGTCGCGATCCAGGAAGGGAGCCAACTGTCTTGCCCGCCTAAGATGAAAAAAACGCGGACTTGGCAGTGGTTGCTATCTGGGCCTCCATCTTTAGGGAAGGCTCCAATAGCACCCCCAGGCTCTTGACCTTATCCGCCGCCGTCAGCGGCACACCGTCAAAAGCTGGTAAGGGGATTCCCCCCCCCCCCCGGTCCCCGGCGACCCAAGCAAAGGACCTCTGTCTTCGCAGGATTTAATCTCAGTCCACTCAGTCTGAGCCACTCAGCCACAGCCTGTAGTGCCCGATCCAGATTTTCTGGGGCGCAGACCGGCCGGCCGTCCATAAGCAGATAATAATCTTTTTAAATAAAACTTTTGATAGCCTTCGTGTTCCACCTTTTTATAACAGTGGGAGGGATTGGGACAACTGGTTAGGGTTGTCAGGATGACTCTGGCAACCAGCAAGAAGACTGGGGGTGGGGACATGGGGAACGTGAGACATAGGTGACATTACTACATTTATTACTATGGTAAAACTGTAGAGTTTCTGACAATTCCTAGAACTACCCTAGAACCTGGAAGTGATGTAGTGATGTCAATAATATCACTCCCTGGTGGGAGGCCTTCCAACATATCTGGGGCCTGGCAAACCTACCACTGGGGATTTAAAGCCAGGATGAGGGACTGAAATCTGTACTTAAACACTGGTGAGACAGGTGTCATCAGGTACAAAATGGTACCTATGGTACTTATACATATAACTCTTGGCACATAGCCTCTGACCTTACATCTATCTTGATCAGTTCTGAACAATGCGGCATACAATAAGATACTGGATGAAATATGTATGCCCTTGATTAAGACATAAGGCTGTAGAATAAGAGGTCTCAAAAATATCTCTAAGCCTTTGTCACTTCATTAAATTTCTTTGTGGTCTAGCATTGTTCTATTGTTTTATTCTATTATGTATTATGAGCCAATATGTGTATTTATCTTTCTGACCTCTGAAGACCAGTCTAGGTCAAAACACATCAGGTCAAGTTGAGTGGGTTCCCATTGTGGTTTTATGATTATACATAGGATAGAGGCTTATGATGGACCCTTAAATGGTTTTAGCTTTCTACATGTATGTTGGTTTATGATTTATTTTACGCTTTGTTTTTAATGTTTGGCCCTTTAATTGCATATTAACCTTTCAGGTTTCTTACTCCAGTTTTTGGGTTAAGTTTCTTTCCCTTCTTTGTTTTTCCTTGGTCACTTATACCTTCTGCCCAAGAGTTGATCAGGCCTTTGAACAAGGAGCCAGGCCCATGGACCCCTTATCTAGCAGTGAAGGGAAGGTTCCTTTAAACAAAATAAGTCTTTACTGAAATCATTTACACACCCTAAGCTAAACTCATTCACACTTTACACTCACCCAGGGTTGGCCAAGCCTATTTACATGCATAGGCTGCTCAAGCAAAAGAGTACCATTGATGATTAGAAGTAGAACTTTGTCCTGGCCCATCTTTGCCCCTTTCTTTATAGGGCTGATAACATCACATCATTGTGGGCCCTTCTTGCTTTCTCTTCACCTGTTTTCTGCCCTTCACAACCATAAGAATGTAGATGTACCCAGTACTTGCAAGGCACCCAATGTTATCTGTTGACATCTTTGTCAGCCTCTGGCAGGCTTCAATTGCTTCTGTTGTTATAGAGTTGCTTTCCCTCGGGGCTTTTTTTTTGTAGCAGGAACTCCTTTGTATATTAGGCCACACCCTTCTGATGTAGCCAATCCTCCAAGAGTTGACAGGGCTCTTAGTACAGGGTCTACTTTAAGCACCAGAAGGATTGGCTACATTGGGGTGTGTGGCCTAATATGCAAAGGGGTTCCTGCTACAAAAAAACCCCCTGCTTTCCCTTAACTTGTTATGCTAGCTGAGAGGGGAGCAAAATTTCCTACATGGAGAGGATCCAGAATTAACTCATTGGGAACAAGAACAAGCTATTGTAGGGCCAGATTGCTGCAACCTGCTACTGCTGTTTTCCATGCATACTCACAAGCATTCTCTATTTCCAAACAGAGCTTAAGAAATTCGCTGCCACTTGCTGAACATGTAGGGAGTTTCGTGTTGATTACACAGAAGGTCAAGGGCCATGACTCAGTGATAGAACATCTGATTGGTATGTAGAAGGTCCCAAGTTCTATCCGCAGCATCTCTAGTTAAAGGCAGGCCTCAGATTCAGTGAGAGCTCACAGGAGCACAGCTCCTGAAACTTTCTGAGAGTTCCACCTTCTCCTTCTGAGAGTTCCACCTCCTTGTTCACTAAATAGTATGTTCAGCTGCATAACAATCCCTGGATGAGCTCAACCACCTGTTTTTCTACAAAATAACCCCTGGTTACAAGTATCAGGTAGTGGGTGATGTGAAAGAAGACCTCTAATTAAGAACCTGGAACTGCTGCCAGTCTAAGCATCGATGGATCGATGTTCTGATTCAGTACAAGGCAGCTTCATGTATTCATGATTCAAAATATTTCAGGTATATTTGCATTTTTGCAAATTAGCTTTCCCCCCTTTGTCCTGCAAACCTAGGAGTAAACATTCAAGCATTATTAAAGCATGAATCCACATATAGGAGAGATCTATATTTTTTGCAGGCTTGCTTTGGAATTGGTTTGAAAAATATTGTACTAGACAGGAGAAGGTTCCACCCACTTCTGCCTGTTTAGTGAGAACCAATTGGATTTGAAAGACTGAATGGAAATTTGAAATGAGGGGGGGATGAGGCACATTTATTGTCCATAGCCAACTGAGAGAAAGGGGCGGTTGGGTTTTGGAGGGACAATGGATAGACGGTATCCTGACCCAAGCAGGAAGCTCAATGGGGACTGTAGTGATTCATTTTTGCAAGCAGGGGAGTGGGTGTTGTTTCCAGATAAAAACACTGAAATTGTTCAAACTGTCTAGTTAACTGCCTTTTTAAAAGCTGCTGAACAAATAAACTCCTCAGCTTTGGCACTGTGTCAGCTAGCAAGCTGGAGTGGTAAGGAAATACACATCATACTTAACCAAATAAACTCATTTGTTTTGTTATATGTGACTAGATATGGGCACAAACTTCACTTCTGCAGTTTGTTTCAATTTGTGGTTTATGGTCAAGCCAAGAACCGAACCACAAACCAATACAAACCAGGAGATTGGTTCATGAATCAAACTGGTTTGTTGCAGTTTGTGACCCATTTCTTCTGCTCCTAGTTGCTTTGGGCTGCTTTTTGTTGAGCTAAGAACTGAACCATGAACCAATACAAATACCAAATCAGTTTGTACAGTTCATGACCCCTGCTTTCTGCTCTTCACAAACTGCCCCTAATCATCACACACTGCCTTAAAATTCATGCAAGTTTGTAGCAGCTCTTCAGTTAATGAACCACAAACCAGCCAAAATCCATGCCCAACCCTATACAATACTGCTGTGTCATCCTCAACCCACATTACACACTCTGTAGGACCCAGGGGGGAAGGGTTGGATTTGTAGTTGATGTGTTCTCTATTTCAGAATGCAGGAATCCTGTGTATGTGTTAAAGTAGACACACTAAATAAAACAAATCCACTTCACTTTAAGCACTTAAAGGGAGCAGTGAAATTAATATTAAATATTAGTGGATAATAAGTAACACAAATAGAGGGTGTGGGTGGTGAGGTGGTATGCAACTGTCCAGCCTAAGGGACTTTTCTTTAGGAAAGTGGTATAACACACAATAACAAGAGAAAGGTCTGGCTCAGGGGTTGTGTCAACCATGAACTCTAAAAGGTGTAAAGCGTAAAAAGGCCCCAAGGTCTATAGATTCCATTGTGCTCAAACTACCATCTTTATGTGAGCACTGTTATCTAGAGACCAGCAGCTTGTTCTACCCCAGCTAGTTCAAATTTCCAACTCTTGCTTGGGAAATTCCTAGAGATTTGGGAGATAGTGCCTGAGAAAGGCAGCCACTGGGGAAGGGAGAACTGAGAAGGGATGTGATGTCACTCTAGGACTCCAATTTCTCTTAAATTCTATGGTACACCATCAAACCCATGCTATGAAGCTCCCATTTCCTCCAGAGGAACTGACCTCTGTAGTCTGGAGATCTGCTGTAATTCCTGAATAACTCTGTCTCTCCTTGTGATTGGTACCCCTATTCCTTATGTGGATCATACCCATCTTACCGTAGCTCTTCAACCCCTGAGAATTTTGGCAGAGTACAATCCATGAGGGACCATGTGCACTACTGTACTAGGTTTCTGCCTAAGGGATGGGAGCTGCACAAGCTTCCTAAGGAATGGAAGCCCCCCCCCCCTTAATTTCCTAAGCATTTATCAGACACTTTTCACACATTTTTTCCTCTTTAGCCACAACGGCTATAAACTGTTTTCTCATCAAATCTCAGAAGCTAAGCAAGGTCAGACCTAGTTTGTATTTGGATGAGAAATCACCAACAAATGCCAGTGTCAGAACATAGAAGCAGGCAATGGCAAACCACCTCTGAATGTCATGTGCCTTGAAAACCCCATGGTGTTGTCATAACTCAGCTGTAACTTAACAACACTTTCCCCTACTACTACTACATTCACACAAAATGGCAGCCAGTTGGATGTTCCAGGATGATCATGGGGAGCCCTTCCACTACCATTAAGGTGCATTGAAACAACACTCCAGAAGGGGTTTGATGACTCTGTTATGTCCCAATTTTTAGTTTATATCTCCAGTCCCATACAATGTGAATATACTGTGTAGAACAATTAGTTGTCCCGGATGGATCAAGCAGCTCAATACAGAAGGGCCTGATGCATACTCAGATCACATGTTAGGGATCTGTTGCTGAATCAGAGTACCCATGATGTGTTATTATATAAATAAAGTTGCATCTATGCATTTACATAAGAATTAAATCCCTGTTTATTATACATATATTCTAAAAATATATGTATGGGGAATAATTCAGGGTTGTGAAACCTGCCAACAACCCCTGAAAATTTGCCTATCTGACCAAAGCTCTTGTACCTTCTAGCCAAATTTGTCAAATATTTTTCTCAAACAAGAAGTTTCAAGACTCAGGGGCAATATAAGGATGTGCAGAAGTGCATTTTAGGATGAGTCAATATTTAGTAAGATTATATTGCATCCTTTCAGGCCATTAAAACACATGTCTTTAAATCTGGTGAATAAGCTTCTGATATTCTGTGCTGTATTTTCAAACTCATTATAGCCTTAATCTTTGAAGTCTGATGCATATAATGATCACATAATTGCTGTTGTGCAGCTAATTCCAATATAGTTTGCAATTAAGGTTACCTACAGTGTAACATTATTTATCTGGACACCACTGGGACATAAAAAATCTGTTGGCAACAGAGGAATGACTAGAATAAAGTGGCTCATAAAGTAGATACTGTCAGAAAACAGAGACTGTCCAGCATAGAGTGATCAAGAGACGCTGTAAAGTTCCAAGAAAAAAAGAAATATTATATGGTCTATTTTGCTAAGGTCTTGTGATAAAAGTTAGGCTTTCTTTGTTCTTGGAAAGAGAGATACAAGCTGCAGTAACTACTTAGATGTGTGGGTCCCCCCCCCCCCAATCCTATCTAGTTTTTCAAGCCTAGACTGATTTTGTTAAAAGAAGCCTTAGAATTTCTTGACAATAAACTTTAAACATGTTACCCTACTTCTTTAGCCCTATTTAAAAAAACCCAAAAAAACTGGTGCAACACTGGTTTTTTTCTGAATTAATATTTTATTAAATATTAAGAAGAAATTCCAACATAAAATCGACATTAAAATAAATTAGCAAAAACATCATGAACAAAAGATTAGCATATCAGAAGCATAACAAAGGATGGTTTTACCCAAGACATAAAATAGGATAAACAGAAATAATATTTTAAGAAATTACCATAGACTCAAATCATTGACTATGTTAGGGCATTCGTGATGATTCAGTAAGTACTCTAAAACAGGGAACCAGATGGAAGAGAAATATGAAGGCAAGGTGGGATGCTCAAGGGCTTTTATGTTATCAGTAAGTTTTGCTTAAATATATAGATCCCACAACTTCTGTGCCCCATAGAGAGGGTAGGTGGAAATGTAGTGTGCGTTTAAAACCTGTGAGAGGTATGCAATACTGTTTTTATCAAATAGATGAGAGTACCCAAATAATCCCCAGCTCCTTCTACCCTCTCCATGCACTACAGAACTCCATTTCCCCCTTCTCTCTCTTTGTTGTTTGCATCCTTTAAAATGGTGAACTAGCAACAGCACTGTCAGGAGCTTCTATAAGCCCCTGGAAGAAAATTCATACACGAGGGACTGAGAAAAAAGAAGAAAGGAACTCACTAATCTTTAATGGAACACATTGGAATCCTGAAGCACTCAGTTAAGCAATTAACTGAAGAATAAGTAAGTGCTGTCTTGCTGCAGCACAGCATTTGCCATGATTTCAAGTCAAGCAAAGGTGGTGATGGATTCCTAGCTGTTGCTGAGACATGGAGACTATAGAAATTTAGTAATCAGATGATAGCTAAATTCAATAGGAGACTGCCTGGTTTCTTGGCCTCCAAAGGAACCCAAGCCTGAGGAATTTTAGTTCTGGAATGTCCTCTCTCAGTGGCCTTGACTAGCAACATTTTTGCATATCAGCTCAAATTACACTATTCCTGGAGTTTGATCTTCTTAAATAATATGAGAGAAAGTTTTTGTGTCATCCTTTATAACCCTTCAGAGAATGAATTCCTGAAAGAGAAAAAGGCCTTCAATCCATGTAAATATTGGGCAAAGAAAATAAGTTGCCCAGACCCTTCGTCATAGGAGCAAAGAAAATAGGGTTGCCAACTTCCAGACTGAACCTGAAGATCTCTCAAAATTACAATTGATATTTAATCTAGACTACACAGACCAGTTCTCCCAGGAAAAAAAATGGCTGCATTGTAGAGTAGATGCTATTGCATTAAATCCTAATAAGGTCCCTCTTCAAACCCAATCCCACCCCCAGTTCCACCCCCAAATCTTCAGGAATTTCCCAACCTAGAGTTGGCAACCTTCAAAGAAAATAACACCTGTACAATGAAGTTGGAAAATGTCTTTCTGTTAAGACTCACTGAGGCTATGACATCAGGCATGGATGCATGTTCAGATGATATACCTTTGGCATCTGCTTGTCCAATTTACATGGATACTTTTTAGCTTGTAGAGACTGAGGATGTGGGCAAGATCCTTGGATAGGTGAGACCAACAATCTGTGTTCTCGACCCCTGCCCTTCAAGGCTAATAAAAGCTGCTGGCTTGTGGGTAAGGGGGCTGCCTGAATAGGTAAGGTGAGTGATAAATGCTTCCTTGAAAGTGGGAGTCACATCACCCCTGCTCAAGAATGATTCTATGGTATAATATAGTGGGTTCTATGCACTGAAGAGGCGAGGCAGTAGTGATAATCAGCTCTTTATTAGATACAGCATGGTAGGTGGCTGCACTACAAAAAGAGTGAGGAACGGGGCCCACAGGGCCAACTATATTCAACTCTGGGTTCCCGTGTAAGCATGTTATTGGAACATTCAAACCAGCAGGGAGTCTTTGATTGGTGCAGGGCAGCAGGGATTTGGATCCTGCTGCCCATTGTTCCTGAGTCCCCAAGCTCTGTCCGTATGGTTCCAATGAGCCAGGCAGGAACATCTAATTCAGTCATTACTTGAGTCCAATACACAATATATGGGAACCCCCATGTCCCACTTTTAGGCCAGCATTCCTAAGCTTTCAGGTAGTACAAGCACAATTTAACTTCAGGTTCTTGTATACTCCTGTGACACCATGAAGTGGACTGCACACACCACCACCCTTCAGCCAATATTTGACTTGAAGAAGTGTAAGCTTCCCATTTGAATGTTGACTGGATGGAGGCTGTTGAGCTGCCCAAATGTGTAAGTATTCAGACTTGAATATACATTGCTTCAGTTATACTGAATCGGACAAGAGTTCTGTCTACTGTTTGCCAAGTGTCACAATAGCTCCCCAGGACTGTAGGCACTGCACAATTCTTTCTCAGTCCTTTGATCCTATGAAAAGAGATTTCAGAGACTGAACCTGAACCTTTATATATGGAAAACATATACTTTGCCCCTGAAGTGCCTTTAATCATGAGTGATGCTCTCATATAATTTCATATAACACCAGGAAAACAACTGCTGAGCCTGTCTGGCTGAAATGATTTATTACTTAATCATCAGATGAGAGGTAAGGTGATTTCACTTTAATTTAAAAACTCTAGGTTGTGTTTTGAAAATAAAAGAGATCTTTGAAAGTTAATGAATTATAGGCAAAACAGACCTCTACTGGTCTTAACAGAAAACTCTTGTGCAGTCTTCAATTGATCTTCAGCTACTGATCATACAGGTGCCCTCCAAAGGTAAATTGCATGAAGAAGTATCAGTATAAGAAACAACTAGTATTAATCACAAAGTTATTAAAAATAGAGCAGGCTGAATAGGCCAGTTTATCCTGAGCTTGTGAGAGCTTGAGAGCTAAGAAAGGTTGGCCATGGTCAGCACTTGGATTGGAGACCACCAAGGAAGATGGGAGTGACTATGCAGTGGAAGGACATGGCAAAACACCCCTGCTCATTTCTTGCCTTGAATGCCCAGTGGATGGGGTTGCCATGTGTTGGTTGAGACTCAGCGTCATGTTCTTAGTACTGAAAACAGAGAGCTCTGACCAAGCCTAGAGAAAGAGTTGTTTTCCAACAGATTTTTTTTTAAGAGAGGGAGAGAAAGATTATATAAACTCAACGCAGCTTTAAAGAGTGGTGGTTGCCCAAAATGACTCAGCAAGGATAATCTGAGTGGTGGTTGCACAAAAAGACTCAGCAAGGATAATCTATCAGCAACAGCATCTGACTAACACCAATGGCATCTTATTTTACAAAACTTCACAGGCTCAGTAAAACCATTGCTAATTCTGTGTTGACCTTTACATATTGCTATACAACATCACTATGACCTGGTATAGACTATGCATGAAATGGGCTGTGGATTTAAACTGTTGGCATGAATAGAAGAATACACCTGTATCTGAATATGAGTGGATATCACCTAGCCTCTAACACCCCCACCAAACAAACAAAACTATAATCTCCTGTTTTCAGTATTCGAAGATGCCAATTGCCAAAGATTTATGTTGAATGTCCTGTTATCACAAGCTGTGGAAGTTGAGCCAACATGGATTTATTGTGATGGAAAATTTGGGACTGTGAAGCATAGCTTATGTTGCATCACCACTCTGTTGGGTTAAAACTATCTGCCAAGGGTGATAACATGCTACTAGCATGAATGAGAGGTCTGCAAACTTGCAGAGCTGAAATGTAAAAGACTTGATGGCATGTTCTGCTTCCCCATTGCTCTGGGAGAACAAGGGGATGGAAATCAGCCAAATTCAATGAACCTCCTAAAGGAAAAATGGGATCCTTTGAGATTAAATGCCTGAGAACTCCAAATCAAGCAAAATCAGATTTTATTTTATTGGATTGGATTTGTTTAGATGTTTAAACTGTCCTGTCTTTCAGCACAGTTCTAAGCCCTTTTATTGATAGCCTTCCTTCTCAGTCTTTAATGCATTAAAAAAAAAGAGTCAATATTCAGAAAGTAGAGTCTTTTTCAAGGTGGAAAAATTTTGTTCCAGCCACAGGTCCACTTGGAAAGATGGTTGGGGAAGAGGTGGGTCGGGTGGGTACATTTTGTCCCTAGGAGATGTATCATATGGACCAACTCTCTGCTCATTTCTGGCCAAACAGGGTGCTTTACGATTTCTCTACATGTGATGTCTTGAAATCCTTTGTGTGCTTTATAAACAATGGCATGTTATAATAATGTGGGGATGACCAGTTTAGAGCCTTTCAGTAACAGATATTGTCTCACTACAATCTTGTTAGGTTCTTGAAAGTTCAGTGCCTTCAATCTCCTGTACCTGATATTGGAACCACACTAACATTAATTCCTGTATCAATTTTAAATTCAAATGTGTTGTTTCAGATGATGACAATGGTAGGTCCAGAGCAATTCATTTAGGCTGTCTCCATAAATTGCTGGCAGGTAGATTATTTCCATGTCACTACGGTGATCACCTTGGAAAACCATGTGTTTTTAATACAAAACACTTAACACTTGACATTTTCTGAGCATTGTATGTCAAGCACCCTGGTTTCTTGTGTAGTGACCACTTACAATCTCATGCCACTTACAATCTTTGGTATCTTTGTTGAGAATGGTCTCCTTCCAGGTGTCTTTTGGTAGGAGTCAGCAGATACATTGTGTCACAGAGGTCACTCTTTAAAGTGGCCATTTTCTCCAGAACTGATCTCCATAGTCTGCCAGTCAGTTGTAATTCTGTGAGAATTCTAGGCCTCACCTGAAGGTTGATAACCTTCAGGATGGCAATGGCTGCAGTTGTTGAAACTGATCAGAAAGCACCAATGGTTCTTTGCAAGTTGGACTCTCTCAAGTCTAGGCCTTTCATCTTCAGAAGTGATAATACAGCAGCTAACCCTCATGGACTCACTGTATGTACTCATGTTGATCTTGTAGCTTCCTGAAGCCCTTGGATGCCCCAGTTAGTATCCATTATGAGACAGTGTGGACACCATGCAGAGGTTAATGTGATGTGAAACTCTAACTTTCCTTCTCCAGTGTCTCTACCATCCTTGTACAGTGTGTGCTTATGCCCCTAACAAGTATACAGCTAACACTACAAAAGGGTAGTTAGATTATGCAGATAAAGAACAGTTCTGTTCAAATTACTTTACTTGGGGGGGGGGGGGGGGGCAGCAGCAACTATTTACCAGGAAGGTAAAAAAAGGAAATAGTATATGAAGATGGGTGGAAGTACTGATTCTGAGCTTGATCTTGCAACTCACACAAGAGTTTCCTCAGTGATTCTGACAACATTATTCACATCGATAAGTCATGGAAGATTGGAAAGCTAAAGTCCAGTATTTTCATTTTGACATTTCATGTGCTGGCATATTATCGTTTCAGTCAGTTTACAAAGAACTTTCATTTCTAGCAAGAATCTGACCTTTGGAATTAGCTGCAACCTGCAGGATTAGGTTTTCATCAATATATCTACCGTGTTTCCCCGAAAATAAGACCTACCCAAAAAATAAGCCCTAGCAGGATTTCTTTGCATTTGTTAAATATAAGCCCTACCCCGATAATAAGACCTAGTGATGGGCGTAGCTATGCAGCGTATCTGCATAGCCACACCATGAATTTCGGCGCGGAGTGGTAAGGAAGACTGAAATACCTTGTATCTGCTACAACTCCTTTCTCTGAGCCATTCACAGTTGCGCAGGTGTGCGGGTGGCAACCACATCACTCCTTTCTCTTAGTCGTTCACACATGCACGGGTGCGTGGGTGGTAACCGCGGGCGCAGGCATCCTATTGCGCACGCGCGAACGGCTAGGGGAAAAGAGTTCACGCATCACTAGCACCAGCCCCACCAACAAAGTCGGCTCCCCCTGTCAGGTCCCGGCCATCCTATGCACGCTGAGGCTTCAGGTGGAGATGGAGACATAGAGACTGGAGGTCTCTACAGTGAAAGTCTCCTTAGTGAAACGAGGAGCAGGACGCTCTGCTTTTTTACCATATTGTGTGTCCCCAGGGGGAAGAAGGAAAGCTGTGGCTGCTATTTTGCCCAGCACCAGTCCAGCAACAGTCTGTGGGCCGCTCTCACCCTACAGAAACACCAGTAAAGGTGCTTCTCCCCAGCACCGATCAACAACAGTCTGTGGGCCTCTCTCACCCCCCACCACAAACACCAGGGGATAGGGGAAAAGCTTCAGCAAGCAGTCTGCTACTGAGCCTAGAGAGATCATCCCAGCTCCACTGTGCAGATTGGACTCAGTGCTCGCTGGATCCAAAAAAAATAATTCAGCCCTTACACATCTGCTTTGCTGGCCTATCTCTGCTTTTCCTGAGTATCTGTACCCCTAGACAAGATGAGTGCAAAAAGAAAGAGCTATTCTGTTGAGTACAAGAAAGGAATTGTCGAGGACTCCCAGGGCAAGAATCTTACGGCTTTCTGCAAATAGAAGAAGATGGATATCCAAATGGTCCGAAAATGGTGGGCAGAATACGATAACCTCAGTCTACATGTGGACAGAGGAAATGCTAAGAAACGCAAGTGTGGTTCAGGTTGGCAACCTTTATTTCCTGAGCTGGAAAAAATAATCTGTGAATGGATTGCTAACAGTAGAGCAAAGGCTTTGGTTGTGCGTAGGGCTGACATTCAAGCATTTGCCCTTGCAATGGCACCGCAGTTCGAAATATCCCCAGAATTCAAAGCATCACAACACTGACTGGATGGCTTCCTTCAGCGATATGAACTGTCTCTAAGAAAATCAACAACACTGTTTAAGTTGGAAGATGTAGAAGTTATTAAGCGAGCACTTGCATTCAAGTCCTTTGTTGATGGCATCGACTTTTCTCAATACCAACCTTGCAACATGATTGCTATGGATGAAACTGCAGTGTTTATGGGTCAAGGAGCCCAAACAACAATTGAACAGAGGGGTGCCTCCTCAATCTATGTTCCCTCCATTGGTCACGAAAGTTCACGTGTTACCTGTATTTTGGCCATTCGTCTGGATGGAAAGAAAGCTACACCTCTTATCATCACTAAGGGCAAGAAAGATAAGATTGAACGTATTTCTGGCATTTATGTTCTTGAAACAGAAAAAGCCTGGTGCACAAAAGCAGTTATAAGGAAGTGGCTTGGTTTAATGCTGCCACTTGTTTTGTGAGGTGGCCAAAGAGGTCTGCTAGTCTGGGATTCAGCCAGCACTCACCGTGCTAAAGACATGAAGAACTTCCTTGCAGAGAGAAAAATAGATCAAATAATGATTCCCGCAGGAATGACTGCCTATCTACAGACTCTTGATATTGTAATAAACAAGCCATTCAAAGACCATTTGCATATGGAAATTAATGACTACATTGAAAATAGAATGACAAGAAATCAGCATGGAAACTTTGTGAAGCCTAGCCTGCAAGAGGTCATGATTTGGGTGAAGAATTCATGGAATAAAATCACTGACAGTGTTGTTACCAATGCACTCTGAGCAGGTTACATGGATAAGAGCTGCTCATTTAATGAGAGCTCTATTGCTCAACATGAAAGATTGGGGCCAATGGTTCTAAAGGAAATGGAGTCGCAAAAAATTCAGGATGGAATTCCAAGTCTGGAGAGTTATGACGATGTTCCAGAAGAAAATGACTTAACTGTATTTGAATAAATGTAGATTGTTGTATTATACTTAATAAAAATAAGACATCCCCTGAAAATAAGCCCTAGTGTCTTCTTGAGAAAAAATAAATATAAGACAGTGTCTTATTTTCGGGGAAACACGGTAATTATCAGAGTGGCCAGATCTGTGGATGCTTAAATCCAGAAACTAGAGCCATGAATAGACAAGGCAAAACTTTCTACAAACTTGAGAAAAGCTCCAGGTTTGCAGAGGGGAAATCTAAAAAATACAAGTAGGGGTTAACCCCCCCTCCCCAATAATAAAAGCAGTGCTTGTAGTTTTAAGAATCAACTACACTCAGTGGCCATGGCTGGGCAACCACAACATTGTTGGCCATTGTGACCTTGGTTTCTGTCAGTAAAAGGGAGGGTAAAGGGCAGAGCCCTTTCCAGGAGCATGCTCTTTGAAGCAGCATTCATTGGGGCCACAACCACCAGGCAATTTGATATTGATACCATGTGAATTCTACAACTCCCATCCCCAGGCCTGACTGTTCCCTGTTATTCAACAGCAACTACCAACAGCAACCTGAAAGTTGAGTTTCAGACTAAGATGCAGGAGACTCAGATCCAAATCTCCACTCTGCCATGGAAGCTTGCTGGGAGACCTTGGGTCAGTCATAGACTCTCAGCCTAACTCACAGGGTTGTTGCAAAGATAAAAAGGTAGCAAATGGAGTAAGCTGCTTCAGGTTCACACTGTGGAGAATGGTGGGGTATAAATGTAATAAATAAATAATCCAGCTGAAGATTGGGCAGGTAAAAGGTAAACTGGTGGATGGGAAGAAGAGAAGAAACAGGGAAGTGTGAGGATATGGGAGTTGCCAGGAGGAGGGTAAGAGGCAATACTGTGATGCAAAGGAGACAAGGGGAAATGTGGTGCCCCTTGCAAGTCCCTGTGGTTTCCCACTTTGCAACTGGGCCTGGCCTCTTGGCCAGTGCTGTGCAACTCAGCCAGCCTTTTCCCAGGGAGAGGCTACCAGGAGTAGGGAAGGAGAGAAAGCAGAGAAGTGGGGAGGGAGGGAGATTAAGCTAGGGTAGAAAGGGAACAGGAGAAGAAGGCAGAAAAAGGAGTGAGGCAATAAAGGCTTTCAGGGACAGGAAAGAGGAAATAGTGGGTGAGGGGGAAATGAGATGCCCCCCACAAGTCCTTGTGAGTCCCTAGCTTTTCACCTGCATGTACGAGTATATTCTGAAGCTCAAGGCATTTGCACCAAGGCAGGGGGTTTTGCCCTTGAACACAAAGCTGAATTTAGAATTCTGTCATCAGTGAAGAATATTTTCAAGGGAAGCATTGATATTTTATCATGACACCACCTGGCTTATTTTTCAGCCTATGGGAATCTGAAAAGCATTATTCCTACACAAAAGCTGCTGAGCAGCAGTATCGACATAAGAAATGAAGACAGAAGTCAAGCTATCTGGCTTTATCTCTCATCCTGAATGCCCGACTTGGGTCTTGGAGAATGGTTATATAAGATTGCTTTCTATCTTTGCAGCACCAGTGAATACATTTCAAGGCCCTGAGGATGAAGCCAAAAATGTCCAGAGTCCTTGGCACCATTAACTTGTTCACTTGTTATTTACACCTGGAATAAATACAATGTTCGGTATTTTCAAGAACTGGTGGTCATGTTGAACTTCCTCCTGGTGAGATGTGACTTTCTCCTCAGCTGTTGGTTTCCAGCTAGGTCCAGTCAAGGCAGTGTCTGTTTTAATCAGAGGTTACATTTCTAAAGAGAGATTTTCTGGGGCACAGGCTTGATTATGACCATATCCACTGAACTGGAAGCCATGCCCCTCCCTAGTCTCTTCACTAGGGTTGCCGGGTCTAGGTTGGGAAATGCCTAGAGGGTTTTTTGGGGGAGGCCTGAGGAGGATGGGGTTTGGTGAGGGGAGGGACTTTAATGGGGCATAATGCCACAGATTCCACCTTCCAGAGCAGCCATTTTCTCCAGTCAACTGATCTCTCTCACCTGGAGATTAGTCATAATAGCAGAAAAGCTCCAGCCACTACCTGGAGGTTGGCACCCCTACACGAAGCATAAAGTAAGTTACAAGGCTGAAACTTCCTTGATCAAATTAACACCTTCCTCTTAATTCCCCCTCCCCACTAGCCTGTTATAAGCCTATTGTGTGCTGGAGTTGTTCCAGCAGCATCTGAAAGTCTTCCAATACACACACACACATATATATAATTGAGCAAGAGGCCTTAGACCTCATTCGCACACCATCCAGGCTAAACTGGTTCTTGAGTTAAAAACATCCCCCCACAATACTGTTGTTGCAGCCCTTGCAAAAGTCATTGAGAATCTGGAATAATGTATTACTTGTCTGCTAGTATGTGACCATGAATTTAAGAGGTCTTAAATGATATAACAAATGCTAAGTGCAACTCCAAAGTGCCATCATGCAGAATAAATTCTGGTTGAGAGATCTAACCTTTTGTTTCTTTAAACTGTAGACCATTTGCAAGTATGCACGTGACGGGCTCTTATTTGCTTAACTGTATTTTTTTCCATTACTTTTATTAGATGTTGCTGTCAGGTTAGGACTTTCATAGATTTCTATATAGAGCTTCATATATACAGCTGCTTGAGGGAGGAAGATGTTTATTAAAGCTCAAAAGGAGAGAAAAACCAAGTGGCTGTGTGTCTCATACCAATCAGCACTCTAGCAAATTGCCAATGGATGCTTGTACAGAATAGCTTGTTCCTGTGTCCCAGCCATAAAACATGAAGTGCAGCCATCATCAGAATTTCGTTACGGGATCTGACCAATGTCCAATAGAAGCCAGACAGATTTTAATTTATTTGTATTTTTAAAAAATGTATCCCCTGCACTTTCTCTCCATGGGGGATTCAAGGAAGCCTACAAAAATCCATCAGATATCATGCAGTAAAATGTCCAGTCCAAAGAGTCACAAAACAAACTATTATACACCTCAGAATGGCCCAGTAAGTTACCTGTCATCCAACCAATACCTGCCAAAAATGCTCCCTATTGTAAACCTCCAGAATATTAATAGCGAAGATGGCCTTTTCCTCCAGGAGTCCATTCATACATTGAGGAATTGCTATGGAGAAATATTTGGTACCTTGGGACCAAAGACTTAGAGATGACAAAGATCTTCCCTTCTCTTTCTGTTATGTGCATAATTGCTATCCTGTCACAAATGGCTGATGACAACCCCAGCAAGGGGTTTTCAAAGAAAGTGTGAAGCAGATGTGGTTTGCCATTGTGTTCCTCTGAAGAGTCATCCTTGGTGGTTTCCCATCCAAGTACTAACCCTGTTGAGCTTCCAAGAGCTGATGAGATACTATGCTGCCTTCCCTCCCCAGTAGCCTGTTGGCAACATGCAAATACTTCCCTCCACCTTTTGTCAGTTTAGCATGCCAGGGATGCCAGGCATGCAATGGCAAAGGATTCAGCAGAGATGATGGTGAGGGAGTACCTCAATAATCCCCCTGAAACCACTGATGCCAAACTACTGGAGTACTGGTCACTCAAGGCTGTCATCTGACCTGACCTCTCTTGCATGGCCATGAGCCCTGAGCCCATGTAACACCCAAACCCCGGCAGGAAAGGAGTTCACAGTCAGGAGAGTCCTCATGTGGGTCCTCAGCCAAGGCACCCAGTAGCTAAGCCCCACTGCTCAACATGAGCAGAGAGACAGGATGGCTCAGAACCCTGAGCCCACCTAACACCCATACTCCAGCAGGGGAGAGGTGTTCACAATCAGGGATAAATGAATTTGCTCTCCTTTTAAGAAGTTCCCTGTCTCTCTGTCTAACAACCAACAGCCAACAGAGTAGAGTCTGTGGAACTGAGCTGAGGGTATATATAGCATTCTAATTCTATACGCAGAATATGTTACTGGTAGTCAGCAGTGCCTGCTAAGCTTTGGAGGGCCTCTAATGGTGTTTCCAAGACTGGAGAATTCCACCCCCCACCCATTACTTTTTAAGCAGTTTAATTGAAGAAGAAGACTGCAGATTTCTCTCTGAATCAGAGACTGAGAGCAGTTTACAATCTCCTATATCTTCTCCCCCCACAACAGACACCTGTGAGGTGGGTGATGTTGAGAGCACTCTCACAGAAGCTGCCCTTTCAAGGACAACTCTTGCAGGAGATATGGCTGGCCCAAGGCCATTCTAGTAGCTGCAAGTGGATTAGTGGGGAATCAAACCCAGTTCTCCCAGATAAGAGTCTGCACACTTAACCACTACACCAAACTGGCAGATTGAGCAGAGACAGTCTATCTGGAAATATATCCATTCATGAACCACCACAAACAGCATGAAAGTCTATTAACCCTCCAAGAACATCACTTTGCAAACCACGAACCAGCCAAAAATCTGTTATGAACTTTAGTTCGTGAGCTGGTTTGGGTCCATCCTTAATTGTAAATCAATCAGAGCTCCTCTGACGAAGAACGGGATAAAAATAAAATCTACAATAATTTTTAACTCCCAATTTTGAACAGCTTTCTATAGCTGTCTGCTAGCATGGCACCTGAGAAGGATGCACATTCTTCATATTGCCACTAAAAGCAGGTTGCATCAGAACTATGAGTGCAGGGTCTACTGGGAGACTGATAAGTCCCTGTCCCCTCTTTGCCTTTTTCTGTTCCCAAACCTTTTTTGCATAGTTTTTATAAGACTGCTTAGACACATTCCTAGGGAATCTGTTGATCAATTGCTAGTAGCCATGATAGCTAATGGAACCTTCATGTTTATCTTTGCTTAGAAGCAAGTTGGGCCATTATTTCCATGCCCACCTTGAGACCTATCCAGAGACACTAGCAGATTGGAGAAATGGAAATAGAATATTAGAGCACCTTCTTCATAGGCAGTGGAGCCAGCTCCCAGCACGTTTCATAGAAATGAAATTGCCTCTTTGCAACAACACTGGTACTCTGACATCTGATCCTGTGCTCTTTCCTTGTTGTGCAACAAACTACTGTACTAGGTTAACAGCAAGGCTTTCTTTGTAGCAGGATCTCCTTTGCATATTAGGCTACACGCCCCCTTGATGTAGCCAATTCTCCAAGAGCTTACAGTAGGCCCTGTAAGAAGAGCCCTGTAAACTCTTGGCTACAACAGGGGGGTGTAGCCTAATATGCAAAGGAGTTCCTGCTATAAAAAAGCTCTGGTTGACTGTCTTTTAAGGGAGGACCTCTCCAACCACCACCTAGTTAACAATAAATAGTATTACAATGAAGAACACAAATAATGAAGAAGAAAATGCAATGAACTACATTGCCACCCCTTTCTGCCATGTCAGCCCTTCTTCTCTGGCAGCCTTCCTGACACTTTTCCAATAGACGCAACTGAATCCAGGCAAGTATCTTCTGCTTCCTTTGTTATGCTACTTCTCAGTTTGGTGTAAACTAAAACAGCACTCCCACAAACACTTTTTTATTATTTCCCCCAAAATTTTATTATACTAATATTAAAATGCATACAGAAATGCTGTTGGCATACCAAATAAAATAATAAAGGCAGTAGGTTTCAAAAACATATATGGCACAATAATTTAGCTACCAATGATTAGACATTAGGGACATGGGACTGTAACACCTTTGAAAGCACCAACACTTCTAAACTTGACATGAGGAATGTATACCCCTTCTCCCATTCCCCCACTGATGCTGCCTTCCTACAACAGATAAGTTGGAATGTGACAGTCTCTGGCAGATCTGTAGTCCTATCATTTTACTTATAAGCAGAACAAATGCAACTAAATTTGCTATTAAAGTTTGGAAAGCAAAAGGCAGCTTTGAACCAGTACAGCTGATTCCTGCTTCCTTTGCCAGGTGGTTCTTTTTTTTAATATGAAGAAGAGAGAAAATACAGAGACCTTTAAACCCTTTTTTAAAAAGATAAGCAACAACATGTGTAAAGCTTGATAAGTATTTGTCCTAAGCAAAAGCAGTTTTGGAGAGGGGATTTGGGGTGTCCCATTTCTTCCTCAGCCAGCACAGTTACACAGACAAAAGAGTCACTTTTTAAAAAGGCAAGTTTCTGAGACGAAGCAGTACTGGAGTTGTCTGGAGAATTTAGAAACGAGAGACAGGTGAAGTGGCAGTCGCAGTCCTGACTCCTGAGTAGCTGAAACCCACTCAGCAGGACTAGGCTGGTTCACAGGCTGGTTTCCACTAAAAGGGGATTCTTTATAGGAAGCTGAGCGTGAATGTCTGTTGCATGAATAGGATTCAAGATCTTGAAAAGTGTATGGTTCCCCATGTACCACAGACTTCTGCTGGAACCTGCTGCCTTCTTCAGTTCTGGGGCCTCAGGGGAATTATGGTGTTCTGGAAAAAGATGAATCCACTTGGTAGCTAATTTATCTGAGGAGGCATCATTCACATTTGAAGCCTGTCCTGAGGGGTAGAAGTAGATAGGGAAAGATGGAACACACACACCTTTGTACTCCAAGTCCTTCTTTGGAAGTTGCTTGAGTCATCATGCTCTTGTTATGTGTGTATGCATGTACTCTGTCATTTCTGTCTTAGTCAGACAATTTCCCACCCAACAGGAGCTGTATGTGTTTCCCCAGTCTAGTCTAATTTGGGTAGTACATGGATACAGCAAC